>NC_064824.1:50710607-51952273 GCF_024166365.1 Elephas maximus indicus | reverse complement strand
TCAAGAGCAAGTTTCAGAGTCTCTTCTGACATCCATTTTGATATTTTTTTTCTTTCCTGTCTTTTTAATGACCTTTTGCTTTTTTCATGTATGATGTTCTTGATGTCATCCTACAACTCATTTCATTTGGGGTCGTTAGTGTTCAATGAGTCAAATCTATTCTTGAGGTGGTCTACAAATTCAGGTGGTATATACTCAAGGTCCTATTTTGGCTTTCACAGACTTGTTCTAATTTTTTTCGGCTTCAACTGGAAGTTGTGTATAAGCAATTGATGATCTATTTTCCAGTAGATCCCTGGCCTTGTTCTGACTGACTATATTGAGGTTCTCCATTGTCTCTTTCCACAGATATAGTCAATTTCATTCTTGTATTTTCTATCCAGTGAGGTCCACATGTATAGTTGCTATTTATGTTGTTGAAAAAATGTATTTGCAATGAATAAGTCATTGGTCTTGCAAAATTCTATCATGTGACCTCCAGCACCATTTTTATCACCCAGATCATATTTTCCAGCTACTGATCTTTCTTTTTTGTTTCTAACTTTTGCATTCCAATCATCAATAATTATCAATGCATCTTGATTGCATGTTTGATCAATTTCAAACTACAGATATTGGTAAAAATCATCAATTTCCTCATCTTTGGCCTTAATGGTTGATACATAAATTTGAATAATAGTCTTTTAACTGAAATGCTATTCCTCTTCAATTTGTCATTCCCAGCGTAGTAGAACATATGATTGTCTGAATCAAAATGGCTTATACCAGTCCATTTCAGCTCACTAACACCTAGGCTATCCATCTCGTGCATTCTATTTCCTTTTTTTATGACTTCCAAATTTCCTGCATTCATACTTCATACACTCCATGATCTGATTATTAATGTATGTTTGCATCTGTTTCTTTTCATTCTGAGTCATGCCACATCAGCAAATGAAGGTCCCAAAAGCTCCACTCTGTCCACATCATTAAGGCCTACTTTACTTTGAGGAGGCAGCTCTTCCCCAGTTGTATTTTGAGTGCCTTCCAACTTGAGGGCTCATCTTCAGCACTATATGAGACAATGTTACACTGCTATTCATAAGGTTTTCCCTGGTCAATTTTTTCAGAAGTGGACCACCAGGTCCTTCTTCCTATTCTGTCTTAGTCTTGAAGCTCCACTGAAACCTGTCTGCCATGGATGACCCTGGTGGTATTTCAAACACCTGTGACACAGCTTCCAGCATCACCGCAACATGCGAGCCCCCACAGTATGACAAACTAATAGAAGCGTGGTGGCTAGTCTACTTATAGAGCTTAAATTATTGACAGAATAAATAAAAGAGAGAGAGTAAATTTCTCCATTAGAGAGTGTAGATGGGTGTTAAAAGAACCCGTTGCCATCGATTCCAACTCATAGCGTCCCTATAGGACAGAGTAGAACTGCCCCACAGGGTTGCCAAAGAGCAGCTGGTGGATTCTGTCAATTTTTTGGTTAGCAGCCAAGCTCTTAACCGCTGTGACCCCAGATTTCCAGATGGGTGTTAGCACTCTATTATACATCTAAGGTAAAGGAAATGCTGCTGTTCAGCATTTACATTTCTGTACTGGTTTTGTTTTGCATGAAGATGAAGGATCAAAAAAAGGAATAAAAACATGCAATGAAATGACCAAATAATGAATTAACTTTCTACATATATAAATAGAACATTCTTTCAGTGAGTGCTTTTTAGCAAAACTAAATAATAGGAATATAACAATTCAGAAGTGGGGAGGAAAAAAAAGAAGAAAACAAAAGGTGGGAGGTGGAGGTTGATAGTAGCCCTAGCTATTGGTAAAGTGCATAATCTGTTTTGCATTCTTTGAGGCTGGAGTTGTTGCTGATGAAATGTCCTCACATATTCCGTCAATGTCAGAATGCAAACATCACTAAATAAACCCTTGTGTCAAAATGTCACTTAGTGATTATTTATGCTTCTTGACAACACCAATGAATGACAAGGCTGCCTCTTGTGGCCGTGAAAGGTTGCATACCAATTGTTAGAGGTAACAGATGAAGGACAATGTAGTCATCAGAATTCATTCAAACTATACTATTTTAAATTAGATATGTTACCCATGGCCAACACAGTAAATGCTACTGTGATTCTCCTGAAACAAAACTATTGACTAAACAATTTAATGCAAAACATTTACCAATTAACATGCATTTGTGTATCTCTGTTATCAAGTGGACACTTATACTGAAAGGGGAGTGCCATTTATTTTTCTTCTTTCATTGTTCATTGTTCCTTCTTCTGGAATTGAGCTTGGAGTCTACACACAGAGGACACTGCAATTACTAATGAAGTCTGGATAATGCAGAACAAATGACACAATGATAGTGTTTTAGCGAAACATACACAAAGTGACTAAAATATTTAACTTCTCAGTTGTTCCTGAATCCCACTTGGCCCCCTGTGCCCACTCTGCTCATTGATGAATAAGAGGCGCAACAGCCTGGTCAATGAAGCAAAAATATGCATTGTAAAAATATTTTACCAACCCTATAAATGAAATTTGAAAGGTAGTTACAAATCTGTTATAAAGTTTAAATGATATTAAAGAATATTAGAGAATTATTTGGAATTGCTTCATTAGGGATAAAATTAAAATTCTACTCAAGGAGGCAGTTCTACTCTATCCCATAAGATTGATATGAGTTGAAAACCACTTGAGGGCAGGTCACCGCTACAACATTAATCACACTGAATCAGTTGAATGCACACAAACACAGTTCAAAGTTATGTAAACCATCATGACTCTTACTGTCTTGGCTAGGGAGTTCCTGTGTGATATAAACAGGTGATGAGCTTGGCTGCTAACTGAAAGGTCAGAGGTTCAAGTCCTCTCAGAGTTATCTCAGAAGAAAAGACTGGTGATCTACTTCTGAAAAATCAGCCACAGAGAACCTCACGGAGCACAGTTCTACTCTGACACACGTGAGGTCACTATGCATTGGAATGAATTGGACGGCAATTGGCATTGGTACAGGTATCTTGGCTAGGACTTCTGAGGCTGCCTTGAGATTGCTGGATTAGGATTCCCTGCTTTGCACTTTCTGTCTATGTGGTCTTAGACCAGTTACTAACTTCTCTGTGTTTGGCTTTTCTCACCGTTAAAATAACACAAAAGAAGCATCTACCTCTCCAAAGTTTGCTGTGAGAATTAATTAAGAAAATCTGTATAAGGTATAAACTATAAGGCATATAAAACATAAAGCATAAAATATTCTTATGTTCAGTGAAAAACAAATAAATTGGAAAATTATCTTTTACCAAAAATCAAATTCAATTTCCCATGGATAACATCTAGACCTTTGCTATCAGAATACAGGTGATTTTGTGGCCACAGAAATGTACTAATATTAAAGCAATAATTAAATTCAAAAGATTCCTGATGTTGCCTCCCTTCTTTATAACATTGTAGGTCTATAAATTGCAAACCCTGTTTTCTCAACTGAGCTCAAAGAGAATAATGTGCTTGATTTTATTCCCTATGCACTCCATTTTTCCCTTACTGGCTTTATATTGGCTATATCTGAATTACCCTGCACTGGCTCTGCATTCTGCACCCTAATGGGCACTTTCTTTCACTCTTGTTCATAATACCCTTGCCCATCAGAGGAGAAATCCATTTTTAGCCCACTCTACCTCCCGGGAAATTATTGGCTTTATACTAAAAAAAAAGACTAGCTTCTTAGCATTCCAACACAAAATAGCCCCACCACCCACTCTTAACAACAACTACTACTAGAAGCAAAACAGAACAAAGAAAAATCTTCCCTAACTTGTTTCTGTAATGAAATGGGGAAAGATTTATCCACTAGTATTATCCGTAATATTTGTAGGAAATGGAAGTGTTTGGGCAGACTCTGGAATATCTGAAAGTTCATGGAAATAACTCAAGCTGAGACCCCAAGAATTGCTTGTTACTTCTGTGACAGAGGAAGAAGAATGAGAGCAAAAAAGATGTGGGGGTGAAGTCAGAACTAGGAGAGGAGGTACGTCCACCTGGGAGGTGACCCCTCCCCGTGACAGTCTTCAAAACTCACGAAGTTCATTAATCCAATAATTGCTTTTGAAGCCGAGGAAGTGCCTGAACTTTACATTCACCTTGATATAAGGCAAAACCAAGGTAGTACGTGCAGGTCAAGAGCTTAAAGGAAAAGGAAAACAAGAAGAAATTCTCCCTAGAAACAGAGAAATCTCTTAGAAGGTTTTGGATTGGATAAGCCTATGGAATTAATGTTCAAATCATGTTGGAATAGTTTTGTGAGGGACAGTGAGGCTTCTAGGTGATCCTTGGTTTATAATCCTGATTTTTTTTTTTTTTTTTGATTCATTAAAAATATTTTCCTCAGCAAGTCAATGCAGTCAGGGGCTGCACCAAATCAATTCTTTACCATTAACCTTTTGGTGTACTCTGGGCTACAAATTAACACAACCAAAAAAACAGAATTTTGAAATTCAGAGATAAGACAGGGCCAGCTATTAAAATCATTGTGCAAATAACGATCTAGCAACACTAGCAAAGTATTTCAAATAATGACTGCCTTAGTCAGAAATACCACAAGTGGATGGCTTTAACAAACAAAATTCATTCTCTCACAGTCCAGTAGGCTAGAAGTTCGAATTCAGGCTCCATTTCCAGGGGAAGGCTTTCTCTCTCTGTCAGCTCTGGAGGAAGGTCCTTGTCATCAGTCTTCACTTGGTATGGGAGCATCTCAGCACTGGAACCTCAGGGCCAAAGGACACGCTTTGTTCCTGGCCCTGCTTTCTTGGTAGTATGAGGTTTCCATGTCTCTCTGCTCGTTTTTCCCTTTTATATCTCAGAAGGGATTGGATTAAGACACTATCTAATCTCGTAGATCTCATCAATATAACTGCTACTAATCCATCGTATTACATCGTAGTGATAGGATTTACAACACATAGGGAAATCACGTCAGATGACAAAATGGTAGACAATCATACAACACTGGGAATCACGGCCTAGCCAATTTGGCAGATATTTTGGGGGACACAATTCAATCCACGGCAATGACTTCAGAAACCAAACCACATTTAAAGGCAAAATACCTGTACTATAAAAAGTGACACTGATACTTTAATTCTACACGAGTTTCAAACAGTATGCAAAGCTGTAGCTTCAGCATATGTCTCCAGTAAAAGCAAAGAACTTTATCAGTGATTAAAAAAAATAGTCTCTTCAGAAACATGTATCCAGAGCAAGAGAATTTCACTTTCAAAAACAAGGACACTTTTAAGTAATAAATTAACTTTATGCAACTGTTAGGATGAGAGTATGGGGAGAAGAGAAATTTCATACTAAAAAAGTGTTTTCCAGAATTGTCGATTATTCACCATCTATTTGCAAAAAGTTAGATTTGACTGTACTGATACCAGGGTTACTCCTAATAGCTACCAATGCTAAATAACTCATGACCTTAACAACCTTTTAAAACTGCGATTGGGAGTGAAGGGGAATAAAAGTCTTGACACTCTTTCTTCAAACAACCAAACAAAAAGCTGTTGAGTTAGGAAAGATAAAACAGGTAAAATCAGAGCTACTCTTCATGAAACGGTCAGGGCACAAAACCCACCAATTTAGACACTTGTTTCTCATGGTAGTCCCAAAGAGAACACTGAGGAAATATGCTGTCAGAGGCATCGTTCATCATCTATCATCTTCTGAAACCTAATAGGTGGGATGGTAGACACATGGGGTGAGAAATAGATGACAGCTTCATCTCAAACTGTGTCTGTTTCTGGGATTCTCTTGAATTTGGACAAATGCTATAGAAGACCTGACAAATGTAATTATCTTGAAGACTTAGGAAGTCTCGTAAAAGACAAAACATTCATTTGAAAGGAAGAAGGAATGAAGCAGAGTAGCTAGTAACAAAGCCTTAGTCATTGAGGGATGAGCAATTCTGCCATATGTTACTTGTCACACAAAATGTCTGTCATCCTGGCACTAAAGGTCTAATTTAATGCTTGACTCTCACAAATGTGGAAAAAGTTAGTGGGATTCTAAATAAGAGATAGAAAGAGCTGTTTTCTTAAGAATTCTATTAACCTTCCCCCAGAGCCAACAGAGAAAGGCTTCTCCCAGAGCCAGCTGAATTCAGACTTCTAGCCTCCTAAACTGTGAGAAAACAAATTTCTGTTTGTTAAAGCCATCCACTTGTGGTATTTCTGTTATAACAGCACTAGATAACAAGACGCAGATTGGTACTGAGAAATGAGAGGGCTGCTCTAACAGATACCTAAAATATGGAAGTGGTTTTGGAATTGGGTAATGGATAGAGGCTGGAAGAGTTTTAAGGTAAATAATAGTAAAAGTCTATATTGCATTGAAGAGGCTATTGGTAGAATTTCAATGTCAAATGCAATTGTGGTGAGGGCCCAGAAGGAAGTGAGGAAAGCGATGAAGTTTCCATCATCTTAGAGAACACATAAGCTGCCAGCAACAGAATGTTGCTAGAAATGTGAATGTTAAATGTGCTTCTGGTAAGATTTTCAAAGAAAATGATGAACACTTGATTGGAAAATGAAGGAAGGGTGATGCTATTTATACAGTTGCAAAGGATTTGTCTGAATTATGTTCAAATGCTTGGTGAAAAGTAGAGCTTGTACATGGTGAACTTGGATATCTGGCTGAGGAGATTTCTAAGCAAGATCTTAAAGGGGCTGCATAGTTTCTCTTTGTTGCTGTTAGTAAAATGCAAGAAGAAAGAGATGGCCTTAAAAATGAGCTATGAAAAATGAAAACAGAACTTAGGTATTTAGAAATGTCCTAGAATGTTCAGCAAGGACATGGCTACACAACCTTTTTTAAAGAGATTAAGCCTGTGACTGATGGATATATCCAAAAACTACAGCAGAAAATCCATGTGCTTAGACTGAAGGGAAGGGGACAGAGAAAGAATAAAAAGAAAGAATGTTGTCTGCTTCTTGGAATTCTACAGGCAGGAGACAGGCCAAAGGAGCTACATCTATTGTCCTCCAAGAAAAGAAAAAGACCATCCCTGGATTGGCTTGAAGATCAGCACAACTGTTGAAAGGAGCAGGAGAAGTACCACTTTCTCAGTTTCAAAGGGTAGAGCCGAGGTTTCCAGGATTTCAAAGGGTAGAGCCACAGTCTCTTAGGTTTCAAAGAGACAATCTTTGCCCACTCGGTTCTAGAGTGTAGGAATGCTGCTAAGGTATGCCAGAAGGGTTGGGCCACCACATAAAGAGGGGAGAGGGTGTGCTGCCATGCCCAAGAGGCAGAAGAATGGGGCCTACAGGGGGCCGAGGAGGTGGTTGTCATTATTTAGATGGACTAGGAGAATGGGGTCACCCAAAGCTGAGAGAGCAGAGTTGCTGCCCCAGTGTGCCCGGAAGGCAGATCTGAAGTCCAGGGGTAAGGGGCCTCCACGCAGGATCCAGAAGGCATGGCCAATGCCCAGAGTCTGGAGGTCAGGGCCATTGCCCAGATGGTCTGAGAGAACATGGAATTATTTTTAAGTCTTGAGAGCTAATGTAAATTTTTATGCAGGGTTTTGGATTTAATGGATGCCTGTTATCCCTTCTTTCCCTCCAGTTTCTCCCATTTGTAATGGAAATGGCTACTTTGCGCCTGTTCCACCATTGTACTTTGGAAACATATAACTTGTAATCTAGATTTCACGGTTCACAGATGAAGAATTTTGTTCTGGGTTGGAATACTCCTAATGTCTCAACTATATTTGATTTTGATGTTTCTGAAGATGAGATTTTGAACTTGGAGTTGACTTAAGACTTTTGGGATGATGTGATGGGGATAATGTGTTTTGCATATGGCAAGGACTTGAATTATTGTGGGCCAAAGGGTGGAATGTTATGGATTGAATTGTGTTGCCCAGAAATATGTGTTGTAAATCCTAAAATCTAAGATTGTGGTTATAATCACACTTTGGAATGGGTTGTTTTGTTATGTTAATGAACCAGGATTAGTATAGGGTGTATTTTGAGTTAAACCCTTGAGATATAATAGTAGCAGAATAAGGAAGCAGAGATGCCAAAACATATGAAGATTGTCCAGGAGCAGAAGGTGAAGAAACAAGGATCTTCCTCTAGAGCCAACAGAGATAGAAGGCCTTCTCCTAGAGCTGGCATTCTGAATTCAGATTTATGCTGTCTTAACCTGCAAGAAAATAAGTTTCTGTTTGTTAAAGTGAAAAAAAAAAATTCTATAAAAAAAAAAGGTGAGTATAAACAACATGCTTTTGTACATATGTAGAAAAATATAACACTGCAGAGGAGAAAGTTATTTTGGAAAAGCCTGGTTTCTGAGCATTGGAATATCCAAATAACTTTTAGCCTTGCTGCTGCAGGATGGAATGGACTTGATCCCAATTTCAGAGGTGAATGTGGTCATAGTGGAGAGCATGATGTCCGATAGAGGCACTCCAAAATCACTCTGAGAACTGGCAAATTTGGCAGCATTCAGAGATTTCTAGTCTGTATAGAATGATCCCTTCCCTTACCTAAGAGTAAGTAAAAAAATAAAAACAAAACAAAACCCGTTGCTGTTGAGTTGATTTTGACTCATAGCAACACTACAGGATAGAGTAGAACTGCCTCTGGTGGCATAGTGGCTAAGTGCTATGGCTGCTAACCAAAAAGTCAACAGTTCGAATCCACCAGGCAGGCATTCCTTGGGAACTCTATGAGGCAGTTAGGAGGAAGTAGATCAGGAAAAATAAAACAGAACAAAAACAAGTCTATGTTGCATGGAAAGACTGTGATATCAACAAAAATGAGTGACCACCAAATGATTCCCTCCATAATATGGCAGATGGTGGAAGTCGTACAGTGAAATCTGTGAGAGCTGGAACTTAATGGGACTGCCTTGTTTTTCTGAATCTCACAAGTTTTCTGCCTTTGACAGGATGCAGTCTTACTACTTCTCTAGTACTCATTTTAGTGGAAAATATATGAGTTTCCCTTTTCTGACAGGTGTCGTCTGCCTTACGCAGTCTCTGGCTTTCATAGGTTTTACTTATTACTTGAAAGAGAAGATGCTGGCATCATGTGGCATTGAAAAATTGGTTAGCCAGATTCCATGATTGCACAATCTTTATACTTTCCAGTTTCAGGAAGGCATTGGTCAAGTTCCTCTTCTACTCATTTATACATTCTGCCCTTGCCCCTCCTAGAATATTCTGATCATTTAACATTGAGCTAAGTACAGAACCATGGCCCTCCAAAGCTCACACACAGAGGTCATCCTTCCAGCTAGGTTGTCTAGAGATTGAACAATGGCTTGCTCCACCTTTATTCTTTAGTGTAAGAATCAGATACACACATTATGGGACATAGAGAAATGGGGAGGTACTATGGAATCTTTGAGAATAACATCACTTACAAGGGTAATATACCTTGGAGTTATTGAGAATTGCTTTCCTTAGCCAAGTCAAGATTGATACCCTAGGCATTAGTGAGTTGAAATGGACTTGTATTGGCCACTTTGAACTGGATGATTATGTGGTCTACCAAGCTTGGAATGGCCAATTGAAGAAGAATGGTGTTGCATTCATCATTAAAAATAACACTTGAAGATCTGTCCTGAAATACAACACTGTCAGAAATATGACCAGTTAATATGACTATGATTCAAATTTAGGCACCAATCGCTAACACAAAAGATGAAAGAATTAAAAATTTTTCCCTACTTTTGCAGTCTGAAATTGATCAAACGTGCAATCAAGATGCACTGATAATTACTGGCGATTGAAATGCAGAAGTTGGAAATAAAGAAGAATCAGTAGTTGGAAAATATAGTCTTGGTGATAGAAACTATGCCAGAGATCTCATGATCCAATTTTGCAAGGCCAGAAACTTTTCATTGCGAATAACTTTTTTTCAACAACATAAACAATGACTATACACATGGACTATAGGGTCGCTATGAATCAGAATCGACTCGACGGCACTGGGTATACACATGGACCTCACCAGGTGGAATACACAGGAATCAAATCAACCACATCTGTGGAAAGAAACAATGGAAAACTCAAAATCATGTCAGAACAAGGTCAGGGGCTGACTGCTGAACAAACCATCAACTGCTTATATGCAAGTTCAAGCTGAAGCTGAAAAATATTAAAACAAGTCCCTGATAGCCGAAGTATGACCTTGAGTATATCCCACCAGAATTTGGAGATCAACTCGAGAATCTATTTGATGCACTGAAAGCTAATGACTGAAGACCAGAAAAGTTGTGGGATGACATCAAGGACATCACACATGAAGAAAGCAAAAGTTCATTAAAAAGATAGGAAAGAAAAAAAGACCAAAATGGATGTCAGAAGAGACTCTGAAACCTGCTCCTGAATGTAGAGTAGCTAAAGCAAAAGGGAGAGATAATGAAGTAAATGAGTTGAACAGAAGGTTTCAAAGGGTAGCTCGAGAAGACAAAGTAGAGTACTATAATGAAAAGTGCAAAGATCTGGAGTTAGAAAATCAAAAGGGAAGAACAAACTCTGTATTTCTCTAGCTGAAAGAACTGAAGAAACGATTCAAGCCTCGACTTGCAATAGTGAAGGATTCTACATGGAAAATGTTAAGTAACGCAGGAAGCATCAAAAGAAGATGGAAGGAGTACACAGAGTTACTACCCTGAAAATAATTTGTTAACGTTCAACCATTTCAGGAGGTAGCATCTGATCAAGAACCCATGGTTCTGAAGGAAGAAGTTCAAGCTGCACTGCAGGCATTGTCAAAAAACAAGGTTCCAGGAATTGATGAAATACCAATAGAGACATTTCAACAAAGGGATGCAATGCTGGAAGCTCTCACTCATCTATGCCAAGAAATTGGGAAGACAGCTACCTGACCAACTAACTGGAAGAGATCCTTGCCTATTCCAAAGAAAGATGATCCAGCTGAATGTGGAAATTATCAAACAATGTCATTAATATTACACACAAGTAAAACTACACTGAAGATAATTAAAAAATTGTTGTAGCAGTACATGAACTGCCAGAAGTTCAAACTGGATTCAAAAAAGATACACAACAAGGGATATAATGGCTGATGTCAGATGGATCTTGGCTGAAAGCAGAGAATACCAGAAAGACATCTACCTGTGTTTTACTGACTATACAAAGGCATTTGACTGTGTGGATCATAACATATTATGGATAATATTGTGAAGAATGGGAATTCCAGAACACTTAACTGTGCTCATGCAGAACCTGTATATAGACCAAGAGGCAGTTGTTGGGACAGAACAAGGGGATGCTGTATGGTTTAAAATCAGGAAATGTGCGTGTCATGGTTGTACCCTTTCACCATACTTATTCAATTTGCACGCTGAGCAAATAATCCAAGAAGCTGGACTATGTGTACAAAAAATGAGGCATCAGAATTGGAGTAAGACTCCTTAACATTCTGCATTACACAGATGACACAACTTTGCTTGCTGAAAGCAAAGAGGACTTGAAGCACTTACTGATGAAGATCAAAGACTATATAGCCTTCAGTATAGATTACAATTTAACATAAAGAAAACAAAAATCCTCACAACTGGTTGAATAAGCATTACCATGATAAACTGCGAAAATATTGAAGTTGTCAAGGGTTTCACTTTACTTGAATCCACAATCAATGCCCATGGAAACAGCAGTCAAGAAATCAAAGGGTATAATCTGCTGCAAAAGACCTCTTTAAAGTGTTAAAAAGCAAAGATGTCACTTTGAGAACTAAAGTTCATCTGACCCAAGCCATGATATTTTCAATCACTTCATACATATGCGAAAGCTGGACAATGAATAAGGAATACCAAATAAGAATTTATGTATTCCAATTATGGTGTTGGCTAAGAATACTGAATATACGATAAACTTCTAGAAGAAAAAATAAGTCTGCCTTGAAAGAAGTAAAGACAGAATGCTCATTAGAAGCCAGGATGATGAGACTTCCTCTCATGTACTTTGGACATGTTATCAGGAGAGATCAGTCCCTGAAGAAGGACATCACACGTGGTAAAGTAGAGGGTCAGAGAAAAACAGGAAGACCCTTAGTGAGATAGATCGACACAGTGGCTGCAAGAACGAGCTCAAACATAGCAACAATTGTGAGGATGGCTCAGGACAGGGCAGTATTTTGTTCTGTTATACATAGGTTTGCTATGAATCAGAACCAACTTGATGGCACCTAACAACAACAACATAAGTCAAAAGACCATAGCCTTGTTTTGGCAGTTTGTAGCTCCATGTGAACAAGATAGGGCAATAGAAGCCATGTGTTCTGGGTTCATGAGGTAACAGAGAGCTGGCTTCAGTTCTGGCCTAGTGCTATGGGACTAGATTTGTGTTCCTAGGGAGCTGGTCATTGTATTTCTGATACAAAAGTCTTGGCACTAGAACCAGAAATTTGGGCAAAGAACACAGTCCCCCACCTGTGCTCTAGTCCCAACCATCAGGTGCTGGTTAGCCAGTGCCTCACCTTAATCCACCTCCTTCCGCTCAGCACCTCAAATATGCCCTACTGCCTACATACACCATAGCCTGAATCTCACTGTCTCATATGCATGAAGTACCAAACAATTGAAAGAACTTTAGCCTAATGGTATTAGCCTGTTTGATTTGAGGCTTTTCTATTTTGGAGTCCTCTTGTGTGTTCTTTTGAAAACCCTAATTTCTCCTGCTCATGCCTTTCAATTGCAGATCTGTCACAGAGACCATGTTGGCTACCTATAACTTCTCAGCTTCCTGCCTCTGAGAGTTCATCTCTTGTCCCTTTTTGCTTTCCTACTAGATGCATCCCTGGCAGTCCTTTCTGAAATGGCCCTCAGTCAGCACCACCTCCCTACAAACACACATACATGACTTTGCCCCACCAACTACAACTTCCTCCTTGTGAAAACACTAGGACTTGGCTGGTTTGGCTGCTCTATCAAGGCACAGCTCCTCTCCTTTACACTTTTTAAGGGTGAGTTCAGTGCTTGTTCCAGTGCCTTTTAAGCCACAGTGGATTGATGTCAAGCACTCCAAAACAGTCTCTTGAAACCCCTTTCATTTAGCTTAATCTTCCTTTTTTTCTTCTAATGGGCAGTTGTAAGGAAGGGCACACAACAATGTGTCATCTCTCTGCAAAGCATTTTTTAGTACAGTCTCTTAAACTTCAAATAGTTCTTAACTCCAACTGGAAATGGCTAGTGGAATAAAATTGGCTGAACCAATTTCATTATCTCTAAGCATGTCTCAAAAAGGTGACCTGACATCCCGTGTTGGAAGTGTATGAACTACCGCTGTAAACTTCAAGTAGCCCCTCTAACATTAGGGGAAGAAAAGAGAATTAGTGTTAGACCAAAGCTGATGTTAATTCTTGTGAGGTGAAGGTCATATATATCCCCATTCTCCAACCTTTTTACCAATTCCAACACAAGCATGCTCCCCACACTGCTCTCTACTTCTCTGCTGTGTTCGATAATCCATTCCAATGGCCACACAGAACTCACAGGCCATACTTACAGTTAAGTGGTCTATTAAGGAAGTAACAGGGTACAACCCGGGATCAGTATCAACAGGCCGAAAATCAGGATCAAAAAGTATGTGATCAAAGTCTAGAAGGCTCGCCAGAAGTGGCATGCACATCCCTCCATTCTTCAGTACAGGACAACTCTTTCAGCTCCTCTCAGCCATGTAAGCAAGCAGGCCCTTCTCTCAGTAGTGAATGCCCCCTCTGGACATGAAGACCTCCTCTCGGTCCAGAGGACAGACCTCCTTTTTGCCCCCCTGAGAACATGCCTTCTCTCAGCCCCCTTAGGATAGACCTCCTCTAAAAAAAAAAGGCCCCCTCAAAATAGGCCTCCCTGCCATCAGCCTCTCCACTGCTAACTGTTTCAACGCATAGACAATGTAGCGGTTTTGCTCAGTGATCTTAGCTACTTTCCTAGCAGATGGTTTTTGCTGTCACTGCCAACTCTGCCACAGGGCCCCTTGTGGACCTCTTGCTGTCTTCAGTGTTATAGCCTTTGACACATGTTACAGCTGTTTTAGGATGTTTCTTACGTCTTCCCCCTCTACTTCTCTCTTCTTGCATCTCCTGTCTTTTCTACTTTCTGTTTTTTAATTCTTTCTTCTTCTGTCTGCAAACCTCTGTGGGGCTGACCTCATATATAAGCAAACTTCTGGTCAATTTCAGGGCATGACCCTCCCACCAGGGCCATAAACTGACCAATCTCTTCTAGGCAGTCCACAGTCACTTCATTTGCATAGTAGTCTATAGTCACTTCATTTGCATAAATATATGGACCAATCACTGCAAGATGGGCAAAATAGACCAAGCACACGGAAGGCTGCAGCCCAGGGCCTGACAAAAAGTACCAAACCATCCAGTTGTTTACAGCTTACCCAGGAAATGTCAATCAACCTGAACAAAAGCAACAAAGCTTCTGGAGTAGAAAACTAGGTCAAAGGTAACTCCTAAAGGCTTAAAGGAAAAATCTCTCAAGCTGTTTTTCCAAAGATTCAAGGAAAAAGTCCACATAAAAGAACTCATTTCGCCACAATTGCGATGTGCATAACTTTCGAGGAGCCTGATGATTAAGATGCAGATATAACTTTAATAGCATTATAAAAAAAATTTATTAATCATATTATACATTGACAGGAAGAAATAAGAACGTTTTAAAAACAAAAATAATGTGAAGAGAATTGGTCTTTCCCCCCAAAAAAGAAGTAATATGTAACTATATTAAATAAGTTGAAAAAAGAATAAAAATGAACAGATTATACACCCAGAAACCCACACGAAAACCTGTTATACCATCAAAGAAAATTTACAAACCAATGATGCAAGAATGGACTCTTAATAAATATTTTATTTGTGTGTGTGGTGTGTGTGTGTGTTTGGAGCAATGTCTTGGGTTTGAGTCACATAGATCCTGAGGCAAAGACTTACGGGATATCCCTTTATTAAAGTGCAAAGTATTGGGTAGCAAGAGTGAGGGAAAGGAATACGAGACCAATGTAAGGTGTAATAATGCATTATTGAGTTGACAGATTGTTCCATCTCACAAGAACATCTTCTGAGAGACACATGCTTCTCGTGACACTCCATCTGGGGTACGAAGTCAGTAAAACTGATTTCCAGACCCCATCTACCATTTGTCAAAAATGTACCCCAAGGAGGTTAATTCTTCCCATTCACCCACTGATACACAAGTGGACAAGTGAGATGTGAGGCAGAACCATTCTGAAGTGGTGCATAAGGAGTGTGTAAGACAGACAAATTGAGACAGGCATGAATTTAAACTCGTATGTCACATTTTACCTCAAAATAAATGCAAGTGGATTGAAGAACTAAATATAGGAAATGTAACTATGAAATAGAAGGTAATATCAATGCATATTTAACTTATCTCTAAAGAAGTGCTTTATTTGCACACCAACAATGGAAGAGATCACAAAGGAGAAGATAAGGAGAGAGGGGGAATGGAAAGGAAGAGACAAAAACAGAACAGTTTCTGTGTGGCAATGAATTCTTTACGTATTCTTTGAAACTCTTTTCCTTTCCCTGCATCCAGAACAATACCTTGTTCTTAATATTTTTTTGAACTGCTTTCTCTTGGCCTTCTCCACGGACTCTCCTTCATTTGCTTAGTCTTAGCCATTTTAATCTTTTAGTCTTAGCCAGATCTCTGTCTTGTTTCTGTTTTCCCTTTCACTTGATATGCTTTCTCTGAATGTTCTTGTCCACATTACCAGCTCCAATTATCTATAGGTTGATGACCTCCAAATCTATTTTGCCAACTCTTATCTCTTTGATTTCCATATTAATATTTCTGCCTTCTGTTAGATATACCCATTTGATTACTTATAGGCATATCAAACTTCTTGGATTCAAATTTGAAATTAATATTTCCTTTTTCAGGACAAAATAGTACTCCATTCTCTCTATCCTGAAGTGTTATTGGAATTAGCATCTATGCCATATTGTAAGGTAAAAATCTTAGAATAATCTTTTACTCTTGATTTTTCCTTACTCTCTTCTCCACACCTAACAAGTCAGCTTCTCTTGTAATTCTATCTCAGAATATCTCTCAGATATGACCTGTCTTCTCCAACTCCACTGCAACTGCCTAGCTGGGGACTCAGGATCACTCATCTTTAATATTGAAACAGTTTCCCTTCTGTTCTTTCTCTCACCAGTCTGTCTTCACTAGAGTTCATATACCACATGCCTGACAAGTGATCTTTCTAAAAACAATTTAAGTTGATCACATCCCTATCATGCTATAAAACCTCTTCTTGTTCCCACTTTTCACAGCAGGGTTTTTTTAAACAATTTTTTTCTTTTTTTAACTCAAGCTACCTAGAAGAGCAGTATATTGCCCTTAACCCTTTGTACTACATTGTTTGGGCTTCTATTAAGCAACTAGATTATAGTTTTATAATTTACCCATTTATGTGTCTGGAAATTCCAAAATGTGAGTTCCCTCAGTAAACAAACTGTATCTTATTCATATTTGGATGTCCCAGAGCACAATATATTGCTTAGAAATGAGCAGTTCAAAAATGGTTCTTTTTGTCATGGACTGAATTGTGTCCCCCCAAAATATCTGTCAACATTCCTAGGCCATGATTCCCAGTATTATGTGATTATCCACCATTTTATCATCTGATGTCATTTTCCTATGCATTGTAAATCCTATCTCTATGATGTTAATGAGGTGGGATTAGAGACAGTTATGTTAACAAGGAGCCCTGGTGGCACAGTAGTTAAGCTTTTGGCTGCTAACCAAGAGGTTGGCAGTTTGAACCCACCAGCCACTCCTTGGAAACTCTAGGGGCAGTTCTACTCTGTCCTATAGGGTCACTATGAGTCAAAATCAGCTTGATGGCGGTTTTTTTATGTTAATGAGAGAAGACTTAATGTACAAGATTAGATTGTCTTAAGTCAATCTCTTCTGAGATATAAAAAAAGAGAAGTGAGCAAAAATACATAGGGACTTCATACCATCAAGAAACTAGTGCCAGGAGCAGGATGTGTCCTTTGGACCCAGGGTCCCTGCACTGAGAAGCTCCTAGACTTGGGAAAGATTAATGACAAGGGCTTTCCTCCAGAGCTGACAGAGAGAAAGCCTTCCCCTGGAGCTGGTACACTGAAATCAGACTTCTAGCCCATGGACTGTGAGAGAGTTAACTTCTGTTTGTTGAAGCCATCCACTTGTGGTGTTTCTGTTATGACAGCACTGGTTAACCAAGACGTTATTGAATGAATTAATAACTAAAGAAAGAATCAGCTAAATTGCTCTTGTTGTTGTTAGGTGATGTTGAGTCAATTCTGACTCATAGAGACTCTATGCACAGAACAAAACACTGCCCGATCCTGTGCCGTCCTCATTATCCCTGTTATTCTTGAGTCCACTGTTGCAGCCACTGTGTCAATCCATCTCATTGACAGTCTTCCTCTTTTTCGCTGACTCTCTGCTTTATCAAGTATGATGTCATTCTCCAGGGACTAGTCCCCCCTCACGACATGACCAAAGAATGTGAGACCAAATGCTCTAAGGAGCATTTTGGCTATACTCTTTCCAAGACAGATTTGTTCATTTGTCTGGCAGTCCATGGTATATTCAATATTCTTTGCCCACACCATAATTCAAAGGCATCAAGTCTCCTTCGGTTTTCCTTATTCATTGTCCAGCTTTTGCAGGCATATGAGGCGATTGAAAACACCATGGCTTGGGTCAAGGGTACCTTAGCCTTTAAGGTGACATCTTTGCTTTTTAACACTTTAAAGAGATCTTTTGCAGCAGATTTGCCTAATGTGATATGTTGTTTGATTTCTTGACTGCTGCTTCCATGAGTATTGATTGTGGATCCAAGTAGAATTACATCCTTGATAACTTCAAACTTTTCTCCATTTATCATGATGTTGCTTACCGATCCAGTTGTGAAGATTTTTGTTTTCTTTATGTTGAGGTGTAATCCATACTGAAGACTGTGATCTTTGATCTTCTTCAGTAAGTGTCTCAAGTCCTCTTCATTTTCAGGAAGCAAGGTTGTGTCATCTGCATATCACAGGTTGTTAATGAGTTTTCCTCTAATCCTAATGCCATATTCTTCTTCTAGTCCAGCTTCTCAAATTATTTGCTCAGCATAGAGATTGAGTAAGTATGTGAAAGGATACAATTCTGATGCACACCTATCCTGACTTTAAATGAAAAAAAAAAAAAAAAACAACCTGTTGCTGTTGAGTCGACTCTGACTCGTAGCGACTCTATAGGACAGAGTAGAACTGCCCCACAGAGTTTCCAAGGCACGCCTGTTAGATTCAAACTGCTGACCTTCTTTGGTTAGCAGATGTAGGTCTTAACCACTATGCCACCAGGATTTCCTTAAACCACACAGTATCTGCTAAATTAATACCTTTCAAAATATGGTCCAGAAGGTTGCTAAATGAAGTTATATAAAAATATAGTTTTTTAAGGCAAACAAGTTTGACGCATTCTAAGAAAACAGGTTAAATTTTTTTTGGTAACTGGAGTCCTTTCCAGAATCATTACTATTCTTTAATATATATCCTAGATCTTGCAAAAAGGGATGTAATATAGAAATTTACTAAACTTTTTGACTATTGAATCAATTTTTGAAATGAACAGTGTTCTAAGGAAATAATTTTAGAAATGCTTTTATTAATGAATTCATTAAATCACTGTAGAATGGTAATAAAGAAAGCTTCCTCTCATCTGTATCTTTGTTCTTTAGGAAAACATACAATATGACCCAAAAACACAGCTTATAATTAAATGGAAGATATTTTGAAAGGCGCATGAAAGAAACTTAAGTTTACTTTTCCAGTGTCATTCCAAGCAAATGTTATGAATTGTAACTATTTAAGACAGGTAAAACAGTAATAACAAATTATGTTATTTATTTCTGGTTTGTATTCATACCTTTAATGAAAGTGTCACATTAAATCTTTTTAGAATACAGGGCAGTGCTAATGGCAGAAAAGCAGACTATACAGTGATCCTTACTGTGTATATGATACAGCAAACAATCCAAGGAAAAAATAATAAATATTGTATGATTGTCTTAGTTATCTAGAGCTGCTATAACATAAACGCCGCAAGTGGATGGCTTTAACAAACAGAAATTTATTCTCTCACAGTTTAGGAGGCTAGAAGTCAGAATTCAGGGCACCAGCTCCAGGGGAAGGCTTTCTCTCACTGTCAGTTCTGGGGGAGGGTCGTTTTCATCAATCTTCCCTGGGTCTAGGAAGTTTTCAGCACAGGAACCCCAGGCCCAAAGCATGTGAACTCCTGGTTCTTCTTGTTTGGTGCTAATGAGCACCCCACCCCCACCCCTGTCTCTCTGCTTTTCTCTTTCATATTTCAAAAGAGATTGACTGAAGACACAACCTAATCTTGTAGATTGAGTCCTGCCCTATTAACATAATTGCCTCAAATCCAGTCTCATTAACATCTTAGGGGTAGGATTTACAATACATAGGAAAGTTACCTCAGATGACAAAATGTTTGACAATCACATAATACTGGGAATCATGACCTAGCCAATTTGACAGATATTTTGGGGAGACATAATTTGAACCACAACATACCCTTTGGCCTCCCAAAATTCATTTCCTTGCCACATGTAAAACACATTCATTTTCTCATATCATAGCAAAAGTCTTAAATCAACTTTAAGCATGAATTACATCCTGGAGCAAAATTCCTCTTCATTTGTGAAATCTAGAATACAAGTTACCTGCTTCCAAAGTACAATGGTGAAACAGACACAAGCTATACATTTCCATTACAAATTGGAGAAACTGGAGGAAAAGAAGGGATAACAGGCTCCAAGCAAGTCAGCAGAACACCTTACATTAGCTTTCAAGACTTGAGAATAGTCCTCTATTCTCTGTGACCACTTAGGCAATGCCCTTGTCCTCCAGATTCTAGGTGTTGGCCGTACTCTCTGGTTTCTAGGTGGAAGACCCTCGGCCCTGAGCTTCAGCTCCACCTTCCAGGCTCACTGGAAGAGCAATCCGCTCCCTCAAATTTTTGTAGTCCATCTGAGTGGTGACCCCACTCTTTGAGACCCCAGAGTTTGTGGCCCTACACTTTAAGACTAAGGTAGTTGTGCTTCCTATGTTCTTTGTCTCTTGTCTCTTCAGATTCTGCTTCCTTGTCACTTGGCCTCTTGGCCCCCCATCTGCCCTGCTGGGGCAAGTGTTCTAAAGCTCTTTAGCTCCACTGGTAAGTGCCTGGAGGCACTCCACTCTGCCAATAAACTTTGGCCAGAAGACACTCAGCTCTCTTGCTTCATGGGTCGGCAAGCCTTGCTCCACCGATAAGTGCCTGGAGGCACCCCACTTCCCCAGGAAGCCTCCCACACAAAGGCACTCAGCTCTCTTGCTCTGTGGGTTGGCTCCAGAGCTGTCTCAAGCTCCTGGTTCTGCTACTGCCATTTATCTGCTGTTGCTTCTCGCCATCTGTGCCATTTCTCTTCACTTCCTTCCGATTGTCTTAGATATCCGTTATTCCACCAACAGTCTCTTCAAGTCAATCTTGGCTTTTGCTTTTTACGCACTTTAAAACTCTTTCAGCCTCTATCCGTTCAGTTTTAAAACTGCTTCCACATTTTCAGTATCTGTTAAAGCAGCACTCCACTCTCAGTACCAAATGGTGTCAAAGATTCCCTTGTGGTGCAATGGCTAAGCACTTGGCTGCTAACTGAAAAGTTGATGGCTCAAACTTACTCAGTAATCCTGCAAGAGAAAGAACTGTCAATCTGCTTCCATAAAGATTACAGCTTAGAAAAACTTAGGGGACAGTTCTACTCTGTCGCATGGGATTGTTATGAGTCAGAATCAACTCAATGGCAACGAACAACAGCTACAATATATGATTAGATTTTCCAACAGAAGCATGATGAATTTATTCTCAAATTTGTATTGGGCAGAAAAATAGCTTGTAGTGGTTATTTTTTAAAAAGAGTAACTCTGATTCCATTGATCTGTATTAGGACCTAGGAATGTACAATTTAACAACTCTTCCTTTGTTTTTTTTTTTTTTTTCCTAGTGATTCTTATGTAAATGGTCCAATGATTCACAGATAACTTTTTCAGTTATAACAATTTATAAATTTAATATTTATAGGCTACACCATGGGAAAGTGAATAACCAGACGAAGCTGTAGCAGTAATTGCATCACTCTGGGCTCAACATTTCCCAAACTGAGTCGTGGAATTCCTATTGTTTTGTTTGCCAGCACTCTGTAACCTTGGAATTCTCATTCCATTTACTCCTCTACCAGTCTACTCCACCAAGCATGCCTTGTTAAGCCAATTAGACTCCTTCCTTTGGGCATTGGAAATAAACCCAGTGTTATGGATTGAATTGTGCCCTCTAAAAATGTGTATCAACTTGGCTAGGCCATGATTCCCAGTATTGTATGGTTGTCCTCCATTTTGTGACCTGATTTGATGACCCTATGTATTATAAATTCTAACCTCTATAATGTTGATGAGGCAGGATTAGAGGCAGTTATGTTAATGAACCAGGACACAATCTATAGGATTAGGTTGCATCTTGAGTCAATCTCTTTTGAGATATAAAAGAGAGAAGTAAGCAGAAAGGAGAGGGACTGCATACCACCAAGAAAGAAGAGCTGGGAGCACAGGATGTCATTTGTACCCAGGGTCCCTACACTAAGAAGCTCCTAGACCAGGGGAAGATTGATGACAAGGATCTTCCCCCAGAGCTGACAGAGACAGAAAGCCTTCCCCCGGAACTTGCACCCTGAATTTGGACTTCTAGCTTCCTAGACTGTGAGAAAATAAATTTCTGTTTGTTAAACCTATACGCTTGTGATATTTCCGTAATAGCAGCACTAGATAACTAAGACACCTAGAAAAGGTCTTCCTTTGGAAATCTGAAATATTCTAAAAGAATCCAAGATGTTTATAATGTGAAGCCAGAGTTGAGAATCACTGACACAAGACCTAATATGCCATTTTAAGGCCAGCATTTTCATTTAAGAGTAGTAGGGTGGTGATTAAGGTTGTGTGTCAAATTGACTGGGTCTTGATTCTCAGTGGTTTGGCAGTTACGTAATGATGCAATTCAGCAGTTATATAGTGATGTAGCTCTCCTCCATTTGTGATACAATGTAATCACCTCCATGATGTGTTCTGATGTGATCAGCCTATCAGTTGTAAGGCGAGTTTCCTCAGGGGTGTGGACATTCTGGCAAACTCACTGGTTTTTGCTCTCTCTGGATCCTGCATTTGGATCATCATCATCTGATTTCTAATTCTTGGAACTTTAGCCAGCAGCTTGCTGTACTGTCTGCTAATCTTGGGATTTGTCAGCCTCCACAGCCTGTGAGCCAGCAGCCTGCTGTCAAACCTGCCAATATTGAGTTCATCAGCCCCTGCAGCTCCACGAGTCAGGAGAAGCCTCCAGACTGATGCCTTACTCACAGACTTGGAACTTACTAGCCTCTACAACCAGGTAAGCCATTTACTTGAGATAAAGGAAATATTTCTCTCTCTATATATATAAAAAAAAAAAAAAAAAATTTTTTTTTTTTTTATATATATACTTCAATAGTTTTGCTTTTCTAGGGAACCCAGACTAAGACAATTGGGAAGCCACTAAAAGCTCTTACATAAGAGAGGCTCCTTTAAGTGTTGAGTTTTTAAAATGCTCATTCTGGTTCTGGGAAGAAAACAAATTGGTTTAGCAGGGACACAGATATATGAAAATTAAGTGACTTGGATTAGTGAAGTAGCAGTGAAGAAGGGTAAGTTGAGGTATATTAGGAGATGGAACTGACAGGAAATTATCAATTGACTGGCTGGGTGTAGGCATTATAAAGAGTGAGAGGGTCAGTGTTGACTCCTAGGTTTCTACAAGCCACAGATGATGGCAACAAGATGGCATTTACTAAAGAGTATACAATGCAATAGGATTGAGTTGAGCTCAGTCTTGAGCACGCTGAGCTTGAAACACAGGAAGTTGAGTAGATATATCTGGAATATAGATATCAATTTGGTAATGAGCATCACACTGACAAGCTCATTACTCTCTCTCTCTCTTATTACCACTTACACTGTTTCCATGGACTATATATTATTACAGAGATGAGGAAGGAGAGGATTTAAGAAGCAAGTGTGAAATGTTACAGCAGAAAGAGTTTCCTTTTTTTTTTTTTTCTTAACATCATTAAAGCATGGTTAAGATGTGTTTCTTTGAACTATACTTAAAATACTGCATTGCCTGATATGAGAAGGAAAAAAAAAGATAAAATTTTTAAAAGAGACTTCAAAGCTCTTTTATTTTGTTCAAGGCTTAAGAAATGTCACAATTAATAAGCATTTCTTCTAGCAATTAAAGTCGACAATAATCCAGCTCTAATCTTTTTGATAATGTATTTCATTATTATGATATTAACAGATTTATGTATGCCAATATGATTTTTCTTGATGTATCAGAAGAATATGCCTAAATCTTGTCTGGTCTGTCAAGAGGACCAATTTTCTTGACTCCAGGGTTTTACTTCCATGGTAACCCTGAAGTCCATAACTGTGGTATCAGGAAACTTTGAGCAACTGGGGACTAGTAGTCATTGAGAAAGGATTATCAAGTTTTTCAGAAGTTATCAACAGTGCCTCACTGGGAATAATTAAATTTCATAACAAAAAATGATCATTTTCTTATGATTTAGTGAATCTCTTACGTGGGCCTTGTAATCACTCATCTATAAAGTTTGCAGAACTGAGAATGCACACAAACAATTGGTGGATGGCAATCAAAGATTTGGTGGCTCTTTTTTGGCAAACACATGCCCCTCTCCCAA
Source organism: Elephas maximus indicus (assembly GCF_024166365.1). Lineage (NCBI taxonomy): Eukaryota > Metazoa > Chordata > Mammalia > Proboscidea > Elephantidae > Elephas > Elephas maximus. The sequence continues at coordinate 51,928,401 of NC_064824.1, read as the reverse complement.
AATAAAAAAAAAAAAAAGTTATTGACAGACTATTCACAATGGAGCAACAGAAGACAAACAAATCAAAATAAAAAATAACTATGATTGTAGAAGGAGTAATTTATAGTTCGGAATTTTATTTGACCTGTTCTTCCAGGTCAAAAAGCTAGCATGTTTGATAGTCACCTATTTAGAAGACAGGAACTTATAGTTCTTCATTGTAATAGAAAAACTCAGAGGTGTGCAAAACCAGCAGCGAAACCAGGCAATACTAGAATCATTGGAGAAACCAAAAGGAGCACCTCCTACTCACAAATACCAAACCATTTTTACCACTAGAGTTGCATTTTTAAAGTAATAAATCTTTCTTAGAGCTTGGGGTCACTAAACTACTCAAGAATTTTCGATAGAAAGGCCTAACCAGAGCTGTCATTGAGCCAGGACTTACTTGTTAGGGTCATCAGCTGGCAATCCATCCAATTATGATCAGTAGAAATCTATGACATACCAGTTGTTAAGTATTTCAAAAATCCCTCCCGAGCCTAACTAAAGCCTTCATTGACTAAAACCTGTAAGAATAGTTATACCTTATCAAAGAGCTACAGATAATCCAAAATGATACATAGTATGAAAAGCATTCATATTTGGCTTTGAAATGTATTTTTGCCCTAACATTTGAATGTGTGTCTGATGTTCTGAGAAATTACTTCAAAGAGATTAATGAAGCCACACTGTGAAGACCTGACTCAGGAGAGCTGGGAAATTGTCCAGCTTTCTTTTTATCATGCTTCCCTGCTGAACTCCTCTCTGACACCCACTCCCTGACACCACAAGGAAGAGCTAAAATATCTCTTAGGATAATGTCAATCCTGCCTTATAGAATGGAAGATGGGAGTTTGAGTACCACAGATGCTTTTTTTTTTTTTTTGTAGCTGGAAATGCAGATTTTTAAAAAATAGCTGTAATCTATTTTTGTTGATCTTCAGTATCCATTTTCCTCTTATCCCTTTCCAAGAGTCCCTTGTTATAACTTAGGGTCCCCAGTGCCCCAGGAACATTGACTCCTGTCCCAGCTCCAGGAAAGAGTAATGTGACATGGGCGCTCTTTCAGCTTTAGGTGTGGGAAATGTGACCTTGGCTCAGTATATCCCCCATTCCATTCACCACGGTCCTTGGGTTTAGGCCTGAATATTTCATCTAGGCTGACCCAGTAACAGCAAACCTCAAGAATATTGAAGTGCTGTAACTAGGCTCTCTCTCTTCCTTTGGGTGATTTCATATATAGATGTGAGGCCTATACCTGCTGCAATCATTTTAATAAAGTCATCAAGAAGACAATTCATTGTTCAAAATGGGCAGAGCTAAGAGAAACAAAGCTGGATCCCCCACATAACTGCTGGATCAAAGCATGACTAAGCCTTCTCCTTCCCCTTCCACCAATACGTGCACTGAAACAAAAATTTCCTCTATTTTTTTCAGCCAATTAGACTTGGGTTTTCTGTTATTTGCAATCTAAAGGCCTCCTAATTGAAATAGTAAGTCAACAAACGGGTAATTAAACTGATTAGGAACTGTCAATTATGTTAAAATATAAACATTGCCAAATTAATATGAAAGAAACTTTTACTATGTATAATCACAAGTCAATAAACACGTTCTCTTTTTCTCTCTCTTCGTTCACATCCATGCAAACACACACACACACACAGAACATCATCAATGTTCCTGCTATATTTTAACTCAGTTGAGCTGTATATTTTCAAAGAATACATGACAAGAAGATATAAAAATAATCTCTATATTATGATCTAAGGTCTACCTGATGCTGGGACAGCAGCCTAAGAGAAGGCCAAGATATACCAGATATCAGAAAGTTCAGGATCAAAATTTCTAGTAGATTAAGCTGCTGTGCTTCAATTGGAAGTGGATTGGATCATTTTGTACAAAGAAATAAGCAAATTCTTATTAAAAGAAGACTAACCAGGAGCAGCATTAGCAATTAATGAAAATAACAACAAATTGAATAATGTGATCCTCCTATTGGCATGCCATCATTGCCAATATTTTGAAATACTTCGAAAAGCATTATGGCCTTTACAGATATTTCTTTTCTTATATCTCACAAGTACAGGTAATAATAATTTCCTTTGGGCAGCTTTTCTGAGGTATATATGAACCAAAAGCAAAAATAAGAACAGTCAATATTCAACAAAGTCATGCTTTGTCATTTTTCAATATTTTTTTTCAATATGATAGTAAGTGTAAATATAGAATTAATATTTCTTCCCAAATTTTGGTACAGTAGTTGCTTTGATTTTTGATCCAGAGCTTGAACAAAAACAGACAAGCTAAAATCTCAATGTTGCTGAGTATCTGCCTAGAAATAATTAAAAAATTAGTAAAGACAGTTTCATGATCAAAGGTTGTCTTGCTATTGTTCAAGCCTTTAGCTAGTTAAATGTTTCCTCCAATAAAATTTCTTGGAGATGCATCATTAGCCTTGCCCCGCAGTCAGAACAGCTGCAGTTGAGTCTGTTCCTAAAAGTGCTTGTCGACACATGCCGCCAGGGTAATGGCTTGCGTTGGCACTCTCTTTTCTGCTGCAGAGATGCATGGGGCCGATTGACAGGCTCATCATCAGCAACAACTGGGAAACAAGGATTATGACACAACGGAAAGATAAATCCATTCCCACCACAGCAGCCAGAGAGAAAGGCACAGAAAGTTGAACGATGGAAGAGGTGATTTGGGTGGCTTCAGTTACAGACATATAGATTTGAGTCTTCAGCAGAATCTAAAAGGTTTTATGAAACTTCATTTACTATCAAATCAACAGTTGGTGTTTGGTATGAAAGAATGTTAAAGAGAGAAGCTACATTATCTTAATAGCTAAACAAAATAAAATATAGCCCCACCTTTGGAGTCCTGATTTCCTGTAATTCAAAAAGAGGTGTTTATTATAACATATCAAATATATCATACCAATTATTATTGATACTCAATGATTTTCCCATTCTCTGTATAGCATTCATGGACTCTTTTTCCTTTAATAAGTACATGGGACAAATGTGAGTTGCCTCTCTCTTCATCCTAGTCCATGAACTTGTAAATAAAAAGAATGTCATCTGAGAGTTAAGCTGTATAATCAATCTATAGAGGCTCAAAGCAGAGAAGCACAAAACAGGTTTACAACACCGTCATTTTCAGCCTTAACACCATCATTATGGAGATGGTCATCACCATCTTTGTCATTAGACAAAACAACAGTTAGGGGGCTGTACTGTAGTCTCTAATCTGCAAATATTAACATACCTAAAGTAAGAATGTTTATCAAGTGGTCAATTTCCCTGCTGTAAACACAAAGAAAAAATAGTCGCAGATGGGCAACTATTGAAGTGTTAACAGAGGACGCCGTGAACAGGAGCAGCAGTTCTACATGACAAATATATCCAAGAGTATGGAATGCTGCGTCCAATTCATGGCTCAATAATATTGACCATCACGATGTTTCTATTAACTCTCCTGAGTCCTTGGGTGCTACAGTTATGCACATGGGTGCTAGCCAAAAGTTTGGAGATTCGAGGCACCTTGGAAGAAGGGTTTGGTGATTTACTTCCGAAAATTTGGCCATTGAAAACCCTACTCCAACACAAATGGGGTTGCTCTCAGTTGGAATCAGCTCAGAATGGATTTGATGATAACTGGTTATTAACTTTTCATTTTCTAACTTCATGCTCACTGTCTTAGTTATCTGGTACGGCTTTAACAGAAATATCACAAATGTGTGGTTTTTACAAACAGAAACTTATTTTCTCACAGATTAGGAGGTTTGAAATTCAAATTCAGGGTGCTGGCTCTAGGGGAAGGCTTTTTCTGTGCGCTCTGGAGGAAAGTCCTTATCTCTTTTGAGCTTCTGCCCCCGAGTGATCTTCGTGTGGCTTGGCATCTCTTCTCGTCTCTGCTTGCTTGCTTGTCCTAATCTGCTCTTTTTATACCTTGTAAGAGATTGACTCAAAACACACCCTACACTAGTTCTTTCTTTTTTTCTAGCTTTCCTTACCCTCCCCTCCCATTTATGAAAGGAAAATGATTAATGATTATTAATAATGGTGTTAATTGTCATTTTTGCTAACTCATAATAACTATCCTGAAAATAATTAGGATATAAGAAAATTATTACTTCCTTATGAGTGAAATGTAGGAAACTAGGCTAGGTGTGTGAAATTACTTATTAAAGTATCTCCACCAATCTCTATATTTGGTAATTAAAAATCTCCTTAGTTATGATAGTAATTAGAAATACTAAAGAAAATTTACAAAACAATGGGAGGAAAATCTAAAATATGGGAAAAAAAGAAGCAATAATGTCTTTTTCTCTAATTTACTTAATATACTGATTTAAATAAACAGAATATCAAACTGTGAATATACATTTCGAGTAGAGTACGTTATTATAAGGAAATCCTGGTGGTGTAATGGTTAAGTGCTACGGCTGCTAACCACAGGGTTGGCAGTTCAAATCCACCAGGTGCTCCTTGGAAACTCTATGGGGCAGTTCTACTATGTCCTATAGGGTCGCTATGAGTTGGAATCCACTCGATGGCACTGGGTTTTTTATGTTATTATAAATTCTTTAGAGAGCAATTTATGAGTAAAATTTATGTATCTTAAAACTATCCACAGACTTTGGACCGGAAATCCAATCACTCAGATAGCATGCTATGAAATAATTCTAAATGCAGAAACAAGGTTCATATACAAAGACAGTCACTGAGGCATTAATCATCAAAAAAAAAACCCAGAACCGTGGAGTCGATTCTGACTCATAGCATTAATCAGAGCATAACAAAATTTGTCAAACCCAAGTGACCTATAATAAGAGATTATTTACATAAACAATGGTGTATCAACTTGACGGACTAAGAAAATAATGTTTATAAAGATATTAGCATAACATAGAAAATATATACATTAGTTTTTTTTTTTTTGAGTAAGAGGACACGAAGTTTTAGGCACAGTCTGATGAAAGTGATCTACATCACACAAATTCTACATTTAAGAAAAATAAATAAGCAGGTTGAAGTATTAATAATAGTTGGATGATGTGATTATGGGTGCTTTTTACCATTTGTTTCTGATTTCTATATTTTCAAAATTTTTATTAATAAGCTGGTATTAGTTTTATATGGAAAATTACTTTCTGTTTGTTCAATATTTTAAAATACTAGTGAATAGCAGAATTAGAAATTGGTGTAGATTACACTCCAGATATTCTAGATAATATGCATAAGCATAACATTTAATCTTTGCATCAAACACTGCTCTTTCACTCATTTATTTATTGATCCAATAAATACTTATAAAGCACTTAACGTCTGTCATGTGCAATGATAGGTACTAAGAATGCTAAGATTAATAGGATCTTTATTTTTTGCTCTCAAGGTATTTATAGTAATACAATAAACACAATAGTCAATTAAAATAGAGTGTGAGATGGACGTGATAACATGGAAGATCATGGAGGACAGCTAACCCAGGCTGGGAGAGGAGGTCAAGGAGAATTTCCTGAAGAGGAGGCCCCTATGATGAACTGATACCAAAAACCAAACCAAACCTACTGCCGTCAAGTCGATTCTGACTCATAGCAACCCTATAGGACATGGTAGAACTGCCCGATAGAATTTCCAAGAAGCGCCTGGTGGGTTCCAACTGCCAACCTCTTGATTAGCAGCCATAGCACTTAACCACTATGGCACCAGGGTTTCCATGATCAATCTTAATAGCTAACACTTAGTGCGTGCTTATAATGGGTCAGGTGATATTCTCTTTACATGTATTAGCTTATTAAGTAAAACAATCCTGGGATATTAATTGTGATATTAATTTTATCACTACACAGATAAGAAATCTGAAACAGAGACAGTGCATACGTAAAATAAGTGACAAAGCTGGAATTTGAACACACACAGTTTGGCTTGAGTCCCTGATCTTTCTAATGGTTGGCTTGTTAGTCAGGCATGGCATGGTTGAAGAAGAGGTACTCCGAACAGAGAGAGGAGCAGGTAAAATGGCAAACAGGTGAGAAAGCCTAGGAACCTGGCAGGTTGAGTTGCTGCATGGAGTTGGCACAGCTGGACTGTAAAGCCTTAGTTGGAGAGTGATGAGAAAGTTGGAAAGCGGCAGGCATCAAGTTAACGACAATGGCAATTAACAACACAAGTTACCTTCAACTGGTGGAGAAACAATTGAAAAGGGCTTTCAGCAAAGTTACATGATCAAATGCATTTTAGAAAGGTAACTCTTTGAATGAGTAGAATAGATTGGAGGGAAAGTAGAGGCAGAGAGGAAAGAGGTGGAAGAACACTTGATGACCCAAGTTACTTGGACTGGTTTTTTTGTTTGTTTGACTACAGTGTATTTCAGTCATTATCAGATACTTCTTTTTTTAACGTTTGACGATTTTACATGTTTAGAAGTTGAAGGCTAACTAACATAACGTCATTGCCTAGTATTTAGGTAAAAAAAAAAAAAAAAAATTAACGTCATTGCCTAGTATTTAGGTAGTCGGTAAAAATCAAAGTGATTATTATGATTATGACTTCTAAATTTGAACGTTAAAAGAGTAAGAGGATATTTATTTAATGGATTCAAGGCACTGTTTTAATTGGATTTCTTTCCAGAGAGCTTAAACATTTTTCTGTAAGATATTGGATAAAGAAGGGCAGAGAGATAAGCTGTCGTTTGCTTTGTCCAGTGTATTCTTCTTGTGTATCTGGACTTATAGAAACAAGAATCTCAACAAGCCACGTAGATCCATGCTGATACACTGCGTGAACTAGAACTGATAAGAAAACCTATTTATTTCAGTTTTCTGAAATCAAGGCAAATAATTTATAAAGCAGCGCTACTTGGCCAGGAGAATGTATATATAATTATAGAAACCAGGCACAATGTATTGAATACCAAGCACAAAACGTTGGCTGAAGGCTGTTATCCTTTAGAAATATTACTGTAAAATGACATACAAAATGTATTTATCAGATTTGAGACCAGGGAAAAATTGAGTGGAAAATACTAAAGGATAGCAGCATCTAGAGAAGGAAAACTATTTCTAAACTATTAAAGCCAAATAACTTTATGTCTTAGCAACTAGTTGGCAGACTAGAAAATAAGTGACTATTAATGCACAAAGTAGAATTAGTAACAACCTTAAAACAGAAAGTATTAAGTGGGGAACCTTTTACTATATTTTTAAGGGAAGAATATGTTTTGCCTTTTGCATCATCTATCACACAAGATAAAAGACGTAGTGATAATTTTCTACTTAAGAAAAGGCAAAAAGACATAAGCATTGACGGCCATGTTCAGTGGAAAGATTTGCCTTTACCAGGTTTGTGTATCTAAAGTAACAAATACTTCAGTTTTGAGCTGACTACTACATATATATATATGTATATGTGTATATACATATATTAAAAAAAAAAAAAAAAAAAAAAACCATTGCCCTCGAGTCAATTCCGACTCACAGTGACCCTATAGGACAGAGTAGAACAGCCCCATAGAGTTTCCAAGGAGTGCCTGTTGGTTTTAAACTGCCAAGCTTTTGGTTAGCAGATGTAGTTCTTAACCAGTATATCCAAAATCAACCAAAATCAAATTGGACTACTATAAGCTGAAGTCAACTCGACGGCAACGGTTTCTTTTTTCTTTTTTGGTTTTATTTTTATAAGGATTATACAAGTTGCTATAAGAATTAAATAAAATATTGCCTACAACTGATTAAAATGAAGAACTTCTCTTCCTTTTATTCTCATTCACCTTTATCCAAAAAGCCAGGTAAGGGATGGTATTTTAAGTTTTGGAAACCAGGAATGTAAAGTTCATAAAATCTAAAACTATTATTATTAATAACATTATTATATTATTATTTTTCTTATTATTTTGATGCATGTACCTTTATCCAAGCTTAACCTCTATATTTCCTGTAGGTTGAATAGTTTGTCCCCAGTGCAATTAGTAGAAAGTACCAGGAAAGCCCTCTTTTACAAAGATTTGTTTTTCAGGCTGGTTGTATTCTTTTCTTGCTATTTCACGTTAAGTGACTCATATGGGGGCAGTTTCTACTCTGTCCTATAGGGTCGCTATGAGTCGGAATTGACTCGACGGCACTGGGGGTATGTTAATATCGAACACCGATCTGTCTTCTTTAAAATAGAAATATACTTACAAGTCTAGGTTTAAAACCTTATGTTTGATAGCAGAGCATTTTATTAAGGCAAACCACTAGTGGCATTTAAACATACAAAACAAGGAAAAACAGAGTTACTTTGGATGAAGCAGAGCCAGAAAGCCAGGAGCTCAGAACGCCAAGCAAAAATAGTATATTTGGAAAACAATTACCTTAGAGAATGTCACATTTCCCTATGAACATGCTTAGCAATTCATTTTCTGCAAAGGCCACAAGCAAAGTTAAGTCCAAGTGAATAGAAAGGCAGGAAATAGAAAGTGAAGGGTCTTTGAAATTGAGACTAATACTAACTGGCCTTAAGCCTTATTTCTGGGGATGATTCCAATTGTGGCTCAGCTAGAGCTACAGAAAATACTTGAGCAGGAATGATTTGTCCACTAGACAGACTGCTTTTCCTAGAATCATTTTGGCATTGTTTCCAGCCACTCACCAAACCATGTGGTGTTCATCTCCCGAGAAGTAAATTTTCATGAACATACATACTTAGTATTATAGAACATATGATTTGCACAAATTAATGTTTGGAATAAGCCCAGTGATTTTTAAAAACCTGGTAGTATTGGAGTACTTAACACTAAGAAATTAACAGCCCAACTTCATTGATTTATTTGGAAATTATCTACTCAATTATAAGTTATGTAGCCATTTCCAGATGTTCATTAGTTATTGCTTATTCAGAGGATTGGCTATCTTGGTCTTCATATATTTTTAGGTTTATTAGAGTGTGAACATATACTGTAATTACAAGATGCTGATGAGCAACCATCTGCAGATATTTCTCCTCCTCTCAAGGACTTTCATATCAAACTGAGTCATATTCCCTGATGAGTTTCCCCTGGATTAAAGCTTTACAGCACTGGAAATGACAATAATTATGGTGCTGAAAATATAATGCTGTTTTGGACTGGAAACTTTCTTTTCTGTCCTTTCATTTTTTTTAAATAACCTTTAAAATAAACAACTTCTTTGTGATATGTTAATAAGCTCTTTAGATGACCAGTTTTAGTTATGTTTTAAATATACTACTATCAATAAAAGAGCAATTTATTTTTAGGCTACGATTTGAGGACAAAAACAATTAAAATATTCGATAATAATTCTTATAATAAAGACATATCTTCATGAATTAGTCACCTCAATACATGTCTTCTTTTTAGTACCAAGACTCATTCTATCTCAGTTACATTGTTATTTGCTCGATGGCTATTTTGAGAAAATATTCATTGGAAGTGACTACCATAGAGAGTTCCTCTTGAAGTTCTCCAGATATTTCTGTCATAGCCTTACACCCCAAGTGGAATATTCAAATTATATCAGCCAAATTTTCACATGAAGAATGAATTCATAGAGATTATTTGAAACAAGAGTATTTCTTACTGTGTTTTCCTTGTTTTCTGGATTATAGATTCGTTAACAACATAATTTTAATATAATAGAGCAAAGAATTTTTTTATGGTCTTTTGGAGAGCGCTACCTTTGTTTTTGAGTTATAAAAGATTAATAGGCTTTGAGAAATCAATGCAGAGGCTTCAAAACTAGTATATTCAGTTTGAAAAAATTCATCTCAATCTCGATACATTCTTCAACACGCACATATACAGAACTTCTAAAGTGGGCAGAGTTCTGTGGTATATTTGGTAGTGACTAAAAGATGAACACAACTTAATTATTTATTTCTCACATACTAACTAGTGAAAGATGAACACAGCTTAGTTTTATTTCTCACATACTAACTAATGGAAGCAGACAGACAAAACTGGCCAACCACGATTGTAAGCCACAGTATAGACTCAAGGGATGACCACAAAGGAGAAGGGTAAATTGAAAAGATTAATTCTGTTTGGGATTTTTCACCCTCTGAGCTCAGTGGTTAAGATCTTGGCTGCTAACCAGAAAAGGTTGGCAGTTCAAATCCACCAGCCTCCTTGGAAACCCTACGGGGCAGTTCAGCTCTGTCTTAGAGGTCTGCTATGGGTCAGAGTTGACAGACTTTAACAGGTTTTTTTTTTTTTTTTTGGTCTGCCAAAAGTTGCCCTTCTTGTTTTCTAGCTGAGCTCTTTAGGTATTTATATTTCTTTTCTATAATTTTCACGAATTTAGTGGAGGGAGTAGAAGACTTCATTGTAGACCCAGTCTTGAAATTAGACTTCCAACAAACAAATGAAAAACTGCTCAACATGCAAATTAAAGTGAGAATGATACATGTATATTTTCATGTTTGGTAGGTTTTGGTGAAAGTGTGGAGAAACTGGTAAATTGAGCCTCTCAAACATTGCTTGTACGATGTCAATTGAGGCTGGTCAATTTGACAGCATCTAAACTAGTTTAAAATAACTACCTACACCCTATGATGTAGCAATTCAGACTCTAGATATTTACCATAGAAAAACAGTCATACATGAGCACAAAAAATAATGTATAAGTGTGTTTTTAAATAGTAAATATTAAAATTAAACGCCTAATTTTTTACTTACTAAATATCCACAGGCTGTGAGTGACTAAGTTATCCAAGAACGAGGTAGATGTGTGTGTGTGTGTACACACACACACAGAGACACACACATATATATAGACAGAGATTTCTAAGACAAAAATGACAAAATTTGATATGATTTATAAGAAATAAAGAAATATGCACTTAGAAATAATACATATTTTCTTGGGAGTCCGTCCTGCTAAAATACTTTGTGAGAGAAAGGAGTAGAAAAATTATCAGGATCATAATAAAAAGGGATTTTAGCTTTATCTCTGATATTGAACATATTACTTAAGTGTAATACACATACATAAAAGTGCATGCCATAAGTGATGGGTTTTCATAAACTGAACATATCTATATAATGACCGGCCTCTCATATCCCAGTCCAATCACAAAATGTCCCTGAACAGTAATTGTTATGTGGACTTCTAACAGTATTGATACAGTTTTCTGATTTTTATTTTACATAAACTGAATCATACAATATTTTATTCTGCTTGGCTCCTTTTTGTCAACACTATTTTTGCTAGATTTATGCACAAGGTTACATGTAATTGCAGACTCTCCATCCTCTTGCTGGATAGACAGTTATTGCATTATGTGAATCTATCAAAATGTATTTATTCATTCTAGTTTTGATGGGCAGTTAAGTAGTTTCCTCTTTGGGGCAGTTCTACTCTGTCCTATAGGGTCTCTATGAGTTGGAAGCAACTCGACAGCACTGGGTTTTTTTTTTTTTTTTTTGGTTTAAGTAGTTTCCAGTTTGTAACTACTATGAATATATCTTCTGTGAACATTCTAGTACATGTGTTGTTCTTTTTTTAAATTGTAGTAAAATTACTCATAAAAATCACCTTTTTAACCATTCTGAAGTGCACAATTCAGTGTCATTTGATACTTTCACGATGTTGTACAACCATTACCACTATCTACTTCCAGAACATTTTCATCATCCCCTAAAAAACCCTATATCCATTAAACATTGGCTCCCTATTCCCTCCTCCCCTCAGCCCCTGGCAACCATGAATCTGTATGGATTTGCATATTCTGGACAGTTCATATAAATTGAATCATAGGATATGTGGCTTTTTGTGTCCGGCTTCTTTAACTTAGCATAATAATGTTTTCAAGAGACATGTATGCTGTAACATGTATCAGTCCTTCATTCATTTTTATGGCTGAATAATATTTCATGTACGGATGTACTACATTTTGGTTAACAATGCATGTATTTGGGGAGACAGACATATGTAAGTAGTGGAATGTCTGAGTCGTAGCATATGTATGTATTCAGCTTTAGTAAAGATAAAAAGATACTACAAAATGGTTTTCCAAAGTGATTGAACCAATTTACACTCTCACCAACAGTGCACGAAAGTTATGATTGCTCCCCATCCTTACCAACATCTGTTTTCTGATTTCTTTTGTTTTTATCCATTCTACTGAGTGTGTTGTTGCATCTTATTTTTGTTTCAATTTTCATTTCCCTGTTAAGTTACAAAGTTGATAATGTATTCATAGGTTTGTTGGACATTTAAAATATCATTTTGTGAAGTGTCTGGGTCTTCTGTTTTTCTCTTGTATGCCCTACTTTTGCTGATTGATTTTTAAGTTTCTCTATATATTCTTATTTTGAGTCCTCCATTGGAACTATTAAACATCTGTTACTCTGTGGGTTGTAAGTTCAGTCTCTTAATGGTGTCTTTTGATTATAGAAGTTCTTAATTTTTGAGTGTGATGTGAGGTAGGAGTCAAGCTTCATTTGTCCATATGAATGTCCAATTGATTTAGCACATCAAGAACACAGCACTGTCATAAATTAGGTAATTGCACTTGAGGGAATCTTTCTGAATTCTATGTTGTTCTGTTGGCCGGTTCACCCCATCTTGCACCATAATTGCACTTTATTAATCAGTATAGCTTTATGCTATGTCTTGGGTCCTTGTTGTATAAGTCATGTAGTTTTGTTGCTTTTCTTCAGGATTGCCTTGGCTATTCTTGATCTTTGCATTTCCTTATGAATTTTAGGATTTCCATAAAAATACCTACTGTAATTTGTATTAGGATAGCAGTGAATATATTGATAATTTAGGAAGAGTTAGTTTCTTTGAAATGTTTCCAATCCATGAATCTGGTATGTCCCTCCTTTATTAGGCTTTCTGTAATTTCTCTCAATAATGTTTGAAATATTTTAGTACAAAGATCTTGCATATTTTTGTTATATTTATTTCTTGGTATTTATATTTTGACTGTTATTGTAAGCTAGGCAGAGGAAATCTTGGAGAAAGAAGCTATACCATTATCTTTTTGTTTGAGGTCAGTACATATAAATTTAATTAATGTTTGTATATTGACTTTGTATCTAGTGGCCTTGCTAAATTCACTTAATTCTTACAGTTTGTAGACAACTAGGTATACGGGCATACCATATGATAATATTAGCAATTTCTAATTTTCCAATTCATTTGCTGACTAGCACCTCCAGTACAATATTGACTAGAAGGGGGTAATAGTATTTTATTATATTTTATTACAAATATCTGAGGGGAAGGTTTCAATATTTCATTGTCACATATGATATTGTTGTAGGCTTCTTTGGCAGACATTATTTTTTTACTATAAGTTTTTTTTTATTATTATCTCAAACAGGTGTTGCATTCTCTCAAAAACATTTTTCTGCATCGATCAACATGATCATATTATATTCCTTTTTCATTAATTTGGTTACTTTCATTTGTTCATTTTTGAATGTGAATCCAACATTGAATTCTCAGAATATAAGCATCCTGTAACGATGTAGTAAGGCTTTTTTTAAATGTGTTCCTGGATTTGATGTGGTAAAATGATTTTAATCTACATTCAGGTGAAAGGTTATTCCATAATTTTGTTTATCTTAAGAGCCTTGTAGATTTTGAATAAAGGTTATTGTGTTCTCATTGAAATAGGAAGTGCTCCATCTTTCCCTATTATCTCAAAGTTTTTGTGCAAAACTTTTGCTATTTATTCTTTAGAATTTTGGGATATATTGCTGATAAAGCCTGGCTTGAATTTTCCTTTCTTTTTTTAAAGAATGGACTCGATTTCCTCAAGGAACCGTGATGGCCAAACAGTTAAGTTCCTGAACCCTCCAGAATAAATACAAACTATTCATATTGTTATTAACATGAAACTGTTGTTAGCATTTTCTTTCTTTTTTTTGAAGACTGTAAGGTGTTTTGAACCCACCCAATGTCTTTGCTGGAGAAAGACTTGGCAATCTGCTTTTGTAAAGATTACAGCTGAGAAAACTCTATGGGGCAGTTTTACTTTGTCACATGGGGTTGCTATGAGACAGAATCAACATGAAGTTACCCAGCAACAACAACAACATCAGTAGTAATGCAAACTTTTCTGTTCTTGATGTTGGTGACTGGTGTGTGTATGCATTCTCTCTCTCTCTCTCTTTTTTTTTCTTTCTTGTTCAGAGCTGCTGGTGTAATTTATTTAATTATTTTATTTCATAGAACAAACTTAAGTCTTTGTTCCTTTTCTCTACAGTACATGTATTTCTGTTTTATTGATTTCTTTCCTTATCTGTATTATTTCTATTCTTCTGTATTCACTAGATTGGATATACTGTTCTTTTTCAATCTTAATAAGAGAAAAAGCTTAAATAGTAAAACATCAGCCTTAATTTTATAATATGTTCAGTCAAGGCTATTAATTTTGCTTTAATATCTGCTTTAGCTGTACCTCACTTGCTTTGACACATTGTACCTTCATTAATTTTAAGGTGAAGATATTCTTCATTTTTTGTTTGGATTTTAGAGTATCGTTGAATTTGGGTTTCTAGTTCAATAATCTTTGATTTAGAGTACTTAGTTCATTTACATATAATTACTAATAAATTTTGGATTTTCTTTACATTTTAGCATTTGCTTTTAATTTGGTCCACCTGGATTTTGTCTTTTCTCCTCTTCATTTTATTTGGAGAAGCCCTACTTGTGCAGTGATTAAATGCTTGGCTGCTAACTGAGAGTTTGGTGGTTCGAACCCATCAGCTGCTTAGTGGGAGAAAGATGTGGCAGTCTGCTTCCCTAAAGGTTTACAGCCTTGGAAATCCTATGGGGGCAGTTCTAGTGTCCTATAGGGTCACTCTGAGTTAGAATTGACTTGACAGCAAATGGGTTCAATCAGTTTTTTTACTATGAATTTTTTTCATTCTTTTAAACTTTTAATTAATTATAAATTATTTTACTTGTTACCTGTGGTGAAATAAATTCTTTCTTATGTCCTTTTGCCTTGGGTCTGTGAAAAAACAAATCAGTTTGAGAGATTTTTTCCCTTAAACCCTGAGGAGTTGTTACATTTGCCCTTGTCACAGTTGCCCTAGTTCTTTGGAGAAATTTGCGAATTTTGCCCAGGGAAGAAGCCAGTCCCCACTGACAGAAAATGTCAGTTATTATCCAAACAGGTAGAGCCATTTTCAGGCCAGAGAAGGGATTGATCAGTTTAGTCCATCGAGGCGACTGTACAGTTATTATGAAAGTAGTGGCTTGAGAATCTACCCAATAGGATTGAGCCACTTGTCTATATAAGGAGCCAATCCCACAGTGATGGTCAGAGGCAAGGAGAGAAGAGAGAATAAGCACATACAGAGACAGCTGAGTACCTTCGGGCAAAAGACTTCCAAGTGGAACTGAAAGTATTGTAATATGCATCAAAGGCTGTAACACTGAAGATAGCTAGAGGCTGAGAGAGATAGAGAGAGAGAGGAGAGACCAGTGGCGTGCACAACCAAAAGGAGACCTGTCTTGAAGTGGTATGCACAGCTGAGAGAGAGCTGAGGGACCTGCTTTACACTGAAGAGGGGAGGGATGTGTTCTTTACTTTGGGGGAGCCTTCTGGACCTTACCTGTGTGTTCCCTGACTCTGATCCCAAGTTGTAGCCTGTTAAAAAAGAAAAAAAAAATTTCTTTTTTTTTTTTACTTTCAAGTTAATCTTGTCATTATTACTTCCAAGTTGATCCTGATCCCAAGTTGTAGCATGTTATTTCCCTAATAAACCATGTAACGATAAATACACTTTGTGAATTCTATGAGACATTACAGCAAATCACCAAACCCAACAGAGAAGAGAGCTGAGGGGAGGAAGAATGGTAGATGTCAGAGATGATAGAGTGGTACAGCAGCTTGGAGAGGTTGGAAACCTGGGACATGTTTAACCTCTGTCTCCTAGTAACCAGTTTTGTGCTGATTATTATTAGTGAAAAGCATTCATTTTACTTGTTACCTGAAAGCAGTGATTCTCAAATGTTAGCGTGCATCAGATTCACCTAGAAAGCTTCGTAAAACAGATTTGGATTGGAGCCCAAGAATATGCATTTCTAACAAATTTCCAGATTATGCTAATGCTGTTGGAGGTCCTAGTCTGGATTTTGAACACCATTACCTTAGAAATTCCTAAATACAACCTTATGGTTTTACTGTCTCATACAAAATATTACATTAACGCTTCCCTGTTACTGCTAGAAACTTAGCTCTTTTTTAACTTTTATTTACATCACTCCAACCATTTACCTTACTATTGACATGCACTTTATTTCTGTATATATATATATAAATTTTAGAAAATATTAAAGTTATTGCATCGTGTTGTCAACAGTCATTTATATTTACCTGTACATTTACCTTTTCTGTTGTTCTTCATTCCATTTGGATTTATCAGATTTCAAACTGGGATTATCTTCCTTTTCTCTGAAGAATTACTTTTAGTGTTTCTTTTAGTGCAGGCCTGCTGACAGAGGCATAACTAGAGAATGGCAGGTAGTCTGGTATTACACCGGCCCTGGGTGCGTGATACCACTGAGCAGTTTCTACTATCTAGGTATGGCCAGCAGCCTATCTACGTATCTAAATGGTGCCTATGGCAAGCATTGAAATTGTACCCCTTTCCAAACATCTGACATCCCTGTTTTAGGTAACTTTACCATAATATCAGCTCAAAAATACAAGGCAAGCTCATTAACACTTTAATTAACACAGTATAGTGCTTGAGGAAGGAAGTTGGGCCATATGAGATTAATAAAACTGTTCAGTGGCGCCACACACCCTGGGCCTGTGCAATACCCTAGATGACTCACTGTCTGCTGGTGACAGTTTCCTTCAGTTTTTCTTAACTTTACTTTTATTTTTGAATCATATTTTTACTGAGTACCAAACTGTAGGATTGTATGTACAAATTGTAACCATCACATTTTTAGCAAAGCTTTATAAGGAATATGCTTGACAATTATACTTAATTACAAGAGTATCTTACAGAGCTGTGAATTATATCCTTCCCAAAGGAGTTCTTTTTTACAAGTGTCCTGGCAAAATCGCCCAGCTTTTTTTTTTATTAGTTATAATTCAATTATTTTACCTACATCTCAGGTCATACCAAAACTAACACTAAATCTTACTTTTTTTACATTAGTGAGGTGTATTGAATATAATATCCTGAGAACTTTGTAGCTTCCTGGTCATTCATTTATAAAAGTAAAACGACTTATTTACAAAAGTTACAAGAATCTAGAAAAAAACTAAAAATGAATACAACATGGTAAGCAAAAAAATAAAACAGTTGGTGACTTGTAAGTGCATATTCAGGCAATATCCTTTCTAAGTCAATTTGGGCAAAATTAAAATTGGCCTCAACAGTAAACACAAGAGTTATTTACCCATTATTTCTAGATATTTAAACTAAAATTGCAAAGAAAATAAAATCCATATTTGTCAAATACGGAATTAGGTTTAATACCAAAATATGTGAAGTATATACTTTGCAAAAGGAGTTTGGGATTACAAGTAAATTACTCTTTTCTGCCAGTTAAGTAACCCACGCTTTAGTAGTAAAGAGAGAAAGAACTGGTAGCTAGAATAAAACATGAGAACTGTTTCAGAGTAGAAATTACTCAGATTAGTCTCATAATTTTTTTCTTACCTAATTCTGTATCTTCAAACATCATCTAATATAATGGCCTACTCTCCTGTATGCATATAGTCTCTGTTAAGTTTTCCTGAATTATATGCATACACATACACACTTGGAAATCTTTATTCCCCCCTATAGAACTTTTCTAATCATTTCTCAGGTCAAATTTAGAATTCTGTCACTGCTTTCAAGGCCCATCGTTTTCCATATTTCAATTTATCCTCTTTGGATAATGCAACTGGAATTCACAGGTACTGCTGGCTTGTGTATATGGTCACTTTTTAGGTGACATGTGTCAGAGTGGAAGAGGAAGGCAGTGGGTTGTTGAGGCTGGAAAGGCATTCTAAGGGAGTCAGAGCTTTGGCACAATAATATTGAAGTTTTCATCACCCCAATTTGGTTACATGGCATTGCCAGGAGCAAACGCAATGGCACAAGATGCACTAATTTAGAAACACAGTTCAGTTGATCAAAACCAGAAAATTTTTCTTAGAGTGAGCTTGGGCAAAGAGTGGGAAGCAAAGTCTTAGGATTAGCATTTAGCTGTACATGGAAATACAGCTAAATATGATCAGAGGCAGAGGTAAAGTCAAAGGACTACAGCAAAAAACAGATCTACAATTCCCATAGATTGTTTTTAGTGGGAGTGGTACCATGATGTGTAATTGTGGTTTCAACTTATAGGATTAGAGTGTGTTGTGAATATAGCAAAGTTAGGTGAAAAGGAGCAAAGCACCCCCTCCTATGGTTCCTTTTCACTATAGAAATCTTTAGATAAGATGTGGCCAAAGGCATAGGGATACCTAGTTAACAAACACAAAATTCCTTTCCTATGCCCAAGTTTACTGCCCCTAATGTTTGTACATGCACAGGGAACTGCCAGAAATTCAATCAAGATTCTGAAGAGGACATGAAACAAGGGCTATCACTGCTGATGTCAGATGGATCTGAAAGCAGAGAATACTGGAAAGATATTTACCTGCGTTTTATTGATTGTGTTAGTCATCTAGTGCTGTTATAACAGAAATACCACAAGTGGATGGTTTTAACAAAGAGAAGCTCATTTCCTCACAGTAAAGTAAGCTAAAAGTCCAAATCTATGGTGTCAGCTCCAGGGGAAGCCTTTCTGTCTCTGTTGGCCTTCTAGTCAGTGTTCCATGGACTAGGAGCTTCTCTGCACAGGAACCCCAGGTCCAAAGCATATGCACTGCTCTCTTGGTGGTATAAGGACCCCTTGTCTCTCTGTTCTCTTCTTTCTTTTATATCTCAGGAGATTGCCTCAAGACACAACCCAATCTTGTAGGTTGACTCCTGCCTTACTAACATAACTGCTGCCCATCCTCCCTCATTAACATAATACAGGTAAGATTTACAACATATAAGAAAATCACACAATATCAGGTATCATGGCCCAGCTGAATTGATATACACATTTTGGGGGGACATAATTCAATCCATGACATTGACTATGCAAATGTTTTGACTATGCAAAGTTATATAACTGTGTGGATCATAACAGATTATCTGTAACATTGCAAAGAATGGGAATTCCAGAACACTTAATTGTGTTCATGCAGAACCTGTACATAGACTAAGAGACAGTCATTTGAACACAATAATGGGGTGCTGAGTGGTTTAAAACCAGGAAAGGTGTTCATCAAGGTTGTATCCTTTCATCATACTTATTCAATCTAAAATATGCTGAGCAAATAATCTGAGAAGCTGGACTATATGAAGAAGAATATGGCATCAGGATTGGTGGAAGACTCATTAAAATTCTTCCATATGCAGATACAAACCTTGCTTGCTGAAAGCTAAAAGAACTTGAAGCACTTACTGATGAAGATCAAAGATCACAGCCTTCAGTACGGGTTACACCTCAACATAAAGAAAACAAAAATCCTCATAAGTGGACCAGTAAGTAATATCATGATAAATGGAGAAAAGATTGAAGCTGTCAAGGATTTCATTTAACTTGGATCCACAATCAACACCCATGGAAGCAGCAGTCAAGAAATCAAATGATTAATTTAAAAACAAAAGAAAGAAATCAAATAACATATTGCATTGGGCAAATCTGCTGCAAAGGACCTCTCTAAAATATTTAAAAGCAAAGTTGTCACTTTGGAACTAAGGTGCTCTGATTCAACTGTAGTATTTTCAATTGCCTCATATGCTGATGAAAGCTGAACTATGAATCAAAAGGAATGAAGAATCGATGCCTTTGAATTATGGTGTTGGGGAAGAATATTGACTATACCATGGACTACCAAAATGAACAAATCGGTCTTGGAAGAAATACAGACAGAGGGCTCTTTAGAAGAGAGGATGGTGAGACTGCATTTTGTGTACTTTGGGCATGTTAACAGGAGGGACCATTCTCTAGAGAAGGATATCATGTTTGGTAACGTAGAGGGTCAGCAAAAAAGAGGAATATCCTCAACAAGATGGATTGAAACAGTGGCTGCAATAATGGACTCAAACAGCAAGGACTGTGAGGATGGTGTAGGACCACACAATCTTTCGTTCTGTTGTACACAGGGTCATTATGAGTCAGGGTGACTTGACAGCACCTGATAATGTCTAAGAGACACCTGATGTTTAAGAGACATTTCACTTCCTCTTTCTTCTGGGTAGCCTGTTACATCATTGATATTCAAGTTTCCTACAGCACTTCTCATGTACCACTGCACTGTAAAAAACTTTTCTACATGGTCTCCTTTGTCTCCTCTGCCACTGGTTGACAAGCATCTTAGAGCTTACACCACAAATTAAAAAGCCCGACTTACGTTCCTTGATTTGCTTCACTATATTAGTAAATCTAAGATTTATTCAAGCCAGTGATTTCTTTCTTCTTCTTTCTGTCCATCTTGGTAATTTCATAGCAATATTCACATTAATATTCATGAGAACATGAACCAAACTGAAATTCAAATGAAATGTGTGTGTTGCATTTTAGCATGGCTATTAAAAGTTTATGTACAAAGGAAGTTTTTCACATGTCTAAATTGAAAGCTTTCAATTTTCCAGAATTTATTATCTCTATTATCATTTTTGTCTCATATCACTAAATATATCAAAAGATTACTTATTTACCAAACTCAAGATATTAGTATTTGCTAAAATTTTCTTTTAGATATTAGAGACATTATCACTATGGACATTGCAATTCACTGAATATAGTAGGAGCCCTTTAAATTAAGCTAATGTGTGACAAATGAGTGAGTATACAAATTGAATCTGCCCAAAACAAGAAGATAAATTTACCGACATTCAAGGTAATTAACTGGTTAATTGACCTAGGGTGAGTCTAACTGCAATAAAAATAATGTCGCCTGAATTAATATCTGTGTTTTATCCTCTCTAACAAACTTCATAGCTACACTTTTATCAAAGACCACCTTATGTTCATTTTAAACTGAATACGTAATTTAATTATATATTAAATTTTTAATTTAATATTTATAATGGGAAATACTATCCAGTCCTAGAAACAAGTCTGTATCTGTTCAACCAGTGGTCTGATGCAACTGTGATTCAGTGGAAGCCAGAAGGCACAGGCTTACGAACCTCACGAAGCTCTGAATTAAGTACCAAAGTATAAAACACCTCAGGTCTTCTAGAAATGTCTCAGAAATAAGATAGACTATTGAAATCATGCTTGTACTCATCCTTCTGGTCTTTTCTTTATCCTAGGAACTAGAACAAATCATGTTAGCCAGAATTGAGGGAAAATAACTATCCAAATTTTATGTTTTTATTAAGTGCCTAGGCCCTGGAATGTGCCAGAGAGAAAGTTGGAGTCCTGGTTCTGCTACTTACTAGCATGTAAGCTGGAGTAATTTAGTTAACTTTTTAAAATTTCATTTGCCATACCTGAAAATTGGGACAATAATAGTACCTATCATGTGATTTTTATATTAAATAAGATGATATATCAATATATTTTGGCAGAATCTCTGGTTATCTATTACAATTATTAGGTATTAAACATTTACTAGATTGTCTTTTTCCTTCCGTGAGACCATGTATAAAAAAAAACGAACGCGAAAATTACTCTCTCTACCTATGCCTATGCCTGTTCATGTCTAAAGACATATAGATAGATAGACCAACAGATAGATAGGTAGATAGATAGATGATAGATAGGATTTCTGTACTAAAAAATCCATATTAAAAATCTGATTTTAAAATTCATATGTAAAATGTAATTCTCTTATTTTTTTCTCCAGTAGACAATTGAAAAGTACCAAGAAAAGTTTAGCGCATAGCTGTTGTTTGAGCATTGCCTTTGGACAGTCCTTTTACCTGCATTTCTTGACACTAAAAAAAAAAAAAAGCAAAAACTCTGTTCCCTCCTTTTAATCTCAAAAGAATGTTCTGCTTTCAGAATATTAAGAATAGGTGAAGAAACAACAATGAGCTGTTGGTGCTTGATTGAGGGTAATTTTAAAAAGTCAATTAAAAAGTCTGGTTTATTATATTTACAACATCTTGGACTCAGTGTATCAGCATATACTGAATTCCATACAATCTTGGATGAGCATCTGAGGTTGATTGGTCCAGAGATAAGCTACGCAAAACCCATATTTGGAATACGGAGGCGTTTGAAGGAATCACTTAACTGGGTAAAAAGTTGAATTACTCAGCCACATCTACAAGGGAAGGAAATTTGCTTTACCATGGATTTTCAGTAAGATTGTTAGGTGAAGAAAGATAATTTTCAAAAAAGTATGCCTAAAGCACACTTGCCATTTCACATTCCACAGGTGTCTTATGAAAGTGGAAGAAGGGAATCTCTAAAGTTTTTTTCAGGTTTGTTTCAGAGCTCTTAGATCTGCTGGCCTGAAGGCCCTTCACTGGCAAACACTGTATCAGTGTCACATAGTGGCAGAGGTGTGCAATATCAGAGCTAGTTTGAAAAAGATAAAAATCAAACAACGTTATAGCTACTCAAGCCATAATATTTCTGTGGAGTTACTCTTTTATATTCTTCTATAACATGTAATCAATGGTGAATTATTTCTTCTTTACATTTACATTGCTTTAAAAAAGTATGATGAAATTTTAAGTGTGTGTAGTCACGCAAGTTACAGTTTAAAATATCAACTTAGAAGAATATCAAATTTGCTTTTTTTTTTTTCTGTTTTAAATAACATTTGAGGAAGAAATTCTGTAGATGTTTCCAATATTGGTGAGAATTCTCAATAGAAACAAAACCAATAGGATGGATAGATAGATGACGGATGGATGGATGGATGGATGGATGGATGGATGGATGGATGGATGGATGGATGGATGGATGGATGGATGGATGGATGGATGGATGGATGGTTGGACGGATGGATGGGTGGGTGGGTGGGTGTGGATGGATTGTTGGATTTTAAGGAACTGGCTCTTGCTGTTGTGGGGACAGAGCCCAGGTGGTGCAGTGGTTAAGAGCTCAGCTGCTAACCAAAAGTCACCAGTTTGAATCCACCAGTCACTCCTTGGAAACCCTATGGGGAAGTTCTACTGTATCCTATAGGGTCACTATGAGTCAGAATCAATTTGATGGCAACAGGCTTGGTTTTTTTGGTTTGGTTGTATGGGCTGGCAAGCCCAAAATCTGTAGGCCAGTCAGTCAGCTGAAAACTCTGGCAGGATACCTATGTTACAGTCTTAAGGCAAAATTCCTCTTTTCTGGGAAAACTCAGTTTTTTTTTTCTTTTAAGGCCCACCATAATATTGGGCCCACACAGTTTATGGAGGGTAAAGTTCTTCCCTTAAAGTCAGCTGATTACTAATGTTAATCACAGCTACAAAATATCTTCACAGCAACATTTAGTCTACTGTTTGGTTATTCAACTGGGCACCATAGCCTAGCCAAGTGGACACATAAATTTAACTATCACACCTACTATGAAATGTGCTGAGCCTGATACCATGTCTGAATCCAAGTATGAAACCGAGAAAACCATGTGTGTGAATGAGTGTGCGCATGAGGGAGAGAGAGAGAGAAAGAAAGAAGATGGAAGAGAAAGGTGAGGCCTGTGTTTGTAGAGGTGAGTGGTGTTCATGCAGAATGATTGAGAGTATTCAAACAGGGGGAGGGCTGGAGAGAGAGCTCTGAGAGAAAAAGAGAATTTCTTAGAGCTCTTACACTTTTCTTTCTACCCCAATAAACCTAAGCCTTTTTTTTTTTTTTTTTTGGCCACCATTTCCTCATCTATTAATTATGAGGTCAATATATAACTATCCCACCTACTTCACAGAATTGCAGTGATCATTTTTTACTTTATATGCACAAGTATTTTGTGAGCATAGAACACATTAAATATTATGTCATATTATAATTGCTTAGAAGAGTGTAACAGAGGTTCAGTATGTGCAACTTCCAAAGGCTTTATATCAGGGATGTCTCATATGAACTCTTATTTGTATCTTACAAATTTAATGATCTGTTATCTTATTATTGCAGCAGCAGCATGGTAGAGTGGGAAATATCAGAACTTATAGGGCTAAGACCTATCTGTGTTAAAATTGTAGTTTTGATGCATTATATGACTTCAGGCAAATACCAAAATCCTTTAGCCTGGGTTTCTTCCTCTGAATAATGGATATAATAATAACCATCCCTTAGGAAGGTGGTGAGGCTTAAATGGATACACAGAAATGTCTAATTTAGCACAAAGCAGATACTTAATAAATATTGGTTGTAATAGGCAACAGTCTGCAAAATAAAGCATTAGTTGAACTTGTGAAAATATCTAAAAATCTCTTTCTTTGTTAAGTTGATTACTCTTCTTTCAACTTTTAAGTAGAGGAGCAAATTAGGAAAAGGAAGAAAAGATAAGAGAAAAATAAACAAACACCTCCTACCTGATGATTCTAGCATGAGATTGATAATAATGGCCTTTCCTGCCTTCATCTTAATGCTTCTTAACCTAAAATGTTAACTGTTATAAAATACAGTTTTAGAACCTTATATTTCTCACCTCTGTTTCACTTTTACATGTGCTAGAAAGAAAAAGTAACCCTAAACCTCTAAATATGACTATGAATCATAGAATCTTGGCAAGAAATAAAATTGCCATCCTGTAGGACTTCCATTGCACATACACTCCAGTTATTTAACTTTAAATTTTAAAAACTGTAAAACTGCATAACTGAATAAAGTGTTCTATTTTTTCTAAAATGAAAAATACACTAAACTCCTGCTAACCCCTATATTTATAGAAGAGGGTATTTTAAATTTAGTGTTATACTTTTTAGTACTCTCAGTATATTCCAACATAATAATCAAGTTAAAAGTAAACTACAAAAAATGGAGAAGAAATACTTCAGATCCATATTTATATCCACTTTTGGCAATTCAGTAATCTTTGGAACTGTACATTACAGTGTTTGCAAAAGAAAAACTACCAGCAAGATCACTATGATTAGTAAGCTGTGTTTTCTATTACTCAGAGCTCTCCAGAAATTCTCCTGCTGGGCTGACATTTGCAAGGTTAGTGTACCAAAAAGCATTTCTCCTTTCAAAAGTTCAAAGAAAATAATTTAAACATATCTTCTATAGACCCAGAAATGAACATAATCAAAAATTCCACTTTCTTTAAAGTGGAAGCTTGTTACACATATCTTCACATAGACATCATATATAATTAATAAAGGAAATGCTTTCAAATATTTCAGTTGTATACCCAAGTTGGAAACCCTGGTAAAAAAAAAAAAAAAAAAAATTTTTTTTTTTATACCCAAGTTGGAAACCCTGGTGGCATAGTGGTTAAGAGCTACAACTGCTAACCAAAAGGCTGGCAGTTCAAATCTACCAGGCACTCCTGAGAAACTCTGTGGGGCAGTTCCACTCTGTCCTATAGCGTCACTATGAGTTGGAATCAACTCAATGGGAATGGGTTTGGTTTTTGTTTCTTTTTTATACCCAAGGTTGGTTTTGAATTTAAGTTTAAATTTAAAATTGGAGAAATACATTTTTTCAACAGCATTTACTGAAATAGTCCCTTTATGTAATTAAGCTTACAAATCATATTAAAACTAGACTCCTAAAATGAATACAAAGTAACTACAACATTTTATGTAAATGTTCTATTATTTACTCAAAATTGAAGTTCATAAAAATCAGGTATCTACGATCATAAACATCTTCACTATAAAAATTAGATTTCAATAAATTCCCCATGAACAAGTGTGGTGCGATGTTCTGCTGAAAACATGCTAGAAATACTGTGGACAGCTTCAGAAGGCAAACGGCAATCAATCAATGCACACAGTTGGGGAGGAGATTTAAAGTCAGCTTTTTATAAGAAGACTCCTTCTAACAGTTAGAATTTCCTGCCCTGTGAATCAGTTACTTGGAAGTATTCCCATGGAGACTGAACTATTTTCAAGGCTAGAGGATTAGTGCGGCACTGACCTACCAGTTGTGGGTGAGTTGATTCAGACCCATGGCAACCCCGTGTGCTGCAGACTAGAACTGTACTCCAGAGAATTTTCAAGGCTATGACCTTTTGGAAGCAGAGCCCAGGCCTATCTTCCATGGCACATCTGAGTGAGCAAAAATCTCCAGTCTTTCTGTTAATAGTTGAGCACTAAAATGTTCACACCACCCAAGGACTCCAGCAGTGACCTAGAGGTCCTCAAAGGGAAATGTCACTGCACATTTTCATTGACCAGGTTAAAAATAAAGTTGTGTTGAATTAATTGTCAAGTGAGGATGGTAAGTGTAAAGCAAGAAAGCTTTTATTTTTTTTAATACAGTAATGTAACAACAAATAATATTATTATTGGCAAATAAATAAATAAAACACCATAACACAACTATTGCAAATAACTACCTAGTCCTTGCTCACTTGCTAACATGTTTTAATGGTTGTACCTTTACTATATTTAGATTTTTCCAATTAATAGATTATGAACATTTTTGTAAGTCTTTACCCTTTACAAAGTCAATGATAATGCAGTGATAATAAAAATTATGATGATCAGTTATATCAACTGAGTTCTTGCTTGGCAAGAAGTGTTGGAAGCATTTTCCAGGTTATTATCATATTTAATACTTACAATAACCCGTTTGCAGATGAAGTTATTGAAACAAAGAGTGTTTAAATACTTGCTTAAGCTATAGAGCTACTAAGTGGTGTAACCAGGCCTTCTTATTAGACAGGTTCTCCACCCTGTTGGCACAGTGGCCAAATGTTCGGCTGCTAACAGAAAGGTCAGTCATTCAAAACTACCAGCTGCCCTGCAGGAGAAAGATGTGGCAGTCTGCTTCCATAAAGATTACAGCTTTGGAAACCCTATGGGGTAGTTCTCCTCTGTCCTATAGGATTGTCGTTGTGGATTGAATTGTGTCTCCCCAAAATGTGCATCAATTTGGCTAGGCCATGATCCCCAGTATTGTGTGATTCTCCACCATTTTGTCATAGGATATGATTTTCCCATATATTGTAAATCCTACCTCTATGATGTTAATGAGGCAGGATTAGAGGCAGTTTGTAATAAGGCAGGACTCAATCTACAAGATTAGGCTGTATCTTGAGTCACTCTCTTGAGAAATCAAAGAGAGAAATGAACAGAGACGGGAAACCTCATACCACCAAGAAAGTAGTGTCAAGAGAGGGCACATCCTTTGGACCTGGGGTCCCTGCACAGAGAAGCTCCTAGACCACAGAAAGATTGGTGACAAGGACCTTCCTCCAGAGCGACAGAGAGAGAAAATCTTTCCCTGGAGCTGGAGCCCTGAATTTGGACTTCTAGCCTACTAGACTGTGAGAGAATAAACTTCTGTTTGTTAAAGCCATCCACTGTGGTATTTCTGTTATAGCAGCACTAGATGACTAAGACAGAATGTGGAAGCTGTTTCGAAGTTGTGAATTTATAGATCCTAGAAAAGTTTTAAAGTGCCTAATAGTAAAAGCCTAGATTCCCTTGAAGAGACTGTTGGTGGAATTATGGATGCCCGCAGTTCTAGTGAGGACTCAAAAGGATGTGAGGAAAGCTGTTATACAGGAGATGGTGCAGACAGCAAGAAGTAGCAGCAGAGAAACGGCTTCAGTTGAACCAGGAGACCAGCATGAAACAGTGCTGGAGCCAACCTATGAAGAGAGAGAGCTGAGTGCCTTTGCACAAGAGATTTCCTGGTGGAGTGGGGTGCCTCTGAGCACTTATCACTGGAGCTAGGCTTCCTGACTCATGGAGCTAGATAGCTGAAGGCCTGAAATTCACTGGCAGAGTGGAGTGCCTCCAGGCACTTATCAGTAGAGCTACAGAGCTTTGGACACTTGCCCCAACAGGGAAGACATAAGTGGTGAGGCTCAAGGGGCTGAGATGGCAAGGAACCAGAAAGCAGAAACTGAAGAGACATGGAACACAGGAAGTAGAGCTGCCTCAGTCTCAAAGGGTAGAGCCACGGCCTCTGAGGCTTCAAAGAGTGGGGCCACAGCCTCCTAGGTGTCAAAGAGTAGGATCTTTACTAACTCTATTCTGGAGTGTGGGGCTTGCCATCATTTCTATTAAATGAAACTACAACATGATAAACTATACTCCTTTTTTGAAGATCTTCGTTTTGAGATTGTAGAAATTAGTACTTTGGTGTTCCTAGGGGAAAATTCAAAGGAATACCCCTAAAGCCAAATTGTTGGACTGCCTAGATGCACTGGGGATTTTCCCTAGGTTGAAAGACCTGTGCTGTGTGTCATAAAATTTCACAATAAGACAAGGTTCTTCCCCAAGAATTCCAAGGGTAAACAACCCTGAAGGGACAGGATAAGGTGAGATGGAGACCTTAGTTCTTATTTGTCTCCAAAAAGTAGCAATTAGTTATGGGTTGATTGTATTTCACCTTGAAAACAATCCTTGAAAGTACTACACTCAGACAAAGAATCCTAATCAGAAAGACTATGTCTGTGACTAGACTCAGGCTTTAATAATAATAATATATCAAATTTTTTTCTTTAGATACATTTCCATCATGTTAAATAATTAACAACTGAGGCAAAGGGTTAAGCACTCAGCCAGTAACCTAAAGGCTTGTGATTACCACAGTGACTCCTTGGAAGAAAGACCTGCTGCCATAAAGATTTCAGCCAAGAAAATCCTATAGGGCAGTTTTACTCTATCACATGGGGTCGCTACAAGTCAGAAACAAGTCGATGACACCTAATAACCAAAACCAAAAACAAATTACTATGATCTACTGGAAACTGGTACTTTGTATAAAGAGCACAGCATTGGGATGAGAGTGCCATTTTAGTAGCGATATGAGCAAGATTCAAGAAATCACTTAATAAATGTAAATGATTCTGCCAAGCATTGGGAAAATGAATTCTTTCTGGGCTTCGCCTCAAAGATGTGAATTAAAAAGGCAGTTACTATTATCATTAAGTCATCTTTCCTCTACTAAAATCAATTTGCCATGTTCTTTTACTTTCTCTTTTTATTCCCTGCTTCCAATCTCATACAGAAAATTTTCTCAGATAACTCTTCAAAATAAAAATTTAAGAAGTGAAAAAAATTCAGAGAAATAATGCAATGAAATGCCATAATTCAGCAATGCAATACTAAAGCCAGAGAGGAATCCTCTTCATATGTTGTTGTCGTTAATTGCCATCAAGCCTCTGACTCATAGCGACCCTATGTACAATAGAACAAAACACTGCTGGGTCCTGCACCATGCTCACAATTGTTCTTTTGCTTGAGCCCATTTTTGCAGGCCCTGTGTCAATCCATCTCTTTGAGGGTCTTCCTATTTTTCCTTGACCCTGTACTCTACCAAACATGATGTCTTTCTCCAGGGACTGATCTTTCCTGACAACATGCCCAAAGTATGTATTTGCTCAGCATACAGATTGAATAGGTATGGTGAAAGGATACAACCCTGATGCACACCTTCCCTGACTTTAAACCACGCAGTATTCCCTTGTTCTGTGCAAACAACTGCCTTTTGATCTAGGTACAGATTGCTCATGAGCACAATTAAGTGTTCTGGAATTCCCATTCTTCAAAGTGTTATCCATAATTTGTTATGATCCACACAGTAGAATAGCTTTGCAAAGTCAATAAAACAGGTAAGCATCCTTCTGGTACTCTTTGTTTTCAGCCAGATTCCATCTGACATCAGCAATGATATCCCTGGTTCCACACCCTCTTCTGAATCTGGCTTGAATTTCTGGCCGTTCCCTGTCCATATACTGTTGCAGCCACTTTTAAATGATCTTCACCAACATTTTGCTTGCATGTGATATTAATGATATTGTTTGATAATTTCCTCATTTAGTTGGGTCACTTTTCTTGGGAAAAGGTGTAAGTATGTATCTCTTCCAGTTGGTTGGCCAGGTAGCTGTCTTCCAAATTTCTTGGCATAGATGAGTGAGCACTTCAGCGCTGCATCCACTTGTTGAAACATCTCAATTGATATTCCACTAATTCCTGTAGCCACGTTTTTTGCCAGTGTCTTCAGTGCATTTTGGACTCCTTCCTCCAGTACCATCGGTTCCTGATCATACGCTACCTCTTGAAGTGGTTGAACACCAACTAATGCCTTTTGGTATAATGACTCTGTCTATTCCATCTTCTTTTGATGCTTCCTGCATCATTTAACATTCTCCCCATAGAATCCTTCACTATTGCAGCTCGAGGCTTGAATTTTTTCTTCAGTTCTTTCAGCTTGAGAAATGCCGAGCATGTTCTTCCCTTTTGGTTTTCCATCTCCAGCTCTTTGCACATGTCATTGTAATACTTTACTTTGTCTTCACAAACCACCCTTTGAAACCTTCTGTTTAGCTTTTTTGCTTCATCCTTCTTCCTTTTGCTTCAGTTGCTCAACTTTCAAGAGCAAGTTTCAGGGTCTCTTCTGACATCCATTTTGGTCTTTTCTTTCTTTCATGTCTTTTTAATGACCTCTTGCTTTCTTCATGTGTGATGTTCTTGATGTCATTCCACAACTCATCTGGTCTTGGGTCTTAGCGTTCAATGTGTCAAATCTATTCATGAGATGGTCTCTAAATTCAGGTGGGATATACTCAAGGTCGTACTTTGGCTCTCATAGACGTGTTCTAATTTTCTTCATTCTCAACTTGAACTTGCCTATGAGCAATAGATGGTCTGTTCCACAATCAGCCCCTGGCCTTGCTCTGACGGATGATATTGAGCTTTTCCATGGTTTCTTTCCACAGATGTAGTCAATTTAATTCCTGTGTATTCCATCTGGCCAGGTCCATATGTATAGTCACTGTTTATGTTGAAGAAAAAAGGTATTTGCAATGAAGAAGTCATTGGTCTTGCAAAATTCTATCATGTGATCTCCAGTATCGTTTCTATCACCAAGACCATATTTTCCAACTATCAATCCTTCTTCTTTGTTTCTAACTTTCCCATTCCAATCACCAGTAACTATCAATGTGTCCAAATTGCATGTTCGATTAATTTCAGACTGCAGAAGTTGGTAAAAATCTTCAATTACTTCATCTTCTGCCTTAGTGTTTGGTGGGTAAATTTGAATAATAGTATTATATTAACTGGTCTTCCTCATAATAGGCATATGGATATTATCCTATCCCTGACAGCACTGTACTTCAGGATAGATCTTGAAATGTTCTTTTTGACAATGAATGCAATCCCATTCCTCTTCAAGTTGTCATTTCTGGCACAGTAGACCGTAAATTATTCGATTCAAAATGGCCAATACCAGTCCATTTCAGCTCACTAATGCCTAGGATATTGATGTTTATGTGTTCCATTTCATTTTTGACAATTTCCAGCTTTCCTGGGTTCATACTTCGTAAATTCCACATTCTGATTATTAATGGATGTTTGCAGCTGTTTCTTCTCATTTTGAGTCATGCCGCATCAGTAAATGAAAGTCCAAAAGCTTGACTTCATTCACATCATTCAAGTTTACTCTACTTTGAAGAGGCAGCTCTTCCCCAGCTATCTTTTGAGTGCCATCCATCCTAGGGGGCTCATCTTCCGGCGCTATATCAGGCAATGTTCCTCTGCTATTCATAAGGTTTTCACTGGCTAATTCTCTCCAGAAGAGACTGTGGGGTCCCTCTTCTTAGTCTGTCTTAGTCTTGAAGCTCAGCTGAAACCTGTCTGCCATGCCTGACCCTGCTGGTATCTGAATACCGATGACATAGCTTCTAGCATCATAGCAACACGCAAGCTTCCACAGTATGACAAATTGACAGACATGCTCACATAAGAAACTCAATAATCATTATAGCAGAGAAATTTCAGAAATGTAGAAGTACCTCATTCTTGAAATACATTACCACAGATGTTATTAAATATATATCTTCAAATATTCCAAAACACAACACGCAAGCTTCCACAGTATGACAAATTGACAGACATGCTCACATAAGAAACTCAATAATCATTATAGCAGAGAAATTTCAGAAATGTAGAAGTACCTCATTCTTGAAATACATTACCACAGATGTTATTAAATATATATCTTCAAATGTTCCAAAACAAACAATAAACTCTTGAGAGTTTAGATACACATTTAATGCATATTCCCTTTGATCCAGGAATATCATACCTGGAAATTTACAAAAATAAAAAAAATTTCACGTATGGGAAATTACATGAGTACAAGATTACTACACATTACTGCATTGTATTTAATACCAAAATACTGCACATAATCTAAATTTGTTATGTAAATTATGCACATTGATTAACGGGATTACCTATACAACAATAAAACATAGCAAAACAGAAAACTATGTAGTGATTTTGGAATATATCACACAACAGCCCTGTGAAATAGGTGTAATTGATATTACCAGTATACCAAGGAGAAAACTGGGGTATACGGAGAATAAAAAACATGTCCTATGCCTCAGTTATCCCAGTGTATTTCTGTTTCTTATCTAACCTCCCCCATGCCCCTTGCCTAACGACTTTATTGGCTTGTTTTGCAGAAAAATACCAGGTGTTTCAAGAAACCAAGGCCAGAGTGGTAAAAAAAAAAAAAAACAGCCTGAACCAGATCTGGTCTGTGGACCATGTGCAGTCTGGACATGCAACATATGATCATTGCGAACACATTCTCTCTGCCTGGAATTATGTGTGAGATTTCCCCCAAAATTGAGGAGCATATATAACTTACTAGACTAAAATCCCAATAAGGCTGTATCCTAGGCCCTTCTTGGGGAGATAGAGCTGGGCAAGTCCCATGGTTCCTTGCATTGCTGCTCTGCAATAAACTTTTTTCTCTTTCCTCAAAAATTGGTGTGTCTTGTCTCTTGGCTGTACAGCTCACCAGACAGGAGCCCACTTGGTCCAGCAACACCACCACCTGTAAGAATTGGGGTGGGATTTTACTCTAAGCCACCTGGGGTGAGCATATGTCCTGGTTTGGTTCTGGAAATTATTACTAGTGTTCTCTTTCACACTCAAATGGAATGTCACCTGCTTTGAATGATAAATTTTATGGTCACCCTGTAGGTGACATACAGTTGGAAGTTGTCCCTAGGAGAGGAGAAATGACAAAAATGTACATTCTTCAAGCGTGTAGTACTGGTTTTCAATCAAATAACTAATTTTTTTATTAATATCTTTCTACTATTCAGAAATGATATTTTCTTTTTCCACTATTATAATTCAATAACCATTCATTAATTCTGATCTTTCAAGGAACATTTTAGATTTTTCCAGTTTTCTAAGGTTGGCAGCTTTGGCTCATAATAATTACCTCCTGTGTGTTTAAAATCCATTTCTAAATATTAATAAGCCTGTTCCTTTCAGTTCTCTAATAACCACACTGAATTTCATATCCTGGAAAAGAACTCTTAAAAATGTGCATCTTGCACACACCATGATGTAAAGCTAAATTCATTCATTTGGTGTTTAGACTATTATGACACCTAAAATTGTCTCTTTTAGTGTTTGTGCTGTACTTTTTTAAAAAGTTGTCTTATTAAGGCTACTGTATTATGATGTTAAAGGAGCCTTGGTTTAACAATGGTTAAAGTGCTTGGCTGCTAACTGAAAGGTCAGCAGTTCAAATCCAACAGCTGCTCTATGGGAGAAAGATGTGGCAGAGTGCTTCCATAAAAGTTATAGCCTTGGAAGCCCTTTGGGGCAGTTATACTCTGTCCTATAGGGCCACTATGAGTCAGAATCAACTTGACAGCACAACATAACATTATTCTATTAAACATAAATTATAACTACATGTGTGTTACTATATGAATTTAAACATTAAGTAAAATAACTTTAATATGTCTGATGGTGAAAGAGTAGGGTCATTTAAAGACTAAACCTATACTTTACATTGTTTTTAGGGAAAGCATAAAATAAAGAATAAGGCATTCACAATAATCAGAGTTTAAATTATTGAATTTGAAGTTTTCAAAGCGATCTTCTCTTATGGCTTTGATAAAATAATCCATGTGTTTTATCTACTGAAGCAAAACACTCATTTCTGAATACAGTACATTAAAAAAGGGAAGGAGAGCTGAGTTCCATGAATACAGTAATTTTGAGGGATCTCCATTAATCAAGGTTTCCCTATAAATCGTGATACAGTGTGTATACTTATTCTTTTGCATTTTAATAACAAATTTGATTTCCCTCCCAGTCATCTTTTAATTACTAACTTTAAACTTAATTTTTATCTACATTATGCCCATGTGTGAAAAATTGACGATCTGTGTGATAAAATATAATGCACTTTTCCAATTTTCTATTTTTTTAATCCATTTTTAAAATGTACTTTTGAATCAGGATTGTGTAATGGAAAACGTTGTATTCAAGACTGCCTAGGTACATCAACATAGGAGAAAAAAGTTCTAATTCCTCATAAAGCAAGTAGTCATGAAGTCAACTCCACCTCATGGTGATCCCAAGGGTATCAGAGTAGAACTGTGCTGCATAGGATTTTCAGTGGCTGATTTTTTTAAAGTAAATTGTCATGCTTTCTTCCAAAGCACCTCTGGGTGGACTTGAACTGCCAACCTCATGGATAGCAGCCATATGTGTTAACCAATTGCACAACTCAGGGACTCCTAATTTCTCATCGTCTTTGTTGTCTGGTGTCTTTGAGCTGGTTCCAACTCATGCTGACTCCATGCACAAAGGAACGAAACACTTCCCTGTCCTATACCACCCTCATAACTGTTGATATGTTTGAGCCCATTGTTGCAGCCACTGTGTCAATCCATCTCATTGAGGGTCTTCCTCTTTTTTACAGACCCTCTACTTTATCAAGCACGATGTCCTTCTGCAGGGGACAGGTTCTCCTAATAACATGTCCAAAGTATATGAGATGAAGTCTCACCATCCTGTGTTCTAAAGAACATTCTGGCTGTTCTTCCAAGACAGGTTTGTTCTTTCTTCTGACAATCCATGGTATATTCCATATTCTTCACCAAAACCATAATTCAAAGGCTTCAGTTCTTCTTTGGTTTTCTTTATTCATTGTCTAGCTTTCATATACATATGAGGGGATAGAAAAAACTATGGCTTGGGTCAGGTGCACCTTAGCCCTCAAAGTAACATCTTTGCTTTTTTTAACATTTTTTTTTTCATTGAACTTTAGACGAAGGTTTACAGAACAAACTAGTTTCTCATTAAATATTTAATACACACATTATTGTATGCCATTGATTAACAACCCCACCACATGTCAACACTCTCCCTTCTCAAACCTGGGTTCCCTATTACCAGCTTTCCTGTTCTCTTCTACCTTCCAGTCCCTGCCCCAGGTCTGGTGCACCCCTTTAGTCCTGTTTTTTCCATGGGCCTGTTCAATCTTTGGCTGAAGGGTGAATCTCAGGAGTGGCCTCATTGCTGAGCTAAAAGGGTGTCCAGGGGCCATACTCTCACCAGTCTCTGTCAGGCCAGCAAGTCTGGTCTTTCTTATTGTGATAGAATTTTGTCCTACATTTTTCTCCAGCTCTGTCCAGGACCCTGTTAGAGCAGCCAGTGGTGGTAGCTAGGTACCATCTAGCTGTACTGGACTCAGTCTGGTGGAGGCCTTGGTAGATGTGGTCCATTAGCCCTTTGGTCTAATCTTTCTCTTGTGTTTTTAGTTTTCTTCATTCTTCCTTGCTCCCAAAAGGGTGAGACCACTGGAGTATCCTAGATGGCCACTCATGGGCTTTTAAGACCCCAGACGCTACTCACCATGTAGAATGTAGAACATTTTCTTTATAAACTCTGTTATGCCAGTTGAGCTAGATGTTCCCTGAGACCATGGTCCCCACAGCCCTCAGCCCAGCAATTCGGCTGTTCTGGCCTCCCCAGTATTGTGTACTGTCTTACCCTTCACCGAAGTTACCCCTTATCTATTGTCTACTATTTTTCCATCCCCACCCCCCCTTCCTCGTAACCACCAAATATTGTTTCTTTTCGTATGTAAACCTTTTCATGAGTTTTTACAGTAGTGGTCTCATACAATATTTGTCCTTTTGTGATTGACTTATTTTATTCAGCATAATGTCCTCCAGATGTGTACATGTTATGATATACCCCACAGATTCATCATTGTTCTTTAGCATTGTGTAATACTCCATTGTGTGTATGTACCACTGTTTGTTTATCCATTCATCTGTTGATGGGCATCTAGGTTGTTTCCATTTTTTGCTGTTGTGAACAATGCTGCAATGAACATTGGTGTACATATATCTATTCATGTGACAACTCTTATTTCTCTAGGACATATTCCTAGGAGTGAGATTGCTGGATCATATGCTATTTCTATTTCTAGTTTTCTAAGGAAGCACCACATCATTTTCCAAAATGGTTGTATCATTTTGCATTCCCACCAGCAGTTCATAAGAGTTCCGATCTCCCCACAGCCTTTCCAACATTTGTTATTTTATGTTTTATTGATTTGTGCCTGTAATGCCAGAGTAAGATAGTATCTCATTGTGGTTTTGATTTGCATTTCTCTGATGGCTAGAGATCATGAGCATTTCCTCATGTGTTTGTTGACCACTTGAATGTCTTCTTTGGCGAAGTGTCTATTCATTTCCTTTGCCCATTTTTTAACTGGATTATTTGTCTTTTTGTTTTAGAGGTGTTGGATTTTCTTATAGATTTTAGAGATTAGGCCTTTGTCTGATTTGCAATAGCCAAAATTTTTTTTCCAGTCTGTAGGTTCTCTTTTTACTCTTTTGGT
Source organism: Elephas maximus indicus (assembly GCF_024166365.1). Lineage (NCBI taxonomy): Eukaryota > Metazoa > Chordata > Mammalia > Proboscidea > Elephantidae > Elephas > Elephas maximus. The sequence continues at coordinate 51,891,611 of NC_064824.1, read as the reverse complement.
GAAGTCTTTTGATGAGCGTAAGTGTTTAATTTTTAGAAAATCCCGGTTATCTAGCTTATCCTCTGGAGCTTGTATGTTGTTGGATGTGATTTGTATCCTGTTAATGCCATGTATTAGGGCCTCTAGCGTTGATCCTATTTTTTTACTCTATAAACTTCATAGTTCTTGGCTTTATATTTAGGTTTGAGAACAGATTGAAAAGGTAATTAAAAAACTCCCAACCAAAAAAAGCCCTGGCCCACATGGCTTCACTGGAGAATTCTACCAAACATTCAGAGAAGAGCTTACACCAGTACCACTCAAACAATTTCAGAACATAGAAAAGGCAGCAATACTTCTGAATTAATTCTGTGAAGCCAGCATAACCCTAATACCAAAAACAGGCAAAGACACCACAAAAAAAGAAAATTACAGACCAACATATCTCATGAATATAGACGCAAAAATTCTCAACAAAATTCTAGCCAATAGAATTCAGGATCATTTCAAAAAAGTAATACACCATGACCAAGTATGATTCATACTAGGTATGCAAGGATGGTCCAACATTAGATAATCAATCAACATAATCTACCACATAAACAAAAGGAAAGAAAAGAATCACATGACCATCTCCAACAAAATCCAACACCCATTCCTGATAAAAGCACTCAATAAATAGATATAGAAGGGAATTTTCTCAAAATAGTAAATAAAAATTAATAATAACCTCAATCTTTTCTCAGTTTATCATGATGTTGTTTATTGGTCCAGTTGTGAGGACTTTTGTTTTCTTTATGCTGAGATGTAACTCATATTGGCTTTGATCTTTGACTTTCATCAGTAACTGCTTCAAGTCCTCTTTGCTTTCACCAAGCAAGGTTTGCATCTGCATATCACAGGCTATTAATGAGCCTTCTTCCAATCCTGATGCCCCATTCTTCTTCATATAGTCCAGCTTCTTATATTATTTAATCAGGGTACAGACTGAATAATTATGGTGAAAGAATACACCTCTGACAGAAACCTTTCTGATTTTAAACCACATAGTATTCCTTTGTTCTGCTTGAACGACTGCCTCTTGGTCTATGTACAGGTTCCTCACGAGCACAATTAAGTATTCTGGAATTCCCATTCTTTGCAATGTTATTCACTATTTGTTATGATCCACACAGCCTGTCTTAGGAACCTAGTGGTGCCATAACAGAAATACTACAAGTGGATGGCATTAACAAAGAGAAATGTATTTCCTCACAGTAAAGTAGGCAAAAAGTCCAAATTCAGGTGTCAGCTGCAGGGGAAGTCTTTCTCTCTCTGTCAGCTCTGGAAGAAGGTCCTTGTCCACAATCTTCTCTTGGTCAAGGACCTTCTCGGGCACAGGGACCCCGTGTCCAAAGGATGCGCTCTGCTCCTGGTGCTGCTTTCTTGGTAACTCTGCTTGCTTTCCTTTCTTTTCATCTCTTGAGAGATAAAAGGTGGTGCAGGCCCCACCCCAGGAAAACTCCCTTTACCTTGGATCAGGGAGGTGACCTGAGTGAGGGTGGTGTTACAACCCCACCCTAACCCTCTCAACATGAAATTACTATCAGAAAATGGAAGACAACCTCACATGGCCTAACCAAGTTGATACACATATTTTTGGGGGGACATAATTCAATCCAGGCACTGAAGCCCTGGTGACATAGTGGTTAAGTGCTATAGCTGCTAACCAAGAGGACAAGAGTTCAAATCTGCCAGACACTCCCTGGAAACTCTATGAGGTAGTTCTACTCTGTCCTATAGTGTCGCTCTGAGTCGGAATAGACTCAACGGCAGTGAGTTTTAGTTTTTTCTTTTTGGTTAATTCAATCCATGACATTCCACCCTCTGACCCCCCAAAAATCATATTCTTGCAACAGAGTCATCCAGTCATATCAGCAAAAGTCTTAACTCCAAGTCCAAAATGCAAAAATTCCTCTTTATCTGTGAAATCTAGAATACAAGTTATCTGCTTCCAAAGGTACAATGGCAGAACAGGCACAAACTAGGCATTTCCATTGCAAATGGGAGAAACTGGAGAGAAAGAAGGCATAACAGGCACCAAGCAAGTCAGCAGAACACATTAGATTAGCCTTCAAAGCTTTAAAATTAATCCTCTGTTCTCTGAGACAGTTTACACAATGGCGCTGCCCTCCAGACTCTAGGTATTGGTCACACTCTCCAGATTCTGAGTTGAAGCCCTTTGGCCCTCGGCTTCAGCTCCACTTTTCAGGCCCACTGGGACAGCAACTCTGCTCCGTCGGCTATAGGTGCACAATTCTCTTGGTCCATCTGAGTGGCAACTCCACCCTTAGAAACACCAGAGGCCATGGTTCCACTCTTTGAAGCCCCAGAGGGCCTGGCCATACCTTTTGAGACTGGGGCAGCTCAGCTTCTTGTGTTCCTGGTCTCTTCACCTTCTGTTTCCTGGTTTCTTTGCCTCTTGGCTCCTGGGGCCTCATGCCCGCATCTGCCCTGCTGGGTGTGGCAAGCTTTCCAAAGTTCTGTAGTTCCACTGATAAGTGCCCGGAGGCACTCCACTCCTCCTGGAAGCTTCCTGTACACAGGCACTCAGCTCTCTCACTCTGTGGGTTGGCTCCAGTGCTGTCTGGAGCTGGTTTACTGGTTCTGTTGCTGCAGGTTCTCTGCCAAGCTGGTTCTCTGCCACTGTCGCAATTCTATCCATTCACAGTTTCAAAACTGCTTCCACATTTTCGATATTTGTTACAGCAGCACCCCACTCTCTCAGTACCAAATTCTGTCTCAGCTATCTAGCGCCGCCATAACAGAAATACTACAAGTGGATGGCTTTAACAAAGAGAAATTTATTTCCTCACAGTAAAGTAGGCTAAAAGTCCAAATTCAAGGTGTCAGCTCCAGCGGAAGGCTTTCTCTCTCTGTCAGCTCTAGAAGAAGGTCCTTGTCCTCAATCTTCCCATGGTCAAGGAGCTTCTCAGGTGCAGGAACCCCATGTCCAAAGGACGTGCTCTGCTCCTGGTGCTGCTTTCTTGGTGGTATGAGGTCCCCAGCTTTGCTTGCTTTCCTTTCCTTTTATCTCTTGAGATGGTGCAGGTCCCACCCCAGGGAAACTCCCTTTACCTTCGATCAGAGAGGTGACCTGAGTAAGGGTGGTGCTACAATCCCATCTAATCCTGTCAACATAATATTATAATCACAAAATGGAGGACAACCACACATGGCCTAACCAAGTTGATACACATATTTTTGGGGGTACATAATTCAGTCCATGACACAGTCAAATTCCTTTGCATAGTCAATAAAACACAGGTAAACCCCTTTCCGATATTCTCTGCTTTCAGTCAAGATCCATCTGACATCAGCAATGACATTATAGCATCTTAAGAATTATTTACTTTTTCAATATTTCATGTTTTCTTTATTTTTCACATATGTAGCATAGTTTAGTATTAGATTAAAACAACTCTGGAATTATCTACCTTGTCTGCAAAATCAGAAAGATAATCATTTATTCAAAGTCTCTTAATAGTAGTCAAGAAATATAAATATATATTTATTCTACTTTAATTATGATGAATAATACATCTGAAAAAAGTATACATATATATACACGTATATGCATTATACACTATATATATATAATAAATGCTCAAAGGGTAGCCATTTAGATCCCTAGCTAGTAGACCACAAGACTTTCTGAGGGGGATAGATTAAGAACGTTGCTATAATGCTTCTTCCTCAAAGTTTTGAGGAAGCGAAGGGACACACACAATATGTGTCCCATTTCAACCATGGAAAGTGATATGCTAAAAAGGGGTCTGAGATTAATTAGACCACAAAATCAATGTATGCTCCATAAAATGATGGGCACATATTGAACGTGTGTAACTATCTGCACGAGGTATTTTCAAATTGGTTTTAACTACATATTCATATATAACCGTCTTACTTAATAATATATTTTTTAAATTGTTTTATTCTTTTTGAACCACTCTATATTTAATGGGGACCAGGGAGAAGAACACCATTCAAAGAATTCAGTTTCAGAAATTCATGTGGCTTAGTTAAAAGATAGGAACGTATATCAAGTACAATCGATTGCATGAAAAATGTCGCTATTTTATATGACTTTTATTTCTGTATAGTTTCTCAAAAATTTGGCCTCCTGACAGCATCAGAATCCCAGAAGGGCTGGAGTTATTTCCTCTTCAGATCCTGTCAAGAAGTAATACAGCTGTACCCAATTAGCGACATCAACTCAGATTTTAAGATTAAAAATATAAGAGAAGTTTGGGAGAACTGTACCTCTTTCTTTATGTCTTATAGGTTGGGTCTAGAGTTTGTAGCTTTCCTGGTTTTTAAGGTTACCTAAATGATAGACATCAGTAGTATGATTCTGCAAAAGTATAAGACGGGCTGAATTTTTTGCTCTCTCTGCAAATTGCGTTAAGTGCGCCATTTTCAACCACATAAAGTAGTTGTACTTATAGGATGTGTCCAAGTAAGGGCTGATTTCCTTCTAAAGTTATCACAGGATATTTTATGGATTTGATTTAAAAGTTTATTAAATCTTATGGCAAAAAAGGAAAAAGATCTTAAGTCATTAAAAACTGGTTGACTTTAAGTCGATCCAGACTTATGGCGACCCCAGGTGTGTCAGGGTAGAACTGTGCTTCATAACATTTTCAATGACTGATATTTCAGAAGTAGAGAGCCAGGCCTTTCTTCCAAGGAGCCTCTGTTGTTGTTGTTAGGTGCCATCAAGTCAGTTTCGACTAATAGTAACCCTATGTAAAGCAGAACAGAACACCGCCTGGTCCTGCACCATTACCGCAAACATTGTTATGCTTAAGCCCATTGTTGCAGCCACTGTGTCAATCCATCTCATTGAGGGTCTCCTTCTTCTTTGCTGACCCTCTACTTTACCAAGCATGATGCCCTTCTCCAGGGACTGATCCTTCTGACAACATGTCCAAAGTATGTGAGACATAGTCTCACCATTCTTGCTTCTAAAGAGCATTCTGGTTGTGCTCATTCCGAGACATGGAGCTTCTGGGTGGACTCAAACTGCCAACTTTCTGGTGTTAACCATTTGCACCATGCAGGGACTGCAACTCTTTAGTACACATCAAATAGAATACATTTTTAAAAATCAGTGATACATAAACTTTTTTGGGTCATAGAACTGTTTGAAAATTTGTTTCAAGTTACAAAGGCAGTGGAGTTGATAGTGATGTGTGTCCTCTCTCAGTGTTTACCTGTTAGGCAGAGCAGTTTGTTTATTGTCAGATATGTCAAGTATGGGTAAGGGCCCAGATTTAGCCTTAGAATTATCCACTGGATAGCATGGGTACTTAAACAGGTCTGGCAGATAATAAATGTTCAGCATAGCAGATGAGCTATTTGATAACCTCCAGTCACTATTTAGGAGCTCAGGTGGCTGCTAAGAAAAAGGCCGGCAGTTGAAACCCACTCATTGGTTCTGTGGAAGAAAGACTTGGAGATCTGCTTCCCTAAAGATTACAGCCAAGAAAACCCTATGGGACATTTCTAATCTATCACATGGGGTCACTATGAGTCGGGACTGACTCAATGGCACCCATCAACAATAACAACAACTGTCACTATTCAGACCAATGGCAAGTTGCAATGGTAGGAGTAAGGATTCAAGTTACAAGAAGAGTTATTAGTGAAAGCAGGAAAAAAGTGTAGTTCTCCCAGGGAGATTGAGGAATGCCAGAGGATTTCGGAACAGTAACTCAAAATAGGGTCCAGATCACGAACTGAAGCACATAGGAAAGTTTTAAAAAACAAAACCATACCCGTTGCTGTCAAGTTGATTCCAAGTCATAAAGACCCTATAGGACAGAGTAGATCTGCCCCACAGGGTTTCCAACGAGCGCCTGGTGGATTTGAACTGCTGACCTCTTAGTTAGCAGCTGTAACTCTTAACCACTACTTCACCAGGATTTCTGAGAAAAGTCTAGGCTCAGGAAAATTAGGCATGGGCCAAAATATCAGAAGGAGCTCACATCGAGGGCAAATGAGTTGTAACTAGGGGAACAACGTAGGACTCAAAGGATAGTATAATCCAATGGGAATGCGTCCTGCTGGGTGCGACCCCTCAAGTCAGTTGAGAGACACCAGGCCTTTGAGAAAGAGGAAGTGGACTTTATTACAAGTCAGTCAAGCAAAGCCTTGGAGACTAAGTCTCAAATCAAGCTCCCTGAAGAAGCTGGGGATCTTAGGGCAGTTATAGGGTTTGGGATAGGGAACTTATGAAGCTTTTGGAAATAGGTGGACAGTTTCAGGAACTAATTAACATGTATGGGGGTGCAGTGAGGGTGCAATATGATGGCTGGGGGGTGGCTTATCTAAGGCCAGTTTTGCATCTTATTGCTCAAGTCTGAATGGAGGGGGCAGTTGATGAGTAGTGAAGCAGCCTTAAGTAGAGAAGCAGTAAGACAACCTTGCACTGTTATTCAGACAACACAGAAATGTCTTATCAGGAACTCAGAGAGCCTGACTGGGATGGGAGGAGGAGAGGGGAATAGTTTAATGCCATGGGTTGCATTTCAGAAGGGGGAACAGTTTAACCCTGTAGGTTACAATAGCATTGGCCTATTAAGTCCCAAGTTAGAATTACCACAAAATGGAACTTGTCTTAAACTACAGGATCTAAATTTTCCTGGTGAACGAAATGCTATAGCCTTACCAGAAACAAGGGACTAAAGAGGCTGAAGAGTGTAAACATTTGGTTCCTTAAAAGCTTTGGTTTGAGAACTGGCCTGGGTTTTGAGCCTGTTGGTGAGGCCATCAGTCTTATGGTGAGGACAGAGTCTGGTGGTTGGTGATTAACCAGTGTTGGAGATGCTTAGCAACTGGTGACTGAGAGATATTATCAAAAGCCATCTTCTCTAGACCTTCCCAATCATAGGCATTTATGTTCTTCACACAAAAGTTCTCTCTCTGTCAGTCTGTACACCAATTCAAGCTCAAATAGGAATTTCCGTTCCATCAGCAGGAAGATTTGGCATTAGCCTTAGCAACTATTGGGCTCAAATATGGGGATAAGCCCTTGAAACTGCTGTGCATATCAAGCAATAGCCTTCTCCTAACCTCAATCACTTTGGTTTCTTCCTTTTTCTTGAGCTGGGGTTCAATCCAAGCTATCTTGAGTTTCAAACTATTTATTAGAGTACTTGACTCATATAACTTTTAACCCCTGCTCAATATTGCTGTTGATGGATTGTAGGGAGGGCTGCATAGTGATACAGATGTCAGAAGTGGAAGTAGATTCTGTGAAGTTATATAAATTGATTTTAAACCCTGATTACACCATTTACTAGTGATTTGACCCTGTACCAGTATCTATTTCATGGGCATATTGAGAAGATTGATTGAAATAACCTAAATAAAGAGCTTAGCAAAATACCTAGGATGTAGAAATTACCTAACAAATCTTGAATATCATTATCACCAAGAACTAGCTGAGATTTTGTTCTGAGAAAACTACTACGCAGAAACATGATGTCATTGCACCACAAACTGCGCTCTTCCCTCTCTGCCTTTGACCACCAAATCCTGAAAAAAAAAAAAACTCATTCCTTAGGGAAAACACCTTATCATACATGTAAAATGCACACCAACATACCTGAATTTTAGTAGTTGTCAGTAATTACAAATTGCCACATTTTGTCCTTTAGAACACAATTTTGGTGGATACTCTCTTATCTAGAAACCATTCTCTTTATTAATTTTCCTAATATAACCATCATTTTGTTCAAGCAACTATCCCTCCCAATTCAGCCCATGTAACTCAGTGGAAACTAAAATTCATGATTCACCTCTGAATTTCTCAGATTAGACACAATGTCTGGAACATAAAGGCATTTCAATAAAAACCTGTGAAAGAAAAGAGCTGCAGGACCTCTCATGGTTGCATACAGTAGGAACACATGCATTCTCAGGTTTAGGTTTTGTATTGAATATACCAATCCAGCTGACTTCGAGTTGACTATGACTCCTGGCATTTCTACTCATGTCAGAGTAGAGCTGTGTTCCATAGGGTTTTCAATGGCTAGAGTTTTTGAAAGTAGATCACCCTGCCTTTCTTCTGGATGTCTCTCAGTAGATTTAAACTTTCAAACTTCCAGTTAGGAGCCAAGTACGTTAACAGTTTGCATCACCCAGAGAATCCTGGTATTGAATGTAGCTTGTGCTAACTATACTCACACTCTATCATACTTACCTGGCAATTTCACTTCACCCTCCAGGTTATCCTGAAGGATATTTTTCTTGGAAACTCCTCTTCCAGCCAAAAGCTAAAGTACATAGCCCTCAAATCTAAAAGGAAGAATAAAGGTACTCATGAATCCAACTCATCACATCCTAATTTTGTGAGAGGTGAAAATGATATGATATGTACACCTACGCAATGTAATGAAGGTTGAAATAAAATCAGTAAACATAAATTAATACCTTTTATGTCCCTCTGTTACAGCTGCATTGGAATTTTTTTTGGGGAGGATGCCAAGGGGGAAGTCTTTTTAAGGTAGGTGAGGTGTTTTGCCAGAGCAAAGCAGAGAAAGAGAGCCAAACATATCTTGACCCCAGCACAGATCACCTCTCAATGGCCTGCATAAAGAATAACTCACCATACGTGCTATAGCACTTTGTGGGACACAGTGATCTGCTTCCAAGCTTCCTAACAGAGATAATGGTCTGTGGCCAAATATTGTTTACTGTATTTCTAAGTAGCTTCACAATGGTGCTAAATTCTTTCAAAGTGTTGCTTTGCCCTTTGTTGCATGAAGGTCTTGGTACATGGATTAGGAAGCTCCTTACAGTTTATGAGAATATAATTGAGTTTTATGTAGCCCTGGCACATTTATGAAAATGATGAAATTAACTAGATTGAAATGGAACCCAAATTGTTATCATGAGACAATTCAGAATAAAACACATGTTCCCTGATGAATCTGTGCTGGAATAAAGCTGTAAAGTTCCGTAGTCTATGTGAGGCATATTTATACATTGTAGTCACATTCCAAGCTCATTTAATAAGAAAAACAATTTAGACGATCTAGAATAAATCTTTGTTCAAAATAAGAATAATAAAAATTAATTTGAGTGTTTCCTGTGTTACATACTATCTTAAGCATTTAATTAAGAATGCATTACTGCATTTAAGCTTTACAAGAACCTTAAGAAAGGCACTGCTATTATACTCATTTTAGAGGAACTGAATTATGGGGTATAAAATAACTTGTCCAAGGGCACATTCCTAGGAGATGGTAGAACTAGTATTAAAATCCAGTCCAACCTCTCAGTGGAAACATTTAATCACTATGCAAAATACCTCTCTATTTTAGTATTGGCCAAGACCAACTCTTGACTTTCTGAAAAAGGTGAGAAGGTCATTGCACATTGCTGAGGTCAAGATATAATACCCAACTGTAAAACTGGCTTCATTTTAAACTTTAATTATGCTATTTGCACTTGTGCATGACCAAATCTTGAATATTCAAAATCCATTTACAAGCAAATTATCTTTACCTATCTTTAATTAAATGACATTCAATGATTGAATTTTGTATTTGAAAATAATCCAGAAGATACACAAGAACAAACAAGGGCCTTGACGTTTTAATCAGCTAATTTGAATACTTCCTTAAAAAAGGCAAGTTATTCAAGTGATTTTGAAGTCTGACAGAAACCTAACTTATCAGTAAGTCATAGTTAGGGGGATAATGTCACATAATACAAAAGAGACTGCAAGAAGCAGTTCCCAGAGAAAAGAATAGGGGCTATATATTCGCTTCCAAATAGTGTCTGCAATGCCTATTAAATGCAATTAAATTATCTTATTAAAATTATAATTAATGGATTTCAATGGCCAGCTCACCCTTATTTATATGAGTAATGAAGAAGTAACTGAAATGCGGAAAGTTTCATCTTAGGCTAGATAAATTAAAACACTATTTTCACTGCAAGAATATCTCCAAATCAAGTTAAGGGATCCTTTACAACTCACCAAGAGAGGGAATGCTATCCAGCTTTCAACTTTCCATAGGAGCTGGAGAGTAAAATATGTTTAGAAAGAAGAATGAAATTGACCTCAAAGCAACCACATTAATATTTCTTTATTGAATAAAAAGCACGGATCCTCACCCAAGCTCAAACGTTAAACAGAAAAAATTCCAGGAACTTAAGAGAGAAAACTTACCATTGCACTTTGAAAGTTCCATTTATCAGTAAAAATAAGTCAAAAAATCCAACCACTAATGCAATCCTTTCATATTTTTTCACATCCAGCTTTTACCTTCAGTTAACATACTGAGTAGGGAGAAGCTGGTTATGAGTCCTGCTGAGGAAAAGAATGAAATGTTTATACAGTAGGAAGGCATAAAAAGTGAGGAGAGGCTAGAAATGGAATTTCCATACCAGGCCTGCAATGAAGGGGAGAAAGCACTCTGCTGCAGAAATTGAATTAGTTCCAAAGAGGATTAAAGAAAATAGAGACAAATTTCAGGCCTGTCTAATGCTCTACCAACCCCTTCTCTTTGATTTGGCTAAACCACCAAAAGAGAAAATCTGGGCTTTTTTTTTTTTTTTTTGAAAGAGAGGAAATAGAAAAGAGAAAAATACGTAATTTTTTAATTTACACTTAACCTAGGAACTAACTTTGAGAGAAGGATTTTAGGTGACAAAATTGAGAAATAGGAATTAAGAAAATTGACCCAATCTAACTCAATTTGTAAGAGTTGATGTTTTATTAATTATTTGACTTCACGAGTATTTCTTAACCATTAATTTATACAATATCTGATGTTGAGACAATTCAGAGCTTGCTCTTGAGCTTCAATTGCATGAGTTTCCTTTTCTTTCTTTTTTACAATGTTTATTAGCCATAGCTCTTAATAGACAAAATGCCTCAAAATAGGGGATTTTGAAAGATAAATTGTATTCTGGGGTGTTTTGTTCAGCTGGGAAGAATAATCTCAGCAGGAGCAGAGTTACCAAGAGCAAGAACACCTGAAGCAGTATATACATGATTTGGCTGGGATTTACTGTGTCTCAGATAAAGATTCTGAAGGCCTGAAGAAACATATCAACTTCATCACTACACAGCCAGCACCAGTTCCCATAGAGTCCATTCTGACTCATGGTGACCTCATGTGTGTAGAACTGTGCACCATAGGATTTTCAATGACTGATTTTTTGGAAGTAGATTGCCAAGCTTTTCTTCCAAATGGGCCTCTGAATGGACGTGAACCTGTTAGCTATTTACACCACTCTAATTTGAACTGGAAGGAGCCCTCATGGCACAGAGGTTAAGTGTGCAGCTGCTAACCGAACAGTTGGTAGTTCGAACCCACCAACTGCTCCATGGGAGAGAAGACCAGGTGATCTGCTCCTGTGAAGATTACAGTGTAGGAAAACCTATGAGACAGTTCTACTCTGTCCTATAGGGTCACTATGAATTGGAATCGACTTGACAGTACACAACAACAAAAACAATTTGAGCTAGGACTAAATACAAAGACTTGAATCTTAATATGAGAGAAGGAAGAAGTGGCTGATAATAAGATAGACTGAGGAGACTTGATCCAGTATATCACAATTTCCTGGATTGGACAGCTAACCCCCAATCACATAAAATAACTACTGGCAAGGCACCGCTAATTAAGAGAAAAGAGATATTGTATTTAAGACAAAGAAAAGAAAAAAAAAGATAGCTTTGAGAGCTATTTACATGAGGTAAATAGAAAAATATTTTTGGAGATTTCTGCTTGATGCCCACAAAGACATTGTAAAGGACAAGGTCCAGATATTTGTAAGATGTAAACAAATTGAATGGGAGCAAAGAAACAAAAAGGGTGGATGAAGAAATAAAAATTGTAGGAAATCCCAAAAGACAGCAGCAGAATCAAATTTACACTGATAAAGAGTAGAATAAAAACAAACAGAAAATTCAACAAGCTTTTTTTTAGAGGGAGGAAAAAAAGAAAAGAAGGTGAAGGAAAAGGTTATTGTTGAAACCATGACAAAGACAAAAAGATATGAAATTTTGAGAACTGAGACCTAACCAACAACTATGTTCGCTTCCAAGTAAGAAATATAAAAAACAGGAAGAGAGGCAACAATATGTGATATTATAAGAAAAAAATAGTTTTGGAAATGAGAAAAGAATTGAGTATACATATCAGAAGGACTCATTGAATTATATACAAAACTAATGATAAAAAAGCAGTCTATACCTGGATATATCACGATAATTTTTATATTATTCTAATTTCAAAGACAGAAAATAAAAATTCATAAATTATGCAGCCTCAAAGTAATACTACTGTGGACATAAATGAAGACCACCCAAACGAGAACAAAAACCCAAACCAAACCGGTTGCCATTGAGTTGATTCCAAATCATAGCAACACTGTAGGACAGAGTAGAACTGCTTCATAGGGTTTCCAAGGAGCACCTGGTGGATTCAAACCACTGACCTTTTGGTTAGCAGCCATAGCTCTTAACCACTACGCCACCAGTGTTTTGAAATGAGAATAGAGGGCATTTATTGAACGTTTCCTATAGCAAGAGAGTCAGCGACCACCACTTGTGTTTAACGGAGACACAAAGGCAGACATGAGTGTGGGAAAGCTTCAGAGTGAAAAAAGTAAGAAAAAAAAAAAAAACGCTTCAAGTACAGTCTGATTGGAGGTTTTTTGGCATGGTAGAACAAGAGGTAGCTAGCCAGAATCAGGACAACTTATGTGATTGGTTTGGGAAGCATATTTGACTTTCTCTGGTTGGTTCTGAGTTGAAAGTGAGGCAAAAATTAGGGGAGCTGAGAGTCATTATCAAGTCCTGACTGTTTGAATCCCATTGTTGTAGAGGTTTTGGCTTGATTTCCTGGACCTGTTGCTACAAAGGGTGTGGGTACAAATTTTATTGAGATATGTGATCTTGCCATTACCCTTTTGTGTATTCATTCTCTCATTACCTATACAGAAACAAAAATCAGAATTGCATTAAAATAAATGTGGAGTGTTGGGTGTCTTGTAAATATGAGCACAAATATTGAATGAAAAAGAATTACGTGGTAATCAACAACGAGTTGGATTTATACCCCCAAAATGAAGTAACAAAGAAATGAAGGTGGTAATGAATGAGGATAATGAAAGTTCAAGGGCATGGAGTAATTTGTCATGCATAAAACCAAAAACCAAACCAAACCCAGTGCCGTCGAGTTGATTTGAACTCATAGCGACCCAATAGGACAGAGAAGAACTGCCCCACAGAGTTTCCAAGGAACACCTGGCGCATTCGAACTGCTGACCCTTTGGTTAGCCGTAGTAGCACTTAACCACTACACCACCAGAGTTTCCTTGTCATGCATAAAAAATGCATAGGTGATAGTAAATAAAAATACCAATTTGTTCCTTGCTGTTAATCATTTAACAATCTTATATTTGATATACAAAAAGTTATAATGATTGTTGATTTTCTTCTTCCAAATCCACTGTAGATGATAAAAGTACACATAGAGTTTCTAGGCCTTTACATTGTTTTAATTTTCTTCATAAGTTTAGTCAACACAAAAACATATTAATTTGTTTACCATTTAGTATTTCTTCCCTAGAATGTGTGTTCCATGAAAGTTGGAACTTTATTTTGTTTCCTGTAATTTTACAATGTTTAGAATGGTGCCTAGATCATAGCAGACCCCGAAATATTTATTTTTGAATAAAAAACAAGTGAGTTAGAGGAATCACAAAAACATGCACAAAAGCATAAAATCCATGACATGAACTAGACCAAAGATACTAGTTATCACCGTGAATTGAAATGAATAATGAATTTCTTTCTAGTTTAAAAGACTTACTAGTTTAAAATAAAAACTGTTTATATACTACTTGAATTATGCCTGTTGTTGTTATGTGCCTTCAAGTTAGTTCTGACTCATAGCGACCCTATGCACAACAGAATGAAACACTGTCCGATCCTGAGCCATCCTTACAATCATTGTTATGCTTGAATTCATTGTTACAGCCACTGTGTCAGTCCACCTTGTTGAGGGTCTTCCTCTTTTCCACTGATACTGTACTTTGCCAAGCATGATGTCCTTCTCCAGGGACTGATCCCTCCTGACAATGCTTCTAAGGAGCATTCTGGTTGTACTTCTTCTAAGACAGATTTGTTTATTCTTTTGGTAGTCCATGGTATATTCAATATTCTCCACCAACACCACAATTCAAATACATCAATTCTTCTTTGGTCTTCCTTATTCATTGTCTAGCTTTCACATGCATATGATGTGATTGAAAATACTATGGCTTGGGTCAGGTACACCTTAGTCTTCAAGGTGACACCTTTGCTTTTCAACACTTTAAAGAGGTCCTTTGCAGCAGATTTACCCAATGCTATGCCTAAGTAGATTAATTAAAATGAAATATTGAAGATAAATTGATGAAATATTAGATGAATAAAATATTTTTTAAAAAGCATGGCTGGCAATATAAATATTGGACTATGTAAACTTAATGGCAAGAAACATTAAGTAGACCTAAAGACAGTAACGGGACAATAAAAGTAAAGTCGATTAGTAGTACATGAACTTCAGGGATAAGTGACTTTGTGCAATGCATTTATGTTTTCTTCCTATGCTTGGCTGCTAGAAGTCGGAAAGGAAAATATTCTCAATAGCCAACCTTGATTGCTTCTGCATCACCTTCGACAAGCTCCTGTGTTTCCTGATGAAGATCAGTTAGAACCAAATAACAGAACATAAAAAATGTACGATTTTAGAATTTTTAACTACTAATAACAATAAAATTAATTATGGGAGAATTTAATAAGACTGTGGTCTTGTGACAGATCAAGTAGAAAAGTAAATAATGATCTGTAAGACCTGAATAATGAAATTAATAATACTGAAATATAAGCAAACAGAATGAAATTGGTAGGAATGAAAAGAGAAATTAAAAATAATTTACAAAATAGCAATAAATAGAATGTAGCAGTGAATGTAATGAATTGTCTTTGGAAAGCAACAAATAAAATAATCACAGGTTTGGAAAATTTATTTCGTATTTTCCATCTTTTCCACTATTCCATATTATGGACATATAATGGTGATTAAAAAACATGACATTTAGGTATCAAAATGAAAGAGAGAGATAGAAAGAGAAACTCCTAAATTATATATTAGCAAATTAAATTAAATCAAAGAATATTAGTATCAATTTCAAGGTTGTGAAGATATTTTATTATTCATTAATACATTATTTATCACATCAGTAATATGGGAGAAGCCTGATAATTGTCATTTTAATAGGAAAGGAAGAGACATTTTATCCAATCTAATATCTTACTAACAGATAAATAATAGCATATAAATATATATCCCTTAAAGTTATACTACAAGAGTCTATTTTAAATCAAGATTGAGTTGTAATATTATAATAGATTTTTTTTTTTTTTTTATGTAGCCAATATAGCAATTTAGAATAAAAAATAAGAGCTCTTCTTATGGCATATCAGGAGACTCCATTATTTTCAGATAATGATTGTTTATCTATGAAATTCTAAAGAATTAACTAAAAAATTATACATTTGATCTAACAGAAGAGTTCAGTAAAATGTATAGTTATAAAATCTAAACAAAGAAATGAATAATTTCCAGGAGTAACCAAAATTTTTAATGCATTGGCAAAATATTTTACCTGAAAATTCAATATAAAATATCCCATGATACCATTAAAAACAAATGCACAGAACTAATAGAATACTAAACAAAAGATTTCACTGAGCAGTATTTTAAAAAATCAATAATTTAAATATCTTGCAGTGAGCACCAAGACTAAACATAGTAAAGAAAATCTTTCAATTAATATATTCTGTGAATACAGTTCTAGTAAAAACACTAACAGAAATTTTAGAACTTAACAAAAATTATGCCAAATTTTTCTGACAAGAATAAATGGTCGAGGATAGCTAAGAAATCTCAGAAGAGGTCAAAATACAGAAGCATAATTCCCCTGGCAAACACAAAAACTGTATCACGTAGTGACTATAGCTGAAGCTGTTTGTTATTGAACCAGGACCTGATGAGCAGCTTAACAGAAATGATATAGGTCAAATACAGAACACACAAACAGGAAAGAAATCCACCCATGTCAAAACACAGACGATGAAGAATAGATACCCAACCTATGATCTCCCAGAAAAGCGGTGTCAGGCAAAAACGACTACTGGAAAAATAAAATCCATTTATATCTGTACAACACAATATGGCACAAAATCCCAGACATAGTAAACAGTGAAATATTAAAAGTGGTTGAAAAATTTAAACTTTTTGTGACAAGTTTCTGAGTTTATCAGCAGTAGGAGCTATCATCATTATCTCCAGTGAAGTTTTGAATTACCTTATTTCCTAAAAGGGGAAAACTATTTAATTACAATCTGAATGTTTTATCAATCCAACAACAGGCATCTCGGTTTTTAGAAATAAATTCTGCAATCTGTTTTCAAAATTAATATGATTAGTATACTAACCTGAGGACAACTCCCTCACAACAACACCAACCAGCCAGTGAATTTGATTTTTTTACACTAATAGTTCATAACATTCAACTCGTCGTTTTTTATTTCATGGTATATTTACTTTTGACTCTTTTATTATTATTTTTAGCATGAGGGATTCATCTTTAAGTGGAGTTACACTGAACCTGGGTGAACTTAAGTGTTGATGAAAGAGTGGAGAAAAGAACAATGTTTAAGGGTTGAACACCTAAATTTTCCAGAAATAATTTTGAACCATAGTTGCCCCAAGCAGAGCAAGTGACATTTTTCCCCTTAGATTTCTGCTTTCCCCTCCGAAACCTTGTCTTCTTTTATAAAGTATTACATTATGAATTCCCTTCAGAAGTTGTCATCTGACCAAACTGCTTAATAGAGCATAAAGATTTCAATTAAGATTAATTATAACCTGAAATAAAGGTAAATGAGATTTAAATGAATACAGACATCTTAAAGTACAAAATATAGCATAAGGGGTATTCAACACAGTAAAAATAAATGACACTAGATTATCCACATTTAGAAAACCTGCAGACCTGATTCTCAAGGTATTTAAAACTGTGTTGTACTGTTATTTAGGTCCAATATCTTACATTAAAAGTTAAAAATGTTCTAGGCACTCCATTTGTGTTTTTGCTTTTCAGTCTTTGTTGCTGTGAGTTTTAAAATGTCGTTTTGGATATTTTCCCCTTCTAATAAAATTCCTTGGCCTGGAAAAGAAAAAAACATTTTTTTTTTTCATTTTGACCGAACTGAAATCATATAAATTATCTTTATTATTTTCAGGACTTTATAGGTAATTCTTGGACTCATACATACCAACCATCGTGAAGATGGCACAGGACTAGACAAAGTTTTGTTCTAGAGGTTGCCACGAGTTGGAGGTGATAGCAACTAACAACAAAATAGGTAATCCTATAAACAAAAAAAAATAAGTATACTAACATTTATACTATATTTAAATATACTATATTTAAATAGTTTTTTGTGTGCCCCCAAATTTTCAGAAGTCAATAGCAAATAGAAGAATCAGACAAATAACATATACATATTTGCAAACTTCACCTTCTCCTTCATTATAACCACAAGGTACTTGAGATTTAATTCAACACAACATCCTTCGTGCATCCATCCCTTGACCCATTCACTAATCCTTCCATTTATCCATATAACCATTCCAATATTAAGTAAATGCTTTATGCCGTGCATTATGCCAGATGTTGGGTGTACAGTGGGGAACAAAATAGGTGTTCTATATATAATCTCTACCCTTGTGGAGTTTACTGGGTATAGGAACTTATGGAACTTACTGTCTGTCTTGGACTAGAGGAAATAACTGCTTCTTCCTTCCAGAATAACTGATTTTCATGGTTTGATCATGGGAGCAATTATTGAAAAGGATAGGAGGCTTTCCCATGTACATTTTGTTCACCTAGACATTAAATCTAAGAAAAAAGGCCTCCTGATTTCTATGAGGTGCATGTTTTCTGAATGAAGTCTCTTTTTTTGTTGTTATCCTTAAGCCTGATCTTCGTGATAAGAAATTGGTTTTCACATAAAAAGTAAAACAAAACATGTTTTTAAAAATAAAATAACCCATTGCTAGTGGTACAGGAAGGAAAACAGGCACTCATATTCATCACGAGTAGAAGCATAAAACTGTACTATTTTTCTAGCAGGCAATTTGAAAAAATATATCAAATGCTTAATTGAAAATTCTTTGGGCCAATGATGACAACAACATCTAAAAATTTACCCTGAGATTCTCTTGTCAAACTTGATTTTTCTGTGGACCTACATGATACTGACATGGTATCCCATGACTTCCTGGAAGGTATGAGATAAATATGATCCATTTTCCAGGCTTATGTTTTGAGGGGGGATAAAAGAAATGTTTTGAGGTTTTTCTCTTAAAGAACTTTGTCACATATGTGTGTTGAAATCAGCATACTGATTTAATGTGGGGAAATATGTTTTTTCTGACATAAAGAAAGCAGCATTTCTATGAGCATGGATTGATGAATGTGGAACTTTCATATTAGTGAACCGTAAAATGCAGTCAACATGAATTGGACTAATGGCTACTCTTGGATCTTTTGAGCAATTAGGCTGGACTGTGTGATTCCTAAGAGATCCCAACATTTATATTTTTAAGTGTCCTTGATACTTTATAATTTTTCTCAAATTTTTTATTGTGGTAAAATGTGTTGTAATTGTTAGGTGCATGGAGTCAGTTCCAACTCAGAGACCCCAGGTACAACAGAATGAAACTGCCCAGTCCTATGCCATCCTCACAATCCTCGTTATTTGAGACCACTGTTGCAGCCACTGTATCATTCCATCTCATCGAGGGACTTCCTCTTTTTCACTGACCCTCTATCTTACCAAGTATGATGTCCTTCTCTAGGAAGTGGTCCCTCCTAATAACTTGTCCAAAGTACGTGAGAAAAACTCTCTCCATCCTCTTTTCCAAGGAGACTCTGACTATATTTCTTCCCAGACAGATTCATTCTTTCTTCTGGCAGTCCATGGTATATTCGGTATTCTTCATCAACACCATAATTCAAAGGCATCGATCTTCTTTGGTCTTCCTTATTCATTGTCCAGATTTCGCATGCATATGAGGTGACTGGAAATGCATACCTTAATTCTCAAAGTGACATCTTTGTTTTGCCACACTAAAGAGGTCTTTTGCAGCAGATTTGCCCAATGCAATATATCCATTGACTTCTTGACTGCTGCATCCATGGGCATTGATTGTGGATCCAAGTAAAATGAATTCCTTGACAACTTCAACATTTTCTCTATTTATCATGATGTTACTGTTGGTCTAGTTGTGAGGGTTTTTGTTTTCTTTATGTTGAGGTATAATCCATGCTGAAGGTTACAGTTTTGATCTTCATCAGTAAGTGCTTCAAGTCCTCTTCACTTTCAGCAAGCAAGGTTATGTCATCTCCATATTGCAGGTTGTTAATGAGTCTTCCTCCAATCCTGATGCCTCATTCTTTATCATGTAGTCCAGCTTCTCTTATTATTTGCTTAGCATACAGATTGAATAATTATGCTGAGAGGTTACAACCCTGATGAACACCCTCCCTGGTTTTAAATCACATGGTATCCCTTTGTTCTGTTTGATTGACTGCCTCTTGGTCTATGTACAGGATCTCCATGAGCACATTAAGTGTTCTAGAATTCCTGTTTTTCCCAATGTTATCCATAATTTGCTATGATTCACAGAGTCGATGTCTTTGCATAGTCAATAAAACACATGTAAACATCTTTCTGATATCTCTGCTTTCAACCAAGATCCATCTGATTTCAGCAGTGATATTCCTCATTCCACATCTTCCTCTGCACCCAGCTTGAACTTCTGGCAGTTCCCTGTTGATGTACTGCTGCAACTTTTTTGAATATTCTTCAGCAAAATTTTACTTGCATGTGATATTAATGGTATTGTTTGATAATTTCTGCATTCTGTTGGATCACCTTCCTTTGGAATGGGCATAAATATACAACCCTTCCAGTCAGTTGGCTAGGTAGCTATGTTCCAAATTTCTTGGCATAGACGAGTGAGCAACTCCAGCACTGCATCTGTTTGTCCACATCTCAATTTGTATTCCCTCAAATCCTGAAGCCTTGTTTTTCACCACTGCCTTCAGTGCAGCTTGGACTACTTCCTTCACAACGTCAGTTCTTGATCATACACTACTGCCTGAAATGGTTGAACATTGATCAATCCTTTTTGGTATAGTGACTTGTGTATTCCTTCCATCTTCTTTTGATGCTTCCTGCATCTTTCAATATTTTGCCCATAGAATCCTTCAAAATTGCAACTTGAAGCTTGAATTTTTTCTTTAGTTCTTTCAGCTTGAGAAATGCTGAGCTTGTTCTTCTCTTCCGGCTTTCTAAATTCAGGTCTTTGTACTTTTCATTATAATACTTTACTTTGTTGTCTAGAGCCGCCCTTTGAAACCTTCTGTTCAACTCTTTTACTTCCTCTTTTCTTCCCTTCACTTTAGCTGCTCTATGTTCAAGAGCAAGTTTTAGAGTCTCTTCTGACATTCATTTTGGTCTTTTCTTTCTTTCTTGTCTTTATAATGACCTCTTGCTTTCTTCATGTATGATGTCCTTGATGTCATTTCACAACTTGTCTGGTCTTCGGTCATTAGTCTTCAGTTGCATTAAATCTATTCTTCAGATGGTCTCTGAATTCAGATGGGATTTACTCAAGGTCCTATTTTGGCTCTCATAGACTTGTTTTAATTTTCTTCAGCTTCAATTTGAACTTGCATATGAGCAATTGGTCTGTTCTGCAGTCAGCTCCTGTTCTGACTTATGATATGAAGCTTTTCCATCGTTTCTTTCCACAGATGTAGTTGATTTAATTCCAATGTTTTCCATCCAGTGAGGTGCACGTGTATAGTTGCCTTTTATGTTTTTGAAAAAATGTATTCTCAATGAATAAATCATTGGTATTAAAAAATTCTGTCATGTGATCTCTGGCATCATTTCTATCACCAAGGCCATATTTTCCAACTACTGATC
Organism: Elephas maximus indicus; assembly: GCF_024166365.1. NCBI lineage: Eukaryota > Metazoa > Chordata > Mammalia > Proboscidea > Elephantidae > Elephas > Elephas maximus. The sequence goes on along the minus strand of NC_064824.1, from coordinate 51,870,508 downwards.
CTTCTTCTTTCCAGCTTTCGAGTTCTAATCACCAGTAGTTGTCAATTTATCTTGATTGCATGTTTGATCAATTTCAGACTGTGGAAGTTGGTAAAAATCTTCAATTTCCTTTATACAGAACAATAAATTTTCTATTTTAACCATTTTTAGTGTATGGTCTAGTGAAATTTTGATTCACTTCTGTTATGGATTAAAATATGTCGTCCCAAATTTGAGTTGGAATTCTAACCCCTATACCTGTGGATGAAACACAATTTAGGAATCCAGTTTTCTTTGTTATGCTAATGATGCCATATCAGAGTAGGATGTGTCCTAAACCTAATCAGTTCTGAGTGATGTAAAAAGCAGATTAAACACAAAAGCAAACATATACTGAGGAAGATGGTTGCAATGTGAGGACTGCCAAGAACCAAGAAAGGTCTGGAACTACCAACACAGAGAGAATGTTCCTTTTTAAGAAATATTTATTGAAATGCAAAGAACCTTTAAGAACTAGCTCTTCTTGGGAAATATATACTGGCATAAGTGAGAAAGAACATTCTAATAGTTTTTAAACTTCCTCAGGTATTTTGTTATTGTCGTTGTTGTTATAGAGAAAATAAAAGAATACAAAAATAAAGAGAAAACATCTAGTTAAGGTCCATAAACTTTTTATTAACCTTAATAATAAGTTATAATTATTAAGGTGACTTACTTTACAAATTTATTCTAAAATATGATCATTCTGAATGATAAAAACGTGAGTGATATCTTTTTATTACACATGAAAAAGTACAAGGAAAGGGATTTTGTGAATTGGGTGAAAAGTGCTGCTGTTTGGCACCAAGTATTAGTGGTGACTCTTTGTTTATTTAAGAAGCTTTGGTGGCACAGGAGCCGTGGTAGTACAGTGATTAAGAGCTCGGCTGCTAACCAGTAGCTTGGCAGTTTAAATCCACCAACCACTCCTTGGAAACCCTATAGGGCAGTTCTACTCTGTCCTGCAGGGTCACTGTGAGTCAGAATCAACTTGATGGCAATGGGCTTGGTTTTGGGGTTTGGGTCTCGGTTTATTTGCATATGATTAAAATGACAATGATAAAAGAAATTATGATATAATTGGTCATATTTCTTCCAAGAAATAAAAGATTTCTGAGACAGTGAAATTGACTGATGAATGGATCAGAGACTCTCAATCTATGATAAGATCTAAGTGATTTCATATCTAAGGTGAGCCCCATCAATATTTCCACTGAGTGGCCTGAAAGGATGCACTTGTACCCTCTGGGACAGCAATCTGCTATTTCTCTTCATTATCTATCATGAAAGAACAATGAAAATGTTATTGCCATTGGCATCCACCTATCTGTGTGAGTTTCTTGTTCCAAAACCAAACCTGTTGCTGTCGAGCGGATTCTGACTTATAGAAAACTTATGAGTTTAAGTTCTTGAAATATCACAATACCAAGGACCCACACCAAGGAGACAAAAAAAAAAAAAAAAAAACAGGATTTTTAATTTTATGTACCACATAAATTTGGTCTAATTTTCTGAAATTTAAAGACTAATACAAAAGAAATTTACAGATTAAATAATGAATCAGGGAATTTTTAGCATATTTACTAAATAATTTTAAAATATTTTAAATAATATATTGTAGATTGTTTTCAAAACTTACATGCTTTTATTTACAAAAACAACACACACACATACATACATATAAATGTGTGTGTGTGTGCATGTGTGTATCTCATTATTATATGGATCACTTCATTCTTCAGACTTGGCTCATGTTCTTTTATTCTTCTCTGCCTTCAAGACCCTCCAAGTAAACAGCTCGAAGATCACTGCCCTTGGAAGTTATCATGGCAATACATACAGATACAGTTTTTTGAATGATTATGGGAATATTGTTTTAGTAAAAACAAAACAGAAAGCAAAGAAAATGAAGCATCTAATAATCCTGAGAGAACTAGAGTCTTAAAATGAAATTCTATGCAGTTTGTAAAAATTGGTACAGTAAATTTTTTTAATTTGATGTGGAAATAATGATAATTTCTTGAATTTTTGCAGGTTATAAACTGTGAATAGCACTCTATCCCGTTTGTATAGTATTGTGTTTCACAGTGATATGTACCATTATCTTGAAAAGTGTTGCCTATAATGCACCGAACATCACCAGCACTAACCACCAGGTTGTCCTTCTTTAGTCATAAATGCACATTATGCTCAGTAGCATGGTGGTGAATGACATAGACACAGCCCATCCTTCATAGAGCTTACTTTCTAATGGAAGAGACGGATATTTATGAATTACATATTGCTTATACTTTCGATGAGTGCAAGAAGATAAAAATATCACATAAAATAAACTGAGTTTATAAATGCTGTCTTTGCCTAATGCAGAGCCTTAAGGTAGTCTCACCTAATTAACTGTTCTTGGAGTAAATATCAAAAGATAAGTAGAAGCTGACCCATGGAAGTAAAATGGCATAGGGTAGTATGTTCTAGATGGAGAGAAGGGAAAAACCCTTGCAACATAAGGAACATTGTATGTTTGATAAACTTGAAGACATCTGATATGGTAATATTAAAGAGAAGGGGGTGGAGGATAAATGTAACAAAGTGAAGGTGAAATACAGATGGAAGTCAGGTTGGTCAGGACCTTGCACAACCAGTTAATGAAGCTGAGTTTTATACCTAATGGGATGTTTTAAGCAAGAAATGACATGAGTATATTTGAGATTTTTAAAAGTTCTCTCTGGGTACCATGTAACAAGAGGTTTGAATAGGAGGCTGTAGCAATTACTCAAGCAAAATATGATGATAAATTGGACTATTATAAAGAAATGTGATGAATTGATCAATTTGTAAGATCAATTCAAATAAGAATTGGCGAGGGATTAGAGAGGCTGAAAGAGAGGGAAGTTTCAAGGAATGGGAATACTCTCTTCTGACTTATGAAACAGTATAAATTGTGGAGACAATCCTTGAAATTGGGACAAATGGAAGAAGAAAATCAAGAATAAAACTGAGAGATGGTCATGAGTTGTAGATGAATTTATACGGGAATCAGAAAGTTAAAGAGCAAAAAAGAGATGCTAGAAACCGTTCAGTTGAATCCCTTGCTTTTGCAGTTAAGGCAAGTGTAAAGTTATGAATATAAGAATTTTTAAGCATTATATATAATATCCATACATATGTAGGTATATATTTGCAAAAAACCTGCACCGTGTTGCCAAATTGTCTACTGAGCAATTAATATGTACATATGATTTCTGTCGTTCTGAAATATTTGGAAACTTATGGTCCAAGAAACACATTATTTCATATAATCTCCTAGAAAAAAATTTTATGGAAAAATAAGCAATTATCATAAGCCAAAATTGGACAATTAATTATTTAGAAATGAATAGAAGAGAACTAAATAGTTCAAATCACAGAATTAAAGAACTCCTTTTCCTAGTTCCAGCACATATGGTAATACTGCTAAACGGATGTACAACACACCAAAATATTACAATGAAAGATTATTTTTGATCAATATGCACTGAATCTATATTTTCCAAAAATAGTAATTGTAGGATTTTTATATTGATGAGTTCTACAGGCAAATGGTTAAATCTAGAATAAAATATGGTTAATTAAAATGAGGGCATTGATATAAAATTTTTGTATATTTTTTATACTTGGGATATTTTGAAGCCATATTTTACAGGAAACTTAAAGAACTGAGAAAGTGAAGTTTTTAACAAATGCAGTTTCTAAAGTAACAACTTAATAAAATTAATGAGCCTAATTTTTTGGATATTAAATATTAATAATGACCTTACTCCTTAAAATCTATGAAATATCCCTTGATGATACAGACTGGTTTAACACAACTCAGTTGTGGCAGGTGTTGGTACAAAAACCAATGATTTAAAATACCCATTAAATCAACCCAAAAGCTTGGAACACATATTAAGATGAATTAATTTCCACATATTTAATGCTACTCATATGTAGGGCACACACGGCATTACACATTGTTAATTCCTATGGATATAATACAATGGTTATAATTTTATGAATAATGCATATATGTATTATGGGGCATTGCCATGGATTGAATTATGTCCCCCCAAAAATGTGTGTATAAACTTGGTTAGGCCATGTTTCCCAGTATTGTGTGGTTGTCCTCCATTTTGTGATTATAATTTTATGTTGAGAGGATTAGGGTGGGATTGTAACACCAGCCTTACTCAGGTCACCTCCCTGAGCCAAGGTAAAAGGAATTTCCCTAGAGTGTGGCCTGTACCACTTTTTATCTCTCAAGAGATAAAAGGAAAGGGAACCAAGCAGACAGTTGGGGACCTCATACCACCAAGAAAGAAGCACCAGGAGCAGAGCGCACCCTTTGGACACAGGGTCCCTGTACCTGAGAAGCTCTTCGACCAGGGGAAGACTGAGGACAAGGACCTTCCTCCAGAGCCGACAGAGAGAGAAAGCCTTCCCCTGGAGCTGACTCCCTGAATTTGGGCTTGTAACTCACTAGACTGTGAGAAAATAAATTTCTGTTTGTTAAAGCCATCCACTTGTGGTATTTCTGTTACGGCAACACTACATAACCAAGACAGGCATATATAGTGTCTGTGTGCTGTTCATTACGTTGCTCAACAAATCATTAACTAGATGCCTTCAATGTCCTAGACACTGTATTGGGAAATATAAAAACGAGCAAGCTATAACTCCTCCTCTAAGGAGCTCTCAGTCTAGTGTACTTAAAAGTAATGAGAATCAAAAGCCACAGACTCAAAAAATTGTTGTCTAAGAGGGGTGAAAGAGAATCAGGACAGAAAAAAAAAAAAACATGAGGAAGAGGTGCACCTAAACTTTCCTTTTGTCACTTCCCCTATAGCAGCACATAAGGTCCTCAAGTGCACCCCATGATTCTCTGTATGATGTGTGTGTATGTTGTGTGTGCATGTGTGCAATCAAGCTGCTGATGGAAAAATAAGAGAATACCTGTTCTTGAGTATAAGCTGCAGAAGCAAAGGAAAGGAAAACACAAAAAGAAAAGCTAGATTTTATTTCTAATATTCCTTATTTCTTGGTATTCACCTGAGAGTCACACTTAGAAATCACCATACTATACCGTTTGCAGTGGGGTGGATTCTGACTCATGGCAATCCCATGTGTCTTAGAGTAGAATTGTGCTCTATAGGGTTTTCTATGGTTTATTTTGGGAAGTAGATGGCCCAGCTGAGCAAGATAACCATTTGCACCACCCAGGGAATCCTTAGAAATAGGTTTCCCCTTAGTTCACTGATTTCATGATGCTCTGGGACATGACAGATTAATCTAACAAAAAAGCCATCTTCTACAGACGGAAGTTTTGTTTCAGAGGAGGAAAAGGAAAATTATGCCCTAATGTTTATTGAAAACCAAAGAGAATAAGGAGAGAAATACTGTTACAGCACATATTGAGATGCACACTTGAGAACAATTGTACCAGATGCCAATTTGCAGTGTGCTCTAGGGTAAAAAGAAAAAAAAAAAAAAAAAACTAGCTTTCCAAACCCAAGGTAAAAATGAATATAAAGAGTAATAACACTAATAATATTTATAAAATATCAACTCTATTACAGAATATTTTTATACTCTTAGTTCTACTGCTTTTTAATTTTTAAATACAAATTTGGTTTAATTTCTTTCCTTTTTAAAAATGATTCCCTCTGCTATAATCTCCTTTAATGTATAGTAAAAGAACAGCTCGAAAGCTTCCTCACAGAAGGTTGCCACAGCAACATCCCTCGATTTACATGCATGAAATTGCGAGGAAAAATGCAGGTGAAAGGCAGTGGACTGTGCAATGTAATATAGTTGGTTTTTCAAGGAAGGAATAAGAAATTCAGGGGATATCGGGAAAAAGGAAAGGATCAGAGTGCAGAACATGGAAATAATTTTAGCGTAGGTCATCTTCGGTCTCATATAATTCTGGATACACCTCCAGAAAACCTGGCATAAAAGGGACGTTGTTCCTAAAAGATAGGCAAGGGAAGTGGATACAAAGATGATTCCTGAGGTAGGATCAGGGGGGCAAAATGTGTCCCAAGTGCTGTCCCATAGCCAAACAAATCTAAACCGAGATCACTGCACTAAAAGGAAGCTCAGCCTACCTGTAGTCCCGGCTTCCTTTGATGCCAAGTATTCATGTGTCTTTGCTATGGTTGGAAACCCTAGTGGCATAGTGGTTAAGTGCTACCGCTGTTAACCAAAAAGGTCAGCAGTTCAAATCCACCAGGTGCTCCTTGGAAACTCTATGGGGCAGTTCTACTCTGTCCTATAGGGTCACTATGACTCGGAATCAACTCGACAGCAAAAGGTTTGGTTTTTGGTTTTTGCCATGTTTGCACTTTGTACTCTTTCATGAAAAGTTAATGCGAAGTAGGTTCAGCATGGAGTTTAGCTGTGTCATCCCTTTTTTTGAACCCTCTGGTCCTAGTGAAAGGGAAATTTTCTAGCATAACACCAGGCAGTTAAGAATATAAAGGAGGCAAGCTTGACTCAGGGCAACTTCATGTGTTTCAGAATAGAACTGAGATCCACAGGCTTTTCATGGTTAAAATCTTTCAGAAGAAGTTTTCCAGGCCTTTCTTCCAAGGTGTCTCTGGGTGGGTTCAAACTGCCAAGCTTTCAGTTAGCAGCTGAACGCTTAGCTTAACTGTTTGTGCCACCCAGGGATTTTTTCTTCTCCTCTAATTTTCCCTTTTTCTTCATTCACACTGAAAAATCAACTTAATTTGTCCCTTTTTCTCAGAGCTTTGGTAAATAACCTTAATCAATCCAATAAGAAGGGCTCACATTTATTGAGATACTAGTGGCCTGGCTACGTTAAGCCCTTTAGGCATTAAATGAGATCATTTAATACTTACTACTACAGGAGCTCTGGTGGCGTAGTGGTTAAGAGCTTGGCTGCTAGCCAAAATGTCAGCAGTTTGAATCCACCAGCTGCTCCTTGGAAACCCTATGGGGCAGTTCTACTCTGTCCTATAGGTCACTATGAGTTGAAATTGCCTCGATGGCAATGGGTTTAGTTTTACAGGTTTTTACCACACTGTGATGTGGCTGTTATTATTCCTGTTTATAAGATGAGAAATCTGAGTGTTAAAGGTGTTATATCCCTTGAACAAGGTCACAGGTAATATGTGAAAGAGCCAGGAAATGAACCCAAAGTGTGGCACTACTACCTGCTGACTAACCCCTGCTAAGGAGTCTGTGAGCTGTAGTGCCTTAAAGTGTCTTTCTCTTCTTCTGAAAATTATTTCCTTTTCTTCGGAAGAATCTTTAATGCATCAGTAAAAATAACTGATTATGAAAGAGATTTTCGATTGAGATATGTTTGACCCAAACTTTCAAATGCCACCAAAAAAGTAGCTGTCCCCTCCATTTTCACTAGCACTTTTGATTGAGTCTTTTGCTCTGTTTCTATCAGGGATAACACTACACTGAAATTCACGCATTTGTCTATTTCACTGAGTCCCAGATCCAGGTGTGTAGGTGGCTAAGGTTGTTCTGGGTGCCTCATTGCTCCCTCTGCTGGACTGTGGAACACAGAAAGAAAAGCTCCTTTGAATTCTAAAGTTTGACATGGCACCTAACTTTCCTCATAATTATTGAGAATTTGGGAGTGACAAGCAGTGGTCAGAGAGACTTCAGGGACATGATAGGCCAAGATAGCTGGGAAATAATAAGGAATTCTAACAAGGGCTTTTCCAAGCAATGATTTATTTTTAAACTGTTTGTGTCTTCAGTGACACTAGGTTGTTGTTTTTAAATTAGGAGGCAAAGCTAAGATATTTTTCCAAATCAACAATAGAAATTTGCAATTGTCATCATGATCTATTTCAAAGATAGAGCTGGCACTACTTTTATATTTGTGGTATTTGTGAACTGCTCCTGGTGTGTAGACTGCACATGTTTTGTTCTTCTGGGAGCATTTTACCATGTACTAAAAATAAAAAAAATATTCATTGACATGGCAAAGCAATTTAAAGCAAAGATAATCTAAATTTAGTACAACGTAGACATGACCCTGAATTACTGCACAAGTTGCTTCTCTGGGAATTGATCTCAGGAAACATTGGTGGGTATAGGAGGTTGGGGAAGTAAGACAAGGAAGGGAAGGCAGCAATAAAGGGTGCTTTATAGGGTCACTATGGGTTGGAATCGACTCAACAGCAATGGGTTTGGTGTTTTTGGTTTTATTAAGCCAGTTGCTAGTATGGGCCACTAAAATTTAATCATGTTGGTGAACTCTGGGAGCTAGTACAGAGCACATGCCTTACAGCTATCTCATCTAAGGGGCGAGAGGGTTGGAATGCTTATATGCCAGCTTTTATAAGTTATCAGTTGAGGGCTGAACCTTGGGTGGAGGGGAGGGATCATAATTTCCTGGGGCCTCTAGACTTCAGTACAATGTGAGCAGAGCAGTAGTGGCCACTAGAGAAAGTCCAAGCAAAAAGATGTCAGATTTAGTGCACTAAAATAGTCAGGCCCATGGAATATGGACAGGGTACCTACACATCTGCTAGGGGATACTAAGGTGGTTAAAAACCAAAAAATCAAACCCAGTGTCGTCGAGTTGATTCCGACTCATAGCTACCCTATAGGACAGAGTAGGACTGCCTCACAGAGTTTCCAAGGAGCGCCTGGTGGATTTGAACTGCCACCCCTTTGGTTAGCAGCCATAGCACTTAACCACTATGCCACCAGGGTTTCCCTAAGGTGGTTAGGGCACAGTAATTGACCTTGAAAAACTCACAATCTAGTGAGAGGTAGAGGTCAGGGACATGTAGGGCTGGCCTGGGTTGACCTGAGTTGGGTATGTGTGCAAAAAAGTACCCTGCAACTTTTGTGATTAGAGGCAAGGAGATAGAGATAGCTGAGAAGCCAATGAGTCTGTAGGAACAAGTGCAAGAAGGTGATGAATTCACAATTATAGGCTTTATTGTTGGGTGGAATGTTTTTGTTGTTGTTAGCTGCCATCTCATCAGTCCCCAGATCATGGTGACCCCATGCCCAACAGAACTGAAACACTGCCCAGTCCTGTGCCATCTACCAGACTGGTTACAGAGCAGACCATTGTGATCCATAGAATTTTTCTTGACTAATTTTTTGAAAAAGATTGCTAAGCTTTTCTTCTTAGTCCAGTTTAGTCTGGAAGCTCCGCTGAAACCCAATCAACGTCATAGCAACACACAGGCCTCCACTGACAGATGGGTAGTGGTTACGCATGAGATGCATTGGCTGGGAGTCCAGCCAATTTGCCGAGTCTCCCTCAGGGAAGACAAAAATCCTACCCCTAAACCATCACTGCCCCAATTCTGGAGAAGTACAGCTTGGACACTCCTTGAGAGTCAGAGGAGAGAGTCCAGTAAAAATTCTTCATGATTTGGAGTGGGAGCCAATTAAGGACATTTTTTTTTTTTTTTTTAATGACATCTAATTTTGAAAATAGAGTACAGGAAAGCAATTTATAAAAATTATAAAAATATAATTTTGAGTGTTTCTTGGGCCACATGTGTACACTAAATACACTTCTCAACTTTCCTAACATAATATCAGTTTTATCACACACTCAGCTAATCTCCAAAGAATCTGATTCTATGCTCTATTGGCATGGTGGGACACCAATGTTACTAACCACATCAGATTAAGCGCTCTTAAAATCTCAGCTGACAGACATGATATTCAGGGAAAATTGTTTAAGGAAAATGTACTCCGTCCTCCATCCACTACTATAAATGTTTTCTTCTTTGGACCCAACAAGAAAGATACATGCCTGGATCACATTATCTTAGTGCTTCTTAGATTAACTTTTGCTGAATTATGAATTCATATTGTGTCTTTAGATTTTGTTAAAGATCTAAAATAAATAGCTATATGAATTTGCTTATGTATTTGTCATGAACTTGTCACTGATGATGTTACCTGTTATGTCATCTACTATCTATTTTAGAGGGCCCATGTGAAAATTTTTCCTGTTTCCACTGAGGGAAAAAAAAAAGATAGGCATCCTCCTTTCTGGTAACAAAATGCTTGAAACTTGTGTTCCTCATATTAACCTGGCTAAAATAAGCTTGGGAACAAACATGAGGTCTAAATTATTTGCGTGTAGTATATTGGCCATTCGTTGCATTGCCCAGTTGTAACTTTCTAATACTATTTTTATTCTCATTATCATTGTGACTTCTACTGTATGTGGCTACACATTCCTTTATAGAAACAGATGAAGTATAAATAAATTCTAAAGCAAAAATAATTTTTGGACCAAAGCGATTTTTTAAAGACTTACAAAATTGGAGTATCCAGAGGAGACACATGGCTATATATAGAATAAAACCACTTATCCTATTTATGCTAACCCCAGGGCTTCAAAATCACTGCTCTTTCTTTTCTACCACGTGCCCTTTTTATGGTGATGTGATCTACAATCTACAGAGAGTCTGTACAACATAAATATGTCCACATTAGAGCATCAGGAAGAAGGATATTTTCCACCTCTACCCACCTAAAGTAGGCGACCTATATTCAATGAAACAGACTTTAACACTTTAAGCTTATTGGTGCATCACATCCTCAAAATAATCTCATGAGGTAGAACTTCATTTCACAAAGGCCAAGCAAACTTCCAGAAGGGGTCAGGATTCTCGCATAGGTCTCTCTGAATTTAGAATGCTCTTCCTACGAAAACACTTCATTATGACTTTACCTTACAAAGATATAGATAATAGGATATGAAGGGGGAGTGATGGAAGATATGGGTATATTTATATATATTTAAAAGCATGAAAAGCTCTAACACAGGCCATTAATTGTGTCACATCATTTACTATTTCTGTCATGTAATGTGACATTTCATTCTCATGTGGTTTTAAAGAATCGTTTATGTCTCTGCAGGGTTTTTTTTTTTTTTTTCCTTTTGGCCCCCTAGTAAGGACTCATTAAACTGCTGCTTGTCTATTTTCAATGGAAATAGAGAACAAGTCTTTAGTGGGATGGATCCAATGGCAAGGCTGAGCAATTGAGGAGGAAGATAATTGAACTGGTAGAATTAGAAGCAGAAAGAAAACAGCGGATGACGGTAAAAAACACACAACATCAGTATTAGATAGTCTCAGCAAAGCAGCCATGCAAGACATACAGGCAATACATCTTGCCTCTGCAGCTTGCGTGTAAAAGGGTGCTAGTTATTGGTCTTCTCTAATTTGCAAACCTGGTATGAGTGAGGCAGTACATTGTCATTTCTGTTGAAATAACAAGCACAGCCACTGACAGATCACCTTATCACAAGAAGATGCTGGTAGCTAAAAGTAAGTGGTTACTATTTTCCAGGTTCACTTGATTTCCTCCACCCTTTCACTGACAGTAATAGCAGTTTCAGAGGTCATGGGTAGCGCAAAGAAGCATCACAAAGTACTTGCTGTCATTGTTTGGGCAAAGATGCCGGAGGAAAATGCTACCTGCTGTTACAGTCAAAATCCTGTTGACAGGATAGATTTTTGCTGTGAGTGTGAAGTGAAAGCCAGAGTTAATGGGCCACCCACACAATTATAATTATCAATGAGGTAGAGTTTAAAAAAAAAATAACAAAAAATATCTAATATAGGCACACTTTATGCTGTAACAATGTTCTCCAATGGGGTTCTTAAGCTTCTGCATCAGAATCCACTTAGGGTGGTTTTTAAAATCAACCAAAGCAGAATCTGTGAAAGTGGCACCCAGAAATATGCATTTTTAGCAAGGAGATCAAGCATATGAACATTGACATTGACAACCACCACTCACTCTAGTTATGATATTATCATCAATGTACTCCAGCTTGATGGGAAATAAATTACTCCTCCCCTACTCTTAGCCCCTGGATGGTGCAAACATTTAACACACTCAGCTGTGTCCACCATGAAACACCTAGGAAGGAAGGCCTGGTGATCTACTTCCAAAAAGTCGGACATTGAAATCCCTATGGAGCACAGTTCTACTCTGACACACATGGAGTCACTATGAGTCAGAACTGACACAACAGTAACTGAACGTGATCTTACTCTTAATCAACAAGTAAAATTGTCAAAATGACAATGATCATGTATAATGAACTTTTTTTTTTTCTTTTTATTAGGTTCTTGTTGTTGTGTGCTGTTGAGCTGATTCCAGCTCAGAGCAACTTCATGTGTCAGGGTAGAACTGCTCCCTGTTAGCAGTCAAAATTTGAAAAATTCTAAAGCTCATGTCTCAGACTGTGAGCTAATTCTTTTATTCTTGTACTTAAAATACAAGAATTCAAATAGTTTGTATCAATGTAATGACTGGTTGTTGAATGACTTAGTTATTCCAAACATTTTAAGAAAGCACAATGCATCACAAGCTCTAGCTGTCATTTCGATACACTATCCTTGCCTCCCTCAAATCAAAGAGGACCTTGATAATCTTTGTGACTGGTTTATCAGAGGACTAGCCAAAAAAATCTGCCAGTCTGAATAACATGGTTATGATTAAGCCATATCCTTCAGTTGTGGTTGGATGGGTGCCTGGGTGACTAATCCTGTCACTTGCCATTCGTAAAGCTCACGTAAAAGGAAATCAACCATGTATTATATGGCCTAATTTTTTTACAGAATTTTGAATAAATGCGTGTAGCCAGGACTGACTGAGATGCTATAGGTAGGACAGGTGATAATTAGAGAAAGATAAATAACTAAGAGAAAAAAAAAAAAAAAAAAAAGAAATGAATATACAAAAATTTGGTGAGGTCTTACATTCTTACAATCATTTTATGATGGGGCCAGTTTATAATGAAATTGTTTTAACACATACATCCCTTAAAAGGAATTTAATTCAATGGTACTACATGAAGGCTGCAATATCTTTTCTCGCCCGAGGGCTATAAATCATGGATTCATTCTTTAAAAGGATAAGAGAGAATTAAATGAACACATCCTGATAGGGTTTCTAGTCTTTCACTAGCTAAAAGCCAATTTAAGTTCATCATGTTCTCATCAAATGGCCATTTAATAATTACTGCTAGATGTCAAATGCCATTAATATAGCAGCATCAGCTTCAAAACTGTGTGGTATCTATAAGATATTATGTACTACTATCCCAAATGATTACAATAGAAATGCAACAAAGCAAAACACATTTAGAAATCCAATTTTTTCACTTTTATGCTCACCCATTGACTTTCCATCTATATTTATTAAGCATTCAGTGTGTAGCTTTATTACTTGACACTCAGTGAATTAAAGAAAGAAACAGGGTCTGATAAATCCTTATTTATGTGAATTTGTGAGAGTCTATGTTTGGAAAAATAGTATTTAAGTTTGTTTTAATTTTACATTTATATAGTACTGACAAATAGTAATTCATGCAATCCTCATAACAGTCTTATGGGGTAGGCATACCTATGGTCACTTCCATGCAAGGAAACCTAAAGAAAATCTAAGAGTTTGCCCAGGGTCACAGAGATTGTAAGCATGAGGTACAACGATCCAAACCCTGTCTGAGGTTCATGTGCTTCACTGCTGTGCTATGCTGACTCCTATATTGGACCACTGTTAAAAGGTGAAATAAAATAATACCTGTGGATCATCTCCTTGTTATGCTCTTTGGTTTGCATCTATTTTCAGTCTAGGAAAATGACAGACCATTTTGGAAATCTTTCTACATACCATAATGACCTGTGCACAAACAAGTAAAATACTCCCTACTTTTTTAAGTATTTAAAAAAATAAATGGCAATCTTTCATCCAATAATATATACTCTATTGGTGAGAATAAATAATAATAACAATTTATAATTTACAAAAACCACAGTAGAACCCTAAAGAACTCTAGAGCTAAAAATAGGATGCTATGATCATTACATGGAATTCCTAATCTTAAAAGAAGCCCTGGTGGCACAGTGGTCAAGAGCTAAGGCTACTAACCAAAAGGCTGGCAGTTCGAATCTACCAGCCACTCCTTGGAAACTCTATGGGGCAATTCTACTCTGTCCTATAGGGTCACTTTGAGTTGGAACCGACTTAAGGACAATGGGTTTTTTAATTTTGAAGAGAATAAAGTTCAGACAGATTAAACAATTTATGTTTGTTAGTTTGCTGTGGAATAAACATTAGCCAATCTTCAGCTACGTAAGATCTTTGTCCCCTCCCTAATAGACACTTCAGTTTCCTCTTGAAGAATTACCTCTCTCCCATTTTGTATCATCTTGGAGGAAGCAATCAATTAACATTATGAATGCGAAGGTTCAGATCCTTTCCCTTCTTGGCCCATGACATCTGAACCCCTGGTATGTCATAATTCTTGCCATTTCTCCCTTTAAAAAAACAAAAAAACTGTTGCCATTGAGTCGATTCTGACTCAGAGTGACCCTATGGGACAGGGTAGAACTGCCCCATAGTTTTTCCAAGGAGTGGCTGGTGGATTCAAACTGCCCACTTTTTGATTAGCAGCCAAACACTTAACCACTGTGCCACCAGGGCCCCCAATTCTCCCTTTAGGGGCATTGAATCTTGAGAAATAGAGTCAAGAATGAAAAAAATATTTCAAAGTAATTTATCCCACTCAGACGTGCATGCAGTAGCTAATTGTGTCTTGACAAACTGTTCCAAATTTAAAACGATTTCTGTTTTTCTTTCTAGCCCTTCATAAGTTTTCATTTACAGTCCATTCTTCTCTTCAGTCTTCCAGCCTTCCATAAATCCTTCCAATATATCATGTTTCATTTAATTAGCCAGAGTTGGTTTCTCTTACTTACAATCCTAAGTTGAAATATGTATATCATGTTAATTCCTTTGTTCCAGGTCACTCAGGTAGTAAATGGCAGAGAAAGCATCTGAACTCAGGGCTCATTACATGAATTCTCTTACCCTTTCCTCTAAGGTATTCTGCTTCCCCAATTGTACATAGTACCTTACCACCCCTCACACCCAAACTCTTGCTGTCTGAACTATCGCTATCCAAAATCCCAGGACTGAGTAGACTTGGCAACATCTCTTTCTACACAATTTTTTTTTAATCTAATTTTTTGTTATTCAAAATCAAGTAGCAAATCAATTTGGGTAGAGAAGAATACCTTATGGAGAATGAATCTGTTCCATTACATTGCCCATATTGGGTAGCAAGTGAACAGTAACCAAATAAATTTGTTGCATAAGAGACAAAGTTTGATATTAAGATGCAGGTAGCAATTCTAGAATTAAAGATGTGTGAACAATGAGATGGAAGAGCAGTGAGATATCCTTTCAAACAGCTTTCATTTTTTTTTCAAAATGTTTACCATACTCTTTAATAAAATCGGTATTACATTTAACTACTCCCACCCTAAGATCTTCAGGGAAATTTTCTTACTTTTATACAAGAAACTGCCAAAGATCTAGACCTCATGATAAGACTATCTTGAAACATAATTACATATTAGTGCTTTAGAAATTGTTTTCACGTAAAACAATCGGTAAGAGGTCCATTTCCTATCAGTTAAGATAAAAGTAAAACAACCCAAAGAAGAAATTTATTTTATAAATTTATAAATGTGGAAACAGAGGGCCAGGCTGGTGAAAGTGTTCATATAAAATCATAGAGTTTGTTATTAGCTACCTTCTGAATCCAGGGCTAGTGTTTGTCCTATTACACTACACATCTGGTTGACAAAGAAATGAAAATTTTATTTTGTTCTTGGTAATTTAAAAGCTTACTTCTCCAACTACATTTTCTAGATTTTGTAAAAAAGTTATAATTCATAATAGTTTTTCAACGAGACTCTCTGTATTGTCCTATTATATATAGTCATATTATTAGACACTTGGAGTTTTTGAGTGTCTTGTTCCACTGAGCAAGGTCATGATATAAAGAAACAGCACAGGCATGTAGAACCACAGACTTAAGAAGCCTGATATAAGAAGCAATGCAGAAGTAAAATAGAAAAATACTCCAAGCAAAAAGAAAATACATCAGGTTTAAGCCTACAAATGAATAATGTGGGTTTCTAGTTGACAGAGAGAGGAAATGCTCGATGGGAAACATTACAGAGGAAATGATTCATGGCACTTCACTTTAGTCTTTATACATAAAAGATGTCGCTTGTGTTCAGACAACTAGAGAAGGCCACACTGTGGGTAGGAGGGCAGGAAGTCATTCTGAAATAGTGAGGAATAAAATTGCATATATGAAACCATTATAACTGCAGGAGCTACATTTAGGAATTTATATCATTTTTTGAGACCCCCTTTTTTTTTTTATCAAGTTAACATAAATTATTTTTGACATTCAGGGAAGAAAGATAGCCACATGTGATAGCCTGGAAAAACTAAAGGAGAATTAAAAAATAAAAAATAAAAGAAATGGAAACTTTAACTCTCTTCTGTCATCACAACCTTTAAAATAATGTTTTATTTTTGTATTAAATGTTCCGAACTTTTAAAGCCAATTTGCTGTTGAATTTCAGAAAATATATAGATGGTAAAGCCATTAACATTTACTAAACCAATGTGGATTTCAGCAGAATTTCCTTCTGCCCTCTACAGATCTGCAGAGCTAATGACCTCTAATTATATTAATACTACATTTCTACATGACGAAATGACACGTGGCACAATGACTATAATATCATTTTCTGACTTGTGTCACTATTCCAGACCTGCTCACCAATTATAGCAATTAATTAGATTATTATTAGGCACCAGGGCATCGAACATTAAGAATTCATAAAATGGTTACTCTGTAGCTTTTCCCAGAGACTTGAGGAGGGTGCTCACACCATAATTGACAGCATGACCTACCAGAGTTTCCACAATTTGGTTCTGTTGAAAACTGAAGCTAGCTAGTGCCTAAAGCACCATTCACAATGGTCATGGCTTCAGAACTGCAGTTTCTGTGAACATCACTAGAAGAATTTAGCAACAAACCAGGCAGCTGTTTGTGTTGATAGTGACCTCTCACATGTATTATTTCAGCCGACTCTTACACTGAAGGAGGCAGGCAGGGTTTAATTTAGCAATGTGTTATAACCACTGAATGGTCAAATGTCAAACAGGCACCAGACTAGAAAATTCTGCTCCAGTCAGAGTCCTCTTTTGGGTAATCTTTAGAACCCTCAGGTCTTTGTCAAACTATACTTTTATTACTTGAGAAATGCAATTTTTTAAATCTACTACTCTCAGTGAATACAAAGATAGGGTTTAGTTTCTTAGATTAGTCATAAATGTTTCTGAGGGTAGAATACAGGTATACTTTGAAGAAAGAGAGAAGCTTGAAAAACCTAATTACTAATTGGGAAAAAAAATACCTGGGTGAAGCGCTGCTGGGGATCTCTAAATAGCAACAGAGCAGCATGAATACACTAGATTCCTATGGCAAAATGGTTGGTACTGAAAAAGAGTTCAGCAAAGACCAATATTGAAATTTGCCAATGACCAGGTTATCTTACTGAGACTGTGTCCTAATAGATAAAAAAAAAAAAAAAAAAAAAATAGATAGAAGCCCTAATATCTGGTCTCCTCTACAGCCTCTCAATAGTGACTAATTCATACTGGAAAATTCCAGGCTGAGAAAGGTTTTAATGGAGGGTTATCTACCCTGAGACTGTGCAGTGTAATTAACAAACATCAAAGTAGTCTAAAGACACATCCTTCAGGATTGTTGCAGCGGTAATGTTGGTTGCCTAACCATAAAGCTATTTGCCTTACCCCTAACACCCTTGCAAACAGAACCCTGATTTTATTCAGGAGTTAAATGGCCATAAATTTCAGAGAAGGATGGGCTCTTCCCTATTCTTAGGGGTTGAACTATAATTCGTCTAAGCCAATCATAGTGGTCTCGTGCCTGTTGCCACTATGTTTGATTGGTTTAGACATGGGCAAGCGATTCAATTCTGGCCAATACTAAGTGAAGGGATGCCTAGTTGGCAACACCTAGGAAATTTTACTAACTTTTGTAAAGGGACACAGATAGGAACCATCAGTTTTTCTGTGATAATCTGAAACTAAGAATGATCTTGGAGGATGAGGGTAGGTGGTCTAAAAAGACAACCCAGTATGAAGAGATTGCAGGGCAAAAAGATTGAAAGAAATTCTATTCTTGATATTTCACCTTTCCATTAATCAACCTCATAGAAATCCTTGTTTGTTTGTTTTTAATGATATGAAAATCTGTCATTGTTTAAAATATTTATGTTGGTTCTTTTGCTATTTGTAGCCAAGTATATCTTAACTGTATATAGCTACCAGTTTATATCACCAATATATAATTTCAATTCCATATCTTCTTTAAATTGGATAATTGGGGTACATGGAACAAAATTGAATTCATGAGCAGAAGATATAAATCAGCAGTAACTAAAAAATAACAGCTGCTTTATGAAGCAGGACCCAAAACAATATGTGAAACTATTGCTTGTTAGGAGCAATGGCTCAATCAAAATAATTCATCTATGAAGGAGACAACAAACACTAAAAAATTCAAAAAAACTATTAGGCAGTACGCATATTTCCAACAAAGCATATTGCAAACTTGCTTAAAGACAGCCCGCGCTCATTACGCAAATGGAATACTGTGGAAGGCAAAAAGAGAGAGAAAGAGAAAGACTTAAACTTAAAACGAATATGGGGAGATTTAGAGGAAGTTCTAGACTACCACCTGATTGTAATACTAAAAGACCTTTCCTAGGTAGACCAGGTACTAGGTTACTTGGTTATCAGCATCACCATTCACCAAGTAGTCTAAACTTGAAGCTTTATAAAACCTCCTTAACTTCCCTCCACTTCACAGGTAACCCGGATCAATCACTACCCTATCATTTTTATAGCAACATGACTCTTGAATCCATACCTAGTCTCTATTTCTATTCCCACTCCCGTACTCCAGGCTGTTAACATATGTATATGATATAGGTTATTTTAGATTTTAACTAGTCTTTCTACTGCTAAACTCTTGCTTTCTTGCTCATTCATTTCGTTCTCCATTCTATCTTTTCCTTAGCAGTGTCTTTCTAAAACACAGATTTGATGAAGTCAATCTTTTGTTCAAAAACCCTTCACTAATTCTCCATTAAGGAGCTAGAAAATAGTGTTCAGACTCTTTACCATGGCTTACAAATATCAACATTTTCAATTTTATTGCTTACCGCTGCCAATGACGTAATTCTCTTCACCTATTTCTGATGAAGCCATATATATTTTCATTTTATTTTTTCAAGTCAGATATGTTCCTGTTTACATACTTTTATTCATGCTACATCCTCTCCTTGTAATTTAGAGATAATTTTATATTCAAAAAGTTGCTGCCTAATATCTCCTAAGTCATCTTTAGGGCCTCACTCAAATACATTTTCCTCTGTGAAATCTTCCCCAACATCTCTAAGTCAGGCGTGTTCTCTCCCTTACCTCTGTCCAGATTGTAATGTGTTTACACTGATGCCATAGCTATTATCAGAGTAGCCCCTGCAATACTGTTAGCTATGAATGTGACCCCACAAGTGTCTGTCAGTTGGTCATACTGTGGTGGCTTGTGTGTTGCTGTTATGCTGGAAGCTATGCCACTGGTGTTCAGATACCAACAGGGTCACCAACAGTGACCAGGTTTCAGCTGAGCTTCCAGACTAAGACAGACCAGGACCCAGTAGGCTACTTCTGAAAAGAATTAACCAGTGAAAACCTTATAAATAGCAGTGAAACATGGTCTGATATAGTGCCAGGAGATGAGCTCCCCAGGTTGGAAGGCATTAAAAAGACACATGGGGAAGATCAGCCTCCTCAAAGTAGAGTCAAACTTAATGACACGGATGGAGTCAAGCTTTTGGGACTGTCAACTGATGATATGGCACAACTCAAAATGAGAACAAAGAGCTGCAAACATCCATTAATAACCAGAATGTGGAATGAAAAAGTATGAGTCTAGTAAAATTAGAAACTGTCAAAAATGAAATGGAATGCATAAGCATTGATATCTTAGGCATTAGTGAGCTGAAATAGACTGGTATTGGATATTCTGAATCACACAATCATATGGTCAACTATCCCAGGAATCACAACTTGAAGAGGAGTGGCACTACATTCGTCGTCAAAAAGAACATTTCAAGATCTATCTTGAAGTACAACACTGTCAGTGATATGATAATATCCATATGCCTACAAGGAAAACCAGTTAATCTGACTATTATCCAAATTTACACACCAACCACTGAGGCCACAGATGAAGAAACTGAAGATATTTACCAGCTTCTGCAGTCTGAATGAATATGCAATCAGGATGCTTTGATAATTACTGGTGATTGGGATGCAAAAGGTGGAAACAAAGAAGAAGAACTGGTAGTTGGAAAATATGGCCTTGCTGATAGAAACAATTCCAGAGGTCACATAATGGAACTTTGCAAGACCAATGACTTCTTCATTGCAGATACTTTTTTTCACCAAAATAAACAGTGACTATTTTTTTTTTTAATACATATGGACCTCACCAGATGGAATACACAGGAATCAAACCGACTACATCTGTGGAAAGAGATGTTAGAAAAGCTCAATATCATCAGTCAGAATAAGTCCAGGGGCTGACTGGGGAACAGACCATCAATTACTCATATGCAAGTTCAAGTTGAAACTGAAGAAAATTAGAACAAGTCCAAGAGGGCCAAAGTATGATCTTGAGTATATCCCACCTGAATTTACAGACCATCTCAAGAATAGACTGGACATGTTCAACACTGATGACTGAAGACCAGACAAGTTGTGGAATGCCATCAAGGACATCACCCATGAAGAAACCAAGAGGTCATTAAAAAGACAAGAAAAGAGGCAGGGCTGAGATGACGGAATAGCCAGATGCTTCTTGCAATCCCTCTTACAACAAAGACCCGAAAAAACAAGTGAAAAGATTATATTTATGACAAACTAGGAGCCCTGAATATTAAAGGCAAAGTTAGAAAATGGACTGAGCAGCAAGAGGAGAGAGATAAGGTTCAGAAGTAGAGAGGAATTCCCGGACCTGAATCACCGGGATCCCTCAGACACCCTTCCTGGGAGTGGCAACAGCAGGCTGGTAGTAGCATTCAGCCCCAGTTTCCTCAGGGAGAAGCAGCCAGCCACACAGCCTACTCACACCTCTGGAATCAGAGAATAATGGTATTCTCAGCAAAAACTAAGTATTTGGATGTATTTTACTGTGCCCCCTGCCCCAAGCTGGCTTCAGAGGCTGTTGATTTCCCTGGGCATGAGATAGGCCCTGTTGAGCACCCAGAGCAATCCTCCCAGCCTTGGAGTAGGAATAAATTCACAATTAGAGGAAAAGATAATTTGCCAGCTCCACTAAACCGGGGAGCTCAAGACAGAAGCAATTCCTGTCCAGGCACAAATGTTCCATGGAATTTGAATACCTTTCTGGCCCACATGGACTTGTGTGGGCCTATTCAGGAGAATAGGCTCCTGTTCGCAGACCACAATCATTTCACCTGTGCAGTGAAGAGGTGGGTGTTTGATATTTGGCACCACTTTGCCTACTCAACAGGGTTCTCACCTACCCACATCAGGGGCCTGAGTACTGGTGGCTCCACTCAGGTCACCCAGTCACCCATGACAGCAGTCCAAGGATAACAGGTACCTCCCAGTCCCTAAAACCAAAAGTATTGGGTGCCCATGGTCCATTTGCAGAACCCACCCACCTGTACACTCTAGAGAACAGGGACACACTTTCCTCACAGACACTCAGGGGGGATGGTTCTCAGGTCCCTGCCTTATTCAGAAAGTGATCCCATGTTGCAACCAGATACCAGTACCTACACAAATCACCCCTGCCTCTCTAAGACTGTAGGATAGAGCTTGTACCACACACTTGATGACCAGCTACCTGGACACCTGAGCTGAATTCATACAAGAAAAGTGAATGAACTCCTAGACTGATATACGTGATAACAGCTCTAACCATCTGGTGACAGGATGTCAGATCTTCAAGAGTGAAAATAATCAAGCTAGCTCACTCAAGCAACCCATTTGGTCATATCAAAACAAAACAAAGCAATAAGCTAAGATACAGTAAGCAAACATAAAATAAACTAATACAGTAAGTTATAGATGGCTCGGAGAAAACAGTTAATATCAAGTCACATAAAGAAACAGACCATGATCACCTCAAAAAACTCTCAAAACAAAGAATCAACAGATCTTCTGGATGAAGGTGCCTTCCTGGAATTATCGGATGCAGAATTCAAAATATTAATATACAGAACTCTTCAAGACATCAGGAATGAGATTAGGAAGGAGATCAGGCAATATGCAGAACAAGCCAAGGAACACACAGATAAAGTAGCTGAAAAAATTAAAAAGGTTATTTAAGATCATAATGAAAAATTTAATAAGCTGCAATAATCTGTAGAGACACAACAATCAGAAATTCAGAAGATTAACAATTAAATTACAGAGTTAGACAACTCAATAGAAAGTCAGAGGAGTAGATTGGAGCAAGTGGAAGGCAGAATTAGTGACCTTGAAGATAAAGCACTTGGCACCAATATATTTGAAGAAAAATCAGATAAAAGAATTTAAAAAAATGAAGAAACCTTAAGAATCATGTGGGACTCTATCAAGAGAAATAACCTGTGACTGATAGAAGTACCAGAACAGAGAGGGATAACAGAAAATACAGAGAGAATTATTGAAGATGTGATGGCAGAAAACTTTCCTGATATCATGAAAGATGAGAAGATATCTATCCAAGATCCTCACCGAACTCCACATAAGGTGGATGTTAGAAGAAAGTCACCAAGACATATTATAATCAAACTTGCCAAAACCAAAGATAGAGAATTTTAAGAGCAGCTAGGGAAAAATGAAACATCACCTACAAGGGAGAGTCAATAAAAATAATCTTGGACTACTTGGCAGAAACCATGCGGGCAAGAAGGCGATGGGATGACTTATATAAAGCATTGAAGGAAAAAATTGCCTGCCAAGAATCATATATCCAGCAAAAATGTCTCTCAAATATGAAGGAGAAATTAGGACATTTCCAGATAAACAGAAGATTAGGGAATTTGTAAAAACCAAACCAAAATTACAAGAAATACTAAAGGGAGTTCTTTGGTTAGAAGATCAATAATATTAGGTATCAACTCAAGAATAGAACACTGGGCAGAGCAATCGGAGGTCAATGCAGACAGGGAAATCACAAAAATAAATCAAGATTAAAAAAAAAATGCTCAAAACAGGGAAACAGTGATGTTCTTATGTAAAAGAAGACAACAATAAAATAATAAAGAGGGACTAAGAAATGTAGTCATAGACCTTTCATATAGAGAAGGAAACAAGGAGATATAAAGAAATAAAAGTTAGATTTAAACTTAGAAAAATGGGGTAAACATTAAAGTAACCAAGAAGGAGACTAACTATCCTACTCATCAAAATAAAATACAAGAAAAAAATAGAGACTCGGCAGATAAAAAATCAACAGCAACAAATAAGAGGAAAAGAAAATATATAAAGATAAACTATTCAGCACAAAAAATTTAGTGGGAAAAAGAAACTATCGACACACCAAAAAAGACATCAGAATGATAGCACTAAACCTGTACCTATGTATAATTACAAAGAATATAAACAGACTAAATGCACCAATAAAGACACAGAGAGTAGCGGAATGAATTAAAAAACACGACCTGTCTATATGCTGCCTACAAGAGACATACCTTAAACATAGAGACACAAAAAAAAATAAAACTCAAAGGATGAAAAAAATATATATCAAATGAACAAAAATCAAAAAAGAGAAGGAGTGGCAGTGTTAACTTCCAACAAAATAGATTTTAAAGTTAAATCCACCACAAAGGACAAGGAGGGACACTATAATGATCAAAGGGACAATATATGAGGAGGATATAACCACATTAAATATTTATGTACCCAATGACAGGGCTGCAAGATACATAAAACAAACTCTAACAGCATTGAAAAGTGAATTAGACAGCCCCACAATTATAGTAGGAGACTTCAACACGTGACTTTCTTTGAAGGACAGGACATCCAGAAAGAAGCTCAATAAAGACACGGAAGATCTAAATGCCATAATCAACCAACTTGACCTCATAGACATATACAGAACACCCCACCCAACAGCAGCTAAGTATACTTTCTTTTCTAGTACACATGGAACATTCTCTGGGATAGGCCACATATTAGGTCATAAAGCAAACCTTAACAGAATCAAAATATTACAAAGCATCTACTCTGACCATAAAGCCATAAAAGTAGAAATCAACGACAGAAAAAGCAGGGAAAATAAATTAAACATTTGGAAACTGAACAATAACCTGCTCGAAAACCACAGGATTATAGAGAACATTAAGCATGGGATAAAGAAATTCGTAGAATCCAATGAGAATGAAAACACTTCGTATCAGAACCTTTGGGACACAGTGAACGCAGTACTCAGAGGTCAATTTATATCAATAAATGCACACATCCAAAAAGAAGAAAAGGGCCAAAACCAAAGAATTATCCCTACAACCTGAACAAATAGAAAGAGAGCAATAAAAAAGACCCTCAGGCACCAGAAGAGAGCAAATAACAAAAATTAGAGCAGAATTAAATAGAAAACAGAAAAACAATTGAAACTGTTAACAAGACCAAAAGCTCATTCTTTGAAAAAAATTAACAAAATTGATAAACCATAGGCCAAACCAACAAAAGAAAAACAGGAGAGGAAGCAAATAACCCAAATAAGAAATGAGATGGGCGGTATTACAACAGACCCAACTGAAATTAAAAGAATATATCAGATTACTACGAAAAACTATACTTCAACAATTTTGAAAACATAGAAGAAATGGATGAATTCCTAGAAACACACTACCTACCTAAACTAACACAAACAGAGGTAGAACAACTAAATAGAATCATAACAAAAGAGATTGAAAACGTAATAAAAAAAACTCCCGACAAAAAAAAAAAAACCCTGGCCCAGACGGCTTCACTACAGAGCTCTACCAAACTTCAGAAAAGAATTAACACCACTATTACTAAAGGTATTTCAGAGACTAGAAAAGCACGGAATACTACCAAACTCTTTCTATGAAGCGAACATATCCCTGATACCAAACCAGGTAAAGACACCACAAAAAAAGAAAATTACAGACCTATATCCCTCATGAACTTAGATGCAAAAATCCTCAACAAAATTCCAGCCAATAGAATTCAACAACATATCAAAAAAATAATTCACCATGACCAAGTGGGATTCATACCAGGTATTCAGGGATGGTTCAACATTAGAAAAACGATTACTGTAATCCACCACATAAATAAAAAACAAGAATCACACAATTTTATCAATTGATGCTGAAAAGGCATTTGACAAAGTCCAACACCCATTCATGATTAAAAAAATCTCAGCAAAATAGGAACAGAAGGAAAATTCCTCAACATAATAAAGGGCATTTATACAAAGCCAACAGCCAATATCACCCTAAATGGAGAGAGCCTGAAAGCATTCCCCTTGAGATTGGGAACCAGACAAAGATGCATTTTATCACCACTCTTATTCAACATTGTGCTGGAGGTCCTAGCCAGAGCAATTAGGCTAGGTAAAGAAATAAACGGTATCCAGATTGGTAAGAAGGAAGTAAAAGTATCTATTCACAGATGACATTATCTTAAACACAGAAGACCCTAAAGAATCCTCAAGAAAACTGCTGAAACTAATAGAAGAGTTCATCAAAGCATCAGGATACAAGATAAACATACAAAAATCAGTTGAATTCCTCTACACCAAGAAAAAGCACACTGAAGATGAAATCACCAAATCAATACCATTTACAGTACTTAGGAATAAATCTTACCATAGACATAAAAGACCTATACGAAGAAAACTACAAGGAACTATTGCAAGAAACCAAAAGAGACCTACATAAATGGAAAAACATATCTTGCTCATGGATAGGAAGACTTAACATTGCAAAAATGTCTATTCTACCAAAAGCCATCTGTAGATACAATGCAATTCAGATCCAAATTCCAACAACATTTTTTAATGAGATGGAGAAACAAATCACCAACTTCATATGGAAGAAAAAGAGGCCCCAGATAAGTAAAGCACTGCTGAGAAAGAAGAAAGTGGGAGGCCTCACTCTACCTGATTTTAGAACGTATTATACTGCCACGGTAGTCAAAACAGCCTGGTGCTTATACGACAACACGTACATAAACCAATGGAACAGAATTGAGAATCCAGACACAAATCCATCCACATATGAGCAGCTGGTATTTGACAAAAGCCCAAAGTCCATTAAATGGGGAAAAAAACAATCTCTTTAACAAATGGTGCTGGCATAACTGGATATCCATCTGCAAAAAAATGAAACAAGACACATAACTCACACCATACACAAAAACGAACTCAAAATGGATCAAAGACCTAAATATAAAATCTAAAACAATGAAGATCATGGAAGAAAAAATAGGGACGAAGCTAGGAGCCCTAATAAAGGGCATAAACAGTATATAAACCATTACTAACAATGCAGAAGAGAAACTAGATAACTGGAAATTCCTAAAAATCAAACACCTATGCTCATCCAAAGACTTTACCAAAAGAGTAAAAAGATTACCTACAGACTGGGGAAAAGTTTTTACCTATGACATTTCCAAAACACATCTGATCTCTAAAATCTCATGATACTGCAAAAACTCAACTACAAAAAGAAATAACCCAATTAAAAACAAAGATATGAACAGACACTTCACTAAAGACATTCAGGTAGCTAACAGATACATGAGGAAATGCTCACCATCATTAGCCATTAGAGAAGTGCAAATCAAAACTACAATGAGATTCCATCTCACTCCAACAAGGCTGGCATTAATCCAAAAAACACAAAATAATAAATGTTGGAGAGGTTGTGGAGAGACTGAAATATTTATACACTGCTGGTGGGAATCTAAAAGGGTACAGCCACTCTGGAAATTGATTTGGCGCTTCCGTAAAAAACTAGCAATAGCATTACCATAGGATCCAGGAATCCCACTCCTTGGAATACATCCTACAGAATTAAAAGCATTTATACAAACAAATATATGCACACCCATGTTCACTGCAGTGCTGTTTACAATAGCAAAAAGATGGAAGCAACCAAGGTGCCCATTAACAGATGAATGGATAAATAAATAATGATATATTCACAGAATGGAATACTATGCATCGATTAAGAACAATGATGATCCATGAAACATTTCATAACATGAAGTAACCTGGAAGGCATTATGCTGAGTGAAATTAGTGAGTTGAAAAGGACAAATATTGTATGAGACCACTATTATAAGAATTGAAGATATAGTTTAAACAGAGAAGAAAATATTCTTTGATGGTTAGAGAGCGGGGAGGGAGAGAGGGAGGGAGCAGTGTTTTCCCTGGTTAGATAGTGGATAGGAATTATTTTGGGTGACGGGAAGGATAACACAATACAGGTGAGGTCAGCACAACTGTACTAACCCAAAAACAAAGAAGTCTAATGAATAAACTGAACATTTCTAGGGCCAGCGTAGCAGGAGCACGGGTTTGGGGACCATGGTTTCAGGGGACACCTAAGTCAATAGGCATAAGAAAATCTATTAAAAAAACATTCTGAATCCCACTTTGGAGAGTGGTTTCTGGGGTCTTAAACACTAGCAAGCGGCCATCTAAGATGCATCAATTGGTCTCAACACACCTGGACCAAAGGAGAATGAAGAACACCAAAGACACAATGTAATTATGAGTCTGAGAGACAGCAAGGACCACATAAATCAGAGACTGCATCAGCCTGAGATCAGAAGAGCTAGGTGTTGTCTGGCTACAACTGATGACTGCCCTGACAGGGAGTGCAATGGAGAGTCCCTGAGGGAGCAGGAGAGCAGTGGGATGCTGACCACAAATTCTCATAAACAGATCAGACTTAATGGTCTGACTGAGACTAGAAGGACCCCAGAGGTTAGGGTCCCCAGACCTTCTGTTAGTCCAAGACAGGAGCCATTCCTAAAGCCAACTCTTCAGACAGAGATTGGACTAGACTATGGGATAGAAAATGACATTGGTGAAGAATGAGCTTCTTGGATCAAGTAGACACAATAGACTATGTCAGCATCTCCTGTCTGGAGGGGAGATGAGAGAGCAGAGGGGGTCAGAAGCTGGCTGAATGGACACAAAAATAGAGTCGAGGGAAGGAGTGTGCTGTCTCATTAGGGGTAGAGCAATTAGGAATGTATAACAAGGTGGATATAAATTTTTATATGAGAAACGGACTTGATTTGTAAACTTTCACTTAAAGTACAATAAAAAATTTTTTAAAAGACATAAAAAAAGAATAAAATGAATGTTCAGAAGAGACTCTGAAACTTACGTTTGAACACTGAAAAGCTGAAGCAGAAGGAAGAAATGATGAAGTAAAAGAACTGAACATAAGATTTCAAACAGTGGATTGGGAAGTCAAAGTATTTTAATGACTGTGCAAAAAGCTGGAGATAGAAAACCAAAAGGGGAAAACATGCTCAGCATTTCTGAAGCTGAAAGGACTAAAGAAAAATTCAAACCTTGAGCTGCAATAGTGAAGGATTCTAAGGAGAAAATATTAAATGACGCAGGAAGCATCAAAAGATGATGGAAGGAATACACAGAGTCATTATACCAAAAAGAATTGATTGACATTCAACCATTTTAGGAGGTAGCATATGATCGGGAACTGATGGTACTGAAGGAAGAAGTCCAAGCTGCACTGAAGGCATTGTCGAAAAACAAGGCTCCAGGAATTGACGGAATATCAATTGAGATGTTTCAACAAAAGGTTGCAGCACTGGAAGTGCTCACTCATCTGTACAAAGAAATTTGAAAGGTAGCTACCTGGCCAACTGACTGGGTGAGTTCAAATCACCAAACTTTTTGCTAGTAGTCAAGTGCTTAAAGATATGTACCACTCAGGGGCCCCCTAAATTCACATAGGCTAATGTTTTCTATTTTCCCTTTCAGAGGAAACATTTTTGGGGCCAGAGTGGCTCTTTTTTTTTTTTTTATTATTAACTTTTATTGAGCTTCAAGTGAACGTTTACAAATCAAGTGAGTCTGTCACATATAAGTTTATATACATCTTACCGCTTACTCCCACTTGCTCTCCCCCTAATGAGTCAGCCCTTCCAGTCTCTCCTTTCGTGACAATTTTGCCAGCTTCCAACTCTCTCTATCCTCCCATCCCCCCTCCAGACAGGAGATGCCAACACAGTCTCAAGTGTCCACCTGATATAATTAGCTCACTCTTCATCAGCATCTCTCTCCTACCCTCTGTCCAGTCCCTTTCATGTCTGATGAGTTGTCTTCGGGGATGGTTCATGTCCTGGGCCAACAGAAGGTTTGGGGACCATGGCCGCCAGGATTCCTCTAGTCTCAGTCAGACCATTAAGTATGGTTTTTTTATGAGAATTTGGGGTCTGCATCCCACTGATCTCCTGCTCCCTCAGGGGTTCTCTGCTGTGCTCCCTGT
This sequence comes from Elephas maximus indicus, assembly GCF_024166365.1. Lineage (NCBI taxonomy): Eukaryota > Metazoa > Chordata > Mammalia > Proboscidea > Elephantidae > Elephas > Elephas maximus. Next base: position 51,841,004 of record NC_064824.1, on the reverse strand, counting down.
CAGGGCAGTCATGGATTGTGGCCGGGCACCAACTAGTTCTTCTGGTCTCAGGATGATGTAGGTCTCTGGTTCATGTGGCCCTTTCTGTCTCTTGGGCTCTTAGTTGTCGTGTGACCTTGGTGTTCTTCATTTTCCTTTGCTCCAGGTGGATTGAGACCAATTGATGCATCTTAGATGGCAGTTTGTTAGCATTTGAGACCCCAGATGTAGAGTGGCTCTTTTTTGATGACTCATCTTAACAAGTGAGATAGCAGTGAAGTACTCTGTGACAGCTACTTGTTGAGGTACACTGGACACAGAAGAATTTGCACAGCCTGGATCTTACAACTATTCATCTGAATGTAGAGTCAGTTGATTGTTCTGGGTAAATCTGAGAAGATTCTGGGAGAACTGGGAAGTAGAGAAGAGAGAAATTTGAAAAGTCCCCAAATGCTCTAAAAATATTGTTACAGTAAAGATGATATGCAAAATCAAGTGATTTTGAAGAGGCACAAATATACTATCTTATGAAAATGCTGCCATTCAGTTTCAATGAATCTTAGAGCACTCATTGGATCAAGGAAAGAAAAAGAAAAGCACACCATACTTTAGTATTTACACTGCTTCAATCCATACTTCTAGGGACTTGGATATGGGTGATCTCATTGGGTGCTTAAAGTGTTCTGGAACCAATCTCTGTCTAAATAAAATGAAAATTTTAATACTTGGCAAAACTAGTCAAGTGTTGCCATATCTCTATGCATATTGATATCTATGTCTATGTCTACAAACATATTGAATAAAAAGCAATTCGTATAAACTAATTTTCATATTAAAAAAGTCCCCTATTATGTGACTATTTTATAATTCCACCAATTTACTGTATTTTTACACAAATAATGCACACTTTCTCCATCCTTGCTAGCTGCCCCCCCCCACAAGACAACCCCACAAGTACCACCATTCCAATCCTCCTCCACATGTTGCTGAAAAAAAAAAAAAAAAAATTAGCGTAGTGCACTTATGAAAATACCTTGCAGGGGTAGGGCGAAGCCAGCAAACAAACTCAGATGGCACACGTAATCTGTGTAAAAATACAGTTGTTGTTCCCGTCAGGTGTCATCAGGTGTCATCAAGTTGGTTCCGAATCATAGCGATCCTATGTGCAACAGAACGAAACATTGCCCAGTCCTGTGCCGTCCTTACAATTGTGGTTATGCTTGAGCCCGTTGTTGCAGCCACTGTGTCAGTCCATCTTGTTAAAGAACTTCCTCTTTTCAGGTGACCCTTTACTTAACCAAGCATGATGTCTTTCTCCAGGGACTGATCCCTCCTGACAACATGTCCAAAGTATGTAAGACACAGTTTCTTCATCCTTGCTTCTAAGGAGCATCCTGGCCATATTTTTTCCAAGACAGATTTGTTCATTCTTTGGCAGTCCGTGGTATATTCAATGTCCTTTGCCAACACCACAATTCGAAGGTGTCAATTCTTCAGTTTTCCTTATTCATTGTCCAGCTTTCACATGCATATGATGTGATTGAAAATACCATGGCTTGGGTCAGGTGCACCTTAGTCTTCAAGGTGACATCTTTGTTTTTCAATACTTTAAAGAGGTCTTTTGCAGCAGATTTGCCCAATGCAATGCATCTTTTGATTTCTTGGCTGCTGCTTCCATGGCTGCTGATTGTGGATCCAAGTAAAATGAAATCCTTGACAACTTCAATCTTTTCTCCCTTTATCATGATGTGACTTATTGGTCCAGCTGTGAGGATTTCTGTTTTCTTTTGTTAAGGTGTAATCCATATTGAAGACTGTAGTCTTTGATCTTCATTAGTAAGTGTTTCAAGTCCTCTTCACTTTCAGCAAGCAAGGTTGTGTCATCTGCATAACATAGGTTGTTTATGAGTCTCCCTCCAATTCTGATGCCCTGTTCTTCCTCATATAGTCCAGCTTCTCTGATTATTTGCTCAGCATACAGATTGAATAAGTATGGTGAAAGGATACAACCCTGACACAAACCTTTCCTGACTTTGAACCACTCAGTATCCCCTTGTTCTATCCGAACAACTGCCTCTTGATCTATGTACAGGTTCCACATGAGCACAATTAAGTGTTCTGGAATTCCCTTTCTTCTCAATGTTATCCATAATTTGTTATGATCCACACGATCAAATGCCTTTGCATAGTCAATAAAACACAGGCAAACATCCTTCTAGTATTCTCTGCTTTCAGCCATAATCCATCTGACATCAGCAATGATATCCCTGGTTCCATGTCCCCTTCTGATCCCGACATGGATTTCTGGCAGTTCCCTGTCAATACACTGCTGCAGCAGCTTTTGAATGATCTTCAGCAAAATTTTGGTTGCATGTGATATTAATGGTACTGTTCGATAATTTTCACATTCGGTTGGACCACCTTTCTTGGGAATAGGCATAAACATGGATCTCCTCCAGTTGTTTGGCCAGGTAGCTGTCTCCCAAATTTCTTGGCATAGACAAGTGAGCACTTTCAGCACTGCATCCACACTACAGCCTACTAAATTTTAAAATTGCAATATGCCTAAGCTCACAAAGGAAATTATGCAATTGAAATTTCATTTTAGTTTAAGCTAGCCTAGTTAAATATCAGATTGCCAGTCAATCGGGAAATACGGAAGACAACTAAAGGTAATGATCATTTGCTACTTTAGGATAGATCCCAAATTACCATTTCATACATAGTGACAATCGTCACATTGACACCTGCCCAATGAAATAAACATAGAGATTTCAGTTCGGCTTTTAGCATTTGCAATATTTACTTAATTATACTATCCTGCTAAAGCATTTGGGCTTTGCTAAGTTCTTAATATATTCTGGTGCCATCTCTTTGTGCTAATAAGTATACAACCTGTTTAATCTTCTGAGGCTTAATTCACAATCTCTGCAAGAGGATGTTGTGTTGAAGGAGACAATTAGTCAGCCGAACAAATTGAAAGGCACTTTCAAGTAGACTGATCAGTTTTGCTAAAAATACTGTACAACTAGTTATGAAATGGCAGGATAGAAGTCTGAGAGCAAGTTATGCTCAAGCATTTGAGAGAGAAATAAATGGTGAAACAGATCATAAGTGAGTGTATTACTTGGGTTTATTTGTTTGAAAACCTGCACAAACTATGACTATAATATGCAGAGATATAGATTGAAGAAAAATAGTTTAGTAGGTCATACACAGACTATTTTCTATTCTTGTCAATAGTTTTATCACTATCCAAAAAAAAAAAAAAATTCCTCCAGCTGTTTGGCAGGTTTTTTAATTAAAAACACAGTAAACTTTCCCCCTGCAAAATTGAAGTGCCTTTCTCTTCCCCCACCACCTTTATGCAGATAACATGGAGAAGGTGGACTAGGCAGAAATATAAATTCCATTTTTATGATGATAGGTTTCCTTCTTATTATATACAATGCAGTGGCTCCTTTCTACATATTTAATTGTTTTGGTTTTTTACCACAGAGAATTGAACTTCCAAGCTAGAAAATGGTAGAGAAAATAGTATGAGAAGAAGCTTTCTCTCTCTCTGGTCATCAATATTCTCTAAGAATTGTTTATTGAAGCCTAATAGTATGTTTAGGTAGGTATTTTTTGTAAGTCAGGGTTGCTGTCAGTGGTTTTGTTTTGTTAGTTTAGGAACAAACACTACATGTCTTCAGTTTCCAAGCCCAATGTTATTCCTTTACTTTTTCTCTTTCTTAAATGACATTTGATTGAGAAATCAGACTCCCTAGCTGGGATGGTAATCAATACTGATCTTTGATTCTCAGATTCTACAAATAAATCGTTGGTGCCACAAACCATGCCTACAGTTTTACAAGCAACCAGGTTGGGGAGAATAATGTCCATCAAGCTGTTTTTTAATTAAGAACAGAGCTAAACATCACAAATAACACACAGTCAAGTCTCAAAACAAATGTACTCAGGCACAGGGCTAGGGAACAACAAGTTTCCCCAGACTTTAGCATAACCAGGAGAAATATGTACGTACCAGCCAAGGCTGGACTCACTATGGGTAATGCTCCTGGGGAAGGGCCTCATATCTCCACTGCCTTTGTATGTTCAAGAAGTTGGGTGGCAGTAGCCCCAAGAAGATAAAATACTTAGGAATAAAGCTTACAAAAGATGTAAAAGACCTATACAAAGAAAACTACAAAGTACTAGTGCAAGAAACTAAAAGGGACCTACATAAGTGGAAAAACATACCTTGCTCATGGATAGGAAGACTTAACATAGTAAAAATGTCTATTCTACCAAAAGCCATCTATACATACCATGCACTTCCGATCCAAATTCCAATGACATTTTTTAATGTGATGGAGAAACAAATCACCAACTTCATATGGAAGAGAAAGAAGCCGCAGATAAGTAAAGCATTACTGAAAAAGAAGAAGAAAGTGGGAGGCCTCACTCTACCTGATTTTAGAACCTATTATACAGCCACAGTAGTCAAAGCAGCCTGGTATTGGTACAACAACAGGCACATAGACCAATGGAACAGAATTGAGAACCCAGATATAAATCCATTCACATATGAGCAGCTGATATTTGAAAAAGGCCCAGTGTCAGTTAATTAGGGAAAAGATAGTCTTTTTAACAAATGGTGCTGGCGTAGCTGGATATCCATTTGCAAAAAAATGAAACAGGACCCATACCTCACACCATGCACAAAAACTAACTCCAAGTGGATCAAAGACCTAAACATAAAGACTAAAACGATAAAAATCATGAAAAAAAAAATAGGGACAACCTTAGGAACTCTAAAACAAGGCATAAACAGAATACAAAACATTACCAAAAATGATGAAGAGAAACCACATAACTGGGAAAAAAAGAGCTCCTAAAAATCAAGCACCTATGCTCATCTAAAGACTTCACCAAAAGAGTAAAAAGACCACCTACAGACTGGGAAACAATTTTCAGCTATGACATCTCTGACCAGCGCCTGATATCTAATATCCATATGATTCTGTTAAAACTCAACCACAAAAAGACAAACCACCCAATCAAGAAGTGGGCAAAGGATATGAACACGCACTTCACTAAAGAAGATATTCAGGCAGCTAACAGATGCATGAGAAAATGCTCTCGATCATTAGCCATTAGAGAAATGCAAATTAAAACTACAATGAGATTCCATCTCACTCCAACAAGGCTGGCATTAATCCAAAACACACAAAATAATAAATGTTGGAGAGGCTGTGGAGAGATTGGAACTCTTATACACTGCTGGTGGCAATGTAAAATGGTACAACCACTTTGGAAATCTATCTGGCGTTTTCTTAAACAGTTAGAAATAGAACTACCATACAACCCAGAAATCCCACTCCTCGGAATATACCCTAGAAAAATAAGAGACTTTACACGAACAGATATATGCACACCCATGTTTATTGCAGCACTGTTTACAATAGCAAAAAGCTGGAAGCAACCAAGGTGTCCATCAACGGATGAATGGTTAAATAAATTATGATATATTCACACAATGGAATACTACGCATGGATAAAAACAGTGACGAATCTGTGAAGCGTTTCATAACATGGAGGAACCTGGAAGGCATTATGATGAGTGAAATTAGTCAGGTGGAAAAGGACAAATATTGTATAAGACCACTATTATAAGATCTTGAGAAATAGTCTAAACTGAGGACACATTCTTTTGTGGTTACCAGAGGGGGGAGGGAAGGAGGGTGGGAGAAGGTTATTTACTGATTAGTTAGTAGATAAGAACTACTTTAGGTGAAGGGAAGGACAATACTCAATACACGGAAGATCAGCTCAACTGGACTGGACCAAAAGCAAAGAAGTTTCCGGGATAAACTGAATGCTTCAAAGGTCAGTGGAGCAAGGGTGGGTTTTGGGGACTATGGCTTAAGGGGACTTCTAAATCAACTGGCAAAATAAATACTATTATGAAAACATTCTGCATCCCACTTTGAAATGTGGCATCTGGGGTCTTAAATGCTAACAAGCGGCCATCTAAGATGCAGCAATTGGTCTCAACCCACCTGGATCAAAGGAGAATGAAGAACACCAAGGTCACACGATAACTATGAGCCCAAGAGACAGAAAAGGCCACATGAACCGGAGACTTACATCATCCTGAGACCAGAAGAACTAGATGGTGCCCAGCTGCAACTGATGACTGCCCTGACAGGGAGCACAACAGAGAACCCCTGAGGGAGCAGGAAAACAGTGGGATGCAGACCCCAAATTCACATAAAAAGACTAGATTTAATGGTATGACTGAGACTAGAGGAGTCCCGGCGGTCATGGTCCCCAAACCTTCTGTTGGCCCAGGACAGGAACCATTCCCGAAGACTACTCACTCATCAGACATGGAAGGGACTAGACAATGGACTGGAGAGAAAGGCTGATGAAGACTGAGCTACTTGTATCAGGTGGACACTTGAGACTGTGTTGGCATCTCCTGACTGGAGGGGAGATGGGAGGTTAGAGAGGGTTAGAAACTGGCAAAACGGTCACGAAAGGAGAGACTGGAAGAAGGGAGCGGGCTGACTCATTAGGGGGAGAGTAAATGGGAGTATGTAGTAAGGTGTATATAAGCTTATATGTGACAGACTGACTTGATTTGTAAACTTTCACTTAAAGCACAATAAAAATTATTTAAAAAAAAAAAAAAAGAAGTTGGGTGGGGCAGGTGCAGCCAATCAGACTGGACAATCTGGTGTTTTGCAGAGTTTCAGCCTTGCCTGTGATTCAGTTGACACCAGTCCTCTGGAGAATTTTCATATCAGTGTCTTACAGCCCTTCCTGCTGAGATAGCTCCTGGCTTGGTTACCCGAGAGAAAACTGCTGGGGTCATTCAGCCCACCACTGTGAGATTCCCTCAGGTGTAAATACCTCCACACAGGCACAAGTGGGCCTTGATCTGTGTCAATATTTCCATTATGACTTATTCCAAATGATTTTCCCTTCTCTCACTTCAAGCATTATTCAAGGCAAGAAAAGTTCAGGGATCAAAGCCCAAGACAGGCCAAAGAGAGATGTGGTTTACCTCTTGGAGAAGGTATTAAGGAAGCAGGCATGATTCCAAGTGAAACAGCCCATTGGAACTCTTATCTCTGCATTTCTTTCACAGGGAACTCTAGCAGACCATCTATTGCATAAGAGGGAAAATAATGTCTAACTCAGAGTTGTGAAATTCATAAAAAATATTTCACATGTAGTCCAAAGTTTGGCAAATACTATAGAGTTAATATTTGTAAGTTTTTCTTTCATACTGACCTCTTAATGTCCAAAGCACTCTCTACATCTTAACATCCCTAAATTCACATTTTACCTGTATTAATATATGGGTTTAAGAGAGAAAATAAATCTCCAGGATCCTCTCTCTCTCAAATTATCCAGTTATTCAGGATCAAATCTTCAGGTTAATACATAAACCATATCTCATAGCCATTTTTGAAAGAATGCCTTAGATGTGATACATAATAGATACTTGAGCAATATCTTAGTATATAATTGAAAAAGATAGTATTTTACTTAAGATGCAATTTGAACCTGAACGACAATCTAAAATTTTTATTCTCAGTTTAACAATTTGCTAAGCAAATCTGATGACTTTGAGGACTTTAATAAGCTTAAATTAACCGAAGTACATTCTGTGACTGTCATCACCAATAGACTACAAAGGAATTGCAGGTAAGCTCCTGTTTTATTTCATACAATCAAAAATAATGATACTAAAAAGGGACATGCAAACTGATACCTGATTGTTTCTAGGTTTCTGGAAAACATGTACGGATCACTCCCAGGTAATTCATAATGCCAGAGCAATAAAGCCAATTACTACTTTTCAGTAAAAAAAGGAAAAAGAAATCTACCACAATTTAGATCTTTAGAATTCTTCCACGGAAAGGAGAATTATTGTAATAGACTTTGAAGATATAATTCAAATGACCACAATCATATTTAAATATGGGAAATAAAATTAGACATATTCAGAATTTTGGAATATTCTTCTACCATGTCTGGAGTGAAATAGGTACTTAATAAATATTTATCATTGGATACAAATGATTTAACCTTTGAAATTAGAAAAATATTTAATTTCCTGAGCATCATATATAATACCTAAGGATAATTATGAACACAATTATGTTTCTGGGAAGAGTAGCCTGGAAAGAAAGAAAGGGCTATGTTAAATTCCTCCATAAATAGTGGTCATTTTGAAGGCACAATGCTCCATGCAGTATCACCATACACAGTATGATGTTATGTATATTTTTTCCTGACAAAAAATCAGATTTGCAGGCACGATCATATGGAAGGAAATACTTTCAATGCTTTTAAGAATTAATGCAGTGAGAAACACAAGAAAGTTCTGTATTAGCTTTGAGAAAAGAGTTGGCCATGTCTATAGTTCTGTAGCAGGAAGTTTTGGTGTTGTTTCATCTTCCACAGTCCCTGGACTCATCCATTTCCACAATTAAAAAATAAAAAATCAATTTCCATGTAGTTGACTCTTACTCATGGCAGCCACATGTGTGCCGAGGTAGAAATGTGCTCCATAGGGTCTTTAATAGTTGATGTTTCTAGAGTTGATCACCAGGCCTTTCTTTTGAGTTGCTTCTGGGTGGGCTTGAACCTCCAATCTTTCCCTTAGCAGCCAAGTGTGTCAATAGTTTGTACCACCCAAGGATAGAGACTTTTATTCAAAAGTAGCATGTTATTCCAAGGACACCACCACCAACACAAAAAACCAGCATAGTTTCACTTTTCCCTTTCTCAAAATCTCTCTGAATTAGAAAGGACCACATAAACCAGAGATTACACCAGCCTGAGACTGGAAGAACTAGATGATGCCTGGCTGCCACCAACTACCCTGACAGGGAACACAATAGAGAATCCCTGATGGAGCAGGAGAACAGTGGGATGCATACCTCAAATTCTTGTAAAAGACCAGACTTAATGGTCTGACTGAGGCTGGAAGGTCCCCAGAGGTCATGTTTCCCAGATCCTCTGCTAGCCCAAGACTGGAACCGTTCCCGAAGCAAACTCTTCAGACAAGAATTGGACTGGACTATTTTTTTTTTTTTTTTATAAGACGGAAAATGATACTGATGAGGAGTGAGCTTCTTGGATCAAGTAAACACATGAGACTATGTGGGCAGCTCCTGCCTGGGGATGAGATGAGAAGGCAGAGGGGGACAGAAGCTGGTTGAATGGACATGGGGAATACACGGTAGAGAGGAGGAGAGTGCTGTCACATTAGGGGGAGAACAGCTAGGGTTACATAGCAAAGTGTGTATAAGTTTTTGTATGAAAGACTGACTTCAATTGTAAACTTTCACTTAAAGTGCAATTAAAAAAAAAAAACTTCTCTTTATTATATCTCATGTCCTAGGCTTAATGATAATTTATCTGGTAAGCCAAGCTATTGTGTTAGTAGATATTGAGGTTCTAGTTAACTTTCCTGCTTTGATATGATATTTCTGGAGAATCTAACTTCTTGAAAATTACTTGAATTGGTGAAATATCGGGAACACAAGGTTTAAGCAGACATGTTTCACCTTTTGTATAAACATTCTAGGTGAAGGGTGCCTGGTAAGTTCACTGTAATCAACTTTGTAGCTGGAAGAATGGATTTTTTTCTGACTTTCCCTAAGGAGCTGGTTTGAAGCTAGGGTATATAAGCTGAAAGTAAAAAACAAATGGTTCTATACCTTCTGTAGCTCAGAATCATTTGCTGTTGTAACCATCCATATCAGAGAAGAAAAATGAAGCATAGATAAATGTATTTGTTTTTGAAAAATTTCCAGGGAAATTATACAGCTGCTCTTAAAATGTTCTTTATTCTACATTTTCTGAAATTCATCCATGTTTTCTTGATTTCCACTAATTATTTTAAGCACTAGGAAGAATATATTAGACTGTGGGCGGAGCCAAGATGGCAGACTAGGCAGATGCTACCTCGGATCCCTCTTACAACAAAGACACGGAAAAACAAGTGAATCGATCACATACATAACAATCTATGAACCCTGAACAACAAACACAGATTTAGAGACGGAGAACGAACTAATACGGGGAAGCAGCGATTGTTTCCAGAGCCTGGAGCCAGCGTACCAGTCAGGTACGGCACAAGCACAGAGAGCGGCTCCACCCCCCTGAACTAACCCCGGGAGGGGGACCAGCCGGTTCCACGGGCGGCGTGGGACGCAGCCAGTAGGAGAAGTCCCCGGGAGGCAGTGACTGGTCTTGGAGCAGAAAGAGCAGCGTCCGAGCCGGGGAACCGTCCCGCAGGGATTTGGACTGGATGCAGGTACAGCATAAACACGGAGAGTTGCTCCACCCCCCTGAACTAACCCCGGGAAGGGGACCAGCCGGGTCGCGTGGGCGGCGTGGGACACAGCCAGTAGGAGAAGTCCCCGGGAGGCAGCGACTGGTATTGGAGCGGGGAGAACAGCGTCCCAGCCGGGACACTCGGTCATGGCACAAGCACGGGGACCTGCTCCACCCATCTGAACTAACCCCGGGAGGAGGCCCAACTAGTTCTCGGGGGGCAGCACGGCCACGCGGCTGGAGGGAAGAGAAGTCCCCGGGAGGCAGCAACTGATTTTGGAGTCGAGAGTGCACCGTCCCAGTAGGGGAACCTTGACGCTGGGCGTGGGGCTGGAAGCGGAGGATCTGACCATGACTCCAGCGGGCCAGACCCGCCGGAGGCAATCTCCACACAGCCAGCACACATAGGTGACGCGCCCCGCGGGAGTCTCAGATATAATAGTCATTCCAAGCAAGACAAGCAACTCGGGCTATATTCTGAGGTGCTACTCTCCTATCTCTCTGTTCCCTCCCCCACCCTCCCCAGGCGGCTTCATTAACATCTGAATAACCTGAGCCAGAGGGAGAACTTTGATAGGGATCTGACTGCATTTTTTTTTTAGTGGATTTTCTGGAAAAACTAGTTTCCCAGTGATGGCTCGGAGACAACAATCCACATCAAACCACTTAAAGAAGCAGACCATGACAGCTTCTCCAACCCCCCAAACAAAAGAATCAAAATCTTTCCCAAATGAAGATACAATCTTGGAATTATCAGATACAGAATATAAAAAACTAATTTACAGAATGCTTAATGATATCACAAATGAAATTAGGATAACTGCAGAAAAAGCCAAGGAACACACTGATAAAACTGTTGAAGAACTCAAAAAGATTATTCAAGAACATACTGGAAAAATTAATAAGTTGCAAGAATCCATAGAGAGACAACATGTAGAAATCCAAAAGATTAACAATAAAATAACAGAATTAGACAACGCACTAGGAAGTCAGAGGAGCAGACTCGAGCAATTAGAATGCAGACTGGGACATCTGGAGGACCAGGGAATCAACACCAACATAGCTGAAAAAAAATCAGATAAAAGAATTAAAAAAAAATGAAGAAACCCTAAGAATCATGTGGGACTCTATCAAGAAGGATAACCTGCGGGTGATTGGAGTCCCAGAACAGGGAGGGGGGACAGAAAACACAGAGAAAATAGTTGAAAAACTCCTGACAGAAAACTTCCCTGACATCATGAAAGACGAAAGGATAGCTATCCAAGATGCTCATCGAACCACATTTAAGATTGATACAAAAAGAAAAACACCAAGACATATTATCATCAAACTCACCAAAACCAAAGATAAACAGAAAATTTTAAAAGCAGCCAGGGAGAAAAGAAAGGTTTCCTTCAAGGGAGAATCAGTAAGAATATGTTCTGACTACTCAGCAGAAACCATGCAGGCAAGAAGGGAATGGGACGACATATACAGAACACTGAAGGAGAAAAACTGCCAGCCAAGGATCATATATCCAGCAAAACTCTCTCTGAAATATGAAGGCAAAATTAAGATATTTACAGACAAACACAAGTTTAGAGAATTTGCAAAAACTAAACCAAAGCTACAAGAAATACTAAAGGATATTGTTTGGTCAGAGAACCAATAATATCAGATACCAGCACAACACAAGGTCACAAAACAGAACGTCCTGATATAACTCAAATAGGGAAATCACAAAAACAAATTAAGATTAATTAAAAAAAAAAAATACACATAACAGGGAATCATGGAAGTCAATAGGTAAAAGATCACAATAATCAAAAAGAGGGACTAAATACAGGAGGCATTGAACTGCCATATGGAGAGTGATACAAGGCGATAAAGAACAATACAAGTTAGGTTTTTACTTAGAAAAATAGGGGTAAATAATAAGGTAACCACAAAAAGGTATAACAACTCTATAACTCAAGATAAAAACCAAGAAAAACGTAACGACTCAACATAAAGTCAAGCACTATGAAAATGAGGATCTCACAATTTACTAAGAAAAACGCCTCAGCACAAAAAAGTATGTGGAAAAATGAAATTGTCAACAACACACATAAAAAGGCATCAAAATGACAGCACTAAAAACTTATTTATCTATAATTACCCTGAATGTAAATGGACTAAATGCACCAATAAAGAGACAGAGAGTCACAGACTGGATAAAGAAACACGATCCATCTATATGCTGCCTACAAGAGACACACCTTAGACTTAGAGACACAAACAAACTAAAACTCAAAGGATGGAAAAAAGTATATCAAGCAAACAATAAGCAAAAAAGAACAGGAGTAGCAGTATTAATTTCTGACAAAATAGACTTTAGGCTTAAATCCACCACAAAGGATAAAGAAGGACACTATATAATGATAAAAGGGACAATTGATCAGGAAGACATAACCATATTAAATATTTATGCACCCAATGACAGGACTGCAAGATACATAAATCAAATTTTAACAGAATTGAAAAGCGAGATAGATACCTCCACAATTATAGTAGGCGACTTCAACACACCACTTTCGGAGAAGGACAGGACATCCAGTAAGAACCTCAACAGAGACACGGAAGATCTAATTACAACAATCAACCAACTTGACCTCATTGACTTATACAGAACTCTCCACCCAACTGCTGCAAAGTATACTTTTTTTTCTAGCACACATGGAACATTCTCTAGAATAGACCACATATTAGGTCATAAAACAAACCTTTGCAGAGTCCAAAACATCGAAATATTACAAAGCTTCTTCTCAGACCACAAGGCAATAAAACTAGAGATCAATAACAGAAAAACTAGGGAAAAGAAATCAAATACTTGGAAAATGAACAACACCCTTCTGAAAAAAGACTGGGTTATAGAAGACATTAAGGAGGGAATAAGGAAATTCATAGAAACCAACGAGAATGAAAATACTTCCTATCAAAACCTCTGGGACACAGCAAAAGCAGTGCTCAGAGGTCAATTTATATCAATAAATGCACACATACAAAAAGAAGAAACAGCCAAAAGCAGAGAACTGCCCCTACAACTTGAACAAATAGAAAGTGAGCAACAAAAGAATCCATCAGGCACCAGAAGAAAACAAATAATAAAAATTAGAGCTGAACTAAATGAATTAGAGAACAGAAAAACAATTGAAAGAATTAACAAAGCCAAAAGCTTGTTCTTTGAAAAAATTAACAAAATCGATAAACCATTGGCTAGACTGACTAAAGAAAAACAGGAAAGGAAACAAATAACCCGAATAAGAAATGAGAAGGACCACATCACAACAGAGCCAAATGAAATTAAAAGAATCATTTCAGATTATTATGAAAAATTGTACTCTAACAAATTTGAAAACCTAGAAGAAATGGATGAATTCCTGGAAAAACACTACCTACCTAAACTAACACATTCAGAAGTAGAACAACTAAATAGACCCATAACAAAAAAAGAGATTGAAACGGTAATCAAAAAACTCCCAACAAAAAAAAGTCCTGGCCCGGACGGCTTCACTGCAGAGTTCTACCAAACTTTCAGAGAAGAGTTAACACCACTACTACTAAAGGTATTTCAAAGCATAGAAAATGACGGAATACTACCCAACTCATTCTATGAAGCCACCATCTCCCTGGTACCAAAACCAGGTAAAGACATTACAAAAAAAGAAAATTATAGACCTATATCCCTCATGAACATTGATGCAAAAATCCTCAACAAAATTCTAGCCAATAGAATCCAACAACACATCAAAAAAATAATTCACCCTGATCAAGTGGGATTTATACCAGGTATGCAAGGCTGGTTTAATATCAGCAAAACCATTAATGTAATCCATCACATAAATAAAATAAAAGACAAAAACCACATGATCTTATCAATTGATGCAGAAAAGGCATTTGACAAAGTCCAACACCCATTTATGATAAAAACTCTTACCAAAATAGGAATTGAAGGAAAATTCCTCAACATAATAAAGGGCATCTATGCAAAGCCAACAGCCAATATCACTCTAAATGGAGAGAACCTGAAAGCATTTCCCTTGAGAACGGGAACCAGACAAGGATGCCCTTTATCACCGCTCTTATTCAACATCGTGTTGGAAGTCTTAGCCAGGGCAATTAGGCTAGACAAAGAAATAAAAGGTATCCGGATTGGCAAGGAAGAAGTAAAGTTATCACTATTTGCAGATGACATGATTATATACACAGAAAACCCTAAGGAATCCTCCAGAAAACTACTGAAACTAATAGAAGAGTTTGGCAGAGTCTCAGGTTATAAAATAAACATACAAAAATTACTCGGATTCCTCTACATCAACAAAAAGAACATCGAAGAGGAAATAACCAAATCAATACCATTCACAGTAGCCCCCAAGAAGATAAGATACTTAGGAATAAATCTTACCAAGGATGTAAAAGACCTATACAAAGAGAACTACAAAGCTCTACTACAAGAAATTCAAAAGGACATACTTAAGTGGAAAAACATACTCTGCTCATGGATAGGAAGACTTAACATAGTAAAAATGTCTATTCTACCAAAAGCCATCTATACATTTAATGCACTTCCGATCCAAATTCCAATGTCATATTTTAAGGGGATAGAAAAACAAATCACCAATTTCATATGGAAGGGAAAGAAGCCCCGGATAAGCAAAGCACTACTGAAAAAGAAGAAGAAAGTGGGAGGCCTCACCTTACCTGACTTCAGAACCTATTATACAGCCACAGTAGTCAAAACAGCCTGGTATTGGTACAACAACAGACACATAGACCAATGGAACAGAATTGAGAACCCAGACATAGATCCATCCACGTATGAGCAGCTGATATTTGACAAAGGACCAGTGTCAATTAACTGGGGAAAAGATAGCCTTTTTAACAACTGGTGCTGGCATAACTGTATATCCCTTTGCAAAAAAATGAAACAGGACCCATACCTCACACCAAGCACAAAAACTAACTCCAAGTGGATCAAAGACCTAAACATAAAGACTAAAACGATAAAGATCATGGAAGAAAAAATTGGGACAACCCTAGGAGCCCTAATACAAGGTATAAACAGAATACAAAACATTACCAAAAACGATGAAGAGAAACCCGATAACTGGGAGCACCTAAAAATCAAACACCTATGCTCATCTAAAGACTTCTCCAAAAGAGTAAAAAGACCACCTACAGAGTGGGAAAGAATTTTCAGCTATGACATCTCCGACCAGCGCCTGATCTCTAAAATCTACATGATTCTGTCAAAACTCAACCACAAAAAGACAAACAACCCAATCAAGAAGTGGGCAAAGGATATGAACACACATTTCACTAAAGAAGATATTCAGGCAGCCAACAGATACCTGAGAAAATGCTCTCGATCATTAGCCATTAGAGAAATGCAAATTAAAACTATGATGAGATTCCATCTCACACCAGCAAGGCTGGCATTAATCCAAAAAACACAAAATAATAAATGTTGGAGAGGCTGCGGAGAGATTGGAACTCTCATACACTGCTGGTGGGAATGTAAAATGGTACAACCACTTTGGAAATCTATCTGGCATTATCTTAATCAGTTAGAAATAGAACTACCATACAACCCAGAAATCCCACTCCTAGGAATATACCCTAGAGATACAAGAGCCTTCATACAAACAGATACATGCACACCCATGTTTATTGCAGCTCTGTTTACAATAGCAAAAAGTTGGAAGCAACCAAGGTGTCCATCAACAGATGAATGGGTAAATAAATTGTGGTATATTCACACAATGGAATACTACGCATCGATAAAGAACGGTGACGAATCTCTGAAACATTTCATAACATGGAGAAACCTGGAAGGCATTATGCTGAGCGAAATGAGTCAGAGGGAAAAGGACAAATATTGTATAAGACCACTATTATAAAATCTTGAGAAATAGTAAACCTGAGAAGAACACATACTTTTGTGGTTACGAGGGGGGGAGGGAGGGAGGGTGGGAGAGGGTTTTTTATTGATTAATCAGTAGATAAGAACTGCTTTAGGTGAAGGGAAAGACAACACTCAATACATGGAAGGTCAGCTCAATTGGACTGGACCAAAAGCAAAGAAGTTTCCGGGATAAAATGAATGCTTCAAAGGTCAGCGGAGCAAGGGCGGGGGTCTGGGGAACATGGTTTGCGGGGACTTCTAAGTCAATTGGCAAAATAATTCTATTATGAAATCATTCTGCATCCCACTTTGAAATGTGGCGTCAGGGGTCTTAAATGCTAACAAGCGGCCATCTAAGATGCAGCAATTGGTCTCAACCCACCTGGAGCAAAGGAAAATGAAGAACACCAAGGTCACACGACAACTAAGAGCCCAAGAGACAGAAAGGGCCACATGAACCAGAGACCTACATCATCCTGAGACCAGAAGAACTAGTTGGTGCCCGGCCACAATCCATGACTGCCCTGACAGGGAGCACAGCAGAGGACCCCTGAGGGAGCAGGAGATCAGTGGGATACAGACCCCAAATTCTCATAAAAAGACCAAACTTAATGGTCTGACTGAGACTGGAGGAATCCCGGCGGCCATGCTCCCCAGACCTTCAGTTGACACAGGACAGGAACCATCCCCGAAGACAACTCATCAGAAATGAAAGGGACTGGTCAGCGGGTGGGAGAGAGACGCTGATGAAGAGTGAGCTAATTATATCAGGTGGACACTTGAGATTGTGTTGGCAACTCTTGTCTGGAGGGGGGATGGGAGGATAGAGAGAGAGGGAAGCCGGCAAAATTGTCAAGAAAGGAGAGACTGAAAGGGCTGACTCAAGAGGGGGAGAGCAAGTGGGAGTAGGGAGTAAGATGTATGTAAACTTATATGTGACAGACTGATTGGATTTGTAAACGTTCACTTGAAGCTTAATAAAAGTTATTAAAAAAAAAAAGAATATATTAGACTGAGGGAGCTTTTAGCATTAAGCTTTTAAGCAATACAATTTACTATTACAAAATATAAAACACATTTCCACTGAGATCAGAAAGCCAGAAATGACAACTTGAAGAGGAATGGCATTGCACTCATCTTCAAAAGAACATTTAAGATCTATCCTGAAGTACAGTGCTGTCAGTGATAAGATAATATCCATACACCTACAAGGAAAACCAGTTTATGTGACTATTATTAAATTTATGCACAAACCACTAAGGCCAAAGATGAAGAAATTGAAGATTTCTACCAACTTCGACATTCTAAAATTGATCAAACATGCAATCAGAATGCATTGATAATTACCAGTGATTGGAATGCTAAAGTTGGAAGCAAAGAATAAAGATCAGTAGTTGGAAAATACGGCCTTGGTAATACAAATGATGTCAGAGATCACATGATAGAATTTTGCAAGACCAACAACTTCTTCATTGCAAATACATTTTTTCACCAACATAAACAGCAACTACACACATGGACATCACCAGATAAAATACCCAGGAATCAAATTCACTACCTCTGTGGAAAGAGAAGAAGAAAACTAAATATCATCAGTCAGAACAAGCTCAGGGGCTGACTGTGGAACAGGCCATCAATCGTTCCTATGCAGGTTCAAGTTGAAACTGAAGAAAATTAGAACAAGTTGACCAAAGCCAAAATATCACCTTGAGTATATCCCACCTGAATTTAGAGACCATCTCAAGAATAGATTTGATACGCTGAACACTAATGATTGAAGGCTAGATGAGTTGTGCAAGGACATCGTACATGAAGAAAGCAAGAGGTCATTAAAAATACTGGAAAGAAAAAAAAGACCAAAAAGAATGTCAGAAGAGACTCTGAAACTTGCTCATAAATGTCAAGTAGCTAAAGCAAAAAGAAGAAATGGAGTAAAAGAGCTGAACAGACAATTTCATGAGGTGGCTCGAGAAGACAAAGTATTAAAATGACACATGAGAAGACCTGGAGATAGAAAACCAAAAGGGAAGAACACGCCCTGTATCTCTCAAGCTGAAAGAACTGAAGAAAAAATTCAAGCCTCAAGTTTCAATATCGAAGGATTCTACAAGGAAAATATTAAAGGACTCAGGAAGCATGAAAAGAATACGGAAGTGGGGGCAGGGCCAAGAGGGGTGGGGTAGTCAGATGTTTATGGTGATCTCTCTTAAAACAAAGACCCCCCCCCAAAAAAAAGCAAAATGATTATATTTATGACAAACTAGGAGCCCTGAACATCAAGGGAAAGGTTAGAAAACGGACTGAGTGTCAGGGCAAGGGAGAGATAGCTCAGAAGTGGAGAGGAGTTGCCAGACCTGAATAGCCAGGAACCCTCAGGCTGCAATGGGCTGGTGGTAGTGTTCAGCCACAGTTTCCTCAAGAAGAAACAGCCAGCCGCAAAACCTACTCACACCTCCAGAAGCAGAGAAGAATGACGTTCTCAGCAAAAGCTTAAGTACTTGCATATACCTTGCTGCACCTCAGACCCCAAGCCAGCTTCAGCGGCTCTTGATTTCCCTGGGCCAGAGATAGGCCCTGCTCAGCACTCTAAGCCATTCTCCCTGCCTTAGAGAAGAAATAAATTCACAATTGAGGGAAAAGAAAATCTGCCAGCTCCACTAACCTGGGGAGCTCAGGACAGAAGGGGCCCCTGTCCAGGCATAAATGGTCCATGGGCTTTGAATACCTTTCCTCCCTGCATGGACCTGTGTAAGCCTACTTCAGGAGAATAAGCCCTTGTTGGCAGACTGCAACTGTTTCAGCTATATGGTGGAGAGGTGGGTGTTTCATGTCTCACACCACTTTGCCTAATAAACAGGGTCCTCACCTACCCACATCAGGAGCCTAAGGACTGGTGGCTCCACTCAAGCCACACAGATACCCGTGACAGGGGTCCAAGGATAATGGGTACCTCCCAGTCCTTACAACCAAAAGCACTGGGTGCCCATGGTCTGTCTGCAGAACCCACTCGGCTATGCACTCTAGGGAACAGGGATGTGCTTTCCTTACAGACACTTGGGGGATGGTTGTCAGGCCCCTGCCTTGTTCAGAGCATGAACCCCTGCTGCAACCAGAAACCAGTACCTACACCAGTCACCCCTGCCCCTCTAAGACTGTAGGACAGAGCCTGTACCACATACTTGATGGCCAACTACCTGGGCACCTGAGCTGAATCCATACAAGAAAAGTGAATAGACTCCTAGGTTCATACCCAAAAAAACCAAACCCACTGCCGTCGAGTCGATTCTGACTCATAGCAACCCTCTAGGACAGAGTAGAACTGCCTGATAGAGTTTCCAAGGAGCACCTGGCAGATTTGAACTGCTGACCTCTTGGTTAGCAGCCATAGCACTTAACCACTATGCCACCAGAGTTTCCCCTAGGCTCATATACCTGATAAAAACTCTGGCCATCTGGTAACAGGACTTTAGAGCTTCAAAGGTGAAAATAATCAAGCTAGTTCAGTCAAGTAATCTATCTGGGCATATCAAAACAAAACAAAGCAAGAAGCTAGGATAAAGTAAGCAAACATAAAATAAACAAGTAAAATAACTTACAGATGGCTCAGGGACAACAGTCAATATCAAATTACATAAAGAAGCAAACCACAATTGCTTCAACAAGCTCTCAGAACAAAGAATCGAAGGATCTTCAGGATGAAGTTAAGTTTTTTGGAATTACCAAATGCAGAATAAAAAGATTAATATACAGAACTCTTCAAGACATCAGGAACAAGATCAGGAAGATTAGGCAATACGCAGAACAAACCAAGGAACTCAGAGATAAAGCAGCTGAAGAAATTAGAAAGGTTATTCAAGAAAGTAATAAAAAATTTAATAAGCTGCAAGAATCAATAGACAGACAGCAATCAGAAATTCAGAAAATTAACAATAAAATTGCAGAATCAGACAACTTAGTAGAAAGTCAGAGGAGCAGAATTGAGCAAGTGGAAGGCAGAACTGATGAGATTGAAGATAAAGCACTTGGCCCTAATATACTCAAAGAAAAATTAGATAAAAGAATTTAAAAAAATGAAGAAACCCTAAGAATCATGTGAAACTCTATCAAGACAGATAACCTATGTGTGATTGCAGTACCAGAACAGGGAGGGATACCAGAAAATACAGAGAGAGCTGTTGAAGATTTGTTGGCAGAAAACTTCCCGGATGAACATATCTATCCAAGATGCTCCTCGAACTCCACATAAGGTAGATCTGAAAAGAAAGTCACCAAGACATATTATAATCAAACTTGTCAAAACCGAAGATAAAGAGAGAATTTTAAGAGCAGCTAGGGAAAAATGAAACGTTACCTACAAAGGAGAGTCAATAAGAATAAGCTCGGACTACTTGGCAGAAATTATGCAGGCAAGAAGGCAATGGGATGACTTACATAAAGCATTGAAGGAAAAAATTGCCAGCCAAGAATCATATATCCAGCAAAACTGTCTCTCACATGTGAAGGTGAAATCAGGACATTTCCAGATAAACAGAAGTTTAGGAAATTTATAAAAACCAAACCAAAATTACAAGAAATACTAAAGGGAGTTCTCTGATTAGAAAATATCAGATATCAACCCAAGACTAGAACACTGGACAGAACAACCAGATGTCAACCCAGATAGGGAAATCACAAAAATAAATCAAGATTAAAAAATGCTCAAAACAGGTAACAGTGATGTCATTATGCAAAAGAAGACAACATTGAAACAATGAAAAAGGACTATTAAATGTAATCATAGATCTTTCATTTGGAGAGGAAGACAAGGCAATATAAAGAAATAAAAGTTAGGTTTAAACTTAGAAAAATAGAGGTAAATATTAAGGTGACCACGAAGGAGACTAACTATCCTACTCATCAAAATAAAATACAAATAAATAAATAAATACTCAACAGAAACAAAATCAACTACAATGTACATAAGGAAAAGACAATACACAAAGATAAACTACTCAGCACAAAAAATTAAGTGGGAAAAAGAAACTGTCAACAACATACAAAAAAAAAAGACATAAAAATAACAGCACTGAACACCTATCCATAATTACACTGAATGTAAATGGACTAAATGCACCAATAAGGAGATAGAGTGCCAGAATGGATTAAAAAAAAAACAAAAAATGATCCATCTATATGCTGCTTACAAGAGATACACCTTAGACTTAGAGACACAAACAAACTAAAACTCAAAGGATGGAAAAAAAAAAATGTATCAAGCAAACAACAATGAAAAAGAGCAGGAGTGACAATATTAATTTCTGACAAAATAGATTTTAAAGTTAAATCCACCACAAAGGAAAAGGAAGGACACTATATGATGATTAAAAGGACAATATACCAGAAGGATATAACCATATTAAATATTTATGCACTCCATGACAGGGCTGCACGATACATAAAACAATCTCTAACAGCATTGAAAAGTGAGATAGACTGCTCCACGATTACAGTAGGAAACTTCAACATACCACTTTCAGTGAAGGACAGAACATCCAGAAAGAAGCCAAATCAATACCATTTACAGTAGCCCCAAAGAAGATAAAATACTTAGAATTAATCTTTCCAGAGACATAAAAGGACTATACAAAGAAAACTACAAGATACTACTTCAAGAAACAGAGACCTACATAAGTGGAAAAACATATCTTGCTTATGGATATGAAGAGTTAACATTGTAAAAATGTCTATTCTACCAAAAGCCATCTACAGATACAATGCAATTGTGATCCAAATTCCAACACATTTTTTAATGAGATGGAGGAATAAATCAGCAGCTTCATATGGAAGGGAAAGAGGCCCTGGGTAAATAAATAAAGAGGCCCTGATAAAGAAGAACAAAGTAGGAAGCCTTACTCTACCTGATTTTAGAACCTATTACACAGCCGCAGTAGTCAAAACAGCCTGGTACTGTCACAACAGATACATAGGCCAATGGAACAGAATTGAGAATCCAGACACAAAACCACCCACATATGAGCAGCTGGTATTTGACAAAGGCTCAAAGTCCATTAAACGGGGAAAAGACAGTCTCTTTAACAAATGGTAGTGGCATAACTGAATATCCATCTGCAAAAAAAAAAAAAAAACAAGACCCATTCCTCACACCATGCACTTAAACAAAATCAAAATGTATCAAAGACCTAAATATAAAATTTAAAATGATAAAGATCATGGAAGAAAAAATAGGGACAACTCTAGGAGCCCTAATACATGGCATAAACAGTACACAAAACATTACTAACATTGCAGAAGAGAAACTAGATAACTGGGAGCTCCTAAAAATCAAACACCTATGCTCATCCAAAGACTTCATCAGAAGAGCAAAAAGATTACTTACAGACTGGGAAAAAGTTTTTAGCTATGACATTTCTGATCACTATCTGATCTCTAAAATCTATAAGATACTGCAAAATTCAACTACAAAAAGACAAATAACCCAATTAAAAAATGGGCAAAAGATATGAACAGGCACTCCACTAAAGAAGACATTCAGGTAGCTACCAGACACATGAGGAAATGGTTAAGATCATTAGCCATTAGAGAAATGCAAATCAAAACTACAATGAGATTCCATCTCACTCCAACAAGGCTGGCATTAATCCAAAATACACAAAATAATAAATGTTGGAGAGGTTGTGGAGAGACTGGAACATTTATACACTGCTGGTGGGAATGTAAAATGGTACAACCACCTTGGAAATTGATTTGGTGCTTCCTTAAAAAGCTAGAAATAGAATTACCGTACGATCCAGCAAACCCACTCCTTGGAATATATCCTAGAGAAATAAGAGCCTTTATACGAACAGATATGTGCACACCCATGTTCATTGCAGCACTGTTTATAATAGCAAAAGATGGAAGCAACCTAGGCGCCCATCAACGGATGAATGGATAAATAAATAATGGTATATTCACACAAAGGAATACTACGACACATCGATAAAGAACAATGATGAATCCGTGAAACATTTCATAGCATGGAGGAATCTGGAAAGCATTATGCTGAGTGAAAGGACAAATATTGTATGAGACCACTACTACAAGAACTCAAGAAATAGTTTAAACAGAGAAGAAAATATTCTTTGATGTTTATGAGAGTGAGGAGTGAGGGAGGGGGTATTCACTAACTAGATAGTGGATAAGAACTATTTTAGGTGAAGGGAAAGACAACACACAATACAGGAGAGGTCAGCACAACTGGGCTAAACCAAAAGTAAAGAAGTTTCTGGAATAAACCGAAAGCTTTGAAGGCCAGCATAGTAAGGGTGCGAGTTTGGGGACCACGGTTTCAGGGGACATATAACTCAACTGGCATAATAAAATCTATTAAGAAAACATTCTGCATCCCACTTTGAAGAGTGGTGTCTGGGGTCTTAAACGCTAGCAAGCAGCCATCTAAGATGTATCAATTGGTCTCAACCCACGTGGACCAAAGGAGAATGAAGAACACAATGTAATTACGAGCCCAAGAGACAGAAAGGGCCACATAAACCGGAGACTCCATCAGCCTGAGACCAGAAGAACTTGATGGTGCCTGGCTACAACCAATGACTGCCCTGACAGGGAACATAACAGAGAACCCCTGAGGGAGCAGGAGAACCATGGGATGCAGACCAGAAATTCTGGTAAAAAGACCAGACTTAATGATCTGCCCGAGACTGGAAGGATCCCGGAGGTCATGGTCCCCATACCTTTTAACCCAAGACAGGGACCATTCCCAAAGCCACCTCTTCAGACAGGGATTGGACTGGACTATGTGATAGAAAACGATACTGGTGAAGTTCAGCTTCTTAAATCAAGTAGACACATGAGACTATGTGGGCAGCTCCTGGCTGGAGGGGAGATGGACAGAGGGAGTCGGAAGCTGGCCAAATGGACATGCAAGTAGAGAGTGGAGAGAAGTATTTTGTCTCATTAGGGGGATAGCAACTAGGAATATATAGCAAGGTGTGTATAAATGTTTGTATGAGAGACTGACTTGATTTGTAAACTTTCACTTAAAGCACAACAAAAATTAAAAAAAAAAAGAATATGGAAGGAATACACTATACCAAAAGTGTTCAACAATTTCAGGTGGTAGCATAGGATCAGGTACCCGTGGTACTGAAGGAAGAAGTTCAAGCTCCACTGAAGGCACAGGCAAAAAACCAGGCTTCCGGAACTGGCAGGATACCAATTCAGATGTTTCAACTAACTGAAGCAACTTTGGAAGTGCTCACTTGCCTATGCAAGGAAATTTGGAAGACAGCTACCTAGCGAACAAACTGGAAGAAATCCATAGTTATGCCTATTCCTAAGAAAGGTAATCCAACTGAATGTGGAAATTATCAAACAATATTAATATCACAAGCAAGTAAAATTTTACTGAAGATCATTCAAAAGTGGTTGCAGCTGTATATCCACAGGAAACTTCCATGAATTCAAGCTGGATTCAGAAGAGGACGTGGAACCAGGGATATCATTGCTGATGTCAGATGGATCCTGGCTAAAAGCAGACAATACCAGAAAGATGTTTACCTGTGTTTTATTGACTATGCAAGGGCATTCAACTACGTGGATCATAAAAATTATGGATAATACTGTGGAGAATGGGAATTCTGGAACACTTAATTGCTATCATGAGGAACCTGTACATAGATCAAGAGACAGTTGTTCGGACAGAACAAGGCGATACTGATTGGTTTAAAGTCAGGAAAGGTTTGTGTCAGGGTTGTTTCCTTTCACCACACCTATTCAATCTGTATGCTGAGCAAATAATCTGAGAAGCTGTACTATATGAAGAAAAATGGGGCATCAGGATTGGAGGAAGACACGTTAACAACCTGCCATACGCAGATGACACAACCTTTCTTGCTGAAAGTAAAGAGGACTTGAAGCACTTACTAAAGATCAAAGACCACAGCCTTCAGTATGGATTACACCTCAACATAAAGAAAACAAAAATCCTCACCACTGGACCAATAAGCAACATCATGATAAATGGAGAAAAGATTGAAATTGTCAAGGATTTCATTTTACTTGGATCCACAATCAAGGCTCATGGAAACAACAGTCGAGATATCAAAAGATGCATTATATTGGGCAAATCTGCTGCAAAAGACCCATTTAAAGTGTTGAAAAGCAAAGATGTCACCTTGAAGCCTAAGGTGCACCTGACTCAAGCCATGGTGTTTTCAATCACCTCGTATGCATATGAAACCTGGTCAACGAATCAGGAGGACTGTTGAATTGACACCTTTGAATTGTGGTGTTGGTGAAGAATATTGACTATGTACTGCCAAAAACAAAGCAAAAACCAAATCCAGTGCCATCGAGTCAATTCTGACTCAAAGCATTCCTAGAAAGAACAAACAAATCTGTCTTGGAAGATGTACAACCAGAATGCTCCTTAGGAGCAAGGATGGCAAGATTATGTCTCACATACTTTGGACATGTTATCAGAGGGAATCAATCCCTGGAGGAGGACATTATGCTTGGTAGTGTGGAGGATCAGTGAAAAAGAGGAAGATCCTCAACGAGATGAACTGACACAGTGGCTGCAACAATGGGCTCAAGCATAATAAGGATTGTGAGGATGGCCCAGGAACGGGCAATGTTTTGTTCTGTTGTACATAAGTTTGCTATAAGTAACTCAAGTGTACCTAACAACAACAACAATACTATGAGAAAATAATCTTAGCTAATTGTCACACACGAAAGTACGTGTAATAATTTTTATAGTTCATATGTTCCTGATGGTGTGTTCATTTGTATATTTAGTATGTATATTAAATCAGATAACACTAGATGCTGTTATAAATAAATACTGCAATCTCAACATTTTAATATAATTGAAGTTTATTCCTAGCTCATATAAAGTCCAATCAGAGGCAATGGAGGAGATATGCTCTATTTAGTGATTCAGAATCTCAGACTAATGGAGGCTCTCCCATCTTGAATATATATCTTCCTAAGTTGCTCAGGGTATGGACATATAACCAGCTCATAGAGAAAGATTCTGAAGGATTGAATGGGCTATGTTCTTAGGCCAGAGTTGAAAGCCACTACATCACTTCCATTCACATTCCATTGACCAGAACTCAGCTTCATGAACCTTGCAAAGGAAGAAGCTAGGAAATACAGTGTAATAAGAGAAGAAGGAACAGGAAAATAAGTTGTAAATAAAAAAAAAAAAAGTTGTAAATAGCTAGTCTTAATTCACAATATAATTGATCCCTAGATATAATATTTTAAGCATGCGTAAGAGGCCAAAGAACACCCTTCTAAAATTATGGATGCCTACATTTCATGTTAAGAAATTTTATATAAATTGATCTAATAAAATAATGTTATTATCTACTATAAAAATCATTATTAACAATGAGTTAGTTATTTGCTATAGTCTCATTTCATTGGCATCAAACACTAAATGCCCATGTAAAAGACAGCTCTCAAAAGAAATAAAAGCTATAACATATAATGTTGCTTCCTGGCCTCGTCCACTGGGATTCTTTATACTTGTTCAGTGTGCCCATCCCCCAGTGGTCAAAAGTGTTCAAGGCCCATTGCTGCAGCTTCTGCAGGGGTTCACCATTGAGCAATTGCAGCCACTTCATTGGGAGTTGCCTGGAGGTTACATGGCCAGGTATATATTCCAAGTCAGGCTAATATGGGGTTATAAAATTCCATCTCCCTTGCCTAAATTTGGGACAGACTCTGGATTGCAATGTAAATCCCAGAGTTTCTCAATGAATCAGATTGAGCTAGTCATGTACTTATATTGCTACTTTTCCTGCCTATCCAGTTTCCCACATTCCCCTACGGGCTTTGTCTAAGATGACTTCTTTAATAAAATCTCTCT
The DNA here is from genome assembly GCF_024166365.1 of Elephas maximus indicus. Classification (NCBI taxonomy): domain Eukaryota; kingdom Metazoa; phylum Chordata; class Mammalia; order Proboscidea; family Elephantidae; genus Elephas; species Elephas maximus. Next base: position 51,813,879 of record NC_064824.1, on the reverse strand, counting down.
CATGCACAGAAATCCTTGTATCAGGCTCTGTTTCTAGGGAGCCTGACTTAATAGAGAAGATAAGTTATTTTAAATATATTTTAATTCCTTGGTATCTCTAGACATTTTTGCACAGGTGGTGAATCTGCAAAGACAGAATTCTGCATTTATACTCTGGAAAATATGTCTGCATCATCTCTTTATGCATCAGGCTTTTCTTGTTCTTCGACAATGCTGAGAGCCTTTGGATTCCTTTTTACTCACAAAAAAGTGCACGCAAAGAAGCAAAAACTAAACACAGTAAATGGAGAGAGAAAGCTAAGACTGAATACAAATATAAAGAATAAAGTGCGAGAGCCAAGATCCAAGGGGGAAAGTTGACCTCAGCAAGTTGGTGAGTAGAAATGATGACAATGCAAGTCATCTGATGACCAACAAGTACTATTTCAAGTTACCATTGAATCAGTGAGTGCGGACTGAACTGGAGCCAGAGGTATTTAATGCTTAAAAACAAATTGCCTGTGCATTGAATGATATTGACCTACAGAAGACTAGTCTATTTAAGCAAAATTAAATAAAAATTTGATGTTATGATTAGAAACTTTAACTTCTTACAGCCACTGAAGGATACTTTGAGAACTAATAGATAATATATAAATATTGTACACATTTACTTTGAAAAGGGCTACGGGGATCTCTAGGCGAAACATCTGATTTAGTGTAGGATAAATTTCTTCCAGCTCCACAAAAAGAGTAGCCTCAATTCTGGGTACAAAAACATAGAAACAATAAACATAATATTTTATAAGTTAAATATATACATAACTAGCAGGCAGTTCTCCGTATCAATAGTCCATCAGGTGCAGCACAAGGAAGTGAGACTTATGCGAGGCCAGGAAACAATTGGAGAAGGGTTATATGTAACAAGTAGGGTGGAATTCACTAAGTTTCCAGGGCTTCCTGAGGACTGGGCATTTCGAATAATTCTCCAGACTTAGGGGCCATAAGGGCTATCCTTAATTGTTCGGTGGCCCCTGTGTGATTAGGGTGGGTGCATAATGGCCCACTAGTATAAGAATCTACTAAGGGAGCTAGCTGGAGAGTGGACTTTATCAGGTGCTTAACAAGGGGGACAGACTGGCCCCCAGTCAGGGCCTCAAAATTTAGTGAAGGAAACATTTAAAGGAAATGGTATTATATCCCCCACAGCTACCAGAAAGAACAACCTCTGCTGACATCTTGACTTTAGCCTACCAAAAAAAAATAAACCAAACCCATTGTGGTAGAATTTATTCTGACTCATAGTGACCCTACAGGACAGAGTAGAGCTGCCCCATAGAGTTTCCAAGGAGTGCCTGGTGGATTTGAACTGCCAATCTTTTGGTTAACAGCTATAGCACTTAACCACTATGCCACCAGGGTTCCCTGACTTTGCCTAGTTGAAACAGATTTCAAATTTCTGACTTCCAGAAATATAAGAGAATAAATGTGTGTTGTTTTAAGCCAAATGTGGTAAAAGGAAGCTAATACTTACATATACCCATGTATGTATAGACGCTTGACTATTAAAAAATGGATTACTGCAGAACAATAGGGAAAGGTGCCGGGCCAATTTGGATATCCATATGGAACTAAAGGAAACTTAAAGGGATACAGCTAAAAGATTACTTAGATATTTATCAAGCTAAATGTATATGTATGAAAAGAATAAAGATTTAAAAATTTATTAAGAATCCTTCCCAAGAAATTTAAAAAAAAAAAAAAGAAAAGAAATCCAAAGAAAGTAGAAGGAAGTAATAAAGTTTGAAGTAGAAAATGACAAATTTGGAAACAAATACACAATGAAAAGATCCACAAAATTAAAGTTAATTCTTTGGACAATACGAGTAAAATACACATACCTTTGCTGATTACGAAAGAGAGAGACAGACACAGGGACGGAGAGAAAGAAGTCACCATAAAACAAGGTCAGGAATGAAAAAGGGTACAATATTACAGATCCTTAAACATAGAAAGAATAACATTATAACAAGAAATTTTAAAACATATATAGATGAAATGGACAAATTTTTGGAAAAAATCTAACTTATAAAAACTGACTCAAAAAAAAAAAAGAGAGACACTGATGAGTTGCAGAATTTACTGAACAATATAGCTAGTCCCAACTCCAGTCCCTGAGCATATGTGGACTGCATAGCGCAGGTGAAAAGTTTACTCCTTTTCGTTAAATGTGATTTATGAGTTTGCTTTGAAAATTTAATCCTTAATGTAAACTCAGCTTTATTTCTTTTAAAATAATATGTTGGGTTTAAGTTTCACAAAATATCAACAATAGTTCTGGGGAGAGGAGGCAGCTATATTTGTTATACTATTTTTTGGGCTTACATTTTGTTTTTTAATTTCTAAATTAAAATAAAAAAAATAATGTTTTATGAAATGTAACACACTACTCAACGGACCCCGTTTTTTAGCTCAAACATATTTTATTTAAAACTTATTTAGCAAAACTAATATGACAGAGAATTTAACAACTTGTGTAATGTTTAGCAACTTGCAAAGGTGAAAACTTATACAGCAAGTTGTTATAAATAATCCCAAAAACCTGAAAGTAAAAGCATATTATAGAAACATTTATTCATAATTAGTGCTTCAGAAGTTTAAAGTAAATTTCAAGAGAAATCAGAGTCATTTAGAAGACTACTATTATATGTATATGCTATATAGTGTGAACTTAATCTTTTGTGTAATGAAGTCAAATATCCAGACTAGAAAATTATCTCTTACACAAATGTCTCAATTTTCTAAGGTCAAGAGCTATTCTGGTCTTAAAATCAGGTCAGACCTCTGCTAAGCCTGTTTCTCCTCCCTCTTCTTATTTAAATGTTGTTCTGTCATCAACACCCAGGAAACTGGGAAATCTTTCTCTATGAAGAAATAGAATAGGTCGATTTTTAACTTGCCATTTTAATGACGAGCAATACCTTTTTCCTGTTTCCAAGTAATCAGTGTGAGCACTATCTACGTTATGCTTAAGATTAAGGGATTCTTATCTCTCAGTTTCCTGAAAGATGAGATGAATCGTAGTACTGTATAATGCTTCCAGTACAACCATACACGATCTCAACATCAAGACACCATCATCAACCATAATCATAGTAACAACAAGAACACCATGTATTTATAAATAAATGTTTTGTCCATCATAATTGAATTTTATTTTTCTGAAAACTACAAACTTGGCTTTGGGGGAGATTCTGGTGCCTTTTTCATATAGTCTTTCCTCCGTAGGGGGGGATTGGTCCCACGGCCCCCCTCCATATCAAAATCCATGAATGCTTAATTCTCTTGTATAAAATAGTGTAGTATTTGCATATAACCTATCAACATCCCTCCATACAGTTTAAGTCGTCTCTGGATTACTTATAATACCTAGTACAATGTAACTGTGATATAAATAGTTGTTACACAGTACTGTATTGTTTAGGAAATAAGGGCAAGATGCCAAGTGAACAATGCTCCAACAATGAGTGCTGGAGAGAGACTGAGGATCCGTGAAATGGAGGGAGCCTACCGGAGGGTATGCTTACACATCACTTTACTCACGTGGATTCAGTGCAGGGCCCAGTGTGTGACAAATTCAGGTTTTGCTTATTGGAACTTTTTTCCATTATTTGCGATTTGTGGTTGGTTGAATCTGCGGATGCAGAACCCACAGATACGGAGGGCTGTGTTCTCCTTTAGAAATTGCCTATACAAAAAGGAAGTTCACTTCTTTAATGTAGATTTATACTGTGCTAAGCCTGAAGATGTTAAGTGAAAGAAGGGACTGCATGGTTTAAGGGAGTCCCCAGGTGGTGCAAATGGTTAAGCACTGGACTATTAACCAAAAGTGTCGGTTCAAATTCACTCAGAGAAACCTTGGAAATAGAGCTTGGCAGTTTGGTTCTGAAAGTTCACGGCCTTGAAAACCCTGTGGAGTGCGGATCTACTCTGTACACTTGCAGTCACCATGAAGCAGAATCGTCTCTGCAGCCACAAGTAACAACCACAGTCTAAAACTAACTGCCTGTGTTTGTATAAATTGAATAAGCTTTTTGGAGGGCAATTTGGATTTGGGATTTTGATATGGAGGGGGACCCTGGGACCAATCCCCCCCTACGGAGGAAAGACTATATGAAAAAGGCACCAGAATCTCCCCCGAAGCCAAGTTGGTAGTTTTCAGAAAAATAAAATTCAATTCTGATAGACAAAACTTCTATTTGTAAATACATGGTGTTCTTGTTGTTACTATGAGTGTGGTTGATGATGGTGTCTTGATGTTGAGATCGTGTATGGTTGTACTGGAAGCATTATACAGTACTACGATTCATCTCATCTTTCAGGAAACTGAGAGATAAGAATCCCTTAATCTTACACATAAAATAGTGCTCACATTGATTACTTAGAAACAGAAAAAAGGTATTGCTCGTCATTAAAATGGCAAGTTAAAAATCGACCTATTCTATTTCTTCATAGAGAAAGATTTCCCAGTTTCCTGGGTGTCGATGATAGAACAACATTTAAATGTATCTGTACAATGTCATTGGGTTGGTACAATGTCATATGTGAAAGTTCTTTGTCCACAACTTCATTATTTCAGAAACTATTCTATACAAATAAGACAAGAATGCTCATTCTTATAGTCATTCTAATGGCAGAAACATAGAGACCACCTAAAAGTTTACCAGCAGTGGAATGACATTAAATCATTTCTGTGAAATGCTATGTGGGCATCCAGTTAAAAAAAAAAAAAAAAGAAATTAAATGTCTTTGTACAAGAATGAAAATATAGCTAAAATATATTTTTATGTTTAAAAAACCCTCTTTGTATTTCATAATCATACATATTGGGGAAATAGATCTTTCACACATTGAAAGAATAAAGAGATAAAATGAAAATGTAAGAATAAAATGCAAATAAAAGAACAGAGAAGGGCATCAAGTTTTCGTAGTTGTCTAGTCTTGAATATTGTCTCTACTTTTGAAGACATGGGTTCTAGCAAAATATCTCTTTCATTTTTAACCTGCTTTCTCTCTAATGAATCATTTAAGAAAAGTACTGTGCCCTGGTGAACTGTCTGATTTAGCACTACCTGTAAAGTATAAAAAAAAAAAAAAAAATTTTTTTTTTTTTTTTTTTTTTTTTTTTTTTTGTATGTTACGGGATAATTCCACTCATTTAAATGGCTGCTTCAAACTAACTGCTAAGACTTGCTTTCACAACTGCTCTCACCACAGTTAAGGGGTCTTATCAATCTTCTAAGAGTTCCCCTGCAGTTAAACACTATGATAATTAATCCGTTAATGCAAACTGAAGATTTGCAATTACAAACTCATTTCATATGAGCTTATGAAAATAAATTTATCATCTTGTAAAAATGAAATTGTATAGATCATAGTAGAGGTCACATGCGCATATATATACTATCTGAAAAAAAGATTGATCTTAATCTCAATTTGAAAGTTGTATGGTCTACTGACGGTCTTGGGGACTTTTATATTCAAATAATATTTCTCTTCAAATAATACCCAGAATTATTTCTCTCTACCAGATGGTTGTGAATCTTGAAGGAATGCACCTTCCCAGGTTTTTTTTTTTTCTCTTACTGTTAAGGAATATGTGTACAGAAATTGCATTTCATAAAAAGTCAAAAGAAGGATCCACTGGGTTTTCATGAGACATTAGGCAGAGATATTATATATATATATATATATATATATATAGGAAACTCTGGTGGCGTAGTGGTTAAGTGCTACGGCTGCCTACCAAAGGGTTGGCAGTTCAAATCCGCCAGGTGCTCCTTGGAAACTCTATACGGGCAGTTCTTCTCTGTCCTATATGGTTGCTATGAGTTGGAATTGATGCAACAAGTACATATATATGTATATATATATTCCAGGCACAAACAATGCAGTTTCTAATCTCTACTATTCACATGTGCCTCTTTTGACAATTATCAACTGTATTGAATTTCCAAAACTTCAATCATGTAAAATAATTCAATGTTCATTAAATCACTCCAAATTAGATGGTGCATGATTAGTCATTGTTATAATGAAAGGAGAAGATATAAGTAAATATTTATAAATGGTAGTCAAGACGTGATCATGCCGATGAAATTCATTTTGCCACAAAAGTTGATGAAATAATCATCTCAATGCTGACAACCGCTTTTGGATATAACACAATAAAAAATAAGTATTAAACTATCAAGATCACAATTTATTCATCTTGTGAGCTTAGATTGTTACTCACAGTACAAAAATATGACCGTACAAAATCCTACAGTTTACAGCGCTTCACAGTTTTTAAATAAAGCCCTTTCATCTGTATGACATTATTTAATCTTCATAATAATCCCTTCAAGTATATTTTGTAATCTTCGTATTAGGGATAAGGAACCTAAAGTTTAGATAAAACAGGGAGCTATACAAGTTTTTTTTTTTTTTATACAAGTTGGCATAGCATAGATTAATAATATATGGACTTTGGAACTAGGTAGCCTGGGTTCAAATTCTTCTTTACTGTCTATACATTATGGGACCTTGTACAAATGATTTAAACATTTTGTTTCTCAGTTTTCTCATCTATAAAATGGGGCTATTGAAAATACTAGTACCTTCTTCAAAGGTTTATTATGATTAGTAAATGAGCTTAAATGTTCCTAGAACAGCTCCTGAAACATAGTGCGGTATAAATTTTGGCTGCGCTTATCATCATCTATCAATATTTTTACTATAAAACTGGTAATTGGTGGAATCTAGATTGAAATTTAAGTCTTCTGATGCCACACTTGAATTTTGAAGCAAGACAAACCTCCATTCTAATTCTTACTCCTCCATTTGAAAGCTGTGTGAATTTTGATTAAGTAATTTGTTTCATAGATACAATGAGGATAAAACATCCATACACTCATAACAGGATTGTTGTGAGGATTATACCTGTCAATATAGTAAAGTAGCTACACAGTGCTTGATATGCACCAGCAGACCAATATATGACAATTCCATTTTCAAATCCTATGCAAGTCCTTTTATGCCCCCACTTACACATGGTATACTGATTAAAAACAAGATTTACTGAAAGCCTAAGGCACATAGACACTGCCACATCTATTTCTCAAAGCAATCCATAAGGCATCATCCTCATTTTACAGATGGGGAAAAGGCATTTTACAGAAGGCAGAGAAAGTTTAGGTAACATATTAAAGATGATACAACTAAGTAATGGTTATAACGGGAATCTAAACAGTTGGTACCAGACATTGTACATCATGCTACCTCTGAGTATTTCCACATTTAGATGGAGAAAGAAGCAGTTCTGAACGTGCCAAAGCTTTAAGTGTTTGACAATACCAAGTGTGGGCTAGGAAGTGAAGCAACAGGAATTCAAACATGAATAGAGGGTTTAGATTGGGACAACCACTTTAGAGAGCAATTTGGCAATATTTTGTAAAGTTGAAGGTGCTCATAACTCAACTTAAGTTCAAATACTATGACCTCTAAAAACTCTTCTTTTATTCTCCAGAGAGTCTAAAGCAAATCTCATATTTGTGCTAAATTATACAAGCTTTTAATAGAGTTACGGTAGACATCAGTTACCTCAGGCTGTCCAAGAACCAAATACACCTTCCCCACTTGGGGGAAATATGAGAAAGTAACCAGAGAAGTGTTTTATATTTGCACATAGGAATCTTTCTTTTTCACTAACTGACTTGAGGCTAAGGCAATTATCTTTTCATATCTGCAGGTTCTACATCTAGCAGGCTTGCCTCGTAGTAACCACTCAAACATAATTGTCTAATTTAAAATTATTGAGTAAACGCTAGTTAAAGTTAGATTCTATGCAATATGGTTCACCAAGATATTACTTATAATATCAGAACAGAAGCTTAATAAGTATTTTTATTTTGTATAATGAGTATTCTTCAGTGAGGAAGTTATTCAAAGATAAATCCTTTCATTATGCAAGGTTTGAGCTATTTTATATTACTTTCTATTCTTAATGTGTATGTTATTTTCAAGGTAATATTTATCTCTACTGGGAACAAATTATTTGAAGAACTCAGAGCAACTGTCAGAGTGTTGTACTTGAGATATAATAGAAATCCACTTAAATTAGGAATGGAAGTAGGAAAAAAGGGGAAAAAACAAATAGCCACATATAAGGTGAAGGGTTTTCCAATTCACAAGTACATATGACCCTTTCCCTGTCACAAGCTTCCTGTGTTCAAATGTCCCTAAAGCGTCTGAGCACACCAAGACTTGATGACTTCCTGAATCGGAAATCACAATGGTTTTGCAAACCCAGGGAAACTTAGCTTTGTTTTTCTTTTATGTAATTGTAGTAAGCATATTCAGGTAGCTCAATCTATCTCCAGCTCTGTTTTAGACACCTAGGAAAGAACGATGGTGGCTGAAAGTTCATCTGGGTTTTTAATTGAATGTGCGCCTTGAAATGCACCTTTTGTTTTCAGATCAAAATGACTTGCTTTTAATTTCCTTTGGGGACAACTTGCTGGCCTGGCCGATGCTGCATTGCCATCTTGCCTCTTTCTCTTTTTGATTTTATCCCTTTGAGCAGCACTGCAATAACTGCTGGCAATGCAATTAGGAATCTCTTTCTGCCACTCCTACAATCTTTTTCTCCTTATTAAGCTAGCAGGAAAATGTTAAGCCCCAGGGCATCTGCATCTATTAATAGGAAGAGAAGATTAACTGTCACTGTTGCATAGATTCATGATTAGGAGGCCTCTAACAGAGTTCTCTTTTATTTTCTCCTTTTCAGTAACAAGAAAGACATGGGTAGTCTTGCAACATCATCAGGTGGTTCTGTCTCTAATCAGGTCTCTGAAGGGAGATAGTTGGCCCTCACTTTTGAATTGTTTATCTATAGGATTAAACCCCCTACTGTCGAGTAGATTCCAACCCATAGGGACCCTGTAGGACAGAGAACTGTCCTATAGAGCTTCCAAGAAGCGGCTGTTGGATTCGAACTCCTGACCTTTCAGTTAGCAGCCATAGTTCTTAACAGCTGTGCCACCAGGGCTCCTGTATCTACAGGATTAGGATGCAGGAAACAATTATACTTAGTCTGAACCTCTCGTTTTACAGAAAAAGAAATAGTTGTCCTGTCACCTGTCAGAGGTCACTCAGGTAGTTAACGATAAAGCAGAAATAAGTAGAGCATCTATGTCTTCTACTCCTTCTAACACATGGTTATATCCCCTATTACTTCAGGACCAGGATTGAACATTTTTGAGTATGTCAAATATTTAGAGAATCATTATTTCTATATAGAAGAAAAATTTATGAACAGGATTACCACAAAAAACTAACATGTAAAGTATAGGCAGTAAGCGTGTGTGGTACAAGCTGTTCCAAGGGATTTCTTAAATGATTAAAAATGCTGTCTTCGAAGCAGCTGGAAATGCTCAATTCGTGTTATTTATTAGGCTGTAACATTTTTCCCTACAAAAAAGGTAATTTTAAAATTTAATTACGTAAGGTAAAAAATGAGCAAACACAGAGAAGTAGTACATAGCATAATGAATTATTCCTCAAAACATGGTTCCCAGACCCCAGCATCAGAATCACCTAGAAATTGTTAGAACCCCAAATCCTTAGGCCCCACCCCAGACCTGGTGAATTAGAATCTCTAGGGAGAACAGAAACCTGTGTTTTAACAAGACCTCCATGTGATTGTGATGCAGGATACAGTTTGAGAACCACTGGCAGAGTTGTTAAAAATACTGTGTCTGATGTCGGTCACTGGGTTTTAGTTCCAGGCACTTAGATGTGTGACCTTAAGCTAGTAGCTTAATTTCTTTGTTCCTCAATTTCTTCTTCTGTAAATGGAGGCTACATTAATATAAGTTGATATATGCAAAGTGCTTTATTTGAGTTGATGTACACAAAGTGCTTTAAAAAAGATGCCTGGCATGCTATAAGCACTATGTACATGGTTACTCTCATTAGTACATTGTCATCCAGTCGATTCTGACTCATAGCAACCGTATACAAAAGAGTAGAACTGCCCAATAGGGTTTCCAAGGAGCAGCCAGTGGAATCAAACTGCTGACCTTTTGATTAGAAGCCGTTGTTCCTCCATACTATGACCAGTCTACTTAATTAAAAAAAATAAAACCTGTTGCCGTCGAGTCAATCCTGAGTGACCCTACAGGACAGAGTAGAACTGCCTCATAGGGTTTCCAAGGAGGGGCTGGTGGATTTGGTTGTTATTATTCAAGATTATCCATAATTTAGCTTGACTTTTAGATCTAACATTATCTATGGATCCTTGGGCAAGTAAAAAAAAAAACACTTTTTTAGATTTTGATTTATTCCTTTGAGAAATCAAGGGGTTGAATTAAGCAAACTCTAATGAGCATGGAGTCCTGATTCTTATAAGTGGCATTGCCTCATCACCCTTGTTTACTATCATTCCCCTCTGTATGCTTCTTTTTCTAGTGGTTAGATTTTCTAGACAATCCTCCACAGGTGCCTTGTGATTTTCCTTCCCCCTCTTTTCCCCCATTTCTATATGTACTCCATGGAAGGAAGTCCCTACGTGCCGGCCACACGTAAGGCTGTGAAGTTAAGCTTCTCCTCTCTGAGGGCACAGTATCTACGCAAATTATTTGGAATTCTTCTGCATGGGAGATTTTTCTATTCTTCCCCATTTATTTAGTCAACCATTTATTTAAATCAGTTTTGACTCATGGATAGTTATTTCTTGGGGTTATAATCCAATACTACTTTACATATTTTATTCTGCTCATATCGTTCCAGCTTTGGCCATGTGGAGCTCTTTCATTTGGCTCCTGTGTTTTGACATAACCCCCACCACTGTGGAGTGTTTTATTTTGTTTTTGAGATTTTTCTTATTTTCTGGCACTACAGGTTCATCTTATATATTTCTTGCCCAACCTTAGAAGGCAAAAAAACATTTCTCCAAGGAGTTCTGGTTCTTTTACTAGAAAATTGTATTAAAAACCAGATTTGGGTGTTAGTTGTGCTCATTGCTACCGGGGTGTCCTCGCCTCTGGATTCTCGCAGCTGACAGAGTAAGAAAATAGATGTGCGTATACTAACTATATGAAGGAGTCTCATGGTGTAGTGGTTAAGCACTCAGCTGCTAACTGAAAGGTTGATAATTTGAACCTATCAGGTGCTCTGTGGGAGAAAGACTTGGCAGTCGGCTTCGGTAAAGATTACAGCCTTGGAAACGCTATGAGGTATTTCTACTCTGTCTTATATCACTACAGTATGAAAGAACTCAAAGGTACCAGGTGTTTTGTATACTAACTATATATGTATATAAATATGTAACCAACTGACTGTATTTATATTAAGCTAAACATGAGTTCATACTGATGTCTCCAAATCTAATCTATTGATACATGAATCATTCTAGGCTCCTCCCCCTGCTTGTCTATAAACTTCCATTTCACAATAGTGAAAAAGCTGGCTCCCACCATTCACCATCCATTTACTTAACTGTTTAATTTCAATAAACACGTATAATGGTTTCAGGACAGCCCATACCCACATGGAAAAAACTTTGTCAACCAAAGGGCTTATTTATAGTTGTTTTGGCTTTAGACTTACAGACTCCATTCTTTTCCAAAGTTAGTTAGGTCAGCACTTTTTCCCTCACTCATTTCTGTGAGGTTGTTTCACACATTTGTAATACAGCTTTAGATTGTTTTGTCACGTTCTGCATTCCATCACGGGATACCCCGACGTCCAAAAGGATTTTTTTTTTTCATTTTGGATTTTGACAAATACATAGTGTTATGTATCCATCATCATAATATCATACAAAATAGTTTCAGTGTCCTAAAAAATCCCTTGTGTTTCACCCTCAAACTTCTGGCAACCAGGAATCTTTATATTGTCTCTGGAGTTTTGCATTTGGGGAGTGTCATAAATTTGGGATCGTACAACATGTAATATTTTCAGACTTGCTTCTTTTCCTTAGTGCCATGCATCCAAGATTCATCTATGTCTTTTCATGACCTAAAGTGCATTTCTTTTTATCGCTGAATAAAATGTCACCACATGTATATATACTTCACAGTTTACCTATCTCCTCATCTATGGAAGCACATCTTGGTTGTGTCAGTTTGGCACTATTATGGAAAAAGTTGCTGTGAACATCCAAATACAGGTGTGTGTGGACCTAAGTTTTTAATTCAGTTGAGTAAAAACTACTAGAATAATTGCTGGATTATATATTGTAAGAAATTGCCAAACTCTCTTCCAGAGTTGCTGTAGGATTTGTCTAGATATACATTATCAAATTGGGTTAGCTCCCATCTACTTCTAGTTCAACAAAATATTTTATCATGAATGAATGTTGTATTTTGTCCATTTTTTCCTTACCTCAATTGATATGATCATGTGATTTTCTTCTTTGGCCTGCTGATATGAGGGATTATATTGATCCATTGATTTTCAAATGTTGAATCAACTTTGCATACCTAGAAAAAATCCCATTTGCTTATGGTGTATATTGTTTTGTACATTTTTAGATTCAATTTGCTAATATTTTGTTGAGAATTTTTGTATCTATGCTCATGAGAATATCTATGGGAATCTCATAGATATTAAAACAAAAAAAATTGGGGGAATGGATATCATTTTCCATTAAATTTTTGGTAGAATTCATCAATAAAACCATCCGAGCCTTCGTTTTTGGAAGATTGAGTTTGAACTAAATTTCTTTAGGTCTACTCAGATTATCTATTTCTCTATTAAACATATGTTAATCTTTTGTAGTTGTATCACCATTCTTGGATATTCAGTCCCATTTTTTAAATTCTTTTTCTCTTTGCGTTTTAGTTTGAGATTTTTCCAATATTCAGTCTACTCATAAATCCATTAAAGGCGTCCCTCATTTCTCTTACGTTATTTTCGATTTTCAGCATTTCCTTTTTATTTTCAGAGTTTCCATCACAATACCCATATGTTCTTGCATGTTGTCCAGTTTTTCCATTAGATCTCTTAACATATTAATAATAGTTATTTTAACTTAACTAATTTTTTTTTTTTTAATGTCATAACTAAGTCTGGTTTTGATATTTGAGTTTCTCTTAGGACAGTTTTTTTAAATTGGCTTTTAGCATGCCTGGAAATTTTTGTTGAAAGCTGGACATGACGTATTAGGTAGTAGGAACTGAAGTAAATAGACCTTCGGTGTGAGATTCTATGTTTATCTGCACAGGAGCTGGGCTGGATATTTTTGCTGTCTGTAGCTGTGGGTGCCAGAGACTTCAAATTTCTGTAGTGTCCTTTTCTTGTCTTTCCTGTTGTCTTTTGGCTTCGCTAAAATGTTCCACAGTAGGACTCCTACTCATGTAAAGTCATGGTCTGCAGCTCTTTCAGGTGTAATACACTGTTATAACGCTGGAGACCTGTTGATAGGGTGATAAAGTGTGGGGGAAGGGCAGCATACTATAATTCTATGATTAAATCTCAAGTTTTTTTTTTTAATTAATGGGCCTGTAATCCTGGGCTGGAAACCCTGGTGGTGTAGTGGTTCAGTGCTATGGCTGCTAACCAAAAGGTTGGCAGATAGAGTCCACCAGGCACTCTTTGGAAACTCTACGGGGCAGTTCTATTCTATCCTATAGGGTCGCTATGAGTCAGAATCAAATCAAACGCAATGGGTTTGGTTTTTTTAAAATCATGGGCTGCAATCTTCACAAGTGTTTCTTAGCTTCATCTTTGGATTTTGATGAGAGCATTGGAGTCTGAAACATGCCCTTCCCAAGAGGAGAATAAGGTTCTGGTAGAGTCTTTCCACCTGAAGAATAGGTCTTCTTATGGAGAATGTCTGGGCATATTTCAAAATGTTTGCTTTTTCCATTTCCTTATTAAAGCCTCTAGAAGATTTTTCTTGGCTTTTTACCATGAGAACCAGGTAGGAGTCCTGGAGATAAACCCCTCCCCCATCAAGTGTAGGGGCCCCTAAGACTGTAGCCCCTGCAGTTTCTCATTCTCAAGCCAGTTCACACTCAGCCCTTAGCAATATGTTAAATTCACTATGTAAGTGCTCTTAACAGTTTATGGTTCCACTGGTTTCTGCTCCAAGTAAGCAGATTTCGACTGTGACCTTCTGAAGTCATTTTTCTTTCCAGATTTCCAGGGTTGTGTTTTCCCTGAGAACTCAGTTCTCTGATAGGTCCAAAAACAGTCATTGACTTTCAGTTTTTCTTTTCTTGTTTGACTTTTTCTAAGAAAGAGAGTGATGATTTATAAGCATTTTATGTGTTAGAGCTGAAACCAGAAGTCTCTGAAACACTTTTGAATCGTTCAGCTGACTTTAGTTTCATGTGGCCTAAAGTATTTGCAGTTGCTTTCAGGTTCTAAGGAATTACCCAGAGAAAACTTCTTTTTAAGGGAATATTTGTTCATCCTAGGAGTGGGATGGTAGGCATTCATACAGTACCATTTTTCTTTAAAATGTAAGAGAAAAAGATGCAAAAATAGTGTCATGTGATCTGTTTTTAGGAAATTGCCAGGAGATTATTTTCCTTAACAAGTGAGTTACTCAAACAATATTTAGAGCAGCTAAGGAATGAATGACACAAAATTGCAGTAATTTCATGCTGTGGCCGTGTGTTGACTAAACTAGAAATATGAAGACTCAGTTTGAATATTGATTTTTAATTACCACCTATAAATAATATCTTTAAAAGTAGTTCACACCTGAATTTCTCAGTATTTGAATTTGGGTAATATTACTTTCCCTATCTACCTCACAACGTAGTCCGGAGGATGAAGGGACTGTGGAAGCTTTAGCTCTATACAGGCACTCAGGGGCAGATAATCCAATAGGCAAGGTAAGCACAGTTCTTACCCTGCTTACCAGGTCATTTGCTACAGATTAGTAAGTAAGCACAAGTAAGTCTGTGCTTACTTTGCTTACTGGGTCACCAGTCCCTGTTAGGAATTGTAAATTTAAAAAGAGGCTTTGATTCTATAGGAAGGTGTGAGAGAGGGACAGATGTCAGCCATACCTAGGAGCAGAATCTTCGACGTGGTGAAAAACAGTGAAATTGTTCACTACAGATGATCTGGTAAGCAAGATAAGCACCGTGCCTTTTGGGTAACTCACCCCTGCAGGCAGTCCCTGGTTACTAGTATCCAAAATACAAGCAATTCTTACTTGCCCTTTAATGTTATGTAAATTTGCCCTTACTTTGAAACCACTGAACCAACCCCTTGCAACAAATTATTCGTCACAATCACCTTCATTTGCTGCATATGCAGCCTTTAAATGATTGAATCGGTTTCAGGTATTTCCTTGCACTAAAATAAGGCTAAATATGAATCATATGCACCTGTTCTGACTTACCTACGAATCTGACCTAAAGACTTAAAGACACAGTTAGGAAAGGATCTCATTTGTAACTTGGGGACTGCCTATATTGCAAAGCACTATAGAAATGTAGGAAAGTAACATCTTTATTAATAACTCCTACGTACACCCTCCCAATCATGGATATTTGAAAGGGGCAGAGAGCCTCTAACAGTAGGAGAAAGAAACCACAACCTCTGATCACACACATGCTAAGAATGATGAAAAACTGGCAGAAGGGGAACAGAAATTCTGTATTCTTGGCTCACTTACTATCAGCTAGGAGATGGAACCTAAAAGACTGGGGTGAGAGGAATAAGTGCCACAGCTAGGGATAAGGAAATAAGGCTCATTAAAATAATCAAACAAGTGCATGTTTTCTTCGAAAAGTAAAGTAATTAGAGAGTTTAAATTGCCTCTGAGACAGAGCATACACTTGTTATTGGCCAATAAATTCAAGCGGGGATCCCAGCACATATTACCATGTCTGTCAGCCAGACCAATATAGAACTTTTTTGTTCCTGGGTTGACAATATGTCTTTTTCTTTAGCAGTAACTCCAACCCAAAAGATAAACTACAGACAGAAAACCACCCTAAACTATGCCTTGGGTAATAATACTAGGCAGAGAGTTTTCTTGCCCAATAAATCATTTGTCCCAGGTGTGTCATCAAGCATAAAGATGAGGATAAAACTCTCCCTTAAATTGTCTGTTTTCCACAATTGTGTTCCTATTTTTTAACATTGAAAGTGGTGAAGTTTTATTATACTCACTGTTTGTATCTCTGTTCTTCAGTGAACACAAATACATCTTGCTAAAGTTCAAACATTTTTACTTCCCCAGGATGTTCGGATAGAGTGAGGAAAGAACCCAGCACTTCTTGAGCACCTACTACAGAACTAGCTCTGCGGGAACAGATCACATCAGAAGGCAGTGGATGGCTAGGCAAGATAACCTGGATTTGGATCCTCGATCACACAAGCTGTATGACTTTAACCCATGCAGTTACATTCCCAGTACCTCAGTCCTTTTTTCTTCATCTGTAAATGGAGGATAAGAGTACAATCTGCCTTAAAGTATTTTGGAGATTTGGTACATGTAAAGCACTTAGTACTATGCTGGCCCAGAGATGTCTGCTATTGTTTATTTGCATACATTATCTCAGGCTATCCTCAAAAGAGGATGCAATATAAAAAATATATATGAAAGCAATATATAATATTGTTATTATTACATGCCGTCGAGTCAGTTCCAACTCATAAACTCATAGGGACCACATATACAACAGAACAAATGAAACGCTACCAGGTCCTGCGCCACGCTCACAATTGTTTTATACTTAAACCTATTGTTACAGCCACTGTGTCAATTCATCTCAATGAGAATCTTCCTCGTTTTGGCTCACCCGCTACATTATCAAGCACGGTGTTCTTCTCCAGAGACTGATGCCTCCTGAGAACATGTCCAAAGTATGTGAGATGTAGTCTTGCCATCCTTTGCTGCTAAGGAGCATTCTGATTGTACTTCTTCCATGAGAGATTCATTCATTCTTTTTGCAGTTCACGGTATAGTCAATATTCTTCTCCAGCACCACAATTCAAAGGCGTCGATTTTTCTTTATTCGTTGTCCAGCTTCCACATGCACAAATGTGATTGAAAACACCACAGCTTAGGTCAGGCACACCTTAGTCCTCAAGGTGACATCTTTGCTTTTCAACACTTTAAAGAGGTCTTTTGCAGCAGATTCGCCCAGTGAATGCATCTTTTGATTTCTTGACCACTGCTTCTAAGGGTGTTTATTGTGGATCCAAGTAAAATGAAATTCTTGACAACTTCCATCTTTTCTCTGTTTATCGTGATGTTGCTTATTGGTCCAGTTGTGAGGTTTTTCGTTTTCTTTATGTTGAGCTGTAATCCATACTGAAGGCTGTAGTCTTTGACCTTCATTAGTAAGTGCTTCAAGCCCTCTTCATTTTCAGCAAGGAAGGTTGTGTTATCTGCAAAAGGCAGGTTGTTAATGTATCTTCTCCAAGCCTGATGCCCCTTTCACCACATAATCAAGCTTCTCGGACTATTTGCTCAGCATACAGATTGAATAGGTATAATGAAAGGATACAACCATGACACAAACATTTCTTGACTTTAAACTACACAGTATCCACTTGTTCTGTTCAAACAACTGCCTATTGACCTATGTACAGGTTCTTCATAAGCACAATTAAGTGTTCGGGAATTCCCATTCTTTACAGTGTTATCCATAATTTGTTATGATGCACACAGTCGAATGCCTTTCATAGTCTATAAAACACAGGTAAACACCTTTCTACTATTCTCTGCTTTCAGCTAGAATCCATCTGACATCAGCAATGATACCCTAGGTTCCATGTCTTCTTCTGAATATGGCTTGAATTTCTGGCAGTTCTCTGTTGATACGATGCTGCAGCCACTATTGAATGATCTTCAGCAAAATTTTACTTGCCTGTGATATTTATGATACTGTTCGATAATTTCTGCATTCAGTTGGATCACCTTTCTTTGGAATAGGCATAAATATAGATCTCTTCCAGTCAGTTGGCCAGGTATCGGTCTTCCAAATTCCTTGACATAGGCTAGTGAGTACTTCCAGTAAAGCATTCTTTTGTTGAAACATTTCAATTGGTATCTTGTCAATTCCTACAGCCTTGTTTTTTGCCAATGCCTTCAGTGCAGCTCGGACTTCTTCCTTCGGTACTAGTGGTTCCTGCTCATATGGTACCTCCTGAAATGGTTGAGTGTTGATCAATTCTTTTTGGTATAGTGACTGTGTATTCCTTCCATCTTGTTTTGATGCTTCCTGAGTAGTTTAATATTTTCCCCATAGAATCCTTCAGTATTGCAACTTGAGGCTTGAATTGCTCAATTCTTTCAGCTTGAGAGATGCAAAGCATGTTCTTCCCTTTTGGCTTTCCATCTTCAGGTCTTTGCATATGTCATTATAATACTTTACTTTGTCTTCTCAAGCCGTCTTTTGAAATCTTCTGTTTGACTCTTTTCCTTCATGATTTCTTCTATTCTCTTTAGCTACTCAACTTTCAAGAGCAAGTTTCAGAGTCTCTTCTAACGTGCCTTTTAGTCTTTCCTTCTTTCCTGTCTTTTTAATGACCTCTTGCTTTCTTCATGTATGATGTCCTTGATGTCATTCTACAACTCATCTGATCTTCTATCACTAGTGTTCAATGCATCAAATCTATTCTTGAGATGGTCTCTAAATTCAGGTGGGATATACTCAAGGTCGTACTTTGGCTCTCGTCGACTTGTTCTAATTTTCTTCAGTTTCACCTTGAACTTGCATATGGGCAATTGATGATCTGTTCCGCAGCTGCCCCTGGCCTAGTTCTGACTGGCGATATTGAGCTTTTCCATCATCTCTTCCCACAGATGTAGTCTGTTTGAGTCCTGTGTATTAGCATATTATATATGTCATATTTTATATATCACATATGATATATAATATTCATTAACATAATATATGTTATATTTGTCCCAGCCCTTTTTTGTCTTCTTTTTCTCCTAAAATATTAACTACACTTCTGTTTTCCTTAAAGCCCAAAGTTTGACTTTCAAGTAAAATGGTAATTTATCTCTCAATCACATTTCTATTCTTTGTGAGAAAAATTCAGATTACTCTCACACTTGGTTTATGTGTTCAGACAGTATATGGATTATTTTATTACATATATCAAAAGGTGAATCTTTGAAACAGAATTGCAACTACATGACAAATTAAGATACAATATATTTTGCAAATGCGATTTGGATAAATTTTGAGAAATTTGTATAATTTTTATAAAATTTAATTATTAATATGAAATTTATTATTTTTTTCTTATTTTCTGCATGGCATAACTGTAGCTAGTTCTGGATATCAATTGTTTTTCAAATACAAGGAAAATGTAGATTAGGTAAATTAAATTCCCTAAGAAATAACCAGCATACTAAGTTTTATAAACTAGAGAAAAGCCAAAATTGTTTTAAAATATACATTTCTATGTTCTTGTACTTCCTTAACTGATAGAAGGAATTGTGATTCCTGCGAAGATCTAATTTTAAAGCATTTTTTAAAAACATGCTCTTTCCTTTTTGAGATTTAACTATAAATGAAGTAGAGTATGATCATATCAGTTTTATTTAATTCTCACAATATGCTTGAGAGAGAAAAATATAAATGAATAGTACATGAAATGCTGCCATATTTTAATTATGGAAATTAAAATTTTGATTTAGAGTTATTAAGCAATTTTCTCAGGCATTAATGTTTAACAGAGTAAGGCTAATTTTCTTTTCCTTGTTTGACTAATCAATAATATTTTTATAGAATGTTTAAAAGGCTTTTGCTTAATTTTAATGAAGCCATTTAGTCCCCAGAACAGAGCAATAAGACATCAGTTATTGGCAAGTAAAAAGAATGACTAATTACTTAAAACAGGCCATTTCTCACACACATGCACTAAAGATAATAGATGACCACTTCTGAGGGTGGAATGGGAAGATAGGTTAAAATGTGAAAAATATGCTAAAGATAGTCATTAAGATGAAAAGCCAGAATTATAGATATCGTAAGCTAACCTAGTCTGCGTAAAGACAGTAAAAGTAAGAGCAAAAATAAAGTAGTTAATTTACCTTTGTTTGCCTTCTAGAAAACCATCACCAGTTTCTGTCTAGTCAACTTCGTCTCATGGTGACCCCATATATGTCACGGTAGAGTTGTGTTCCATAGGGTTTTCAATGGCTGATTTTTTCAGAAGTAAATCACCAGTCCTTTTTTCCAAGGTGCCTCTATGGGGACTTGAACCTCCAAACTTTAGGTTAGCAGCTAAGTGCATTAACTGTTTGCACTACAACTCCTAGCAAATTCCATGGTTTCATAATAACAATTAAATCACAATGTTGTTTTATAAAGGAAATTAGACAAGAACTCGTAGGATCTAATCTTGATCCTGGTACTGTTTATTAAAAGACGAAGTTCTTTAAAAAGGTAAAACCTGAAAAAGTTTTGGTGGACATTAGCATTGAATTTTGGTCTATATCTTATTTTATTTGACCAATACAAATGGACAAACTTGTATGTAAATTATTATTAGATTATTATATTATTAGTGCATTACAATCTAACATAGCAAATTGATCAGCAAAACACATTTGGTACATAAGATGTAAGATTTTTACCATGTAATTTGAACACCTGGAGCATTTACTGTATTGGAAAGACTACCTGATAGAATATGAAGGTTATTTTAAAGAGAAAGTATACTTTCTCACCTTACTTCTTCATAAATCATGAAGCTTCTCAAGAAAAGTAGTCAGCCCACAATGTCTCCATCCACTCACCTCTAATTCAGTCATTTTACAAATTACATCATTTTGTATTATGTAAATTATTATATTATTTAGAAATTAATATCTAAAAATTTAACATGTCCTGAGTCTAGCAAAATTATAGATGAATTCACCCTTTGACTTCGACATAAGTACAAACCAGTGGATACATGTGATTATTCATTATGTCATTATTTGATACAGCAAAAGATTGAAGAAAATGTCTGTCAATGGAGCACTGATTGAAAACAACCATTTACTATCCACCATAAAAAAAAAAAAAAATTTATATGGAATCATACACAGTTACTAAAGAAAACAGGTCTATATGCTGATCAGAAATAATTTCTAAAATATAATTTTAGGTTAAAATAAAAGCAAGAAACTTAATGGTTCATATAGGAGTTATATTTTATAGAATATAAAAAAAAGAAGAAATTATATAAAGTACACAAAACACATACATACTTGCTATTTTTTCCAAAACACTGTAAACCACAAACTAAAACAGTCATCTACAGGCAGTGGGAGGAGGAGTGTGGAAGAAATAAGAATGGAAAAGAGATTTCTCTGAATATAAGATTTTGTATAATTTTGACTTTTACCTAAGTATATGTTTCACTTATTAAAAAAATTATACAAAAGAAAACATTAAAATCCAATAGTAAATATTTGATTGGTATCATTTTGTGTGATGAGATCACCAATCATGGAGGTGGACTCTTATCTTTAACTTAGTAACATTAGCAGAATGTCAATATCCCAGGATATATTGCTTCTTGATCATAAATCAATTCTGTAACAGGCATGAATACTAATTTTCAAGACAGCCTCAGGTCTACTGCTGCCAATAGATCTTGCCACCTGTAAGTACTTGTGACCTGTGCTTTTAAAGAAATACTAACTTCTTTATGTCTTGTGACTCTGTCTTGGCTTTTTCATGTAAAACTCTCATGAATTTTCACCTGACAGGAATGATAGAAAATGTTTTGATGTTGCTTTTTATACTCTGAATACCAAATAGGCAATGACTGAACACTAAATGGGGAAAATTATTTGAATATTTATAATTTTCTAGTAGAATCTTCAGTGAAGATTCTCTTATAAATAAATAAGAGTTAGCTATACAACCTATTTTAAATGGATTTTTGAAAGTCATATCAAAGTAAAATAAGAAAAAGTTTAAGAAATAATAACTTAATCCCTAAAGAACAATAGAAATGATAAGTTTCTATGATACTGTTTGGAAGGAAATCTAAAAGAGGTAGTAATTAATGTTGAGTTACTTCCTCTTACTTCCAATCACTTAGTTCATCCATCAACAAGGGCAATAATACGAAGTTTGTAAAGTTCCACACATTGAGAAAAATTCAGTTTCTGCTATATGTCTTAATAGGAATACACCTACCCAAAATTAAGAATGCGAAATATAGGATATTCAGTTACACAAAAAGAATCCATTTTCTAGAGGTCAAGATCAACTTTTGTGAGAAATATCAGGACACTGCAACATTCACACTCACCACAAAGATGCTGACAGCATGCCAATATTCTGTAAGCATGTCTCCAAACCTACTGACATTATAAGGATGATTACTTAAGTTTGTGCAAGAAGATACAAGAACTGGAGATAATAAACGTGATGCTGTAGATGGAGGAAATGGAAAAGCAAAAATGAATCCCCTGGAACTAATAGAGAACATATGAGAAAAAAAAGAAAAACCAGGATCACTGAAGTTTAAAATAACTCAGTAGTCAAAAATTCTAGACCTTGCCCTGACAGGGAGCACAACAGAGAACCCCTGAGGGAGCAGGAGATCAGTGGGATGCAGACCCCAAATTCTCACAAAAAGACCATACTTAATGGTCTGACTGAGTCTAGAGGAATCCCGGCGGTCATGGTCCCCAAACCTTCTGTTGACACAGGACAGGAACTATTCCCGAAGACAACTCATCAGACATGAAAGGGACTGGACAGTGGGTAGGAGAGAGATGCTGATGAAGAGTGAGCTATTTGTATCAGGTGGACACTTGAGACTGTGTTGGCATCTCCTGTCTGGAGGAGGGATGGGAGGATAGAGAGAGTTGGAAGCTGGCAAAATTGTCACGAGAGACTGGAAGGGCTGACTCATTAGGGGGAGAGCAAGTGGGAGTGCGGAGTAAGGTGTATATAAACTTATATGTGACAGTTTGACTTGATTTGTAAATGTCCACTTGAAGCTCAATAAAAGTTAATAATAAAAAAAAATTATACTAAAAAAAAAAATTCTAGACCTTTACTCTTAAAAGTAGATGGATTTCTATTTCAGGACAGTTAGCCTTTGATTATATTCAGAAAATGTAAATCACTCATTGGTTTCTCCTGGAAACCCAGTCTAAAGTATAATTTCAAGTGTACTCAAAATTTTTTTAAAAAGGCAGTTACTCACAATAGTCAAAACAGCCTGGTACTGGTACAACAACAAATATATAGACCAATGGGACAGAATTGAGACTCCAGACATAAATCCATCCACATATGAGCAGCTGATATTTGACAAAGGCCTAAAGTCAGTTAAATGGGGAAAAGACAGTTTCTTTAGCAAATGGCGCTGGCATAACTGGATATCCATCTGCAAAAAAATGAAACAAGACCCATACCTCACACTACGCACAAAAACTAACTCGAAATGGATCTAAGACCTAAATATAAAATCTAAAATGATAAAGATCATGGAAGAAAAAACAGGGACAACACTAGGAACCCTACTACATGGCTTAAACAGTATACGAAACATTACTAACAATGCAAAAACACCAGAAGAAAAACTAGATAACTGGAATCTCCTAAAAATCAAACACTTATGCTCATCCAAAGACTTCACCAAAAGAGTAAAAGTATTACCTACAGACTGGGAAAAAGTTTTTAGCTATGATAATTCTGATCAGCATCTGATCTCTAAAATCTATATGACACTGCAAAAACTCAACAACAAAAAGACAAATAACCCAATTAAAAATGGGCAAAAGATATGAACACGCTCTTCATCAAGAAGATATTCAGGCAGCTAATAGGTACATGAGAATATGTTCATGGTCATTAGCCATTAGAGAAATGCAAATCAAAACTACCATGAGATAACATCTCATTCCAACAAGGCTGGCATTAGTCCAAAAAACACAAAATAATAAGTGTTGGAGAGGTTGTAGAGAGACTGGAACACTTATACACTGCTGGTGGGAATGTAAAATGGTACAACCACTTTGGAAATTGATTTGGCACTTCCTTAAAAAGCTAGAAGTAGAACTACCTTACGACCCAGCAATTTCACTCCTTGGAATATACCCTAAAGATATGAGAGCCTTCACAGGAACAGACATAGGCATACCCATGTTCGTTGCAGCACTATTTACAATAGCAAAAAATGGAAGCAACCGAGGTGCCCATCAACGGATGAATGGATAAATAAATTATGTTATATTCACACAATGGAATGCTACATGTCAATAAAGAGCAATGATGAATCCATGAAACGTTTCATAACATGGAGGAATCTAGAAGGCATTATGCTGAGTAAAGTTAGTTACAAAAGGACAAATATTGTATGAGACCACTATTATAAGAACTCAAGAAATAGTTTAAACACAGAAGAAAATATTCAATGGTTACAGGGTGGGGAGGGAGGAAGAGGGGTATTCACTAATTAGATAGTAGACAAAGAACTATTTTAGGTGAAGGGAAAGACAACACACAATACAGGAGATGTCAGCACAACTGGACTAAACCAAAAGCAAAGAAGTGTCCTGAATACAACTGAACATTTCAAAGGCCAGAGTATCTGGGACAGGGGTCTGGGGACTATGGTTTCAGGGGATATTTAAGTCATTTGGCATAATAAAATCTATTAAGAAAACATTCTGCATCCCACTTTCATGAGCGGGGTCTGGGGTCTTAAAGGCTAGCAAGCAGCCATCTAAGATGCATCAATTGGTCTCAACTCACCTGGAGCAAAGGAGAATGAAGAACACCAAAGACACCAGGTAATTATGAGCCTAAGAGACAGAAATGGCCACATCAGCCTGAGACCAGAAGAACTACATGGTGCCCAGCTACCATCCATGACTGCCCTGACAGGGAACACAACAGAGAATCCCTGATGGAGTAGCAGAACAGTAGGATGCAGACCTCAAATTCTCGTAAAAAGACCAGGCTTATGGTCTTACTGAGACTGGAGACACTCCAGAGGTCATGGTCTCCCAGACCTTCTGCTGGCCCAAGACTGGAACCATTCCCAAAGTCAACTCTTCAGACAGGGAATGGACTGGATTATAAGACAGAAAATGATACTGGTGAGGAGTAAGTTTCTTGGGTCAAGTAGACACATGAGACTACATGGGCAGCTCCTGTCTGGAGGGGAGATGAGAAGGCAGAGGGGGACAGGAGCTAGTTGAATGGACATGGGAAATACAGGGTAGAGAGGACGAGTGTGCTGTCTCATTAGGGGGAGAGCAACTAGGAGTACACAGCAAGGTGTATACAAATTTTTGTATGAGAGACTGACTTGATTTGTAAACTTTCACTTAAAACACAATAAAAAATAAAAAAGGCAATTTCTTTTTAAGTATTATACATGAATAATTATGATATGACCATATCATACATGATTTTTAAATACTATAGTCTTTTAATTTTCTTCCCTTTTTTTTAAACCTTCCTGCTCAAGTAAGGAATTTGATTCATTCAGCTTTCTGGGATATTTCAGAGCATTAAGACTCGATATTGGGATGAGCAATATGAAAAAAAAAATCATCTACTCACTGGAAAGTATTCTGCCTTTACAATTCACTCAGAGCACATTCTCAAAGTAGGGATCCCTCTGTGTTTTTACAATGGAATCATTATTTCTTTTATTCTGACTTCCCACAAGTTGGAGATGACAGCATTAACCTTTCTCAAAAATGACTTTTAGAAATATGATTAACATTGAAACATCCTGAGTCTATACCTACCCACCTACCAAAAGATGTATTTGTATAAATGTTCTAACATATGTGCATGTTTATATACCCCAAAACAGGACATATTTACCTCATGTTAATATGTTAATAAATAATCATCCATTTAACACAATAGTGCAGAAAAATCATTCCGTTAAAGAATAACTCTATGTATTATATTAAACTAGATTTTTTTCTCTAACAAAAGTTTCATACTTAGTCATTTATACTTATACTGAAGGTATTATCACAGTCTGCCTATTACTGTTACTCCTTTCACTCTCAAAATATTCTAGGTGGAAAATATTTCTGTTTTTAAAAAAAAGTATAACAAAACAATGAACTCTGGTTCCCAAAGGAAGAATGCTTCTGCCAGGAAACTTGACCAGAGTCCCAGTGAACTATAAACCATGGCTGCAACATGAGCACTGTAGACTCTTTATGTCAGGGACCTTCAGGCAAAATGAGAAATTACCGTTCTGGAATGAGTAACTGACTGTGATCATCAGAGAAACTTGGGCTGTTATTATACAATGGAGACATGGAAAAATATAGGTGGCACTCAGATGATCAACTTGGATACTACTCTTTACTCCTTGGGTCAATTTTCACAGTAAGTAGACTAAAAAAGCCACGGCGACCAAAGGTCAGGCCCTCAGGGATGAGGGTTTTTTTAACGTTGTTCATATGTGCTGTATCTAATCACTTAGCATCTTCATTCTCACTTCTTTTCTATTTTTAAACTTAAGGCACAGAAAACTAAACATTCTTTTCCCAGATTTCATTATAGCTACAATATCGCATATAGGTTAGGTTTAGTTTCATCAATCGTTGGAAGGTCAAAGAGGAAGCCTTTTCCAGAGGCTGTTAAACTGCTGTTGAGCAAGGCCAGAGAAATTTTGAGACAGAGGAAATAGTTTTGCAGGTTCTGTTTGTTCATGAATAGAGATAGAGGCATCCTATTAATAGATGCTCTTACTTCCTGTACTTGTAATCCAGAGTAAGTACTATGAATGGGTTCAGATGGGAACCTCAATTATAAGCTGTTTGAAGGCTGTGTACTCAAGTTTCTCTTATTTCAATCTTAAGTGTTTATTTTATAGAGTAACTTGTGTATATTTAAAAATTGAGACTTGTAAGACATAAAAAAGTATGCTTTATTTTACAAATTTTGCATCCAGGAAATGAAAACCCAAACCAAGCTCATGGCCATGGGGTCGATTCCAACTCACAGTGATCCTATAACCCCATTGCCATCAGGTCGATTCTGACACATAGTGACCCTATGGACAGAGTAGAACTACTGGTGGATTTGAACTGCCAACCTTTTGGTTAGCAGCCAAGCTCTTAACCACTGAGCCACCAGAGCTCTAGCAATCCCATAGGACAGAGTAAAACTACCCCATAAGTGTCCAAGGCTATAATATTTACAGAATCAGACTGTCACATCTTTCTCCAGCAGAGCAGCTGATGGGTTTGAACTGCCGACTTTTCAGTTCGTAGTTGAGTGCTTAACCACTGCACCACCAGGTCCTTTCAGAAAATGAAAGGCTGATTTTTGTTTTTCTTTTTTGTCTCATTACCTGAATAAGCACAGGGAGCCACCATTATTGGTGTGGTCCTTAGGAAACAATGACAGGCATCTTTAGAATATAAATGGCCAATTCCTGGGCCTAGCTCTCATCACTAAATTCTACAAAAACTTCCAGCAGACTAGTTTTATGGAATTTTAAGAACTAAAATTAGCTCGTTCCTATGCTCTATATTAGATATTCTATTTAGAGCACATGCTTTTTTATAGCTTTAAGTTTTAAAGTATGTATTTCCTGAAGAGCTTTGTGATACAGCCAGCCATTTTAAAAATAGCTTATAAAACATTACTTCTTCTGCCAGGAATCATTTGCTCAGTAGGATAATTCTCACACTTAGGGTTGGTGTGTGTGGTTCTTTAGATGGCATGCATGGTATTATATTTCTGCTCTTATCTTACAAACAGTATGGATCTGAAACAAGTCTGTAGATACAGAGCACACATTTTATAAAAAGGTATATGACTTCAAATAATAAGTAAGTCTTTCATTTAAAAAGATCTATGAATTTGATCCACATAAAATTCCATGTCATAATTCCCTTATTTAACTTCTGGAATAGAATTCTTCCCCAGATCACTCCATGCCCACAACTTCATTTGCCAGTGTTATGGGTTGATTTGTGTTCCCCAGAAAGATATGTTCAACTTTTAACCTTCAGCCCTGGTGGCATAGTGGTTAAGAACCCAGCTGCTAACCAAAAAGTCAGCAGTCCAAATCCACCAGCCTCTCCTTGGAAATCCTATGGGGCAGCTCTACTCTGTCCTATAGGGTTGGTATGAGTTGGAACTGACTCGACAGCACCTAACAATACCACCACCATCTGTGAATATGACTTTATTTGGAAATAGTCTTTGCAGATGTAGTCAATACGACCTCATATTGGAGTAGATTGTCCCATATGACTAGTATCCTTATAAGAAGAAGAAAAGAGATACAAAGAAAGACACAGAGGAGAAACAGCCATGCTATGACAGAGGCAGAGATTGGAGTGATGATGCCACAAGCCAAGGAACTCCTGGAGCTACCAGAAGCAAAAAAGACAAGGAAGTGTCAGGGAGCTAAGCTGAGAGAGCTGAGCTGAGCTGCCAGGTATAAAAAAAAATTTTTTCTTTTTTTTTTTAATATAGGTGTACTAAATTAATGTCCCAAAATTAAAGTAACAATCAAGTCTTTAATCACTGTCAAAATATAAGAGTTCCTAGGTGGTGCAAATGCAATAAGTGCCCAGCTACTAACCGAAATGTTGGTGGTTTTAACCTACACAGAGACACTTCAGAAGAAAGGCCTGGAGACCTACTTCTGAGAGGTCACAGCCATTGAAAACCCTGTGGAATACAGTACTACGCTGAGACACATGGGATTGCCAAAAATCTGTATCAACTTCGTGGCAGCTGATCTGGTCTTAGTTTGTCATATTATGCTGTTGCTGGGTGCCATGGAGTCAGTTCCTACCCTATGTACAACACGAGGAAAAGCTGCCCAGACCTGCGTTATCCTTACAATCATTGTCAAGCTTGAGCCAATTGTTGCAGCCACTGTGTCAATCCATCGTGATGAGGGTTTTCCTCTTTTTTTGCTGACCCTCTACCAAGCATGATGTCCTTCTCCAGGGACTGGTCCCTCCTGATAATATGTGAGACGAGGTCTTGCCACCTTTACTTCTCATAAGAATTTTGGCTGTACCTCTTCCAAGACAGATTTGTTCCTTCTTCTGGCAATCCATCATATATTCAATATCCTCTGCTGTCTCAGTCATCTGTGAGTTGGAATCAACTCGACAGCAGTGGGTTTTTTTGGTCTTAGTCACCTAGTGCTGCTATAACTGAAATCCTGCAAGTGGATGGTTTTAACAAAGAGAAGTTTATTTTCTCACAGTAAAGTAAGCTAAAAGTCCAAATTCATGGTGTCAGCTCCAGGGGAAGGTTCTCTGTCTGTCGGCCTTCTCATCAATCTTCCCCCAGACTAGGAGCTTCTCTGCACAAGGACCCCTAGGCACTGCTTTCTCGGCTGTTTGAGGTCCCCCATCTCTCTGCTTGCTTTTATCTTTTATATCTCAAGAGATTGTCTCAAGACACAATCCAATCTTGTAGACTGAGTCCTACCTCACTAACAGAACTGCCGCCCATCCTCCCTCATTAACATCATAGAGGCAGGATTTACAACATGTAGGAAAGTCACACAATACCGGGAATCATGGCCCAGCCAAGTTGATACACATATTTGGGGTGGGGGGGACATAATTGAATCCATGACATTCACCAACACCATAATTCAAAGGCATCAATTCTTGGGTCTTCCTTATTCACTCTCCAGTTTTCACATGTATATGAGGAGATGGACAACATCATGGCGTGGTTCAAGTGCACTTTAGTCCTTAAAGTGACATCTTTGTTTTTAGCACTTTAAAGAGGTCATTTGCATCAGATTTGCCTAAGGCAATGGGTCGCTTTATTTCTTGACTGCTGCTTCCAAGGATTTTGATTGTGGATCCAAGTAAAATATAACCCTTGACAACTTTGATATTTTCTCCCTTTATCATAATGCTTATTGGTTCAGTTGTGAGGATTTTTGTTTTCTTTATGTTGAGGTGCAATCCATACTGAAGGCTGAAGGCTTTGATCTTCATTAGTATGTGCTTCAAGTCCTCTTCACTTTCAGCAAGCAAGGTTGCATCATTTGTGTATCACAGGTTGTTAATGAGTCTTCTTGCGATCTTGGTGCCACGTTCTTCTTCATATAGTCCAGCTTCTCAGATTATTTTCTGAGCATACAGATTGAATACATATGGTGAAAAGATACAACCTGATGCACACTTTTCCTGACTTTAAACCTCGCAGTATCCCCTTGTTCTGTTCAAACAACTGCTTCTTGGTCTAAGTACAGGTTCTTCATGAGCACAATTAAGTGCTCTGAAATTCTCAATCTTCACAATGTTATCCATAATTTTTTATGACCCACACAGTCAAATGCCTTTGCATAGTCAATAAAACACAGGTAAACATCTTTCTAGTATTCTCTGCTTTCAGTCAGGATCCATCTGACATAAGCAATGATATCCCTGGTTCCATGTCCTCTTCTGAATCTGGATTGAATTTCTGGAAGTTCTCTGTCAATGTACTGCTGCAACAGCTTTTGAATGATCTTAAGCAAAATTTTACTTATGTGTGACATTAATGGTACTGTTCAATAATTTCTACATTTTCTTGGATCACTTTTCTTTGGTGTGAGTACAAACATGGATCTCTTCCAGTCTGTTGGCCAGGTAGTTTTCTTCCAAATGTCTTGGAATAGACAAGTGAGTGCTTCCAGTGCTCCATCTATTTGTTGAAACATCTCAACTGGTAGTTCATCAATTCCTGAAGCCTTGTTTTCGCCAATACCTTCAGTGCAGTTTAGACCTCTTCCTTCAGTACCAGAGGTTCCTAATCATATGCTGCCTCCTGAAATGATTGAATGTCGACCAATCCATTTTGGTACAGTGACTCGGTGTATTCCTTCCATCTCCTTTTGATGTTTCCTGCGTCATTCAGTATTTTGCTTGTAGAATCCCTCAATATTGCAACTCGAGGCTTGAATTTTTTCCTCAGTTCTTTCGCCTTGAGAAATGAGAAGCGTGTTCTTCCCTTTTGGTTTTCTATGTCCAAGTCTTTGCACATTTCAGTAAAATTCTTTACTTTGTCTTCTCCAGCTGCCCTTTGAAATTTCTCTTCAGCTATTTTACTTCATCATTTCTTCCTTTCACTTTAGCAACTCTAAG
The DNA here is from genome assembly GCF_024166365.1 of Elephas maximus indicus. Taxonomy (NCBI): domain Eukaryota; kingdom Metazoa; phylum Chordata; class Mammalia; order Proboscidea; family Elephantidae; genus Elephas; species Elephas maximus. The sequence goes on along the minus strand of NC_064824.1, from coordinate 51,782,813 downwards.
TTCAAGAGCAAGTTTCAGATTCTCTTTTGACATCCTTTTTGCTCTTTTCTTTATTTCCTGTCTTTTTAATGATCTTTTGCTTTCTTCAGGTATGATGTCCATGATGCCATAGCACAACTCCTCTGGTCTTCAGTCACTAGCATTCAATGCATCAAATCTATTCTTGAAATGGTCTCTAAATTCAGGCGGGATATACTCAAGGTCCTATTTTGGCTCTCTTGGACTTGTTCTAATTTTCTTCAGTTTCAACTTGAACTTGGGTAGGAGTAATTGATATTCTGTTCCACAGTTGGCCCACCAGGCCTAGTTCTGACTGATGATTTTGAGCTTTTCCATTGTCTCTTTCCACAGATTTAGTCAATTACGTTCCTGAGAATTCTATCTGGTGAGGTCCACATGTATAGCCACCATTTATGTTGTTGAAAAAAGGTATTTACCATGAAGAAGTCGTTGGTCTTGCAAGATTCTATCATGTGATCTCCAGTGCTGTTTCTATCACCAAGGCCATATTTTCCAACTACAGATCCTTCTTCTTTGCTTCCAACTTTTGCATTCCAATCGCCAGTAATTATCAATGTGTTTTGATTGTGTGTTCAATCAATTTCAGACTGCAGAAATTGGTAGAAATCTTCAATTTTTTCATCTTTGGCCTTAATGGTTGGTGTGTAAATTTGAATAATAATCATATCAAGTGGTCTTCCTTGTAGGCGTGTGGATATTATCCTATCACTGACAGTGTTATATTTCGAGATATGTCTTGAAATGTTCTTTTTGATGATGAATGCTGTGCCATTCCTCTTCAATTTTTCATTCCCAGCAAAGTAGACCACATGACTGCCTTACACAAAATGGCCAATACCAATTCATTTCAGCTCAGTAATGCCTAAGATATCGATGTTTATTTGTTCCATTTCATTTTTGATGACTTCCAGTTTTCCTAGATTCATACTTCATACATTCCATGTTCCAATTATTAATGGATATTTGTAACTGTTTCTTCTCATTTTGAGTTGTGCCACATCAGCAGATGAAGGTCCCAAAAAAGCATGACTCCATCCACGTCATTTTGGCAGACTCTACTTTGAGGAGGCAGTTCTTCCCTAGTTGTATTTTGAGTGTCTTTAAACCTGAGGAGTTCATTTTCTGGTACTCTATCAGACAATATTCTGCTGCCATTCATAAGGTTGGAAACCCTGGTGGCATAGTGGTTAAGTGCTATGGCTGCTAACCAAAGGGTCAGCAGTTTGAATCCTCCAAGTGCTCCCTAGAAACTCTATGGGGCAGTTCTGCTCTGTCCTATAGGGTCACTATGAGTCAGAATCAACTCGATGGCACTGGGTTTGCTTTGGTTTTTTGTTTATTCATAAGGTTTTCACTAGCCAGTTTTTCCAGTTCCTTTTTCCTGGTCTGTCTTAGTCTGGAAGCTCTGGTGAAACCTGTCCACCTGGGTGCCCCTGCTGGTATTTGAAATACCAGTGGCAAACTTCCAGTATCACAGCAACGCACAAGCCACTACAGTGCAATAAACTGAGACACATGATAGTGTCATAGTATAAGCAAGAAAAATCCAAAAAGAAGGTACCTGGCTCAATCCTTTTTTCTTGTTTCCCTAGGAATATCACCCAGTGATGGTCTCACTGACAGTGCCCCCACAAAATGTTCCTGCAGTCCTGTGGACTCAGCGGGTAGGGAGGAGAATAAGGGGAACAGCTAGTGGTAGAAAAGTACTGGGTACTGTGTCAGAGAAAGGAAAAGTGTCTTCAAGTTCCCCCTTCCCCTTGAAAAGGAGGCTTCTGCAGGGGTGACTAAGGTAGGCACCTGCTGAAGGTGCCTGATAAAGAGGCCTCTGTATAAAGGCACCTGGTCTAGGAATGCAGATATGCAAATAAAGAGTATGGCTGGTCAGGGGGCAAGTGAAGGGGTAGGAAGACAATTCTTGGCTGACTCCCTTCAGAAACTGTAAGGCACAGGCTGTGACCAAACCTGGTTAGGGAGGGCAGCTTTCCTTCTGTGGCCTGCCAAGTAAATCCTTTGTAATTGCCTGTGATCAGGCCTGAAATATCACATACAGGTTTTTAGCCAGGAGCCAGACTTCTTAGGAAGGATCTTCCCCTAGAGCCTTTGGAGAGAACACAGTCCTGCTGACACCATGAATTCAGGCTTCTAGCCTCCAGAACTGTGAGAGAATAGATTACTGCTGTTATAAGCCACCTGGTTTGTGGTTCTTAGTTGTAGCAGGCTTGGGAAACTAACACACCGAGTAATCATGGCATCCTGAAGCGAACCATGGTTGAGAGTCTTTCTAAAATGTTGCTGTTTTCCAAAAATAATGAAAATAAATATTTCAGCTGCTAGTTTTTATTTAGTATTCATTATATGTCCAAACTCTTAACTACAACACTATTTAACAACAACAACAAAAAAACTTGTTACCATTGAATTGATTCCCACTCATGACAGTCTATTCAATTTTCATATCTAGCCCTCCTAAGTCTTCAAATTTCCCTGTATCTCATATTGTATCAGTCCAGGCTGGGAAACAGAAATCACTCTAGGTATTTCAAACAGAGAGTAGTTAATAGAGGAATTGCTTGTAAAGTGTTAGAAGGATCAAAGGAGTAAGACAGAAAGTAGTGTTACCCAGAACCCATAAATGTACCATCCCTGAGGCTACTGCAGTATCAGTGGGGAATACCACCCACTGTATCAGTAGGGAATGCTCTGAAAATGCCACCAGAGTCACTAAACAAGAAATTATGTCCCCATACTCTCACTAGCACTCTAAGAGCCTACAGTCCCCTTTCGCACTGCTGCTGCTGGCCTTATCCCAGGACTGGTGGAGCCAACAGTCACCTCCAATTCCCTGCTAACAGAAGCTAGAAGCGGAAATATGACTTCTCACATTCATCTAAATTCCAGTCTCGCACAAGTGCCTCACTCTGGCAGAACCTAACCAGAAAACGGCTGGCAAGGGAGACTAGGAAATATAATTTTAGGTTTCCAGTTTCTAGTCCCCAATAATACAAAGTAGAATGGGGGTGAGACTGAACTCAACGTAGATATTTGGCACATTTATTTATGTAATATTCCTCCATAGATACTTTGCATTATATGTTAGAGTTTGTGTTTGTTTGGTGGACTGCATATACATATAAGCACTTTATATAGGGAAGTATGAGACGTGCTGGTGTGATCAGCAGAAACAAAGTTCTGATAGGCCTATCTATAGGATGAGTTGTTGTTGATGGACCCCTGGTCCCTTTCACGGGATTTTATTTTACCCTGGAATAATTTTACCTATTAAAAACAGCAAGCAATAATGCCATGTACAAATGTGCACTCAATAGTAAACATTCAATCCTTAAATATCTTACCACTGTTTGGTCTTAGACTGACACAGGCACGAATAGAACTCATACTATAGACTAATGATGTTCAACCCCTGTTAAGGTCTTCTCTTACGTCTTCTCTGTCAAGGTGTATCTTAACCAGAAATAGTTTTTTTCATCCCACCCAATACTTTATTATGTAATAGTTTCCAAAGCACATAAATACTTGCCTATGGTTCACTGTACTCCAAATTTATGGATTTCCAAATAAAATCTCTTTAATTTGCTGTGACTGTTAAGGTTGTGTGTCAGCTTGGCTGGGCCATGATTCTCAGTGGTTTGGCAGTTACGATGTATTTTGGCAGTAGTATAATGATGTTATCACCTCCATGATGAGATCTGATATAACATGATCACCCCTATGATGGGATCTGCTGTGAGTAGCCAATCAGTTGAAAGGGAGTTTCTTTGGGAGTGTGGCCTGCACCCACTCTAGGTGGACTTTCTGGCGAGGCTCGTAGTTTTTTGTTTGCTCTGGATCCTGCAGCTGGCTCCTGTTTGTCTGACCTCAGGTTCTTGGGACTTGAGCTAGCAGCTTACTTGACATCTTGCCTGCCGATCTTGGGATTTGTTGGTCTCCACAGCCTGTAAGCCAGTGAAGTCTCTAGTCTGACCCACAGACTTGAGCTTTCCAGCCTCTACAACTGCATGAGCCATTACCTTGATATAAATCAAGGTGACTTACTTCCTGATGGCCTAGGTAACCTGAGGCATGGCTCTGTCCCTTTGGTCCCAGTGACAACTTTGCAAATCTCCTTGGTAATAATGTCCACTTTATTTGGAGAACTGCACACACAAATTTAGTCTAAGAATGACGTAGTGGAGTTTTTCACATGGCCTTCTTTTGTCAGTCTTCAGCACCTCTGATGATGGGATTATTATGGTTCTACCAGGGAAATTCATCTTTTTGGGAGATTTTCACTTTTAGGTGATCAGGTTGCTGAATGCCCAGATATCTTTGTTTTCGCTCTCAAATTGCTAATATTTGTATTATTATTTTCCTATTCTATTCTGGCTTGTTGATGGCACCTTTTCAGCTTGTTGTTACTACTATTAATTTATTCTCATAACTATATTTTTCTGAAATTTTGATGAGATTTAGGAAAGAGTGCAATTAAATTCTCAGGATCAGTCATCTTTCTTCAAATTAGAAGTCTTAGAATTTATTTCAAAAAAATCCATTTATTTATTTAAAAAAAAATGTCTCATGGAATTCACAAACCTATTTTTCTCATAACCTGAATGGAACTGTTACTTTATGAAAAAACTTCATGAATGTATATGACCTACTTTCAGAACTAGACCTTTTTTCTTCCCATTCTCTCCTTTTTCTGTCTTCCTCCATGATATTATCCTAATTTTCTCTGCCGTTCTCAGTAGGCACGAATAAGTGGTATTTGAGTGAAGTATTTAATTAACAAATGAGTTAATAATGCAGAATGATCTGGTACATATTATGTTGTTTTTGTTGTTGTTAGGTGCCATTGAGTTGGTTTCAACTTACAGTGGGCCTATGTATAACAAACAAAACACTTCCTAGTCCGCACCATCCTCAGAATCATTGTTATGTTTGAGCTCATTGCTGTAGTCACTGTGTTAATCCATCTCACTGGGGATCTTGCTTTTTTTTGCTGACTCTTTACCAAGCGTGATGTCCTTTTCCGGGGACTGGTCCCTCCTGATAACACGTCCAAAGTGCATTAGATGAAGTCTCGCCATCCTTGCTTCTAAGGAGCATTCTGGTTGTACTTCTTCCATGGTATATTCAATATTCCTTGCCAACACCACAATTCAAAGGCATCAGTTCTTCTTTGGTCTTCCTTATTCATTGTCCAGCTTTCACATGTATATGAAGTGATTGAAAATACCATAGTTTGGGCCAGGCATACCTTAGTCCTCAAAGTGACATCTTTGCTTTTTAACACTTTAAAGAGATCTCTTGCAGCGAATTTGCCCACTGCAATGCATCATTTGATTTCTTGATTGCTGCTTCCCTGGACATTGATTGTGGATCCAAGGAAAATGAAATCCTTGACAACTTCAATAATTTCTTCATTTGTCACGATGTCGCTTATTGGTCCAGTTGTGAGGATTTTCGTTTTCTTTATGTTGAAGTATAATCCATACTGAAGGCTGTAGTCTTTGATCTAAATGAATATAAATAGAACATATGGTAACTGAAATTTATTGCACACCTACTAAAACCCAGGAACTTTAAATATATATTTTACATTTACAAATTAAAACAACTTATTTATACTTACTCTATAGATGTAGTATACTGAGTTGTTTGCCTAAGATCCTGCAGTTAACAGCTCTTCTAGCCAAGATTGGCACCCATGTCTATTGATTCCAAGTACTTGCTTCTCTCAACACCAAACAAAATTTTAAATCTACAGCAATTGAGACTAAATATTATTGGATAGAATTATCAGTGTTCGAATATGGGTGTGAAAACTCTGAAATACATTGACATGGAAAGAATATATTATATGCAAAAAAGCATGCAAAATGGATAACTACAGAAGGCTATTTCTAACTAAAGAAGAGTAGTTGCCACTCACTGCCACTAGCCTCACCCTAGAGCCCCCATCCCACACTGTGACAGCTTTTACAGGAGAACACAATGGCTCGAGCATTTGTTGCCATGAGAACATTGATCACATTTGTTTGTTTTCTATTTCAAGCTGCAGAGTTCTCACTTCAGTACTTTTAATAGTCACAAAACAATAATCAGTCCTGCTCGTCACTCATCTTTCACTTGGCATCCTGCATAAAAGCAATTGGTCAGGATAATATTTTATAGGCTTGGTAGTCTGCTTATTTTTTACTGATAAATTTTGCTCAGAATATTAACTGCTGTCAAGGCAAGACAAAAGTTCTCCTGGACCAAGGTAACTGTTTTGAAAGAGTAAAATAAAAATAAATCTAATAAAATATTACTTATGGGAGAATGAAATTAACTTTTTTTCTTAGACTTTTAAAATACATTTAACTCAATAAATACATTATCAAATAGTATTGGAGAGTTTCTAAACCTGACTTCCAAAGTAGGCACTTTGATAAAGGTGGCCTCTTCTCAAGATTTGCTAGCCTCTAAGTACATTCCAAAGCAGCAAATCACCCATAACATCCTGCATATCAACAACATTCCTTTAGGGACCAGAACCAAGAGAAGTTCTGTCTAAATTATAAAGTGGTGGTGGTGGTGGGGTGACAATTATTTCCTACGGAAGATAAATGACTGAAGGAAAAAAAAAAGCTTCCAACTTCCCCTTCCTAAGAAAAATTCAGAGAAATCATAGCAGAAATAATGAAAAAATAAAGTCCACAGAAGCTTTGTAAACAAGAAATGGGAATAGAAATATTGAAGAATCTCTTAAAAAAAAAAAAAAGAAAGAAAGTACATGGGAAAAGATTTCCATACAGAGAAGTGCAAAAGTGAGATGAATGAGAAATATGTACCTTCTTTTTAAAAAATCCCATAATAAACTTTATAGTAGTATTTGATTTAAAAATGGAAAAGAATATAGCAATAATACCAGGACATTTTAAAATGAATTTTTTAACAAAAAGTCATTTGTCTATTCTTTTTCCAAAACTATGCTATCTTTATTACTGTATCTTTAAAGTAAGTCTTAATGTCAGATAGGGCAAATCCTCCAACTTTGCTGTTTCAAGTTTTTTTTTTTTTTTTTTGCCTTTCCAAATACATATTTTTAAACTACCATGTCATTTCCTAGAAAAAGATATGCTAGAATTCTGACTAAGATTGCTTTGAACTTTTAGATTGATTCAAGGAAACTGATATCATATCTCTGCTGAGTCTTCCAATCCATGAATATGGTATATACTCCATTTCATTTACTTACTTCTTCATATGAGTTTATACACACATATATATTTTTAAGTCATTGTTACAGAAGTTAAATCAATCAATGGAAAAGAATAGAGCCTAAAATTAGATCTTTATACATATGTGGGAAGGAGCCCTGGTGGTGCAGTGGTTAAGCATTCAGCTGCTAACTGAAAGGTTGGTGGTTCCAGCCCACCAGCTGCTCTGTAGAAGAAAGATGTGGCAGTCTGCTTCTGTAAAGATTACAGCCTTGGAAACCCTTTGAGGGCACTTCTACTCTGTCCTATAGGACTGCTATGAGTCGGGATCCATTCAATGGTAACAGGTTTGGTTTGTGTATGTGGAAATTGGTAAATAATGTTTTTTATCCATTTGAGAAAGAAGAAATTATTCCATGAGTGGTATTGGGAAAGTTAGCTTTCTATATGGAAAGAAAAAATTATGTGCATTTTTCTAATATATACAAAAACTAAGTTGCATTAAATATGTGCATTTTAAAATAATACACTTACACACTGAAAATGAAACATGAAAACAAACACAAAAATAAAAATCAAGCAAATTTGACTGCACAAAAATGTAAAACTCCTATAAGAAGGACACTGTAAAAAAGTTCATTAAAAAGTGACAAACTAGGGGCAGATATATATAATAAGACTGTTCAGTGGTTAGCATCCCACTTAAAAAGAATTATTAACTCCACCCCAAAAAGGAACATATACATATATGTGTGCATGTATGTATTTATATATATATACACACATACATACATATGCATATATATATAAAAAACCTACATGGCAAAGTTTACAGAAAATATGCACAAGTGATCTGAACAGGAAACATAATTATCTAGTAAATGTGAAAGGTGCTAAAACCAAAACAAACAAATCATCAACATAATATCAATTTTTGCCTATCAGATTGGCAACATAAGTTTAGAGGATATCTATCAGTGATTTTAGAAGATATCTGTCATTGACAAGGGCGTGAAGAACTTGGCACCTTCACATATCATTGTTCACACTGTGAATTGCAGCATCTTTTGGGATGATAGTTTGGCAATATGTGTAAGACATGAGATGTTCCTGCCTCATGATGCAGCAATTTTTCTTCTATTGATAGATAGTTCTCTTATGTATGAGAACCTTTATTCCAGCACTGATTAATCAGTGCAGTAAATTGGAAAACACTAACCATGGATGCTACAAAAAAAAAAAATTTTTTTTTTTACTTAACATAAATTATGGTAAGACACATTAGGCACTCTTTCTTTTTTAAATAAAGTATATCTTCATGTATTAATATGTTAAGTGTTTTACAGTATATTCAGTGAAAAGAATGTTCTGGACCCTGTGATCAAATGTATGTATTTTAAAATGTACTTGCATATGAATATTGATTTAAGCAGGGAATGTGTATCTATCTTGTTGTTCTTGTAATTGCATAAAAATAGACCTGTTTATGGTGCTACTTCTGGGAGCCAATTTAGATTGGAAAGAGGGTAAAGAAGAACTTTTCAAATCAACAAAGAATATTTTTGAAACAAAGAATAAATAAAGCAAATAAGCTAAAGAAAACAAAGATGCAAAAAAGGGAAGCACTCACTGAGAACCTGTTTGCGCTTTGCAAATGGAGGCTGTGAGTGACCATGCAATATAAAACTGAATTTGTAGGTAATTTACTCAATTTTCTGGGTAACTCGGTCACTTTTTCCTGAACTCTCTTTTGATATGCATTTGACAAATAACTTCGTAAGCCAGTTACAGTGTCTGATGGAGACTGAATTTATCAGGTTAATACAGGAAGAAGGGTCAATAGCGCTTGATCTACCTGACACTTTATTCAAAAAGTCTTCAGAAGATAGCTCTTGCTCTAGAACTATCTTCTAGTGGAATATGAAATCTAGGAACTTTATCACCTTCTGTTAAATCTTAAAAAAAAAAAAAAAATCTTAAGCACTATCAAATGCCCATACTCCTTCCTCTGCTGAAGAGAGCTGGTTACTATAACAACCACTGCGGCAGTATTACTAACCAAATACAAAAACAAAACCCACAACCTCAAACTAACGAGTGTTTCTGCATTCACAGTATAACCAGGTCATTTAGAAATCGACAGAAATATTATAAAGAAAGGGAGAAAATGAAAGGGATTTGAAATTAGAATATTAATCCTGGCAGCAAGTTTTAACAAAATACAGGACAGAGGAAAGCTGGCTAAATAAGGTAGCTGCCGCCTCCTGCTTAAGGCCATACTGTTCTCTTGGCTGCGCATAGTGCGGTAATAGTGCTACAGTTATACACAGAGACAGCATCTCCACCGCACTCCCCAACTCCATTTTAGGCTGTGGGTGAAACAGGTGAGCTAACTATGGATACCAGAAACAAAGCAATGAATATGTTTCCAGAAATACACTCTGATTTCACAATAAAGACTACAGACAGAGGTGAGAGCAATTGAATAAAGGAAGTATAAATTTGGAAGGTTTTATTTTTACTTACTGTAAAATGGAGATGACTTTTACATTTCTCCTGCCTTCCTATCACTATAACTAAAAAATTATGTAATCTTCTTAGAAACTGATGTGAAAGCTATTAAGCTTTATAGAATGCAAGTAATATTTATTATTAATAAAATATAAATGACCAAATGTCTGCAAATTATTGATAAGCTGCTTTTGCCATAGTGTTTTTAGTATTGTCCTTTCCCCTTTGACCAATAAGAAAGTTTATATATCTGAGAGCTAAACAATATTCTCCTAACACTATGAAATAAATTTAAGCCTCTCTGAGTAAAAAAAAAAAAAGAAAATTGATTAGGAAGTGTATCCAAGTATAGATGCCTACAGTCAATTTTGAAAAAGAATTAATGATTCTAAAATGGTAAAAAAAAAAAACTCAAAGGAAATAAGCCTTGTTTAAACTCTTCCTAGTATAAGTACACTTGGTAGTCAATAATTAAACAAGTAATTTTCAGAATTTAACTATGTAAAATGTCAAGTTTTTGTTATCCTGCTATATGTACTTCCTTCCATATAATGGTGTAATGACCTAAAAATCTTTACCCAACTAAGTGGAACCATTTATTCAGCTGTGAGAAAGTAAGCATAAAAATGACAGTTTCCCATTTTAGCTTGTTTTTTCCTGAAACTAAAAAGTAGTCAAAATAGCTTGTTTTAAGGAGAAACAAAAGCATGTGTGACAATCTTGTCTTGAATGAGTTCATGCACACCACATTCTCAACTACAACAGTATTTTTATAGCTGACTGATAAACCTCTAAAAATAGAGATTTATAAAGAGAAATGTCAACAACTAGAAAGCTAGATAGTGTTCCTATAAACGCTACTCTTGTTCGAAACCAAGTCTGTTAAATTAGAGAACTAGAAAAGAATGGTAGAATGTGGTAGAAAGGGTTTGAGTGTGGAGGTTTAGGAATGGCTATGGTTTTGTTTGACAAAGTGGTATCTATGATTAGTTTTATAAATCACCTATCATGGTAACAAAGGAAAAGTCTATAGAAAACCTGGAGGGGAAGTACATACAATCTGTAACTCCAGCCCCACAGCCTACAGAATGACAGTTTCCACATCAGTAAAAAAGCTTTGTGGTCATAAAAATAACATTATGTTTCTATGCTTTAGACTGCATGTAGTCTTCCATTGCTGTGGCGTCGATTCTGACTCATAGAGATCTTATAGGACAGAGTAGAACTGCCCCATAGAGTTTTCAAGGGGCGCCTGGTGGATTCGAACTGCTGACCTTTTGGTTAGCAGCTGTAGCTCTTAACCACTATGCCACCAGGATTTCCCATGTAGTCTTAGCCTCATAACATTGAAGATAATATTAGATATAAATAATTTTCTGTTTATTCTGTAAAGAAAGTAGAGTTGTTCTGTTTCTATAGAAAAAAAATGTGTGTCAGGAATGCTTTTATTCATGTTTTTTTTTTTTTTTTTTTTTCCCCAAAGGGATCCTCAAATCTCCATCTTGATCTCTGTTTTCATTATTTAAAAGTTTGAGAGTTAAATTCTACTAAACCAAACCCACTTCTATCAAGTCAATTCCGACTCATAGTGAACCAGTAGGGTTTTCAAGGCTGTAAATCTCCACTGAAGCAAACTGCCTTGTTTCTCCCAGGGAGCAGTTGGTGGTTTCGAACTGCTGGCCTTTCAGTTACCAGTCAACAGCTTTAACCACTGAGACACAAGGGCTCCTTAAATCCTACTAATGTGAGTAAAATCGAGATTCTGGGCAAACTGATGAGATTTGGGCCAATGTTAGCCCAAATGGCACAACTTGAGACAGCATTTTTAAGTAAATTTGATCAGAATAGATACATTTATGCAAAAATCTTAAGCCCTTTAGCAATTTATCATTGTGCAAACTCTAGCTTGGCATTCGAAGTTCTGTATCATTTACCATTGCCCTCTCTCTTTAAGAGTGCCTGTCTGGCACAAGCAATTTGCCATTAGCTGCTAACCTAAAGGGGGGGCTATTCAGACCTACCCAGAGGCTTCATGGAAGGAAGGCCTGGTGAACTGCTTCCATAAGGATTACAACCAAGAAAACCCTGTGGAACAATTCTTCTCTGTAACACATGGAACACAACTTGACAGATACAGGTTCTTTCTTTAGATCACTCCAGCAGCCAGATCTGCTAATTATACACCCTCCAAGCCAGCTCCTGAGCCTTGTGCATTTAATTCCCACTTGGAATGCTCTTCCCTTTTTTTTTAATTCTTTAACCACATTTGATTAAGGCTCCAAATTCTAGTTCAAGTCCCTTCACCTTCATGAAGTTCACATTCAGCCTTAAGTTATCTCTCCTTCAATGTAAATCTTAACATGTGTAATGATTACTGCTAATTAGCACATATTACCATATTTTATGCAAATGATGCATGCCTTCTATGTTTGTTTGCCAACTGAGCCCTCCCCCCCTTGAGGTAAGTGCTCTATGCTAATTTTTTACAGCAATATGTTTAAAAAAAATGGCATAGTGGCACTTATTAAAATACCTCATGGGGGGAGGGCTCAGTTGGCAAACAAAGCCAGAAGTTGAGTGTTATCTGCATAAAAATACAGTACAGACTTCTGAGTAATAATTGTCACTTATGTAAATGACCTGTGTTTAATCACTTTGAACTAAGGTAATACAGAAAAGTGCAAAGGGGTCTAATTCATTTATGTAATCCCACAGGAACCAGCAAATTTCTCAAATACAGTAATAATAGTGCTAATAACCAGCTACATTTATGAACTCATCATTGTATTTTCTGTGGAAGGAAGATACAGACTTGGAATTAAATCCAAACTCCACCATTTATCTGCTTGACACTTTGAGCTTTTTACTTAATATTTCCAAGATAGTATACAAAAATTTCACAGATGTTACCTTATTTAATCTTCAGCATAAATGTGCATGACAAATTCTATTATTAGCTCTCACTGTTATGGCTGAAGAAAGTGAAGCCCAAAAAGCTTACCTAAAAACAGTAGCTGGTAAACAGAAAGGTCAGGATTCCTGTGATTGAGAACCGGAGCTCTCATCTTACCCAGAGAGGAGTGCAAATTTGCATAGAAAGACTGTTGGGCATATATCTACTTAAATTTTACCTACAAGGAAATCAGATCTCAGGGTTATTTAGGGGTTGTCAATAGAAGACATTGTTAAGTGCTGTCCAGTTGATTTTGACTCATAGTAACCCCACGTGACCAAGTAGAATTGCCCCATAGGTTTTTCTAGGCTGTAGTCTTTGTTTTTTTTAGTCTTTGTGGGAGCAGATCACCAGGTCTTTCTCCTACAGAGCACCGGGTGGGTTCCAACCTCCAAACTTTCTGTTAGCAGCCTAGAGCTAACCTGTTGTGCTACTAGGGCTCCTTGACAATAGAAGGTAGATCTTCAAAATTACAATAAGAACCAGAGATGTGAGTTTAAAATAATTTTTAACTTTAACAAAAGGAACCGTTAAAGGACTACTTACTTCCTTCTTGCTCCATTGCCAGTAAAGCTAAAAGCCCCCACTATTCTCCCTTACAATGGTAGACTAGGTGCTATGTGTTAAATAAGCTCTTAAATTCCTTCAAGTAAAGGCTTGCCCTAATACAGCAGCTCTGACAGTCAGCTAGCACAGCTGCAGTGGTAGTTTTTCTTCCACTATAACTAGGTATTTGAAGTTGAAGCTGGTTTCTAATTAGCCATTCAAAATTAAGGCTGAATATGTAAAGAAAGAACGAGGAAATATCTCTAACATTTTTGCTTTTTAACAAGTTTGACCTTTTTAAGTTTGAATTTTGTGACAGGCTATGCCGCAAGAAAACCTAGAAGAAGTAAAAGTGGAGAAGTCTAAAAATATAAAGTATGAACATTGTACTAAAAAAAAGTTTAAACCTCAATTCAGCTCAGACGTCCTAAGTACAAATACTCATAAATTACCGCAACTATCGGTAAGATACATAGACTCCAACTGCCTCTTCCTTTCCTCATCATTTCCACTCCTCATGACCTCACCATTAGGTCTATTTTATCCTAACTTCACTAAAAGTGTTCAGTTTATAGTCATTAATTATTTTCCCTCCCTTGCCCTGCTGGTGCAGTGGTTAAAGCATTCAACTGCTAACCGAAAGGTCGGCAGTTCAAAACCACCAGTGGCCCTCTGGGAGAAAGATGTGGCAGTCTGCTTCTGTAGAGATTTACAGCCTTGGAAACCCTACGGGGTTGCTATGAGTCAGAATCAACTGGACAGCAGCGGTTTGTTTGTTTGTTTGCTTAAAGCCAACATTATATTCTAAGTGCTTATACATATTGATATCTCATTTCATGAAAGGCCAGTGGCCAACTAGTATATTATAGAGGCCAGCCAGGAATTAAGAAGACCTGCTTTAAATTCTATCTCTGTTGGAAACTAGTTGTATGTCTCATCTAAATCATGACCATTCTTGATCTCAGTTTTCTTATTTGTGAAAGAGAACTTTTATTCTAGATCACAGCCAAATATTAAGCCCTTTAATTTTACGCCTATAAATCAATGTATAGCTTCCAAAATAGTAATTTCCTTCTCTTCTTTTTCATTCTGGCGTCAATTTATTGCTCTAATTTGTTTCAATTTCTTGGTTATTAACTGCATCCTGTCACTACTTCAATTCCTAAGTATTTTCTCTGTTCACTTACTCATTCACAGGATTTTAATTCTCAGTTATTTGAAAGTGAATACTAAATTTTTAATTTCCTATTCCATAATTGGGGCCCTGGTGGCACAGTGATTAAGAGTTCAGACTACTTACCAAAAAGTCGGCAGTTCAAATTCACCAGCCACTCCTTGGAAACCCTATGGAGCAGTTCTGCTCTGTCCTGCAGGCTCACTATGAGTTGGAATTGACTCGACAGCAACTGGTACCCGGTATTCCGTAATTACCACACCCCATCATTTTCCCAGGTCATTTATATTGGATATAGAGATCACACTCTTACAGAAAGGCATTCATCTACCCCTCCCGTTCCACAGTTTCTGAGTCTTGGAATCAATTTAAACTCCTTCTTCAACACCTCTGTAGTTGATTCCCAACTAAATCTTATTATTCTTTCTACGTGATTTCCTAGTGAGAATTGAAAGCACCTGTGTCAACATAACTCAACTATTGGGAGTTGAGAACCGAGGCCACCTATGTCAATATAGCAATTTGGTCAAGGAAATACTTGCTGGGAAACATAAAATCATGACCCAACAGACAATCTCACCATTTGTTTCAGGAAGAATTGTTTTGTTCCAGAGATGGATGTACTAAATCTAGTAAGGACATACCAGTGCATATGACTGTCCCTCCATTCTCATAATCTACCCTTTACATGGTTGCTAGGCTAAACTTAAAAAAAAAAAAAAAACATAGGGACTTTTAAAACCTGAAAAGCCAATTTCCTAATACGATTGAAGCCCATTTCATCAACCGTTCCACCTTAACTTTCTATCAGATGACTGATTTCCATTTGCTTTTCTCATTTTTTTTTTTTACTTGTATGAGGGTCTTCTCCTGTAGTTACTTAATTTGCAGTACTCACTTGTCAGCAAATCATCAGCCACAAACTTTATTCTTTTATCTGAAAGTCTTACCTATTAATGACCACTCATACAAATTCAACATATCGTTGGCAACTCATTTCAATGCGCTTTTTTTTTTTTTTACAAGATTTCTACCTATAATAATTGGTCAACTAATTCAAATCACTCTTTTCATCAGAATTGTGTCTGAATTTACCTTATCTATTTACACATACTTTAAGATGTTTTATAAAAGTTCCCTCTAGGTTTTAATGTATGTTCCTTCTCTGTGGCAGAGTGAGTGGTGCTCAAACATTCAAACTTTTCCCCCCACATTTCTCAGCCTCTTTGTAGTTAAGCAGGACTGGGGAATAAGTGATATGTGTCACTTTTGGGGGGGAAAAAAAAAAAAACAGAAAAACACAGTAGAGCTACAGCTCACCCTTCCAGATGCCTCTCTCTTTTACTGCTGAGACAATCTAGAAAGCTGCAGATGCCAGATGGCGCAGCAACAAATGGTGTAGTCTCTATTGACTGGGCCTCAGAGTGACTCTATAGAGTAGGTTTCTCCAGTGGTATATCCTGGACATACAGTAAGAACAAAAATAGACCTTGCATCTTAAACCACTGAGATGCCACGGCTTGTACAATCTTCAAATTAGTCAAATGTTATGGATTGAATTATGTCCCCCCAAAAATATGTGTTGTAATTCCTAACCTCTATGCCTGTGGTTATAATCACATTTGGGAATGGGTTGTCTTTGTTATCTTAACGAGGCAGGATTGTTGTTGTTATGTGCCTCAAGTCGGTTCTGACTCATAGCGACCCTATGACGCTATGAGTTGGAAACACTGCCCGTTCCAGGGGCATCCTCGCAATTGTTGTTATGCTTCACCCATTGTTAAAGCCACTGTGTCAGTCCATCTCGTTGAAGGTCTTCCTTTTTTCGGTGTCTACTTTTCCAAGCATGATGAGCTTCTCCAGGGGTTGGTCCTTCCTGAAAACATGTCCAAAGTATGTGAGGAGAAGTCTTGCCATCTGTTATGGATTGAATTGTGGCCCCCCAAAACATGTGCCAACTTGGTTAGACCATGATTCCCAGTCTTGTGTAATTGTCCACAACTTTATCTTCTGATGTGATTTTCCTGTGTGTTGTAAATCCTACCTTCATGATGTTAAAGAGGCAAGATTCAGTCTATGAGATTAAGTTGTATCTTGACTCAATCTCTTTCGAGATATAAAAGAGAGAAGCGAGCAGAGAGACATGGGGACCTCATTACCACCAGGCAAGAAGAGCCAGGAGATGCATTCTTTGGACCTGAGGTCCCTGTGCTGAAAAGCTCCTAGACCAGGAGAAGATTAATTGCAAGGACCTTTCCCCAGAGCCAACAGAGAGAAAAAGCCTTCCCTTGGATCTGGCACCCTGAATCCAGACTTCTACCCTCCTAGACTGTGGAAGGATAAATTTCTCTTTGTTAAAGTGCTCCACTTGTGGTATTTCTGTTACAGCAGCACAGATACCTAAGACGGAATTTGGTACTGGAAGAGTGAGGCGGTGCTCTAACAGATACCTAATATGTGGAAGTGATTTTTAAACCGAATGGATAGAGGCTGGGAATTTTAAAGTCCCTAATAGTAAAAATCTAGATTGCCTTGAAGAGGCTGTTGGTAGAATTATGGACATCAAAGACAATTCTGGTGAGGACTCAGAAGGAAATGAGGAAAGCTGTTACAGCGGAGATGGCACAGAAGGCACAATTTTACTTTTGTGTGATATGAATGATAATGTTTGATAATTTCCACATTCTGGTGGATCACTCTTCTTTGGAATGAGTACAGATAGGAATCTCTTGCAGTCAGGTGGCCAAGTAGCTGTCTTTCAAATTTGTTGGCATAGACAAATGAGCACCTGCTGCACTGCATGTTTTTGTTGAAACTTCTCAATTGGTAGTCTGTCAGGTCCTGGGACTTTGTTTTTCACCAGTGCCTTCAGTGAAGCTTGGACTTCTTCCTTCACTACCATTGTTCCTTGATCATATGCTGCCTCCTGAAATTGTTGAACATGGACTAATTCTTCTTCGTACAGTGACTCCGTGTATTCCTTCCATCTTCTTTTGATGCTTCCTATGTCATTTAATATTTTCCCCATAGAATCCTTCAATATTGCAACTGGAGGCTTGAATATTTTCTTCAGTGCTTTCAGCTTGAGAAATGCCAAGCATGTTCTTCACTTTTGGTTTTCTAACTCCAGATCTTTGCACATTTCATTATAACACCTTACTTGGTCTTCTCGACCTGCCCTTTGAAATCTTTTGTTCAACTCTTTTATTTCCTTATTTCTTCCTTTCACTTTAGCTACTCTATGTTCAAGAGCAAGTTTTAGAGTCTCTTCTGATATCCATTTTGGTCTTTTATTTCCTTCCTGTCTTTTATTTCCTTCCTGTCTTTTTAATAACCTCTTGCTTACTTCATGTGTGATATCCTAGATGTCATTCCACAACTTGTCTGG
The DNA here is from genome assembly GCF_024166365.1 of Elephas maximus indicus. Classification (NCBI taxonomy): domain Eukaryota; kingdom Metazoa; phylum Chordata; class Mammalia; order Proboscidea; family Elephantidae; genus Elephas; species Elephas maximus. The sequence continues at coordinate 51,765,018 of NC_064824.1, read as the reverse complement.
TCTTCAGTCATTAGTGTTCAACACGTCAAATTTATTCTTGAGATGGTCTCTAAATTAAGGTGGTATATATTCAAGATCATACTTTGGCCCTTGTGGACTTGTTCTAATTTTCTTCAACTTCAACTTAACTTGCAAATAAGCAATTGATAGTTCCCCAGGCAGCCCGTGGCCTTGTTCTGACTAATGATATTGAGCTGTTCTATCATCTCTTTTCACAGATGTAGTTGATTTGATTCCTTTGTATTCTATCTGGAATCATTTCAATCACCAAGGACATATTTTCAAAGACTGATCCTTCTTCTTTGCTTCCAAATTTCACATCCCAATCACCAGTAATTATCAATGCATCTTGATTGCACGTTTATCAATTTCTGACTCAGAAGTTGGTAAAAATCTTAAATTCTTCATCTTTGGCATTAGTGATTTTTACATAAATACGAATAATAGTTGTGTTAACTGGACTTCCGGGTAGCTGATGGATATTATCCTATCACTAACAGCATTGTACTTCAGGATATATCATGAAATGTTCTTTTTGAAGATGAATACAATGCCATTCTCTCCAATTTGTCATTTTCCTGGTATAGTAAAAAAAAAAAAAAAAAATCCTGTTGCTGTTGAGTTGATTCTGACTCATAGAGACCCTATATGCAGAGTTGAACTGCCCCACAGGGTTTCCAAGGAGTGGCTGGTGGATTCAAACTACCCACCTTTAGGTTAGCAGCCAAGCTCTTAACCACCTGCCATAGTAGACCATATGATTGTCCAATTTAATATGGCCAATACCAGTCCATTTCAGCTCACCAATGCCTAGGACATTGATGCTTATGCATTCCATTTCATTTTCGATTATTTCCAATTTTCCTATTTATACTTCATACATTCCACGTTCCAATTATTAATGGATGTTTGCAGTTGTTTCTTCTCATTTTGAGTCATGCCACATCAGCAGATGAAGGTCCCAAAAGCTTGGCTCCATCCACATCATTAAAGTTAACTCTACTTTGAAGAGGCAGCTCTTCCCCAGTCATCTTTTGAGTGACTTCCAACCTAAGGGGCTCATCTTCTGGCACTACGTCAGACAATGTTCTGCTGCTATTTATAAGGTTTTCAGTGGTTAGTTTTTTTTTTTCAGAAGTAGACTGCTGGATCCTTCTTCCTTGTCTGTCCTATTCTGGAAGCTTAGCTGAAACCTGTCCACCCTGGGTGACCCTGCTGGTATTTGAAATACTGTTGATATAGTTTTGAGCATCACAGTAACATGCACACCACCACATTAAGACAAACTGACAGACAAGTGGAGGAGGCAGGGTTAGTGTATGCTATATTGTGACTCAATCTCTTTTGAGATATCAAAGAGATTAAACAAGCGAGCAGAAGAGAGATGGGGTAACGTAGATGTCAAGACACAAAGAGATCTTCAAGGAAACAGAAAGTAGAAGCTGAAGACACTAGGATCTTTCTCCAGAGATGACACAGAGAGAGAAAGCCTTGCCCTAGAGCTGGCACTTCAAATTCAGACTTCTAACCTTCTAAACTGTGAGAAAATAAATTTCTGTTTGTTAAAGCCATTCACTTGTGTTATTTCTGTTGTCATAGCAGCGCTAGATAACTAAGACACTCAAATAACTTTTTGTCAAGGCATGTATCTTCAACTGATATTATAGTTCAATTGATATTATAATTCAATTGATATTATAGTTCTCTCTACAGTGTCCTGTATAGGTTTCCGCACACACGATGTAGTCAATATATACTTTTGGCTATAGTCAATATATGCTTTTGACTATATGTTTTTATGTTTTTGTATCTACTTTTCTCTAAACATAATTGGTCCTAGAAATTGTAATGCAATAGAAATGAAAGTAATGATAATGATCTAAAACTTCCTCACACCATTTTAAGCATTGCATTTCAGAGGTGTGGAAAACAAAATAAAAAGCTTTGTAAAGAGGGGCGGGGCCAAGATGGCGGACTAGGTAGACGCTACCTCAGATCTCTCTTGCAACAGAGACTCAGAAAAACAAGTGAATCGATCACATACATAACAATCTACGAACCCTGAACAACAAACACAGATTTAGAGATGGAGAACGAACAAATATGGGGAAGCAGCGACTGTTTTCAGAGCCTGGAGCCAGCATCCCAGTCAGGTGACCTTAGTGCCAGGCTTAGGTCTGGGCCCAGGGGAGCTGAACTCAAAAATCTTGTGACAGTGCAAACAAGGGGCGCAGCCCTACCCCCCTGAACTGACTCCGGGAGGGGGCCCAGCCGGTCTACGCGGGCAGCGTGGCAACGCGGCTGGTGGGAGAAGTCCCCGGGAGGCAGTGACTGGTTTTGGAGCTGGGAGTGCAGCATCCCAGCTTGGCGCCAAGGTTTTGGCTGGCCGCTGTCACAGCACAAGCATGGGGCGCAGCCCTACTCCCCTGAACTAACCCCAGGAGGGGACCCAACTGGTCCTCAGAGGCGGCACGGCGACGCAGCTGGCCGGACAAGAAGTCCCCGGGAGGCAGCTACTGATTTTGGAGCCAGGAGTGCAGCATCCCAGCAGGGGAACCTTGACGCTGGGCTTTGGACTGGCAGCGGAGGATCTGACCGTGGCTTCAGTGGGCCAGACCCCCGGGGGCAATCTCCACACAGCCAGGTCACATAGGCAACACGCCCCTCAGGAATCTCAGATATAATAGTCATTCCAAGCAAGACAAGCAACTTTGGCTATATTCCGAGGTGCTACTCTCCTATTTCTCTGAACCCTCCCCTACCCTTCCCAGGTGGCTTCATTAACATTGGAATTTCCTGAGCCAGAGGGAGAACTGCTCCGCTCCACGTCGGCTTTCCTTTCCCCCCTTTTTTTCTTTGGTCTTTGCCTAACCCATTCTTCCGGCCTGAGAGAAGGAACCACAAAAAACCCAGGGACCAAAAATCCATCCCTAATAGGACTAAAAACACAGAACCAGCTACAGCCAAGCATATATGATCCAAATCTCAGACTTTCATCCTTACAGGGAACAAGGTGGTGGTTATAATCCAAAGGCAGTTCTGATAGGGATCTGAGTGCATTTTTTTTTTTTTTTTTTTAGTGGATTTTCTGGAAAAACATGTTTCCCAGGTCTGATATCTCTGCTTATTCAACAGAGCCCTAACTGACCCACAACAGGGAACTGAGGGCTGAAGCTCCCCCCAGACCACCTAGCCTCTTGCCTTAGGGGTCTAAGGAGGGTGACACCTACCAATCAGTAGAGGTACTTGCATTGGGGGCCTAAGGTACAGCTGCAGTGCCCTCCCACCAAGGTGCTATAGGAATAGAGACACACCTACCTCACTGACACTTGGGGGAAGCCTGTCAGCATCCTGCCCCCCTGGAGGGTGAACCCCAGCTGCTAATAGAATCTGGTGCACAAAACTATCACCACTACTTCTCGAGGTGGATAGGTGTTAAGGTGCAGCACACACTTGATGACCCAAAATCAGATTCTACTCAAGAATAGTGAATAGACTCAGGCATATATGTCTGGCAACAGCCCAAACCAGCTAGTAATAGGTCATAAGTAAGTCAAGGGCTACAACAAACAAGACAGCACAATCTAGTAGCCCATCCACGTATATTGAAAGAAAACAAAACAAGATAAGACTCAGTGAACAATTATAGAATAAACCACTACTATTAGTGATGGCTCGGAGACAGCAGTCGATATCAAACCACATAAAGAAGCAGACCATGACAGCTTCCACAACCCCCCAAACAAAAGAATCAAAATCTTTCCCAAATGAAGATACAATCTTGGAATTGTCAGATACAGAATATAAAAAACTAATTTACAGAATGCTTCAAGACATCAGAAACAAAATAAGGCGAACTGAAGAAAAAGCCAAGGAACAGACTGATAAAACAGTTGAAGAACTCAAAAAGATTATTCAAGAACATAGTGGAAAAATTAATAAGTTGCAAGAATCCATAGAGAGACAACATGTAGAAATCCAAAAGATTAACAATAAAATTACAGAATTAGACAATGCAATAGGAAATCAGAGGAGCAGACTCGAGCAATTAGAATGCAGACTGGGACATCTGGAGGACCAGGGAATCAACACCAACATAGCTGAAAAAAAATCAGATAAAAGAATTAAAAAAAATGAAGAAACCCTAAGAATCATGTGGGACTCTATCAAGAAGGATAACTTGCGGGTGATTGGAGTCCCAGAACAGGGAGGGGGGACAGAAAACACAGAGAAAATAGTTGAAGAACTCCTGACACAAAATTTCCCTGACATCATGAAAGACAAAAGGATATCTATCCAAGATGCTCATCGAACCCCATTTAAGATTGATCCAAAAAGAAAAACACCAAGACATATTATCATCAAACTGGTCAAAAACAAAGATAAAGAGAAAATTTTAAAAGCAGCCAGGGAGAAAAGAAAGGTTTCCTTCAAGGCAGAATCAATAAGAATAAGTTCAGACTACTCAGCAGAAACCATGCAGGCAAGAAGGCAATGGGACACGTATACAGACCACTAAAGGAGAAAAACTGCCAGCCAAGGATCATAAAAAATATATCCCGCAAAACTCTCTCTGAAATATGAAGGCGAAATTAAGATATTTACAGATAAACACAAGTTTAGAGAATTTGCAAAAACCAAACCAAAGCTACAAGAAATACTAAAGGATATTGTTTGGTCAGAAAACCAATAATATCAGATACCAGCACAACACAAGGCCACAAAACAGAACATCCTGATATCAACTCAAATAGGGAAATCACAAAAACAAATTAAGATTAAATAAAAAAAAAAAATGCTCATAACAGGGAATCACTGAAGTCAATATGTAAAAGATCACAATAATCAAAAAGAGGGACTAAATACAGGTGGCATAGAACTGCCAGATGGAGAGTGATACAAGGCAATATAGAACAATACAAGTTAGGTTTTTACTTAGAAAAATAGGGGTAAATATTAAGGTAACCACAAAGAGGTATAACAACTCCATAACTCAAGATAAAAGCCAAGAAAAACGTAACGACTCAACAAACATAAAGTCAAACACTATGAAAATGAGGATCTCACAATTTACTAAGAAAAACATCTCAGCACAAAAAAGTATGTGGAAAAATGAATTTGTCAACAACACACATAAAAAGGCATCAAAATGACAACACTAAACACTTATTTATCTATAATTACGCTGAATGTAAATGGACTAAATGCACCAATAAAGAGACAGAGAGTCTCGGACTGGATAAAGAAACACGATCCATCTATATGCTGCTTACAAGAGACACACCTTAGACTTAGAGACACAAGCAAACTAAAACTCAAAGGATGGAAAAAAATATATCAAGCAAACAATAAGCAAAAAAGAAGAGGAGTAGCAATATTAATTTCTGACAAAATAGACTTTAGACTTAGACTTAAATCCACCACAAAGGATAAAGAAGGACACTGCATAATGATAAAAGGGACAATTGATCAGGAAGACATAACCATATTAAATATTTATGCACCCAACAACAGGGCTGCAAGATACATAAATCAAATTTTAACAGAATTGAAAAGTGAGATAGATACCTCCACAATTACAGTAGGAGACTTCAACACACCACTTTCGGAGAAGGACAGGACATCCAGTAAGAAGCTCAACAGAGACACGGAAGACCTACTTACAACAATCAACCAACTTGACCTCATTGACTTCTACAGAACTCTCCACCCAACTGCAGCAAAGTATACTTTTTTTTCTAGCGCACATGGAACATTCTCTAGAATAGACCACATATTAGGTCATAAAACAAACCTTTGCAGAATCCAAAACATCGAAATGTTACAAAGCATCTTCTCAGACCACAAGGCAACAAAACTAGAAATCAATAACAGAAAAACTAGGGAAAAGAAATCAAATACTTGGAAACTGAACAATACCCTCCTGAAAAAAGACTGGGTTATAGAAGACATCAAGGAGGGAATAAGGAAATTCATAGAATGCAACGAGAATGAAAATACTTCCTATCAAAACCTCTGGGACACAGCAAAAGCAGTGCTCAGAGGCCAATTTATGTCGATAAATGCACACATACAAAAAGAAGAAAGAGCCAAAATCAGAGAATTGTCCCGACAACTTGAACAAATAGAAAGTGAGCAACAAAAGAATCCATCAGGCACCAGAAGAAAACAAATAATAAAAATTAGAGCTGAACTAAATGAATTAGAGAACAGAAAAACAATTGAAAGAATTAACAAAGCCAAAAGCTGGTTCTTTGAAAAAATTAACAAAATTGATAAACCATTGGCTAGAATGACTAAAGAAATACAGGAAAGGAAACAAATAACCCGAATAAGAAACGAGAAGGACCATATCACAACAGAACCAACTGAAATTAAAAGAATCATATCAGATTATTACGAAAAATTGTCCTCTAACAAATTTGCAAACCTAGAAGAAATGGATGAATTCCTGGAAAAACACTACCTACTTAAACTAACACATTCAGAAGTAGAACAACTAAATAGACCCATAACAAAAAAAGAGATTGAAACGGTAATCAAAAAACTCCCAACAAAAAAAAGCCCTGGCCCGGACGGCTTCACTGCAGAGTTCTACCAAACTTTCAGAGAAGAGTTAACACCACTACTACTAAAGGTATTTCAAAGCATAGAAAATGACGGAATACTACCCAACTCATTCTATGAAGCCACCATATCCCTGATACCAAAACCAGGTAAAGACATTACAAAAAAAGAAAATTACAGACCTATATCCCTCATGAACATCGATGCAAAAATCCTCAACAAAATTCTAGCCAATAGAATTCAACAACATATCAAAAAAATAATTCACCACCACCAAGTGGGATTTTTACCAGGTATGCAAGGCTGGTTTAATATTAGAAAAACCATTAATGTAATCCACCACATAAATAAAACAAAAGACAAAAACCACATGATCTTATCAATTGATGCAGAAAAGGCATTTCACAAAGTCCAACACCCATTTATGATAAAAACTCTCACCAAAATAGGAATTGAAGGAAAATTCCTCAGCATAATAAAGGGCATCTATGCAAAGCCAACAGCCAACATCACTCTAAATGGAGAGAGCCTGAAAGCATTTCCCTTGAGAACGGGAACCAGACAAGGATGCCCTTTATCATTGCTCTTATTCAACATTGTGCTAGAAGTCCTAGCCAGAGCAATTAGGCTAGACAAAGAAATAAAGGTCATCCGGATTGGCAAGGAGGAGGTAAAATTATCTCTATTTGCAGATGACATGATCTTATACACAGAAAACCCTAAGGAATCCTCAAGAAAACTACTGAAACTAATATTTAAGAGTTTGGCAGAGTCTCAGGTTATGAGATAAACATACAAAAATCACTTGGATTCCTCTACATCAACAAAAAGAACATCGAAGAAGAAATCACCAAATCAATACCATTCACAGTAGCCCCCAAGAAGATCGAATACTTAGGAATAAATCTTACCAAGGATGTGAAAGACCTATACAAAGAAAACTACAAAGCTCTACCACAAGAAATTAAGAAGGACCTACTTAAGTGGAAAAACATACCTTGCTCATGGATAGGAAGACTTAACATAGTAAAAATGTCTATTCTACCAAAAGCCATCTATACATACAATGCACTTTCGATCCAAATTCCAATGTTATTTTTTAAGGTGATAGAGAAACAAATCACCAACTTCATATGGAAGGGGAAGAAGCCTCGGATAAGCAAAGCATTACTGAAAAAGAAGAAGAAAGTGGGAGGCCTCACTCTACCTGATTTCAGAACCTATTATACAGCCACAGCAGTCAAAACAGCCTGGTACTGGTACAACAACAGGCACATAGACCAATGGAACAGAATTGAGAACCCAGATATAAATCCATCCACATATGAGCAGCTGATATTTGACAAAGGCCCAGTGTCAGTTAATTAGGGAAAAGATAGTCTTTTTAAGAAATGGTGCTGGCATAACTGGATATCCATTTGCAAAAAAATGAAACAGGACCCATACCTCACACCAAGCACAAAAACTAACTCCAAGTGGATCAAAGACCTAAACATAAAGACTAAAACGATAAAGATCATGGAAGAAAAAATAGGGACAACCCTAGGAGCCCTAATACAAGGCATAAATAGAATACAAAACATTACCAAAAATGACGAAGAGAAACCAGATAACTGGGAGCTCCTAAAAATCAAACACCTATGCTCATCTAAAGACTTCACCAAAAGAGTAAAAAGACCACCTACAGACTAGGAAAGAATTTTCAGCTATGACATCTCCGACCAGCGCCTGATCTCTAAAATCTATATGATTCCGCCAAAACTCAACCACAAAAAGACAAACAACCCAATCAAGAAGTGGGCAAAGGATATGAACACACACTTCACTAAAGAAGATATTCAGGCAGCTAACAGATACATGAGAAAATGCTCTCGATCATTAGCCATTAGAGAAATGCAAATTTAAACTACGATGAGATTCCATCTCACTCCAACAAGGCTGGCATTAATCCAAAAAACACAAAATAATAAATGTTGGAGAGGCTGTGGAGAGATTGGAACTCTTATGCACTGCTGGTGGGAATGTAAAATGGTACAACCACTTTGGAAATCTATCTGGCGTTATCTTAAACAGTTAGAAATAGAACTACCATACAACCCAGAAATCCCACTCCTCGGAATATACCCTAGAGAAATAAGAGCCTTCACACAAACAGATATATGCACACTCATGTTTACTGCAGCTCTGTTTACAATAGCAAAAAGTTGGAAGCAACCACCCATCAACGGATGAATGGGTAAATAAATTGTGGTATATTCACACAATGGAATACTACGCATCGATAAAGAACAGTGACGAATCTGTGAAACATTTCATAACATGGAGGAACCTGGAAGGCATTATGCTGAGCGAAATTAGTCAGAGGCAAAAGGACAAATATTGTATAAGACCACTATTATAAGATCTTGAGAAATAGTAAACCTGAGAAGAACACATACTTTTGTGGTTACGAGGGGGGGAGGGAGGGAGGGTGGGAGAGGGTTTTTTATTGATTAATCAGTAGATAAGAACTGCTTTAGGTGAAGGGAAAGACAACACTCAATACATGGAAGGTCAGCTCAATTGGACTGGACCAAAAGCAAAGAAGTTTCCGGGATAAAATGAATGCTTCAAAGGTCAGCGGAGCAAGGGTGGGGGTTTGGGAACCATGCTCTAAGGGGACTTCTAAGTCAATTGGCAAAATAATTCTATTATGAAAACATTCTGCATCCCACTTTGAAATGTGGCATCTGGGGTTTTAAATGCTAACAAGCGGCCATCTAAGATGCATCAATTGGTCTCAACCCACCTGGAGCAAAGGAGAATGAAGAACACCAAGGTCACACGACAACTAAGAGCCCAAGAGACAGAAAGGGCCACATGAACCAGAGACCTACATCATCCTGAGACCAGAAGAACTAGATGGTTCCCGGCCACAATCGATGACTGCACTGACAGGGAGCACAGCAGAGAACCCCTGAGGGAGCAGGAGATCAGTGGGATACAGACCCCAAATTCTCATAAAAAGACCATACTTAATGGTCTGACTGAGACTAGAGGAATCCTGGCGGCCATGGTCCCCAAACCTTCTGTTGGCACAGGACAGGAACCATCCCCGAAGACAACTCATCAGACATGAAAGGGACTGGACGGTGGGTGGGAGAGAGATGCTGAAGAAGAGTGAGCTAATCATATCAGGTGGACACTTGAGACTGTGTTGGTATCTCCTGTCTGGAGGGGGGATGGGAGGATAGAGAGAGTTGGAGGCTGGCGGAATTGTCACGAAAGGAGAGACTGGAAGGGCTGACTCATTAGGGGGAGAGCAAGTGGGAGTAAGGAGAAAGATGTATATAAACTTATATGTGACAGACTGACTTATTTTGTAAACGTTCACTTGAAGCTCAATAAAAGTTAATTAAAAAAAAAAAAAGCTTTGTAAAGAAGAGAATTATCTGGGTGTGTCTCCCAGGGGTTAATCAGGAAGGCAGGACCCCTGTGAATTATGGGATATCATTTATTATAGAAATCATAGAAAACAGACCTTACAAAATTGTAGGAGGCTCTGCATAAGGAAAGGTCTGAGAAAAGAAGCAGAGGGATCAGAAAAGACACCTACCAGTACATCTGAGTAGCCAAGGGAGTACAGCCATTGAAGGAGAACTGTGAGGGTGAGCTGTGAAGTGGAGTCTCAACTAAGTGTCTGGGCAGCAGTTGAGTAGAATCTGGACATGGACTGAAGGAGAGCAGGAAACATATTGGCAACTCTGTGTACGTCTTCTCAGCCATCTAACCGTGGAGACCTTCAGAAAGTAACGGCAGTTGTTTCACTTCACTTTCAAAATCACACAAATTCCTCTTTTGTCCCACCTAATCCAAAACCAAACAAAGGAGGGACTTTTAGTCCTGGAAAGAGGGTGGACTTGTTAAAAGCCAAGGTGAGATTTATCAGCTTGAGGGCAAAGAGTTGTGGGTTAAAATGTTCACAAGTTCTTTACAGTTTCTCTATCAAGGGGTGGAGGCTAGCTCCCCTCTCTTTGAATCTAGATTTGCTTTGAGACATGCTTTGTTTTGCAGCATATGTAAAGCTGATTGTTTCTTGCCTTAAGAGATCTTGCAGGGAGCGTAATTGACTAGAGGCCTCTGCTGCTGCCCCCCTGGATCTGTCCCTCACCACTGCCCAGGCCACACTTCCCTTTGGCTGCTCTAGTCCAACAAGGGAGTATCCATATCCAGGGTTACTAATGCAGGTTCATTCCTGAGAGACATGGAACTCCTTTAACAAACGACTTTGCCTGGATGACTCCCTATTGGCTTGACAGAAAAATTCTCAGAACTGTGCTACAATCTGAAACTCTCTTTACCCAACGCTTCTTTTGCTTCTCTCTCCTTCATAGGTGGCCGGCCTGCCTGACAATCTGAAGACCCTACCTGCTTTGTCTGGTTTCCTCTTCCCTTATCATTCAAAGGTATTTTCTCAAAAAAAAAAAAAAAAAAAAAAAACTTGCACATCTAATCCCATTTGGCATATGCTGCTTGTAAGACACGAATTAACTAGGCAGTTTATTACGCAGCAACAGATAACCAAAGCACGGTTGACCATTCTTCCACATTTATCTAACAGACCTCTCTTCATGTAATTAGATTCTGCTCAATAAAGATTTTGTTTTACAAAATGTTTAATTATTAATGGTTATTCCTTTATGAACTTCTTATCTAAATCATAAATTAGGTAAAATATATTCTTTGTTCAGGTCAGATATTTAAAGTTTTTATTTCCCCCCTGGAAATAGAGTAATATCTACTTTGAAAAGAAAGATCACATTCTCATGAAAACATAAGGTGCTCAGATTACCTTGCTTACAATGAGCAATCAACAAATCCTGAATGCTTGCTATCTGTGAGATAAATCGTTCAGCTCTAACAACATGAAATTAATAAGACAAAGACTGTATTTTCAAGAAGCATTTACATTTACTATACCATGGAACAAATCAATATACAAATGTAATCAAAGTGTCACGAAGTTAACTCCTGGCTGATCTAATTGCTTCACCTCTTTACTACTGGAGTAAGCCAACCAAGAGTTAACCTCAGCAAGGCCCACATTTGGCAGGGTTTGCAGAAAGAGTAGCATGAAAAGAAAGATAGAGAACCAGCAAAAAATACAAAAATAACAGCAACAAAAAAGAACAATCTGCAGTCTTAGCGAGAGTTAGAACAGTTCATGAAATAAAAGGAAATGATACCCGTTTAATGTGAGGTAGGATTTTTTGCACTAGCAGCCTAATCTGATCCCCACAAAATATCAGCAAACCCGGAAATTCTAGGAAGTTGATGCTCTTAGATCTTGAGTATCTTGAACATGAAATATCTTTACATGACACAACGCTCTGTCTAATTCATTTAACAGGATGCCTCGCTGGAATGCAAAGAGTGAGAAAGGAAGTTTGAAGCAGTAGATGTTCAGGAGAAGGCAAACAAAACCAAAAAAATCAAATTTTGAAAGTAGTAGGTCATTTGAAACCTTCAGGATTGCAAATTTGGGGTGAGAAATCCAATTTCAGGGAGTGTGTAAAGTAGAAACCACAATAAAATCACATGAAAATAATGGACTTCGGTATTCAACATAAAGTTTTTTCTCTTTTTTTTTTTCCAGCCTCCTTCTAATTCCTGGCTTGATGGGGGAGTTTAAAGTTCTTTGCCTTCGCCAATCAGAACTCTGGGTGACTTTAGAAAGAGAAAAGACAACTTAAACTTGCAAAATGAGCCAAATTACATGATATAACTTAATAACAGACAGATGCGTGAATTTCAGCCTGATGTTATCCCTGATAGAAACAGGGACCCAGTCAAAAGTGTTAGTGAAAATGGAGGGGACAGTCATTTATCTTGTGGCATTTGAGAGACTGGGTCATACATATCTCAATCTGAAATCTCTTTCATAATCAATTCTTTTTATCATTGCATTAAAAATTTCTCTGAAAAAAGGAATAGTTTTCAGAAGAAGAGAAAGACACTTGAAGGCATTACAGCTCAGAGACTCCTTAGCAGGGGCTAGTCAGTAGAAAACAGTGACTGATGGCTAAGAGCATGCCACCCTCTGAGATCATTTCCTGGCTCTTTCACATATTATCTGTCACCTTATTCAAGGGATATAGCATCTTTAACACATAGTTTCCTTATCTTAAAAACAGGAATAGTAATAGCCACATCATAGTATGGTACCAAAAAGAGAAAAACCAAACCCCTTGCCATCCAGTCAGTTCCAACTAACTCATAATGACCCTATATGAAAGAGTAGAACTGCCTTTTGGTTAGCAGACAAGCTCTTAACTACTGCACCACTAGGGCTCCTAATGATGGCATCTTTTATTGAGTGCTATGATATGTTATAAAATGCTTTCTATGCATTATCTCATTTATCCTTTCCAAGGAATGTGGAGTAGGCACTATTTTTAACCCCATCTTGCCGATGAAGACTATAAGCCACAAGGATTAAGTGATATCACTCAAATTCGCACTGCTTGCAAGAAGCTTAAAACCCAGGCAAGAGTCCTACATCAATATCTTTTTACTTATAATTTAATTTATGTTTTAAAACTATATTTACTTATTTTTGAAAAAATTTTTTAACTGCATGATTCAAATTTCAAATGTTAGCTATCAATGTTAGCAGATTCTTGTCTGTCCTAAATGAAAAATTATATGCATAAGTATGCAAAAAAGTATTTATATACATATATACACACAAGAGGTCTTTTTTTTTTTCCTAATGAATGACCTGATTTTAAAAAAAAAAAAAAAACTGCAGCATTCTACTCTAAAAATAACATCCTGCATAATATATATGAGCTACTATCTGAACATGTAGAAATTCAGCTTACTCTCACCAAATATTTTCCCAATGCTCAGGCATAGTTTAAAGAGCTCAGGAAGCTAGAATAATCAGGCCTTTTGAATACACAGAAACACACACATATATGTACATATATACATATATATGCATACATATAACTCATCCACATTAAATATTTATTTAGAGTCAACTCATGAAACTGAACAATAATCTTTAGCAAATCCATTTTTTTTTTTTTGGTAGGGTACTTATTATATAAGTCCACAGTAATGTTATGAATGCTACTATTCTTGTTAATAATAAAACCCTTAGAAAATTTAAAGCTTCTATTTTGAAGATATTTATTAATCATCTTTGATCTGTTCTGAACATTTGCTCCTCCTGGTTCTTTTTCTGATTATCCTGATTCCATTCTAAGGAAAACTTACCTTACCCTATTAAGAAGAATATCATTATCAAAGCTCTTCAAGGATAGGTCAGTAGCATGAAACCCTTATATATTAATAGTCAGAGGCTCAGAAGTTAACCAATAAATGTTATTGCTATGATGATGATAAAATAACATTTGCCCAAAGAGAAGCAGGAACTAAAACAATGAAGACTTTAGCTTTAATTTCTCATCTTCTGTTAACCCCCACTGATGATCACAAAATGAACTTTCTAATTCTCTACTCAAATCACTGGTAAGAAAAAGTTTATTAAATATATCTTTGTTTAAAAATCTTTGTGACATCCAAATGACATAATGAAAATACTTCTCAGACTAATTTGTATCCAGCTTTGTCCTTCAGTTGAATAATTACCCATTGCCGTCTAGTTGATTTCAACTCATAACAACCCTGTAGGACAGAGTGGAACTGCCCCATGGGTTTTCCAAGGCTGTAATATTTATGGCCCAACATGTCTATCGGTTTGTCATAATGTGGTGGTTTGAATGTTGCTGTGGTGCTGAAAGTTATGCCACCAGTATTTCAAATGCCAGCAGGGTCACCCATAGTGGACAGGTTTCAGGGGAGCATCTAGACTAAACCAGAGTAAGAAGAAGGATCCTGTGCTATACTTCCAAAAAAAAGAAAAGGCCAATGAAATACTTATGAACAGCTGTGGAACACTGCCTGGTATAGTGCCAAGAGATGAGCCCTTCAGTTTGGAAGGCACCCAAAATATGACTAAGGAAGAGCTGCCTCCTCAAAGTAGAGTCAACCTTAATGACTTGAGTGGATTAAACCTTTCAGGACCTTCATTTGCTCATATGGCACAACTCAAAATGAGAAGAAACAGCTGCAAGTATCTATTAAAAACCGGAACATAGAATGTATGAAGTATGAATCTAGGAAAATTGGAAGTCATCAAAAATGAATTGGAGCGGAGCCAAGATGGCGGACTAGGCAGACGTTACCTCGGATCCCTCTTACAACAAAGACACGGAAAAACAAGTGAATCGATCACATACATAACAATCTACGAACCCTGAACAACAAACACAGATTTAGAGACGGAGAACGAACTAATACGGGGAAGCAGCGATTGTTTCCAGAGCCTGGAGCCAGCGTACCAGTCAGGTACGGCACAAGCACAGAGACCTGCTCCACCCCCCTGAACTAACCCCGGGAGGAGGACCAGCCGGTTCCACGGGCGGCGTGGGACGCAGCCGGTAGGAGAAGTCCCCGGGAGGCAGTGACTGATCTTGGAGCAGAAAGAGCAGCATCCGAGCCGGGGAACCGTCCCGCAGGGATTTGGACTGCACGCAGGCGGCTTCATTAACATCTGAATAGCCTGAGCCAAAGGGAGAACTCTGATAGGGATCTGACTGCAGTTTTTTTTTAGCGGATTTTCTGGAAAAACTAGTTTCCCAGTGATGGCTCGGAGACAACAATCCATATCAAACCACTTAAAGAAGCAGACCGTGACAGCTTCTCCAACCCCCCAAACAAAAGAATCAAAATCTTTCCCAAATGAAGATACAATTTTGGAATTATCAGATACAGAATATAAAAAACTAATTTACAGAATGCTTAATGATATCACAAATGAAATTAGGATATCTGCAGAAAAAGCCAAGGAACACACTGATAAAACTGTTGAAGAACTCAAAAAGATTATTCAAGAACATACTGGAAAAATTAATAAGTTGCAAGAATCCATAGAGAGACAACATGTAGAAATCCAAAAGATTAACAATAAAATAACAGAATTAGACAACGTAATAGGAAGTCAGAGGAGCAGACTCGAGCAATTAGAATGCAGACTGGGACATCTGGAGGACCAGGGAATCAACACCAACATAGCTGAAAAAAAATCAGATAAAAGAATTTAAAAAAATGAAGAAACCCTAAGAATTATGTGGGACTCTATCAAGAAGGATAACCTGCGGGTGATTGGAGTCCCAGAACAGGGAGGGAGGACAGAAAACACAGAGAAAATAGTTGAAGAACTTCTGACAGAAAACTTCCCTGACATCATGAAAGACGAAAGGATATCTATCCAAGATGCTCATCGAACCCCATTTAAGATTGATCCAAAAAGAAAAACACCAAGACATATTATCATCAAACTCACCAAAACCAAAGATAAACAGAAAATTTTAAAAGCAGCCAGGGAGAAAAGAAAGGTTTCCTTCAAGGGAGAATCAATAAGAATATGTTCTGACTACTCAGCAGAAACCATGCAGGCAAGAAGGGAATGGGACCACATATACAGAACACTGAAGGAGAAAAACTGCCAGCCAAGGATCATATATCCAGCAAAACTCTCTCTGAAATATGAAGGCGAAATTAAGATATTTACAGACAAACACAAGTTTAGAGAATTTGCAAAAACCAAACCAAAGCTACAAGAAATACGAAAGGATATTGTTTGGTCAGAGAACCAATAATATCAGATATCAGCACAACACAAGGTCACAAAACAGAACGTCCTGATATCAACTCAAACAGGGAAATCACAAAAACAAACAAATTAAGGTTAATTAAAAAAAAAAAAAAATACACATAACAGGGAATCATGGAAGTCAATAGGTAAAAGATCACAATAATCAAAAAGAGGGACTAAATACAGGAGGCATTGAACTGCCATATGGAGAGTGATACAAGGCGATATAGAACAATACAAGTTAGGTTTTTACTTAGAAAAATAGGGGTATATAATGAGGTAACCACAAAAAGGTATAACAACTCTATAACTCAAGACAAAAACCAAGAAAAACGTAACGACTCAACTAACATAAAGTCAAACACTATGAAAATGAGGATCTCACAATTTACTAAGAAAAACGCCTCAGCACAAAAAAGTATGTGGAAAAATGAAATTGTCAACAACACACATAAAAAGGCATCAAAATGACAGCACTAAAAACTTATTTATCTATAATTACCCTGAATGTAAATGGACTAAATGCACCAATAAAGAGACAGAGAGTCACAGACTGGATAAAGAAACACGATCCATCTATATGCTGCCTACAAGAGACACACCTTAGACTTAGAGACTCAAACAAACTAAAACTCAAAGGATGGAAAAAAGTATATCAAGCAAACAATAAGCAAAAAAGAAGAGGAGTAGCAATATTAATTTCTGACAAAATAGACTTTAGACTTAAATCCACCACAAAGGATAAAGAAGGACACTATATAATGATAAAAGGGACAATTGATCAGGAAGACATAACCATATTAAATATTTACGCACCCAATGACAGGGCTGCAAGATACATAAATCAAATTTTAACAGAACTGAAAAGCGAGATAGATACCTCCACAATTATAGTAGGAGACTTCAACACACCACTTTCGGAGAAGGACAGGACATCCAGTAAGAAGCTCAACAGAGACACGGAAGATCTAATTACAACAATCAACCAACTTGACCTCATTGACTTATACAGAACTCTCCACCCAACTGCTGCAAAATATACTTTTTTTTCCAGCGCACATGGAACATTCTCTAGAATAGACCACATATTAGGTCATAAAACAAACCTTTGCAGAGTCCAAAACATCGAAATATTACAAAGCATCTTCTCAGATCACAAGGCAATAAAACTAGAGATCAATAACAGAAAAACGAGGGAAAAGAAATCAAATACTTGGAAAATGAACAATACCCTCCTGAAAAAAGACTGGGTTATAGAAGACATCAAGGAGGGAAAAAGGAAATTCATAGAAAGCAACGAGAATGAAAATACTTCCTATCAAAACCTCTGGGACACAGCAAAAGCAGTGCTCAGAGGCCAATTTATATCAATAAATGCACACATACAAAAAGAAGAAAGAGCCAAAATCAGAGAACTGTCCCTACAACTTGAACAAATAGAAAGTGAGCAACAAAAGAATCCATCAGGCACCAGAAGAAAACAAATAATAAAAATTAGAGCTGAACTAAATGAATTAGAGAACAGAAAAACAATGGAAAGAATTAACAAAGCCAAAAGCTGGTTCTTTGAAAAAATTAACAAAATTGATAAACCATTGGCTAGACTGACTAAAGAAATACAGGAAAGGAAACAAATAACCCGAATAAGAAATGAGAAGGACCACATCACAACAGAACCAAATGAAATTAAAAGAATCATTTCAGATTATTATGAAAAATTGTACTCTAACAAATTTGAAAACCTAGAAGAAATGGATGAATTCCTGGAAAAACACTACCTACCTAAACTAAAACATTCAGAAGTAGAACAACTAAATAGACCCATAACAAAAAAAGAGATTGAAACGGTAATCAAAAAACTCCCAACAAAAAAAAGTCCTGGCCCGGACGGCTTCACTGCAGAGTTCTACCAAATTTTCAGAGAAGAGTTAACACCACTACTACTAAAGGTATTCCAAAGCATAGAAAATGACGGAATACTACCCAACTCATTCTATGAAGCCACCATCTCCCTGATACCAAAACCAGGTAAAGACATTACAAAAAAAGAAAATTATAGACCTATATCCCTCATGAACATTGATGCAAAAATCCTCAACAAAATTCTAGCCAATAGAATCCAACAACACATCAAAAAATAATTCACCCTGATCAAGTGGGATTTATACCAGGTATGCAAGGCTGGTTTAATATCAGAAAAACCATTAATGTAATCCATCACATAAATAAAACAAAAGACAAAAACCACATGATCTTATCAATTGATGCAGAAAAGGCATTTGACAAAGTCCAACACCCATTCATGATAAAAACTCTTACCAAAATAGGAATTGAAGGAAAATTCCTCAACATAATAAAGGGCATCTATGCAAAGCCAACAGCCAATGTCACTCTAAATGGAGAGAACCTGAAAGCATTTCCCTTGAGAACGGGAACCAGACAAGGATGCCCTTTATCACCGCTCTTATTCAACATCGTGTTGGAAGTCTTAGCCAGGGCAATCAGGCTAGACAAAGAAATAAAAGGTATCCGGATTGGCAAGGAAGAAGTAAAGTTATCACTATTTGCAGATGACATGATTATATACACAGAAAACCCTAAGGAATCCTCCAGAAAACTACTGAAACTAATAGAAGAGTTTGGCAGAGTCTCAGGTTATAAAATAAACATACAAAAATCACTTGGATTCCTCTACATCAACAAAAAGAACACCGAAGAGGAAATAACCAAATCAATACCATTCACGGTAGCCCCCAAGAAGATAAGATACTTAGGAATAAATCTTACCAAGGATGTAAAAGACCTATACAAAGAAAACTACAAAGCTCTACTACAAGAAATTCAAAAGGACATACTTAAGTGGAAAAACATACCTTGCTCATGGATAGGAAGACTTAACATAGTAAAAATGTCTATTCTACCAAAAGCCATCTATACATTTAACGCACTTCCGATCCAAATTCCAATGTCATATTTTAAGGGGATAGAGAAACAAATCACCAATTTCATATAGAACGGAAAGAAGCCTCGGATAAGCAAAGCACTACTGAAAAAGAAGAAGAAAGTGGGAGGCCTCACCTTTCCTGACTTCAGAAACTATTATACAGCCACAGTAGTCAAAACAGCCTGGTATTGGTACAACAACAGACACATAGACCAATGGAACAGAATTGAGAACCCAGACATAGATCCATCCACGTATGAGCAGCTGATATTTGACAAAGGACCAGTGTCAATTAACTGGGGAAAAGATAGCCTTTTTAACAAATGGTGCTGGCATAACTGGATATCCATTTGCAAAAAAATGAAACAGGACCCATACCTCACACCATGCACAAAAACTAACTCCAAGTGGATCAAAGACCTAAACATAAAGACTAAAACGATAAAGATCATGGAAGAAAAAATTGGGACAACCCTAGGAGCCCTAATACAAGGTATAAACAGAATACAAAACATTACCAAAAATGATGAAGAGAAACTCGATAACTGGGAGCTCCTAAAAATCAAACACCTATGCTCATCTAAAGACTTCACCAAAAGAGTAAAAAGACCACCTACAGATTGGGAAAGAATTTTCAGCTATGACATCTCCGACCAGCGCCTGATCTCTAAAATCTACATGATTCTGTCAAAACTCAACCACAAAAAGACAAACAACCCAATCAAGAAGTGGGCAAAGGATATGAACACACATTTCTCTAAAGAAGATATTCAGGCAGCCAACAGATACATGAGAAAATGCTCTCGATCATTAGCCATTAGAGAAATGCAAATTAAAACTACGATGAGATTCCATCTCACACCAGCAAGGCTGGCATTAATCCAAAAAACACAAAATAATAAATGTTGGAGAGGCTGCGGAGAGATTGGAACTCTCATACACTGCTGGTGGGAATGTAAAATGGTACAACCACTTTGGAAATCTATCTGGCGTTATCTTAAACAGTTAGAAATAGAACTACCATACAACCCAGAAATCCCACTCCTAGGAATATACCCTAGAGATACAAGAGCCTTCATACAAACAGATATATGCACACCCATGTTTATTGCAGCTCTGTTTACAATAGCAAAAAGTTGGAAGCAACCAAGGTGTCCATCAACGGATGAATGGGTAAATAAATTGTGGTATATTCACACAATGGAATACTACACATCGATAAAGAACAGTGACGAATCTCTGAAACATTTCATAACATGGAGGAACCTGGAAGGCATTATGCTGAGCGAAATTAGTCAGAGGCAAAAGGACAAATATTGTATAAGACCACTATTATAAGATCTTGAGAAATAGTAAACCTGAGAAGAACACATACTTTTGTGGTTACGAGGGGGGGAGGGAGGGAGGGTGGGAGAGGGTTTTTTATTGATTAATCAGTAGATAAGAACTGCTTTAGGTGAAGGGAAAGACAACACTCAATACATGGAAGGTCAGCTCAATTGGACTGGACCAAAAGCAAAGAAGTTTCCGGGATAAAATGAATGCTTCAAAGGTCAGCGGAGCAAGCGCGGGGGTCTGGGGAACATGGTTTGCGGGGACTTCTAAGTCAATTGGCAAAATAATTCTATTATGAAATCATTCTGCATCCCACTTTGAAATGTGGCGTCAGGGGTCTTAAATGCTAACAAGCAGCCATCTAAGATGCAGCAATTGGTCTCAACCCACCTGGAGCAAAGGAAAATGAAGAACACCAAGCCCACATGACAACTAAGAGCCCAAGAGACAGAAAGGGCCACATGAACCAGAGACCTACATCATCCTGAGACCAGAAGAACTAGTTGGTGCCCGGCCACAATCGATGACTGCCCTGACAGGGAGCTCAGCAGAGGACCCCTGAGGGAGCAGGAGATCAGTGGGATGCAGACCCCAAATTCTCATAACAAGACCAAACTTAATGGTCTGACTGAGACTGGAGGAATCCCGGAGGCCATGCTTCCCAGACCTTCAGTTGACACAGGACAGGAACCATCCCCGAAGACAACTCATCAGAAATGAAAGGGACTGGTCAGCGGGTGGGAGAGAGATGCTGATGAATAGTGAGCTAATTATATCAGGTGGACACTTGAGATTGTGTTGGCAACTCTTGCCTGGAGGGGGGATGGGAGGATAGAGAGAGAGGGAAGCCGGCAAAATGGTCAAGAAAGGAGAGACTGAAAGGGCTGACTCAAGACGGGGAGAGTAAGTGGGAGTAGGGAGTGAGATGTATGTAAACTTATATGTGACAGACTGATTGGATTTGTAAACGTTCACTTGAAGCTTAATAAAAGTTATTATAAAAAAAAAAATAAAAAAAAAAAACAGGATGGAGAAGAGAAGAAATATTAAAAATCAACAGGCATGATAAAAAAAAAAAATGAATTGGAATTCATAAAGATTGATATCCTAGGCATTAGTGAGCTGTATCATCCATTTTGAGTCAGACAATCATATGCCAGGAATGACAATTGAGGAGGAATGGCATCACATTCATTGTTGAAAAGAATATATCAAGATCTACCCTTTAGTACAATGCTGTCAGTGATAGGATAATATCCATACGTCTGCAAAGAAGACTAGTTAATGCCACCATTATTCAAATTTACACACCAAACACTAATGCCAAAGATGAGGAAACTAAAAATTTTTATCAACTTTCGCAGTCTGAAATTGATCAAACATGCAATCAAGATGCATTGATAATTACTGGTGACTGGAATGGAAAAGGCGTAAACAAAGAAGAAGGATTCTTAGTTGGAAAATATGGCCTTGGTGATAGAAACAATGCCAAAGAAAGCGTGAAAGAATCTTGCAAGAACAAGGACTTAGTCACTGCAAATACATTTTTTCAACAATGTGAACAGCGACTACACACATGGGCCTCGCCAGATGGAATACACAGGAATCAAATCGACTACATCTGTGGAAAGAGACAATGGAAAAGCTCAATATCATCAGTCAGAACAAAGCCAGGGGCTGACTGTTGAACAGACCACCAATTGCTCCTATGTAAGTACAAGCTGAAGCTGAAGAAAATTAGAGCAAGTCCACGAGAGCCAAAATAGGATCTTTAGTATACATCACCTGAATTTAGAAACTATCTCAAGAATAGATTTGATGCACTGAACATCAATGATAAAACACCAGATGAGCTGTGGAATGACATCAAGGACATCATACATGAAGAAAGCGAGAGGTCATTAAAAAGACAAGAAAGAAAGAAAGACCAAAAGGAATGTCAGGAGAGACTCTGTAACTTGCTCTTGAACGTCGAGTAACTAAAGCAAACAGAAGAAATGATTAAGTAAAAGAGCTGAACAGAAGATTTCAAAGAGCAAGTCGAGAAGACAAAGTAAAGTATTATAATGAAATGTGCAAAGACCTGAAGTTAGAAAACCAAAAGGGAAAAACACACTCGGCATTTCTCAAGCTGAAAGAACTGAAGAAAGTACTCAAGACTTGAGTTGCAATATCAAACAACTGTATGGGCAAAATATTGAATGACACAAGAAGCATCAAAAGAAGATGAAAGGAATACACAGAGTCACTGTACCAAAAAGAGCTGGTCCATGTTCAGCCATTTCAGGAGGCAGCATATGAACAAGAACCGATGGCACTGAAGGAAGGATTTCAAGCTGCACTAAAGTGAATAGCTAAAAACAAGGCTCCAGGAATTCACAGAAGACCAACTGTGATGGTTCAACACAGAGATGAAACACTGGAGGTGCTCACTTGTCTATGCTAAGAAATTTAGAAGACAGCTTTTGGGCAAATTGACTAGAAAAGATCTATATTTGCACCAATTCCAAAGAAAGATGATTCAACCGAATGCAGAAATTATCGAACAATATCATTGATATCATACACAAGTAAAATTTTGCTTAAGATCTTTCAACAGCAGCTGTAGCAGTGCATTGACAGGGAACTGGCAGAAGTTCAAACCCGATTCAGAAAAGGATGTGGAATGAGGGATATCACTGCTGATGTCAGATGGATATTGGCTGAGAGCAGAGAATACCAGAAAGATGTTTACATGTATTTTGTCAACTATGCAAAGACTTTGACTGTGTGGATCATAACAAATTATGGATAACATTGGGAAGAATGGGATTTCCAGGACACTTAATTGTGCTCATAAGAAACCTCTATATAGACCTAGAGGCAGTCATTCAAACAGCACAAGGGAAAACTGTTTGGTTAAAAGTCGGAAAAGCTGTGTGTCAGGGTTGTATCCTTTCACCATATTTATTCAGTCTGTATGCTGGACAAATAATCTGAGAAGCTGGACTATATGAAGAAGAACGTGGCATCAGATTGGAGGAAGACTCATTACCAACCTGCCATATGCAGATGACATAACCTTGCTTGCTGAAAGTGAAGAGGGCTTGAAGCACTTAGTGATGAAGCTCAAGGACAACATATGGATTACACCTCAACATAAAGAAAATAAAAATCCTCACAACTGGACCAATAAGCAACATCATGACAAACGGAGAAAAGACTGAAGTTGTCAAGAATTTCATTTTCTTGGATCCATAATCAATGCCCATGTCAGCAGCAGTCAAGAAATCAAAAGACATATTGCATTGGTCAAATCTGCTGCAAAAAACCTCTTTAATGTTATAAAAAACAAAGATGTCACTTTCAGATTAAAGTGTGTCTGACCCAAGCCATGGTGTTTTCAATCACTTCTATGCTTGTGAAAGGTGGACAATGAATAAGGAAGATCACAGAAGAATTGACACATTTGAGTTATGGTGTTGGTGAAGAATGTTGAATATAACATGGACTGCCAAAAGAAGGAACATTTTTTCTTTGGAAGAAGTACAGCCAGAATACTCCTTAGAATCAAGGATGGTGAGACTTCATCTCACAAACTTCGGACAAGTTATCAGGAGGGACCACTCCCTGGAGAATGACATCATACTTGGTAAAGTAGAGGGTCAGTGAAAAAGAGGAAGACCCTCAATGAGATAAAATGACACAGTGGCTGCAACAGTGGGCTCAAGCATATCAATGATTGTGAGGATGACGCAGGACAAGGCAGTGTTTCGTTCTGTTGTACATGGGGTTGCTATGAGTCAACGGCACCTAACAACTAACTACAGCAACATATGCCTGTGAAAGCTGGACAACGAATAAGGAAAATTGGAGAAGAATTGACGCCTTTGAATTACGGTGCTGGCAAAGAATATTGAATGTAACATCGGCTGCTAAAAGAATGAACAAATCTACATACAGCCAGAATGCTCCCTAGAAGCAAAGATGGCGAGACTTCATCTCAAGTACTTTGGACGTGTTACCAAGAGGGACCAGTCCCTGGAGAAGGACATCATGCTTTCTGTCATGGATTGAATTATGTGCCCCCAACAATGTGTGTATCAACTTGGTTAAGCCATAATTCCCAGTATTCTGTGGTTGTCCTCCATTTTGTGATTGTAATTTTATGTTAAAAGGATTAGGGTGGGATGTAACACATCTCTGATCCAATCTAAAGGGAGTTTCCCTTAGGTGTGGCCTGCACCACCTCTTATCTCTTAAGAGATAAAAAGGAAAGGAAAGCAAGCAGAGAGTTGGGGACCTCATACCACCAAGAAAGCAGCACCAGGACCAGAGCACATCCTTTGGACCTGGGGTCCCTGCTCCTAAGAAGCTCCTCGACCAGGGGAAGATTGATGACAAGGAATCTTCCTCCAGGCTGACAGAGAAACCTTCTCTTGGAGATGACACCCTGAATTTGGATTTGTAAACTACTAGACTGTGTTTTTTTTTAGACTGTGAGAATAAATTTCTCTTTGTTAAAGCCATCTACTTGTGGTATTTCTGTTACAGTGGCACTAGATAACTAAGACAGTTTCTAAAGTAGAGTGTCAGTGAAAAAAAGAGGAAGACCCTCAACAACATGAATTGACACAGTGGCTGCAACAATGGGCTCAAACATAGCAATGATTGTGAGGATGGTGCAGGATCAGGCAGTGTTTTGTTCTGTTGTACACAGGGTTGTTATGAGTCAGAACCAACTGAAAGGCACCTAACAACAATAACTACAATCTTTATGGAAGCAGACTTGACATCTTTCTCCCGTGGAGTGGCTAGTGGGTTCAAACTGCCAACCTTTTGGTTAGTATCTGAGGACTTCACCACTGTGCCACCAGGTCTCCAGATAGAATAATTATGAAGACATTAATGGAGTGGAGCTATAAACTAAGGAATAAAACAGCAAAGAGTATTTCTAATGTGTAGGTGAACACAGAAAATACATGTTTCCTGAGAAAGGAATAACACACAATAATGAATTCACTATTCAAGTATTTATTGTGGGCCTAGTTTGTGCCAGTTCTTGGATAGGAGCTGATGGGGAATAAAGCATGATTCTCCATCTAGTAGAAGGATGTCATAAAATTGTATAGATTTGTTGCTATCAAGTTGATTCGATTCCAACTGAAAGAAACCCAAAGAGATAACTTCCCCATAGGGTTTCCAGGCTATAAATCTTAAGTAGCCGACAGCCACATCTTTCTCCCACAGAGCGGCTGGTGGGTTTGAACCACTGACCTTTTTGTTACCAGCCAAGTGCTTCACCACAGTGGAACCAGGCCTCCTTTAAAATTGTATGGATGTTAAAATCAAAAAATACACAAACAAGCAAAGCTAATAGCTGGAACAGTCAACAGGTTTCATTTCATCTACCAAGCCTCATATGTTGGCAGTAGCTTTTGTAGCACTATTTAGAACTATCTGAAACTGAGTCAGAGACATGACAGTTTGGCGACATCTACCAAAATATGGGATGGAGAAGGGTCAGCCTGTATGTTGTCTATTTGGCATAGAATAGGGGCACAGCCCATGGCAGTGGGCTGGGCTGAGGGGTACAGAGAAAGAGGGTGTGACTCGTGGTGTTAAAAAGGAATTGACATTTGTGAAGAGTCTTGAAATTTGGAAAGAACTATGAAGAAGGTTATAAAGGGCAGTCAAAGCAGAGGAAAAAGTTTGAAAAAAAGAAAAAAGTCATAAGCGGTCTTCAGTGGTAAGTTCAGCACTCAGTGAAACCAGAAAATAGATTGGGAAGGAAGCAGGGTTAATAGGCTGGAGAGTTTGACAGAAGTCAAACCACAGAGCCCATCATGAGTATGCTGAGGATCTCTGTTATGGATTGAATTGTGTCCCCCAAAAATATGTATATAAATTTGGCTAGTATTGTGTAATTGTCCACCATTTTGTCTTCTGATGTGATTTTCCTGTGTGTTGTAAATCCTATCTCTATGATGTTAAAGAGATGGGATTAGTGGCAGTTATGTTAATGAGGCAGGATACAATCTCTCAGATTAGATTGTGTTTTAAGCCAATCTCTTTTGAGATATAAAAGAGAGAAGGAAGCAGAGAGGCAGGTAGATCTCATACCACCAAGAAGCAAAAGCAGGAGAATAGAGTGTCCTTTGGATCAGGGGTCCCTGGGCTGAGAAGCTCCTAGTCCAGGGGAAGATTGATGACAAGAACCTTCCTCCAGAGCTGACAGAGAAAGAAAACCTTCCCCTGGTGCTGATGCCCTGAACATGGACTTCTAGCCTACTAGACTGTGAGAGAATAAACTTCTGTTTTGTAAAGCCATCCACTTGTGGTATTTCTGTTATAGCACCACTAGATAACTAAGAAAAGCTCGAACGTAATACCCTGGGCCAATGTTCCTGAAAATGTGGTCCAGGGACACCTATGTCAGAATTATTTGCAGTGCTTGGTCAGGCAACTGAGTCAGAATATCTGGACATGGGGCTGAGAATCTTCATTTTTAACAAGCTCTCCAGGTGATTCTTAAGCATACTAAAAGTTGAGAGCCCACAGCAGGGAGCTATTACAGCACGAGGATCGGACTTTTTAGGAAATCTTCATGCTGAGCAATTAACTCATATTGTTAACAAATATTTCCCACTCTAGAACTAAGCCAGGCTGGTGTTCACCATTAGCTCTGGCATCCAAAGTCTCTCAGAATTCTCTTTACAGGCCAAGCTGCAGCAGCATTTCCAGCTCATTCATTTTAGCTAGTAAGAACCTTTAGCATAAGTGTGCAAATTATGGCACTAGAATTTAATTGTAATTGGAAATATATATTCGGTTTATTTTGAATATTTTTCAGTAAATTGGAGCAAAAGGCGGCATTTCATCCTAGTGTCAGAGATATATTTTCATCAGTAGAGGTAAAAATCTTCAGCAAGAGAATAACTCACTATTTTCATGATGATCCAGATTATAGCTAGATTTACAAGAGTTGCTTGCTTTCAGCTTCAGGCTTCTCCTGGTTCCTTATAGAAACAAACCCACTGCCGTCGAATCGATTCTGACTTATAGCGACCCTATAGAAACAAAGAGGGGGATAAAAGGTAATACTATTTAACGAAACTGCCTAGTTCATTAGATGATCCATTCCAAGTGGTTAAGTTGCCCACAACAATGGAGATTTGTTGTTGTTTGTTGTCATCAAGCTGACTCATGGTAACCCCCATGTACTGCAGAACAAAATGTTGCCCAGTCCTGCACCATCTTCACAACTGTTGGTATTCTGGAGTCTGTTGTTGGAGCCACTGTTTATTTTGAGTGCCTTTCAATCTAGGGTGCTATAAGTCAGAATTGACTCAACAGCAATGGGTTTGGTTTGATTCCCCCCCTCCCCCCATCTTGGAGGCTCCTCTTCTATCACTATATTGGAAAATAATCCATTGTGATCCATCAGGTTTTCAGTGGTTGATTTTTGGAAGTAGATTGCCAGGCTTTCTTCCTAGTCTGTCTTAGACTGGAAAATCACCATGGGTAACTCTGCTGGTATATGAAATATTGGTGGCTTATGTTCCAGCCATCATAGCAAGATGCAAGCTACTACTTTATGACAAACTGACAGGTGGTGGAACTGAGGTTAGCTCCCTATTTATATGTAAATATATTATGTACACCACTAAACCAATAAACCCATTGCCATCAAGGCAATTCCAACTCATAGCAACCCTATAGTACAGAGTAGAGCTGCCCCATAGGGTTTCCAAGGAACACCTGATAGATTTGAACTGCCAACCTTTTGGTTACCAGCTGAGTTCTTAACACCACTAGGTCCTTTTTTTTTTTTTTTTTTCTTTTAATGCAGGTTTATAAAATATAACTGAGTTCATATCAGTGGAAATTGGGATTTGATTAAACCAAAAAAACCCAGTGCTGTCAAGTTGATTCTGACTCATAGTGATCCTATAGGACAGAGTAGAACTGCCCCATAGAGTTTCCAAGGAGCGCCTGGTGGATTTGAACTGCTGACCCTTTGGTTAGCAGCTGTAGCACTTAACTACTATGCCACCGGGGTTTCCTGGGATTTGATTACTTTATAAAATTATTAGGAGCTGCTGGCTGGCACAAATTGTGAAGCTCTTGACTACTTGCTGAAAGGTTGGTGATTTGAACCCACAAAGAGGTTCCTCTGGACACAGTCCTGGAGATCTGCTTCTGAAAGGTCACAGCCTTGAAAACCCTATGGAGCAGTCCTATCTGAACATATGGGGTTGCCATGAGTCAGAATCAACTCACAGCAACAACAAAACAGCATAAAATTATTATTATTGTTACTATTATTTTACTCTATATAGAAAATATTCAATGATCTCATAGCATTTATCATCACTGATTCATTCATTCACTCATTTTATTCAAAGACTATTTATTGCCTAATTGCTAGGTGTTGGGGACAAAATGGCAGGCAAGAAACAGATGATTCTAGCTCACATGGAGCTCCCTACCTAGTGGAAGGAGTGGATAATAATCAAATAATCACCCAAATATGAGTCTAATTTCAACTGTAATAAATGCTTTGAAGGGAAGGCACGTTACAAGAGTGTAAAACAGGGGAAACTGAGCATGTTTAGGGGGTTAGGGAAAACTTCCCTGGAGAGTAACATCTAATTTTAAGTTGTGAACTAAGAAGTAATTATAATTTTGTGGTGTGGGAGTAGATTCTTGGCAAAGGGAACTTTATATTTACAGGTTTGGAGGATAACAAGTTAAGGTACGGAAATGTGGGGTGCAGGGTTGTTGTTTTTGTTAGATGCCATTGAGTCAGCTCCAACTCATAGTGACCCTATGTACAACATACACTGCCTGGTCTTGTGCCATCTTCACAATCGTTGTTATGCTCGAGCCCGTTGTTGCAGCCACTGTGTCAAGCCGTCTCATTGAGGATCTTTCTCTTTTTCACTGACCCTCTACTTTACCAAGCATGATGTCCTTCCCCAGGAATTGATCCCTCTTGATAACATGTCCATAGTATGAGAGACATAGTCTCACCATCTTTTCTTCCAAGGAGTATTCTGGTTGTATTTCTTCCAAGACAGATTTGTTTGTTCTTTTGGCAGTCCATGGCTGTCTTAGTCATCTAGTGCTGCTATAACAGAAATACCACAAGTGGATGGCTTAAACAAAGAGAAATTTATTTCTTCACAGTAAAGTAGGCTAAACATCCAAATTCAGGGTGTCAGCTCCAGGGGAAGACTTTCTCTTTCTGTCAGCCTTCTCATCAATCTTCCCCCTGACTAGAAGCTTCTTTGTGCAGGAACCCCGGGTCCAAAAGACGCATTCTGCTCCTGGCACTGTTTCCTTGGTGGTATGGGGTTCCCAATTCTTGCTGGCTTCCCTTTCATTTTATCTCTTGAGAGATAAAACGTGGTACAGGCCACACTCCAGGGAAACACTCTTTACACTGGATCAGGGAGGTGACCTGAGCAAGGGTGGTGTTACAATCCCATCCCAGTCCTTTTAACCACAGTCAGAGATTATGATTTATAACACATAGGAAAATCACAAAATGGAGGACAAACACACATGGCCTAACCAAGTTAATATACACATTTTTGGGGGGACATAATTCAATCCATGACAATGGTATATTCAATATTCTTCTCCAACACTGTAATTCAAAGGTGTCAGTTTTTCCTGGGTCTTCCTTATTCATTGTCCAGCTTTCACATGCATATGAGGTAATTGAAAACTCCATGGCTTTGGCCAAGGACACCACAGTCTTCAAGGTGACACCTTTGCTTTTTAACACTTTAAAGAGGGGGAGCAGGAAATGATGTAAGTTGAAAATAAAGAGTTATATAAGGGCTAGGCAATGCCAAATCTTGTACAGGCAGCCCCAGGGTTATGAATGACCAGTTTATGGACAACTGGTACTTGCCTTTGCCCTCACTTTGAAACAGTTGAATCAACACTTGCAACGAAGTCTTTATCACAATCACCTTCATTTGCTGCACATGCAGCTCTTAAACCATTGAAAAGTCTTTGAGCCTTTCCTTGAACTAAAGTAAGACTAAATAAACTGATTTACAAACTCGACTTAAAGACACAGTTAGGATCGGATCTTGTTCATAACCTTGGACTGCCAGCAGCATAGAAAGGATTTGGGGGCTTTTATTCTAGTACTTAAAAGATCCAAAATACCAAAATCAAACCCGTTGCCGTCAAGTGGATTCAGACTCATGGAAACCCCATGTGTTACAGAGTAGGCCTGTTCCATAGGGTTTTCAAGGCTGTGGCCTTGCAGAAGCAGTCACTCCTCCAGGCCTGTCTTCCGAGGTGATTCTGGGTGGGTTCAAACTGCCAACCTTTAGGTTAGTAGTCGAGTGCTTAACTATTTGTGTCACCTAGGGACCCTAATACTTAAAAGATCAGTTAACACTTACTGAGCATATGCAGTCAATTCTCGTTATTCTTAGTAGTTAGGTTCTACAAAGTTCCTGCAAACACTGTATTAGCAAATACCAAACCAGCCCCTTTAGGTCTCAGATGGGAAGGTGTGTGCTGCCTTGCCCATGTGCATGTCTAGAAATCATGGTGAATATTGACTTTGGGGTTTCAAATATATTTTTGCATAATCAGAAATCCTCAAATGAGGATATATGCCAGGTTGTGTGTGTTCATTTTACATGAATGACTGTAGGATGTGCTGTGGGTGTTGCCCAGAACCTCCACCCCCAGATTCAGGATTAAGACACTCATTCCTCCAGCTTCTGACACACAGCCCAGTCCCTCCCCATGAATTTCCCTTAACCAAGGCAGCTGCTTCTCCTAAGGTTCTACCCACTCCCTGGGTGCAACCTTTATTCAACAACTGGTTTATAGTGGTGTACAGAGGCCCACCCCTCCTCATTGCAATTCAGGGACTCTGAACAGTCTTCCGGGCACCCCTACTCCCTAAGTTTGCTCACCACTGAGTTTGACCGGGGCCTTTTTTATAACCGTATTGCCGTGCAACTCTTCCCTCTGCTTAATCCTGTATCCTTCACTCCCCCTCAGGTGTTTTTTTGCTGAAATCACTTCCTAATAAGCTTTATGCATCCAAGTCTCGGCCTTCTAGTGAACCTCCTAGGAAATCTGATGTAAGGCAGTAACACTACTGAATTCTCATACCAATCCTATGGGGTTTACTACTTATTTATATATTCTCCTGCCCAATGTATTAGGTAAAATTGGTTGTAGAAAGTTTAAGTAACTTTCCCCAAGTCACACTGCTTTTCAAATAGTGGGGCTGTGATACAGACATACACAGCATCACTCCGGAACTGGCTTCCATACTGTATTTTTTCCCAAAGCAAGGGCGTGACATGATCCAATATTCATTTTCAGATAATCAATATGGCTGCAGTGTAAACCACAGATTGAATGGGGGACACGGATAGGAGCAGAGATAGTCACTGACAGGATATTAATATGGTATAGGAAAAAATTATCATGGCTTGGCCTAGGAAGTCAAAATGAAAAAGCAGTAGAGATCTTTGAAAGAATTTAAAATCAACAAAACTAGATAATGGATTAGATTTCCACTTTTTATTCTGTCACGCTCTTCATCACTAGTTTAATACTTTGCCTCACAAATACGAGCAACTGCACTAAGATAACATAAATATAAATCATTCAAACAAGCTACTATGGCCTTATAGATAATACACTGACTTTATCATATTGTCACAAGTGTGAGACACCTTACAGCCTAAGACAACATTATATTCTATCAGAATACTTGAGGGATTTTATACAAGACATGAAGTGGGTTAAATATTGGATTAGGTTTATAGCTATCTTGATTTGTTACTTAGTCAGTTAGAAGAAAAAATATTTATTATACAAAAATTTCTCTATTTTCTCTCTTCAAAAAAAACAAAAAGTATGTGAATTAACACAAATGGTCGTATTGTCAAAACCTGCTCATATAAATAAGAGATCTTACTCTGCACTGTGGGTTGAATTGTGTTCCCAAATGTTATATTGAAGTCCTAGACCCTAGTATCTGTGAATGCAATCTCATTTGGAAAAAGTCTTTGAAGATGTCATCAAGAAGATGTCATACTGGGTTAGGGTGGACCCTAATAAAATAATTAGCATCCAAATAGGAAGAGGGGAATTTGGACGTAGACACACTAGGGAGAAGGCAGAAATTGGAGTAATGTATCAACAAACCAAGGAATACCAAGAATTGCCAGAAACTTCAGGAAGCTAGAAGAGGCAAGGAACGGTTTCTCCCCTAAAACCATTCAAAGAGAGCATGTCCCTGCTTTAGAGTTCTGGCCTCCAGAACACTAAGAGAATAAATTTCTGTTGTTGTGAGCTTACTTGTTTGCGGCACTTAATTACAGCAGCTGTAGGAAATGAATGCACCTTGAATCAAGCTTTACTGACCACTTGAAGGATACAGGCTCAGATGAAACACGAAAAGATCAAGACATCAAAGAAGACTCTACAAGGACCTCCTCCCCCATCAGACATGCATTCTCCAGACTAGAATACTAGATGAAGTCTGTAAGTGAATTTCACTGGTCTTTTCACATAGCAGGATTGTCTGAGTTATGAAACTCTCTATTTTGTATGATTTAAATGATATCCTCCAGGGATTCATGCTTCATAGATTTCAAGTTTACTTACTACAAATAACCCTTTAGTCAGGGACACGCTGCTAAGGACATTATACAGATAAAGGCTCTTCCTCCTGACAAATATCATTACTCTATTTACCCAGGAGTAAATGTACTTCTGTTTTCCCAGAAGCCTCCTCTCTACCTCCCTCCCTGCTCCTCTCTGGATTGAGAATGAATGAATAGTGGCGGAGCTGCTTTAACACCACCAAAACCCAGTAAAGAGAGTCGTGGTTGGTGGTGCAGTGGTTGACAGCTACGGCTGCCAACCAAAAGATCGGCAGTTTGACTCCACCAGCTGCTTCTTAGAAATGCTATGGGGCAATCCTACTCTGTCCTATAGGGTTGCTATGAGTAAATACCACCAAAGTTTAAAAAATTGTCTGTTCTACTTGAGACTGTGTTGGCATCTCCTGTCTGGAGGGGGGATGGGAGGATAGAGAGAGTTGGAAGCTGGCAAAATTGTCACGAAAGGAGAGACTGGAAGGGCTGACTCATCGGGGGAGAGCAAGTGGGAGTACAGAGTAAGGTGTATATAAACTTATATGTGACAGTCTGACTTGATTTGTAAACGTTCACTTGAAGCTCAATAAAAGTTAATTAAAAAAAAAAAAAAGTCTGTTCTTCCGCCTTCACCCCAAGTGGGAGTATATCGATATAAGGGCCATGATTGCTTCCAAAACTGCATTAACTCTTGCTAACTCACTTCTGAAAAGCTCAGTTAATAATACAACATAGCCTTTCCCTTTGTAGTTTGTTATTTTATTACCTATTGCATACTCTCTAAAATTGCTATTTATTCTAATTTTTTGACTGGTTAGAGAATAGGGTCATAGGATGATATATGAAAGAATTTTAGCAGACAACACACTTCATTATTTTTACTAAAATTGCCTCCTATTTATAGACATTTTCACTGAATGACATTACTACGATGAAGTGACAACTGATTCGTAGAAGAAAATGATGTATTGCTTATACGAAATCTCTTATTACACAAATTCCTAACACTCGTCTTAGTTATCGAACTATCAGAGTAAACATAATCTGAGATATATATAACATGTAATATCGTATCAGGATGTGCACTGATTTGACTTAATATGAAACAAAAATTATATAAAGCCATTAAAATAACCAGGCTTTTTTAAATGTAATTGGCCAAAACTGTTAAAAGAAGCAAGCGGATCTGTGGAAATACACTCACTGAGCAGTGGACAATTTATAAGCTTCCAAATAAAAAATTGGGTGTTCAGTTCTTATCTGTTTGGCATTTTTGCATCACTTCCCACATGAAGAGCCTCTGCTTCTTCAAACTCTCTGTTCCCTTGCCTTCATGACATGACATCTGGTATCTCCTCCCACTTTTCTGATCATTCCTTTTCTGCCTCCTTCAAGGACGCTTCTTCATTTGTCCAAGTTGAAAGTTTATGAAGTCAAAAAATAAAAAATTCTAAGCTAAAATCTCAGTTTTTCTTCCAAGTTTGTTATCTTCCCTATCTCAATGCATGGCCAATTTGATTTATACATTGTGAATTTTTTCTTCTATTTCTAAAATCAGTCCACTTTTTAGATTCCCATCTTCTTTTGCTAAAAACAGGTTTTCATTTGCACTTTTGCCCTCTGAACTTATCCCCCTCAAACTCATCTTTTATCCTAAGCTAGCCAGAGTGATCCACAGAGAAAGCAAATTCAATGTGCTGTTTCTTAGCTTAAAACCCTTTGATGCCTCCTTATTTTCTACAAATAAGTTCAAAAATACTTAGCCTGCCACATACTTTTTTGAAGATATGGACCCAATTACCTTTGCAGCTTCAGGTCTTACCTTTGCTTAAACCATTCATGGAATGTTTTGCACGCAACCTAGCAGTGCTCAAAAAAATGTTCAAAAATTAATGTTGAAATGACAATTGTATTGTTATATGTTGTTAAGTGCCATCGAGTTGGTTCTAACTCATACCAACCTTATGTAAAACAGAACGAAACACTGCTCGGTCCTTTGCCATCCTCACAACCATTGTTATGCTTGAGCCCATTGTTGTAGCCACTGTGTCAATACACCTCATTGAGGGTCTTCATCTTTCTGGCTGACCCTCCCTCTACTTTACCAAGCATGATGTCCTTCTCCAGGGACGGGTCCCTCCTGGTAACGTGCCCAAGGTATGTGAGATGAAGTCTCACCATCCTTGCTTCTAAGGAGCACTCTGGATGTACTTTTCCCAAGACAGATTTGTTTGTTCTTCTGGCAATCCATAGTATATTCAAAATTCTTCACCAACAACATAATTCAAATGCATCAGTTCTCCTTCGGTCTTCTTTATTCATTGTCCAGCTTTCACATGCACAGGGGCAGTGTCTGACCTCTTCCAACCCCACAGGGGTGAAGGAGAACTGAGATCAACGGGACAACACTGACTCCCATGCGGTATAGGCAGGACAAGCCTCCTCTGTCTACCATCTTTACTAATTCTGACAGCAACCGTCCCTCACACAGCACTTTTTTTCTGGATTCAATACTTCATTGCAATGGCCACACAGAACTCACAGACCGTACTCATGATTATGGGGTTTATTAGGCAGTAGCAGTTACAGTTCAGGCTCAGGGACACTCAACATACAGTTCTTCCATCAGGACAGCCTCTTCCTAGCATGCTAGCTCACAGGCATGCCACTCTTTGGCCCTAGGCATCTCCCCGAAGGCATTGAGCCTTCTCTTTCCGTGGGCTGGGAAGCCCACTGCACCATCTCCTGCTGCTGGGTCTCTGCTTCCAGGTCTCTCCTGACACGACTTCTCACCGTCTTCAGGGTTACAGCTTGCTGTCTCTCTCCTTCTCTCTCTCTCTCTGTCTCCTGCTTCCAGGAGCTTCTCAGAATAGGGATCCTGGGTCCAAAGGACTTGGTCTCTATTCCTGGCTGTTCTTCCATTGTGGTGGTAGGCTCCTACTCTCTGCTCTGGAATTGGCTCTCCTTTAGGGCAAAACTGACCAATCCCCCTTGGTGGGCCACAATTACCCTATCACACAGTCCTCCCCAATCACCTGGTTGGGAGTACAAGACCATGGCTAGGAAGGCCACACACACAAAATTAATTAATCACACCACACATGCATATGAGGCGACTGAAAACACCATGCCTTTGGTCAGGCACACCTTAGTCCTCAAAGTGATATCTTTCCTTTTTAACACTTTAAAGGGTTCTGTAGCAGCAGATTTGCCCAATGTGTTGTCTTATATTTATATATGTATATTTACCACAATAAAAAAGTTAAAAAAATGGATTAATGAATGCTAGAAGAAATGTATTTTTTTTTTTTTTTTTAGAAGAAATGTATTAGATCATCATGTATGACTGGACAGTGATATCTACATGCAACACAGGAAGATATGAAGTAAAGTAGTAATGTCATCAAATACACAGTAGTAGTGGTCAATAAAAGCAGTACCATAGCACCCTTACCACATATGCTGCTCCAGTGGGACTATTGATGTGGTCACTGATTTGTATCTGCCTACTTGTATCTGCCTACTCTAGGACTGGAAACCCTGGTGGTGTAGTGGTTAAGCGCTATGGCTGCTAACCAAAAGGTTCGTAGTTAAAATCTACCAGGCACTCCTTGGAAACTCTATGAAACTCTATGTAGCATTTCTACTCTGCCCTGACTAGGGGTTGGAATCAACTCGGTGGCAAGAGGTTACTCTAGGACTGTATGCAAAAAAGAATCTCAGAATAATTTGACAAAATCTTTTGAAGACAGTGTATACCATAACACCATTCTTATTTTGGTAGTGCTTACCTGAATCGAATTACAGACTTTTTTTTTTATGGCAATTAAATTAATGTTATAGGCACTCTCAGAAAAGAGGTATATATAAACTTGCATTCACAAATTTTTACATAAAAGTTCAGTAACTTCACTGAGGTTAAGTTAAAAGTTCCTCCTATAATCAGTCTTTAATTTCCTTAATGCTTGATCAGGTGACTTTTAAATATTACATTAAGAAAAATATCAACAGTATTACATATTCTAGTAGTAGAAAGTATAGCCTAAAAGGCAAATTATTAGTTGAAGAAGAAGAATGTGTCAATTAAAAATTAGCTTTCTTCATACAATATATCAAAGATTATATTTATTAAATTGAGTAAGATATACGTCTATACACTTGTAGTCCCAAAGACACATGTGCTGAAGTAAATACATAAAGGATATTCAAACATAGGCCTGCAGCTAAAGAAACTAATTTAAAAGTCAAAAAATACAGCTATCTACTTTTAATCTAAAAAAAAAACAGATGATTGAGCCATTCATGTTTAAATTTTTAATACATATTTATCTGCTTTTTCAATTTTATTGGTTCTTTTATTAGTTCAGAATTTAGACTACACACATGCATACATGCAACACGCAATAATGCTTTGGCATCACTAAGAGAAAGTATTTATGTAATTAGTTAAGGGATTAACAGTATCATTCACTTTTTCAGCCCTAAGGCACAGATCGCATTAATTAAGAAAAGATAATGAAGATCTGAGCAATAAGTGGGTAATTCAGAGCTGTTTAAATACTCCGACTGGAGTCTTCAGTCAAACTCTTATCCTTCATCAAGCTCAGGATTTAGAGTCAGAATTATATGGACAATTTCCCCATCTTGCCACTTTGCCATCTGTCCTAAAGTAATCATTGTTTTTCTACAACAACCGCATTGTGGAATCTTCATTAAGGAACAAACCGCTACTTGGAACAATTAGGCTGGCGTTGAGGCTGTTGGCCCAGCAAAACACATTATCCACAAATCCCACATGTTCCACATATGTTGGTCCTATTGCAGACAAAACTGGAAGTCTATAGTTTTACCCTGAGTTGCGAGCTTAGTATAAATGGCTGATAAGTCAGGTAAATCAAGCCTAATATCATTTTTAGATAAGGAGCAGAAGTCAGGACCATCTGAAGCTTTCTTAATTATGGCAACAACTGGAGAATTAGATACTTTCATTTTACCAATGTGTTCATTGACCATAGTTCTGTTTAAAGCTTCCCATTTGATTCCTATTTTTTTTCCTTTGTATCCTGCTGTTAGCAACTACAAATGTCTGTTGAAATGGCTCTCGACCACCGACATGGCTGAGAGATTTTGTGTGTTTGACAATCTAATAATGTCATGTCCTACTAAGCCTCCCTAAGAATTGGATTATTTTAAAATGATATGTATGCTAGGTAAAAATAACAATCACATTGGTGCTCTATTTATGTCTTTGTTCAATAACATGCATTCAAATACATGCACTAGCTTATATGATTATTACAAAGAGCCCTGAAAAGAAAGGGATGTCTAAGCAATTGGGATGTGGGCATGCTTGTGTGTTATGCAATAAGAAAGAGAATTATAGCAGTAAATCTAATCAAGCTGATGTTCATTTTATTTTCCATGATATCACTTATTTTTTTGTTAGTCTTTTGCTTCTGTTTGGTAATGGGTAAAAGACGTACGACAAACCAGAGAGCATTTTTTATACCTAAAATTTCTTGTGAATTATTTTTCTTAAAAGAACTAAAATATTTAATCATGAATTTTCATGCTTCTAATTGCTGACAGAAATATCTGGGATATTTTTGGCAAACCCTGAACGAGAAAACACCAGGACAGCATGGAAGCCAAGAGGTAGAGGTGTTGACATGTGTCGCATTTGCACTACCTTGTCATTTACAAACTCCTTTCTGTCCATGCAAAAAGGCTGAGTGTTCTTCTAAATCAAATAGAATGTCTGAGTAGGCAGTACCAAAATAATTGGAGGAAAACTTTCCATAATGTATTTTTATGAAAAATGGAAATCTACTTCTATCTTTCTAAGAAAACTAGTCAGGATCTTTATTTAGAAAAACAATCTACCAAATTACTATTTTATTAATAAGTATTCTTGATTTTTTTTCCTTCTTAAAAATGGAAGAAAAATGAGCACTTCCCCAATAACCATACCTTCAAAAATTAAATTAAAAATATTCTCAAAATAAGATAAAAAATATTTGCTTCTTACAAAGTACCTCTATGTCCTATAATTGTTGAATTTCCTGACTATATTATTTTCTATTTATGACTAATGTAACATAATTGAAAACATGGTCTCCTTGCTTCTACAGGCTTTAGGTCCCTCACACTTCCTCTAGTCCATCTGCCTGATTTTTAGGCAGCTACTTGAAATTGAATGGACATAGCCAAAAAGAGAAATCCGGTGTCTATGATTACCATGATTGGTAAAAGCACACCCCTGATCAGCTTAAGCATCAGGCAACATCAGATGCCTGAAAACAGAGAAACAGGTTTCTATTAAAGAGTTACAAATTATAGAAAATCAGTCCATTTGAGAACATGGTAGTGAATGGGTTACACACGTAAAGGTAAAATTGGAAAATACACAACAAAATGTTAATGGTAGCTCTTAATTTCTGCTCTTTTTAATTAAGTATATGTTTAATTGTGTCCATAATGAGCACAGTTTATTTATATAATAAAGAGTTAAAAGAAGAAAGCAGCTGTCTTTTCTACTGCTGGATGCTGATCTACTGATAAATATGAATAGTTCTAGAACCACATCTCACTTAGGCATTTTAGGACCTTATTCCCCAACTCAGAGTCCTTTTTATGAAAAATTGCTCTCAGTTAGGGTTGATGATGAACTTCAGTTAGTAAAATCTGCAGATTTACTTCCTGCATGTTACCTTCTCTTTTGGGTGCTTAAGGTGAAGGATGTTAAATGTGTGGTTTCACCAATTTCTGTAGCCCTTGTCTTGTCAGCTCTCCTTCATTCATTAAAAATCATTACCCTCTAACATTTCCTTTATCCCTCAGCTAGCTTTTAACCCACAGCGCTGTTTCAAAGGAATACTGCCAGGCCTTCTCAGGGAGCTAATGAGACTTTAACATTTTTGTCATTACTTGCAATATCCTCTTAAAAACGCACTGTGCAGATGACATGCAAATAGCACAGGCCCATTTCATCTTTTCATCATGTTTTAATGCCGGCCTTAGGCCCAGTCACAAGGTCCTGTTTGCAACCACAGTTCTCTCCTGAAAGTCAGGGAAGTCCAAAATCATTCTGAGGAGTGTCACACAGACAATACCAAGCAGAGTTGCTCTGCTCTTCTAACTCGTCCTGGGATGCCACAGATCCAGAGTAGAGCTACCCTTGAGAGGGGCTGATGCTGCATGTCCCAAAGAATCACAGTACCTACTACACTGGGTTTACTGAGAGTAACAACACATGGTGGATCTACACTTACTTTTGAGAAACTGGGTTGTTTAAGTTCCCTGTCAATGCAAGGCTTTTAAGAAAAAAACTTGAAGAATGCTTTTAATTCCCTTTCTTACTCTAGGCAATTAGATAGGTTTTTTTCCAGCAAGAAAATTAGTCATCAATTCTATTTGGTATTTTTAAAATCAGAAATGATTTCATATATCTGCTAAAACTAAAAATCAAACAGGAGTTGCCTTTGTCTTTAAGACTAAATACTACCAGAATGTTTTTCTTTTTTATTTTGCACTATTTACTTTATAGTTTTTCAGGGCCTTCTCTGTGCTGAATTATCAAGGATATAAATTCATCTCCAACACTCTTTCCTTTTGTAATAGTTCTTCTTCTTTTAAGAGTTCCCATGTTTGGACAATGAGGACACCGATGTTGCCATTTTACTGCACCAGCCCAGGCTGGCATCCTCCAACGGACAGTTCTCTGTGTTCTAGATCTTTGTTTTCTTTTTCAAATTCCAATGTAAACCTTACTTTTCTATGTCCCCTTGTCTCGATCCCATGTTTTAGTGAATGGAGACCTCAAATGCTAATTCATTCAGAAAACTCTATGGTAAAGTGCCACCTATCTATGGTAAAACCTAGTGTAGTCCCCCCAGGGACATGAATTAACCTAAATAAATGCCTATAGTGTTTGCGAATTCAGACACTACTTTCAGGCTTTAGGGGAAAAAAAAAAAATTAGGCAGCTGGTCCTTAGTGTCCTTTAAGCCCCACTATTCAGTGTATAGGCCTCAGGTCAACAACATCAGCATCACCTGGAGGTTTGTGAGAAATGCAGAATCTTAGATCCCTCCCTAGACCTACTGAATAATACTGTGCATTTTAACAAGATTCCCAAGTGATATATGTGCACACTAAAGTTTTGTAAGCACACCATAAGCCCCATCACATTTTCTATATATTAATACTGTATATCGTTAATAATAAGAACCAATATTGTGTTTTCTGTGTGTAGGCACAGGATAAGTGCTCTGTGTTATTTTATTTAATCCTCACAATAACTTTGAGATGGTGTGATGGCTGATTTTTTGTGTCAATTTGGTTAAGCTATAGTGCCCAGTTGTTTGGTCACACACTAGTGTAGATGTTGCTGTGAAGTATTTATATGTGATTAGCATTTAAATCAGTTGGCCTTAAGTAAGGCAGATGACCCTCTGTAATATGAGTGGGCCTTATCCAATCAGTTGAAAGCCATAAGAGCAAAACCAGCTTCCATTAGTCTATTCTAATTCAGGTGATCCCATGTGTGCAGAGAAGAGCTACACCATGCTCTGAGTTTTCCATGGCTATGACTTTCAGAAGCAGATAGACAGGACTTTCTTCTAAGGGGCCTCTGGGTGGGTTCAAACTGCCTACCTTGCAGTTAGCAGTCGAATGCTTAATGATTTGTACCACCCAGGGACTCCAGAGTAAAACCAAAGGTTCATAAATAGACTTTCTGCCAGAATTTCACTCTCACTCACCATTGGACCTACCATAAGACTGCTGGACTTTCCAGCCTGTCACCTGACCTGTAGATTTTGGACTAGCCAGCTGTAACAATTGAGTAAGCCAACTCCTCAAAATACATCTCTCTCTCTCTCTCTCTATATATATATGTATATATATATATCACCATACTTATTCAATGTGTATGCTGAGCAAATAATCCAAGAAGCTGGACTGTATGAAGAAGAATGAAGCATCAGGATTGGAGGAAGACTCATTAACAACCTGCATTATACAGGTGATACAACCTTGCTTGCTGAAAGTGAACAGGACTTGAAGCACTTACAAATGAAGATCAGAGACCACAGCCTTCAGTAAGGATTACACCTCCACATAAAGAAAACAAAAATCCTCACAACTGGACCAATAAGCAACATCATGATAAACAGATAAGAAAATTGAAATTGTCAAGAATTTCATTTTTCTTGGATCCACAATCAACACCCATGGAAGCAGCAGTTAAGAAATCAAATCTGCTGCAAAATACTTCTCTAAAGTGCTAAAAAGCAAAGATACCACCTTGAAGATTAATGTGCACTTGAACCAAGCCATGATGTTTTCAGTTACTTCATATGCATGCGAAAGCTGGATGATGAATACGAAAGACCAAAGAAGAATTGATGCCTTTGAACTGTGTTGGTGAAGAACATTGAATATACCATGGGCTGCCAAAAGAATGAACAAATCTGTCTTGGAAGAAGTACAACCAGAACGCTCCTTAGAAGCAAGGATGGCAAGACTACGTCTCATATTTTGGACATGTTATCAGGAGGGACCAGTCCTTAGAGAAAAACATGATGTTTGGTAAAGTAGAGGGCCAGCAAAAAAGAGGAAGACCCTCAGTGAGACAGATTGACACAGTGTCTGTAACAATGGACTCAAGAATCACAACGATTATGAAGATGGCACAGGAGCAGGCTGTGTTTCGTTCTGCTGTATATAGGGTCGCTATGAGTCGGAGCTGGCTTGATGGCACCTAACAATAACTCTATATGTTTGCCTGGAAAAAATTAGTTTCCAGGAATTCCTAAAGTTATTTATTTGTTTACAGCATTATTTCTGTGGGTAATGATTTCTTGGAAGAAATGCTTAAATCAAGGTGACATAGATGGTCTCATTTCTCAATTCTGAGAATAAAACTGTGTGAGTGCAATTGATCTCAATTCTAAGATTTCAGAAGTGATTATCAGTGAAACAAGTTTTTTCTGCCTTCTATCTTCTTGCCATGGAGCCTTGGTGGTGCAGTGATTAAGAGCTCAGCAACTAACCAAAAAGTCGGTAGTTTGAATCCACCAGCTGTGGTTTGGAAACCCTATGGGGCACTTTTACTCTGTCCTAAAAGGTTTCTACGAGTTAGAACCGACTTGTCAAAAAATTCTTTTTTTTTTTAATCTTCTTGCCAATCCACACATCATAGTCACTTATCTTTTCAAGAAGATTCTTAGTAATTCATATAATTTCAGGGACCTGCTAGCCTTTCAATGTACCTTGCCATGCGTTTGAAGATGTCTACATTTTTCTAATTAGAAATGAAAGACTTCAAAGACAAATGGTTGGTTGGTTGAGTAAGGGCATTGACTGAAACTCTTTGAAATAAAAGCATGATCAACCCATCAATGACAAGTTTAAAAAGATGAAACAAATATCTCCTCAGTTTTGAAAAGAGGAAGCTATATGAAGAGAGTAGAAGGATGTTGGCATCTAAAACCAAAGAAAACCAAACTTGTTGCCATCGAGTCGATTCTGACTCATAGTGGCCCCATAGGATAGAATAGAGCTGCCCCAAGGAGCGGTTGGTGGATTAGAACTGCAGACCTTTTGGTTAGCAGCCCAACGCTTAATCACTGCATGACCAGGGTTCCAAGCACCTAAAGCATGGAGGAAATGAAGAGATGGACATTTAAAGGGAGAAGCAAAAGATGGAAGTAGTACAAATGGAAACTATAGGATTAGGTGTTTTGGTCTATCCATTGCAGACAACCCCAATTCTGCCTCATTGTGAATGTGAAGCGCTAAAATGATAAATGAATAATTTAAGTATTTTACAAGACAGATTTATGGTTTTAAGCATCACTGTTAACAAGCTTCAAAAAAAAATCCTCAAATTTGTCGTTTTAATTTTTTTCTGATAAGATTTTGAAGATCAAGATTCAGTTTTTACCTGTTAATTGGCCAAATCCATCCAAATATTATATGATCTATTGAAACACCTATCTATTTGTAGGTTGTAGGGATTAAGAGGGCTCAATATTTGATCTAAGTTGATTCAATAAAAAAAAATTTACCATCATACCTAATGCATTGTCAAAATCTCTTTTTAACTGTTTATCTATGAAAAGACATTAAAACACCTGAAACTGGTTTTTAATAGAGTCAGAGCTATTAGATATTAATACCGTATCATTTAATTTGTGAAAAAAAATTAAATAAATATGCTGTTTTGGTGTCATTTTGTTTCAGCATATGTTTTATCTTCCTTGCATTAGTTGTCTGACAACAGGTGGCCTCCTAAGAATACAGAATGACAGTTTCTCAGTGACTATATTGTAAACATTTCTTCCTTAACTAGCAATGAAAATAAACAATTAAGTCACAGTTTGCACATTAAGCCGTCAAAACTTAACTCTGTATTCATTAGATAAGACATGATCCTAAATATTGTTTTATGGTATATATTCGATGCTGAAGAATTACTGTATTTTGAAGTATTTACAAATAAACCTTTAAAAATGACCATTCTTTGTTTTGCTAATTGAGTTCATTAAATATTTTGCATGTATACTAGTGATGTTGAGATCTTGGATGTAAATCATCTCTCCCAGTCATAGATACACCCTTCTAATGTATTAAATTCATAG
Source organism: Elephas maximus indicus (assembly GCF_024166365.1). NCBI lineage: Eukaryota > Metazoa > Chordata > Mammalia > Proboscidea > Elephantidae > Elephas > Elephas maximus. Next base: position 51,720,183 of record NC_064824.1, on the reverse strand, counting down.
GAAAACTTTCTGGTCATACCACATGAAAAGGATTGGAAATAAACATTCTAAGACACAATAGTGATTACTAATGTTGCCATCAACCCCTAATCTGTCAGTTCTCTTCATTTTGTTGATAATCCTTTGATGAACAAAAGTATTAAATTTTTATGAGGTCCCAGTTATCTATTTTTTCTTTTGCTGTCCTTGCTTTTGTGTCATCTGATCATCTATTTTTTTTTCTTTTTTTAACAGTTTTATTGTTATAACTCAGGATAAACTGTACATAGTTAAATTATAATTTGAAAATTTTGATATATGTACACACCTAAGGAACCGTGATTACAATCAAGAACATGAATAAATACATCAACCCCAAAAGTTTCATTATGACTAGCCCTTTCTCCAACCCCTCCTGACCTTCTCCCAGGCAACCACTGATCTGTTTTCTATCACTACTGTTTTTTATCTGGTTCCTTAGATACAACATAATTTGGGGGAGATTGATTCAACTGTGTGTTCCTTTTATCCATATATCCAATACATGGATATACCAGAATTTGCTTATCTATTCATTTGTTAATGACATTTGAGTTGCTTCCAATTTGGGGCTATTACTGTATAAATAAAGCTGCTATGAACATTTGTGTACAAGTCTTTGTATGAGTTTTTTTTTTTTTTTTTAAGAAACTGCCAAGCTGTTTTCCAAAATAGTTGTAGCATCTTAACATTTCCATCAGCAGTGGATTAGAGTTCCAATTCCTGCATATTCTTGCCAACATTTGGTTTGGCCAGTCTTTTTAATTTTTATTATTCTAGTAGGTGTGTGGAACCACCCCTGGGTGGTAGAAACAGTGAATGTGCTTGGCTACTTATCCGAAAGGTTAGAAGTTCGAGTCCTTCTACAGTCGCTTTGGAAAAAAGGTCTGGTGACCTACTTCTGAAAAATCAGCCACTGAAAAACCCTGTGGAGCACGGTTCTACCCTGACACATACAGAGTCACCACTGCGTTAAGCAGCAGTTGGTTGGCAGGTGCGTAGTGATGTTACAGATGGTTTTAGTTACATTTCTTTAACAGCTAATGATGTTCGGCATCTTCTACTGTGCTTATTCGCTATCCATATATCTTCTTTGATAAAGTTTCTGTTCAAATATTTTGCCCATTTTTATTAGGTTTTTCTTTGTTTCTGAGTTGAAAAGTTCTTTTTATATTTGGGATACATTTCCATTATCAGACATATGATTTGCAAATATTTTCTCCCAGTCGGTGGCTTATCTCTTAATTACCTTAGGAGTGTTTTTCAAAGAACAGGTTTTAATTTTGATGAAGTAAATTTTGTCAATTTTTCCCTTCTTGATCATACTTTTGATGTCATATCTAAAAAATCTTTGCTTAACCTAGGTTCTCGTTTTCTTCTAGAAATTTTATATATTCAGATTCCACATGTAAGTCTATGATTCACTTTGATGAAATTTTTATAAAAGGTTTGAGGTGTGAATTGAACTTCATTTTGTTTTTTGCCTATGTATGTCCAATTGTTGGTTCTTTTTGTTGAAAAGACTCCTTTCTCCATTCCTTTGTACCTTTGTCAAAATCCAGTTGTCCATGTAAGTATGGTTTATTTCTGGATTTTCTATTCTGTTTCATTTATCTACTTGTCTGCCTTGACACCAATACCACACTGTTTCAATATATAGCTTTATAATAAGTCTTGAAATCAGTATTGATAATGCTCCAAATTTGTTCTTCCTTTTCAAAGATGTGATATCTTCAAATTTCCATATGAATTTTAGAATCTGCTTGTCAATTTCTATGAATTTTAGAAGCCAGCATGGATATTGAATGGAATTGCATTGAATTGCTAGTCACTTGCAGAGAACAGACATCTTAATATTCAGTCTTTATACTACTGAAAAATGATCATTTATTTAGTCTTTTAAAGTTTTTCTCAGCAATATTTTGTAGATTTTAGTCTACAAGTCTTACATATTTCTTGTCAGGTTTACCTCTACTTGGCTGAGAGTACACATAAAAGTGAAAATAAGGGTTTTCTGAGACATGTGAACCACATGCATTTCATAGAAAGAGCAAGAAGCTACGTTTAAATCTTCACACAAACAGTTGTATGTAAAATAAGGCTGGTAAAATGCCCTGAAAAAATGACCATGGTTAGTGCTAATAGAGTTGGTAAGGGCAGGAATGGTGAGTGGTGGTAGAATCAGGGTTGGAGTGAGCCTTGTGAAGGTTTCAGGGTGAAACTCAGTGTTCATTGAGACAATAAGTCTAGAAAATTGTTATGCACATAATTTTTAAGTGTTGAAATTTAAAATTTTATTTTTTGGCTATTCTAGAATGGCTTCTTATCTCCCCTTGATGAAGTCAGACAGGTGAATCATTTATTATAATAACAGAGTTTAATTGATCAGATGAAATAACTTTTTTACTCTAACGCTGATTAGCACCAGGTCAAGTTCTGCTCAATGTTAGTGAAATCCTAATGTCTGGCAATCTTTAAATTGGATAGTCAATAATCTGAGGTAGATGGCACAGGCTCTGACCTGACCAGAGTCAAAAGGCTAGGTGACTATAGAGCCTTCTGTGATAGCTAGAACTCTAAAAAAAATCTACATGCAATTAAATAATAATGTCAAACAAGAATTCACATGGTTTTCACAAGGAGGACCATTTGAGTTCACACTCTTAGTGGGTTTCCTGCCCTACTGCACACTTGAATCATTTTAGGCTGTGGGGAAAATATTTGGTATTGAAATGCTTTGCAGCTGTGTTAACTCCCTTGAGTGGCAGTTGACAGCTCTGAAAGGCTATGGCCTGGGAGGATATGAGGCTCCTACCCATCTTGAATTGTAAACAGACAGAGCTATTTTTAGCTCCACTATCAGTGCACATGACTGTCCTTGGAGGGCAAGTGAGCCAAACTGAATGTGATGTTTCTATTGCTGAGGTGAGAGAAATCGAAGCCGGGCTCCCAGTTTCACATGATCCTTCGGGTAGTGGATAGCACTGACAAAGGATGGCAATCAGAAAATTAAATTAAAATAAAACAGCGATTTTAATGAATATTCAGACATATCAGATGTGTTAATACTGAAAAAATGAAAAGTTATGAGTTCTTTGTAGATTAATTATTCCACCTAAATTTAAAAATGTGCATTTTGAGATAACGGTGAAAGTGAAAAGACCAATTAATTCAAGGAGAAGTGTTGACATTCCTTTCATAGTTTTATTTTCTTATTAATTTTTTTATTGACGTATAATTCATATAACATAATCTTACCATTTTAAAATGTACAGCTCAGTGATTTTTAGTAGATTTACAGTTAGGCATCAATCACCCTCCCCCAAAAAAACCCATACCTGTTAGCAGTCACTCTTCATTCTACCCCTAAAACAAAAAACCAAACTCATTGCCATTGAGTTGCTTCTGACTTACAGTGACCCTATAGGACAGAGGAGTTCCCAAGGAGCAGCTGGTGGATTTGAACTGCTGACTTTTTGGTTAGCAGCCAAGCTCTTAGCCACTGTGCCACCAGGGCTCCATTCTGTCCTAGCCCCTGAAAACCACCAATCTACTTCCTGCCTCTATGGATTTGCCTATTCCAGACATTTTGTACAAATGACTTGTACAATATGTGGCCTATTGTGCCTGATTTCTTTCCCTTAGCATAGTGTTTTCAAAGTTCATTCATACTGTAGTATACACCAGTGCTTCATTCCTTTTTATGACTGAATGATATTCTATTATATGGATATACCACATATTGTTTATTCATTCATCAATTGATGGGCATTTGAGTTGTTTCTATTTTCTTGGCTATTGTGAATAATACTGCTGTGAACATAGAAGCTTTTGTGTGAACATATAGTTTCATTTCTCATACCTAGGAATGAAATTGTTGGATCATATGATAACGGTATATTTAACTTTTTGAGCAACTGCCAAATCATATTCTAAACGCTGCACCATTTTACATTTCTACCAGCTATGCATGAGGGGTCAATTTTTCCATACCCTTGCTGATACTTGTTATTTTCTGTGTTTTGTTTTTTAATAACAGCCACCCTCGTGGGTGTGAAGTGATATCTCACTGTGGTTTTGATTTGCCTTTCCCTAATGAGTAATGATGTTGAGCATCTTACTGGCCATTTGTATATCTTCTTTGGAGAACTGTCTTTTTTTGAAGTATTTGACCATTTTTAAATTGGGTTGTCTTTTTACTGCTCAGTTGTATGAGTTCTTTATATATTCTGGATATTAAGCCCTTATCAGATATATGATTTGAAAATATTCTCTCCCATTCTATGGGTTGTCTTTTCACTTTCTCGATACTGTCTTTTGACTGGATAAACATTTTTAAAAGATCGTTTTGGCAGCCATGTGGAAGATGTACTATTTAGGGGCAAGAATCGTGGCAAGAAGATGAATTAGGAATTATTGCCGGGATCCAGACAAGAGATGATGATGGCTTAGATGGTAGACAAGGCTCTGGCTTTAAATTATCAGTGTCAGCTCTTTGTAGGTAGTGTTAGATCAACTGTCTGACTTTTTTTCCACTTCATATCATTTTAAGTCCAAGGAACAGAACTGTAGCACAACTAACATTAATGTGACTTGTCGATAGACTCACAAATCAGCCCCACATTCTAGTTTCAAGTGGCTCTGGATTTGTTATACAAATTCTGGCCATGGCTTTAGATTTGGGAGGCCCAAATTACAAATCCTACACATAAAAGTATGGTAAATTTTATCAATAAGCTCATGAACATGAATAGAAGCTCTTAAGGTAAAGAGAAAATGCCATTTTCATGAGATAGAAAAACAACTCAAAGACCTGTGCCTTGACCCTTCATCTCCAGCAATGAAGTTTCCTTAGGAAATCAAGGAGGAATTGGGGTGATTTGAAAGTTGTGCTTCAGTCCGACTATAAGACCAGGAGAAGTGGAAGAATGAAAATTAAATAAAGGAAGAAAAGGTAATTAGCTGAAGAAATAGTACCTTAGGAAACAGGATAAGAACTTAGTGGAAGACTAGACATAGAAGAAAGTCAACATGAGCTCTCGGGGGTGAGGATGGATATACAGGTATGTCCAATTTATAAAGTATTCGAGTTACTAAGAACCACACTTACCACAGGTCTTTTTGTTTGTTTGTTTTTTGGTACATGTTAACATTGGTAATATGCACCATACCAAAAGAAAAAAAAAAAAAAAACCATTGCTATCCAGTCAATTCCAACTCACAGTGACCCTATAGGACAGAGTAGAACTGCCCTATAGGGCTTCCAAGGAGCGGCTGGTGGATTTGAACCGCTGACTTTTGGTTAGCAGCCGTGTCTGTTCACCACTGCACCACCAGAGTTAATATGTATCATAGGTGTTTTTAAAGACATGTTTAATCCTACCGACATTTTTATATCCTTAGAGAATTTCCTTCAACTGTATATCATCCCATTCTTCATAAATCACTCAACTATTGACCTCAAACTTCAATTCACTCACTTCGGCATTCATCGAGAAACTAGCATGTGCAAAGCATCAAGTTCGGGCTGGAGGGGACACCAAGATAAACAGAACACAGTCTTCAAGCTTCAGGGGATCACAGCCCAATAGGAGAGAGAGATACACACATGAATAACTTTTAAACAAGAGAAACTCTCACATCTGTTTCTACTATTATGTTTTGGAAGGAGAGATAAGTTCTGGTTATGTTAAAGGACCTAGAAAGAGCACTCTCTTTTACTGATGGTTTCTGCAACCTCTTCATAAACCTTGGTGTTTGCTATCATGTTATAAACTTGCTATTAAGTAGTTGTTCAAAAAGAACAAGAGGATACTGCGTGGTTTAAAGTCAGGAAAGGTGTCAGTCAGGGTTGTATGTATTCTTTCACCATAACTATTCAATACATACACAGAGGAAATAATCCGAGAAGCTGGACTATATGAAGAAGAACAGGGCATCAGGATTGGAGGAAGACTAATTAACAACCTGAGTTATGCAGGTGATACAACCTTGCTTGCTGAAAGTGAAGACAGCTTGAAGCACTTACTGATTTAGAGCAAAGACCACAGCTTTTAGTATGGATTACAGCTCAACCTAAAGATTCTCACAACTGGACAAATGACCAACATCATGATAAAAGGGAAAAGATTGAAATTTTCAGGGATTTCATTTTACTTGGATCCACAATCAATAACCATGGAAGCAGCAGTCAAAAAATTGAAAGACACATTGCACTGGGCAAATCTGCTGCAAAAGACCTGGTTAAAGTGTTGAAAAGCAGAGAAGTCCCTTTGAATACTAAGGTGTGCCTGACCAAAGCCATGGTATTTTCAGTCGCTTCTTATGCATGTGAAAGCTGGACGATGAGTAAAAAAGTCCAGAGAAAAATAGATGCCTTTGAATTGGGTGTTGGAGAAGAATATTGACTATACCATGGACTGTCAAAAGAATAAACAAATCTGTCTTGGAAGAAGTACAAACAGGACATTCCTTAGAAGCAAAGATGGTGAGACTATGTATCACACAATTTGGACATGTTGTCAGGAGGGATCGGCTCCTGGAGAAGGACATCATGCTTGGTAAAGTAGAGGGTCAGTGAAGAAGAGGAAGACCCTCAATGAGATGGATTGACACAGTGTCTGCAACAATGGGCATGGGCACACCAACAATTGTGAGGATGGTGCAGGACCAGGCAGTGTTTCATTCCGTTGTACATAGGGTCACTATGGTTCAGAACTGACTCAACTGCACCTAACAACAACAACATCAAGTCGAATGCTTTCAGCTGCAACTACAATAATAATTAACTAACATTGTCTTGATTGAGCAAAAGAAATCTCACACACACAAACACACACAAAATAATCTCCAAGTAGGTGATTCTGTGTGGGGTGTAGTAACATAAAGATACCATTAAGAACCGAGGCTCATTCTAACTTTCACTGCCCCATCTTTAGCAGCTGAATTTTCATCTTTAACCTTGTTGTCTTCTGTTTATACGAATGGTTGTCTCAGCTCTAAGCATCACAGGTTATACAACAAATTCACAGTAAGAAAAAAGGGCCAGGTTTCTCACTATTCCTTTATATTAGGGAGAATCATCCTTCCCGTGAGCCCTCCAGCAGATTTCTTTTGCGTCATATTTGCCAGAACTGGGCCATGTTTACTCCTAAAGGAATCATTTAGCAAATGGAGAAACACAGGCCAATTGTCTTTAATAATTCATTTCCTGGATCTGAGGTGTGGTTTGCATTCCCTGGGCTTGTTCACAAATAAAATTGGGAATGTATAAACTAAAGGGTTGAGCAGGCAACCAACAGTGTCTGTTAGAATATATTCATGTAACTAAGTACTCAGAGATTACTCTATTACTAAAACCAAAATGGCTGGAGCATCTCCAAATCTCAGGTATCCTGCTCATTAGGAGAATCATGCGGCAAAGAAGGTGAAATATAGTAGAGGGTGAAAAATATCTGCATAGCCCATTCAGTGATTTTAGAGTGCAATATTATGGATAAAGAAATTGCACATGTAGTTCTTAACTCACACTCCAATTACCTAAGGAGATTTTTAAAATATTCATGAGCAAGCCACTACGGATCCCGATTTCCTAGTTTAATTGGTCTGGGGTAGGGCCTGGGTTTGTTTTCCTGTTTAGTGTTTGTTTTAAATTCCCCATTGCAATTGCAGTGTTAACCACAGCTAAAAATACCTAAGTGTCTTAAGAAAGCAGATCGTCAGCCTATTTAACTTTAATAAACCTTCATTTCCTCATATGTAAATAGTGCCTTCCTCATAAAATGGTTCTGAGGATTAATTGAGATAGGCATACTCCCTGACATAGGTGGGCACTTAGGAGTTGCTGGCTCCTTTCTTCTCCTAGGGGGCAATACATGCGTAGATAAGGGGTGGACAAGCTGACCTCCAAAGGCTTTAGTCTATTTGTTATAAGTTTACAATTTTTTCATTTCTTCACTTGTTAATACGACCATTGTTTGTGTGGACCATTAAGACTAATGAATCAGTCATTGGTAAAGTTTTAAGAATACAGAGTAGCTGGAGAGCTGTGATGGCAGTTAATTAATTTGTATTTTAAAGGCGGTGAGAAGAGGTGATAGTAATCTGGGATTAATTTCCTAAATAAACCAAAGAAAATTGACATAGGCTGAGACAATTATTTTCAAGTGTCTCTCTACTCTAACATACCTCTCTCTACAACTTAATGTGCAATTAATTCTTTTTTCCTATGGATGTCTCCTTCCACCCCACCTTACTTGTTTCCCTCCATATTACTAATTCAGGACTATCTTCCTTTATTTTTCTTATTGGTTTTTTTTCTTCTTAGCACTTATTTTATTTATTTATTTTTTTTGCACCCTCTCATTTGAGCCTCGCACCAACTCTATGAGGTAGATAAGATGTGTAAACCTCTTTTGTAGGTAAACAAACTGGAAGAAGATTGAGTCACTTTTCAAAATCCAAATTGATAACAATTGGAGGAAACTGGACTGAAATTTCTACCATCTATTTCAAGTTCCGCCTGTCAGTTTGTCATACTGTGGGGGCTTAGATGTTGCCATGATGCCGGAAGCTATGCTGCTGGTATTCAAATACCAGCAGGTTCACCAATGGTGGACAGGTTTCAGTTGAGCTTCCAGACTAAGGCAGACTAGGAAAAAGAACCTGGAGGTCTACTTCTGAAAAGAATTAGCTAGTGAAAACCTTATAAATAGCAGTGGAACATGGTCTGATATAATGCCGAAAGACAAGTGACTCAGGTTGGAAGGCACTCAAAAGATGACTGGGAAAGAGCTGCCTCCTCAAAGTAGAATTGACCTTAATGACAGGTGGAGTCAGACTTTCAGGGCCTTCATTTGCTGATGTGGCATGACTCAAAATGAGATGAAACAGCTGCAGACATCCATTAATAAATGGAACATGGAATGCATGTAGTATGAATCTATAAAAATTGGAAATCATCAAGAACGAAGTGGAACACATAAACATCAATATCCTAGGCATTAGTGAGCTGAAATGGACTCATGTTGGCCATAGGACAATCATAGGTTTTACTATGCCGGGAATGACAAATTGAAGAGTAATAGCATAGCATACATCATCAAAAAGAACATTTCAAGATCTATCCTGAAGTACAACACAGTCAGTGATAGGATAATACCCACATGCCTACAAGGAAGACCAGTTAATATGATTATTATTCAAATTTATGCACCAACCACTAAGGCCAAAGATGAAGAAATTGAAGATTTCTACCAATTTCTGCAGCTGAAATTGATCAAACATGCAATCAAATGCATTGATAATTATTGGTGATTAGAACGCAGAAGTTGGAAACAAAGAAGAAAGATCAGTCCTTGGAAAATGTGGCCTTGATGATAGAAATGATGCCAGAGACTGCATAACAAAATTTTGCAAGACCAATGACTTCTTCATTGCAAATACCTTTTTCCACAACAGTGACTATACACATGGACCTTGTCAGATGGAACACATATGAATCAAATTGACTACATCTGTGGAAAGAAACAACGGAAAAGGTCAATATCATCAATCAGAATAGGCCAGGAGCCAACCGTGGAACAGGCAATCAATTACTCACACACCAATTCAATTTGAAACTTTAGAAAATTTTAAAAAGTCCACAAGAACCAACAAACGACCTTGAATATATCCCACCTGAATTTAGAGGCCATCTCAAGAATAAATTTGACCCATGGAACACTAACGACCAAAGACCAGACGAGTTGTGGAATGACATCAAGGATATCATACGTGAAGAAAGCAAGAGCTCATTAAAAAGACAGGGAAGAAAAAAAAAAATACCAAAATGGATGTCAGAAGAGACTCTGAAACTGGCCCTTGAACACAGAGCAGCTAAAGTGAAAGGAAGAAATGATGAAGTAAAAGTACTGAACAGGAAGATTTCAAAGGGCAACTCCAGAGGACAAAGTAAAGTATTATAATGACATGTGCAAAGACCAGGAGTTAGAAAACCAAAAGAGAAGAACATGCTCAGCATATCTCAAGCTAAAAGAACTGAAGAAAAAATTCAAGCCTCCAGTTGCAATATTGAAGGATTCTATAAGGAAAATATTAAATGATGCAGGAAGCATCAAAAGAAGATGGAAGAAATACACAGAGTCGCTATACCAAAAATAATTGGTCAGTAGTCAACCATTTCAGGAGGCAGTATATGATCAGGAACCAATGGTACTGAAGGAAGAAGTACAAGCTGCACTGAAGGCATTGGCAAAAATCAAGGCTCCAGGAATGGAGGCAACACCAATTGAAACATTTAAAAAACTGATGCAGCGCTGAATGACATTTGGAGCCACTCAACTATGCCAAGAAATATGGAAGACAGCTACCTGGTCAACTGACTGCAAGGGATCTATATTTATGTCTATTTCAAAGAAAGGTGATCCAACTGCATGTGGATATTATTGAACAATATCATTAATATCACACACAGCAAAATTTTGATAAAGATCATTCAAAAGAGGCTTTAGCAGTACATTGACAGGGAACTGCCAGAAATTCAAGCCGGATTCAGAAGAGTACATGGAACCAGGGATATCATTGCTGATGTCAGATGGATCCTGACTGAAAGCAGAGAATGCCAGAAAGATGTTTACCTGTGTTTTACTGAATATGCGAAGGCATTGGATTGTGTGGATCATAACAAATTATGGATAACATTGTGAAGAATGGGAATTCTAGAACAATTAATTGTGCTCATGAAGAACCTGTACATAGATCAAGAGGCAGGTGTTTGAAGAGAGCAAGGTGACAGTGAGTAGCTTAAAGTCAGGAAAGATGTTCGTCATGGTTGTATCTTTTCACCATATTATTCAATCTGTATGCTGAGCAAATGATCTGAGAAGCTGAATTATATGATGAACAGGGCATCAGGATTAGAGGAAGAATCATTAACAACCTGCCATATGCAGATGACACAGCCTTGCTTGCTGAAAGTGAAAAGGGCTTGAAGCACTTACCGATAAAGATCAAGGACTACAGAGGCGGGGCCAAGATGGCAGAATAGACAGATGCTTCTGGCGAACCCTCTTTACAACAAAGACCCGAAGAAAAAAGTGAAATGAGTATATTTGTGACAAGCTGGGAGCCCTGAGCTTCAAAGGCAAGCTTAGGAAACAAACTGAGGGGCAGGGGGAGGAATAGATGGTTCAGAACCGGAGAGGAGTTACTGGACCTGAATCACGGAGAGCCCTCAGGCACCATTCCCGGAGCAGCAGTGGCGGGCTGGTGGTAGCACTTGGCTGCGGTTTCCTCAGGGAGAAGCAGCCAGCCACACAGCCTACTCACACCTCTGGCACATGAGAAGAATGCGCTCTTGGCAAAAGCTAAGCACTTGTGTATATTTTAATGCCCCCCCCAACCCCAAGCTGGCTTCAGCGGCTGAATTACCTGGGCCTGAGATAGGCACTGTTGAACACCGAGAGCCAAACTCCCTGACTTGGGGAAGGAAAAAATTTGCAACTGGGGGAAAAGATAATTTGTTAGCTCCACTAACCGGGGGAGCTCAGGACAGAAGCAGCTCCTGTCCAGGCATAAACCACCCGTGGACTTTTAGCACCTTTCCTTTCTGCATGGACCTGTGTGGGCCTATTTTGGAAGAATAGGCCCTTGTTGGCAGACTCCAACCATTTCAGCTGTGTGGTGTAGAGGTGGGCGTTTGATGTTTGACATTGCTTTGCCTATTAAACAAGGTCCTCACCTACCCACATTAGGGACCTAAGGACTGGTAGCTCCACTCAGGTAACCCAACCACCCATGACAGGGGTCCAAAGATCAGTGGTACCTTCCAGTCCTTACAACCAAAAATTTTGAGTGCCCATGGTCCGTCTGCAGAAGCCACCCACTTGCACGCTCTAGGAACTAGGGATGCGCTTTCCTCAGAGACACTCGGGGGTTGGTTCTCAGTGCCATGCCTTGTTCAGAGCGTGACCCCCTGCTGCAATCAGATACCAGTATATATGCCAATCACCCCTGCCCCTCTAAGACTGTAGGACAGAGCCTGTACCACACACTTGATGATCAGCTACCTGGAAACCTGAACTGAATTCATATAAGAAAACTGAATGAACCCCTAGATTGATATACCGCATAACAGCTCTAGCCATCTGGGGACAGGACGTCAGAGCTCCAAAGGTGAAAATAATCAAGCTAGCTCACTCAAGCAACCCGTAGGGGTATACCAAAACAAAACAAAGCAATAAGCTACAACACAGTGAGCAAGCATAAACTAATACAATAACTTACAGATGGCTCAGAAACAACAGTCAATATTGAGTCACATAAAGAAACAGACCACGATCACCTCAACAAACTCTCAAAACAAAGAACCCAGGGATCTTTTACATGACAGTGCATTCCTGGAATTACCAGAGCCGGAATACAAAAGTTTACTACACAGAACCCTTCAAGACATCAGGAAGAAAATGAGGCAACAAGTCAAAGAACACACAGAACAAGTCAAAGAACACACAGATAAAGCAACTGAAGAAATTAGAAAGATTATTCAGGAACATAATGAAAAGTTTAATAAGCTGGAAAAATCCATAGACAGCAATCAGAAATTCAGAAGATTAACAATACAATTACAGAAGTAGACAACTTGGTAGAAAGTCAGAGGAGCAGAATTGAGCAAGTAGAAGCTAGAATTTCTGAACTCGAAGATAAATCACTTGGCACTAATATATTTGAAGAAAAATCAGATAAAAGAATTAAAAAAAATGAAGAAATCTTAAGAATCATGTGCGACTCTATCAAGAGAAATAACCTATGAGTGATTGGAGTACCAGAACAAGGAGGGATAGCAGAAAATACAGAGAGAATTGTTGAAGATTTGTTGGCAGAAAACTTCCCTGATATTGTGAAAGATGAGAAGATATCTATCCGAGACACTCATCATCTCCACATAAGGTAGATCTTAAAAGAAAGTCACCAAGACATATTATAATCAAACTTGCCAAAACCAAAAATAAACAGAGAATTATAAGAGCCACGAGGGATAAACAAAAAGTCACCTACAACGGAGAGCCAATAAGAATAAGCTTGGACTACTCAGCAGAAAGCATACAGGCAAGAAGGCAATGGGATGACATATTTAAAACATTGAAGGAAAAAAAATTCCCTGCTAAGAATCATATATCTGGCAAAACTGTCTCTTAAATATGAAGGTGAAATTAAGACATTTCCAGATAAACACAAGTTTAGGGAATTTGTAAAAAACCAAATCAAAACTGCAAGAAATACTAAAGAGAGTTCTTTGGTTAGAAAATCAATAATATCAGTTATCAACCCAAGACTACAACACTGGGCAGAGCAACCAGAAGTCAACCGAGACAGGAAAATCCAAAAAAACAAAGCAAGTTTATTAAAAAAAAAAGAAAGAAAAGCTCAAAACAGGGTAACAGCGATGTTATTACACAAAAGAAGACAACATTAAAATAATGAAGAGGGACTAAGAAATGTAATCACGCACCTTCCATATGGAGGGGAAGATACAGCGATACAAAGAGATAAGTTAGGTTTAAATTTAGAAAAATAGGGGTAAATAATAAGGTAACCACAAAGGAGACAAACTATCCTACTCATCAGAATAAAATACAAGAAGAAAACAGAGACTCAGCAGAAACAAAATCAACAACAAATATGAGGAAAGGATAATATATAAAGATAATCTATTCAGCACATAAAATAAAGTGGGAAAAAGAAACTGTCAACAACACACAAAAAAAGACATCAAAATGATAGCACTAAATTCATACCTATCCATAATTACCCTGAATGTAAATGGACCAAATGCACCAATAAAGAGACAGAGAGTGGCAGAATGGGTTAAAAAACAAGATCCATCTATCCATCTATATGCTGGCTACAAGAGACACACCTTAGGCTTAGAGACACAAGCAAACTAAAACTCAAAGGATGGAAAAAAATATATCAAGCAAACAACAATCCAAAAAGAGGAGGAGTGGCAATATTAATTTCTGACAAAATAGACTTTAAAGTTAAATCCATCATAAAGGATAAGAAAGGACCCTACATAATGATTAAAGGGACAATACACCAAGAAGATAAAACCATATTAAATATTTCCACACCCAATGACAGGGCTGCAAGATACATAAAACAAACTCTATCAGCATTGAAAAGTGAGATAGACAGCTCCACAATAATAGTAGGAGGCTTCAACACACCACTTTTGGTGAAGGACAGGACATCCAGAAAGCTCAATAAAGACACGGAAGACCTAAATGTCACAATCAACCAACTTAACCTCATAGACATATACAGAACACTCCACCCAACAGCAACGAAGTATACTTTCTTTTCTAGTGCACATGGACCATCCTCTAGAATAGATCACATATTAGGTCATAAAGCAAGCCTTAGCAGAATTCAAAACATTGAAATATTACAAAGCATCTTTTCTGACCATAAGGCCATAAAAGTGGAAATCAATAACAGGAAAAGCAGGGAAAAGAAATCAAACACTGGGAAACTGAACAATACCCTGCTCAATAAAGACTGTATTACAGAAGACATTAAGGATGGAATAAAGAAATTCATAGAGTCCAATGAGAATGAAAACCCTTCCTATCAGAACCTTTGGGACACAGTAAAAGTGGTGCTCAGAGGCCAATTTATATCAATAAATGCACACATCCAAAAAGAAGAAAGGGCCAAAATCAAAGGACTATCCCTACAACTTGAACAAATAGAAAGAGAGCAACAAGAGAAACCCACAGGCACCAGAAGAAAACAATAAAAATTAGAGCAGAACTAAATGAAATAGAAAACAGAAAAACAATTGAAAGAATTAACAAGACCAAAAGCTGGTTTATTGAAAAACCCAACAAAATTGATAAACCACTGGCCAAAATGACAAAAGAAAAACAAGAGAGGAAGCAAATAACCTGAATAAGAAATGAGACGGACAATATCACAACAGACACAACTGAAATTAAAAGAACCATATCAGATTACTATGAAAAACTATACTCAAACAAATTTGAATACCTAGAAGAAATGGATGAATTCCTAGAAACACACTACCTACCAAAACTAACACAAACAGAAGTAGGACAACTAAATAGACCTATAACAAAAGAAGAGATTGAAAAGGTAATCAAAAAACTCCCAACAAAAAACAACCCTGGTACGGACAGCTTCACTGTAGAGTTATACCAAACTTTCAGAGAAGAGTTAACACCACTACTATTAGGTATTAGTATTTCAGAGCATAGAAAAGGACGGAATACTACCAAACTCATTCTATGAAGCCACCATATCCCTGATACCAAAACCAGGAAAAGACACCACAAGAAAAGAAAATTATAGACCTATATCCCTCATGAACTTAGATGCAAAAATCCTCAACAAAATTCTAGCCAATAGAATTCAACAACATATCAAAAAGATAATTCACCATGACCAAGTGGGATTCATACCAGGTATGCAGGGATGGTTCAACATTAGAAAAATAATTAATGTAATCCACCACATAAATAAAACAAAAGACAAGAATCACATGATTTTATCAATTGATGCAGAAAGGCATTTGACAAAGTTCAACACCCATTCATGATAAAAACTCTCAGCAAAATAGGAATAGAAGGAAAATTCCTCAACATAATAAAGGGCATTTATACAAAGCCAACAGCCAACATCACCCTAAATGGAGAGAGCCTGAAAGCATTCCCCTTGAGATCAGGAACCAGACAAGGATGCCCTTTATCACCACTCTTATTCAACATTGTGTTGGAGGTCCTAGACAGAGCAATTAGGCTAGACAAAGAAATAAACGGGTTCCAGATTGGCAGGGAAGAAATCAAAGTATCTCTATTTGCAGATGACATGATCTTATACACAGAAAACCCTAAGGAATCCTCCAGAAAACTACTGAAACTAATAGAGGAATTCAGCAGAGTATCGGGATACAAGATAAACATACAAAAATCAGTTGGATTCCTCTATACCAACAAAAAGAACATCATAGAAGAAATTACCAAATCAATGCCATTTACAGTAGCCCCCAAGAAGTTAAAATACTTAGGAATATATCTCATCAGAGATGTAAAAGACTTATGCAAAGAAAACTACAGTACACTTCTGCAAGAAACCAAAAGAGACATAAGTGGAAAAACGTTCCTTGCTCATGGATAGGAAGACTTGACGTTATAAAAATGTCTATTCTAACAAAAGCGATCTATACATTTAATGCAATTCCAATCCACTTCCCAACGACATTCTTTAATGAGATGGAGGAACAAATCACCAACTTCGTATGGAAGGGAAAGAGGCCCCGGCTAAATAAGGCATTACTGAAAAGAAGAACAAAGTGGGGGGCCTTACTTTACCTGACTTTAGAACCTATTATACTGCCACAGTAGTCAAAACAGCCTGGTACTGGTACAACAACAGGTATATAGACCAGTGGAACAGAATAGAGAATCCAGATATAAATCCATCCACATATGAGCAGTTGATATTTAACAAAGGCCCCAAAACAGTTGAATGGGGAAAAGACAGTCTTTTTAACAAATGCTGTTGGTATAACTGGATATCCATCTGCAAAAAAATGAAACAAAACGCTTACCTCACTCCATGCACAAAAACGAGCTCAAAATGGATCAAAGGCCTAAATATAAAATCTAAAACAATAAACATCATGGAAGAAAAAATAGGGACAACTTTAGGAGCCCTAATACATGGCATAAACAGCATACAAAATGTTGCTAACAATGCACAAGAAAAACTAGATAACTGGGAGCTCCTAAAAATCAAACACCTATGCTCATCTAAAGACTTCACCAAAAGAGTAAAAACTTACCTACAGACTGGGAAAAAGTTTTTCGCTATGACATTTCTGATCAGCGACTGATCTCTAAAATCTACACGATATTGCAAAAACTCAACTGCGAAAGGACAGATAACCCAATTAAAAAATGGGCAAAAGATATGAACAGAGTAGAACTGCCCCATAGAGTTCCATGGAGCACCTGGCAGATTTGAACTGTCGACCCATTGGTTAGCAGCTGTAGCACTTAACCACTACGCCACCAGGGATGTTTATTATACACCACCAGGGATATTTATATTTATTAGAGTTGGGTAAATTCAGGTACCAGATAAATTCTTTCCTGATTGACTTAAAGAAATCTTTAGAGGGATGAATGTAGTGATGGACTCAACAAGCTCCTATAAAAACAATTTCTTTTATGTCCAAGCCCAACAATAGAAGAGAAAGTTTGCCTTCTGATGGAAATTGAGGTTTTAATGGTAGACCTCTGTGAATTAGAGGACGCGAATGATTTATTCCATCAGGGAAATTTGTACAGCAGTGATGAGAAAATCCTAAGACAAGAGATGCTGGTATAAAGGAATTCAAATGCTTAAAAAAAACATTTATTTTTCTATCAGCATATATAAGAAAATATTAAAAGAGAAAATAGGTTTAAACAAAAAAGTTAATGATAACTAAGATTTGAGAAAGTCAAGTGATCATTTCTTAAATCTTGCTCAAAATTATAGCTACCTTTGTTTTACTGGAAAGTTTATGTGTGTGTGTGTGTGTGTGTTTATACCCACATATTTTACATTATGATCCTAGGCTTTACCAAATAAAAAACAAATCCAGATTTTATAGGGAGAAGTTCTATTTAGAAAGGGAAAAAGGCCAAAGGACTATTTTAACAGTGGAGGAGAGGGGACTACTACAATAGGGAGAATGCTCCATCCCTAAGATCTGCAATCGTCTCAAAGAGTTAGGGAAGAAGCATTTTATTTTAAAGAGACTGAGAGTAAAACAAGGATAGGAAAAACCCAGGTGTGGGGAAGTGCAATGAGCAAGTAACATCAGATAGTAAATCAGAATGTTTTACTCTGAGGTTAGCCTATTCTTTGGGAGGGGCCCTTAAAGAAGGGTAGCATGTGTTGGCTCAGGCTGACAGTGGGCCAAAGTTCAGGGACTTGAGGGAAGGAGAGAAGCTTAACCAGTTTGGTTAAGAAGCACATTGCTTCTAATTGATCATTGGAGAGAAGCAATTCAGTTACACATTTGTGAGTCAAGGAATGGTAATTTGGAGGGTCTGTATATGGCCTTGTCATAGGTAAAGAAGGGGCATCTTTGAGTCTTACCTAAGTCCAATGGGAATGGTGCGAGCCCTGGCGGTGCAGTAGCTTGTCTGCTAACCAAAAGTTCGGCAGTTCAAATCCACCAGCTGATCCTTGGAAACTCCATGGGATAAGTCTACTCTGACCTGGTTGCTATGAGTCCGAATTGATTCAATGGTAACGGGTTGGTTTGTTTGTTTTTGGTTTATGGGAATGGTGGTTTTTTGCAGCAAGCTGTTTTCCTGAATACAAAGGGTGGGGCAATTTCTTGAATCATTACTCTTTTCCAATATCCCAGGGTTCAGATAAAATTCAATATTAAGTTTTCAAATCTAACATTTTACTGGATTCTACATCTAATAACTAAGAACTGTCTTCTTTTCATTACCATAACCTGAGTGTTGTACAATCATGCAAAATTATGAAAAAGTGGTTAGAAAGGGAATTGTGTGACTAAAGCTTTGATTCCATGTGCATTACTGCCTGGAGAAAATGGGCAGAATGGCTTTTTTCAAAAATCGTTTTTCACATATTTTTCAATCTAAAAGTCATTTGGACTTGCAACCGTTTTACATATAAATATCCCATGGCAATATCAACCTTTCATTATCGGTTACCATGAGTCATAACATCAGAATAACACCTTCTTTGTCAAGGACTGAAGTGAAGGGAACTTTTGCTTTGGAAGTGTAAGAAGTAATGTGAAGTTATGTGGAAAGCCAGAAGAATTCAGGTCAGGAAGACAATGTTTACACAAAAAGAAGATCTTAATTTCCACAGGGATAGGAAAGAGGTGGAGAAGAGATGGTGATGAAGGTAAAATTAGTTTGCTTTCAGCTTGCCATTGAGAATTCTTGCTGTAGGTACTGCTGCCCAAGAAGCTGGGGTGAAACGTATTCCTGTCCTTGGTGGAAAGCAGCAGTGTTCCGATATGTTGACTACTTGCACAGAGAAAGAGAGAGACAGATAGTCTCCTCTGACATGGGTGTTGGCATTTTCATAGATGGGTAATGGTAATGACTAAATTTCTCTAACAGAAGCAGATAAGATCCAACAGGGAGTCAGAACAGGATGGTAACAAGACGAAGGTGTCATATCGGCACTGAAAGATTGAATGGTATATGCAAAGCACCACTTTGGTAATGCCCAGAAACACCTGGGGAGTATCTTTCTGTGCCTCTGACATACTGAATGAGGGGCTGTCAGGTCAGCAGACATTTCTGGCTTAAACTGTAATTAAATTACTAAAATAAACTAACAAAACCAAAAATATTTAAGAGTTCATTTTCTTAGGAAGTGCACAGAAAATCTGATCCTATGCTAGCATTTCTCTCTCATTCACTCTATTTTTTTTTTTCTCTCTCTCTCTCCCTCTCTCTCCATATCTCTATCTCTGCCTCTCATATTTCCATTCCTGGACTAGTCAATCAAGCTGTTTGCCACAGAACTATGGGCAGAGTACCTTAGGAAAGGCCAGGACATCTAGTGCTGACTTTACACACACACACACACACAAAACACATGGGTCAACTGTCGACTTCAAGTATCACATATATTTTAAATCATCTTTGAAGAAACTTTCAACCTTGACTAAAAGTTAAGAGTCAATCACCAGCCCGATACTTGAATTTCCTGATTTATCCATTTGGTGGGTACCACCATAAACACAAACTCAATAACTTCCTCCATGCAAAATAAAAGACCTATTTTGGGGGGCAAAGTCGTGAAAAAATTTATCAATCACAAGTTTCATGATGACTAAAAGATATCCATTAATACTATCTGCAAAAAAAACTATTCCTCCCAAAATTAACATGGGTAAGTTACTTATGATGAGCCCATAAGCCATTCTCCATTTAATTCAAAACAAGCATTCATTCAGCAAATACTTGTTGGGTATTTACTCTGTGCCTGGCACTCTAATGGGCTGTAGAAATCTTGGCGAGCAAAGAAAACAGTCTGCTCTGACTGAAACTAGTTTGGTGAGGTAGTTGAACATTAATGAAATACACACAGTAAGAAATGTATGTTACTAACAAGATAAGTACCTTGAAGGAAAAAGATTAGAGCTTGTAAATTGAAGGGAGGGCACATATAACAAGGTAACTAACTTTGAGTGGGGATCAAGCAAGAAGTTCCTGAGGAAATAAAAGGAAAAGAGAGATCTGAGAAATTAAGGAAGTTAATCAGTTTAGGTTAATTCAACATTAATTCAAACCAAATTTACTGAACGAGACACAAGAACCTCCACAGTTGGAAAACAAAAAGTCCTGACAAGGGACACAGTTTGGCCTTCAACCTTACAATTCAAAAAACCAAACCCACTGCCATAAAGTCAATTCCAAATCATAGTGACCCTATAGAACAGCGTAGAACTGCCCCATAGGGTTTCCAAGGAGTAGACGAACACTTAACCATTGTATTACCAGGGCTCCTGCCTCACAATTATGAAATGTAGGTATGGTAATATTAATCTCACACATTCTGATTTTTATAGTCATATACAATATAAAAGACTGTGGTTACAAAAATAGAAGTAAAATGTTAAATAGCACACCTGCTCTTAGGAATTTTGCTTACTGTTAAAACATTTAAATGAAATATGTTTTTTCCCCTCCAATTAAGTCAATGTGATTTAAAGGCTAAACCTGGTACTCAATACATAGAATAAAAGTCTGGTTCACACTCCCTCTGGTTCCCCAAAGAGCAATAACCACCCTTACCTATCATTTGTGTTGTTGTTGCCATGTGATGACAGATATTATCACACAAGTATATAATAAAATTTGAAATTTTTTTGCATTAAAATTTCATTAGTGTTTTTAATATGCCATTGTCAAGTAGTAGAAACAGAAACAGAGAAATCAGACTGGAAAAAATGCAGAATTGTTCTTGAGCATTCAGCACACAATAAGAAGACCTGTACGTAGATCAAGAGGCAGTTGTAACAACAGAACAAGGGGATACTGTAGGGTTTGAAGTCAGGAAAGGTGTGCATCAGGGTTGTATCTTTTCACCATACTTATTCAATCTGTATGCTGAGCAAATAATCTGAGAAACTGAACTACATGAGCCAGAATGGGGCATCAGGATTGGAGGAAGACTCATTAACAACCTGTGTTATGCAGATGATACAACCTGGCTTGCTGAAAGTGAAGAGGACTTGAAGCACTTACTGATGAAGATCAAAGATCACAGCTTTCAGTATGGATTGCAACTCAACATAAAGAAAACGAAAGTCCTCACAACTGGACATATAAGCAACATCATAATAAACGTAGAAAAGATTTACGTTGTCAAGGATTTTATTTTACTTGCATCCACAATCAACACCCATGGAAGCAGCAGTCGAGAAATCAAACAACGAATTGCATTGGGCAAAACTGCTACAAAAGACCTCTTTAAAGTGTTCCAAAGCAAAGACGTCACCTTGAAGACTTAAGTGTGCCTGACCCAAGCCATGGTGTTTGCAGTTGCCTCATATGCACACAAAAGCTGGACAATGAATAAGGAAGACCAAGGAAGAATTGACTCCTTTGATTTAGGTTGTTGGCAAAGAATATGAAATGTACCATGGACTGCCAAAAGAATGAACAAATCTGTCTTGGAAGAAGTACAACCAAAATGCTCCCTAGAAGCAAGGATGGTGAGGCTACATCTCATGTGCTTCAGATATGTTATCATGAGGGATCAGTCACTGCAGAAGGACATCATGCTTGGTAAAGTAGAGGGTCAGTGAAAAAGAGGAAGATCCTCAACTAGATGGATTGACACAGTGACTGCAACAATGGACTCCAGCATACCAATGGTTGTAAGGATGGCACAGGACCGGGCAGTATTTTGTCTGTTGTACATAGGGTCGCTACGAGTCACAACTGACTCAATGGCACCTAACAACAACAACAACAACAAGGAGACTTTCAGCCCTGGTGGTGCGGCAGTTAAGAACTTGGGTGCTAAACAAAAGGTCTGCAGTTCAAATCCACCAGCCCCTCCTTGAAAACCCTATGGGGTGATTCTACCTTCTCATAGTATTCCTGTGACTCAGAATGGACTCGGTGGCAACAGGGTTTTTTGTAAAGAGGCTCAACCCCTTAAAGGATGGACTGTTATTATTTTTTTCAAATTTTTTGGCAGTGCCATATTTTTCACTAATGGAATGGATGCTGAATCATTGTTTATTGGTAGTTTTTTATTATCTGATAAGATGGAGTACCAATTGGAAGCAGGCCATATAAGTCTCATGGCTCAAGAAGTGCATCACAAACCATTGTCACCCCAAAAATAACTCATTTACTTGAGTATTTTCAAGTGCCAGTAACCATACCTTCCCAATAACACAGATGAAATAGTAAATATACTTGCAAGCCTTATCTCACTGTACAGAAGCCAAAACACAAAAGTTTCACACAATCACTTCTCTAGGAAGCATCCCCTCATATGAATGGCTTTCAACACTGAAATGTGGCACAGACCAACTTCCTTGTTTTTTAGGCAGTCGCACCAGTATCCACAACGATGCCAGAACACACTAAAGTGGCTCAAATGCCTGCCAATAAATCTCCAGGAGCGGGAAAGTAGCTGGAACATATATTTGCAATCTCCTGTTAAAGAGTTTAAGGGAGCCCTGTTGGTGCAGTGGTTAAGCACTTGGCTACTAACCAAACCCCCATGTGTCTGTCAGTTTGTCGTACTGTGGGGGCTTGTGTGTTGCTGTGATACTGGAAGCTATGCCACTAGTATTCAGATACCAGCAGGGTCACCCATGGAAGACCGGTTTCAGCTGAGCTTCCAGACTAAGACAGACTAGGAAGAAGGACCCAGCAGTCTGCTTCTGAAAAGCATTAGCCAGTGAAAACCTTATGAATAGCAGCAGAATATTGTCTGATATAGTCCTGGAAGATGAACCCCCCAGGTTGGAAGGCACTCAAAATATGGCTGGGGAAGAGCTGCCTCCTCAAAGTAGAGTTGACCTTAATGACGTGGATGGAGTAAAGCTTTTAGGACCTTCATTTGCTGATGCTGCAAGACTCAAAATGAGAAGAAACAGCTGCAAACATCCATTAATAATCGGAGCCTGGAATGTACGAAGTATGAATCTAGGAAAATTGTCGAAAATGAAATGGAACACATAAACATTGATATCCTAGGCATTAGTGAGCTAAAATGGGCTGGTACTGGCCATTTTGAATTGGACAATCATATAGTCTACTATGCTGGGAATGACAACTCGAAGAGGAATGGTGTTGCATTCATCGTCAAAACAAACGTTTCAAGATCTATCCTGAAGTACAATGCTGTCAGTGATAGGATAATATCTATACCCCTGCAAGGAAGACCAATTAATACGACTATTATTCAAATTTACACACGGACCACTAGGGCCAAAGATGAAGAAATAGAAGATTTTTATCAGCTGCTGCAGTCTGAAATTGATCAAACATGCAATCAAGATGCATTGATAATTATTGGTGATTGTAATATGAAAGTTGGAAACAAAGAAGAAGGATCAGTAGTTGGAAAATATGGCCTTGGTAACAGAAACAATGCTGGAGATTGAATGACAGAATTTTGCAAGACCAACAACTTCTTCATTGCAAATACCTTCTTTCACCAACATAAACGGAGATTATACACATGGACCTCGCCAGATGGAACACACAGAAATCAAATTGACTACATCTGTGGAAAGAGACGATGGAAAACTCAATATCAACAGCCAGAACAAGGCCAGGGGCCAGCTGTGGAACAGACCATCAATTGCTCATATGCAAGTTCAAGCTGAAACTGAAGAAAATCAGAGCAAGTCCACAAGAGCCAAAACATGACCTTGAATATTTAGAGACCATCTCAAGAATAGATTTGATGCATTGAACACTAGTGACCCAAGACCAGACGAGTTGTGGAATGACATCAAGGACATCATCCATGAAGAAAGCAAGAGGTCACTGAAAAGACAGGAAAGAAAGAAAAGACCAAAGTGAATGTCAGAGGAGACTTTGAAACTTGCTCTTGAGCATTGAGCAGCTAAAGCAAAAGGAAGAATTGATGAAGCGAAAGAACTGAACAGAAGATTTCAAAGGGCCTCTCGAGAAGACAAAATAAAGTATTATAATGACATGTGCAAAGAGCTAGAGATGGAAAACCAAAAGGGAAGAACACGTTCAGCATTTCTCAGGTCGAAAGAACTGAAGAAAAAATTCAAGCCTCGAGTTGCAATAGTGAAGGATTCCATGGGGTAAATATTAAATGATGCATCAAAAGAAGATGGAAGGAATACACAGAGTCATTATACCAAAAAGAATTAGTCGATATTCTACCATTTCAAGAGGTGGCATATGCTCAGGAACCGATGGTACTGAAGGAAGAAGTCCAAGCTGCTCTGAAGGCATTGGCAAAAAAACAAAGCTCCAGGAATTGATGAAATATCGATTGAGATGTTTCAACAAACAGATGCAGCGCTGGAGGTGCTCACTCGTCTATGCCAAGAAATATGGAAGACAGCTTCCTGGCCAACTGTTTGGAAGAGATCCATATTTATGCCTATTCCCAAGAAAGGTGATCCAACCGAATGTGGAAATTATAGAACAATATCATTAATATCACACGTAAGCAAAATTCTGCTGAAGATCGTTCAAAAATGGCTGCAGCAGTATATTGACAGGGAACAGCCAGAAATTCAGCCCAGTTTCAGAAGAGGACATGGAACCGGGATATCATTGCTGATGTCAGATTGATTCTGGCTGAAAGCAAAGAATACCAGAAGGATGTTTACCTGTGTTTTATTGATTATGCAAAGGCATTTGACTGTGTGGATCATAACAAACTATGGATAACACTGGGAAGAATGGGAACTCCAGAACGCTTAATTGTGCTCATGAGGAACCTTTACATAGATCAAGAGGCAGTTGTTCGGACAGAACAAGGGATACTGATTGGTTTTGAGTCCGGAAAGTTCTGCAGCAGGGTTTTATTCTTTCACCATACCTATTTAATCTGTATTCTGAACAAATAATACGAGAAGCTGGGCTATATGAAGAAGAACGGGGCATCAGGATTGGAGGAAGACTCATTAACAACCTGCGTTATGTAGCTGACACAATCTTGCTTGCTGAAAGTGAAGAGGGCTTGAAGCACTTACTAATGAAGATCAAAGACCACAGCCTTCAGTATGGATTACACCTCAACATAAAGAAAACAAAAGTCCTCACAACTGGACCAATGAGCAACATCATGATAAATGGAGAATAGATTGAAGTTTTCAAGGATTTCATTTTACTTGGATCCACAATGAACAGCCATGGAAGCAGCAGTCAAAAAAATCAAAAGATGCATTGCATTGGGTAATCTGCTGCAAAGGACCTCTTCAAAGTGTTGAAGAGCAAAGATGTCACCCTGAAGACTAAGGTGTGCCTGACCCAGGCCATGGTATTTTCAATCGCATCATATGCATGTGAAAGCTGGACAGTGAATAAGGAAGACTGAAGAAGAATTGATGCCTTTGAATTGCGGTTTTGGCGAAGAATAGTGAATATACCATGGACTGCCAAAAGAACAAACAAATCTGTCTTAGAAGAAGTACAACCAGAACGCTTCTTAGAAGCAAGGATGGCGAGACTGCGTCTTACATACTTTGGACATGTTGTCAGGAGGGATCAGTCCCTGGAGAAGCACATCATGCTTGGCAGAGTACAGGGTCAGTGGAAAAGAGGAAGACCTTCAACGAGGTGGATTGACACAGTGGCTGCAACAATGAGCTCAAGCATAAAAACGATTGTAAGGATGGCACAGGACTGGGCAGTGTTTCCTTCTGTTGTGCATAGGGTCGCTATGAGTCGGAACCGACTCGACGGCACCTAACAACAACAACAACTAGCCAACAGATGGAGTTTAGAATCCATCCAGCTACTCCATGGGAGAAAGACCTGGCAATCTGCTCCCGTAAAGACTAAAACCAAAACCAAACCCACTGCCGTCAAGTCAAGTCCGACTCACAGCAGCCCTATATGACAGAGTAGAACTACCCTGTAGGGTTTCCAAGGAGCACCTGGTAGATTTGAACTGCTGACCTTTTGGCCAGCAGCCAAGCTTTTAACTACAGGGCCACCAGGGCTCACCATAAAGACTACAGTGTAGAAAACCCTAGGAGGCAGTTCTAGTGTGCCACATGAGGTTACCATGAGTTGAAATTGACTCAAAGACACATGACAAGGACGCTTAGTCTCCCACCTGTGACTGAATAACACGTGACCCTGAGAAAGTCATGTATTCTCAGAGTACTAATCCTCAGTGTAGTAATAACAGGCAGAGTTCACTTTTTGCTCTTCCTTTAGCTTTTAAGCATAGATAGTACAACCTTGAATGCACCAAAGCAAGGAAACCTTCCTTTCTCTACTCTGCTCTGCCTAGTTTTAACAGTTTTTTTTTTTTTTTTTGTCTATTCGTTTTAATTAATAGAGTGTTTCTTTGATTTCATGGAATCTTACTCTCCAACTCTATCAGAAAATGAGACTAAAACTTACTTTGTGTTAATGTGAGGAAAAATAAGACAACAGGTGTGAAAACATGAGCTCTTTAAGAATATAATAATAACAATAACAATGGTAATAATTTTGAGCACTCATTTTGTGCCAGGCTTTCTGTTAGTAATTAGTGAAAACTGATTATATAATTCAGTTTTCAAAACAACAATTCAAGGTATTATTACTATCATTTTACTGAGGAAGAAACTGAGGGTTGAAGAGGCTAAGCAGCTTCTCAAAGTGGCACATTTAGTAGGTGTTAGAAGTGGAATTTTATCTTCAGTGTGTGTTCTGAACTGCTTCCTTAAATAGCTCTTTATAAATAGCTGCATCTTTAAAAAGTAGATTTAACATGTTGAATTGAAAGACAAATTCTAAGAGAACTCTTTCTTTTATAAACAAACATATTTACGGTAGGTAATTTCACAGGTAGCATCCTTCCATGCCCTCACTTTTCTAAGTATCATAAAATAATTCAGACAAGTCAACATGCCTACTCCACAAGTTATTCCTTTAGGCCCACCATCTTGCATACATCTCCAACTTGGAATTGACTACACTCATATGCCCTGGCATGTTTCACATATTCCCAAGAAGTCAATCCATCAGCCTTCGAGTCTAAATAAATAAATAAACAAACAAGAAAGGAATTAGTAGTGCCATTCTTCTCAGCCCTTGTTTGTGTGAAAACACTAGAGAATTTCCAGGGAGGAATAAAAATAGACCCAAATTCACTCTCACTTCCTCGCCTTTTTAACAAATTTCCTCAAGGGCATTTGGAACCATAGTTTCACCTTGCTATGGAAAATATTAATAGCCTCCTGAGAATGTTCTGAGGAACGAGATCCATTCCCTTCTCAATTTAGTCCCTTAAAGGCTGAATTCCTTGATCCTGTGTAACTTTGGAAGTTAAAAAATTTGGTTTCTGAGTCTGGAGATTCACCTCCAACACTGTTTAAAGAACAAAGCATGAAAAACACTTTTCTAATTTGACCTTAAACAATTCACTCCTCAGTGGCTAAAGCGTGCAAATTCTATCATGACAAAATAAGACCCTGTACACCAAATCTCTTCAGTTGCTATGAAACTAGAGAATTGAAGAAACCATTCAGCCTATTTAGGCAAAACAGTAGAGGGACAGGGTGGTTTGGTGTTCTGATGGTACTAAACCAAAAAAAAAAAAAAAAAAACTCATCCCCATTGAGTTGATTCCAACTCATAGCAACCCCCTAGGACAGAGCAGAACTGCCCTATAGGGTTTCCAAGGAGCACCTGGTGGATTTGAACTGCTGACCTTTTGATTAGCAGATGTAACTCTTAACCACTACACCACCAGGGTCTGATGGTGTTAGCTCAGTAATAGAAACCAATGAAAAATATGTATGTGTTAAGTGTGTCACTCATTCACTAACAAACTTCTTATGGAGCCTATTATGAGTCAGAGAAACTGACTCATAAACATACGGCCATAGTGATTTCTCTGTACTCTGATTTCTACAAGGATATTGGCACTTACTATACACGTCTAGGAAACCCTGGTGGCGTAGTGGTTAAGTGCTACGGCTGCTAACCAAAGGGTTGGCAGTTCGAATCCACCAGGCGCTTCTTGGAAACTCTATGAGGCAGTTCTACCTGTCCTATAGGGTCGTTATGAGTCGGAATCAACTCTACGGCACTGGGTTCTTTTTATACACGTCTTCTACTAAAAAAAAAAAAAAAATTTTTTTTTTTCTACTACAGGTTTTCAGAATAGAACAATAAAAAGGAAATGGCTCTTGAATGAATCCACCAAAAAAGAATATCCAGTTTAATTTCTTGCTATCTTTGCAACTTGGAGCAAGGTACTAAACCTGTCTGAGTTCCACTTGCCTACCTATAACATAAGGACAAATAATACCCACTTTCATTGTTATTATAAGCTTTAGATAAAGTAACATGCATCACACAGGATGGGAGCCCTCTCTCTCCCAGTATTCCTTTGTATCCTCTGTAATGTCTTAAACACAGGAGTTTACTACTCACCTTTTTTTTTTTTTTTAAGATTACCAAATACCATTTCTGATAATTAACCATTAGTGCTGTCCCCGGAAAATGACCCATAATTAGCACAGTTCCTACTTACGTAGTAACATTACCAGCATGGTCTCCCAATTTATAAGATCCACACACACTGTTGTATGGTTTCATGTAATTCAATCCACTGTGCTAGGTAAAGCAGTCAATTGGAGAAAAGTGTTTTCATTTGAGGCTTTCTCCTTTGGATTTATTGGCCAATGCACTTTCTCTGTCCCTTGGAAGGCCTAACTGCTCCATTCACTAAAGGCCTTGATTCAACTAGCTCTAATCACATTTTGATAGGGTACTTTGGAACTGTTTGGAAGGAAAGGGATTCATCCATTCATTCAACAAATGTTTATGATATGGCTGCCACGAGCAGGAATTATACAAAATATGGATAATTATGCATGTAACAGGCTGTTAGAAATTGTTTCTGTGTAAAGACCCTACTCAGGATCACACGAATCACAGCACATACATTCCCTTCTACATCCTTAAGAATGGCTTATTTTTTTTTAATAATTTTTATTGTGCTTTAAGTGAAAGTTTACAAATCAAGTCGATCTCTCACATAAAAACTTATATACAACTTGCTACATATTCTTGATTACTCCCCCCCCCCATGAGACAGCCTGCTCCCTCCTTCCACTCTCTCTTTTTGTGACCATTTTGCCAGCTTCTAAGCCCCTCTACCCTCCCTTCTCACCTCCAGGCAGGAGATGCCAACATTGTCTCAAGTGGCAACTTGAACCAAGTAGCTCACGCCTCACCAGCATCCCTCTCCAACACATTGTCCAGTCCAATCCATGTCTGACGAACTAGGTTCAGGGATGGTTCCCGTAGTGGGCCAACAGAAGGTCTGGGGGCCATGATCACTGGGGTCCTTCCAGTCTCAGTCAGACCATTAAGTCTGGTCTTTTATTTGGGGTCTGCATCCCGCTGCTCTCCTGCTCCCTCAGGGGTTCTCTGTTGTGTTCCCTTTCAGGGCAGTCATTGGTTGTGGCCGGGCACCATCTAGTTCTTCTGGTCTCAGGATGATGTAGTCTCTGGTTCATGTAGCCCTTTTTTCTGTCTCTTGGTCTCGTTATTATCTTGTGTTCTTGGTGTTCTTCATCCTCCTTTGATCCAGATGGTTTGAGACCAATTGATACATCTTAGATGGCCGCTTGCTAGCATTTAAGACCCCAGATGCCACTCTTCAAAGTGGGATACAGAATGTTTTCTTAATAAATTTTATTATGCCAATTGACTTAGATGTACCCTGAAACCATGGTCCCCAAACCCCTGCCCCTGCTTCACTGACCTTCAAAGCATTCAGTTTATTCAGGAAACTGCTTTGCTTTGGTTTTGTCCAGTTGTGCTGACCTCCACTGTGCTGAGTGTTGTCCTTCCCTTCACCCAAAGTAGTTCTTGTCTACTATCTATTTAGTAAATACCCCTCTCCCACTCTTCCTCCCTCCCCCCTCTCATAACCACAGAAGAGCATGTTCTTCTCAGTTTAAACTATTTCTCAAGTTCTTATAATAGTGGTCTTATACAATACTTGTCCTTTTGCAACTGACTAATTTCACTCGGCATAATGCCTTCCAGGTTTCTCCATGATATGAAATGTTTTACAGATTCATCACTGTTCTTTATCTATGCATAGTATTCCATTGTGTGAATATACCATAATTTATTTATCCATTCATGCATTGATGGGCACCTTGGTTGCTTCCATCTTTTTGCTATTGTAAACAGTACTGCAGTAAACATGGGTGTGGATATATTGCTCGTGTAAAAGCTCTTATTTCTCTAGGATATATTCCGAGGAGTGGGATTGCTGGGTAATACGGTAGTTAGAATCTGCCAGGTGCTCCTTGGAAACTCTGTGGGGCAGTTCTACTCTGTCCTATAGAGTTGCTATGAGTCGGAATCGACTCGACGGCACTGGGTTTGTTTTTTTTTATGGTAGTTCTATTTCTAGTTTTTTAAGGGAGCACCAAATCGATTTCCAAAGTGGTTGTACCATTTGACATTCCCACCAGCAGTGTTTAAGTGTTCTAATCTCTCCACATCCTCTCCGACATTTATTATTTTGTGTTTTTTCGATTAGTGCCAGCCTTGTTGTAGTGAGATAGAATCTCTTTGCAGTTTTGATTTGCATTTGTCTAATGGCTAATGATCGAGAGCATTTCCTCACGCATCTGTTAGCCACCTGAACGTCTTCTTTAGTGAAGTGACTGTTCATATCCTTTGCCCATTTTTAACTGGGTTTTTTGCCTTTTTGTGGTTGAGTTTTAGCAGAGTCCTGTGGATTTTAGAGATTAGGCACTGGTCGGAGATGTCGTAGCTGAAAATTTTTTCCCAGTCTGTAGGTGGTCTTTTTACTCTTTTGGTGAAGTCTTTGGATGAGCACAGGTGTTTGATTTTTAGGAGCTCCCAGTTGTCTAGTTTTTCTTGTGCATTCTTAGCACTGTTTTGTATAAGGTTTATCCCATGTATTAGGGCTCCTAATGTTGTCCCTATTTTTTCTTCCATGATCTTTATCGTTTTAGATTTTATATTTAGGACTTGGATCCGTTTTGAGCTCGTTTTTGTGCATGGAGTGAGGTATGGGTCTTGTTTCATTTTTTTGCAGATGGATATCCAGTTATGCCAGCACCATTTGTTAAAAAGATTCTTTTCCCCAGTTGACACTGGGCCTTTGTCAAATATCAGCTGCTCATATGTGGATAGATTTATATCTGGATTCTCAATTCTGTTCCATTGGTCTACATAGCTGTTGTTCTACCAGTACCAGGCTGTTTTGACTACTGTGGTGGTATAACTGGTTCTAAAATCAGGTAGAGTGAGTCCTCCCATCTTCTTGTTCTTTTTTAGTAATGCTTTACTTTTTTTTTTTTTTTACTTACCTGGGGCTTCTTTCCCTTCCATATGAAGTTGATGATTTGTTTTTCCATCTCATTAAAAAATGTTGTTGGAATTTGGATCGGAAGTGCATTGTATATATATAGATGGCTTTTGGTGGAATAGACATTTTTACTATGTTAAGTCTTCCTATCCATGAGCAAGGTATGTTTTTCCACTTATGTATGTCCCTTTTGGTTTCTTGCAGTAGTACCTTGTAGCTTTCTTTGTATGGGTCTTTTACATCTTTGGTAAGATTTATTCCTAAGTATTTTATCTTTTGGGGGGCTACTGTGAATGGTATTGATTTGGTGATATCCTCTTTGATGTTCTTTTTGTTGATGTAGAGGAATCCAACTGATTTTTGTGTGTTTATCTTGTAACCTGAGACTCTGCTGAACTCTTCTATTAGTTTCAGTAGTTTTCTTGAGGATTCCTTAGGGTTTTCTGTGTATAAGATCATGTCATCTGCAAATAGACATACTTTTACCTCCTCCTTGCCAATCCGGATGCCCTTTATTTTTTTGTCTAGCCTAATTGCTCAGGCTAGGACCTCTAGCACAATGTTGAATAAGAACGGTGAAAAAGGGCATCCTTTTCTGGTTCCCGTTCTCAAGGGAAATGCTTCCAGGCTCTCTCCATTTAGGATGATGTTGGCTGTTGGCTTTGTATAAATGCCCTTTATTATGTTGAGAAATTTTCCTTCTATTCCTGTTTTGCTGAGAGTTTTTATCACGAATGGGTGTTGGACTTTGTCAAATGCCTTTTCTGCATCAATTGATAAAATCATGTGATTCTTGTCCTCTGTTTTATTTATATGGTAGATTACATTAATTGTTTTTCTAATATTGAACCATCCTTGCATACCTGGTATAAATACCACTTGGTAATGGTGGATTGTTTTTTTGATATGTTGTTGTTTAATTTTATTGGCTAGAATTTTGTTGGGGATTTTTGCATCTAGGTTCATGAGGGATATAGGTCTGTAATTTTCTTTTTTTGTTTTGTCTTTAGCTGATTTTGGTATCAGGGTTATGCTGGCGTCATAGAATGAGTTAGGTAGTATTCTGTCCTTTTCTATGCTTTGAAATACCTTCAGTAGTAGTGGTGTTAACTCTTCTCTGAAAGTTTGGTATAAATCTACAGTGAAGCCATCAGGGCCAGGGCTTTTTTTGTTGGGAGTTATTTGGTTACCTTTTCAATCTCTTTTTTTGTTATGGGTCTGTTTAGTTCTTGTACTTCTGTTTGTGTTAGTTAGGTAGGTAGTGTGTTTCTAGGAATTCATCTATCTCTTCTAGGTTTTCAAATTTGTTAGAGTACAATTTTTCATAGTAATCTGATTTGATTCTTTCAATTTCAGTTGGTCTGTTGTGACATGGCTCATCTCATTTCTTATTCAGGTTGTTTCTTTTCCTGTATTTCTTTAGTCAGTCTGGCCAATGGTTTATTAATTTTGTTATTTTTTTTTTCAAAGAACCAGCTTTTGGCCTTGTTAACTTGTTCAATTGCTTTCTGTTCTCTGATTCATTTAATTCTGCTCTCATTTTTATTATTTGCTTTCTTCTGGTGCCTGTGGGTTTCTCTTGTTGCTCTCTTTCTGTTTGTTCAAGTTGTAAGGACAGTTCTTTAATTTTGGCTCTTTCTTCTTTATGTATGTGTGCATTTATTGATATAAATTGACTTCTGAGCACTGCTTTCACTGTGTCCCAAAGGTTTTGATAGGAAGTGTTTTCAGTCTCACTGAATTCTATGAATTTCTTTATTCCCTCCTAATGTTTTCTATAACCCAGTCTTTTTTGAGCAGGGTATTGTTCAGTTTCCAAGTATTTGATTTCTTTTCCCTGGTTTTTCTGTTATTGATTTCTACTTTTATGGCCTTGTGGTCTAAGAAAATGCTTTGTAATATTTTGATGTTTTGGATTCTGCAAAGGCTTGTTTTATGACCTAATATGTGATCTATTCTAGAGAATGTGCCATGTGCACTAGAAAAGAAAGTATGCTTTGCAGCTGTTGGATGGAGTGTTCTGTATAGGTCTATGAGGTCAAGTTGGTTGATTATAGCAATTAGATCTTCCGTGTCTCTATTGAGCTTATTACTGGATGTCCTATCCTTCACTGAAGGTGGTGTGTTGAAGTCTCCTACTATAATTGTGGAGGTGTCTATCTCAGTTTTCAATTCTGTTAAAGTTTGTTTTATGAACCTTGCAGCCCTATCATTAGGTGCTTAAATATTTAATATGGTTATATCTTCCTGGTAAATTGTCCCTTTAATCATTAGATGGTATCCTTATTTATCCTTTGTGGTGGATTTGACTTTAAAGTCTAGTTTGTCAGAAATTAATATTGTCACTTCTGTTCCTTTTTGATTCTTGTTTGCTTGATATATTTTTTTCCAGCCTTTGAGTTTTAGTTTTTTTTTTAAGTCTAAGGTGTGTCTCTTGTAGGCAACATATAGACAGATTGTGTTTTTTTATCCAGTCTGCAACTCTCTGTCTCTTTATTGGTGCTTTTAGTCCATTTACATTGAGCACGATTATAGATAAGTATGAGTTTAGTGCTGTCATTTTGATGCCTTTTTTTGTGTCTTGTTGACAATCTCATTTTTCCACTTACTTTTTTCTGCTGAGAAGTTTTTCTTTGTAAATTGTGTGTTCCTCCTTTTCATAGTAGTTGAATTTATGTTTGTTGAGTCGTTATGTTTATCTTGGTTTTTATTTTGAAGTATGGAATTATTAGAACTGTTTGTGGTTACCTTAATATCTACTCTTATTTAACTAAGTAAAAATGTAACTTATATCATCCTGTATCGCCTTGGTTTCCTCTCCATATGTCGGATCTATGCCTCCTGTATTTAGTCCCTCTTTTTTGACTACTGTAATCTTTACATAATGACATCAATGATTTCCTGTTTCGAGCAATTTTTTTTTTAATTGATCTTATTTTGTTTTTGTGATTTCCCTATTCAAGTTGATATCAGGATGTTCTGTTCTGTGACCTTGTGTCGTGCTGGTATCTGATATTATTGATTTTCTGACCAAAGAATTTCCTTTAGTAATTCTTGCAGTTTTGGTTTGGTTTTTGCAAATTCTCTAAGCTTGTGTTTATCTGTAAATGTCTTAATTTCACCTTCATATTTGAGAGAGAGTTTTGCTGGATATATGATTCTTGGTTGGCAGTTTTTCTCTTTCAGTGCTCTATATATGTCATCCCATTGCCTTCTTGCCTGCGTGGTTTCTGCCGAGTAGGCTGAAATTATTCTTATTGATTCTCCTTTGTAGGTGACTTTTTGTTTATCCTTGGCTGCTTTTAAAATTTTCTCTTTATCTTTGGTTTTGGCAAGTTTGATGATAATATGTCTCGGTGATTTTCTTTTGGGATCTATCTTGTATGGGGTTTGATGAGCATCTTGGAGAGATATCTTGTCATCTTTCACGATGCCAGGGAAGTTTTCTGCC
Source organism: Elephas maximus indicus (assembly GCF_024166365.1). NCBI lineage: Eukaryota > Metazoa > Chordata > Mammalia > Proboscidea > Elephantidae > Elephas > Elephas maximus. Next base: position 51,685,094 of record NC_064824.1, on the reverse strand, counting down.
AACAGATCTTCGACTATTCTCTCTATATTTTCTGTTACCCCTCACTGTTCTGGAACTCCAATCACACGCAAGTTATTCTTCTTGATAGAGTCCCACATGATTCTTAGGGTCTCTTCATTTTTTTTAATTCTTTTATCTGATTTTCCTTCAACTATATTGGTGTCAATTGCCTTACCCTCCAGCTCCCCCACTCTGCATTCCAATTCCTTGATTCTGCTCCTCTGACTTCCTATCGAGTTGTCTAATTCTGTAATTTTATTGTTAATCTTTTGGGTTTCTGAATGCTGTCTCTTTATGTATTCTTGCAGCTTATTAATTTTTTCACTATGTTCTTGAATAATCTTTTTGATTTCTTCAACTGCATTGTCGGTGTGTTCTTTGGCTTTTTCTGTAGATTGCCTTATTTCATTTCTGAGGTCATCCCTGATCTCTTGAAGCATTCTGTATATTAGTTTTTTTATATTCTACATCTGGCAATTCCAGGAATGTATCTACATCTTGGAATGATTTTGGTTCTTTGATTTGGGGTTTGTAGAAGCAATCATGGTCTGCTTCTTTATGTGATTTGATATTGACTGCTGTCTCCGAGCCATCTATAAGATATTGTAATGTTTTCTTTTATATTTGCTCACTGATTCTTATGTTCTTGTTTTGTTTTGTTACAATACACTCAGATGGGCTGCTAGATTGAGCTATCTTGATTGCTGTAGCTTTTTAATCACTTATGTCCTGTTACCAGCTGGTCTGAGCTGTTACCAGGTACATAAGCCTATGAGTCCATTCACTATTCTTGAATAGAATCAGCTCAGGTATCCTGATAGTGGGTCACCTAGTGTGTGGTGTAGGCTCTCACTTATTAACTTAGAGGAGTAGTGCTGATGGTTGTATGGTCCGGTTTCTAGTAGCAGCAGAGGGTCACACTCTGAGGAGGGCAGGATGCTGGCAGCCTTTCCCCAAGTGTCAGGTAGAAGTGACTCTATTCTCTAGAGTGCTCTGGTGGGTGGGCTCTGCAACTGTACCTTAGGCACCCGATGCTTGTACCTCTATAGATTGGTAGGCATCACTATCCTCAGACCTCTTTAGCAGGTGGCTAGGTGGTGTGGGTGAAACCTCAGCCCTCAGTTTCCTGGTGTGGATCAGTGAGGGCTCTGTTTAATAGGTAGAGAGGTATCTGACCTTCAAAACTTGCTTTTCCACTGCTCAGCTAAAACAATTACAGTCAGATCTCTATCAGAATTGTCTTTGCATTATAATAGCCACCTGGTTACCTGTAGGGATGAAAGCCAAAGACTGTGGGTCTCTTATGCCCGGATGGAGCTGGCTCTGTATTGTTATTCCAGTTTAGGGAAGTCAGGGAAGAATTTTTCCTTTGATTTTTAAATGCTGCCTCTCTCAGGCCAGGAGAATGGGTTAGAAAAGAAAGAAGAAGAAGAAGAAGAAAAAAAAAAACCCAGCAGTGCACTTCAATCTGAAGCTCAGGAATTCCAATGTTAATGAAGCTGGCTGGGGCAGGGAGGGGAGGGATCAGATAGATAGTAGAGAGTAGCGCGGCAAGATAGACAAAGTTCCTTATCTTGTTTGGTGAGGACTGTTTTTTTCTGAGGTTCCAGAGGGGTGTGTAGCTTGTGTGTGCTGGCAGGATCCCTGCTGAGACTGCCCCAGAGGGTTAGGGCTGTGTCCCGTTCTTGTGCCATCTCAGGAAGCCACAATCAGCTCCTCTACACTTAATTCAAAGCCCAGCACCAAGGTTTCCTGTCTGGGACGCTGTGCTCCAGGCTCCAAAACCAGTCACTGCTTCCCCGTGGTTTTTCGTTTGCCTGTCAGACACCTCAGTGTGCAGCCTGCATGTGCTGGCTGGGTCCCCTCTGAAGTTTGCCCCAAGGGTTAAGTCTGCATCCGTGCTTGCCCCGTGTCAGTAAGCCACAACCAGCCCCACCACTCTGGCACCAGGGAACCGCGAGGGCTCAAGGCTGTGGTGTGGCATACTGGTTCTACAAGTGGTCGCTGCTTCAGCATGTGGCTTTTTTGCTCCCCTGTCACTCAGGTCAACTCCTTAGTCCTGTGTTGGATGGTCAGGGTTCATAGATTGTCCCTTACGTGATCGATTCACTTGTTTTTTTCAAGTCTTTGTTGCAAGAGAGTTAAGTGGAAGCTTCTGCCTAGTCAGCCATCTTGGCCCCGCCTCAGAATGGCTTATTTTTAAGAATTAAATTAACTGTGGATCAATCCCAAAGGATGATGAAAAAGAGAATTTTAGGTTCCTCAATTATTAAGGAAATGAGACTTAGAGTAATATCACTAGAGGTGATAACCATTTTTCTCATTTCTGTGCATTGGAGGCAAAGACATAAATGAATATGAGTCACCCTCCTCAGCAAGCTTAAGTTAAAGGGCTAATTACATGTGTTGTCCTTGAAGAGAACAAAGAGAATTAATCCAGTAGATTTTTCCACCTAAGACTAATGTGCTATATGGAAGTGCACACAAATTTTGTTTAAAACAAACAAACAAAAAAGCAGCCCAGAAGTCATCAAATTTATATAGACATTACATGGATATGAAAATGTTTACTTCCAATTTTGATCAAGGGGATGTACACTTGGGTAGAAGAGTGAGGTAGGTAAAAATCAGTGTCAAGTCCACTATTGTTTCCCACTTTAGGACTGATGAGAAGTTTCATTTTCCTTTCTAATATTCTAATTTATCTTTGGGGAAAAAATAACTTCTACAATCGTACTCCATGCTGTATATTCTGGAAGGTCATGGTGTCTGTTAATCCTGTTGCCATTCCTTAAAAAAATTCTGTAGACTTCTTTTAGTAGGTGTATTGCAAAGGTTTAAAAAAAATTTCCCTTGACCTTTTCATTGTCAGTTCAGGAAAGAAAAAGAAATAAAAACAGGTAAGATTTTCTTTTAAGAGCTAAAGAGGGACGTTCTTTCTCTCATCACTCACTGCCCCAGTGAAATCTCTCTTCACAAGAGAGTTTGGTCTCCCTTTCACTCTAATCAATATTGGAGACAAGAGGTCTCTGGCACTCCCTATTTTCAGCAGTCAGTATTTCTTAGAAGTTATTCTTCATAATTTATCTTCTAGAAACTACTTTGTTTTCTTTTTTAATAATCAAGTCACTGTCTCTTTTTCTTGTTTAAGAGACTTATGAAAAATTCTAAAATATAACATAGATGATAAAAACTTGGACTTTGATTTTTCATTTTTTCTTTCTTATACTAGTGTCTTCTGTACATCTTTTTTCTTGCTTCCCATTATACCCCCAGATCAATGCCTGATATGCAAAATAGGCATTTTTTTGTTGAGTAGACTGATGAATTCCACTTTCATAGGAAACATCCCTTTCTCAAAGATAAAGGAGCTAAAAGTCCTATCAGGAGTATTGAGTTGTGGTAAAATACATGTCACATAAGTTTGAGACCATTAACTGAAATGAAAGCTCAAAAAATTAACTGAAAAATACAATGTTCATTGGTGGAATTGGCAGAATTGTCAAATCTAGCATAGAATAATGGTCAAGAACACTAACTCTGGAGCCGCAAGATTTGGTTCAAATTCTGGCTCCATCTCTTATTAGCTGTGTGATCCGTGTTAATCATTTAAAATCTTATGTGCCCCACTTACATCAACTATAATAAGCATCTCATAGTGTTGTAGGCAGTTTAAATAAGATTATATATAAAAAGTGCTTTGGAACAGTTTTTATATATGTTACATCAATTCCACCATATCCTGATGTAGAGAGACATCGAGTTCCCAGAAACCTTCCAAATGCGTATAACCAAACCAACTGCTGTCTAGTTGATTCTGACTCATAGCGACCCTATAGGACAGATAGAACTGCCCCGTAGAGTTTACAAGGAGTGCCTGGCGGATTTGAACTGCCGACCTTTTAGTTAGCAGCTGTAGCACTTGACCACTAAGCCACCAGGGTTTCCAATTGCTTATAAGGGAACTGGAATTTACTGGGACTCGGGAGAGAGCAGGCCAGGCCTAATTAATTGGCTCAAACAAGCCTGTATTCATTTTAGATCTAAGTGCCCCTGCTGCAACAGTTTTTCACCCTTCGTACCCTGCTTGGAAATGGCCTAAAGAGTAAATATAGAGAAAATGAAGACATACAAATGAAAAAGGAGAGAATTGGATGTTGCTCTACCTAAGTTGGGGGCCCAGAGTTTATGTACTCTAAAAGAAGGGGGTACTGCCTGTCAGACTTACTGTTTTTCTGCCTTCCCTATCTGAGGATAGGCATAAGTTTGGTTCTAATCCCAACACTGAAACAAATTGCTTTGGGCAAATAACTTCAGCTCTCTGGGTTTCTTGTTTCTCCTTGTGAAAAAGTAGGAAGTTAGAGGAAATGATCACAGTGGTTGATTTCAGCTATGAGTTTTATAAGCCTTCCTTCTTATATTATCCTCAGAACAGATTGTTTTTATTAGTGTCAAATTTATTAAGCCAAACTTGTATTTTGGTTAACAATTGCAACCTAATACAGTAAATATTTTGTCTTAATATATAAGCAGCAAATGCATAAGCATTAAAAATACCCATTTGTTTGTAAGCAAATAATTAAACTTCCCAATGGAACCATATTAATTCTGACTATCATCATTGTTTTAATCATCAACATCATCATTATTAATTTTATTAAAATGAAAAAGCATAACTTGTGGAGCATTTCCTATTAAATGTTAACGCTGTTTTTCAGAAAAAAAATCAGACTTGTGGTTAAGAGTCCAGCATCGGGCAAATCATTAGCTGCAACTTTGTGAGTATTTTGTTCTTCTTTATTTTAGCAACTCCTTGTAAAACAGGAGTAGTAGCAGCAGCATAACCTTTCTAACTTCAGGGGCAACAATGCAGATCAAGATCAGCCCAAGGCTGATCCCTACTAGGTGGAGGTCAGACATACTTCCACTCTCCAACCTTTTTACCAATTCTGAAACAAGCCATCCCTCCCATGGCACTCTCTACATGTCTTGTGGGTTCCAGAATCCATTGCAATGGCCACACAGAACACACAGATCATACTTAGAGTTAAGTGGTTTATTAAAGAACAGGGTACAATTCAGAATCAGGACCAATAGGCTACAACTCAGGATTGGGATCAGCAAGCATGTAGGCAAAGCCCCCTTCTCATAGAGGGACAGCTCTCTCAGCAATTCTCCACCATGCAGGCCTCCTCTCAGCCAACTGAGGACAGACTTCCTCTCAGCCTTCTGAAGACAGGCCTCTCAGCACCCTGAGGACAGACCTCATCACAGCCCCCTCAGGCTCCTCTCTGGCCCCTCAGAACAGGTTCCTATAGACCCTGCTGTCTGTAATTGCTAGCTCTGCTGCTGGGCCTCTTCCGGGCCTCTCACTTTTTTCAGTGCCATAGCCATTGACCCATGTTAGAGCTCTTTCAGGAGATATCTTGTGTCCTCTATCTCTGTTTCTTCTTTCTGCTTCTTCCTGTTGCTTCTTTCTGTCCAAAAAATCTGTGGGGTTATATACACAACTCCTTGTCAATTTCAAGGCATGGCCCCTTCTAGCAGGGGGCACAAACTGACTAATTCCTTCTCAGTAAGGCATAGACACTTCATTTGCATGGTAGACTACAACTCGCTTCATTTGCATTGTCTATTGACCAATCCCTGCAAGGTCAATTACAGGGCAGGTTGCAGCCCAGAACCAGATAAAAAGTACTCAACAATCCTTGTTTACTGCTTACCCAGTAAATGCCAATCAATCTGGACAAAAATAATTAACCCTCTGGGTTAGAAAACTAGGGCAAAGATAACTCCTCTGGACTTAGGATGAAAATCTCTCAAGCTGTTTTTCCAAAAAGCCAAGGCAAAGGCCATATAAAAGAACTCATTTTACCACACTCTTTTTTAATAATTGAAAATTACCTGTGGCAGGAATGAAGTGATGTTCTTAGAAATATGCGAAATGCTTTAGGATAGGAGTTTAGCAGCATATAATGATAAAACATAAGAAAATCAGTATTGGTTATGCTGAACTCTGTCAATTTTACATGTTTTCTTCTTTGAGAGAGCACATCCCTGCAGAAAAATGAAGGCAGTCTTTATAATGACATATACATAAAGCTTTATCATGTTTTGAGCTATCAATTTGAAAGGGAGCGTCTCAGCATTTCCAAGCATCTCATTATTTTCTTCAGTTTCATCAGATTCCAAGTGACCTTTAGAAACATTTTGAAAAATATTCCCTGATACAAACTTTAGAGAATAAAATAATGTGTTGAGTGATCAGACACAGCATGCTATTGTTTGCCATCCATTAATATACCCTATGAATCTCCAGCAGGAGGCAGAAGGGGAGAGGATGTATTTTCCAAACATTTACAGGGTGAGAGCTGCCCCTCTCCTCTGGGCATATGTGTTCAGCTGCCTTGGAAAACATCCCTTAACGGAGCTCCAGTGCTCTGCTCTTCACTTTCCCAGCAACCTTTTCTCTTTTCATTGCTTACCCTCTCAGAGCTGGTGGTCTAGGAATTCTGATCTCTAATTTTTCCCCCGACTGATTCATTCATTCACCGTTGTTAGTTGCAATCAAATCAGCTACAACTATGGTGAGCCCACGTACAACAAAAGGATATGTTGGCTCGTCCTGCAATATCTTCAGGATCATTGGTATGCTTGAGGACATTGCTGCAGCCACTGTGGATTTTGGGTAGCTTCCAAGCTACAGGGTTCATTTTCCAGCACTACGGTTTAACAGACAATATTCTGTTGTGATCCATAGGGTGTTCATTGGCTAATTTTTGGAAGTAGATCATCAGGCTGTTCTTATTCTGTCTTAGTCTACAAGTTTCACTGAAACCTGTCCACTACAGGTGACTGCTGGTATTTGAAATATTGGTGGCATACCTTCCAGAATCATAGCAACACAGAAGCCACCACAGTACAACAAATTGACAGATGGGTAGGTAGAGGATTCACTCATTAACTGCCTTTCCATTAACCACAAAGTTTTCATATGGGGGTGGTGGTGAAGATGGTGGTGTTTGTGCAACTTCCAAGCACAAACAATGTACTTAAAAGAAAACCATTAGGAGACGGTCATTGAGGAAATGGGTTTGCTGACCACTGTTGTCTTAAGAAGCCTGACCTATAGCTAAATTGGGAAACTGGAACTTCCTAGGGAAGAGTTTTCCCAAAATTATTTAACCTTGAAATCATGATCATTATAGTATATTCCTACAACTCTGAGCTCATGATATAAAATGTGCTCATTGATTTAAGATAACACACACCCAAAACCAAAAACCAAGCCCATCACCATCAAGTCGATTCTGACTCATAGCAACTCTATAGGACAGAGTACAACTGCCCCATAGGGTTTCCAAGGCTGTAAATCTTTATGGAAGCAGACTGCCACATCTTTCTTGCTCAGAGCAGCTGATGGGTTTGAACCACCAACCTGTTAGCAGCCGAGCTCTTTGACCACTGTGCTACCAGGGCTCCTATCACACACACACACCACAAATACACACACACGTTAATTGCTAGAGAAAATTATCAAAGGAAAGAAATAATCAATATCTGATTTTTTGCGTGAACTAAATAATAATTACATGTCTAAAAAACAAGCTTTTACCAATAAAATGTTTACAAAGATCTTTGAAAGTAAGATAAAAAAAAATCTTTCTTTTTTATAGTTTTGTTGCAAAATATGACTTAAAAATTTTTTTTTTTAAACCAGAGGAGTGTTTTGCTTTCTTTCTAATTAAGTCACAAGTTGGACAAATATTAGAATTATTATTGCTAATTTCAGCTTCCATTCTCTTATAATAGTTTATTTTTACTATAGAGGAACATTTATATCCTATTATTCATGATGTAATAGAGAAGGAAGAAAAACATGGAATCATGCAATTTACAGTTTTCAAGGAGTTTTAGACTGCTCCTAAAAATGAATTTCTTCATAAAAATTTCAGTTTTCAATTTTTTTAGAAACCCAAGTATATCATTAATATTTAACCCGTTGCCGTGATTTAGAAATATATAAATAGTAACATAAACTTTCATGTTTCCATAACCAAGCTTTAACACTGATCAACTTGCTGCTCTTACTATTTCATCAAATCACCAAATACATTTTGTTTTTGTGGAGTATTTTAAAGGAAATCCCAGCTATCACAAGGTTTCAACCTGTACTTCAACAGTATATCTAACAGGTAAGAATCTGAAAAACATCGTCATTACCACAGCCAATACAATTAAGAAAATTCCATAATATCATCTGATATCCTATTCATATTGTTTTCACTGATTATCTCAAAATATCTTTTTACAATTTGTTTATTAAAGTCATAATCCAAACAAGGTACATATATTGCATTGGTTGTTATGAACCTCAAAATCTTCATAAATAGTGTAAGTTATTCTCTCACTTTTCTCTCTCTCTCTGTGTCCCTTTGTCTCTCTCTCTGCCATTCCTTGAAGAAACTGGCCATTTGTTTTGTAGGATTTCTCATATTCTGGATTTGACTACTTGTATCCTCTGGGTATTGTTTAACATGTTTCTTTCTTCCTGTATTTCATGCAAATGGGTAGCTAGTTCTACATAATGAACATCCCACTGAGCATCCTACTGCATTCCATCAAGAAACACACTCTATCTGATTGCCGCAATTTAGTGTTAAGACTCATCAATGGGTTCAGTGATCCCATGTCTATAATAAAGTTCCCTATTAAATTTTCACCTAATGGCTTTAGCATCCACTGATATAATTGTGTAGATAATTATTTCATAAGGTATTGCAAAATAGTGACTTTCTAGTTTTATCATTCCTTCTCCATACATTAGCCTTGAATCTTCCATAATGAATACCTTTTTTTTTTTTTTTAAGCATCAACTGTGTTACTCTGAAGTTCATAGAACAAACTCTTGATAAATGCTTAATTCTTTTTCTTTGTCAATTTTCAAAATAATGAGTTGGTTCCCTATTAAACTTTTAAAGTTGTGGTTTGTTTAATTTTAGTTTGTTTCAGAATTCACAGATTTTAGCACATAGACTTTATGTATTTCAGTCCTTTGCAGTCATTATTACTATTATTATTATTTTGATTCTCAAATAATCTTATCTTCAGCCAATAGAAGCCCCTACAATTCAGCTCCTCTGTCTTTGATGGGTTTCTAGATTTCAGACACAACAGGATGCTTCAGGTTCGTCTTATACTTTTCATCCCCCAGACACAGAATCAGCCATTTGTCCAAGGAGTCTTAGTTTCTTTCAATGGAAAGCTGTATGTGGAGATGACAGCCTGGGCTTTAGGGCTGCTCATTGCCTCTAACTCTTTTCAGAGGTCAGAGCTAAAAATATATATAATTTTAAGGAAAACAACAACTCATGGATTCATACTCATACATGGAATTAATATCAAATGATTTTACTTAATGTGTAAAAACTACTTAATTTTTTTTATATGTACCTTTTTTCCTTTTCTAAATATTTTGGATCCTAATGCTATTGGCATAGCTATTTTTCACTTTATGTTATAATGAATGGAAGCCTCATGGCTCAGTGTTTAAGCATTTTGCTGCTAACTGAAAGTCTGATGGTTTGAACCCACCAGATTCTCCACGGGAGAAAGATGTAGCAGTCTGCTTTCATAAAGATTTACAGCCTTGGGAACCCTATGGAGAAGATCTACTCTGCCCTATAGAGTCTTTATGAGTTGGAATCAACTCGACATTAATAGTTTTTTTGTTGTTGTTTTTTTTAATTGTGATCACCTTCTGTTAAGATTACAGCCATGAAAACCCTATGGAGCACTTCTCCTGTGTAACACAGGGGTTTCCATGAGTTGGAATCAACTGGATGGCAGCTAACAACAACAACAATGTATATAATAGTTTCAATATACAGGTATTAACATACATTGTCTTTTAAAATTATTGTTGTTGGGTGCCATGAGTTGATTCTGATTCATAGCAGATCCCATGTGACAGAGTAGAACTGCTTCATAGGGTTTTCTTGGCTGTAATCTTTATGCAAGCAGGTTGTCAGGTCTTTCTCCCTCAGAGTCTCTGGGTAAGTTCCAACCATCAACCTTTTGGTTAGCAGCCAAGTATAGCAGCCTTTTGGTGAGCAGCTGAGTACTGCCCACTGAAAGCAGTTTAAGTGATTCTTTCTATACCTTAGAATATGTACTTCTATTTATTATTTTAGTCAAAGTTCTGTGTTTTTAAAGCCATTTTTAATATCTCTTCTATATCTGACTATCCCACCAACTTTAAAAAATACTGTTAGGCTAATTTTTGGGGTTTGTTTTCAATTTTAAGGGATTGTTTTAGATTTTGTTTTTATTTAATTTTGTTTAATTTATTTAAAGTATTTTCATGATTCCAAAGTTAAAACTATGAATAAAAATACTCTCAAAGAGGAGGCAGGGCAAAGATGACAGAATAGTCTGATGTTTCATGTCATCCCTCTTACAACAAAGACGAAAAGAAAACAAGTGAACAGGATATATATGACAATGTAGGAACCCTAGTCATCAAAGACAAACTGAAAAATCCAACTGAGTTACAGGTGGAAGGGGAGACAATTCAGAAACAGCGGAGATGGGAAATTATGGATCTTGGGATGGCTGGCATTCCGCTAGCTGAATCTGCACAGTGAACACAGGTTGAGGCAAGCATCAACATCCCAAGCTGAAACCCACCCCATCTGGTACAGCCAAGCAGCAGTAAATCTGCACACACCTCCATAACTAAACAGGAGCGGCACCAGACCTGCAGAAGTTACGTGCAAGCTCCCAAATCATTGCATGTGCTCCATAACCCTTCCCCCCATCAGAGCTCCACAACCGAGGAGCGCTTTCTTCTCCTCACCCATCCCCCTTCCTGTTCCAACACCAGTTCCATGACATTCAACAATGCCATGCCCTCTAAGCCAGAAACACACAGCTGGGTCTGGAGGCACGCATGCTTTCACTCAGCCACTGACATAGGGAGTCCACAGATTTGCAGTGCTCTTCACCTCCACCCTTTACCCCCTGCTTTGCATGCTGACCAGACACTGCATGTCTCATTAGGACAGAACAAGCAGGGCATTCACCTGAAGCCCATTTTTACCTGCATCAGCCAAGTGAGAGCTACGGATTTGTGACATTCCACACCATCCATCCCCCTAAGAAGAGACCTCACCCACCCACACCAGGGACCTGAGGGCCTGTGTTACCACACACACCATCTGGCTGCCCACCACAGGGGAGGGGCCTGAGAATTAGTGGTGCTTCCCAATCATTCCAGCCAATGGCACCAGGCATCTAAGGACTGGCTGCACTACCTCTCCATACATGCTGTAGTGGACAGGACACCTGAGGGCAGCAGAGAGTTCCCTGCCTTAACCCCCCCACTGCAACCAGAGACCTATGCCTGCTCCAAACACTCCTATGCAGCCCTGTGTACCGAGGACTGGAGGTGAGAGCCTCCATACCACACATTCGGTGAAGGATGACCCAGGCACCTGCACCCCAACTAACTGTTAAGCGGCGGAGCACACTCACAGCACCCGGTCCAACAACCAAGGAAAAAAGCACTCCCTGTACCCTTGGCCAGGTGACCAGCAGAACAGATTCATCACCTCACGAAAAATCTTTGCCTACATCTTCAACACCCCTGCAAGAACAGTAAACAGACTTCCAGGCTTTTACACCTAGTAGCTGCTCTGGCCACTTGGAAACAGGGGTTGAGAACCTCAACAATGCCAACAGCCAGAGTAGCACACACACTAACCTACCTGGACATATCAAAACAAAATAAAAATACAGGGTTCAGTAAATAAAAATACAATAAATAAATAATAACTTATTGATACCTCATAGACAACAGTCAATATCAAATTACATAAAGAAGCAGGACAAGAATGGCTCCAGCGAGTGACCAAAATAAAGAACCAAAAACCTTTTGCAGGAAGATAAGGCAATGGAACTACCTGATAAAGAGCTCAAAAGACTAATATACAGAACCCTTCAAGAGATCAAGAAGGAAATCAGGCAAAACACTGACCAAACCAAGGAACACAGAGGCAAAACCATACAATTCAGGAAAACAATACAAGAACAAAAGGACAGAATAAATGGGCTGCTAGAAACCATAAAAAAACAGCAACTAGAAATCCAAAAGATTAACAATAAAATTTCAAAATTAGACAACTCGATAGGAGGTTATAGGAGAAGAATTGAGACAACGGAAGTCAGAATTAGTGAGATTGAAGATAAATCCCTCGACACCAGTTTGTATGAGAAAAATTCAGAAAAAAGAATGAAAAAAAAAATGAAGAAAGCCTAAGAATTATGTGAAATACTATCAAGAGAAAAAAATCTGTGAGTGATCAGAGTACCAGAACAGGGAGGGGGTAATGGAAAACACAGAGAGAACTGTTGAGGATTCACCAGCAGAAAACTTCCCTAATATCATGAAAGACAAGAAGCTTTCTATCCAAGAAGCTCAATGAACCCCATACGGTATAGACTGCAAAAGAAAGTCACAAAATAAACAAATAATTTCTTTTATAAGGATCAGCACAAAGCTGGTTCCTGAGGCAGAGGTTAAAGCTGTCCCAAATGTCTAACTTTTCCAAGTTGTTGTACCATACCATCATCTCTATCATCAACTACACCCTCTCACCTTAGTACTCTCTCTCCTACCTTTGGGTTTCCTAATTTACTGCAACTTCTCACAGTATTCACGAACTATATAAAGGAAATGGATCATGCAATTGTGGAGGTTGGCAAGTCCCAGATTTGTAGGTTAGGCATAGACTTCTCACTGGCCCTCAGTCTCTGCCCAAAGGCACGCAGCTTTCTCACTCCTTGGGCTGGGAAACCCACTGTGCTGCCTCCTGTGAGTCTCTGTGCTGGTTTCTGCTGCTGGTCTCTTCTGTGAGTCTGTCTTTCTTTGGTGGTGGTGGGCTCTCCTATCTGCTCTGGAATTGACTTTCTTTTAAGGCAAAACTGACCAATCCCCTCAGTGGGCCACAATTATCTTATTTGCCCAGCCCCATCTAATCACCTGAGTAAGAGTCACAAGACCATGGCTAGAAAGGCCACACACAAAAGTAATTAATCACATCACAACAATACACATCATAATCAAACTTGCCAAAAACAAAGACAAAGAATCCTGAGAGCAGCTAGGGATAAATGAAAAGTTACCTATAAAGGAGAACCAATAAGACTAAGCTCTGATTACTCAGCAGACACCAAGCAGGCAAGAAAGAAATAGGATGACATATATAAAGCCTTGAAGGGGAAAACAAACAAACAAAAAAAAAATTGCCAGCCAAGAATTATATATCCAATAAAATTATCTCTCAGATAAAATGGAGAAATTAGATCATTTCTAGATAAACAGAAATTAAGGGAATTTGTAAACACCAGACCAAAATGGCAAGAAATATTAAAGGGAATCCTTCAGTTAAAGAACCTACATCAGACAACAGTCCAAGAGTAGGACATGGAACAGATCAACCCAGATAGGGAATTCACAAAAACAAAACAAAGCTAAAAGACTGAAAATACGGAACCAGAGACATCAATATATAAACAACAATAATGTCCAAAAAAAAAAAAGAAGGAATAAATGGCATAGTCATAGGACTTCCATAAGGAGAGGAAGTCAAGGTGATATCAAGATACGAAAGACTGGTTTGAACTTACAGAAATAAAAGTAAATTTCAAGGTAACCATAAAGGAAGCTAACAAAACTACCCATCAAAAAAAAAAAAAAAAGACTCAGCAAACACAAGATAAACAATAATGAAAGAGATGAAAAGAAAATACATAAACAAAAAGAACTCAGGACAGAAAATTAAGTGAAACAAAGAAACTGTCAACACTACACACACACACAAAATTCATCAAAATGACAGCAGTGGAATTACACTGAATTCAAATAACCTAAATGCACCAGTAAAGAGACAGACAGTGGCAGAATGGGTAATAAAACATGGTCCATCTATGTGCTCTCTATAAGAGACACACCTTAGACACAAAGATATAAACAAAATAAAACTGAAAGGATGGGAAAAAAATATATCAAGCAAACAGCAACAACAAAAGAACAGGAGTGGCAATTTAATCTCCTATAAAATAGACTTTAAAGTTAAATCCACCATAAAGGATAAGGAAAGACACTATATAATGATTAAAGGGTCAATACACCTATCAGAGTTATCTAGTGCTGCTATAACAGAAATACCACAAGCAGATGACTTTAACAAAGAGATATTAATTCTCTCACAGTCCATGAGGCTAGAAGTCCAAATTCAAGGTTCCAGCTTCAGGGAAAGGCTTTCTCTCTCTGTCAGCTCTGGCAGAGGGTCCTTGTGATCAATCTTCCCTGGTCAAGCAGTAGCTTAGCACAGGGATCCTGGGTCCAAAGGACACACTGTTCTTCTGCCTCTTGTTTCTTGGTGGTATGAGGTCCCCATGTCTCTCTGCTCACTTCTCTCTTTTATATCTTGAAAGAGATTGATTTAAGACACAAACTAATCTTGTAGATTGTATCCTGCCTCATTAACATAACTCCCCTAATCCCACCTCATTAACAATACAGAGGTAGGACTTACAACATACAGGAAAATCACATCAGATGACAAAAAGGTGGACAATCACACAAAACTGGGAATCATGGACTAGCCAATTTGACACACATTTTTTGGGGGGTACACAATTCAATACATAACAACACCAGAGGGCATAACCATACTAAATATATATGCACCCAATGACAGGGCTCCAAAATACATAAAACAAACTCTAACAGCACTGAAAAGAGAAATAGGCAGTTCCACAATAATAGTAGGAGACTTCAACACAGCACTTTCTGTGAAGGACAGAACATCTAGAAAGAAACTCAGTAAAGATACAGAAGGTCTAAATGCCACAATTAACCAACTGAACCTCACAGATGTATACAGAACACTTCACCCAACGGCAGCAAAAATATACATTCTTTTCCAATGCACATAGTACATTCTCCAGAATAGACCACATTTCAGGGCACAAAGCAAGCCTTAACAAAAACAAAAACACTGAAATAATGTAAAGCATCTTCTCTGATCATAATTCCATAAAAGTAGAAATCAATAAGAGAAACAGTAAGGAGAAAAACATCAAATACATAGAAAGTGAACAATAGCTTAATTAAAACTACTGGGTAATAGAAGAAATCAAAGATGGAAGAAAAAATTTCATAGACTCAAATTAGAATCAAAACACATCTTACCAAAACCTACAGGACACAGCAAAAGCAGTGCATAGAAGTCAATTTATAGCAATAAACCTATTACATCAAATAAGAAGAAAGGACCAAAATCAAAACATTAACTCTACATGTCAAAAAAACAGAAAGAGAGTAGTAAAAGAAACTCTTAGTCACCAGGAGAAAGCAAATAATAAAGATTAGAGCAGAAGTAAATGAAAGAGAGAATAGAAAACTAAATGAAAGAATCAACAAGATCAAAAGTTGGTTCTTTGAAAAGATCAACAAAATTGACAAACCCTTTACCAAGCAGATAAAAGGAAAACAAGAAAGGAAGCAAAAACCCAAATATGAAATGAGATGGGTGGTATCTATTACAACAAAACCAACTGAAATAAAAAAGATCAGAACAGAATACTATGAAAAATTGTAGTCCAACATATTTGAAAACCTAGATGAAATGGACAAATTTCTAGAAACACACCACCTACCTAAACTAACACAAACTGAGGTTAAAAAAAGAACAAAAAACTAAACGGACCTATAACAAAAGAAGAGATTGAAGATGTAAAAAAAAAAAATTCCAACCAAAAAAAAGCCCTGGCCCAGACAACTTCACTGAAGAATTCTACCAAACTTTCAGAGAAGAGCTATCACCAACCCTACTCCTTTATTTCAGAGAGTAGAAAAGGATGGAATACTCCCTAGCTCATTCCATAAAGCTAGCATAACCCTGATACAAAAGCCAGGCAAAGACACCACAAAAAGAAAACTACAAACCAATATCCCCTATGAACATAGAAGCAAAAATTGTCAACAAAATTCTAGCCAATAGAATTCAACAGCATATGAAAAAAATAATACACCATGACTAAGTGGCATTCATACCAGTTATGCAGGGAAGGTTCAACATTAGAAAATCAATCAACGTTACCCACTGCATAAATAAAACAAACAAAAGAACCATATTATCTTATCAATCAACTCAGAAAAGGCATTTGACAAGGTTCAGCACTCATTCCTAATAAAAACTCTTGATAAAAGAAGAATAGAAGGGAAATCTTCTACATAACAAAAGGCGTTTATATAAAACCAATGGCCACCATCATTCTAAACAGAGAGAGTCTGAAAGCATTCCCCTCAAGAATGAGAACCAGACAAGGATGCTCTCTATCACCAGTCTTATTCAACATTGTGCTGGAAGTCTTAGCCACAGCAACAAGGCAAGAAAAAGAAACAAAGAACATCAAAATTGGTAAGAAAGATCGTTGTGTATATGATGTTATACACAGAAAACCCCAATGGAATCCACAAGAAAGCTACTGGAACTAATAGAAGATTTCAGCACAGCAGCAAGATACAAGATTAACATACAAAAATCAGTTGGATTCCTCTATATCAGCAAAGAGAACTTTGAAAAGGAAATCACCAAATCAATACCATTTACAATAGCCCCTAAGAAGATAAAGTACTTAGGGGTAAATCTAACCAGGGACATAAAAGACATACAAAGAAACCTACAAAACACTACTACAAGAAACTAAAAGAGACCTACATAAGTAGAAAAACATACCATACTCATGGATAGGAAGGCTTAACATTATGAAAATGTCAATTTTACCTAAAGTGATCTACAGATACAATGCAATCCCAACCCAAATTCCAACACATTCTTTAGTAAGATGGAGAAAAAAAATCACCAACTTTATATGGAAAAGGAAAAGGCCCAGATAAGTAAAGCATTACTAAAGAAGAACAAAGTGGGAGACCTCAGGCTACCTATTTTAGAACCTATTATACAGTCATGGTAGTCAAAACAGCACGGTACTAGTACAACAATAGAAACATAGACCAATGGAACAGAACTGAGAATCCAGGTGTAAATCCACCCGTCTATGAGCAGTTGATATTGATTAAATGGGGAAAAGACTGTCTCTTTAACAAATGATGCTGGCATAACTGGACATCCATCTGTTAAAAAAAAAAAAAAAAAAAGAAACAAGATTCATTCCACACACCATACACAAAAACTAACTCAAAATGGATCAAAAAACTAAATATAAAATCTAAAATGATAAAGATTATGGAAGAAAAACAGGGACAATGCTAGGGGCCCTGATACATGGTATAAACACACTACAAACCATAGCTAACAACGCACAAACATCAGAAGAAAAACTAGATAACTGGGAGCTTCTAAAATTAAACACTTATCCTCATTAAAAGAATTCACCGAAAAGAGAACCTACAGACTGGGAGAAAATTTTTGGCTACAACATATCTGACAAGGGTCTAACCTCTAAAATCTATAAGATTCTAAAATCTCTAAGATATAGCAACACCTCAACAACAAAAAGACAAATAATACAATTAAAAAACAAGCAAAGGATATGAACAGACACATCACCAAAGAAGATATTTAGGCAACTAACAGACATATGAGAAAATGCTCGCGATCATTAGCCATTAGAGAAATGCAAGTAAAAACTACATGAAGGTACCTAGTTACCCCAACAATATAGGCACTAACCCCCCAAAAAACATAAAGTACCAAATATTGGAGTGGCATTGCTAGAAGGGAATGTAAAATGGTACAACCACTGGAAAATGGTATGGTGATTTTTAAAAAGCTAGAAATAGAAGTATCGTACATACAATCTAGCAATCCCACTCCTAGAAATATATCGTAGAGAAATAAGAGCTGTCACATGGATAGACATATTCTCATTCATGTTCAAATTATGGTACATACACACAATGGAGTACCATGTAATGATAAAGAACAACGAAGAATCCAGGAAACATCTCACAGCATGGATGAATCTGGAAAGAATTATGCTGAGTGAAATTAGTCAATCACAAAAGGACAAATATTGTATGAGACCACTATTGCAAGAACTCAAGAAAAGGTTCACACACAGAAAAAAAAAAAATTCTTTGATGGTTATGAGGGTGGGGAGGGAGACAGAGGGAAATCACTAACTGGATAGTAGACAAGTGTCAACACTGGTGAAGCGAAGGACAACACACAATATAGGGGATATCAGCACAACTGGACCAAACCAATAGCATAGAAGTGTCCTAGACACATCCAAACAGTTTGAGGGACCAAGTAGCTGAGGTTAGGAGCTGGGGACGATAGTTCTTGGGGGATATCTAGATAAACTGGCATAACACTACTCATACAGAAAATGTTCTATATCCTACTTTGGTAAGTATGGAATGAGGTCTTAAAAGCTTGTGAGAGGCCATCTAAGATGTATCTATTGGTCCCATCATGTTTGGAGCAAAAGAGAATGAAGAAAACCGAAGACATAAGGAAAGTATTAGCCTAAAGGGCTAAAAGACCACATGAACCAGGGACTCTACCAGTCTGAAATCAGAAGAATTAGATGGTGCCTGGCTACCACCACTGACTACTCTGACGAGGATCTCAACAGACAGTCCTGGACAGAACAGGAGAAAAATGTAGAATAGAATTCAAATTCACAAAAAAAGACCAGATTTACTAGTTACTGATTCTTGGGACTTGAGTTAGCAACTTACTTACCAATCTTGGGTTCACCAGCTCCTGAAGCTACATGAATTAGGAGGAGCCTTGCTGTTTTGCCTGCCAATCTTGTGATTCATCAATCTTCACAGCCTGTGAGAAAGGGTCCTGCTTTCTGACTTGCCAATCTTGGGTTTGCCAGCCCAGCAGCTACATATATCAGGAGAAGCCCTATCCTGATCCACAGATGTGGGATGTTCCAGCATCTACAATCATGTGAGCTGTTTCCTTAGTAGAAATTTCTCTCTCTATATATGTATTTCTATGCTTTATTGGTTTTGCTTCTCTAGAGAACACAGCCTAAGACAAGATGTTTCAACAAACAGGTGCAGTGCTGAAGTGCTCACACATCTATGCCAAGAAATTTGGAAGACAGCTACTCGGCCAACTGACTAGACAAGATTCATGTTTATGCCTATTCCAAAGAAAGGTGATCCAGCCAAATGTGGAAATTATCAAATGGTATCATTAAAGTCACACTGTCTTAGTCATCTAGTGCTGCTATCACAGAACTACAAGTAGATGGTTTTAACAAGGAGAAATTTATTTTCTCACAGTCTAGAAGTCTAAATTCAGGGCATCAGCTCCAGGGGAAGGCTTTCTTTGTCAGCTCTGGAGGAAGGTACTTGTTATCAATCTTCCCCTGGACAAGGAGCTTCTCTGCTCAGGAACCCTAGGTCCAAAGGACACACTCTGCTCCCGGCACTGCTTCTTGGTGGTATGAGGTCCCCAACTCTATGTTTGCTTCCCTTTCCTTTTACCTTTTGTAAGATAAAAGGTGATGAGGCTGCACCTCAGGGAAACTTCCTTTACACTGGATCAGGGATGTGACCTGAGCAAGGGTGTTACATCCCACCCTAATCCTCTTTAACCACAGGCAGAGATTATGATTTATAATACATAGGAAAATCACAAAATGGAGGACAACCACACAATATTGAGAATCATGGCCTAAATAATTCGACACATATTTTGGGGGGACACAATTCAATCTATGACACACATGCAAGTAAAATTTTGCTGAAGATCATTTAAAAGCAGCCACAGCAGTACATCAACAGGGAACTACCAGAAATTCAAGCCGAATTCAGAAGAGGAAGTGGAACAAGGGATATCAATGCTTATGTCAGATGGATCCTGGCTAAAAGCAGAGAGTTACCTGTGTTTTATTGACTATGTAAAGTCGTTTGACTGTGTGGATCATAACAAATTACAGATAACATTGGAAGAATGGGTACCCCAGGACACTTAATTGTGCTCATGAAGAGCCTGTACATAGATCAAGAGGCAGTCTTTCAAACAGAACAAGGCAATACTGTGTGGTTTAAAGTTAGGAAAAGTGTGTGTCATGGTTGTGTCCTTTCTCCATACTTACTCAATCTGTATGCTGAGCAAATAATCTGAGAAGCTGGATTATATGAAGAAGAATGGGGGCATCGAGATTACGGGAAGACTCATTAACAACCTGCATTATGCAGATGATATGACCTTGCTTGCTGAAAGAGAAGAAGACTTGAAGCAGTTATTGATGAAGATCAAAGCCTACAGCCTTCAGTATGGATTACGGCTCAACGTAAAAGAAAACAAAAATCCTTACAACTGGACCAATAAGCAACATCATGATAAATGGAGAAAAGATTGAAATTGTCACAGATTTCATTTTACTTGGATCCACAATCAACACACATGGAAGCAGCAGTGAAGAAATGAAATTACTCATTGCATTGGGCGAATTTGCTGCAAAAGACCTCTTCAGAGTGTTCAGAAGCAAAGATGTCACCTTGAAGATTAAGGTGCACCTGACCCAAGCCATGGAGTTTGCAATCACCTAATATGCATGTGAAAGCTGGACAATGAATAAGGAAGTCCGAAGAAGAAATGACACCTCTGAACTGTGGTGTTGGTGAAGAATATTGAATATACCATGAGCTGCCAAAAAAATGAAAAAGTCTGTCTTGGAAGAAGTACAACCAGGTTGCTTCTTAGAAGCAAAAATGGCAAGACTACATCTCACATATTTTGGACATGTTGTCAGGAGGGATCGGTTCCTGGGGAAGGACATCATGCTTGGTAAAGCGAAAGGTCAGCAAAAAAGAAGAAGACCCTCAACAAGATGGATTGACATAGTGGCTGCAACAATGGGCTCAAGAGTAATGGTTGTGAGGATGGCGCAGGACCAGGCTGTGTTTCGTTCTGTTGTACATAGGTTCACTATGAGTCAGAAATGACTCAAGGGCACCTAACAACAACAACATGGGAGAAGCAGCACCATATGTTACTCAGTCATTTAGAATATAAAAACAGCATCCTTGAGAGTATACACACCAACTCCAAAATAAGTTGCCAACAAGTTGGCCCCCTAACTGAGGCTTGAAAAGGCCAGTCCATCTGTTTAACAGGTCAGCTGCATCAGGGTAATAGGGAAATGTCAAGACCTTTGAATTTCTCAGGCATGAACTCACCACAGCACTCGCTGTAAAATGAATATCTTGGTGGAAAGCGATGCTGTATGGAATATCATCAAGGAGAATATGGCATGTTGTATCCAAGAATGATGATTTTGGAAGAAATATTGTGAGGGGAAAGGCAAATACACATCCAGAGTTACTATTTCAGTGAAAATAAAGCGCTGACCATTCTCTGATGAAAGTGGTCAAAAGTAATCAACCTGGTGGCAGACAGGAGCTAAATCACTTTATATGACCTGGCCTTGGAAGATGCATCATGTCACTTCCATCATACTTGAGGCAGTCAAATAGGACTCCCAAGTTTCAAGGGGAGGAGACATATATCCCACCTCTTAATGGGGGAGTAGCAAGATTCTGATAAACATGCTGGATATTGAATGAAAATACGTTGTACTAATTTTAGACAATGAAATCCACCATTCTTCTGCAACTTGATGTTTTTATCTAACAGTGTATCTTAAAGATCACTGCAGCGTCACATGGAGAGATCCCCTTTTGACTTTTTATAGCTGCTGAATATCCTGCATAATATTCTATTATGTGATGATACCATAGCTAATTCAACCTGCTCCTTGTTGATGAATATTTTAGCTGTTTTGTGATACAAACATATTTGCCATGCAAATAATGCTGCAATGAAGAGCCTTGCTCACAGGACATTCCTTTTTTAATTCTATTTTTCTGTATTTCCGGGTTAAAGAATGATGCATTTTATTAATTTATACTTTTGCTCTTTTGATTCAGATATGTTTTGAAGAACAAGAGCTTCTGCTCTTTCCTTTAATGAACTTCTTTTACTCCCAGATTCTCAGAGGAATGTTTTTGTGGACTATAAATTAATATTATACGATGAAAATCAAATAATACCCCAGACATGTTTTGAAATTATAATACATGTCACATAACAAAGAAGCAATCATTGACTAAAACCAAAAACTCAAACCCACTGCCATTGAGTCGATTCCAACTCATAGTGGCCCTATAGGACAGAGTAGAACTGCCCTGTAGAGTTTTCAAGGAGCGCCTGGTGGATTTGAACTGCTGACCTTTTGGTTAGCAGCTGTAGGACTTAACCACTACTCCACCAGGGTTTCCAAATCATTGACTAGACAACTATATTAAAATGCTTGTTCCCAATAATTGTGTGGTCTGCACCTTAATGAAGAAGCAAATGAAATCTTCTAGTTGCTCAGACAAAATCCATGAAGAGAGAAAGTCTTTAAAAAATACCATTGATTTGTTAGGCGCCAACATAAAATTTTTATGACTACATGGGATGCTGTGGAAAACAATGATCCACACTTTTCAGATCTATTTAAAAGGAGAATAAAATTTTGATCCAACTGAATCTCTGGGGATCTCTTATAACATCACGCTACATCTTTCTCAGTGAAAATGAGATTTTTCCTATTCAAGCAAAAAACTCAAAATCAACCTGTCAAATTTAAGTCCACAAATGCCAATTCTACTAAACTTTTCACTGAAAAATACTTTAGCTATATAATACAGCTACAAAGAATAAAATTGATGGTTTTCCCTGCTCTTTTTTGACACTCTTAGTCACTGTAAATAATCCAAAAAGTTTATAATACCTGGAATAGTGGTTTTTGATCAGCTGCTAACCTAAATGCTGACAGTTTGAACCCACCCAGCAGTGCCACAGAAGAAAGGCCTGGTGATCTGCTTTGATAAAAGATTGCAGCCAGGAGGTGGGGCCAAGATGGTGGAGTAGTCAGATGCTTCCTGTGGTACCTCTTACAACAAAAACCTAAAAAAAAAAAGTGCATAGATTATATGTGACAACCTAGGAGCCCTGAACATCAAAGGCAAAGTTGAGGAATCAGACTGAACGGCAGGGGGAGGGAGATATGGTTCAGAAATGGTGAGGAGTTGCCAGACCTGACCTGGAAGAAACCGGTACCCCGAAGGCCAGATCAGCTGTGCGCAGCAAGGTAAACAGTTGCATTCAGGGTGAGTTTTCCACATCAGGAGAGACCAGGCTGCAGAGAGTCTACTTGAACCTCCAGAACAAGTAAAAAGCATTTCTCAGTTGGCAAAAGATAAGCATATGCTTCTAACCTACTGCACAGATTGAAAAAAACCCCTTTGGGAAAAACTTCTCCCATTTACCTGTTCCCTTCCTGCTTTGCACTGGTTGGGGCTGGTTTCAGTGACTGCCATATCTCCTGGGCCAGAAGTAGGACCCATCAAATGTCCTAAGCCATTCTCCTGGCCTTGGAGAAGGAACAAATTAACGAACAGGAAAAAATAATCTGCCAGCTCCAATAAGCCAGGAACTCAGGGCAGACACAGGTCCTTTGCCTAGGCACGAGCATAAGGGGTCCACAGACTTCAAATGCCTTACAACCCGCATAGACCTGAGTGGGCCAATTTCAACAATGTAGATCTCATTCGCACATTACAACAGGGTGTATACCTGAATCTTAACTTCACTGTATCAGTTATATGATAGAGTGGCAGGTTTGTGACATTTGACACCTCCTTACCTATTAAGCAGGGCCCTCACCTACCAACATAAGGGGCCTGAGGACTGGTGGCTCCACCCACGCCACCTAGCCACCCACAATGGGGGTCTAAGAATAAATGATGCCTACCATTCCTTTGTGTACCATTCCTTACAGCCAAAAGCACTGAGTGCCCATTCCAGCTGCTAAACCCACTTTTACACACTGTAGTAAACAGGGATGCGCTTCCCTCTCAGACACTCAGGGAAGGATGTCAGCCCCCTGCCTTGCTCACTGTGTAACCCCCTACTGCAGCCAGATACCTGCACCTACACCAATCACCCCTGCCCATCTAAGACTGTAGGTGAGAGCCTGTACCACACACTTGATGACCCACTACCTGGACACCCAAGCTGAATCCATACAAGAAAAGTGAATGGACTCCTGGGCTCACATACCTAGTAACAGCTCTAACCACCTGGTGACAGGACATTAGAGCTTCAAAATACCAATAATCAAAGTAGCTCATAATAGCAGCCTATTTGGGCATATCAAAACAAAACAAGAAGCTAAGACACAGTAAACAAACATAAAATAAATAAATACAATAACTTATTGATGGCTCAGAGACAGCAGTCAATATCAAATCACATAGAGGCAGACCATGATGGCTTCAGCAAGCTGACAAAGAATCAAGAAATCTTCCAGAGGAAGACAATTTCCTAGAATTACTTGAGGTAGAATATAAAAGATTAATATACAGAACCTTTCAAGAGATCAGGAAGATCAGGCAAAATGAAGAACAAGCCAAGGAAAACACAGATAAAGCAATACAGGAACTTAAGAAAATTATAGAAGAGCATAATGACAAATTTAACAGGCTGCAAGAATCCATAGAGATTATTGTTAATCCAGAAGAATAACAATAAAATTTCAGAATTATTCAACTCAATAAAAAGTCATAGTAGCAGAATTGAGGCAATGGAAGTTAGAATTAGTGAAATTGAAGATAAAGCACTTGACGCCAACTTATTTGAGGAAAAATCAGATAAAAGAATTTTAAAAAATGAAGAAACTAAGAATTATGTGGGACTTTATCAAAAGGAATAAACTATGAGTGATTGGAGTACCAGAATGGGGTGGGGAGGGGGATAACAGAAAATACAGGGAGAATTGTTAAAGATTTGTTGGTAGCAAACTTCCCTGATATTGCGAAAGATGAGAAGATATCTATCCAATACGCTTATTGAACCCTACACAAGGTAGATCCCAGAAGAAAGTCACCAAGACATATTATAATCAAACTTGCCAAAACCAAAGATAGAGAGAGAATTTTAAGATTGGCTAGGGATAAACGAAAAGCCACCTACAAAGGAGAGTCAAGAAGACTAAGCTCAGACAAGTAAGCAGAAGCCATGCAGACAAACAGGCAATGCGATGACATATATAAAGACTTGAGTGAAAAAAAAAAGCCAGCCAAGAATCATATATCCAGCAGAACAGTCTCTCAAATATGATGGCAAAATTAGGAGATTTCCAGATAAGCGGAAGTTTAGGGAATTTGCAAAAACCAAGTCAAAACTACAAGAAATACTAAAGGGAGTCCTTGGTTAGAAAATGAATAACATCAGATAACAACCCAAGACTAGAACATAGGACAGAGCAACCAGATATCAGTTCATTTAGGGAATCACAAATATAAATCAAATCTAGAACACTGAAAATAAGGAAACAGAGATGTCAATATGTAAAAGATGACAACACTAAAACAAAAAAGAGGGACTAAAAAAATGTAGTTATAGATCTTTCATATGGAGAGGAAGTCAGAATGAAATAAAAAGTTAGTTTAAATGTAGAAAAATAGGGGTAAATATTAAGATAACCACAAAGGAAACTAACAATCCTACACATCAAAAGAAAAACATAAAGTCTTGGCAAATACGAAATCAACAACAATGAAAAAGATGAAAAGAAAATACATAAAGAAAAGTGACTCAGCACAGAAAATTAAGTGGAACGAAGAAACTGTCAATAACAACAACAAAAAAATCAAAACGATAGCACTAAACTCACGCCTATCATAATTACATTGAACGTAAATGGACTAAATGCACCAATAAAGAGACAGGAAGTGGCAGAATGGATAAAAAATACACAGTCCATATATACACTGCCTATAAGAAACATACCTTAGATTTAAAGACACAAACAAACTAAAACTCAAAGGATGGAAAAATATGTCAAGCAAACAAAAATCGAAGAAGAGCAGGAGTGGTGATATTAATTTCTAACAAAAGAGACTTTAAAGTTAAATCCACCAAAAAGATAAGGAAGGACACTACATAATGATTAAAGGGTCAATATACCAAAGGACATAATCATGATAAGTATTTGTGCACCCAATGACAGCATTCCAAAATACATAAAACAAACTTTAACAGCACTGAAAAGGGAGATAAACAACTCTACAGTAATAGTAGGAGACTTCAACACACCACTTTCGGTGAAGGACAGAACATCCAGAAAGAAGCTCAATAAAGACATGGAAGATCTAAATGCCACAATCGACCAACATGACCTCATAGACATATACAGAACACTCCACCCAAGAGCAGTCAAGTATACTTTCTTTTCCAACACACATGGAACATTCTCCAGAATAGACTACATAATAGGCCATAAAGCAAGCCTTAACAAAATATAAAACAACAAAATATTAAAAAGCATCTTTTCTGACCATTAAGCCATAAAAGTATAAATCCATAACAGAAAAAGCAAAGAAAAAAAATCAAATAGATGGAAATTGAACAACACCTTGCTCAAAAACTACTGGGTTATTGAAGAAACTAAGAACGGAAAAAAGAAATTCACAGAACTAAATGAGAATGAAAATGCATCCTACCAGAACCTTTGGGACACAGCAAAAGCAGTGCTCAGAGGTCAATTTACAGGAATAAATGCACACATCTAAAAAGAAGAAAGGGCCAAAATCAAAACATTAACCTTACAACTTGAACAAATAGAGCAGTAAAAAAAAAAAAACCCTCAGGCACCAGAAGAAAGCAAATAACAAAAATTAGAGCAGAATTAAATGAAACAGAGAATAGAGAAACAATTAAAAGAGTTAACAAGACCAAAAGCTGGTTCTTTGAAAAGATCAACAAAATTGATAAACCACCGGCCAAACTGACAGAAGAAAAACAGGAGAGGAAGCAAATAACCTGAATAAGAAATGAGATGGGCAATATTACAACAGACCCAGCTCTAATTAAAAGAATCATAACAGAATAGTATGAAAAATTGTACTCTAACAAATTTGAAAACCTAGAGGAAATGGACAAATTTCTAGAAACACGCTACTTACCTAAACTAACACAAACAGTGTAGAACAATGAAATAAACCTATAATGAAAGAAGAGATTGAAAAGATAATTAGAAAACTTCCAACAAAGAAAAGCCCTGGTCCTGACAGCTTCAGTGGAGAATT
Organism: Elephas maximus indicus; assembly: GCF_024166365.1. Lineage (NCBI taxonomy): Eukaryota > Metazoa > Chordata > Mammalia > Proboscidea > Elephantidae > Elephas > Elephas maximus. Next base: position 51,657,889 of record NC_064824.1, on the reverse strand, counting down.
CCACCAAACTTTCAAAGGAGCATTAACACCACAACTACTAAAGGTATTTCAGAGCGTAGAAAATGATGGAATACTCCCAAGCTCATTTTATGAAGCCAGCAAAACCCTGATACCAAAACCAGGTAAAGACACCACAAAAAAAGAATATTATAGACAAATACCGCTCATGTACATAGACACAAAAACCCTCAACAAAATTCTAGCTAATAGAATTTAACAACATATCAAAAAGATAATTCACCATAAGTGGGATTCACACCAGGTATGTAGGGATGGTTCAACATTAGAAAAACAATCAATGTAACCCGTCACAGAAATAAAACAATAGACAAGAACCACATGATCTTATCAACTGATGCAGAAAAAACACCAATCCATGATAAAAACTCTCAGAAAAATAGGAATAAAAGGGAAATTCCTCAACATAATAAAGGGCGTTTATACAAAGCCAACAGCCAATGTCATCCTAAATGGAGAGAGTCTGAAAGCACTTCCCATGAGAATGGGAACCAGACAAGGATGCCCTTTATCACCACTCTTATTGAACATTGTGCTGGAGGTCCTAGCCAGAGCAATTAGACTAGAAAAAGAAATAAAGGGCATCCAAATTGGTAAGGAAGAAGTAAAAGTATCTTTGTTTGCAGATGACATGATCTTATACACACAAAACCCCAAAGAATTCACAAGAAAACTACTGGAATTAAAAGATTTCAGCCAAGTATGAGGATACAAGAAGAACATACAAAAATCAGTTGGATTCCTCTACGCCGACAAGTGAACTTCAAAAAGGAAATCAGCAAATCAATACTATTTACAATAGGGCCCAAGAAGATAAAATAGTTAGGAATAAATCCAACCAGAGACATAAAAGACCTATGGGGGGAAAAAAAAACAAAAACCACAAGACATTATTGTAAGAAAACAGAAAACAAAAGAGACTTACGTGAGTGGAAAAACATACCTTATTCATGGATAGGAAGACCCAACATTGTGAAAATGTCTATTCTACCCAAAACAATCTACAGATACAACACAACTCTGATTCAAATTCCAATGGTAATTTTTAATGAGATGGAGAAACAAATCACCAACTTCATAAGGAAAGGGAAGTAGCCCCAGATAAGTAAAGCACTACTGAAAAAGAACAAAGTGGGAGGCCTCACACTACCTCACTTTAGAACCTATTATACCCTCACAGTAGTCTGGTACTGGTACAACAACAGATACATAGACAAATGGAACAGAATTGAGAATCCAGAAGTAAATTCATCCATCTAAGAGTAGCTGATATTTGACAAAGCCCTAAAGTCCATTAATTTGGGGAAAAGGCAGTCTCATTAACAAACGGTGCTGACATAACTGGATATCCATCCACCTGGATATCCATCTGCAATGAAACAAGACCCATACTTCACACCGTGCACAAAAACTAATTCAAAATGGATCAAAGACCTAAATATAAAATTTAAAATGATAAAGATCATGGAAGAAAAAACAGGTACAATGCTGGAGCCCTAATACATGGCATAAACAGAATACAAAACATTACTAACAATGCACAAACACCAGAAGAGAAACTAGATGAGTGGGAGCTCCTTATGCTTATCCAAAGACTTCACCAAAAGAGTTAAAAACACAGCCTGCAGACTGGGAAAAAAATTTTGGCTACGACAAATCCCAAAAAACCAAACCAAACCCATTGCCGTTGAGTTGATTCTGACTCATAGTGACCCTATAGAACAGAGTAGAACTGCCCCATAGAGTTTCCAAGGAGCTCCTGGAGGATTTGAACTGCCGACCTTTAGGTTAGCAGCCGTAGCACTTAACCACTACTCCACCAGGGTTTCCATGACAAATCCAGTCAGCGTTTAATCTCTAAAATCTACAAGGTACTGCAAAACCTCAGCAACAACAACAAAAATAACCCAGTTAAAAAATGGGCAAAGGCTATGAACGGGCACTTCACCAAAGAAGACATTCAGCGGGCTAACAGATACTTGAGGAAATGTTCAAAATCATTAGCCATTAAATAAATGGAAATCAAGACTATAATGAGATACCATCTCATTCCAACAACAACAACAAAAAAAGCTAGTATTAATCCAAAAAACACGAAATAATAAATGTTGGAGAGGTTGTGGAAAGGCTGGAACACTTACACACTGCTGGTGGGAATGTATAATGGTACAACCACTTTGGAAATCAATTTTGTGCTACCTTAAAAAGCTAGAAATAGAACTACCATATGATCCAGCAATCCCATTTCTTGGAATATATCCTAGAGAAATAAGAACCATCGCATGAATAGATACATGCACACCCATGTTCACTGCAGCACTGTTCACACCAGCAAAAAGATGGTAACAACCTAGGTGCCCATCAACAGATGAATGGGTAAACAAATTAGGGTATATTCTCACACAATGGAATACCACCCAATGTTAAAGAACAATGATGAATCTGCGAAGCTTCTCGTAACATGAATGAATCTGAAAGCCATTATGTTGAATGAAATTAGTCTGTCACAAAAGGATAAATACTGTATGAGACCACTATCATAAGAACTCAAGAAAAGGTTTAATCACAGAAGAAAACAGTCTTTGATGGTTACAAGGGTCGGGGAGGGGGGACTAACTAGACAGTAGACAGGAGTTATCTTACATGAAGGGAAGGACAACACACAGTACAGTGGAAGTCAGCACAATTGGACTAACCCAAAAGCTAAGAAACTTCCTGAATACAGCCAAATGCTTCGAGGGACAGTTGCAGGGGCAGGGGTCTGGGGACCGTGGTTTCAGGGGACATCTAGGTCAATTGGCATAACAAAGTTTATTAAGAAAATGTTCTGCATCCCACTTTGGTGAGTGGCATCTGGGGTCTTATAAGCTAGAAAGTAGCCACCTAAGATGCATCAATTGGTCTCAAGCCACCTGGAGCAAATGAGAATGAAGAACACCAAATACACAAGGAAAATATGAGCCCAAGAGAAAGAAAGGGCCACATAAACCAGAGACTCCATCAGCCTGAGACCAGAGGTACTAGATGGTGCCTGGCTACCACCAAAGACCACCCTGGTAGGGAATACATCAGAGAGTCCCTGACGGAGCAGGAGAAAGTTGGGGTGCAGAACTCAAATTCTAGTAAAAAGACCAGACTTAATGGTCTGATTGAGACTGGAGGGATCCTAGAAGACATGGCTCCCAGACTGTTAGCCCAAAACTAAAACCACTCCAGAAGCCAACTCTTCAGACAAAGATTAGAATGGACTGTAAGACATAAAATGATACTGGTGAAGAGTGTGTTTCTTAGCTCAAGTAGATCCATGAGACTAAATGGGCAGCTCCTTCCCAGAGTGAGAAGAGAAGGGAGAGAGAAACAGGAGCTGGTTGAATGGACAAGGGAGATACAGGGTGGAAAAGTGGAGTGTGCTGTCACATTATAGGGAGAGTAACTGGGTTTACATAACAATGTATGTATAAATTTTTGTATGAGAAACTACCTTGAACAGTAAACTTTCTCTTAAAGCACAATTAAAAAAAAAAAGATTGCATCCAAGAAAATTCTATGAAGCAGTTCTACTCTAACAAATGGGGTCACCATGAGTTGGAATCGATTTGACGGCAATGAGTTTGGTTTCGTTTTTGTTTACGGGGTTCTCCAGTTGACATGAAAAGGAGCTAAAAAGAAATTTTTGAAGCATGTGAAACTTTAAAGTTACTATGGAAAAATAATGGAGTGTTGATAAAAGATGGCAGTTGGGGAGATAGAAGACTAGATGAGTCAAAGCTGTAAAGAATTGCTGTACATGAAGCAAGAAAAAAATTTTCTAGGATTAGGGTGGGTAAGACACAAAATAGGCACTAAACCAGATGTCAGTCTACCCAAATTTGACGCTTCATCAGTCTGTCTGTGGTTGCATCAGAAATTTTCACTAGAAGAGAATTACGGGCAAATTTGAGCAAGGATGAGGGTATTCTGTGTGAGTTTTGTGTCTGCCTACCTCACAGGTTACATTTGACCTTCACAGTCTCCATGCTCTCTCCTTACACGGTCCCCAGGTCTTATTCTCAGTATTTAAATTTCGTCACTCTAGTGTTTTGAAAACTCTTTTAACTGCTGCTTACAGTGAGAGATATATTTTATATTACAATCCAGAACACACGTCTATATAGCTAAAAAGAAGAGTTTTAAAAATAAAACTTTCTTTTGTGACACTAATATATATTGATATTTGGTATTCTATTCCATTTTAACTACTCTTTTGTGTCACTGAAGAAAAATATGCTGGTTTCCACACACTGGGTTGATATTATATCTCGTATGCACAATGGCTTAAAGCACCTTTTACGTGCAAATTATTTCCAAATCTGTAACTTCAACCTAAGTCTCCTTCTTGAAGTCTAGACACGTGTGTATATATATATATATATATATATACCTGTCCATTACCTCTCTCTGGATGTCTTATGTGTCTCACAAGTTCAACATACCTAAGATTAAAGCATTTCCCTCTTCTGTTGTCCAGTTTGATGAATGCAACTAAAATCCACATAATCATTGAAAATAGAAATGTGAGATTCATGCTGAGATCAAGGAAAGTAGACATAATTAATATATTTTGAGTTCAAGAAACAGAAATCCCAGCTCAAACTGTTTTAACAATAAAGATGTTTATTGATTCATTCAAGTTGGCTTAACAATGGCTTACTTTTAAGAGCAAAATCTTCCTTCCCAGAAGCCCACAGAAAATCTCTCCTGGCATCTCATTGGCCTGAATTGCATCATATGTTCATTCCTAAACCATCTCCTGTGTCTGGGGAGTGTCAAATGCTGGTTGGATTAGGCCTAGGCTCATGAACCAATTCCTCTGCAAAGTGGGTGGGATAATTTATCATACACATCCATTGAAGCTGGTCTGTGTGGTCAGCCTTTCCTAAAGAACATGGACTACATCATGGAGGAGTGCCTGCCTGAAGAAAAATTGGTGTTCTGGAAGGAAGCAAGGGCAGGAAAATGGTTGTTAGTTAGCCAACCAATATGCCATTCTCACATGGCAAATGTTTCCCATCTCCTCTTTCATACCACTGCAATTGTGGTTAATCTATCAGTTTCCTCGTATGTGTTCATATAGCCCTGCAGTCACCCTGAACTGGTCACTCTAGGCATTCATTTCAAATTTGTCAGGGTTATCGCCCTTGTAGAAAGCTACCTCCCCTATGGTCATAGAATTTTATCTCCTACATAACTCTCAAATTTATTCCTAAAGCTATAGCTCTATTTCAAGGGCTACTTTTTTTCTAGCCTAAACTATTGCAAAAGTCTTAGGTCTTCAAATCCTTCCTTCTCTCTGATATTAAAGAGATCTTTCCAAAATACAAGTATAACTATACCACTTCTGTGCTTATTACCTTCAATGACTCCCCATCGCTTATAGAAAAAGGGTTCTAAATCCTTAGCAGGCATGTGAGGCTGCCCATGGCCTGGACTTTGCTTATTTCTAGTTCTTTTTTGATTCCCATGTGAGCCCTATGCTCCTGACCTAACAAACCTCATGTAGTTCGTTACCTGCAGCATCATGATTCATGTCTTTATGCATTGGATGTATTCCTTTCTCTAATCAGAATATTCTCTCTCCTTGCTTACTAACTTCATCTCACTGAATCACCCCATGGTTCACTGTGGTATGCATTCTCCCTTGCTGTAATATGTTAACAAATCTAACACTGTTTGACTATAGTATGTTCCTGATAGTCTCTGGGAACTGTGCTTTTATCGGCATAGAGCAATGTTTCATGGCACGGTGTGCATAAAAAATCAAAATACTCTGTAAGGTATACTGGGAAACTGGGGAGGCTGCTTGGTGGAGACTTTCTTGGACACTTACGCAGCAATAAGTGTCCGCTGTCTTTCTAAAGATGGAGGATCATCAACATCTTGTATCTTAACATCTAGTTTGATGAGTTCAAGTTTAGAGAATTAGGGAGGATGATGACAACGTGGACAAAGGAGGTTACTATCTTAGGCTTGGTTCTCTAGAGAAGCAAAACCAGTAAAGTGTATAAATATATATATAGAAAGATTTATATCAAGGAAATCGCTCACAAGATTGGATATGCTGGAACTTCCTAAGTCTGTGGATCAGAATAGAGGCTTCTCCTGATTCATGTAGCCACAGAGGCTGGTGAAACCCAAGATTGGCAAGTCGGAGAGCAGGGTTTTTGCTCACAGGCTATGAAGATTGATGAATCCCAAGACTGGCAGGCAAGCTGATAGCTCAAGTCCCAAGAACCAGAGGTCAGACAAACTGGAGGCAACTGCAGGATCCAGAGAGGGCAAAAAGCTAGAATGTCTACTTATATTGCAATGCAGGCCACACCACCAAGGAAAATCCCTTTCAACCGATTGGCTACTCACAGCAGATTCCATCATGGGAGTGACCACATGTAAACACTGAGAATCATGGCCCAGCCAAGTTGACACACAATCTTAACCATCACAATTACTTTTGGCAATAACCAGTTTACAAAGTCCCACCAAGAAAACGAAAGCCTTTATCAGAGCCCTGCTTCTTATAAAGGAGAATTGTTATCACTCATTGTTAGTGAAAGTATACCTCTTAGGGGAGGAGTTTCATCCCACTCCCCTCAGCAGTCCTTTGTTCTTTATTAATACAATCATGTGTTACTTAATGTCCATGATACATTCTGTGAAATAGGATGTTATGTGATCTGGGCATTGTGGGAACACCACCTTATGTACAGGCAGTCCCTAGATTAAGAATATCCAATTTACATACAACCAATAGTTATAAACCAACCCGGTAAAGCTTATTATAGGTTATGTATGTACTGTACCATTATACGCGTAGCAGAGTAATCACTTTGTGTACAAGAGACATGAAATACATGTGTTGGACGTGGGAAACTGTTGTGTTTGCTATGTCCAGTTATGTTCACTATGTCTTGTTCTCTGGGGTTTCTAAATTTATGGGACTGAATGGACATTATGCAGCTCATTACTGTATATTTCTCGGATTCACAGACAGTTCTGTTTCATCTTATTGCAGTCCCAGAGATGTTTCTCCATTGCTGTGACAATTTAATGTTTATTATCCAGATATGACAAGCCTGTCTTTAGTGGAACCTGTCCATGTGGAAGTTGAAACAACCTAAGATAAGATCCATTTGGAGTGGAAAGAAAAACACTTGTAAACAATATTGCTGTTGTTGTGTGCCGTTGAGTTGACTCTGACTCATAGCAACCCCATAGGACAAAGTAGAATTGCCCTATAGGGTTCCCTAGGCTGTAATCTCTACAGAAGAAGATCTCTAGGTCTTTTCTTGGAGCCCCTGGTAGGTTCGAACCACTGACCTTTCCAATAGCAGCGGAGCACTTAACCATTGTGCCACTAGGGCTTCTTGCAAATAATATTACCTACCTCTTAAGGTTTCTCGGGGTTTTTCTTAAGGTTTCTCATAGGAGATTCTGGTGGCCAATCAGTATTTGCAAGAAAGCAGACGGGGAGTAGAGACAAGTAGTGCAGAGAAAAAGGAAGAGCGAGTACTAGAGTAATATTTATGTTTTTAGAAGAAAAGAGAGCAAGAGGTAAAAGGGGCCAGGGATTCACAAAGCATAGGAACACAAATAAGAGTGGCAGAAACTGAAGATAACTAAAGTTTCCCCACCATTTCTTACACATGCTTGCTTTTGCAAGTCAGCTTTGAAGGAAGAGGCAAACCTCATGAAAGCATCACAAACTCAGCTTAACTGAGAATGGCGGCTTTGAAAACAGTACAGCTGGGCTGACTCCAACAGGAAATCTTCACAGCAAGCACCATTGTTTTTTCCACTCCCTCAACTCTGTCTACAGAAAATGATAAAAATCTCCTTGAAGCATTATTTTCTGAAGTCAGAGGTTCCACTAGCAACAGAATTCAGTTTACCTAACTCTGAGCGCCAAGTGTTTTCCATGGAACTGATGGGAGCTTGTTGTTAGTTTCCAACAAGGCAGTCAAGTCATAGATCCTGCTCCATTCCCATGATTGGTTGCAGATCACTGTGATCCACTCGGTTTCATTAGCTGATTTTCGGAAGTAGACAGCCAGGTCTTTCTTCTCAGCTCATCTTAGTCTAAAAGCTCTGCTAAAACCTGTTCAGTGTAAGGTGTGAGCCTCCACTGACAGATGGGTGGTGGCTGCGAGATGGGTGGTGGCTGCGCATGAGGTGCATTGGCCAGGAATCAAACCCTGGTCTCCCTCCCATCTTAGCTATTTAGTGGTGCTGTAACAGAAATCAGAAAACCTGGTGGAGTAGTGGTTAAGTGCAATGGCTGCTAACCAAGGTGTCAGCAGTTGGAATCCACTAGGCGCTCCTTGGAAACTCCATGGGGCAGTTCTACTCCATCCTATAGGGTCACTATGAGTCAGAATTGACTCGATGGCAATGGGTTTGGGTTTGTTTTTTTTTTTAATTAATTTTTATTAAGCTTCAAGTGAACATTTACCATTCCAATCAGTCTGTCACATGTAAGTTTACATACATCTTACTCCCTTCTCCCACTTGCTCTCCCCCCCATTGAGTCAGCCCTTTCAGTCTCTCGTTTCATGCCAATTTTGCCGTCTTCCCTCTCTCTCTATCTTCCCATCCCCCCTCCAGTCAAGAGTTGCCAACACACTCTCCAGTGTCCACCTGATTTGATTAGCTCACTTTTTTTTTTTTTTTTTTGGTATTACAGAAATACTACAAGTGGTTGATTTTAACAAACAGAAATTTATTTACTCACAGTTTAGGAGGCCATAAGTCTGAATTCAGGGGACAGGCTCTAAAGGGAAGGTTCTCTCTCTCTCTCTCTCTCTCTGTGCTGGAGGAAGGCCCTTTTCTCTTTTTCACTTGTATTCCTAGGTTCCTTGGTGATCACGTGGCTTCCATTTTCCCCTCCATTTGTGTCTGTTTGTTTACTTAATCTGCTGTTTTATATCTAAAAGAGATTGATTTAAAACACTCCCTACGCTAATACTGCCTCATTAACATAACAAAGAAACCTCAGTCCCAAATGGGCTAATAATCACAGATACAGGGGTTAGGTTTTACAAGACATATTTTTTGGGGACACAATTCAATCCATAACACACACGAAAGGAGAATTCTACCACTGAACCACCATTTTAGCCTGGTTCTAAGCCTGTAAAATTCCTACTTGTCATTTTATTTATAAAAATTCTTGACAAACACACACAAATACATGCAGGTAATAATCAAGGAGATTTTGAAAGATTTCTCTTTAATAGAAGTTAAGACTATTTTCATAAGTTATGATTTTAAACTGACTTTAGGTCTACATCTCATAAGTATTTGGAATCCTGATTTTAAAACTTTACTGGGAACATCAATCATGTAAACAGTTGCTTATGGCTTTTCACATCTGAGGGATTACCTTTGGGATTTTATATTCTTGCTACATGCAAAACTACTTTTATTTCATCAATTAAACGCCAACTCACTACCACTCCTTTCCCAAAGATATTACAGTAAATATTAAACTGCTACAATATTGCATATACTCCATTATACTAAATAAAATTACAAAAACCAGTTAATATATTTTCAGATGGCCCACGAAATACCTGTAGGTGGCAATAATGCTGATATCATTATTTCAGCATCTTAACTCATAAGCTTATAAAAAGTGGGGGCTGTGACTATTCAAATCATTCACAAAGTAACTTGAACCCTAGAAAATTGGTGCTTAAAAATAATTTTGATGCTGATGAGAATATACACTCAATTTTAATCAAGTACAGCACTTAACTTTTTCTTTTCTAATGTAGGTCCTATCATTCTCTGATCCAATCATATTCCTTGTCAGTCATTGCCACAATTTATTTCAGCTGTGTCCTACCTTTAAAAGGGCTTTTTTTTTTTTTTTTTCACATGCCGCAAATTTGGAATGGTTTCCTTAGCCAAGACCATCCTTTAGCAGGGTCGTAAAGTATTGGTGGTAAATAGAATAATAGTGGATGGTCATTATACCTTAGGCATTATTTTAATGGGCATAGTTTTATACTTCAAGCTATTACACTTGAAAAGTAGTTAATATAGTCCATTAGAGATTTTTGTTTTCTCCTTAAAAGCTTAAAAAATAGCCTCATTTGAGAGGAATCATGTTGTAAAGGCCCAGTTGTTTTTATTAAAATAGAGCACTGAAAATTAAAACAAAAAAGCCACAGTCATTTCAAACCCACCTAGAGGTGCCTCAGAAGAAAGACCTGTCGATCTGCTTCTGAAAAGTCACAGCCTTGACAACTCTATGAATGCAGCCCCACTTTGCACTTGGGGCCACCATGATCAGGCATAGACTCAATAGCAACTGGGTTGGTTTGAGGTTTTTTTCCTCGGTACCTTAGCTGTACGTAAGTATTTCACTTGGGCATATAATAAGGTCGGATGTACATGCTCTATTTCTTTGCTGTGTTGGAAATGAGAGTGGTAAGAAGTTACTAACTTTTTGGGTCAGGTACAATTAGTCACTTTGTGTAGATTATAATTTTATAAGAAATAACTGGCACACATTTTATCATTTGTGTTTTTACAAATGAGGAAACACTTGCCGCTTGATTAAGTAATTGGTTAGTCAGTGCACTTTTATTTTCAAATGTGTAAAACCCAACTTTGAGCCAATTTAAGCAAGAGGCAGATTTATTGGTGCATGTATCCAAACAAAGAAAGGGTGAGGGTAGAACTGGACTTAGAGATGTCTGATTCGAGGGACCTAAGCTCCTTAAAATACCCCTTTTTCTTTATCTCCTGCTTTCTCTTTGTGATGCCTTCTTTCAGATCAGCTCTGCATGAAGCTGGAATCTAGGCTCCTTTCTTTAATTGATCCTGAGAGATAATGGGAATGTTTCCAACCAGTTCCAAATAGAATGCTTACAAAAAAGAAATTTAATTGTCCTAGCTTCTAAAATTGTCAACTGACTCCTCATTTGTCAACTTCAATGCTCTTCTTTCTAATACATTATGATATACTAAAACATATTTGCTCCAATTGTGGTGATTTTAGGTAAAAATTGAATCAAACTGTACTCTGAAGGAACATGACTTTTTTTTTTTTTTTTTGGCAGCTCAGCTTTGACCTTCAAGACAAACTTTGTATTTTGAAGCAATTAAAAACAAAAGTGATTATAACAGGCAGGAGCTCACAAAATAAGTCAATATTATAACGAACACATGAACCTTTCTATCTGTCCATCCATCTGATCTTCACCTTAATATTCAAGCTTCAATCTGGTCATAGAGCGTATGTCAGAAACTAGATTTATCTAATTGCATGTTGACTCAAGAGTTTTAATTTGAAAATTATTTTTTACCACATTCTCTAACTACAAAATATTGGCATATGATCCTACTTGTTTTCAGCGTGTTCACGTAAGCTGATGACAATCCTTGGTAAGCTATACATAGTATTTTAATCAGGACCATATAAATTTATCTATGTATGGATCAGTAAAGCTTATCATAAATAAATAGTTTTGTATTTCCAAAAAAAAAAAAGAAAGAATTTTTCTTTTCTTTTTTTTTTTATTTCAGTGTGGTAGCTAGTAAGGGGGGGGGGGCAAAAATGTTTGCATTCTGGGCTTACTTCTGCAAATCTAAGGCACTGCTTTTTTAAGAGAAGTCGATTTTAAGAGGTTCTTACAAAAAAGGACCCTAAGTTCCAGAATATATCTGCCGCAGGGTGCTCTGGTTTAAATCCTACTTCACTGACATATGGGCCCACAGGGATAAAACACGGGACTTTTAGTCTGCTCTGATAAAGAACAGAAGCCCATTTCCTTACATGTGGGATAATGATGGAAAGGATAAACTTGATAATGCCTGGATATTTCCCATCATCGAAAGTACACTGTGCCAATTAATCTTCTAGATGGAGGAATGAACAGTGACCATGACAGACACAGCGTAAGCCTATCTGCCCTTCTGAAGCTTACATTCTGTATGAGAAGCACTTTACTGCGCTACTCTTAATCCTCACAAGGGCCCTTCAAGATATGCCTCAAGTGGGCATAGTTTGGTGACAAGAACCAAGAAGCTTGCCAGCTCAACTGCTACATGGCCCAGATGAGGTCACCTGGTTTCAAAATCCATATACTCTTCCCACTACATTCTAATTATAGCATAAAAAGGCCAGGATCCGCTTCAAGGCAAAACCAAAACAAAACAAAACAGAAACTGACCTTAGTGGTCATCTAAGCAAAAACAGCTTCTCTGCTGCTTGACTGATGTTATAGATTGAATTGTATTCCCATAAAAGATATGTTGGCGTCCTATCTGTGAATGTGGCCCTGTTTAGAAATAGAGTTTTGAAGACGTCATCAGGTAAATTAACATAAGGTCATAACAAGTAGGGCAAATCACAATCCACACCAAGTGGTGTCCTTTTAAAATAGGATAAGCAACAAGAGACAGAGGAAAGACGATGTAGTTATTCTGCAGCTGTAAACCGAGGAATACTTTGGGCTACCAGAAGCTGAGAGAAATAAGAAAGATCTTCCACTAGAGCCTTTGGAGGGACATGGTGCTGCAGACCTTGAATTTGGGCTGCTAGCTTCCAGAACTGTGAGACAATGAGCTTCTGTTCTTTGAAACCACCCAGTTTATGGTATTTTGTTGCAGCAGCCCTGCAAACTAACACGATTGATATTAGACAGGTACAAGACACTGCCTCTAGGTCTTCAGAGTTTTCCCTTGTGGTGCAACTAACAGGAACCTGTAATTGTTTCTCTTGCCAAAAGTGTGGTAGTAGTTAGATTTGTCTCTGGTAGACGGAATGTAAGAGAATGTCACATTTCCTTTACAGAGAACACCTCTTCAGATTTTGGAAACATAAGAGAAAGAAGTTCATCTCCCTGCTCATCTCCAGAGGTAGATGGTGACCCTAAAAAGAGGCACAGCAGAGAAAAATAGATTTTCAGATTTTTTTTAAGTTGGAATTTATATATTTCCTATAAATTTATACATCCTTAATAGTGTATTGGTAGTGCATATGCAGTTTTCAGAAATAAATCTTAGAAAAGAATTACAATGAAGCTATACAAATAAAGTTAGTCTGTGATATCAAATGTTATTTTATCATTCAGGGGTTGATCACATCTCCAGCTGCCTTGTCATCCTAACATTCCATTATCTTATCACAAGATACCATGCTTTTCTTAGAAGAAAAATGCCCATCTGGGTCATATAAAATTTAATTACCTTAATGTTTGTAAAATTATGGAGTTGTCTCAAGTTTCAAATGCGTCCATTCTCTCAAAAATTAATAGTTGTGCAATGAAGAAACACGGTGTAATCCTTTTAGCAGAAGGACATTTAAAAACTAAAATGGAGGGGCGGGGCCAAGATGGCAGAATAATCAGATGCTTCCTGTTATCACTCTTACAACAAAGTCTCAATAAAACAAGTGAATCAATTGCATGTGACAATCTGGGAGCCTTGATCATCAAAGACAAAGCTGAGGAGTTAGACTGAGCAGCAGTGGGAAGGAGAGACAACTCAAAAGCAGCAAAGAAGTGCCAGTTGTGAGGTTGCCAGCATTCTGCTGGCTGGGTCAGCCAGCACACAGGGGCTGAGGTAAACAGTAGCATTTGGGATGTTCTTATCATATCAGTAGAGGCTGAGTGGTGGGGAGTCTGCACAAGACTTTGAAACTGGGTGGAAGTGGTGCTGGACCAACAAAAGTTAAGTGCAAGCATCTAACCTACTGCATAGAATCAAAATAACCCCTCCAAATCTGGGACTTTCACAGCAGAAAAGTGCTTCTTTCCTCTCACCCACCCCCCTACCCTGCTCACTCCGACACCAGTCTGGCAGTATTCAACAACTGCCATGCCCCCTAAGCTTGAACTCAGGATTATTGGCACCCAAACCAGTCTCGTGGTTAAAAAACAAACAAAATGCCACTCCCCATAATTCTGAAACGAGGGTTATTTGCACCCAAACCTGTCTCATGGCTTTAAAAGAACACCAAGCCCCATAAGCTGTGAACTCAGGACTTGCCCCTTCGCCTAGGCACAGGCATAAGGGGTCCACAGACTTGTAGCACCATTCACCATTGTCTAGACCTGTGTGGGCTGATGCAACACCACATGCCCTCATTAGCATAAAACAACAGGACATACACCTGAATCCTATTTTCAACTGCAGCAGCTAAGGGGGAGTTGCAGAGTTGTGATGTTTGACACTGCCCTTCCCATTAAGCAGGGACCTCACCCACCCACATCAGGGGCCTGGGGGCTGCCATTATCACCCACTCCATCTAGCCACCCATAACAGGGGTCTGAGAGTAAGTGGTACTTTTCAGTCCTGGTAGCCAACAACATCGAATGTCCAAGGATCGGCTGCAAAACCCACCCCCTTATGCATTCTAGGGGACAGGGACATGCCCTTCACCCAGGCATCCAGGGGCAGGCATCAGCCACCTGCCTTGATCCACACATAGCCACCTATTGCAGCCAGATACTTGTGCCTGCTCCGAACACCCATACACAGCCCTACCCATCTAGGACTGTAGGTGAGAGTCTGTACTACGCACTCAGTGGCCAATGACCTGGACACCTGCACCACATTCATACAAGAAAAGTGAACAGACTCTTGGGCTCACATACCTAGTAGCTGCCCTAACCACCTGGAGATAGGATGTTAGCGCTTCAAAGACACCAATAAGCAAAGTAGCTCATGTACCCAGCCTACCTGGGCATATCAAAACAAACAAAACAAAAAGCTAGGACACAATAAACAAGTGTACAATATATAAATACAATAAATTATTGATGCCTCAATATGAAATCACATAAAGAAGCAGGTCATGATGGCCCTAGCAAGCGACCAAAATAAAGAACCAGGGAACCTTCTGGAGGAAGATAAGGTCTTGGAATTACTGGAGATAGAATTCAAAAATTAATACACAGAGCTCTTCAAGAGATCAGGAAGGAGATCAGGCAAAACTCAGACCAAGCCAAGGAACACACAGACAAAGGAATAGAATAATTCAGAAAAACAACACAAGAACAGAATAAAAATTTAATAGGCAGCTAGAAGCAATAGAGACAGCAACTAGAAATCCAAAAGATTAACAATAAAATTTCAGAATTAGACAACTCAATAGAAGGTCATAGGAGCAGAATTGAGACAATGGAGGTCAGAATTAGTGAGATAAATCCCTTGACACCAACTCATTTGAGGAAAAATCAGAGAAAAGAATTTTTTTAAAAAATGAAGAAACCCTAAGAATTATGTGGGACACTACCAACAGGAATAACCTATGAGTGATCAGAGTACCAGAAAAGGGAGGATAACAGAAAATACAGAGAGAATTGTTGAAGATTTACTGGCAGAAAACTTCCCTGATATCATGAAAGACAAGATGATATCTATCCAAGGAGCTCAAAGAACCCCACACAGGGTAGATGCCAAAAGAAAGTCACCAAGGAATATTATAATCAAACTTGTCAAAACCAAAGATAAAGGTAGCATTTTGAGAGAGGCTAGGGCTAAACAAAATGTCACCTACAAAAGAGAGTAAGACTAAGTTCTGATTACTCAGCAGAAACCATGCAGGCAAGAAGGCAATGGTATGACATATTAAAAAAAAAAATTTTTTTTTTTTTTTTTACAAAGCCTTAAAAAAAAAAAAATTTTTTTTTTTAAAGGAAAAAAATTGCCAGCCAAGAATTATGTATCCAGCAACACTGTTTCTTAAATATGATGGCAAAATTAGGGCATTTCCAGACAAATAGAAGTTAAGGGAATCTGTAAAAACAAACCAAAATTACAAGGAATATTAAAGGGAGTCTTCCGATTAGAGAATCAACAATATCAGACAATGACCCAAGACTAGAACATTAAACAGATCAATCAGTTATCAACCTAGATAGGGAAGGCACAAGAACAAGTCAAAGCTAAAAGACTGAAAATAGGGAAACAGAGACATCAATATGTAAATGATGATGAAGTTAAACAAAAAAGAGTGAATAAATAGGGTAGTTATAGAACTTCCATATGAAGAGGAAGTTAAGGTGACACCAAAAAATAAAAGAATGGTTTAAACTTAGAAAAATAAGGTAAATTTTAAGGTAACCACAAAGGAAGCTAGCAAACCTACCCATTGAAATAAAAAAGAAGAAAAACATAAAGACTCAGCAAATACAAAATCAATGATGATGAAAAGAAAATACATAAAGAAAAACAACTCAGCACAGAAAATTAAGTGGAACAAAGAAACTCAACACTACACAAAAATCAAAATGACAGCAGTAAACTCATACCTATCAATAATTACACTGAATGTAAATGGGCTAAATGCACCAATAAACAGAGAGTGGCATAATGGATTAAAAAAAAAAAATGATCCATTTATATGCTGCCTACAAAAGATACACCTTAGACTCAAAGATACAAACAAACTAAAACTCAAAGGATGGAGAAAAGTATATCAACCAAACAACATGAAAAAAGAGCAAGAGTGGCAATATTAATCTCCGACAAAGTAGACTTTAAAGCAAAATCCACCACAAAGGACAAGGAAGGACACTATATAATGATTAAAGGGTCAATACACCAGGAGGATATAACCATAATAAATACACATGTACCCAATGACAGGCTCCAAAATATATAAAACAAACTCTAACAGCATTGAAAAGAGAAATAGCTCCGCAATAATATAAGAGACTTCAACACACCACTTTCAGTGAAGGACAGAATATCTAGAAAGCAAGTCAGGAAAGACACAGAAGATTTAAATGCCACAATCAAAAAGTAAAGTGGAGGCTAAAGTGTATCAACACAAAAAGAGCAAGCAGAACCTTTCACTTCTTTGCTCTCTGCCTTCCTCTCTGGTATGTAATACAGTGTGCCAGTAGAGAGGAGTGAAAATAGAATTTTATTTGAAGTATTAAATATTTATTGGGTGACAAGTATATGCCAGGTATTGTTCTAGATACCTGCAATATAATTATAATAAAATCTAAAACCCTGCTGTCTTGTATCTTACATTCAAGTGGTAGATGCTTGTGTGTTGGGGAGGAGGAGGTGGGGGTAAGGTAGTGGGAAAGAGACAGGCAATAAGTAAATAAACGTTACAAATGGTAAATAAATGCATTAGATGATATATCAGCAGGTAGTAAGTGCTATGGAACAAAAAATAGAGCAGGATTATTGTTGTTGTTGGGTGCCATAAGGTCAATTCTGACTCATAGCAACCCCATAGGACAGACCAGAACTGTCCAACAGTGTTTTCTTGGCTGTAATCTTTACGGAAGCAGATTGCTAGGTCTTTCTCCTGTGGAGCCACTGGGTGGATCTGAAACATCAACTTTTGGTTAGTAGCTAAGCACTTAATCATATCTGGAGAAGGAAGAGAAGGTAGTATACAGTGTTAAGAAAGGGTGGATGAGGGATTCTGCTGAGAATGTAAACGTGAAAAAGATGATGGAGTGAACATGTAGATACCTAGGAGCAATTATTATGGGCAGAAGAATAGATAGGACTAAGGCCCTAAACCAAGAGCCTGCCTGCTTTGTTCAAAGAAACAGGACGAAGGACAGAGTGACTAGAATAAAGTGAACAAGGGGAATATTGTAGGGAAGGAGATCGAAGAGTTAACAGGAGCCAGATCATGCAGGAGTTTTCCTTTTTTTTTTTTTAAGGATCTAGTCTTTTACTTTAGGCAAAATGAGAAGTCATTAGAGGGTTTCAAGAAGAGGGGAGACATAATCTGGTTTACATTTTAGTAACATCACTCTGGTTCTCTGTTGAGCATAGACTGTGGGGGAGGCAAGGGTACAAGCAGGGAATTGGAAGACAATTGCAGTAATTCAGATGATGGCTCAGGCAAGGGTGGTGACGGTGTAGGTGTTAAGAAGTGGCCAGATTCTGGAAATATTGGGAAGGTGGAATCAATCTGGAAACCCTGGTGGCGTGGTGAGTAAGTGCTACGGCTGCTAACCAAAAGGTCGGCAGATCGAATCTGCCAGGCACTCCTTAGAAACTCTACAGGGCAGTTCTACTCTGTCCTATAGGGTCGCTATGAGTTAGAATCGACTCGATGGCAGTGGGTTTAGATTCAATCTGATTTCCTAATGTAAAGATAGGTTTCCAGGATACCAAGATTTTTTACCTGAGCAACTGGCAAAATGAAGTTGCCCTCAACTGAGATGGAAAATCTCTTGGTGTTAAACAGATTTGTAGTGGTTGGTAAGGAGTTTGCTTTTAGACATATTAAGTTTGCAATGTCTAATAGTCTTCCAAGTGGAGATGCCAAGCAGGCAGTTGGAATTTGAAGAATTCTGAGCTAGAGATACACATTTGGTAGCCATCAGCAGGTAGAAGATACTGAAATCTGTGATCCTGAATGAGATCACCAAGGGAGCAAGTGCAGATAGAGAAAAGAACCAAGGATTGCAACCTGCAGCACCCCAATATTAAGAAATTTGGAGGAGAAAGAAAGGCCAGCAAAGGAGACTGAGAACAATTGACCAGTGAAGTAGAAGGAAAATCAAGAAATCACATGAAGAAAGCACATCCAAAGGAGGACTTGGTGATCTGCTGAGCCAAATGTTTCTAATTCTGTTAATGGGAAACCAGAGCTAAGTATGTATGAAAAAATTGATTCTCCACTCACTTTGGCCCATATAAATAGAGGAAGAACTCTGACGTGTTTTTCTATATATGCAACTTCACTCCATATCGTCTTTAAAGGCCAAAGGATTGCACATGTACACAGAGAAATCAAAATGCAGGCTCAGGAGTTAAAGGCACAGGTACCATTCACTTTAAGGATTGTTTTAGTCAGTGTTGATCTCTTAGCCTCGACAAAGCAATACTGTATCCCTTGTATAAGTTATCATGCTGTAAATGAAGGATGTCTGCTGCTCCTAGTTCATATGTTTTATGTTGTAGAGAAAACTATGAAACAGGTGTTTGCACGCTTATCGAGATTTTGTTTCATAAAATTGGTGAAGAGATTTCTGTCAGCAGAAATTCAGTCAGTTTTCTATCTGCCTACTCTTCCTAATAGTAGAAGTGGAGATTGGTAACTAATATCCTCTGTCATTTGGAAAAAAGAATCATTATGACAGTTCCAGAGAAGAGTTGCAGGAGTCAGCAGAAAGGCCATCTAATAGCCTCGGGTAATGAGGAAGCAGGAAAGCTCAGTCTTTGTAGCATGAGAGTTCACATTTTGTTTGTATCAGGTGCTGAAGGAAAGCAAAATAGGGTGAGTTATGGGTCTATCAAAGCTTGAGGTGGGTGGAGCTGCTTTATTAGGTTAAGCTGAGTGTCCAGTTAGCATTTAAAACATGAAGTGCTGCTCCAGATAAGAGTGAAACCAAAGAAGGAGTTGGGTACATGGAGTCCCACCTAGTTACGGAAAGCAAAAAAGGAAACTTTTGTGTGTAATGTGCAATATCTAAATGCAAAGTTTAAAACTATATTTTAAGATTTAAAAACCCTTTACACTTCCTGACATTATAGAAAAACTTTCTGAAAACCAATGAAGCATTCATGATGTTTTCAAGTCAGTGAACTTCTGAATCATGTAAGTAGAATAGAACGCTTGTAGTGAGTTTTCTTCAGAATAAAATCATGAAGATGAACAACACAGGACTTCCTTTCTTCCCTCCCTCCCTTCCTTCCTTCTTCTTTTCCTTTCTTCTTCCTCCTTCTCTTCCTTCTTATTTCCTTCCTTCTTTCCATATTTCCTCCATTGCTCTTTCCCATTCTTCTTTCTTCTAACTTAGCAAACAAAATGATTCTTTATTATTTTCTCCCTTAATTCTGTTTGTGGCTAGGACTTTCAGGGCGTATCATTGTCCTGTTCGGCGGGCAGCCTCTCTCGATCTACCCTTCCCAACCTTGGGTGACTGTCTTCCAGAATATCAGCACCAGAATTAAGGAATTGGGTATGAACCATAGTATTTAAAAACAAATAATTTCTATTATATAGTATGAGGCACTTCAACTTTTCTATTCCAAGCCATTTTTATAAAACAGAAACAGGAAAAAAAAAATCAGTCTCAAATTGTTGTTGGGAATAAAAATATAAATATATAAATACTTTAAAAATCATGCACATTTTAATGTTTCTATTTTATGTATTTTTTGTATCAAAAATATACTGGGACCACAATATTTTCTTGTTGCTAGGAGAGATCTATAGACACTTAATCCTTTATTTAGTTAGACTACAAAATAGAACATAAGCATAAAATACTGAAATTGTTCATCTAATTAAAACAAAAGACCACATATACCAAAGGAAAACTGAATCGGTATATTTTAATTCTACAAAAAAGTATAAATATTTAAAATTACAGCAAAAGAACAATTATATCATTTAGTAATGTTTACAATATTTAAAATGTGTAATTCTTTATGCACAGTCTACTTTTATAAATGTTAAATAACCGTGTCAAGCACATATCCAAACCATTTTTTTTTGAAATTATTTCTCTTTAGCTGTGGCTACACCGAATGGAAAAAAAGAAAAACAAATCGTATTATTGTCATTTTTTTTCCCTTGTGCTATTTTCAGCTATAAGTACAACTGGAGCCAAGCAGCAGCTTATGTTATTTTTTTATACCAAATTAAATATATGATGAAATTCTTATTTTTTAAGCCATTATAGATATAGCCTTAATCATCTCATTCTCATTCAGTTTATGAAAAACAGAATATTAAATGATTTGTTCTCCCTAACTTAAAACCAAAAATGAAAATTTGAAAATGTATACAATGTTGACACAAGTATAGAAGTGATCTTTAGCTCAAAACACCATTAACGAAAGAGCTGCCCTGCATGGCTATATTGAAGAGGGAATTAGAAAAAAAAAAAAAAAAATGCAATGAAAATTGCCTTCAAGATTTATTGAGCGACATAAAACAAAAATTAGACACAAATTCATACAAACTATTTAAAACACATTGCTGGTGTTCATTCAACACCTTAAATTCATACAATAGCTATATGTTAAAAGCAGTCCGAACAGACGCGTTCATGAACTGTACAGAAGATGGGCCGATTTCACCCATTTCATATTTTGACATACTGGGGAGAAATGGGAAAATGATAGGTAGTAGCCGAATCCTGAAACACGAGCTGCCATAAGACTTAATTGAAGTTTTGCTGCCCAACTGAATTGGAAATTTATTCAAGATTTGAAGATATCGGCTATGCAGAAAGACAGCTTATAGACGGTGACACATCCATTAAGATCTTGAGTTTCTTAAATTCTTCATATCTGTGAAATCATTATACCTCATAACTTCAGAAGGCAGATGAGTTCTCTTCCTGTAAGACTAGATTTAGTATCTACGGGTAAGACGCAAATAAAATAGTTGTGATTAGATATGGTCATCAAGTCTCAAGTGGGGAAAACAAGACATGAGGAAGCCAAGGTTTTACGTTTTACTGAACCAATTCGTTATTTTCTCCTTCTCCCCCCTCACCCCTCTTTTTTTTATTAGGCTGTTTCTCAGCACCACAGCAAAATCGAATTTGTGGGCTATGTTTACTAGAGTCTACAGGGCCCCCTGGGAAGCCTAGAGATCCCTGATGATTACCCTGCAGGCTCTGAAGCTGCAGAGCATAGAAGCTAAGGAATATTCACAGCAACAGACAGCCTGACTCCTCCTGCAAGCTCTAGACCAGCCTTGGTTTGAACTTGAAAATAATCGTAAGGAAAGAGGGAGTGAGGCTCCTGACGTTGTTACTGAAGAGGCTGTGCTTCTCTGAAACCCAGTTTGCTCAGTAATGCTAGCATCTTCTGTAATCATTGTTTCCTGGAAATTCTTTTACTTCTGCTGCAGGGCTTTACTTATTGTCTGTGGTGAGATCTTAGAGAAATTACATTTATTTAAATATGAAAGATAGCAAGAATTTAAATATCTCTAAAGAATCAACATATTTAATAAAGGCGTGCTTCCCATTATTGTTCCCTTTCTGTTAGATTTTTAGTTTTTTTTTTTTTTTTAATTGAAGACAGCATTAAGTTCTATTACCAAAAAGGAGCCCTGGCAACACTGCTTTTAGCTGTATAATCCTTGGGCAAGCTGTGTTAAAAATCTGGGTCTCGGTTTTATTACCTATAAACTTAGAAACTAGGGTCATCTGCAAAGTTCTTTCAAAGTTTAAAAACTATTAGTGTGTTTTGTTCATAGACTTGCACCTAGAAAATAAATTTAATAACAGCTCTTATGAAACCATGAAAACATGTACGATTGTTATGAGAATGATACATGTCTCCCCTCTGAAAGTAAAAGTTTTGATACCTTCAGGTGGCCTTTAAACACAGCCAAAAATAAAAATTTGAATTATAATTTTAGCTTACTGATTCAACTTATATAATATAGCAGCATGTTTATAAAATGTCATATTTTACTTCCATAATGTAGGCTATTTTTATCCTACAGAACAAAATATAGTCCATTCTGTAATATGAAGAATATTATGAAGAAAATTATCATTTGGAGACAAAGTTATGCAAACCCTGTCTAAATATATTACTAGACTTTATTTTAAAATTTAAAATACTGTGCAAAAAAAAAGTATGATACAGTAGCACTTAGCAGCTTTAAAATACATCTTTCATCTAATTAATTCAAGAAATATTTAAAGAATGCTTACTATGGGTCAAGCACTATACTAGACACTGGGGACATGACAGTGAACGAAACTGGCAAAGCCCTTGCCTTTATGGGGCTTACATTCTAGAGTGTGTGGCAGAAATGCTGAGGGGTGTTGGGGGAGATTTGAAGCGGAAGAAAGAAAATAAAGAAACGTGTGGTTTGTTAGACGTACAGGCAATAGACAGCAGACCAGAGGAAAGTTTGCCTTACTGATTATATGATATTTGAACAGAGACTTAAAGGAAATGGGAGAGAGCTCTGTGGGCCAGAGGGAAAAAAATGTGAGGCAGGAACTTGCTTGGCAGTTGAAGTGGAATAAGTAAGGGATGGGATGGCAAGGGATGTAGTCAGTTTTGTTGCATGTACTTATACGTGTGTGTTTTTCCAGTAGCTTCAAGCCAATTCTGACCCATGTGTGTTAGAGTAGAACTGTGCTCCGTAAGGTTTTCAATCGCTGATTTTTTGGAAAGTTATTGTCACACATTTCTTCTGAGGTGCTTCTGTGTGGATACAAAGCTCTAACCTTTCAGTTAGCAGCCAAGTGCATTAACTCTTTGCATCACCCAGGGCCTCTGTGTGTGTGTGTGTAGGGAGCTGTTATTCATAAAGGACCTCAAAGGCCACCTTAGGAAGGTTGGCTCGAGAGGAATGAGAAGTCATTGGAGGCCTGTGAGCAGATGGGTGATGTAATCAAATTTATGTTTAAGCACAATCGCTATGGCTATTGTATTGAGAAAAGACTGTTGAGAAGAGGTGTGAAATCAGGGAATCAAATTATAAGCATATTTCAGTTAAAAAGGTTAGAAATGTTGGTACACAATAGATGTGGTAAATCATTGGTTTCTGGTTATATTTCAAAAGTAGCCTCAATGGAATTTGGTGATGGATAAGTTGAAAGAGAAATGAGAGGAGTCAAAACTGACCTTAGATTTTTGACCTGAGCCTCTGGAAGGTTGGAATTGCCATTAGCTAAGATGGGGACGATCACAGAAAGTGGTGGTTTGAAACAACTTAAAATACACAGTAGTCCAGCTCCATAGGAAAGTATGTATAAAAGAAATGCATTGTGAATCCAATCATGGTTTTAATTTTCTGTACTGAATACAAAAAAATTCTTAACAAAAAAATTGAATTTAGTCATTGCTTTCTAGCTTTTAGTGTTTTACAATATTTTATGCCATTTTTTGTTAGATACCCTAACAGCATGTGTTCACACCATCTGAAAATTCTTCTCTGTTATGAAACTCATGTAGTTTGAATTTTTTCCTGCATTTTTGTTATGACCGTAATGAACTTTCAAATATTTAAAAATGCTTCTGAAATGTGTTAGTAAATTCAGCTTCAATGGAGTAGATATATTTTTATTTAATTTATCATTGACTGTTTTCTAGATACCATACGCATTTTGCAAGTGGAACAAACTGCACAAAGGAATTTTTGAGACTTTAAGCATTTTAAGTTTATGAGCAAATTCTCTGCAGGAGTATTTTACCTTCTTTGAGTCAGGAGAAGAAGAGAAAAGGGGAGAGAAAAAGAAGGAAATTGAAAATGTAATTGGTAGTCTGGGCTCAGTTTACTTGAGAGGCCACTGTCAACTTAAGATACTGGTTCTCAACCTCTTAGGAGTCATAGCTTCCTTTGAGAGTACATTGCAAGCTATAAATTCTTACCTCAGAAAAATGCCCTGACACGCTTTGGCTTACAAGTTTAGGAGTTTCAGCAATTTCCAAAGACCTCAGAGTAGAGCATGCTTACACTTAAGATGATGAAAGCAGTTGCTTTCTTGAAGAAGCTTTTAAGGAATATTCCAGGTTATAGGATTCTTCCCCAGAATTGTACCAGTATAAAGTCAAAAAGAAGGGATGCTAGTGGAGAAATGCGTACAGGTTTTACTGCCCTTCAAAAAGCATCCTCCTTTTCATTACAAAGCAGGGTTTGTGCAACCTGTGTGTGTGTACGGTGGGAGGGGTTGTATGTAGCTGAACTGATTAATATTTTCCATAGAGATTTCTTAAGAACAGATGAGTGCCAGAGACATGGCATCTTTTGCTCCAGAGGACAGTTCTTCCTTCTTTTTGCTTCAAATTTCTCTTTAAGTAAATTCATATACTCATAGCACAACCTTCTGGGTCAAAAAACCCAAACCCGTTGCTGTTGAGTTGATTCCGACTCATAGCGACCCTTTAGGATAGGGTAGAAATGCCCCATAGGGTTTCTGAGGAGTGGCTGGTGGATTTGAACTGCTGAACTTTTGGTTAGCAGCCGAGCTCTTAACCACTGTGCCACCAGGGCTCCACTTTATGAGTAAAGGCATTTAAAATGGTGTCAAGTACAGGAACTTATTGACACAAATTCAGTGGTAAATTTATCTTCCTTTTCGTGTCTTCTGTGCATATATTTTGAACACAAAGGGTTTTAAGATGGAAGAAGAACACGTGATGTTAGCCTCGTTATGACTGTGTTCCTTGGGCCATAACTTATTGCAAATGATATCTAGCAATTTTAATTAAAATAGAAGTTTAATGGATGTGCATTCTTTCCTGTGATGATGAAACATTTAGATAATCCAGTACATCAATGAAATTCTGATAATAATGCATTCTTTTTTTTTTTAATACAAAATTAGAATGACAATAGTGACCTCACTTGATTTTCAAATGCAAAAGAGTTAAAAATTGGGGCTAAATCTGTACCCTTCACCTACACGAGTAACAAGCCGCAGTCTCTGGAGTGAAGAGAAGAGGGACCACATAGCGAACCTGAGACAAAGACAGTGCTTAAGGGTTGAGATTCCAACATCAACTCTGGGACCAAAAAGAATATTTCACAACAGTTTGTGTTAGGAGTGACTGGAACCAGCTGGACTATCTCTTAAAATTATTTAATTGTTGTGGTTTAGCTTCATCTTGCTCCACTTAATGCCGCACTAACTTCTCCTGATTTAATTTACTTTACATTGAATGTTCAAATTCTTCTTCTTTCTCTCTCTCTTTTTTTTTTTAATGTGATGCTTTTGTAAGGACTCTATGAGTTCAATATCTAATTTTATTTTTTTCCTGGTAAAAAACTTGGAACTTATTTGTATGATCAATGTACTGTTCAGAAATAATATGTAGACTTGCTGTTGACATGAAAATTCAACATGTCTCCATGAAGGTCCAGTACAAACAGAAGGTGTTTATAAAATAATTGATAATATATCTTAATGAAAATACTTCATAAGGCATTTTACATTGTCTCTGTTTCAATCACTATGACAAGAAAAAAATAGAAATAAAAATAACCCCCAAATGACCCTGTAGGATGAGAGCAATTTTTTTTTTAAAACAAACACAATTAGTTTTTCAAGTTGTTGTGATGTTTAATAACAGTTTGCTGTTATTTATACCATTTTATGTGCTTCTTTATCAGATACAAATTTCATTAGGGAAATCAGCAAACATTCCTAAAAATGAATTATAAACAACTGTGTCTTAGAATACTAAAAGGATTTTAAAACTTTCAATTAAGCACAGTTAATATTTTCCCCTAATTGAAATAATGGAAAACAAAAGTGTAGACACTTTCATGGCTTGGGGGAAAATGTCTTCAGGCTTCATGCCCCCAAGGTCATGTTCCTTAGCAGCCATTGTTGGGATCTGCTTCCACTACAGTCCTGCATGGTAGGCACCATTTTGTCTTCTTCGGAAGGTTCATCAAGACATTGGTTACTGTTAATATGTCTCAAGGTGAGTCTCTGTAAAAGATAACCAATAATCAGCACAGGCTATTTCATCTTAACTTCATCGGTACATCAGATTAAATCCTCTCTCTAAAAACCCCTTTATTTTGTTTTAGTATAATACATTGTGATATTTTTCTAAAAGAAACTGTGCACAGGTGGGTCTGAATTATTGTACAACTTAGACTGATAGGGTTCATCATTGTCTAATACAACTTTATTTGCAGATGGTCCAAGAACTTGGCTGACATTTACCATGAACTGCCAAGAATTCAGGCTCCTTTACAAAAAGCCCATTTGTGAACTCTGAGTTCAGTTGAGGGCTGCAGATATTAACGAGCTTCCTCAATAGTGTGGTTTATTCAGTAACCACTTGGTAAACACTCAAATGGATGTCACAGCTGTGACCCAAATGTACAAAACTGCTAGTGATGTTCTTATTTCAAGACACTTAACAAACCACAGTATCTGTGATTGTCAGACACTCATTGTAGAAGAGTGATTATCATAGGAACAAATAATCTGTATTACCTGATAGTAGGCTCACTATTTTTCAGTTTGCACTTTGAAAGATCTTCAAAAATATATCAATATCAAATAAAAACAGGCATGTGATGGTCATATATTTTAAATGTTATATTTATATTTTATGTTCTTAATAGTAATTATTAATAAGCGTCTTCTGTGTACCCAGCTGTTAAAACACAATTCCAATACTTACATCACATTAACCAGTCATTACATGTCTTGTCTTTTTAGTTCTCCCCCACATTTTGAAATCGTTTTTTTTATTTTCCAGGTATACATTTACATCAATGTGTTTTTTATGTACTAGGTATTTCTGCTCAGTTTTATGGACAATATCTAGAATCACGTTATATGAAAAACTCCCCAACCAGAAAAGTATGAACGTGTGGGAGGGTATTTGCAGGTATATCTTGAAACATGCACTCTACATATATTCTGTTGCAAACTACTAAAATTAAAGACAAACAAAAATATTTTTTGGCTTTTGATATTGCATTGAAATTGGATGAAAAAACAATGCAGGTTGTATGCAATAAAAGTGGTGGAGAAACGCACCCAAAGCTGTTGTAATCTGCTTGGATTAGGACTGAAACCACCTTAGAATACTTTTATGAGAAAAGTGGAATGGAGAATAAATTTGGGAGGAGGATGCTTAATAGAAAACCAGCAGGAAATTAAAAAAACAGCGTTATTAGATGTGAGGGAGATTTCAAGATTGAAGCCTTTTTTGTTCCTCTTTCAATTCATAGAATCAGGGTATTTATACCAAGAATGGAGAAACTAAGAAACGGCCAAAGATAGGCAAGGAGACGGTTGATTTATTCTTAGGATACCAGAAATTGAACCAGTAACCAGCTTGAAAAAAATACAAAACAAAACCAACATCTTTTTTTTTTTTTTTTTAATGAAAAATTCTAGTTAAAATCAACTAAATAAGCTGGCCGAATGGACACGAAAATAGAGAGTGAAGGGAAGGAATGTGCTGTCTCATTACAGGGAGAGCAAATAGGGGTATATAAAAAAAAAAAATAAGTTTCTGAATGAGAGACTGACTTGGTTTGTAAACTTTCACTTGAAGCAAAATAAAAATTTAAAAAAATCAACTAAACATTCTTCATTTTTATTACATACCTGAGATTCTTCATCTATATATCTATCTTCCTTCCAAAAAGTCACTTACCCTTGCTTGCTTCTATTAGATCCTTTCAAAAAAAATTATGTGATTTTACATACACTGAGTTTGCTATTACCCATTGAGTTGTTCCAAGAAGTACTGCCATTTTCTTATTCTAATCTAATTTTTAATCTAATCACACTTAACAATAGTTGATGGTTTTGATTAATTATCGGTTAGCTTAGGTCAAAATATACATATAAACACAGATTTTGAGACTTCTCCTTAAGGATCAAATTGAATATGTGTGGTCAACTCTATTGTTCTTAGCTGCTGTTGATTTGGCCCCTGACTCATGGCGACCCTGCATGTTACAGAGTTGAACTGCTCCATACGGTTGTCTTGACTGTAATCTTTTATGCAAGCAGTTGGGCAGGTCTTTCTGCTGCTGAGTTGCTGGGTGGGTTCCAACTGCCAACCTTTAGGCTAGCCAGTTGCAAACAGCTTGGGCCACCCAGGCAGGCTCCCTGTCAACTATACAAATAATAATTTTAAAAATCTAGTAAGTATTTTTATTTCTAACAAAATATTCATAAATATTTTCTTTGAAGGAATTCATTAATAGTCAGAAACCAAAGATAAATAAACAACCAAAAGAATTTTCCTTCTCTATGTGGCACAGAAAAAAGAGCAGACATTTTAGGCTCCGCTCTTAGTGTGAATTTCTGCCTCTGCATCTACTAACTTTGACAACTTGGGTAAGTTCCTAAGTGACCCTAAGGAATAGATTCTTTGTCAGAAAATATTTATAAATACCCTTTTCCCTTCTGCTTTAAAATTTTGATCTTCTGTTAATAATCTAGCTCTGGTCCCTTGGCAACTTTATAAGAGTAAAAATGTTAATTATTTTTGTAGAAAACATTGCTTATGGTAAAAATGGCCTCTGATTGGTAAACTGCATCTGGCCTTATATAAATTATAAATATCTGATTAAAAAAATGATAGGGAGCCAAATTTTGAGCTTCTCTATGTGCAGACACTCTTGTAATTTTGCATGTTCCATTGGAATCCTGGAAGTTAAGCCTATGGAGTTGTTACAAGAAACATTGTCCCCTGTGGAACATGAGGCTATCTGGCCAGGTTGGTTTCCACACTAGCCTGATGTGGATCTCATCCTCTTGCATTAAGCTGTCACCAGTGGAGAAGCTAGCTCCCAGAAGACCGCATGACTTGCTCAGGAACTGCTGCACGTTCTCCCTCTGAGAGATGCAAGCTGTGCTGTCTGCCCTAGAACTCTTGAGTAGACTGATGCTTTCTGAGACTGGATGTTTATTTAAAGCCTAAGAAGGCCAGGAAGTTCTAGTAGCCAGTGGGTAAGGGATCAGCTGCTAACAAAGTTGGCAGTTCAAACCCACCAGCTGCTCTTTAGAAACCCTATGGGGCAGTTCTACTCTGTCCTATAGGGTTGCTAGGAGTGGGAATTAACTCAAAGGCAATGTGTTTGGTTTTTGGTTTAAGATGACCTCAAGCAGCCTGGGTGACACAATGATTAAGCAGCTTACCAAAAAGGGTGGTGGTTCAAAACCACCCAGAGGGTGTTGGAGAAAAAGCCGTGGCATTTGATCTGGTAAAGATTCCTTCCCCATTGCCGTCGAACCAGTTGTGACTCAGAGGGACCTATAGAACTGCCTCATAGGGTTTCCAAGGAGTGGCTGGTGGATTTGAACTGCTGATCTTTTGGTTAGCAGCCAAGCTCTTAACCATTATTCCACCAGCCTAGAAAAGCCTATGGGGCAGTTCCATTTAGTCACATGGTGTCATTAGAAGTCGAAATTGACTAGATGGCACCACCACCAACAAGACCACATGCTTGGGATCGCAACTATCAGCTATGGTGGCTTTGAGAACAAACTACAGATAATATATGAAAATGGCCCAGTATACAAGTTCTCCTTGTACAAAAGGTCTGAAATTTTCCAGCTTTTTCAACTCTTATATTTGGAAGGTCTTGTTTTGAATGTAGTTCTAAAGAATGCCAATTCTCTCCTCCTCCTTCCTACTTTCAGATTCCCAGCTTCCTCACAATAATTTCAAACTCAATTTTGTGCTCTACTAACAACTTTTAGCTGGTTCATCCGAGCTACAATAACGCCCTAACTTTCCATATGCTATTCATAGTAAGGCATTTGACAATGTAATGTTCTTTACTGGACAATAAACTCCTTAAAGTCAAGAACCTGGATATATTCTTATTTGTATCCTTTCCAAGAAGTCCAGAGCAGTTTATTGACTTGAACAAAACAATGATTCATTTTATTGCTTAGGAGAAGATTCACAAATCACACAAGTGAGAGATAAAAGGTACAATTAAAAAGAAAGATTTTGTTATAATTATAGCACTTAACCAACCATAAAGAAATGCTGAGATAATTTACTTCATAAAATTATTGGAAATTACATCTTAGTTATTCCTTAATAATGCATTTGTTTAAATTTTCAGATTAAAATAATTACAAGCTCTAGAAAAGATATGCTATGCCTGCATACAACCAAAGTATCTGAATAAAAAATTAACAAAATTAAATAATTTCAGTATTTAAAAAAAAAATCCATTTTTTTACCTATGATAGTTTTTTTAATTGATTTTTTTCAGTTCTGATTCAAAATCTATAGACATGGCTATAATCATCCTAAAAAGAGCTAAATAAATGATACAGTATATTATTACACACACATATATCTATTGAAAAAAAAGGAAAAATGTATATTAATTGATGATAGACTAAACACAACATATGCTGCCTCCAAATTACTGAGTAGTTAAGAGACAGAAAATATAGAGAAATGCACATTTTTTAAAACACATTCTAAAGAAGTTTCCAGATTTCAATAAAAGAACATAACTAAAATACTAAAATAAAAGTAATAAAGTCTGCAACATAAACCTCCAAAAATTGTTAGAGAAAGTAATTAGTAGAACTCTCAAAAATATTTCTAAAAACTTCTATTCTTGTATAGTTTCTAAGTAGCCATTTTTGCAAAGGGCTATCATTACATGATTTCACAGTGGTATGTTGGGAGCCATCAGCTACTTTGCTCACTGAGAGACAGGACTGGGTGATTTGGTGAAGAAAAGTGCGGCTCTGTTTGACAAAGAAAATAATGAATAATGACAAAGTCAGATACAAAGGCAGTAATAAATCAATCATCCTGGGCAACATACAATTTCTTCTGGATAAGGATGGAAGGCACCTGTCACAATAATTGCATCCATGGAGCTGTGAGCTGCATCCTTTAAGATGGCTTTAATATCAACTGTATTCAGTACGGATAAATGGAGCTAAGACAGGATATGTAGAGAACCCTGAGCTCAAATGAGGAAACCTTTTTGGCAAAGGGTCTTTTTGGGTAGAAAAGGTTATAATCTCAGAGTTCATCCTAGTGATAAAATATTTTCAGTACTAAATGAGTTATTTTGTGAATGAATATTCAAAATATCTAATTAATTAGACCAGACAGAGTTTTCAATTATAGTTTGTGGCTTCCTCCTTTGCCCTGACCTTGAGTGAAATGTGGATGACAGGGAAAAAGCTGGAGGGAAATTTAACTTTAAGGCTCTGCTGTACTTTGTACAGTGTGATACTCAGATTGCTTCCACTTATGTTTTCAGGCAACTAATCTGGTGGTGTTTATAAGGGGTCCATCTATACATTGCTACATTCATCTAGATATCAATTAAAAAAGTAGTAACCAGGGGAAAAAGAGAAAGATCAGCTCCATTGGGTTGCTTAATTTGACCTAATTCTCCAAACATAATTTGTAATACATTTATTTGTCTGTTTCTTGCTTTTCAACTGTTTTTTTCCAAACAGTATAAGCCCCAGGAAGGCTGCGGATCACGGCTACCTAAATCACCGTGTAAGTTCCTGACCACAGGAGGTACTCAATAAGTTTGCTGAATGCAACGCTTAGGAGACAAGGCAGGAAATAAATTCTATTAAAATTAAACTACTTCTCTCAGGCAGCTTAATGGAGCCAAATCATTGTATTTGCCTTTTTATTTTTCAAACTGCTTGAGGTTTAAGGTAAAATGGTAGACAAATTATGTGTAAAAATAGGAAAGATAATATTATCATATATTATATGCTTTATTTGTAAAATGATACTGTTCATTATATCGTTTAATTTGCTACAGAGGTTTTTTTTTTTAACAGTTTCCTATTGCGATTGTTTGATTTTTCTGTGCTAGATCACCCTCTACTCTCAGTGATTTTTTTCATGCAATGAAATTTTCTTAGTAAATACCAGGTCAACATTGAAGATTCTAGTACTAGTGATTGTGGATTTCATATGTCATTAAAAAGAAAAACAAACTATAAACTTTGCTATGTTATAAAACAAAAATGAAAAGAATGATTTCACATATGCTCCTGGTAGATGGGGCAACAGAACATGAATACAAAATTCAATTTTCCATAAGAAAAACATAGGCAATTTTTCTCAAAAACTTTTTATCACATGATCATGAAAAAAAAAAAAATCAAGAAACTTTTATCCCAGTGCTTCTAAAAAACATACACCAGAAAAACATTAAAAATTTTAAATAAACTTATTGAGATAAACATTATTTTTGATGAAAAATAAATAAGTAAAAATATTTAGGGTATTCATTTGTTTAAAACTAAGTAAAATTTATTTCTTCATAGTATTCTGTCTAGAAGAGATAATGATTATTAATATATGATGTTTTTCAAGTATTTTTTCTGTCATTTATATTATGCATATTTATATAATGGAGGTCATCTGATTAAATATCCTACTTTTCCATTTATATATATTTCCTATCATTAAAATAATCTACAAACTATTTCACAAATTAGAATTCACAATTTCTATAAAACGGATTTGTCAATATTCATTTAAGGTTTTCATTTTGGGGAGTATCTGTAATTTGCAGGTATTGTAGATAATGCTGTGATAAGCATCTCTGAACAATTCCCTCTATATCTATGATTGTTTCTCTAGAAATGACTCTTAGAAGTAGAATGCATTCCAGCCTTTAGATGTATTTGTATATTTTGCTAAGAAAAGATGTGTTGTGGAATATTCCTAAATCTACTCTTCTGAAGAATTCCTACTGAACGATAGCTGGAATTTCAAGCTAGGAAACAATTTTTGTGACAAAATAATAATGTTAATAATGTAAAATTAGGCCATATCTTTGTACTAAGAAGCACTAGGAAAAATTTGATATTTTAATGAATAGAGCTGACTGCACAGTTCATTTAAGGACAAATCATACAGGTCTCAGTTTAAAAGATAGCAAACTAAAATGTAAAATAAAACTCAATTGTTATGTTGTTACATATAATGATAAACAGAGTAAGAAGAAAATTAGACTATTCTAGACATTTAATTAATAGCAAAGATAATCAGATTTTCTTTATTGATTAAACAGAATAAGACTTTTAAAAGTTAATAAAGTTATCATTATTAAAATATTAATCATGATCTCCTGATAAGGGAATCTGTGCAGTCAGTTGAATAGAAAATGACTATTCTAATATCAAGTATAAACATTAACAAACTAAAAATGGGACACTAAAATATTAAAATTACTATCCACTAAATATCTATGTAAGAAATCACAACTATGGGTCAGTGGGAATCTGGAAAGGTAGTACCTAACTGATACACACAGCTTTCAAAATATAAATAGAACCATAATTTTTATTAGGAATGCTACCTAGTGGAATAGGTTGGGTTGCTTGTTATAGATCACTTACCTTGAAATTATATTCCCATTTACCTGCTTTCTGATAAAGGTAAATAAAAGGGGAGCAGGGGTTAAGAAAAGCCTAAATATAAGCGTATAAGCTTCCGCAATTTCAGTAAATATCAACCCAATAAATTTTATCTACTGAAAAATTTTATATAAGGTGAGTCTGGAAAAAAATAGACACAGATGGATATTGTATTCATAACAAATATTTTCTCAGTCAACTTGCTCAGTCTCATGAAAAACAGGACTTATTTTTAGCATCATATTTTGCTTCTTTTTTTTTTCTTTATTGCATAGTATTTACTGAGCAAAAGCAACTGTTCTAAAATTAGACCCTCAGACTGTATGTTGCTGCCTGGATTCTCAAAAAGAAATGTGATTATGTGCACTTCTTGCAGGAAAATGTAAATTTCAAATGGTTTGAAACACAATTGTGATGTTCAAGCAGAATACCAGAAAACCTGAATAAAATACAGTGGAGGGATGACAGACCTTTATAAAAATAATTTAAATGTAGCTGTGTGGTGAAATTCAGGTGTTTTTTCTTTTAATTTTCCCTTTTTGTTTTCACTCTGTGGCAATGTGCATTTCATAGCACCAAAGTGTCCGGATGATTTATTCAGTTTTCTAAGTCAGGTGAGGATTTTGTAGTTTTGCTAGTTCACCCAATTCGGACAGGTTAGGCCAGGTATAAAGTAATAGTGAATTCAAGTCATGGTCCTATTGCCATGAGCCAGAATTGATTCCACAGGAACTAACAACCACTACCTATTATTCAAGAAATATTTACTTAAGATAGTGAGAAACTCTGTATTTCAAATTAAAGTTGACCAAAGACATGTATTTATTACCAATATGTGCTTAGTTTCATACAATTTAAAAGAAGCAATTAAAGAGATATTAATCATTTTACAAATATGTACAGCTGTTTGTAAGCATTTAGACAATACTGGTAATTAGTTTTATTTTATACCTGTTTACCCAAGTAAAATATATTTATTGTAGATAAATATTGTATAAATTGTAATAATTCCCATTATTAAGAAGAGAGAAATTCTATGTGAATAAAATCTAGTACTCCAACTAATGGAGAGCATTTAATCATTCTTTTCCTTTGTAATACCGTAATTTGGCCTATTAGATGAGCACATTGAAAGCATCTAGCTGTTCCTAGTTTTTCAATTACATTGAGAGGCAATGTAGTGTAATGGAAAGATTTCCGGATTTAGTATCGGAAACCTGAGCTGTACAACCTTGTTGCTGTTGTTAGATGCTGCTGAGTAGATTCCGACTTATGGTGACCCCATGTGTGCAGAATAAAACTCCTCCATAGGGTTTTCAAGGCTGTGACCTTTGAGAAGCTGATCACAGGCCTATTTCCTGAGACACTTCTCTGTGGGTTCAAACTGCCAACCTTTCCCCTAGAAGACAAGCGCTTAACCATCTGTGCCACCCAGGGACTCTGTATAATCTTAGACAAGTTATTTAAACACTCTAAGCTTCATTATTTCCAAAATACAGATAATTAAAATATCTACCTGGTAGGACTATTGTGATAATTGAATGAGAAAACAGATATAAATAGCATAGAAAATTATAAACTCCCGAAGTTTATTCTCTTCACTTTCCCCCCACTCACCTAAGAAATAAACAAAACCAAAGCAATTAGACAGACTGGCTGTCTTGAGGCTTATAACACTGTTTCCACTTCTCTTTGGATATACCAACAATTCTGCTCCTATTTCTGACTTGCCTTTCTAAGATTGAAAGGGCTATGGGAGATGTGGTGATGGAATATCTCTGCTGTTCACACTGTGAGATTGAAAATTATACCAATAACTAGCTTTCTTTGAACACTAGAAGCTAAATCCTGGCTCAGCTACTGATGGTGTAGTCTTTGTGCTTTAGCTTCTTCCTGATAAAGGCTGAACAGAGAGAACATTAAGGTAAGTTTCAGTTCTGTAATTCTGTGATCTTCACCACGTTTTATTAGGCTTTGAAACTGCATCACTTCAGAAGTTTCTCAAAGAAGAATAATTTTGCTCTTGCTAGCAAAAGATAAAGAATTAAAGAAGTAGCACGCACCATTTGCCTACTTTCTACTTTTGGGGATATGAGAAGGATTGTTAAGTGCTACAGCTGCTAACCAAAGGGTCGGCAGTTCAAATCCACCAGGCGCTCCTTGGAAACCCCGTGGGGCAGTTCTACTCTGTCCTATAGGGTCGCTATGAGTCAGAATCGACTCGACGGCACTGGGTTTTGGGTAGGACTCCTTAGCTCCTCTTTCCCATCTCAGCACCTCTCATCCTCTGGCTCACTTTTCCTGGGGAAGCCTTGTCATCTTCCAAGTGTATTTACGCCTTTTCCTAACTTTGCAATATTTTCTCAACAGTGTACAAAAAGACTAATGAAGGTAAGTAAATGTTTGGCCACTGTCTAGACTGTCTCTCAAACTTCAATATGCTATGAATGGTCTGGGTTCTTTGTTAAAACATAGATTATGATTTAGTGTGTCTGGGGTGGTGTCTCTGAATCTATATTTCTAACAAATTCCCAGTTGATGCCACTGGAATCGCACTTTGAGTGACAAAGGTCTGGACTATTCTGTGGACTAAAGGACCCTGACCTTAAAACTCGAAAGAAAAGGAAACCATAAAAAAATAAGTATTATATTTCAATTATCTTTTAAAAATCATCTCCTTTTTTGTCATCTCACAAATAAAATCAGTCTTTTATTTTAAAACTGAAATTTCCAGAAAGGTAATGCATTAATCCTATAATTACTCTATTCTCATGTGATTTCTCCATGTCATGATTTATAAATCTTAAAATGTGACAAAATGGTGTTATTAGACATGTTGAACATCAAAATTTAATTAAAAAAACATAAACATACAGAAGAGTAAATCGTCATGCTATATGTTACAGTGTTAAGATGACTATAGTTTTTAAATAAAATTTCTCAATATTTGTGGGATATAAACATTTTTTATGTGTTCTAGAAACAAAGTTTATATGACATAAAATATTACAATGCTTTAAAAATACTGCAACAGATAATTACTAGTCTTCCAAAATAGTACATTTACAAATACCATTTTTTAAAATCTGGGGTGAACTACATATTTTTTCACTTCCTTTCAAAATCCCTTAGTATTCAATTACTAGGTAACAGAAAAATATGAACAAAAATATGCACCTGATTACCAACAATAGTCATTTCAGAAATGAAGAAATTCAAGTTATTACTAGAAGACAGTGTCAATTCAAGACTTACAGAAAAGTTTAAAGATTAAAATTGGTATTCTGAAATTCAACACTGCTTCATCTTATAAAAATATAACGTACCTCAAGGAAACAATCAGTTCAAAGGACTAATGGACCACACGAACCACAGCCTCCACTAGCCTGAGACCAGAAGGACTAGATGGTGCCTGGCTACCACTACCAACCACTTTGAGTTTTGATCGCAGTAGAAGGTCCAAGACAGAGTGAGAGAAAAATGTAGAACAAAATTCAAATACATAAAAAAGAGACCAGACTTAGTGGTCTGATACAGACTGGTGCAACCCCCCGAAATTATGGCCCTTAGACACCCGTCAAACCCGGAACGGAACCCACTCCGGGAGATCACCTTTCAGCCAAACAATAGACATGCCTATAAAGTGACAATAATACTCGTGAGGAACATACTTCTTAGAACAATCAACCACATGAGACTGAAAGGGCAGCATTTGCCTGAGAACGAAGTTCAGAAGGCAGCAAGTGGCAGGAAAGATTGGTAAATGGAAGCCTGGAACTTAAGGGGGGATGTGAGTAGAGTGCTGCCACATTGATGGGATTACAACTAATATCATAAAACAAAATGTGTATAAATTGTTGGATGGGAAACTAATCTTCTCTGTAAACTTTTACCCAAACCACAATAAAACAAACAAAAAACTGTATGTACAATCATGCCCTTTATTTAGAAACAGATTCCTTATTTTTAGCACGGTCCCTGTCCTGGGATCCTGGGAGAAGCTAAATAGTAGTAACGTCAACAACAAAAAAAATTTTATTTAAAAAATATTAC
Organism: Elephas maximus indicus; assembly: GCF_024166365.1. Taxonomy (NCBI): domain Eukaryota; kingdom Metazoa; phylum Chordata; class Mammalia; order Proboscidea; family Elephantidae; genus Elephas; species Elephas maximus. The sequence continues at coordinate 51,619,988 of NC_064824.1, read as the reverse complement.
AAAGAAATTTCTACTTTATCAATATATCTGTCTGTACTTTTCTTTAGAGACGAGGCAGAGAGCTGATTAATGGTACAAGTTTACCCACACGAACTCAGAGGAAATGTCTTCTGCAGGCTTACTATAAAGGGTGGTGATAATAGACCAAGAGTTGAACAAAAGAAAACGGCAGTCAGGCAAAGAAGGTAAAGAAGACATTCAGAAGGCAGATGAGTCAGGACAGATCATGCTGGTGCAACTAGAAAGGTTTCAGAGTGTTTGTCTTAGCTATGCCCAGAAAAAGATGATTATGTGTCCAAAGAGCCTGGTAACACATATATTTTAGTCCCCAAATTTAAGCCTACGTGACCAGATTCAAATTCTGTGACATGTCAGTAAGATTTCCTGATATTCAACTTATGAGGCTACAATATCATGCAAATGAAAATGACATTCGAAAGTTTTTAAAGACGACCTTGTTAAGATACTAACAATATAAAAAACTCTGGAGTGGTTTCCCAAATATTCCTCTTGCAGGCTTGAACAGAACACTGCATCTGTGAGGCTCATTTACCACTAATATATTATCTTGTAGGAATAAGGTTATTTCCTCTTTTAAATAAATCACCAGCCATTTCATAATAATGTGAGAACTGTAACACAGACAACCAATTCATTTTGCTAAGCAAAGAGAACTGAAAGAAATGAAGCTGTTTCAAGGCAACGTCCTCATGGAGAGGAAAATATTTCTTTTTTATTAGCTCCATCTGATGGCTGATCTGGTTTTTACACTAACCTATAAAACCTCAACAGTGATTTTGCTGTCTTCTCTCTCTCTCCTGTACCAGAAAGGTGTGCTATATTAAGAAAAGGCTGCTCTATGGGTTATGTACCTAATAGGTTTATTGAAATCTGCAAAATATTTACTATTGTAAGGAGATTTCATGCCAATCTTGTCAACTTTTTTCTTTTATTTTGGGGAACATAATCAGCAGAGATCACGAGGGTGTAAAATTTAACATTTGAAAATATTGTCAATATTATCCTGTGTGTACATCTTCATACATACATCTCAGACAAGCTTAGCTTGCCTCTTGCCTAATTTATATCAAGCAGGTACAAGGAGATAACAAATTTTAAGCACATAAAAATGATTTTATTTTCCTGATTCATGTTATATACTAATTAACCAGTTCAAAAAAAAAATTAAATGATATGAAATCCTAATGTTATCCGATATGAGTGTGTATGTTTGAAAATACAGTCTGCTGATGTAGAAAAAAAGTTTAAATGTATTTGAAATATTATAACAGAGCTTAAGCATTAAATAATTTGTAAATAAAATACTATACCTCAGCATCATATTCCCATAATTGATTTCCTCTCATATGGTGGCATTTTAGCATGATTACAGGTCCATTGAGTCTAGAAACATCCAAGCATAAGTCATCGGTTCGGATTTCTTTGTCGGCAGTATATGAAAATACCTGAAAATATAAAATTCAGCAAATAAAAGGGTATCTATTTTAAAATAAAGAAAAAGTCATAGCATAGGACAGCTATCTGTGGAAGTTTTCAGATCAGAAAAACAGGTTTTCAAATGGTCTCTGCTGTGTGATCTTGAGAAAGCTAGTTCATCTCTCTTAGTCTCTTTCCTCAACTGCAAAATAGTGACAATGCTATATGTTTTATAAGGTTTTGATAAGGCCTAATTTAACAAACATTTTAAACACTTATTATTTGCTGAGACTTTATTTTCTGTACTTGCTTTTAAAAAGCTCACACGTTAAATAAGATAAAGTGTATAAAGTACATGGAACTCAATAAAGGGTATTCCTTGTTCCTACCACCATATGATCAATTTCCCAGCTCTAGAGACAATGAATCCTCCTTGAAGGATAGATATACTTTATCTTGATTACTCTGGACACATAATCAGCAAAGACCAATTGCTAGAGAAAAATGTCATGTTTGGTAAACTAGAGGGGTAGCGAAAATGAGGGAAACTGTCAGTGAGATGGACTGACAGAATAGGCTCAAGAATAAGCTCAAAAATATCAAAGATCATAAAATGGCACAGAACTGGACAAAGTTTTGTTCTGTTTGCACGATTGTTGTCATGATGCCAGAGCCAACTGGGCGGTTGCTAACAACAGAGACAATGATGTTTTTTCATAAAGAAGTTTGAACCACTTTCCATAACGTAAGTACATCATGTAAATTTTATTAAATATCATCAGTGTGTTACTGAAGAAGTTCATAGAACTATATTCTCTAGATACCTCATTAAAAGTCATCTTCATACTTATGTTTCTAATATGGTTTTGCTAGAGTTGACTACATCAGTTCTTTTCAAAATACCCAAGAAATATAGAGGTGGAATGTGGACTTATCGTTACAGGATTCAAATTAATACTATAACAATCTCTATTTGTTCCTGGTGTGGATAATTTATTCATAACACTGAAGATTAAAGTTTCATGAGCATTATTAAGCACATAATTATAAAAGTTATTTTCTTCCTTTTAGCTCTGATAAGCATGGTTAAGTAGTCTTCTTTTGTTCTTGCAATGTCGAGAGGGAATATAATGAGGAAAGTCATCTCAGGGTCTTTTTGTTTTCCAGAGTGGTCTGATGGTTTGAGGAAGTCAGCACTATGAATCACTTATAAACTCTGGAACCCTAGTCTGTAAACTAATTAGCCTTGGAAGGGTCACCTCTGCAGCACTGCTGCTCAGGGCTTCTCTAAGAATCATAAGAAGTGTTAAGATAAAGTTACAAAGTCAATGATGAAACCCAAGGAAATTCTCCACAAAGGTTATACATCCTAGTCAACAACATATAAATCTGAGAAGTGTGTGCAGTTTATTTAATGGAGCTATTAACATATAGACTTCATGTATGGAATTCAGAAATAAATTTCATATCTTTATTATTTTTGTATTTCTATTTTTAATGAAAAACACTGTGTAACCAAAAGAAGAATAAAGGAAACACCTATCAAAGATAAGTTTTTATATCTTCTCTGTGATGATTAATTTTGTGTCGATTTGGCTAGGCTGTGGTCCCCAGTTGCTTGGTCAAACACTAGTCTAGTTGCTGTTATGATTAAATCAGCTGGCTTTAAGTGAATTACTTTCCATAATGTGCGTGGGCCTCAGGCCTTAAAAGCAAAAAAAAAAAAAAAAAAAAAGATTTGTAGCAAGAATTCTGCCTCCAGACTATAAATATACATTTTGCCAAAACTCTCTCGTTCTGCACTACTCCCATCACCTCACCTGATTTTGGACCTCAAGACTGCGGTAATCTTCAGTCTTTCACCTAGCCTACAGATTTTGGACTTGCCAACTTCCCACAATCACGTGGGTCAGTTCCTTAAAATCTGTCTGCCTGTCCGTCCGTCCGTCCGTCCGTCCGTCCGTCCGTCCATCCATCCATCTAACATCTATGTATGTATGTGTATCATCTGTCTGTCTGTCTGTCTGTCTGTCTATCTATCTAACTGGTCTCTTTCTCTATACAGCCCTAACTTAAGCACTCCCCAAATAAAGTTGAGATTTTCTTAACACAATTATGAACATATTTAATTAAATGACTGAATCTGATAGTAAACTTTAATCTGAGGGAGACACATTTCTTTTGCCCAGGTATAGAGTTATTTCCATAGTGAAAGATAATTTTGCACACTGAAATTTCTTCCTTAAATTGTATACAGATGTCACAGTAAAGGAGATACCAATGCATACATGTTCAGCATTGACTTTGTACAGTAATGTAGTCGTGGCCTGGGCAATGATTCTCCTCATGGCTATTATGATAGTTTGGAAACTCTACCTTTTGAAAGTGCCAGAGAGCAGTCTACCATGTTCTTTGTTCCTAAACTTCTAATTTTGATTCATTTTTTAGTCAATTAGTAGATATCTCAAGCAATTTACACTCAAGAAAGATATATTGGTAGGACATTTTCTGATCGTTTAGCAAACTAAAATTATCTTTCTTTAGGCTTTGTGCTTGAAAAACAAATTAAGTGGTGTTAAAATGCTTGACCCACAGACTTTTTTCTTGAAAAGAATCTGTAGATAATGTTTCATTATCTTCTGGATTTAATGTAAAATCAGGATGAATTTGTTTTTTTAATACCTGAGAAATCACCTCATTTTTATGCTTGCATGTTCCTAAACTGCTTTTTACTCTTTATAATAATAAAAAAGTCAGTGCCATGTTGGGAAATCATTAGATTTGATCCCAATTATTTATCCCTTATGTCCATCATTATTTTATGCATAATTGTCATCTTTGTGCTTTTTCATATGTCCTACAGTAGTAGGTTCATGGAACTCATTTTGGAATAAACTGAAAAATTACACACAAAATACTTTGCAGAGATCCTGGTACATAGAAAGCATTCCATAACTGATGTTAGTGTTCTTATTATAACAGTCTTGAATCTAATCTCAGGTCATGGTTCCTTATATAACTTCCTGCCTTGATAATATATCCAGAACTCAAAGAATTTTAGTATGGAAACCAGCAGGGCTTTGCTTATCTGTGCCCACCCCTTGGCCACCACAAACAATGCTCAAGAGGAGCCTCTAATACCTGAGGACGAGATTTCCTGACACTTTCAGCCTAGTACCATCGCCCAACACTGTCCTCTCCTAGATTCACCACTTCTGAGTTTCCATGACTTTGGCAACAACCTCTCATCTCTTGCTAGCTTTCTAGGCAGAAGCTGTTCCCTGTGGCTGTCGCCTGCTGCCTGTCTCAATACCCCATGCAGACTCTCTTAGCTAGTACGTGTGGTTCCCAGCAGCGTACTTCCCCCAGTCTGCCTCCTTCTGCTGTAGTTAGAACTTCCATGGCTGACCGCAATGTAAGAGAAAACATTCCCAACCTGACCACACATGAAGCACCTTAACTTTTCAGCGTAAATTATCACACATGCAATAACTATTCAATATCGATTCCTTTGTTAGCAAAGTAGTTTGATTATATGTTCTCTTACAAAAAATGGAAACTATTCCTCCTTGTCTAGTTACCACTCAAATTGCTTTATCACTGTTTACCAATTCTAGTTCTTATTAAAACCGGAATCAAATTACAAAAACTATAGATTTAGCATATGTTTTTAGTTGCCCCAATGACAGAACAACTCTAATGACAATTGATTGAATCACAGTCTAACCACTTTAATTAAGCTAAAATGACTAGAAGCAGATTAAAGTAATCAATCTTTGTGTCCTTCACTTAAAAGGGAAACAGGCAGGAAGTTAACATCAATTTATCACCAATGGTTCAGTGGTTAAGCACTTGACTGCTGACCGAAAAGTCAGCAGTTCAAACCCACCAACTGCTCTGCAGGAGAAAGATGTGGTGGTCTGCTTCCCTAAAGATTTACAACCTTGGAATCCCTGTGGGGCAGTTCTACTCTGTCTTCTAGGGTCAGTATCAGTCAGGATCAACATGACGGTAACTGGTTTAGTTTTTGGTTTTGTCAGAAACCGGGTGTAATATGCTTCATATACATTACCTTAGGAAAAAATTTGCTTTTTGATACATTGTGCAATGACATTTACATTCCTGTATATATGTGGCAACTGACAATATGGCAAAGCATAATATGTAGAGTTCTTTACATTAACTCTATGGATGCAATAGTTCATAGTGCTTTGAAAATTGTGTATTTTATACATAATTTTCATATTGTCTATGTAAAATTATGAGCTATCTAATATTACATATGTCCCTGTGTATTAAGTTCGTCAAGCTAGTTGTTCAACCAATCACTGAAAAAGGCATTTTTTTTGTGATTCTTTTCACGTCATCTATATTATAAAGGACTACCTACCCTCCATTTTTGTGAACCTGTTGATTATTATGCCTTCCAAATTCGCTCTGGTGACTGTAACAACTCAGTTGTTATTTTCTCCTATTATCCATTTTAAAATATATTGAAAGAGGGTAATCTCCCTATTCCTAGATAAAAACTATGTTGTTGTTAGGTGCTGTCCAGTTGGTTCCGACTCGTAGCAACCCTATGTATAACAGAAGGAAACACAGCCCGGTCCTCATGGTCGTTGTTATTCTGGAGCCCATTGTTGCAGTAATTGTGTCAGTCCACCTTGTTGAGGGGCTTCCTCTTTTTTGCTGACCTTCTACTTTGCCAAGTATGATATCCTTCTCCAGGCACTGGTCCTTACTGATACCGCATCTAAAATATGTGAGACGAAGTCTCGCCATCCTTGCTTCTAAGGAGCATTCTGGCTGTACTTCTTCCAACACAGATTTGTTCATTCTTCTGCCAGTCCATGGTATATTCAACACTCTTCACCAACACCATAATTGAAGGGATCAATTCTTCAGTCTTCCTTATTCATTATCCAGCTTTTGCATGCATATGAAGTGATTCCAAACATCATGGCTTGGATCGGGCCCACCTTAGCCCTTAAAGTGATATCTTTGTTTTTCAACGCTTTAAAGAGATCTTTTGCAGCAGATTTGCCCAATGCTATGCATTAGTTTGATTTTTTGACTGCTGCTTCCATGGGCGTTGATTGTAGATACAAGTAAAATGAAATCCTTAGCTTTAATCTTTTCTCTGTTTATCATAATGTTTCATATTAGTCCAGATGTGAGAATCTTTGTTTTCTTTATGTTGAGATGTAATCCATACTGAAGGCTGTGGTCTTTGACCTTCCTCAGTAAGCGCTTCAAGTCCTCTTCACTTTCAGCAAGCAGGGTTGTGTTGTCTGCATCTGAGGTTGTTAATGAGTCTCCCTCCAATCCCGACACCCTGTTGTTCTTTGTACACTCCAGCTTCTCGAATTATTTGCTCGGCATACAGATTGATGTGGAAAAGGAATATCATTGCTGATGTCAGATGGATCTTGGCTGAAAGCAGAGAGTACCAGAAGGATGTTTACCTGTGTTTTGTAGACTATACAACGGCATTCAACTGTGTGGATCATAACAAATTGTGGGTAACATTGTGAAGAATCGGAATTCCAGAACACTTAAGTGTGCTCCTTAGAAACCTGTACCTGAACCAAGAGGCATCCATTCAAACAGAACAAGGGGATGCTGCATGGTTCAAATCAGGAAAGGTGTGCATCACGGTTGTATGCTTTCACCATACTTATTCAATCTGTATGCTGAGACAAAAACTATAGGGTGCCTGATTTTTATGTTTATTCATCCAGATTCCCTTAGGATTAAATTAGGAAATTAGAATATGCCATTTAGTGTATCAATCAAAAGCCTGAATGATATACTATGCAATAGCAAATCTTTTCCTTTTCTCTAAATTGGGCTTGTTTTAGGGAGAAAGACTGCAGTGGGGAAGAGAGGGCATGGCTGGCTTCTCTATTTCTGAGTCTTGAACTTTTCTTTCTCACCACCGCTACCCAGTCCCTAAGCCCCCAGGCTGCTGATCAGCTTTTGATTCTCCCAGGCATAAGAGAGGTCTCCCTGGAACTGCTTCCTTACAGCTCTTTCTTGCTCTCTGTCCCGGCAGAGATTTAAAGATCACTTTCCTGAGAGCAACTGTGATTCTTTAGAGAATCACATCACAGAGCTCCTCTCACTGCAGTGCTCATGAAAAGGATGACACATAATCATGAGGCCAATTTTTATGACTTGACAAACCCTGGGATGCAGCTGACCCGAATGTAGCCCTTTCCATTCTGTTGCCCCAAGCGTCCTTTTTCATGTGTAAATTAGGTCACACTCCTCCATACTCACCAACTGCAAGAAACACATAGCAGATCTCAAAGGGGTGCCCTACATAATTTACAGGACCCAGTACAAACTGGAGTCCCTGGTTGGCACAAACGGTTAAGTACTCCACTACTAAATGAAAGGCTGGATGTTGGAACCCACCCAGAGGCACCTCGGAAGGCAGGCCTGGCCATCTGGTGCTGAAAGGTCACACCCTTCAAAACCCTATGAAGAAGTTCTACTCTGCACACATGGGGCTGCCATGAGTTGGAATTGGCTTGATGGCAATTAACAACAGTACTAATTGAAAATGCAGGCGCCGCAGTCCAAAAATTATGCAAAGAATTTCAAGATTGTTATGGTAGAGCATTAAACCAGTACGGGGCTCCTTCTAATGTGGGGCCTTGTGCAGTTGTATAGCTTTTATGCCAGTGAAGCTGCCCCTGACTCCTTCTCTCCATAGGTTTGATGTTGAGAGCTAGAATCTCAACTCCTTCCCTTTACAGGGAAGGCAGCTACTGTCTCCACAGAAAATTTCACAATCCTCTCCACGTTGTGATACGTCCCTTGACTCCTTATACTGGTTGAGGGGTCCAGAAGTCACGGAATCAGGAAAGCAGTTTTTCAAATTATCATTGGAAATTCTGTATGGAAAAAAAAAGCAAAAACCTAGTTTCCATTGAGTCAATTCTGACTCATGGTGACACTATGTGTTTCAAAGCAGAACTGCGCTCACAGAGTTTTCAATGGCTGCAAAAACTCTCGGAAGCAGATCTCCAGGCCTTTCTTCCAAATTCTGCATTGTTGTTGTTGTTGCCCTGGAGTTGATTCCTACTCACGGCGACTGCACCTATGCTGAGTAGAACTGTGCTCCATAGGCTTTTCAAGACTAACTTTTGGTAAGTAGATCGCCAGGCCTGTCTTTTGAGGCACCTCTGGGTGGATTTGAACTGCCAAACTTTATGGCTACTAGTCAAGCACTTAACCATTTGCGCCAACCATGGACTACAAAATTCTGTATAGCAAATCTGATTTTAGAATTTTACATCTATTTTATCTTGGTGTCTTGGCTGAAAACTAATATCCAATTATGCTTTTCAAAACCACCAAATCAACCATTTCTATAATCACTTAAACAAGTTTCAAGTCCTGTTATGAGAATTATTTCTTTAAATGCTCTGCATTAAATCATGCTTTATTTCACACAATGAAGGGTTAAGTGTACATATATATTTTTAAATTGCATCATATTTAAAATCCCCAAAATGTAGAGTTACTTGTGAAAAAAAATACTGTTTCTCTCTACTCCTTTGAAAACTTACAATTTTTTTCCCAAGTCTTTAGCTTAAGCTGCTCACCGAACCTTATTCAAGAATTCAAGACGAAAAGCAAGGGCATTGTGCTGTTACTGGGGCCTGGATCCAGCCTCCTTCAGCAAAGAACTCAGGGACTAAGCGCCCTCTGCTGGCTCTGTTTTGCCACCGAGTTTTTTTATCATTAGATGAAAAAACGTTTTGCATAACATATTAATTAAAAAAAAGCCCGTTTCCGTCGAGTCAATTCTGACTCATAGCGACCCTATAGGACAGAGTAGAACTGCCCCACAGTTTCCAAAGAGCGCCTGGTGAATCTGAACTGCCGACCCTTTGGTTAGCAGCAGTAGCACTTAACCACTGCACCACCAGGATTTCCGCACAACGTATATATATCTAAATATATATGTATACATAAATAAAGCTGAATCAAAACATTTGTGAACATGTTTTATACATATATATGTATATATGGGTGTTTTAAAAATGTTTTGATTCAGCTTTATCCCTTTTGTCACTATTGGTGGCACTGAATACTAGCCACTTTTTATGCCGCTGGACTGGTATGTAGTACGCTATTCCAATTCTAATGCAGTTAATCTCAAGGAGGGTCCCTTTTGAAACGCGTGAAGCTCAGCAGAGCGGAGTTGAGCCTCCTTGTGTAGTTGAGCATTCTACTAGGTGATGCTTCCAGGGTGTGTTAGTTTTGTAAACCTTTGCCTTTTTTCCCTTTATTTCTGTGACATAAGCCTTACAAAAGATTAAGACTTTCCCCTGGGACACTTATGGAGCCCTGATGGATTTGTTTTGGTTTTTCTGTGTCATATTTGCAAAAAGAGAGGTTCCCCATGTGACCTAAAGGAAAACCAAAAAAACTCTTTGCCATTGAGCCGATTCTGACTCACAGCGACCCTACAGGACAAAGTAGAACTGCCCCATAAGGTTTCCAAGAAGAGGCTGGTGGATTTGACCTGCTGACCTTTTGGTTAGCACCCCATCTCTTAACCACTGCGCTGGCTATAAACTGTTTAGTTTTTATTGGTATATTGTCATAACACATGGCGCCACAGTGCCACTTGCCTAATTGGTGGCTTGTATTACCAGATCATATATCTCAAAATCAATAACTCATATAAGAAATTCCTAATTGCTCTTTGAATCAGCATGTCATAATTAGAGAAAACACATAGTATCAAAAAAATTTTTTAAATAAAAATTTGGTAATGAAAGGCTTGTTCCATAGGTTATGATTTATTTCTCTTTCTATAGTTTTTAATTTATAAAATTCTCTTCTTGTTGAGTCCCTTGGGACAATATTCACTATAAAGTTTGCAGTTTGAAGGGACTCTCTATATTATGTCAGTTGCTTCACTTTCTAGACGAGGAAGCTGAGGCCAAGGCTGTTATATGATTCACCCAAAATGCCTGAGCTGCTTAGTGATAAAAGCTCTTCTGAACCCTAACTTCCTGCCCACTATTCTTCCACTTGATTATACTGCCCCTTAGTCATCAATCATTAGTCACTTTAAACCTTTGGACTCTCTGGGGGATCTTTTTACGTACTTGCAGTGCAGTCAATTTTAGAAATTTGTTTAAAATCACCAAGATGAATACATTATATGAAAAGAGACATAATAGTTTTCTCCCTCATTCTGTAAAAATAGCCCAAAGAAATTTGTATTGAAATAGGAAAGGTAGTTTAGTAACAAAAAATTAGACCTTAAGCAATGTGATTTATTTTTCAAAATGTTCTTTCTCCCTGTAATTAACATGGAGAACGTGTAGATGGAATTGAATCCATCCGTGGAGCTACCATGTGAAGAGACTTTTGCTCCCAGACCAGGACCTTTCCCGCTGTCTTAATTGATTTCCAGATTCTTCTATAGCCTGTTACCCAATGGTTTGGGTAGAGGAGGGTAAGGGAAAGTAAGTAGCTTCTAGCTGTGTACACTTAACTTGCCCTTACCGTCTAGATATCTAGAATGTTTTAAAGCTTTAATGCTTAAAAGTTCCATTATCAAAAACAAAACATGTATGTATCTCTCTTGTTCAATATTCTCATCCTGTCTTCAATATCATCTAAGAAGCCTTATCTCTTTCCCCCTTTACATCAATATAACTATATGTAACAATGTGTTGCCTTTTTATTTGTGCTCAGCAAGTCATCTCATTCTTCCGTCCCTAACCTGACATACATACTGACCACATCACTAAGATTATCCTTCCCAGTGCACTTTGCCTAGGAAAAGTCTGTCCCCCTTAAAGTCCTAGTATATTCTTTACTTTCTTCACTTAACATGAGTTTGGTCGCTAATTGAAAGGTTAGAGATTTGAGTCCACCCATTGACACCTCAGAATAAAGTCCTGGTGATCTACTTACAAAAAATCAGCCATTGAAAACTTTCAAGAGAACAGTTCTCCTCTGACACGAATAGGGGCTGCCATGAGTCTGAACTGGCTGGATGTGCCTGGTTTATGGAGCATTGGTGGTTCACAGGGGAATTCTCACTTCCTATGCTGGAGACTCAGGTTCAATTCCCAGCTATGCTAATGCATCTCATGCGTAGCCACCGCCGCCTTTCAGTGGCTTGTGGGCTGCTATGATGCTGAACAGGTTTTAGCAGAGCATCCAGACTAAGATGGACTAGAAAGAAAGGCCTGGTGACCTACTTTTGGAACTCGACCTATCATGGAACACAATGGTCCTATCGGCAGAGCTTCAGTCCATTGTATATGACGTTGCCATGAGGCAGGGTCCAACTCAACGGTAGCACAACTACTACTCTTTCCCAGATATCTTCATTTTACTGCAGATATCATCTGTGTATATTCTTGGAAGCAGGAAAGCCCTGAAACAATGGGCTTTAGAAAAGTACACACACCTGGGTTTAAGACCTTCCTCTACTAATCATTAGAATCAGAATTACGGTGAGTCTTTTTCAAAATCTCCCTTTCCTCATCTAGGAAAGGGGATTCTGACACCTCCTATTTAGTGAGATGTTGTAAAGGTCTAATGAGGTAATTCATGTAAGCCCTAAAGACAGTACTTGCCTCAAGTAATCTCTCAATTAATATTAGTGATTATCAGAGAAAAATCCAGGCATATAATCTACATTTGATTACATTCTGTCTCATATTTTCCCACTGGCATCTTATGTTTTATTAAACCTTGCTGCCACAATGACAATGCTGAGGATATATTTTGAACTCCTGTGGAAAATATTTTAGGAAAATAGTATTTGTCTTTGAAATCTCTAACCCAGTTTGAGGAATTTGGGTCAAGAATAGAACATACCTATACTAAGCAGGATGCACTAATAAAATGAAGTGTAACTAGTACTTCTGTTTTCCTTTTACTTCATTGTTATGTTCTCCTGTTTTAAACATTATTGATGTTAAAAATTTCTGTATTTTTAATACTTTACTCTCCCCTGAAGGTTTCAAAGGAATTTTACAATTGAGAAATCTAATAAATAAACATTATGCTCCAGATAGTCACATTTCACTATTGTAGTACTGAATCATAAAAATTGCAAATTTTAGCCCAATTGGAAATCCCTTCCAAGAAAATATTCCAGTAGATGTACTTTAACATGCAGATGTTGCTTTACATGCAACTGTGGTAGAATTCTAAGATGGCCCCCACGACTACCCTGCCCCAGTGGGCACCCCATGTATAATCCCCCTTCTTGAGTTTAAGCCAGACCGGTGAATATGGTAGGAAAGTCACTCCATGATTACATTATATTCTACAAGATATTATATAAGACCTCATTTTAGCAAACTGAAGAGAGACATTCTCCTACTGTCCTTGGACATGCAAGCTGCCATGTTGTAGGAAAGGTAGAAGCACCATTTAGGAACTGAGAGCGACAACCCCAGTCAGGAGCTAGCCAAAAAATCCCAAACCACCTCCCCAGAAAATGAGATTTCAGTACTACAACCACAAGAAACTGAACTCTGCTTCAGCTGCAGATGAGCTCACAGCCCAGGCCAGCATCTTGATTTTAGTCATGGAAGATCCTGAACTATGACCCCAGCCACGGTGGGCCTGAATTTCTGATCTAGAGAACTGTATGATAACTTTGCATTGTTTTGAGCCACTAAATTTGTGGTAATTTGTTTGTAATAAGGAAAACTAATACAGTGACCACCAGGAAAAAGAGAACATCCAAAAACGAGAATTACTCTCAACATGTAAAATGCTTTCTCTCATTCTCTATCTTGATCATTCACTTACTCATTCCTTCATTTACTCAAAAGATAATTGAGTGTGTTGAATGTTTCAGGCTTTATTCAAACCATGTACATCCTTCAGGAAACCTTGGATTTGACGCACAAACATATAACTGAGTGCCAATATTTCTGTAAGAATTTCTCCCTTAGTTTAACTTGCCTTGAACTCTGTTCTCCCTGCTCTCGTTGTAACGATTTTCTGTAACAAATTATCTTTTACTTGAAGATATTCTCTCTTAGGTTCTGCCTGGATTGCTTCCTTCCTCAAAGATTTATTCCTTTTGAAGAACTGGCTCTCAAACATATAAATTACAAGTGAAGTAAAGTGAACCCCTGGATGGGATATTGTCCTTTAGTCCCGGGCAACATAAACACAAGTTTCTCTTTAGGACTACCTAATTGGTTCAAACCATTGAGTGGAAAAATATCTGGTCTTTGAGGTTCTGACAGATCCATGCCTGTGGAAGTAAAATAGACACAGCAGCAAGGATATATATCAACCACATGACACTTCATATAAACTATTATATTTGTTTTAGTGCTTGTTTTATTAGCAACAAATTATCGACAAAAGACTTTGTGCCATCCTATCCTGATATATTTTTTACTGGTATTTTTGTAATGTTCCAAGCCTTGAAAGGTTTTCGGTTGTATTATATCATTAGACGTGCCTCAAAACTCTGGTAAGTGACATATATTTAGCTAAAAATCATTAAATACATAAAGAGTCTCAAGCGTCTAATTATAATGTCTTATATGGCACAAAGACACTTATGGTGTATCAAAAACCACTTCCTCTATTATGTAGAGGTACACTTACTACCCCATGGAGCACAGTTCTACTCTGACACACACGGGGTTGCCATGAGTCAGAATCGACTCAGTGGCAACTAACAACAACACTACTATTCTCTAGTTTAAATTATACAGAATCAAAAAATTAATCTCCAGATTATTACAACAATCTTTTTATTAGATGTAAATTAAAACTAATTTTCTCTAGGTGGCTTAAAGAAATCCTATTAACCTATGGTGTTCAGTATTCCTACAGACTAAAATCATGGACTGTTTAGTTTGAACTCTTCTAAAAAGCAGACATTGAGACAAAGATTCAAGTAAAAGAAAAAACAGGAAAACAAAAACAGTCTCTGTAGAGTCGATTCCAATTCATGGCAACCCCATGTGTGTCAGAGTAAACTGTGCTCCAAAGACTTACAAAGTCTGATTTTTCGGAAGTAGATCACCAGGCCACTCTTCCAAGGTACTTCTGGGTGGGCCTAGTTCACCCAGAAGTTAAGTGTTAACTATCTGCACCATCCTAGACTCCAAGGATTCAAGTACAAGTTGTTTATTAGGGAGATGATCCCAGGAAAGAGCAGTAAGGAAGAGAAAGCAGCCAATAAAGGGGATATTATTAAATAAATTACATTGGAAAAACTGGAACTTAATCCTGCTGGGAATCTTTGACAGCCAGTGGAAAACATGTACTGCTGAGTCACCTCCCTTAAAGGGTTAAGGAGCTGTTATATTTATATACTAACTCCCTTCAGTCTCTGACGTGTGCTCCCAGGGAGTGGAGGGGCATTAATTCCCCAGGATTTCCAGCCTGTGTCTAGATAGACAAAGCAGCCTCTGGCAGTGAGAGGAAACCCTCAGGCAAAGGGCAGAGGTGCTGGCCTTTAGATATTGGACAGGAAGCAAGTGGAGAGGAAGTAACATTTCTGGAAATATTTGCTGTGTGTTTGGCAAAATAACAATCATTTAAAATATATTGTCTATCTAACATGATATAGCACATATCATCTATATTTCTTCAATTATTTTTCAAGACAACCATTAACATTCCTCTCTTACAAAAGAGGCCTATGATGCTGGCGAAGGTTAAATAAATTGCTTGAAGCCATTTTAGTTTGCAAGTGGTAGAATGACCCTGTGAGCTGTTATCTGTCCTGCTCAAATCCCATGCTCCATCCACTACTACATGTATACACTTAACATTTTGCTACTTGGTGATATTTTTTTTCTTTAAATTAGAACTTCAGGCTCTGTTCAGATTTTACTAGCTTTTCCCTGCTGTCCCCATGTGATCCCATGATCATCTGTTCTAGTATCTCATCTAAGATACCACATTATATTTAGTCATCAAACTCCTCAGCTTCCACTAAAGCTTCTTCTGATCTGTGACAGTTTTCTCAGTTTCCTTGTTTTTGATGACCTTGACAGTGCTGCTAACCAAAAGGTCAGTGGTTCAAATTCACCAGCTGCTCCCTGGAAACTCTATGGGGCAGTTCTATTCTGTCCTTCAGGATTACTGTGAGTTGGAATTGACTCAACGGCAATGGGTTTGGCCGAGTATCTCACAGACTATCCCTCAATTTGGATTCGTCTTATATTTTTCTCATGGTAAGACCTGGGTTGTGGGGTTTTGGAAGGAAGACCACAAAGGTGAAGCATCATTCTCATGACATCATATCAAGGGTGTATAGTATCAAGATGACTTACAGTATAGAACCTTGATAACTTACCCCGAGTAGTATTTGCCCATGAACACTGTGAAGTTACCCTCCCCTTTCCATACTCTACTCTTTGGAAACAAGTCACTAAGCACAGCCTACCATCAAGAGGGGAGTGAGTGTTTAGCTCTACCTTCTGGAGTGGAGCGCATCTATATAAATTTTTTGGAATTCTTCTGTACAGGAGACCTCAGAGATCAGTTTTTTTAAATGTCCCTAAAAAGTCAGTCTAAAATTGGGTATCATGTCTTTATGTTTGACTCATTAGGATTTCTACATTAAAAAATAAATCCAGCTCATGGTTTCTTGTTTAACTCACTAAATGAAAATAAAATTTCATGCCTCTTTAATAGGTGGGTTAGAATGTGGCACTTGCTGTCAGCAGTACATGAGCCATGCCTAAGTAATTAGATTGCACACTGGCATGCCATCCTGTAAAGACCATTTTGATCATTTCTTAGAGTTACAATGACCCGAAGATGTACCTTGAAATTTGCTAGATATTGATCTTTTTAAAAAAGAAGTGTCTCTTAAAGAAAATACCAATTTCTTCATATTCTAGACACACATACATACATATACATATGTGTGTGTATATATATACTTTTTTTTGTTTTTTTTTACTATTCTTCGAATGACAATAAAATTCCAAAATCTATTTAGAAAGTTACCAACTACAGCCTTGGAATAAAAATATGTCTGTCTGGTAGATATTCCTTAAACAACTACGATTCTTTATCAGAAATTGGAATGGACGCTAGGCTGTTTCCATGGCAACCTACTGAAGCCTTTTTCTTTTAATGGAAAGGTATCATTTCTGTACATGCCACATGTAGCTTCTCCTCTGTATTGGATCGAGCCCTTTTATAAAAGAATAAAGAAAATGAACTGAAAAAATGTCTTTAGTCTGTCCCTGCTCATGGAGAAATTATACTTGGGTAATAAATAACAAGAATAAAAACCTCTTTGCATTTTTGCTTCATTCACTGGATCATTTTCAATAATGAAAGTGCATGTCCAAATATTTTCATAAGGTTGTACATGGAATAGGTTACAAGACAATATCAGACAACCTCTTTGTCAACCTCTGCAATGTGAAAATTCTTTGCTATTTTCTTCCTCTCAAGTCACAATGCCTTTGCTTGATGTTTACATCCTGTTATAGTATTAGCTCTTCTACTTATAAAACTTAATATTCCACTGCTGCAACCCAGGCCTTCTGCTCCACTTGGGCCAGCATCCTCCTGACACTGAACACATTCTGCTCTTTGTGTGCAGTGCCTACTTTGGGAAGACTTTTAGATCCCCTTCTGTCCTTGTCAGAGCTCCCTGGGTGATGCAAATAGTTAAATGATAGACTGAAAAGTTGGCAGTTCAAAGCCACTAGAGGCACCTTGAAAGAAAGGCCTGTCTATCTGCTTCTAAAAGGTCAAAGCTTTGAAAACCCTATAGAGCGTAGCTCTACTCTGCACACATGGGGCCACCACGAGTAGGAACTGACTTGATGGCAACAGATTATTGTCCTTGTTACACTTTTTTTCTGAATGCCTCCTGTACAGGCAGCATGAGCATTTTTGTTTCATGAATGATTCTTTTGTATTTCTAATCAGATTGAGTATAAGCTTTTTTTGACTATCCCTTTCATTACCAAATTTTTATTTAAAACTTTTTTTTATTTTTTGGATGGCATGTGTTTTCAGTATTGGAATGCATGCTTACTAATTGAGTGTATTTAAATTTTTGGCTGGTAATATGGATTTTGAGAAATATGATCTGGTAATAAAATCCACCAATGAAGCTAGTGGCACTCTGGTGCCATTGATCTGTGGTATGACAGTATACCAATGGGAACTAGATATATAATTTATTGCGGGTGCCTTTCCATTAGGTTACACGGGGAAACCTCCGGATTTCCAAGTATCACACAGAAAAACAAAAACAAACTCATCAGGGCTCCCTAACTATCACACAGGAAAGTCATAATTATGCTTGCAAACCTTATCTTACAGAAAGAAAGGAAAAAAAAAAAGGCAAAAGTTTACAAAACTAACATATCTAAGAAAGTATCATCTAATAGAATGCTCAACCTATATACAACAATAAGGCTCCAACTCCAGCCTGCTGAGCTTCACGTATTTCAAAAAGGGCCCACCTTGAGGCTAAATGCATTAGAACCGGAATAGCGTACTACCTATGAGGTCTGGGGCATAAAAATTGGCTGGTATACTGTTATACCAATGGTAATGAAAGGGCCATTTACTGTTAATATTTCACCCTGTAACAAAGCAAATTTAAACAGAATCAACTGGTTCCTTGGGAGACAAACGGCTTTTCCTAACACTGAGTCCAGTAAAAAATTCTCTTTGGGTACTCTTGTGGAGGACTTTATGTCATGTAACGAACAGCACCTTCA
This sequence comes from Elephas maximus indicus, assembly GCF_024166365.1. Lineage (NCBI taxonomy): Eukaryota > Metazoa > Chordata > Mammalia > Proboscidea > Elephantidae > Elephas > Elephas maximus. Next base: position 51,601,818 of record NC_064824.1, on the reverse strand, counting down.
CCAACTTCCTTATACACAAAAAGGAATTTAATACAGTTTTATGGATATTTTTATATTCCTCTCAATGCCCATACATTACTGGGAATGTAAACAGAATTCAAAGAATTCTTGATTTATAAGTGTTTAGTTTTTTTTCCACCCTTTAAATTATTATTTTTTAGTGACTGGAAGGTTGCTCAAAATTTCCAGACCACTTTGAGACACTTTCCTAAAACATTTATTTATCTAGTTTTCTAAATTCATGTCCCCTGTCACTGGACCAAAGATTTCACAAATCATCTGGCCTTGCTGCTCTCACTTATCCAGCAATAGAGACAAGGAATATTAGAACTGATGGGAATCTGGTTCAACAATATCAATTCGTAGGATTAGAATTGAGGGCTGGAAGGATCAAGGGACTTCCATAAATCCATAGAATGTTTATGATACACAGGTCTTCAGAGATTATCTTGACATTTCATCAAAGTTGGTTCAGTTCAAGTTATGTGTATAATAAACCCAAACCAAACTCATTGCCATTGAGTTGATTCAGACTTGTAGCGATAATTTTTTTTTTTTCTAGGATAGAGTAGGACTGCCCCATACAGTTTCCAAGGGACAGCGGGTGGATTTGAACTGCCAACCTTTTGGTTAGCAGCCTGAGCTCTTAACCACTGCATCACCACGGCTCCTATGTGTATTATAGTAAGGTAAAATAAGGTATAGAGCGCAATTAAGGCAGATTATAATGACTATGAGGAATACAAGTGCCCTCTTAAAATAATATGTAGGACTAATGACATGAGGTTAAGGTGGGTCAAGTTTCAGGACAGACATTTTGTAAACGTTGTGGAAGGTTATGAGTCCTTTCCACTACTTTATCAGGCGTACCCGCACCTTGGCTCCCTTCCCATTTCCTGCATGCACACGTGTGTGTGTGCATGCATGAACACACTCCAAGCCTTCATCAGGATATGGAAATTTGTCTCCATGTATGAATGACATGCCTTCTAACTCTGCATTTACTTGCAAACATTTATTTCCAGATAAGTGCTCTGGAAACTTCCTGCTAATGGATTTGGGTGTGTGTGTGAGGGTGAGTGGGGAGTATAGTGGGTTGTTTTTATAGTATGTCAATTTGTCTTTATATGTGAATAAGAAGATTCACACCATCGCAGACAATTTGGCTTTCATACATAGCAAAAGCACACTTCTATTCATATTGATTTCTAACGAAAAATATCCCCCGCTACCGTTGAGTCGATTCTGACTCATAGCAACACTATGAAAAATACAGAGAGTGCAATTACATCTATTGTGCATCCTATGTATTATAGAAAATAGAAAAATGTGTCAAATTATCAAGCCTGGATGAGCATATGCAAAATTTCTATTTCCTTGGAACAATATACTTATTTATGCGTCCCTCCTTTTTTTTTTTTTCCATAGGGATGAGAAACACCTGTTCACCCAGTTTTGCCTAAGATTGCCCTAAGTGAGAAAATAAGGGCATGGCCTAGATATTTCCAAAAGGTAAGATAAACTGTGAAATGCTCTATTTTTTGTAATCTAGACAGCAAAAAATAAAACCAAATTTTTATCCACCGATGCCAAAATGATATATTTTATATAATACATTAAGCATTTAGGTTATGTTCAGAGAATATACAAGTTTTACCAATAAGCATCTCTTTGTGGCAGTATGTAGTACTGAAAATAATTCAGACATTTGACGTTAAACCTGGGTTTGAATCCTGCTCCCTCTTGACCATCTGTGAAACACTGAACCAAAAAACAAAACAAAAACAAAACAAACCCACTGCTGTTGAGTTGATTCCAACTCATAGTGACCCTATAGGACAGAGTAGAACTGCCCCATACAGTTTCCAAGGTGAGCCTGGTGGATTTGAACTGCCGACATTTTGGTAGCAGAAGTACCTCTTAACCTACAACACCAAGATTTCCAGACACTGAACAAGTTGTTTAAATTATCTAACCTCAATATATCCACTAATAATAACAAAAATAATGATACTTATAATGCCTTCCTATTAGGATTACTGTGAGAATTAAATTATTTATATATATTTGCTGCTAACCAAAAAAGGTTGGCAGTTCGAATCAACCAGCCACTTTTTGGAAAGCCTACGGGGCAGGTCTACTCTGTCCTATAGGGTTGCTATGAGTTGGAATTGACTCAGCGGCAAAGGGTTTGATTTTTTTATATCATTTAATTCTCATAGTAATCTATATACATACACGTATATATATATACACACATACACACACATATATGTGTACATACATATATATATACACATATTTGTCAATGTTAGGTACTATCAAGTTGGTTCTGACTCATAGAGACCCTATGTATAACAGAAGGAAACACTGCCTAGTCCTGCGCGTCCTCACAATCATTGCTATGTTTGAGCCCATTGTTGCAGCCACTGTATCAATTCATCTAGTTGAGGGTCTTCCTCTTTTTCTCTGACCCTCTACTTTACCAAGCATAATATCCTTCTCCAAAGACTGGTCCCTTCTGATAACATGTCCAAAATACATGAGACAAAGTCACACCATCCTCTCTTGGAAAGAGCATCCTGGTTGCACTTCTTCCAAGACAAATTTGTTCATTCTTCTGACAGTCCATGGTATATTCAATTTTTTTTTGACAACATCATAATTCAAATGTATCAATTCTTCTTCCATCTTTCTTACTCTTTGTCCAGCTTTCACATGCATATAAAAGCAACTGAAAACACCATGGTTTGGGTCAGGAGCACCTTAGTCCTCAAAGTGACATCTTTGCTTTTTAACACTTTAAAGAGGTCTTTTGAACTCCCAGAGACTATGGACCCTGGATTTCCAGATAACTCAGAACTGAAGTCAATCTTGAAGTCCACATTGCAGTCAAAGATTAGACAGGCCTATAAAACAAACAATAAGACATGTGAGGAACGTGTTTCCTAGTTCAATCAAGTATAGGAGACCAAATGGGCAACATCTGCCCAAAAGCAAAGATGGGAAGGCCAGAAGGGGCCAGAAAACTGGACTGGGAGAATGGACATGGAGAACCCAGGGTGGAAAAGGAAAAGGGGAGAGTGCTGACATACTGTGGGTATTGCAGCCAATGTAACAAAACAATTTGTGTGTAAGTTTTTGAATGAGAAACTAATTTGCACAGATTTGCTCAACGCAATATGTCATTTGATTTCTGGACTGCTGCTTCCATGGGTGTTGATTGTGGATCCAAGTAAAATCCTTGACGACTTCAATAATTTCTCATTTTATCATGAGTTGCTGACTGATCCAGTGGTGAGAATTTTTTTTTTTTTATGTTGAGGTATAATCCACACTGAAGGCTTTAGTCTTTGATCTTCATCAGTAATTCAAGTCCTCTTTGCTTTCAGCAAGCAAGGTTGTATCATTTGCGTACCACAGGATGTTAATAAGCCTTCCTCCAATCTTGATCCTGTTCTTCTTCATATAGTCTAGCTTCTTAGATTATTTGCCCAGCATACAGATTGAGTAAGTATGGTGAAAGGATACAACCCTGATGCACACCTTTCCTGACTGTAAGCCATGCAGTATCCTCTTGTTCTGTTTGAACGACTGCTTCTTGGTGTATGTACAGGTTTCTCATGAGCACAATTAAGTGTTCTGGAATTTCCAATCTTCACAATGTTATCCATAATTTGTTATGATCTACACAGTCAAATGCCTTTGCATAGTCAATAAAACACAGCTAAACATCTTTCTGGTATCCTCTGCTTTCAGCCAAGATCCATCTGACATCAGCAATGATATCGCTCATTCGTGGTTTCTTCTGAATCCAGCTTGAATTTCTGGAAATTCCTTGTAGATGTATTGCTGCAAACATTTTTGAATGATTTTCGTCAAGATTTTACTTGTGTGTCATATCAATGATATTGTTCGATAATTTCCAGAGTTCATTGAATCACTTTTCTTTGGAATGGGCACATATATGGATCTCTTCCAGTTGGTTGGCCAGGTAGTAGTCTTTCAAATTTCTTGGCATAGATAAGTGAGCCCTTCTAGCGTTGTACCCATTTGCTGGAACATCTCAATTGGCATTCTATCAATTCCTCCAGCCTTCTTTTTTGCCAGTGCCTTCACTGCAGCTTAGACTTACTCCTTCAGTACCATCAGTTCTTGATCATGTGTTACTTCCTGAAATGGCTGAACTTTGATATGATTGAATTGGTCAATGTTTCATATATCTATATATCTTTTTATAGATAGATATAGATATAGATATAGATATAGATATAGATATAGATATAGATATAGATATAGATATAGATATAGATATAGATATAGATATAGATATAGATATAGATATAGATATAGATATAGATATAGATATAGATATAGATATAGATATAGATGATATAGATATAGATATAGATATCACCAGATTAAATGTCTAATATAGAAGTAGTGTTTGATAACTGTTAGTTCTCACCACTATTATTGTCATAGTTGGGGCCACAAATTCATCTATCCTTAAAGAGCTTGACAAATATTAATAACTAAACCAATTCACACTGCTGATCCGTATTTCAATTTAGTGTAGGAGGCAAGTAATCTTAGACAAAAATAATTATTTTATGCAAAGGAGAAATATTGGGCATACTTCTGTATAAATATAAATTATAGTTTCTTTTAATAGTGAGAATAGGTTAATTAGAAAAGTTGCCCAATAAAAAATAAAATAATTGTTTTTTAAGCTTTAATTTTCCTCATAATTTATACAGAAAAAAAAAAAAGATGGCAGTCCCATGGTCTCAGATACTATGTTTTATTTTGCATGAAAAAATATAATTACTGCCAATAAAATATGAAAGATACTTTGTTAACATCTTGCGACTATTATGATGTAAAATATATAACAATAAGGCAAAATGTGTAAGGGATATATAGTTAATTTTGAATAAATGGAATATTTAAAACAATTTATTTTAAGGCATGTAAGTTTGTACATTTGCACTTTACATGTCTGCTCACTTTGAGTTGCCATCAACAATATTTCATATACAGAAACTCCTTAGGTGGTGCAGATGGCTAAGTGCTCAACTGCTAACTGAAATGTTGGCAGTTTGAATTCCACCAGAGGCACCTCGGAAGAAAGGCCTGGGAATCTGCTTCTGAAACGTCATAGCCATGAAAACCCTCGTCTGCAACATATGGGGTTGTCATGAGTCAGAATCAACTCGATGGCAAATGGTTTGGTGTTTTTCTTTCTTTTTTTTGTTATTACCCTCAACAATGTTTTACATTTAATGACTCCTTTTAAAAATTGGTGTTTAAAGCAAAAAAGGATGGCTTAAAATTTTTGCTGCCATGAAAATATTATATGTGACATTTTCATTTGGCTTGCAGATTTCATAGGTTTTACATTTTTCATTTCTTTGTTTCTTTTCCTGTGATAGATTATTAGCACTGGTTATTCAAATATTTGCACATGAACTTCTTTTCTAGTTTTGTGTTATCTAGGATTTATTGTGCTATATTTTCTTTCTTATAAATCCAAGTTCTTATATTTGAAAGAAAAAACAAACAAATCAGAAATGCCCTTGTCTATTAATTTCTTCCAACACCATAAAAATTGAATAACTAAAATAGGCTTGAGAATGCAGTAAGATGAAGGCTATATTAAGTACAACCAAGCAAAAAATTGTATGTTTGCTTTCTGATGAATATAAAAATGGGTTAACCAACACTATTGACTTGGAAATCACTGAAATTTATCTTATTTAGAAATTAATGGCTAAATTAGCTTTTACTACTAGATTAAGCGAAAATAACACTGCTTCAAATGATAATTTATAATAATTGTGTCCTCAGTGAAATTTAGACATACATGTTGCATAATGGGAGAAATAGGAAATTATCTCTATAGTAGACTCATGCATTCATCCCAAATTTATTTATTTAATATTAAGTATACTAAAATGTTGGCAGAAAGACTACCTGAACAAAGAAGCAATGCAGGGTAGTGGTTAAGAGTACAGGCTCTAGTCAAGAGGAATTATGTACAAGACAGGAGAAAAGTACCTGAAAATAAAGTGGAGAAAGGTGTGAGGTCAGAAAACTTAAAAAATACAGAAGAGAAAGTTCTGTTGGGACTAAATCATTTAACGGGGACAAGTTTATCTTGTAAGGTTAGCAGAAGGCTTGGAGTTCATTTACGTGTAAGAGAAGCCTCATCTGAGATACACTGGTGAGCTGAGAGAGCAGACTGATGCTACTAGTAGGAAACCATGTTTCTTTCAGTAGGTAATTCAGTTAACAACTTACTCTTGTCAGTAAGAAAATTCTCCTGGTAGTGTGAGACGAGAGACATACATGTGCCTGTGTGTGCGCTGGGTCTTATTAAGCTTAATAAGAGTGTCATTTCACCTCTTTTTAAAGGTTTTTTTTTCATATTAGTCTGGGGATCACATTAGTAAAGTAAAAGCAAATGTATGCATATATTCCCAAAGAGCTTGAAGTATTATTTTAAAATGTAAACTTGATAGAAATTTAGCTTTAAGCTCTTTAAAGCATGGGTTGATGATCATATAATTTAATTGATCGGTTAATCAATCAATAGAATAAATGTTTGTTTTGCCCTGTAGCAAGGATACACTGTTAGAGTATCGTCATTTCCTAAAACGCCTTTTTAGTGACTGTCTTTTCCAAGTTTCGTTTGGTGTCTATCCTTGGTGCTCCCATAACTTTTAAATGTACCACTTTCCTTTTCAGAAATGACAGTAGACATTTTTTCTCTTCTCAACAAAAGAAATAATGGAACATTTGAGAAAGTTTCTTTTTTTTTTTTAATTGATCTGATTTTTGAATTGATAGTTGTGAGCTTAGAAGAACCCACTGTTGTGGATCATTTAAAACAAATGTAGGATTCCATGTAATTCATTTTAAATAAAAAAATACTTAATAGTAAATTGGTAAATTGTCTTCTAATTTGACATGCACTGCCATTCTCTCCATGGCTTTTGAAAGAATGATGTATATAATAGATGTTGACTCTTCATGTGTAGAAACATAAAATTAGACCATGTAACACTTAGACGAAAGGACACATCTACAAAACCGTCGATACTATTGCTCATTTTGCAAGGAACTTGAAACAAAAACCTAAACATCTCTGAGTAACTTCTACTAGGGAAAGAAAAGGGCTGAACACAAGTGTGCCATTTGTTTCCAGTCCAGAAACGCTCTGGCCAGGCAAAAATGTGCAGAATCAAAACTCAAATTTAGGTTCCTGTAAGTTTTAATCAACCCAAGCTTATATAGATGTTCCTCTAATATAAAGGATAATGTAACATATTTGAATTAAAAAAAAAAAATTACTTGTTGGTGTTTGTCCAGTTCTTAGATTAAGGTTTTAAAAAAATAATTTAAAATAATATTTAACACTCCTGTGCAGGGTTTAGATAGTATTTTCAGGATGCAATAAATTACATTTACAGTGGTGTTTCAAAAAATAAGGTCAATGCTGCATTTTACATTGATATCAACAAAGAAATTGCCAAGGAAAAGAATGATATAAAGCTGCAAGAAATTGTGAACCCACAATCTAAAGATGATGGTGTTGAAGATGACGAAGGCCTACCATTAGTAGAGCCTGAGCCTTTAAGTCAAACTTAAGTTTTCAGCTATGTAAAAGCTTTGATGGAATTTGGAAAAGTTAAAGGAGATGAAGAGATTTTTGATAAGGCTATAGACTTAGAAATTTGTTTCAATAATTTCATCAAAAAATCAAAACAGACTAAACAGTTAACATTAGATGGTCCCATTAAAAAGTGAATTTTATCCATATTTTTGTTTTAATAATATATACACATATCTGTATATAATTTGAATAAATATACAAATAAAAAAATGATTTCCAGTCCTATAAAACTGAAAAGGCACATTTTCTTGGTGTTTATGAGGCAAGATTCTTAATAGAGAGAGATAGAGGAGCAGCAAGACTGCACCCTGTCAAAGATGAAAAACTTGCGAGACCCAGAAAAACAAGGCTGTCCCGTCAAGTTCCAGTTCTCACAGGTTTCACTGAAATGGAAGAAATACAATACTCTTTGGAGAAGATGAATTTTGAAATGGGACTAGATGAATACAATTTACATATTCAAAAAAGGAAGGAAAGATCATGGCAATATGTATGAGAAAAGGCAAGGCTATGATAAAACAAACAACCAACAACAATTTTTTTTTTTTTTCTCATCTGTTCAGAGTATGCTTACTAGAGTTTGAAGGAGTGGAGAGTTAGGATAGGTGAGCAAGTTACAGATGGGAAATGAAGTTACAGAAGTAGGAAGGGGTTAGTTTGTGTAGAGCTTTGACTTTTAAAGAATGTTAATTTTATCTTGTAATAACAAGGAACTCTTTAGAGTCTTTGTTGCTGTTGGTTCTACTGTTGTTTGTTTTTCCAACTGGGAATGATATCTTAGAAGAAGTCATCTCTTCATTATTGAATGTGGGTAGAGTGAAGATGGAGATAGGATGAAGACATAGGCTATACCAGGAACTGGAAACCCTGGTGGCATAGTGGTTAAGAGCTGTGGCTGCTAACCAAGTGGTAGGCAGTTTGAATCCACCAGACATTCCTTGGAAACCCTATGGGGCAGTTCTACTCTGTCTTATGGGGCCACAATGGCTGGGTGGTATGAGTCGTAATTGACTCCACAGCAACGGGTTTGCTTTTTTTTTTTGGTATACTGGAAACTTGTAGTAATTCAAATGTGAGGTGATCAAGGCCTAGATTGGGAAGGCAGAAATACTACTGGTAGAAAATAAGAAATAGATAAAAAATAAATAAATGAATAAGTAGAACGAATCCCCAGGGCTTGACATCTAGTTTGGAAGGAGAGAGATTATGAAAGAGAAGAGAGGAAAATATAAATGATAGATGAATACAGAGATTAGAAGGGAAAAGTCTTTGGATGAAAGTTCAGATAATTACATACAGACTGAGTCCAAGGCAACATTTGTTCATTCAGTAAAAATGTTCATCATTCAGTTTGAAACAATGGTGGAAGCCAAAGAATCAGTAAAACTTTGGAGCATTCTGATAGTGAAACTTGCAGGGATTAATTTCCATGGGAAATAAAGAGTGAAGAAGAAAGTATAAACAGAGGATGTGTGGCAATAATAGACTCACTAACCTGTACATGTATCCCAAAGGCTTTATTTAACCCAGATGTACCCCATGATATCATGCCCTGCTGGAATTTTTTCGGGGAGAAAACTGACTCTTGATCTGAGGGTCCTGAGAATGAACAGGTCTCAGGCTTCAGAATAACTGGCCAAGGTGAAATGTTTGTCCTCTTTGAATATTTTCCACTAAAATGTCATAGACTTGAGAGTATATTGCAGGTCAGGATAACCAAGTTTTGCTAGATGAAGGATTGATTGAGCTAAGTTAACATTCAATCCCCAGTATATTTTAGTTTCCTGGTAGGAGCAGAAAACAGAAAAGTTTTCCAAGTCAAGTGTTAGTAAGATTGAAAGGCTCTTGGAATACTTCTTATTTCTATAGAAGTTGTGACAACTCTGCTCTCTTCTATATTGTATGTATCTAACTCATTCAAACATTTAATTAATGGTAACTTTTCCTTCTTTCCTCATAGGCTATTCCATTTCATTTGCAAATTTACTTTGTGAAAATCCCTGGTGATTTTTAATTCCACTATGCTAGCTATTAAAAGGGGACCGAATTAATGTAGAAAGAGCTTCTAAGTAATTACAGTACTTATAAAATGCAAACTTAAAAATGAATACATATCCATCAAATGAATGCATTCATTACAATCTGTGAGTACATTAGAATGCATTACTAAATTAATCAAGGGTTCTCTAGTTGAGGGGTCTGTAAATGGGAAGCGAAAGTATTTGTTTACTCTCAAAATTATTAATATGCCTATCATAAAGTTAGATGCTTCTTAAGTACAAATAATCACATATTAGAGGAGAAAGAGATATTTGTATAAAAATCTAGATAATATCTAATGATCTCTTCTTTATCTTGGCAGGAAACAAGATTTTAGTAAATGGCTAGCATAAGCTTCCCTAAAGGCTTGCTACCTTGAAGAATGGCTCTGAATCACTTACTGCAATGAATTATATGGAATGTTTCCATGTGTTTTCTAGCTCTCTCCAAATGAGGGGCTCCAGGGAGAAAGAGAAACATTATAAATGCATTTCCTAAAATGTGAGCATTTTTCCATCACTTCACATATTTTGTCTATAAAAGGGATGAGTACAATGTGTATGGGACTACTTCTTTCCATTTTGGATGAAAGATATGTTGGAGTTCAAAGATAAACACTCTACTGATTTTTTTTTTTTTTTTTGCTTTTTGCTTTAAGTGAAAGTTTACAAATCAAGTCAGTCTCTCATACAAAAACTTATACACACCTCGCTATGTACTCCTAGCTAATCCCCCCCAATGAGACAGCATCCTCCTCCTCTCCACCCAGTATTCCCCATGACCATTTAGCCACGCCTGTCCCCCTCTGCCTTCTCTTCTTGCCTCCAGACAGGAGCAGCTCACATAGTCTCACGTGTCTACTTGAGCTAAGAAACTCACTCCTCGCCAGTTATCATTTACTGTCTTATAGTACAGTTCAATCCCTCTTTGAAGAGTTGGCTTTGGAAATGGTTCCAGAGGGTTAACAGAGGGTCCAAGGACCATGACCTCCCAGGTCTCTCTAGTCTCAGTCAGACCATTAAGTCTGGTCTTTTTACGAGAACCTGAGGTCTGCATCCCACTGTTCTCCTGTTCCCTGTTAGGGTAGTCTTCAGGGGTAGTCAGGCACCATCTAGTTTTTCTGGCCTGAGGCTGATGTAGTCTCTGGTTTATGAGGCCCTTTCTGTCTCTTGGGCTCATCTTTACCTTGTGTCTTTGGTGTTCATTTGCCTTTGCTCAAGGTGGGTTGGTATCAATTGACATATCTTAGATGGCCACCACTCACCAAACTGGGATGCAGAACACTTTCTTAATACATTTATACACACTTGACCTCCCGTGTATTGTGTGCCATCTTTCCCTTCACCTAAAATATTTGTTTTTTTATTGTTGAGTTTTTGCAGTATCTTGTAGATTTTAGAGATTAGACACTGGTCGGATTTGTCATAGCCAAAAACTTTTTCCCAGTCTGTAGGTAATCTTTTGACTCTTTTAGTGAAGTCTTTGAATGAACATAAGTGTTTGATTTTTAGGAGCTCCCAGTTATCTAGTTTTTTTCTTGTGTTTGTACATTGTTAGTAATGTTTTTTATACTGTTTATGCCATTTATTAGGGCACCTAGCATTGTCCCTATTTTTTCTTCCATGATCTTTGTTTTAGTTATTTAGTGCTACTATAACAGACATACTCTCAAAGAGAAATTTAAGTAAGCTAAAAGTCCAAATTCAGGGCTTCAGCTCCAGGGTAAGACTTTCTCTCTATATAGGCTCTGGAGGAATGTCTTTGGACTCAATCTTCCCCTGATTGAGGAGCTTCTCAGGTGAAGGGAGCCCGGGTCCAAAAGATGCACTCTGCTCCTAGTGCTGCTTTCTTGATGGTATGAGGTCCCCCCGTCTCTCTGCTTGCTTCTACCTTTTATATCTCAAGAGATTGCCTCAAGACACAACCCAATCCTGTAGGTTGAGTCCTGCCTCACTAATACAACTGTCACCCATTCTCCCTCATTAACATCATAGAGGGAGGATTTACAACATCAACAGGAAAATCATACAATACTGGGAATCATGCCCCAGCCCAATTGATACACACATTTTTGGGGGGGAAATAATTCAATCCATGACAATCTTTATCATTTTAGATTTTATATTTAGGTCTTTGATCCATTTTGAGTTCATTTTTGTGCATGGTGTGAGGCATGGGTCTTGTTTCATTTTTCTGCAGATGGATATCCAGTTATGCCAGCACCATTTGTTAAAGAGACTGTCTTTTCCCCATTTAACTGACTTTGGGCCTTTGTCAAATATCATGTGCTCATATGTGGATGGATTTATGTCTGGATTGTCAATTCTGTTCCATTGGTCTATGTATCTGATGTTCTACTGAGTTTTAATAAAAAATCTTTATAATGATACTTGATACCAAAGTAAATGGTAATTTTATAAATATTATATTAATATAATTTTACCCACTTATAAATGCATCTTACAAAAATATTAAATAAAAAGTTAGTTTTGATATTTGAGTAGGTATGATATATGCCCAATTAGACCAAGATCCAATTACTAAATTTGGTATTAACTCCTTATGTAACTGTTATTTACAAAATATCATCCTATATAAAAAAGGATGATATTTCTATTCCAAAAAGAGAAAACACAAAGGTAAAGAGTGATTGGAGTACATGAATGGCTTAAAAAGTCTGTAGGTGAAAACACACTCTAAACAAAATTTCAAAGTCAGAAAAATACCTGTAACATATATGACACAGATAATAATCTTATTTAATAAAGTGTTCTAATAAATGATCAAGAGAAAGAATCCCTGCAGTTTCCAAGAGAAAATGAGCAAAAATATAACTGGGAAATTCACAAAGCATTGATGCTAAGTTTTTTTTAATACTTAAATGCATTGATAATGCTGGAAATATAATTGAAAACAAGATAAAAATTTCCTCTCATACTAAATCAGCACAGATGAGAAGATATATATATATAATACCCAGTTAGCCTTGGCCAATATTATTGGAATCCTGGAAAAGTCTGGGAATCAATGCAAACACAGTGGATACAACCTTGATCTGGAGCCAGACAGGTTCAAACTGCATTACCAACACAATCATGTTACTATCTCTCAGTTTCCATTCTAGGTCTAATTGTAAAATCAGGATAATGACACTATGAACTTAATAGATTGTTGTGAGAGTTAAAGGAGAAAATGCTTTAGGGATTAACATAAGAGGATAAACATAAGTGTTTATCATAGTGCATCTTCTTATTTTAGTTATCAGCCCTATTAAATTGTGTAACCTAAAAGAGGACAATGTGTCACTATGTATTAAAAGACTTATGTTTCATAGCCTTTAATTTAACAAATTTACTTCTAGACATTATTTTAAAGAAGTAAATATGGATGAATATTTTAGCAACAAAGATATTGATGAGTCTAGTCTATACTGATAAAAAGAAATAATCTTAAGTATTAAAGAATAGGGGATTGATGAAGTAAATTATAGTTTACTCATTTAAAAATATTCTATTTAGGTTAAGAAGTTATTAGACATTATGGATTGAATCGTGTCCCACAAAAATATGTGTTGTAAATTCTAACTTTTATGCCTGTGGTTATAATCTTATTTGGGAACGAACCGTCTTTATTATGTTAAGGAGGCAGGATTAGTGTAGGGGGTATCTTGAGTCAATCTCTTTTGCGATATAAAAGAGATTAAAACAAGCAAGCAGATAAGCAGAAATGGGGAAAGAGAGATGCCAAGCTGCACGAAGATCTCCCAGGAGCAGAAGCTAAAAGAGACAAGGACATTCCTCCAGTGCTGACAGAGAAGGAAAGCCTTCCTCTAAAGCCAGCACCATGAATTTGGACTTCTAGCATCCTAAACTATGAGAAAGTAAACTTCTGTTTGTTAAAGACACCCATTTGTGGTATAACTGTTATAGCAACCCTAGATAACTAAGACACAATTTGGTACCAAGAGCAGGGTGCTGCCCTAACAGATACCTAAAATATAGCAGAAGTTTTGGAATTGGGTATGGATAGAGGCTGGAAGTTTTAAGAGGCCTAATAGTAAATGCCATGATTGTCTTGAAGAGCCTATTGGTAGAATTGTGGACATCAAAGGCAATTCTGGTGAGGTCTCACAAGGAAGGGAGGAGACCTATAGAGAAAGTCGCTATCATCTTAGCGAATACATATGGCACCACAAAAGAATGTTGCTAGAAATGTGGACATTAAATGTGCTTCTGGTAAAGCTTTAAAAGAAAATGGTGAACACGTGATTGAACAATGGAGGAAGGGCGATGCTTTTTATATGGTGGCAAAGAACTTTTCTGAATTACGTTCAGATGTTTGGTAGAAGGTAGACCTTATAAGTGATGAACTTGGATATCTGGATGATGAAATTTCTAAGTAAGATCTTAAAGGGGACATGTGGTTTCTCTCACCACTTATAGTAAAATGCAAGAGAAAAGAGATAGACTTAAAAGTGAACTGCGCAAAATGAAACAGAACTTGAAGATTTAGAAAATCCTGTTGTACAAACTAAGGACACATGTCCTAAGATGTCCACCAAGGATGTGGCTACACAATTTTTTTTTTTTTTGCTGGACTTCAGGAGTGGCTTCAGTTCTGAGTTAGCAGGTTGTCCAGGGGCTGTAGTCTTGGGTTCCTCCAGTCTCTGTCAGACCACCAAGTCTGGTCTTTTTTTGTGAATTTGAATTTTGCTCTATATTTTTCTCCTGCTCTGTCTAGGACCCTCTATTGTGATAACTGTCAGAAGGGTAAGTGGTGGTAACTGGGCGCCACTGAATTCTTCTGGGCTCAGGCTGGTGTAGTTCATGTGGTCCATTAGTCCTTTGGGCTAATATTTTCCTTGTGTCTTTGGTTTTCATCATTCTCTTTTGCTCCAGTTGGGATGGGGCCAATAGATGTATCTTAGATAGCCGGTTGCAAACTTTTAAGACCCCAGATGCGACTCATCAAATTAGGATGCAAAACATACCTTTATGAACTATGTTATGTCAATTGATCTAGATGTCCCTGAGACCATGGTCCCCAGCCCTCAGCCCCAGTAACTCATTCCCTCAAGGTGTCTAGATATGACTAGGAAGCCTCTATGACTTTGCCTTGGTCAAGTTCTACTGCCTTCCTCTATATTGTGTGTTGTCTTTCCCTTCACGAATCTTTTGTTAAAGAAATTAAGCCTGCAACTGATGAATCTAACCAACTACCACAGCAGAAAACCCATTACCTTAGACTGAAGGAGACAGGGAAAGAATGATAGGAGAGAATGCTGTCTGCCTCTTAGAATTCTACAAGCAGAAAACAGACGAAAGGAGCTACATCTGTTGTCCTCCAAGAAAAGAAAAGGACTGTCTTAGTTATCAAGTTCTGCTATAACAGAAATGTCAAAATTGGACGGCTTTAACAAACAGAAATTTATTCTCTCACAGTCTAGGAGGCTAGAAGTTTGAGTACAGGGTGCCAGCTCTCTGGGGATGCATTCTCTCTGTGTCAGTTCTGCTGGCAGTTTCTTGTCATCAATTGTCCCCTAGCCTAGGAGCTTCTCAGTGCAGGGACCCTGGGTCCAAAGGATGTGCTCCACTCCCAGTGCTTCTTTCTTGGGCATGAAGTCCCACTCCTCTTTGCCAAAAGAGATTGACTGAAGATACAGCCTAATCCTGTAGATTGAATCCTGCCTCATTAACATAACTGCCTCCAATCTTTCCTCATTAACACCATAGAGATTAGGATTTACAACACACAGGGTGATCACAGTAGATCACAAAATGGTGGACAACCACATAATACTGGGAATCATGGCCTAGCCAAGTTGATACACATTTTAGGGGGCACAATTCAATCCACAACAAGGCCCATCCCTGGTGCACCTCAGAGATCATCAGATCTGTTGGAAGGAGCACAGGAAGCAGGGTCTTCTCCGTTTCTAAGGGTGGGGACACAGTTCACAGATTTCAAAGAGTTGGGTCTTTGCCAACTTGGTTCCAGTGTGTGGGGCTGCTATAAAAGTGTGTCAGGAGGATAAGGTAGACACCCAAAGTTAAGGAGGTGAAGCTGTCCTGCTCAAGGGGCAGAAGAACTGGGCATGCTGGAGCCAAGGGGTAGAGTTGTCACTTAGATGGATTAAGAGAATGGGGTCAACTAAAGCTGAGGGTGCAGAGTTGACATCTCAGTGGGCCTGGAAGGCAGAGCTGCAGCCAAGGGTAGAGGGGCCTCTAGCCAGAATTCAGAGGGCCTGGCCAACATCTATAGTCTGCAGGGCGGAGCCATTGCTCAAATGGTCCCAAAGAACAGAGGGTTATTTTCAAGCTTGAAGAGGTAATGTAAATTTTTCTGATGGATTTTGAACTTGCTGTGTTCCCAAGTATCCCTTCGTTCCCTCCAGTTCTCCGATTTGTAATGAAAATGTCTATCTTGTGCCTGCTCCACCATTATACTTTGGAAACAGATAACTTATATCGTAGGTTTCACAGGTTCACAGGTGAAGAGGAATTTTTCCCCAGGATGGAATACACCTAACATCCCACTCATATTTGATTTGGATGACTCAGAAGATGAGATTTGGGACTTGGAGTTGATTTAGGACTTTTAGGATGATATGATGGGGTGAACGTGTTTTGCATGTGTCGAGGATATGAATTTTTAGGAGTTAAAGGGTGGAATGCTATGGATTGAATTGTTTCCTCCCAAAAATGTGCTGAAAATCCTAACTTCTATGCCTGTGATTATAATCTTATTTGAGAAAGGTTTGTCTTTGTTGTGTTAATGAGGCAGGATTAGTGTAGGGTATGTCTTGAGTCAATCTTATTTCAGATATAAAAGAGATTAAAACAACCAAGTGGGCAAGAAAAGATGGGGATAGAGAGATGCCAAACCACATGAAGACTGCCCAGGAGCAGAAGCTAAAAGAGACAAGGACCTTACTCCAGAGCCACAGACAGAAAAAGCCTTCCCCTAGAGCTGACAGACTTCTAGCCTCCTACACTATGAGAAAATAAATTTCTATTTATTAAAGCCACCCATTTGTGGTATTTCTTTTATAGCAACACTAGATAACTAAGACATTATTCTATATACAGCAGAAGATAATCTAAATCATTTGAGCTTTGAAAGGTAAGTATGTCTTAAGTTTGCCAGTGACACAGTATGTGATCAACAGTGAAATTAGAACAGTATGAATGAATTTCAGATATAGAAAAATGCATGAAACATGCCAAAAAAAGAAAAATTACCAGGCATATGGCTAGAGCACAAGGGACTATTGAAACACAAAGAGAGACACAACTGGAAAGCCAGATGAGAGGATGACATTATGAGGGGCTTTGTCTATCATACTAAAGAATTTGGACTTCAATCCTTGGGAAGTGAAGGACTGCTTAATATTTTAGTCAGATTATATTTCTAATGTACCATGTGTGATATAGTCAAAGAAATAATGAGCATTTTCAACTATCCAGGTGGAAGAAGATTTAGGCTTGGATAAAGGAAGATGCCTTGGTTGTAAAGGGGCTGATGGGTAAGAATCAAGGAATATTTTTGCATAGAAATGCCAAGATTTTGGAGACCAATTAGACTTATGAAATGAATATTCTAAATTTCTATTTGTGATGATTTTGTGAAAAGGAAGAGAGTGAGTGTAGTTTGGAAATTGTTGAGTTTTAGATGCGTGTAGAAATTCACAGTAATTAATTAGAAATAGATCCTAGAGTTCAGGAGAGACATTGTCTATGAAGACATAAATCTGAATCATTGGCATTGTAGGAGACATGAAGCTGGTACTAGAAATCTATGTCTTTTTTTTTTCAGATGTACAGGAAAGGAAATCCCATAACTTTTAGTAACATACATTACATCAATAAATTATAAGTTCTTTCACTTGTAAAAATTTATATTCAAGTTTTAGTCAAAATCCTCTTTATTTTCATTCTTTTGAAAATATTTAATGGTTATCATTATGGTACTTGCTGATGAAAAGAAAGCATTTCATGAATAGATTGGAATGGACTATCTAGTTTTATCATTATTATTTGAGGTTGAAGATTTATTTATACAGATTTAAAAAGAGCACTTCAAAATTATCATGTTTAACCTAATAATTCTCCATTTTTTGGTTTGTTTTTATAGTACTCTTTTTTTTTTTTTTTAAAGATAGACATCCAGTTTTGCTAGCACTATTTGTTAGAAAGATTGTATTTTCCCCATTTAATGGACTTTGGAGCTTCGTAGAAGATCAGGTGACTGCAGGTGGATGGATTTGCATCAGTGTTACTGAATCCATTGATTCAAGCTTGCATTTTCCTGAATATTTGAGTGTTTAAGAAAAATATCTCTTACTACTAAAAAAGTTAAGTTTCTCCTTGATATCTCCAAAAACTTAATAATAGTAACTAAAAACTATCAAAACTCCTGGGGATGGAGAAATGATGACAGCATAATTGCCAACAAAATATAAAGTACCCTCTTTTAGACATGTAACTGAATTGAAATGCTAAACAAACAAACAGAACACCTTTGCTAACATTCATTAAGACTTTTGTGTAAAAGTGGGAAAAAGATTTGAATATCTTTATGGGTTAGGGGCTACTTTAAAAAATTCAAGCAAAATGTCCATAAAAATAGATGAGGCTTCCATGATAACATAAAAGAATGGCAATAAAAAAGACTAGCTCTGAGAATAAAATCCTAAAATCTGTTCTTTTCCAAATTGAGCAAGACAAACATTTAAGCGTGGCCCTGGTGCTAAACATCCTAACTTCCTCAAAATACTGAGTTCCATCAAAACACAATCATAACAATAGAATTTTATGTGATCATTTAATTTTTTCATAATATAAATTTATGAGAATAGCAGGAGAGGCTATGCATTTTATTGAAATAAACAATACCATAGAAAGCGCTGGTTTTTATCTTGTTTTTGGCATGAACCCTTGAATGAACATTTTATTTGTTTACTTTTAGAAGTAAAAAGGGAAGTATCTGAGAACATAAACGGAAATGATATATAAAGAGAATAATTAATGGCAACAGACCAATATGAAGAAAGTGCCTGGTATGTGCTGTGCTTGGTGTTAGTTGTTTCACAAATTTTATTAATCTTCGGAGAAAAAAAAATTGAGGGAAATCTTGTATCATTTGAATAGATATTTAAATATTAAAGCTCCACAATATTAGGAAACTTAACATGTTGTTCTTAAGTGTCATTTAGTCGGTTCCAACTCCTAGAGACCCTATGTACAACAGAAGGACACACTGGCCATTCCTGTGCCATTCTCACAATCATTGCCATGCTTGAACCATCACTGCAGCCACTGTGCTAATCCATCTCATTGAGGGTCTTCCTCTCCTTACCAAGCATGATGTCCATCTCCAGGGACTGGTCTCTCCTGATGACATGTCCAAATTACGTGAGAAAAAGTCTCACCATCCTCACTTCTAAGGAGCATTCTGGCTGTGCTTCTTCTAAGACAGATTTGTTCATTCTTCTGGCAGTCCATTGTATATTCAATATTCTTTGCCAATACCATAATTCAAAGGCATCAATTCTTCTATCTTCCTTATTCACTGCCCAGCTTCCTCATGCATATGAGGCAACTGAAAACACATGGCGTGGGTCAGGCACACCTTAGTCCTCAAAGTGACATCTTCGCTTTTAATACTTTAAAGAGGTCTTTTGCAGCAGATTTGCCTGATGCAATATGTTGTTTGATTTCTTAACTGCCACTTCCAGGGTTATTAATTGTGGATCCAAGTAAAATGAAATCCTTGATAACAACAATTTTTTTCTCAGTTTATCATGATGCTGCTTATTTTTCCAGTTGTGAGGATTTTTGTTTTCTTTATGGTGAGCTGTAATCCACACTGAAGGCTGTGGTCTTTCACCTTCATCAGTAAGCGCTTCAAGTCCTCTTCACTTTCAGCAAGCTGGGCTGTATCAGCTGCATAATGCAGGTTGTTAATGAGTCTTCCTCCAATCCTGATGGCATGTTCTTCCTGTAGTCTGACTTCTCAGATTATTTGCTCAGCATACAGATTGAATAAGTATGGCAAAAGAATATAACCCTGACACACACCTTTCCTGATTTTAAACTATGCAGTATTCCCTTGTTCTGTTTGAATGACTGCCCCTTAGTCTCTGTACAGGTTCCTTATGAGCACAATGAAGTGTTCTGGAATTCCCAATCCTTGCAATGTTATCCATAATTTGTTATGATCCACATAATCAAATGCTTTTGCATAGTCAATAAAACACAGGTAAACATCTTTCTGGTATTCTCTGCTTTCAGCCAAGGTGCATCTGACATCAGCAATGATATCCTTTTTCCACATCCTCTTCTAAATTCTGCTTGAATTTCTGGAAGTTCTCTGTTGATATACTGCCACAACGTCTTCTGCTGACGATAATTCAAAAGTGGTTGCATCTTATCATAGGTTACCCAATTAATCAGTTTAGTGTGATGCTATAAAATCATATTCTTTTATTCTTAAGAGTTCAATTTCTCCATCTTTATTTGATTAATTAAGAAGCTTATATATTTTTTTATATATATGTACAAAAAAATATGGTAAAAAGTGAAAATTTCCATTTCAACTCAATCTTCTCTCCGGGTTACTTTGTCTCCAGAGGTTAATTTACTTTTATATAGATTTGAATGTATTTCCATTAGCATACATACTCACTTTATTTTTTTTTAATAAATGAGATCATTCAAAGTAAGTTGCACTGTGGATTTTGTTTTCTCTTTTCAGTTTTTCATGACAGTACATATAGTCCTCTTACAGTCATTTTTGGTGGCTATATAATATTCTCTGTAATGATTTATTTAACTATTAGTCTCTTAGTAAATATTTAGTTGGTCCCATTGTTTGTTTTATAACAAAAAGGGCTCCAATAAATATGCATGTACGTGAGTATTTGTGCACATGAGCAAATATTCATGCAGCTAGAAAAAATATGTCTTAATTTCTACCTTGCCATTAAGTTGATAATCTATAGATATTTGAATATATGTTGTAATGTGTTTTTTTTTGCTTACCATTTATTTGTTCATTTTCTTTATAAATTCGGAAAAATGGTGCCTTTTAGTTACATGACAAGAACAGCTAATTTTTCCTTAGCAATGTCCACATGGCACTAAGGTACAAATCCATTGTCCAGACCATACATTCTTCCATCCATTTACTCAACTGGTATTTATTAAGCACCTAACATATCCCAAGCACCATGTCAGGTTCTGGGGATGAAAAGAGGAATAAGAAATAGTTTCTGCAAATAAGAAGCTTATAGTAGAGTAGGACAGCTTATTACTGAATATTTGGAAACTTGTAGATGAATGATAAAATTTTTACACCCTTATAATTACAGTGTTTGGTGTCATTTAGACGCAGTTGTCATGAATATGTATGTAATTAAAAATATGAATATATGACTAATTATCTTTTTATACTGTGGCACATTAAGGAATCTATGTGGGTAATTCATCAGGGGCACCTTTCTTTCTCATTTTCATCTTCATTAGAAGGAGAACAATTTCATAACTAATGTTTTGTTTGTTTTTTTAATTTCAGAGATCATCATGGTGCAGATGATTAATTGATTTCCAAACAAGCTTTTGAAATAGATTATGATAGACATTTCTAAATGCTTACACAATACCATGCTAAATAAATTATGAGGAGTGCCACTTGTGAGTGTGACGTGAAATATTCACTTGCCATTGTTCCTTGCACTAGGAGTGCCCAAGTAACATTTATGGCAAAAGAGACATACATGGAAATGTGTTGAGGCTCTAGGAAGGCTTTTTCTTTCCCAAGTAAAAGGACAGACATGGCTGTTGTAGCTCTTCTCTACCCCACTCTTCCTAGCTTGAATATGGGCATGATGTCTGCAGTTTCAGCAGCCCTCTTATAACCAGCTGTTGATAAAAGACAACTCAAAGGGAAGAAGAATGGAAACATAGAAAATGTCTGGTTTCCTGATGGAATCATTGAGAACCTGAACAAATGACAGCAATTAAGTATTTTCAGACTTAATATATGAGAAAATTAAAGCCCTACACATTTAATCCTCTGATTATTAGACTTTTGCTGTTTCTGGCTAAATTCATTGGCACTTCTTCGGTGTTTGGTAGTGGAGGCCACTCCCATTCACTGTGAATCAATATAACCATGAGCTCGATAGTCTTAAAATGCTTTGTTATGGTTCTGCCTATGTTGTTTTTATCATCTTCTTCCACTGGTTACTTTTCCATGTTGTGATTTTAAAAGTTTAATTTAAATATTTTCTTTCTTAACTTAAAATCTTTTAAAAATTAGTTTTTTTTTTTTTTTTTTAAGAGACAAACTTTCTGTTGATTTTCTTCATTGAATTATACAGGCTTGAAGTACAGTTCCACAACTCAACAGGGCAATTTCCTCTTGCTTTACAGTACCATAAGTAATATGCATTTCTCTATGGAACCTTGGCACATTCATCTGCATCACAAATGTAACCATAATATTGTACTGGATAGTTTATCTTTTGCTAACTTCGTTCACTCTAACCCAAAAGTTTTATCATCAGATTAAAAACTCACTGGTGTGATTTTCATCCACTGCTGCAGACAACTTGTGAAGAAGAATCACTCTCAAATGCTGTTTTGTTTTTACAGTTCCCAAAATCCATTGCTGTTGAGTCCATCTTGTCTCATAGTTATCCTGTACGGCAGAATAGAACTATCCCATAGGGTTCTAAGGCTGAACTCTTTATGGAAGCATACTGCCACATCTTTCTCCTGCAGAGTGGCTGGTGGGTTCAAACCGCTGACCCTTCGGTTAGCAGCCGAGTGTTTATCCACTGAGCCACCAGGGCTCCTTTTACATCCCTTGGCATTGCAAATTCTCCCTCTTAAAGTGGCCATGGCAGTAGGGCTGCTCCAGCCAGAAGACTCAAAGCCAAGCTGCCTCCATGTGGCCTACCTTGCAGAGCCACTTTCCAACACTTAGCACAAAAATCCTTCTTATATCTTATATATAAGTCTGCAATAATTAATACAACTTTTACACAAAAAATACTGTCTTAGACTTTTTGTAATTCATCAGTCTTGCTTAAGTACTAAAATTTCACCTGGTCCAAAGACAACTAAAGCAAAAAATAAGAAAGGCGCTATGCATTTTAAAGTTTTATGGAACCTGAGAAACTCCTAGAGACCATGAGAAAAACCCAAAACCCCAATGCTGTGGAGTCGATTCCAACTCATAGTGATCCTATAGAACCCCTGGTGGCATACTGGTTAAATGCTACAGCTGCAAACCAAAGGGTTGGCAGTTCGAATCCACCAGGCACTCCTTGGAAACTCTATGGGGCAGTTTTACTCTCTCCTATAGGGTCGCTATGAGACCATGAGAGACATAAAAATTTCTAAAAGAAACTTAATCACCTTTCTGAAAATATCACAGATGTTGAGGGATTATTTTATATTATTCAGTAAGTAACAGTATAGTATAGTGAGATGGGTCTAGAATATTTGGATAGCTTCATTCATTAACTGTAGGCTCACTGAAAGTGTTGCCATTTTTATTAAATTTTGTAGTGCTCTCTTAGGATACTTGGGAAAATAAAAAAGCTAAATTTTATTGAATGATCATTAACTTACTAAACTAAGACTTTATTGTTATTGGAATGTGGGCTATGATCTACATCTATTGTTTTAACAATAGTATTTTTCAAAAAAAAAAAATATGAAGCTGATAAAAAAAGAGTTTACCTGATTTCCTCCCATACCATGACAGTTGAATATACCCACTTTTTCATTTTCTTTGCGGCCCATGTTGTCTAAACATTGATTTGTTTCAACATTTCTTATCTAAAGAAAGCAAACACACACAAAAAGGCAAATAAAACGTAAGTCAGATGGCAATTTAAGTCAGAAAATCTTTCTGATTATATCAAATTGCAAAAATTGTTCAAAGTAAATGATACAAGTTTGTAAGGAAATTTCTCTGAGGAGAACACCTTGCTTTAAAAATTTTTATTTTTCAGTGTCCCCTCCCCAATCTGTGTAAGTTACTAAACTCCTACTGAAGTCAATGTGAACAGTACTAGCATTATTACTAGCATCTAATCAAAATACTTGCTCATAGCATAGTATCGGAAAAGAAGAAAATATGTACATATTATGAATTAGAAATTCTTTCGAAAGTCCTTTCAAAATTAAGACAGTGTTCAAATTCTACTCAAATAACGTCTATTCTTGAACCCCTATAGCAACATATACAACGGAATAGAAATAAATCGATTAAATGTTCAAAATTTTTAAGTTGCTTCATTACTAGATGTTGCATTCTGTGCACTAATAAAGATTAATTATACTGATGATTTCTGTGACTAAAACATACTCCATGCATCTTCTTCCACTCCCAATGCTAAACTTGGTGGAAAGTGCTTGACCCTAAGAAAAGCTATTATAAGGCTAAATGGCGATCTCATATTACAACTTCCTCAAAAGCAAGATTAAATTGCTAACTGCAAACATAAGGTTCTTGGTTTATACTCAAACACTGCATTAGCCCTACAATTAACATAAAGTTAATGCATATCTGAGCCAAATGTAATTACAAAAGCCATTCATTGAGTTTAAAGATGCTGAAATGACTAAATCAAGCACAAAATTGTGCAAAAAAAAAAAAACAAAGAAGAAGAAAAACCCTTCTAATTAAGTGAAATGTTTCAGGTCTTTTCCTTGGTCTCTACCCAAGTATGTATTTTTACTTTTCCACTCTGCTTCTGAAAAATTTTTACCTCTGACCTATATTAGGACATGCGTATATTACTATTCACTCATGCATTGCTTGTATATATCTATTTAGTTATCTATGCTTTGTGAACATATTTCTTTACACTGAAAAACAGTTAACATTAGAAGCTTCTGAATAGAATGGATTAACCAAAGCCAAAACTAAAACCCGTTGCCATGGAGTCGATTTTGACTCATAGTGACCCTACAGGATAGAGTAGAACTGCCCCGTAGGATTTCCAAGGAGAGGCTGGTGGATTTGATCTGTCAACTTTTTGGTTAGCAGCTTAGGTTTACACAATTCACTTTTTTGTGTGTGATGCAGAATCCCATGGCCAACTAGTGATTCCTGAAGCTGGGAAAAGTAGTGTGATTTGTAGCACAGCAACATTCAGCAATTGAGAAAACCAGGGAGCAAAATTGGCTCTTGGAAAGAGTTGGAAAGAATTGGGCAGGGTGGTCAAACCTTGTTTCAATGAGCTGAGGTTTAGAGCAGGATGGCAGAAGCTATGGAGCCCTGCTGGCACAGTGGTTAAGAGCTTGGCTGCTAACCAAAAGGTCAGCAGTTCGAATCCACCAGCCATTCATTGGAAATCCTATGGGGCAGTTCTACTCTGTCCTATAGGGTCACTAAAACATGAGTCAGAACCAACATAGAACCTATCATTAAAAACGTGAGCAGCATTAGAAAGGACAACAAACAAACAAACCATTGCAGTCAAGTCAGTTCCAACTCATAGTGACCCTACACTACAGAGTTGAATTGCCCTACGGGTTTGTAATACTTATGGGAGCAGACTGCCATATCTTTTTTCTCGAGGAGTGTCTGGTAGGTTTGAACTGCTGACCTTCTGGTTGGCAGCCAAGGACTTAACCACTGCACCACCATGGATCCTTATTAGAAAGGACAAAACATGTAATTGCTTTCAAAAAGCTGTACATCTGAGTTGTGAGAGAAATTTCTCAGGGTTGAGAGCTTTTAGCAGAGTAGCTGGAATTTTTCTTGCAGGAGCAAAAATTGTGGATTCCTGGTCTCATTTGGTAAAGTTTCTGGATAAATGATACTGGATAAAAGAGTTTGGTAGGTTTTGATATAAAACCCCCCACTGCCATCGAATCAGTTCCAACTTATAGCAACCCTATAGGGAAGAGTAGAACTGCCCCATAGAGTTTCCAAGGAGCTCCTGGTGCATTTGAACTGCCAACCTTTTGGTTAGTAGCCGTAGCTCTCACTAAGCCACCAGGGTTTCCCGGGTTTTGATATAGCTCAACAAAATCATTATTACTGGTACTGGCAAAGGGTGAAGCGAGAGTTCCAGCCACACCAGAGTTAACACTGTGGCCACTGGTATGAGTGACAACAGGGTGGTTATCCTCTTTCTGGCTACAGCTATGGCTGCGCAGCGGGCAGAAATGGAGACAGTCTTCTTTTCGCGCATGAGAACCCAGAACACTCAGCTGGAACTTTAGTTATTGTGTCTGAGGGAACCACAGCATCTGGCTGAAAACCAAGATGAAGACCCACTAGAAGGTAATGTAAAACTTGTGCTACGATGGTTGAAAACAACGTAACCCCATTTCCAAGTTTATTCACTCAACTTTCTAGAAACTGAGAGATCCAACTGGAAAATTCCAGTGTAGATTGCCTAAGCTAGTCTCTTCAGCAATTTGTCCTATTTTTGGAAACATTTTCTATGGGAACAGCTTCAGCTAAACTGCTGCTCTGGGTCTTTCTGAAGGACTGAGAAATAGGGACATTCCCTAACAATAAGAAGACAATCCAAATCTTCACTTCAATATTGAGACATTAAACAAGGAGTTTATGGTGAAAAGTGAACTCTACGATTCCCTCATGAATTGCCACTGGCAACCTCTGGAAATATTTCACTCTGAAATCCCAGAGAAGACTCCAGATTGAAGCAAGGTGTTCATTCACCTACTCAATATCCTTTTAATTCTATCCTGTTCTACTTTTGGTTTTGCAGAGGAAAAGAAAGTATTCTCCCAGGAATGTATTCTCCTAGAAATGTACTGAATTCTGTTTGTAAATGCAAACTTCCAGTTACTTAAATGTGATTGGCATGATCGAATGTAAATAATCTTGCCCAGCACATCCAAAAAAAAAAACAAGTTGTACACCGTAAAAAGTTGAATTGGCAAATGTTGTGTAATAAATATATTTACAAAAAGATTAAAAAAAAAAAAAAAAAAGGAGTAGCTGTTGAGGCTGTTTATGTACAGCCAAACACCTAGGGATTCAGTTCCTTAGTTTGGAGGTTAGGTTCATGGTTTCATAGGACATCTCAATTAATTGGCATAACAATGTGTTTAGTGCTTCTGTTCCACCTCCTAATTCCTTGGGTTTTAAAAGCTTGCAAGTGCCCATCCAAGGCACAATAATTCACCTGAAGCAAAAGAGGAAGAAGGAGAGTCAAGAATGAGAGAAGGATAAGGAATTGTGGCTAATTGCCTCCCTGAACAACTGCCATCTTTGCCGTGAGATCAGACCTGGGTGGTGTCTGGCTATCATTACCAAACGTTTTGATCAGGGATTCTGTAGAGGATTACTGATCAAAAAGAGGAAAATGCAGGAGAGAATTTCAAATTCTCATGGACTGTAGAGTTTCTAGAGCCATGAAGACTATATGAATCTCCCTAACTATTGCCCAGAAATAATCTTTAAATCTTAAACCAAAAATATCCTCTAAAGTCTTCTTAAAATGTCTGCCTTCAGCATTCTGCTCTTTTAAGAACTATCTATATGGGATCAAATTGACAACAGCAACTTGAAAGACTAGATAGGAACCATAAGGGGCAGTGAGTTTATGTTAATGTGGGAGGAACAGCTCAGAAAAGGTGGGTGAGAAAGGTTGCACAACTTGAATGTAATCAATGTCACTGAAGTGTACATGTAGAAACTGTTGAATTGGTGTATGGTTTGCTGTCTATATTCTCAACAACAACAACAACAAAATAAATAAAATTAAAATAAAGAATAGAACACGCAGTGAATATCAGAGGGGAAGGGTACAGGCTCCAAAGAGCAAAATCAAGTACCATACTGGTAGGGATAAGGCTGAAATGTACTCTCAATTGGATTTAGGTTGATTCAGGAACTGGATGGGACTGGGCCCTTCAAATACTGACAAATGTAGTATAGAATCTGCAGGAGGACAGGTGGCTGGCTGTATAGAAACTGGACGAAGGAAAACATATACTTCCCTTCTATTTCCACCTTCAACCCCTGCCCATTAATCCTCTCGATTGATTGCCTTGTCAGTGGAGGCAATCACACCAGAACAATGTTGAAGTCTGTAAATCTCACCCACCGCTTCTCCCCCATCTGCTTTTATAGTTTGTGTACATTCTGGAGGAGTAAAAGGAGGTAAACATTTAAAATTTGCTTTGTGAAATCATATTTCCTTCTGCCACTTCTAAATATCTATTGCGTACATATCTATGTATGCCCCTCCACTGTATTTCTGCTTCGGTTATTAAATCTCTAACTACTCTAGTCACATAAAACTTTCTCAGCAGATATATTTTCTAGGCTAGATGATCTTAATGCTTTTTTTTCCTACCAAAAAATTAAAAAAAAAAACAGCTTTACATTTTTTCTACCTTTCCTGCAGTGAAGAAACCAATGGCCTTCATTGTTGTTGTTAGGTGCCATTGAGTAGGTTCCGAATCATAGCGACCCTATGTACAACAAAACAGAACACTGCCCCATCCTGTGCCATCCTCACAATCGTTGCTATGCTTGAACCCATAGTTGCTGCCACTATGTCAATCCACCTCATTGATGGTGTTCTTCTCTTTTGCTGACCCTCTACCAAGCGTGACCTCCTTCTCCAGGGACTGGTCCCTCCTGCTAACCTGTCCAAAGTAGGTGAGATGAAGTCTTGCCATCCTCAATTCTAAGGAGTATTCTGGCTGTACATCCTCCAAGACAGATTTGTTCCTTATTCTGGAAGAAAATGGTATGTTCAGTATTCTTCTCCGACACCAGAATTCAAAGCCATCAATTTTTTTTTTTTTTTTTAGTCTTCCTTTTTCATCATTCAGCTTTCAAATGCGTGTGAGGAGATTGAAAATACCATGGCTTGAGTCAGGTGCACCTTAGTCCTGAAAGTGACATTTTTGTTTTTCAACACATTAAAAATGGCTTTTGCAGCAGATTTGCCCAGTGCAATGTATCTTTTGATTTCTTGACCACTGCTTCCATGGGCAATGATCATGGATCCAAGTAAAATGAAAGCCTTGACAACTTCCATATTTTCTCCATTTATCATGATATTGCTTATTGGCTCAGTTGTGAAGATTTTTGTTTTCTTCATGTTGAGGTGTGATTCATACTGAAGGCTATAGTCTTTGATCTTCATCAGTAAGTGCTTCAAGGCCTCTTCACTTTCAGCAAGCACGGTTGTATCTTCTGCACATCACAGGCTGTTAATGAGCCATCCTCCAATCCTGATGCTCTTCTTCATATAGTCCAACTTCCCAGATTACTTGCTCAGCACACAGATTGAGTAAGTATGGTAAAAGAACACAACCCTGATACACCTTTCCTAATTTTAAACCACATGGTATCTCCTTGCCGTGTCTGAAAGACTGTCTCTTGGTCTATGTACAGGTTCCTTATGAGCACAATAAAGTGTTCTGGAATTCCCATTCTTCTCAATGTTATCATCCCCACAGTCGAATGCCTTTGCATTGTCAATAAAACACAGGTAAATATCTTTCTAGTATTCTCTGCTTAGAGCCAAGATCCATCTGACATCAGGAAGGATATAACTCATTCCACATTCTCTTCTGAAATCTGGCTTGAATTTCTGGCAGTTCCCTGTCGATGTACTACTGCAGAGACACTTTTGAATTGTCTTCAGCAAAATTTTACTTGCTTGTGATATTAATGATACTGTTTGATAATTTCCACATTCTGTTGGATCACCTTTCTTTGCAATGGGCACAAATATGGATCTCTTCCAGTTGGTTGCCCAAGTAGCTGTCTTCCAAATTTCTTCACATAGACTAGTGAGCACTTTCAGCATTGCCTTCATTTGTTGAAACATCTCAATTTGTATTCTGTCAATTCCTGGAGCTTTGTTTTTCTCCAGTGCCTTCAGTACAGCTTGGACTTCTTCCTTCAGAACCATTGGTTCCTAATCATATGCTATCTCCAGAAATGGTTGAACATTGACCAATTCTTTTTGGAACAGTGACTGTATTCCTTCCATCTCCTTTTGACTCTTCCTGGGTTGTTCAATATTTTGCCTATAGAATCCTTCAAAATTGCAACTGGAAGTTTGATTGTTTTTCTTCCAGCTTGTGAAACGCTGAGCATGTTCTTCCCTTTTGGTTTTCTAGCTCCAGGTCTTTGCACATTTCATTATAATACTTTACTTTGTCTTCTCAAGCCGCCCTTTGAAATCTTCTGTTCACTTCTTTTACTTCATTATTTCTTTGTTTTCCTTTAGCTACTGTATAGTGTAGAGTAATTTTCAGAGTCTCTTTTGACATCCATTTTGGACTTTTCTTTCTGTCCTGTCTTTTTAATGACATTTTGCTTTTTTTCATGTGTGATGTACTTGATGTCATCCCGTAACTTCTCTGGACTTTGGTCATTCGTTGGTAAAAATCTTGAATTTCCTCATCTTTTGGCTTAGTGGTTGGTGTGTAAATTTGAATAATAGTCATACTAACTGGTCTTTCTTGCAGGTGTATGGATACTGTCCTATCACTGACAGCATTGTACTTCAGGGTAGATATTGAAATGTTCTTTTTGGTGATGAATGTGACACCATTCCTCTTCAATTTATCATTCCTGGCATAGTAGACTGCAGGATTGTCCTACTGAAAATAGCCAATATCACTGCCTTTCATCTCAATAATGCCTAGGATATCAATCTTTATGTGTTCCATTTCATTTTTAATGACTTCCAATTTTCCTAGGTTCATACTTCATATGTTCATATATTCCATGTTCTGATTATTAATGGATGTTTGCAGCTGTTTCTTCTCATGTTGAGTCATGCCACATCAGCAAATGAAGGTCTCGAAAGCTTTACTCCACCCACATCATTAAGTTCAGCTCTACTTTAAGGTGGCGGCTCTTTCCCAGTCGTATTTTGAGTGCCTTCTAATCTAAGGGGCTTGTTTTCTGGCACTATATCAGACAATGTTCCGCTGCTATTTTTAAGGTTTTCACTGGCCAATTGTTTTAGACGTAGACCTCGAGGTCCTTCTTCCTAGTCTGTTTTAGTCTGAAAGCTTTGCTAAAACGTGTCCATTATGGGTGACACCGCTAACATACCATTGGCATAGCTTCCAGCATCACAGCAACATGCAAACCACCACAGTATGATGAACTGGCAGACAACAGTGAACACTAGAAACATAAAAAAAGAAAACTTAAGCCTACTTCATGTATGAAGAATTAAATGGTATTTTTGCCAATAATTCTCTTCCTTGAAGGATGGGTTACTTAAAAAAAAAAAAAAAAAGAAAAAATAAGCTGTTCATCTTATTCTAAGTTTTAAAATGATCAAGTATAGTTTACCTCAAGCTCTTACTTATTTCTGTTTTGCTGGGACATTTGTTTTTGCTGTTGAGTCTGCACAACGAAATGAAACACTGTGTGGTCCTGCGCCATATCCTATGCCATTTCTATGCCATCCCCATGACCAGTTGTGGATTGGACCATTTTAATCCATAGGGTCTTTATTGGCTGATTTTTGAGGTAGATAGCTAGGCCTTTCTTACTAGTCCTTCTGAGCCTGGAAGCTCTACTGAAACCTGTTGAGCAACATAGCAACATCCAAATCCCCACTGACAGACAAGGGTTGGCTGCATATGAGGTGCATTTTCTGGGACTCAAACCAGGGCCTCCCACATGGAAGCTGAGAATTCTACACTGAATCACCAATTCCCTCATGCTAGGGCATTTATAAACTCTAATTTCAGTTTCAACACTGCTCACACAAAATGTCCATATGTGCCTGTTTCACACCAGTGAGAAGAGAATTTTTTTTTTCTGCCCCAAGGAAAAAAAAAAAATTGCCTTCCCTGTTCTTACCTGGAGCCCTGCTGGCACAGCGTTTAAGAGTTCAGCTGCTAACCAAATGTTCCGCAGTTCAAATCCACCAGCCACTCCTTGGAAACCCTATAAGGCTAAACCAAGTCATTTACCAAGATGCCCCTTGGCCACAGTATGAACTTTTTCTGATTGTCTTCCACGGGGTCCCAGGGCATTGTTTAACATTTTCCTCTCCTCTGTATTTACCATAAAGTGGTTGTTGGAGCTAGAGGCTTGATCAAAGTTCTATTTTTGTTGTTCTTATTGTTAAAACTATCCAAGAGTGGTACTGTGTTGTTCATCAAGAGCATATAATAACTAGTTATATCTCATTTTTAATGATAGCTGCAGTTGAATATCTTACCTAGAGCCATTAATTCATTATGATGCTCAAAGTAGTGATATTCTAATTCTCTCATTTTCCTTCCATTTATTACTGGAATGCTTCAATAAAGGGAAGCTTCCTGCGTCTACTATTTGGTTACTCAGTGGTATAGCTCATATAGAAAAGACAGAATAAATGCTTGATAATTTCTCTGTATTGCTCAGTTTTCAAATTTAAGAGTACACTGACTTGCATCCTTCACTGATGAACAATTAAATTTTTGAATCATTATGAATCATTGATGTAAACACATTCTATGGGTTTTAATTCACTGGAATTATTACCATTTTTGATGCTCAAATAATCCTGATTTTGGTCTGTGTTGGTTTCTGTGTCCTTTGGACACAATCCTTTTACCCTTTCATAATTCCGTTGCTCTGTGTTTAAAATGATAGTCCAGGCTCATCTTTTACACTTCCCGGCCCCTGGCCTGGAACCAGCTATTTTCTAATTAGCATCGCCTTCTTTTCCTAGATAATGGTATTTTAAGGCTATAATCTGGACACATGAGTGCTCACTGTTACTGAGTGGTTGTTATTTCTAGGCGTTTTCAGTGGACAAAATGGAAAGTTTCTTATTTTAAATAAAATGTGTTATGAGTTCATATAAATACTTCTAATTCAATTCAGGATTATATAATTTTTATTCAATTTCTTCTGTTTTACGTCTACATCTCCTTTGTTAACTTGAATTTCAGTTCTCACTGACATCAGACTAATAGACTATCAATTACTCATTGCTTTATCCTACAACACACAAACAACAGCCTTAGGATAACAGCGCCAACAGGACAGTACAATAACTGAAAGTGAGTCAATCAAATGACTGGGCTTTAGTCACTTTAAAGAGTTCCTTTCCGAATAGTTTTACCACCCAATGGATACAAAGTTAGACTCTTTTCTAAAAAAAATATTAACTTCCACCTTTTTACCTTTTAAATATCTTAAGGGCTTTTCTCTTGGGATTATTCACTCTTGTGTTCTTAGAAGTTTAGCCTTCATTTCCAAAATGATTTATTCTTTGCTTTCTAATTCTTTCCAGAATTCCAGTCCTCATATCAGAGTTTTTCTATATTTGATTTTTTTTCCTATATTCTATTACTTTAAAAAGTTATTTTAGCTTGTTTTGAAACATTAGGTTACATTTCTCCTGTCTTATGTGTATAAAGTTCTGGCATTTGCATTTGTTATAGAGATCTCATTCTCTTCTTTATTCCCTTTATTCTTATAGCATTCATTCTTTCCTATTGCTATTTTCCTTTTCTTTTTTGCATGAAATCAATTTTCCTGATCTTTTAAGAGAAAGGCTTTGCTCAGGATATCTTTTCTAATTCCACAGGTCTTGGTCTCCCTTTTCTGTATTTTCTTGATTTCTTTAAAATAATGGCCTTCTACTTTTGAGATCTTCTGGATCTGTTCCTCTCTCATTTTTATCTGTGCCTTCCATGTTCTTTGCTCCTATTGTCTCTGCCTTCTCTATTTGGGTTCCATTTCAAAAATTCCTCCTGGAAAGAGCTTCACCTGGTGAGAATTCACAAGTCCTAGAATGTTCAGAGCCTTCATACCTTACAGAGGAAACTTTTCAGTCATCTATGAGTTGGAGTATATATTTTAAAAAACCCAAAAAAACAAAAAAAACCTCTCCCATTTCAACTGCTATTATCATATTGGCCTAACAAAATTTCTCATGTGTTTCTATTGGCAATTTTGGGGTTATACTGGTCTCAGTTTCATCTGACACTCCATTGCTAACCTTTGTTTCTTTCTGCAAAATTCTATCATCTCATGGATCACAAAACTGTCAGTTCATATTTTGGGATTTCTAAGGATATTTTGCTGCTAATTTTGTTGTTGGTTTTGCTCTGCTAGTTACTTTTTCTGTTTTAATGTGGGTAGATTAAAAAACTGTGTTGTTGCTGCCACCATCTTCCCAGATTCTAGAATAGACTTATTTTGGAGACTGCATGAAAAGATGAAAAGAAGCCTGCCCTATTTTTTTTTAACATGTTCTAGCTTTTACACATTCTATAGTGTTTGGTAGTTTTTGGACATGTAATATTACTTGTTTCTTGTAATGTTAAGGTTTTAAGAGAACACAATATAGGAACGCAAGTGAAGTCTGATGAGGCAGGCTGAAAATAGAATTTGGGAGAAGGACAGTAGACAGAAGTCAGTCTGTTTCTACTATCCTGATAGTAGAAACATTTAGAAAAAGGCTTCATCAAAACACACGTGGGAAAAATACTCTCAAAAGCTATCAGGATAAGTTAAGGGAGAAAATTAAACAACCACAATTGTTAGCAGTTATTGTGTGCCACGTCTATTCCAAGCACTAACATGTATTAGCTCACTGATCTTTACAACTACCCTATTACCCCCGCTTTACAAAAGAAGATATTAAGATACAGAGAGGTTAGGTAATTTGTCCAAATAAGGAATGGAAAGTCAATATTATGAACCTGGAAATTGCTGATCCTGAGTTCTAGACAGGCTGACAATATTTGTCAGAAAGGCGACCTGGAAAGAGTGAGGGAGATTTAGTTGAACAGAGACAACAGCTCACACAGACAATGGTAAAGACACATGGAACAAGGAGGAAAGTAGCCTAGTATCTAACCAGGGGAACCAGATCAGGAAGACTAAACACAGTTTTCTTCATGTTGAGTGACAGACTATTAGGCTGAGGTCATGTAAATAATATCTAGCTACGGCCACGGTGACATTAGATACTAAGGATAGGGGATGTCATCCTACTAAGAATTGTGTCTTCAAGCAATAAAAAATTATATGTAAACAAATCTCAGAGCAAACAACACTTAAAGTTAAAACTATGCTGGCCCTAGGCCATATGTTCAAAGCCATACCATAACACAGGAAATGAGTCAAAATTTTTCCCCTGATCTCGGAAGAACTAGTCTACTAAAGAAAAAAAAAATAATAATAATGTCAAGGAAAACTGGTGTCTTAGTTTCTTAGTGCTGCTGTAACAGAAATACCTCAAGTGGGTAGCTTTTAGGAACAGAAATTTATTTTCTCACTGTTTAGAAGGCTAGACATCTGAATTCAGGGCATCAGATCTAGGGTAAGACTCTCTGTCTGCTCTGGGGGAAAACCCTAATCTCAGCTTCTCTAGTCCCAGCGTTCCTCAGTTCCTTGGCCCTCTCCACATGACATCTATTTTTCTCCCATTTGTACTTGTTTGCTTCTGTGCCTATGCTGCTATTTATATCACTCAGGTGTGATCAGGTTTTTTTAGGACACACCCTACACTGATAGGACTTCATTAAAATAACAAAGAAAAACCTATTTCCCAATAGAATTTTATCCACATCTATAGGGGCTAGGATTCCAACACACATTTTGGGGGTACGAAATCCAATCCATAACAAGGTGGATCAATAGTCACCGGAAAAAAAAAATAGGGGGGTATATCTCTGGGAAAGAGCAAACATGTGACAAGATTTTTGTCACTAGGTCTATGATAACCACATTGAAAAAAAAATTCATGAACATTTAGGAATCAGGTTGGTGTACAGTAGGTTGTTCTCAAGTCAATGAATCCAACACTCATTATATTTTCTTCAAGTACAGAAATGGTTACTACTATTTCATGATAATTCTCAACAAGCGCATCTTAATGGACATGAGGAGATGCTGGCATACAGAGAAGTTCAAACTATGAGTATATTTACTTCATCTTTTGAGCTGCAAAGGATAATCAGATCTAGGATGTTCTTGTGGTGGTTTTAAAATCAGAACATTTCCAAGAATACTCGGGGACCTCAGCCAAACAAATATTCTCAAAGAGTGCTGTTTAATCAAAGAAGTGAAAAGATCCTGATCTTGTTACTGATACCATATTACCTGGCAACACCAACTGCTTGGCTATGATGTTAATCCTGAAAAAAATTCCAGACGACCAACCACCAAAGCATGTCATCCATTAAAAACTCCTTGTGGAGTCTATTCTATGACCTATATCAAGACAAGTAGAGCAGACTAGTAGTTCTGAGATTGGGGGAAAAAAAAAAAAAAAATTGACTCACTCCTTATGTCACGCATGATGTGGCTTTGAATGTGTGGCCTAGGGCCAGTATAGTTTTGTTTTCTGTTCTGAGATTTCTTTGTTTACACATACTTTTTTATTGCTTGAAATGCAATTCATAATGACATAAATTTGAGAGTATTTTTCCCACGTGTGTTTTGATGAAGACTTTTTCTAAATGTTTCTACTCATTAGCAGCATCAATGATAATGTCCTTACCACTTACATAATTTGTTTATCAGTTTATGTTCCCTCAGCTGGTTTGTAAAAGCAAGTCGCAAAGGGAATTCCAATTAAAAAATAGGGGCATACGCTTCCCCTCAACCTTAGCATTTCAAAAACCACTGTGTGAAATCAATTCTAAAGAGAATCTAATCTTTATACGAGCATTATTTGGCCTTAATTTCTACAACACATGCTTATTCATCAATTGCATCTTAGGTTATTCATCATTATTTTACATACGTCAACTTTATTGGGTTTGTCTTTACTTTGTAATGAAGGAGATAGGCACATTTGCAGTGAGCTTCAGGATTTAAAGTTGATGTCACCATAAAATAATTGCTCTGGTGGCTATGTGTTAAAGTTAATTTTCTGTTTACTAAATTGGGAATAAATCAGAAGGTAAGCACAGACTCTACACATTGGATACATCCGTGCAGACTTTGCTCATGCGGATCTGGTTTAGAACATCCTGATTAATGACTGAGATGTAAAAATTCATATTAAGGGATACCTTACCTGATTGTCACTGGGAAAAAAAAAAAGTAAAGAACATAGAAAAATAAACAAAAAATCTGGAACAGTTCAGTAAGTACCCAAGTGGTATATAGTTTGCTGCAGAATGTTTTTGCTGGTATGTATTTGAGTAATAAAATTAGAATCAGTTTTATTCTATTATTGACAGTATTAAGTAAAAAAAAAAAAAATCGGGTAATAAAATAGCTCATTTTATTCACAGATGAGTTATCCAGCCTTACATTCTTTAAACTTAACATCTGATGAAAAGTGACAAATGCTGCCTGTAAATGTGCATTTTCAGTTACCCTGGAGTGCCAATTAGCTATTAGGTCATCAAGAGTTTTGGAAACAAAATCATGGGCAGAGAGAACGCCCTATTTGTGCTAGCTGCCTGAAATGAGGCCTCCTTTTTTTTTTTTCCTTTTTTTTTTAAACTGGTTATCCTATTAAAGAGTCAAGAAGACTGGGAATCTATAAATAGATCTCCTGATTACCAACAGAGAGGCTAAAGCTCTAAGCATCTTAGCTTCTGCATTTGGCAACTACTGATTTTGTCCTCAATCCCTGAAGCCTACCTAACAGCTTCATAGATGTCTATTTTTAGTTACTTAAATTTGCTCTTCAAAAATATTTAAGGAATACAAATCCAATATATGCAAGGACCTTAACTAGTTGCTATGGCTAAAAAAAGAGCATAGAAAAGGCAAAAGAAGTGCTAAGATCAAGTAGGCAATACAGAATGCATAACACTAATGTCAAAACATCTTGAAAACAACATTAAATGCAAATTTTAAGCCCCAAGAGTTAAGTCATTTGGCTCCAGAAATCTTTTTCCCCTGTCTTTTGACCTCTAATATTCCTGTGCTCTACATAGCTCACAATCTTGTCGTCCCCCCCACCGCCCCATAATATTAGCATGTCAAAACCTAACAATTTGGGGCAAGGTATTACTACTTTAGACAGATATTTTTCAATCTTTTACCGGACATAATCTTTATATTTACAAGATCAGAACCTGGCAAGTTCAATCTACATAATCTTAAGGGCTAGTTAAGGAGAGAATTTAACACTGCAAAGAGCTCAACTTCCTTATTCCTTTATGATCCGCTTACTGAGTCTAAAAGGCACACGCTTAATTAACCTACTTAAAGGTTTTAGTTCAAAGCAATTGCACAGCTTTTAACTTCCCACTGGAAACTGCATGTAATTCATGGGCTGGGTAAAGTCATATTTCAATTACCTAAGTAAGATGCAAACATATAAGAAATTAAGATACACCTTTTTAATATCAATAACTCTACTGATAATTATTTGGTAATAAAACCAAACCAAGCCTATTGCCCTTGAGTCGATTCAGACTCATAATGACCCTGTAGGACAGAATAGATCTGCTGATAGGGTTTCTAAGGCTGCAAATCTTTACGGGAACAGACTGCCACTTCTTTCTCCCGCTGAGGGGCTGTTGGGTTCAAACTGCCTACCTTTTAGTTAGCAGCCACGCACTTAACAATTTAGCCACCATATGTATACTGAAGAGCCCTTGTGGCATGGTGTTTAAAGTGCTCAGCTGCCAACTGAAATGTCGGTGGTTCGAACCCACCAGCCACTCCACAGAAGAAAGATGTGACTATCTGCTTCTGTAAAGATTACAGTGGGAGCTCTACGGGGGCAGTTCTACTCTGTTCTATTGGGTCCCTTTGAGTTGGAATTGACTGGTGGACTATGGGCCTGGTTTTTAAATTTTCGTATGTATATTTTATATTATAGTAGGGAAACTAAACACCTTATTTGTCATTGTTGCTTCCAATACAGCAAGGAATGCTATAAAAAGAAATTGACAGGGAAATGTTTTTATTCGCCTAAACACAGCAATATTAAGTATATAGATTTTTTTGAAAAACATTGAAACTTAAGGAATATATAAATTGTTACCATATTTTTACACGAACAACACATACCTTCTATGTTTGTTTTCCAACCACACTCTCACCCCTCCACCCCCCTGCTGCACGAAGTATTTTTGTAAGCACACTATGCTAGTATTTTTTTTACCACAATATGTAAAAATACTTGGCATAGCGGTATTGCAAAAATACCTTGGGGAGGAGGGCAGGGTTGGCAAACAAACATAGAAGGTAGGTGTTATTTGGGTAAAAATATGGTAAATCCTAACAATTTAACTTGAAATTAAGTGAGAAGTACCTATGAATATTCTAAAAATCAAAAATCAAACCTGTCGTCAAGTCGATTTCAACTCACAGTGAAACTACAGGACAGAGTAGAACTGCCCCATAGGATTTCCAAGGTTGTAATCTTTACAGGAGCCACATCTATCTCCCACGCAGCATTTGGTGAGTTTAAACCTCGACCTCTCAGGTAGCAACCAAGTGCTTAACCGCTGCACCACCCAAACCCAAACCTAACCCACTACCCTCAAGTAGATTCTGAATCACAGCGACCCCATAGGGTTTCCAAAGCTGTAATCTCTGCAGGAAGCAGACAGCCACATCTTTCCCCCATGGAACTGCTGGGGGTTTTGAAACGCCAAGCCAACCTTTCAGTTAGCAGTTGATCACTTTAACCACTGTGTCACCAGGGCTCCTTACTGTGCCACCAGGGCTCCTATGAGTATACCACAAAAAAAAAAAAAAAACCTTTGTTGCCTTGATGAGAAGTAGCTTGGGCACATGATACCATTTTGAGACTCAACTTTTCAAGAGAAAGTGCCTTCATATATAATAAAAAATAGCTTTTTACATTCTTCCAATAAAGGT
Source organism: Elephas maximus indicus (assembly GCF_024166365.1). Lineage (NCBI taxonomy): Eukaryota > Metazoa > Chordata > Mammalia > Proboscidea > Elephantidae > Elephas > Elephas maximus. The sequence continues at coordinate 51,562,301 of NC_064824.1, read as the reverse complement.
TAATGACAGGCAGTAAGAAAGAAAAAGGTTCTGCTGATAAGGCCTTAAGTAAATGACTGTTGTCCATTAAAAGTTCAGCCCTCACTCATTACCAGATTGTTCGTCTTAAACTACGTATACATGGCTACATGAAATTGAATTGGAAAGTAGTGCTTAGTGAATTTGTTCTTCTGTTTCCATGGAAACAGATGCTGGATTGCATTTCTTTAAGACTGGGTTTAAGCTGGAAAACTATAATATTAATACCCCAGCATGTTAAAAATTTAATATATCTCCTAACCCCAGACTTCTTAATTTATTGGATTTTAGAAACACTGTTTCATAACACTAATATATCTCATGTAGGGCAACTTTTATTTCTACTGAATTTGTTTATTTGTTTGATTCTCTCCGTTTACCCTCTCATTCATCCATTTCTATGGAATGGATTAAAAGTAAAGGTCTTTGCTTATTTGACTTTGCATCCTGATCAACATATATCATAAGTTGTGACCCAAGTTCTTATTTCATAAAAGCATTTTGAGTAAATAAAATATAAAAATATAAGCTCCTTTCTCCTTCCAATTATAATTAAAAAGTGAGCTCTAGTGTCAGACTGACATGGACTTGAACCCTTACATCAGCACTTAACTAGCTATGTGAACCACAGGCCAATCATTTAAACTTTCCGCAGAGTAGTTTTCTCATTATATTGGGGATAACAACACCTAAATCAGAGTTGTTGTGATTTTTAAATGATGTAATTCTTATAAAGCAACCTAGCATAATATTTGGCATAATAAGAGATCAATAAATTGTACTGTAATATTTACAGTAGGGAAACCCTGGTGGCATAGTGGTTAAGTGCTATGGGTGCTAACTGAAGTTTCGGCAGTTCGGATCTTCTAGGCGCTCCTTGGAAACTCTATGGGGCAGTTCTACTCTGTTCTATAGGGTCACTATGAGTCGGAATCAACTTGATGGCACTGGGTTTGGCTTGGTTTGGGGTTAAATACCTACAGTAACTATCACTATTTACACTGCTATAACTCCTTGCCAGGCATTGTGCTAGGTACTGTATCATCTTCAATCTTGACTATAACCAGTTACTGTAGAGTGAGTTCCGACTCATGGCGATCCCATGAATGTCGAGGAGAACTGTACTCCACAGGGTTTTCAATAGCTGAATTTTCTGAAGAAAATCACCAGCCTTATTTTTGAAATGCTTCTAGCACATTAATCATTTGTACCACCCAGGGACCCCAGTCATCGCTATAAACCTGTATTATTACCTTCATTCTGCTGACAAAGGCACCATGGAGGATACCTGGGCTACTGAAGTCATACGCTGTGAGGTCAGGATTTGGATCCTTCTCTGCCTGACTCTGGAGCCTGGGCTTTTTCCAATACAAAATGCTGCCTTTCCTGGACAAGTTTCAAAAACTCAGAAAGATTCACTCTCTTAAAAAGCATCTCAAAGTATTTCCATAAATTAAAATATGGCCACTTGATACATTACAGAAAGTAGCTAATTTAAAACAAGTAGGCTGTATAGGGAGGCCTGGTGGTGTAGTGGTTAAGAGCTCAGCTGCTAACCTATAGTTTGAAAGTTTGAATCCACCAGTCGCTCCTTAGAAACCCTATGGAGCAGTTCTATTCTGTCCTATAGGGTCACTATGAGCCAGAATTGACTCTATGGCAACAAGTTTGGGGTTTGGTTTGTAGGGTGTATAAAGGAATTATACTGCTTGGTTTATACTCTATTTTACTTCTTACTTTTTTTTAGAAAGCCAATTAAGTTTCCCTGATGTAGTGCAGGAAAGCATAAAATTGGATTTTTAACTTGGAAGTAAACATCTAGGTTCTGTTTTGGAGCCCAAAGTCGTTCTCAGGAGTCACACTGGTGACTCCAGAGAATTTCCAAACACAGCTTATCTCTGCCTTGTTACCATCTTTGATCATACCTCCTTTAAAAAAAAAAAAAAGGAATCAATGTTCATTCATTAACTGGGTCCCTCAACTACAGAGGGAGAGACACTCCGCTACAAGAATAGAAAAACTTTCCTCTCAAAGGTCGAGTTAGGTTAGTGAACGTTCCAACAAACTTTTAAATAAAGACAGGAATTGTTTTATTGGGGAACTAGATTAAAGTGCAAAAAAAAAAAAAAAAAAATTTTTTTTTTTTTTGAGATTAAAGTAGCTAACGTTTAAACAGTGTGCTGGAGTTTAAAAAACACTCTCATATATTCTATGAGAATATATTTATGTATTGTACCTAAAACCCTATGATATTAGTGCTAATGTGGGGATATTGCATATTTGAAAACAATGGCAACAACAATCTCTGTCCCCCTCAACCTGGTCAATAAAACAAGCAAAAAACAAAATCCTAGGGCACAGGACTGTTAAGTGACTAACTCAAAGTCACACAGCTAGAAAGTGGTCATGTCAGTGTTATTACACATGACTCTTTGCATTAGGTTGTTCAAATTAAGGTTAAATATTTGTAAATTGAAAGATTTTTAAACAGATATTTATATGACTAATGAGGAAGTGGAGATTTGGCAGATAAGGCATGGATATGGCACTGAACCACAACCACTAAAGATAATTTAGCTGGCCCTCCATTCAGCTGTAGCATTTTTTTTTCTTTCATTGTTTTCCAGTTAATTATAAGCAAGCTATGATTTTTTTATGATAGGGATTAAAGTTACAAGCAGTAAGGCAGATGACATAAAAAAGTGTTCAGTTGAATCATGCAAGTTTTCAGATATTCTATCATTATGACCTAAAAATATGGTAATTTCAACCTAAAAACAAATCTAATTAATAATAATTTTGACCTAAAAACAAATCTAATTAATAATTAGTTCCTAATACATTATATTTATTGCTGTTGGCTGCATTGTTACAACCAATATTAAAATTAATTTTGATTCCCAAACCCAACCCTTATGAAGTGGGAAATCACTAACATGTAACATATAATTCATAAGGGAATAATTCTTATTTTGAGCAATTGAATAGACATTATATATGTGTTCGTATGGTAATGATGAAGCAAAATGTATAGCTCTAAATGTAATAAATAGAAGAGAATGGTGTATATCAATGTTTCTCGGAGGGTTCACAGAGTCAATATAATTTTAATAATAGTACTGAGATATTATTTGCCATTTTTCACTCTCACTCTCTCATGAGTGTAAAGGGAGTCTTCTAGAAGGAAGATATATATAAAACAGGCTGTGTTACATACCAACAGATTGAATAACAAAGCAGATAAGAGATTCTAGCTCTCTTCTATTAAGCCAGGAATTAACAAAATTTACAAAAATTAAAAACAATGCTACTTTTCTGACTGTTTTCATTTTGGAAAACATTATTATTTTGCATCAAAATATGTCATTTATATTGCCATATATAGTAGGTTATTACATTGTTGTTTTTCAATAAATTAATAAAAAAGTATTTTTTATCATCTCAATTTGAGTTTTAATACTGCAAATATTAACAGTTGTAAACTACATAAATAAAAGTTCTTTGAGGCACACAATAAATTTTAGGCCAAAAACTTTCAGAACTGTTGGTATAGAAACAAGAAAATAGTGTTTGGTCAGTCTTAAATTTTCCCTTTACTATAATAATTAATGATGGAGACCTATACGGTCCTTGAAAAATATGAGAAGTCACTGAAAACAGATCTATTTTAAAACGCTTAAAGCATTTTACTCATAACATGAAAAATATTGAGCTCCTTAGAAATTGCTCCATTTGCAAAATATATTTATAACTTAACCAAAATAAATAATTCATACCTCACCAAGTGAGTAATAACGTCTTGGGATCTGGGAGTCCGGATAGATGTTTTCTAGGTACCAAGAAAAGGGCTTACACTTCAGATTTTCTCTTAGTGTTTTTCTGACTGACACATCTCCATAATCCACTTTGACAACACCTGGAATATTTCACAGAAACACATAAATCAGTTTGTGCTATTTCTGTTTTAACACTGTCACTCTGTTTGCTGTCAATTTTTTCCCCTATAATTATAATTCCATCAAATTCAATTGCGTATGCAGCTGGTACTACACTGAGTTTCTTACTATCGTTCAATTAGTAAGTTAAAAGGATACTAAAAATAAAAAAGGGTCTTTTCATTCGTTATGGCTTTTCAAATGCAAATATTTATCACCAAGCACTTGTACTTCTTAGATGGAATAATTAATCAACTAAGTGAAAATTGGTATTAATTTAGCATCTCATAATCAAAGCTTAGAGCTCTATGATATTGTCTGTTTCTCTTTAATAAAAGCTTCAATAGGTCCAATGTTTTTGTTAATGCTCCAATTTACTCTACGGCATCATTTATTCATCAATGGTAGAATTTATGACAAATTTATATGAATATGATCTTCATAATGGACTACACACAAGTGTTCTCTTTCCCTTTTTTGAACTTCTATATAAGTTTACTACAGAGTGAATTTTTCTTTATAGACCTTTTTATTATTTTATTTTATGAATTATTGTAAGCCACTTCAAGTTCTTTGGAAAAGTTAGTCAATAAATAAGCATAAATAAACTAACATACAAAAAAATCGACAGGAATATACTCATGTGTATATTAACATTTCTTAATTTTACTTAATGTAATGACAGAATATATGAGAAAAATTAATATTTTCATTTAATGTCATAAAAGGATACTTTCTAGTTAGGAAACAAAAACAATAATGCCCCTAATTTTTGTACAAACAGGTATCATAGCAACTTATGAATTGCTCATTATTATCAGTACTAACCATGATAGTTGACTGAAATGACTAAATAATTGTGGCAAAATTGCAGTTATTCTGTAGGTTATTTTGAAAATTTTTGAATGTTTAACTTGTTTCCTTAAGGCCAGTAAGCAACCAGACATGGCACAAAAAAAAAAAAAAAAAGGCTCAATATTTAGGACACTATCCCAAATAAGCAGCAAAGCCAATTGATCATTCTATAGACTAAGTAGCAATTGTTTCAAGACCCTAAATGTCTGTGACTCAAGCCATTATTTGTGTCTCTGTATTCAAAATTGGCAACAATCTTAAAGCTCATCATCCACTAGGCCTGCTTCCCCTGCCCTATCCCTGCCATAGTTTTATCAGACATTGTATTTTTGTTAGAAAGCATTCAGATGATGCCCAAATAACCAAACTATTTCCTTCCAAAAGAAAATATTGATTTTTTTAGCTGGTGCGTGAACAGAAAACAAGGTCTTTGGGCTTTTTAAACAGATAAATATTTTCTTTCAAAGCAATTGTATCCAGAACTTCCAATCTGGAGTGCGACCTTTGAAAAGATTTACAAAAATAGATCACTGAAAGAATTTATCATTGTGTTAGGCAATTGAAATGATCGAATACATAGTCCTCAAACTCATATAAAGAGATGCCATTGGGCCTGAGGCGGGGTGGGGAAGGGGAAGCACTGTACCTTAAAAAGACTTAATCCAATAGTCAGTTTTACTCTTTCGGTTTCGTTTTTGAAGCAGGGAAATTTAATTGAGGTGAGTTATTTCATATCAGTAATTTCCCTTTTACGTAATGTTAAGATTTAGTTGTCTAGGTTCCAGGATTTTCTCCTAGGAGAGGTTTATGAGCAGTGTTCTGATTAGAAGGAATGTTTGGAGATTCATTTGCATGTCACCTGACATCTGATCAGAGAAAACATTAATTGCCCACATCATATGTGGCAGAATGGTAGTGGGGGTGGTAAATTATTGAGAAAAAATAACTCTTTCTTACCCTAACACCTATAAGCCATCCTTTGTCACTACCACTTGGGTTTTGTCCTAGTTCTGGAGAATTATTTTAAATTAACTTTGTTGTTGTTGTTAGGTGCTATTGAGTCAGTTCCAACTCACAGTGACCCCAGGTACCACGGAATGAAACACTGCCTGGTCCTACGCCATCCTGACAATTGTTGTGATTCTTGCGCCTGTTGTTGCAGCCACTGTGTCAATCCATCTAGTTGAGGGTCTTCCTTTTTTTTGCTGACCCTCTACTTTACCAAGCATGATGTCCTTCTCCAAGGACTGGTCCCTTCTGATAACATGTCCAAAGTATGAGAGTTGTAGCCTTGCCATCCGTGCTTCTAAGGCGCATTCTGATTGTACTGCTTCCAAAACAGGTTTGTTTGTTCTTTTGGCAGTCCATGAAATACCACAATTCAAAGGCCTCAGTTCTTCTTCCCTCTTCCTTATTCATCGTACAGTATTTGCATGCATGTGAGGCAACTGAAAACACCAGGGCTTGGGTCAGGTGCACCTTAGTCTTCAAGGTAACATCTTTACTTTTTAACACTTTAGAGAGGTCTTTTGCCCAGTGTAATGCGTCTTTTGATTTCTTGACTGCTGCTTCCATGGGTGTTGATTGTGGATCCAAGTAAAATGAAATCCTTGACAACTTCAATCTTTTCTCCATTTATCATGATGTTGTTTCTTGGTCCAGTTGTGAGGATTTTTGTTTTCTTTATGTTGAGATGTAATCCATACTGAAGGCTGTGATCTTTGATCTTCATCAGTAAGTGCTTCAAGTCCTGTTTACTTTCAGCAAGCAAGGCTGTGTTATCTGCATAACGCAGGTTGTTAATGAGCCTTTCTCCAATTCTTATGCCACATTCTTCTTCATATAGTCTAGCTTCTCTGATTATTTGCTCAGTTTACAGATTGAGTAAGGATGGTGAAAGAATACAACCCTCACACACACCTTTCCTGATTTTAAACCATACGGTATCCTTTTTTCTGTTTGAATGACTGCCTTTCGATCTACGTACAGGTTCCTCATGAGCACAATGACGTGTTCTGGAATTCCCATTCTTCACAATATTATCCATAATTTGTTATCACCCACAGAGTCGAATGCCTTTGTGTAGGGAATAAAACACAGGTAAACAACTTTCTGGTATTCTCTGCTTCCAGCCGGGATCCATCTGATATCAGCAATTATATTCCTCATTCCATGTCCTCTTCTGCATCTGGCTTGAATTTCTGGCAGTTCCCTGTTGATGTACTGCTGCAACCACTTTTGAATTATCTTCAGCAACATATTTTTGCTTGTGATGTTAATGATACTGTTCGATAATTTCCGTATTCTCTTGGATCACCTTTCTTGCAATGGGCACCAAGATGGATCTCTTCCAGTTGTTTGGCCAGGTAGCAGGCTTCCAAATTCCTTGGCACAGATGAGTGAACACCTCCAGGACTGCACGTTTGTTCAAAAATCTCTACTGGTATTCCATCAATTCCTGGAGCCTTGTTTCTCGCCAATACCTTCAGTGCAGCTTGGGCTTCTTCCATCAGTACCATTGGTTCTTGATCATACTCTACGTCCTGAAATAGTTGAACATCGACCAATTCTTTTTGGTACAGTGACTATGTGTGTATTCCTTTCATCTTCTTTTGACGCTTCCTGTGTCATCCAATTTTATGCTCAAAGAATCCTTCAATATTGCAACTGGAAGCTTGAATTTTTTCTTCAGCTCTTTCATCTTCAGAAATGCCAAGCATGTTCTTCCATCTTTAGTTTTCTAACTTCATGTCCTTGAGCATTTCATTTAATACTTATCTTCTCCAACCGCCCTTTGAAATCTTTTGCTGAGCTCTTTTATTTCATCATTTTTTCCATTAGCTTTAGCTACTCTGCATTCAAAAGCAAGTTTCAGAGTCTCTTCTGACATCCATTTTGGTCTTATTTTTCTTTCCTTTCTTTTTAATGATCTTTCGCTTTTTTCACGTATGATGGATGTCCCTTATGTCATCCACACCTTACCTGTTCTTCGGTCATTAGTGTTCAGTGTGTCAAATCTATTCTTGAGATGGTCTCTAAATTTAGGTGGTATATACTCAAGGTCGTACTTCGGCTCTTGTGGACTTTTAAAAATTTTCTTGAGCTTTAATTTGAATCTGCATATGAACAATTGATGATCTGTTCTGCAGTTGGCTCCTGGCCTTGTTCTTACTGATGATACCGAGCTTCTTCATTGTCTCTTTCCACAGACGTAGTTGATTTGATTCCTGTGTATTTCAGTCAGTGAAGTCCATGTATATAGTCACCATTTCTATTGGTGACAAAAGGTATTTGCAATGAATAAGTTGTTAGTCTTGCAAAATTCTGTCATACAATCTTCAGCATCATTTCTATCACCAAGGCCAAATTTTCCAATTACTGATTTTTTTTTTGTTTGTTTCCAACTTCCACATTCCAGTCACCACTAATTATCAATGCATCTTGATTGTATATTTTATTAATTTCAGACTGCAGAAATTGGTAAAAATCTTCAATTTCTTCATCTTTGTCCTTAGTGGTTGGTGCATAAATTTGAATAATAGTTGCTTTAACTGGTCTTCCTTGTAGGCAAAAGGATATTATCCTATTACTGATAGGGTTGTATTTCAGGATAGATCTTGAAATGTTCTTTTTGACAATGAATGCAACACCATTCTTCTTCAATTTGTCAATCCCAGTATAGTAGACCATATTATTGTCCAATTCAAAATGGCCAATACCAGTCAATTTCATCTCACTAATGCCTAGGATATCGATATTTATGCTATTTCATTTCTGACAATGTCCAATTTTCCTAGCTTCATACTTTCTACATTCCACTTTCTGATTATTAATGGATGTTTGCTTCTGTTTCTTCTCATTTTAAGTCATGCAGTTAGGCAAGGGCATATGACTGGTCCTAGCCAGTGAACTATGAGTGAAAGGGACATAAGCCAATTCTGATCTGAAACATAGGAGAGTAGATATGAGCCCTTTCAGCATTCTCTTCCTCTCGCAGGGACTGAGAAGGTCTTATATTCCAGATGGTGCAGCTACAAGACAGTATGCACTTTTTAAACCTATCATTAAGAGTCTGTGAAGTAGAACAACTTCTAGCCTGTCCCCTTCACCTCATCATATATGTTGAACATGTAGAAATAAACTTTTGTTGTCTTAAATTGCTGAGATCTTGCAATTTTTTGTTCCCCTAGCCTATACTCACTAATACATAGGTTGTAACATCCTCAAGTCTGCCAATATATGGTGTCACTATGACCCCTCTAAAAAATACAAAACAAAACTCATTGCTGTTGAGTTGATTCTGACTCATAGCAACCCTACAGGATAGGGTAGAACTACCCCATAGGGTTTCCTAGGAGCAACTGGTAGATTTGAACTGCCGACCTTTGGGTTTCCATGGCCCCTCTAGTGGAGGGTAATACTGCTTTCAGAATTTCATGACTCCTGCAGTTAAGGGCTCAGAAATCAAATAGTCGATTTTTTGTTGTTGTTGTTGTTCCTTATTATCATTTCTAGGCTATTTTTTTTCTCTCCTCTCCTATCTCCCTCTAAAACTAAGCTGTTTTGAAGAACAAAGCCATCAGACTATACCATCAGCTACCTCTTCTTGTGACAGTAATCTGCCAATATCCTAATCATTATTCCTGATTCACGGATTCTTTGTAGCATTTGGTTCACCTCGTGTCTCCCTGATATTACACCCATCAATATTCATGATGACTTCAACTCCATGCAGATAAGCCTTCCAATATTTCGGCCTTGAAATTATATTTTCAATCATCTTTTCTTCTATCCCATCTCATCTACTTGGGCTCAACCTAACTTATCAATCTCAAATAACTCTACTACTTCAGACATCTAGATTTTAATCTTTCCCATCTTTGACTAATACATCCTTTCATTTCATCTCATCTAGTCTTTCAATTCATTACTTTTTCAATTTTCTCTAGTGTAGATGGTATACCATCACTATCACCACTCCTTTGCGTTGAACTTCAACATCATAATCATCTCAAAAATATAAACTAATTTTTAAGATTAAACCCAATTATTTGTTTTCTCTGAACTTGCACCAGAGCTGAGGGAGGTGGAGAGACAATAAGAGCAAATATATCAGCCAACCAAAAAAACTGAGCCTATTTCAACTCATAGCGACCCTATAGGACAGAGCAGAACAGCCCCATAGAGTTTCCAAGGAGTGCCTGGTGGATTCGAACTGCCAACCTTTTTGTTAGCCAGCCATAGCTCTTAACCACTATGCCAATGAGATTTCCATTCCTTCAGCACTACAGGACAATTATATTACATTTTCCTTTCATTGAATCACTTACTCACACTCTATGTTGATTCTTTCATGCTTTTTGTGTCTCAAATCTCAACACCTATCTTCAATCACATCCAATAACACTGAGTTATATTTTATAAAAAAAATCAAAACACTCAGAATAGAATGACCTGACCAACATGTCAATATGTACTTTTGCATCTGCCTTTTGTTATTTGGAAACCCTGGTGGAGTAGTGGTTAAGTGCCACGGCTGCTAACCAAAAGGTCGGCAGTTCAAATCCACCAGGCCCTCTTGGAAACTCTATGGGGCAGTTCTACTCTGTCCTATAGGGTTGCTATGAGTCGGAATTTACTTGATGGCACTGGGTTTTCTGGTGGTTCCAGCTACTTTTCTATTGTTTCTAGACTAATACTTTAATAGCCTCCTAACTGGTCTCCCTGACATCTTGCATTCTTCCACCTGTTCTTTATTCACCATTGTCTATTGCCTCGATAATATATTTAGAATATAAGTCAAATCATGTTACTCTCCTGCTCAAAAGTTTCCTGTTATTTTCTGTCGTTTTAAGAATAATGGGAAATCTCATTACTTGAAGATTCTTCACGAATCGGCTCTTGTCTATCTCTCCGAATTCATCATCTATGCTCACTTCATGCTAGCCATAATGGCTTTTTTTTTTTTTTTGCTTTGCTTTTCTTCAAACATGCCAAAGTCATTTCTAATTCAAAGCTTTGTGTTTGTTCCTCTTTATGTGTGAAATGCTATTACCCTGGAGTTTTCATGAATTTTCCTTCACTTGGGCCACATTTCTGCTCAAACTTCTCTTTCTCAGTATGATCTTTAAGATTGTGTGTCAACTCGGCTGGGCCATGATTCTCAGTGATTTGGCAGTTATGATGTAGTTTGGCAGTCATACGACGATGTGATCACTTCCATGATGAGATTTGATATAATGTTATCCTCCATGATGGGATCTGCTGTGAGTAGCCAATCAGTTGAAAGCGAGTTTCCTGCATCCAATATAGGTGGACTTTCTGGCAAGGCTCGTGGGCTTTTGCTCCCTCTGTATTCTGCAGCTGGCTCCTGTTCTTCTGACCTCTGGTTCTTGGGACTTAAGCTAATAGCTTATCTGCCAATCTTGGGATTTGTTGATCTTCGCAGCCTGTGAGTCAGAGCCCCACTGTCTGACCTGCCTATATTGGGTTTGTCAGCCCCTGTGACTACATGAATCAGAATAAGCCTCCAGCCTGATCCAAGGACTTGGGATATTCCAGCCTCTACAGCTGCGTGAGCCATTCCCTTAATACAAATCTTTCTCTATATGTATTTATATGCTTTACCGGTTTTGCTGCTCTAGAGAACCTAGCCTAAGTCACTCATGTTTAACCTGAACCTTCCTATATAAATTGATTCATCCTTCCCATTATCCTGGCTTATGCTGCACCCCTCTATCCTTATTTTTTCCCCATGTCATTTATCAGTATCATATTATAAATTAATAATGGTATTACATTATAGGTTAATTTGTTCACTGTGTCCTCAGCAAAAACTTTGGACATATTATTTAATTAGAACAGTGCCTGTACTAATAATTGCTGAATACATATTGCATATTATAATAGATATCTTTATTTTTGCATGTCCAACAACCATACTAGCATCTGGTGATAGCACTCAAATATTCTTTGGGCAACCAATCATCCCACTTCCACTATCACTTTGGGTGGCTCGAGTGGAGCTGATCTCATTCCCCGCCCCCCCGCCCCCTCCCCCCCACACACACAGCTCTAGCTCCATCTGAGAGCAGAGAGTAAAGGCATATTATCAGGGAATCTGTTAAACATGAAGATTCTGATTTGGTAGGTGTGGAGTGAGTCCTGAGAGGCTGCATTTTTAACAAGCTGCCAAGGGATGCCGCTGTTTCTCAGAACAGACTTTGAGTGGCACCCGAGGAAATCAGGGCATTCCATTTCTCAATCTGACAACCAATCCAGACTACAATAATTGGTTCAGGAATGGACATGGGAACAAGTTGGCCTAACGAAGCTGCACTCTGAGAATTTGCTGGGACTGTTAGAAAGTTGAAATTCTAATTCCTCTCGAATTGCTAACAGTAAAGATGATGTACCTCAGGGGCTTCTGGGGTCACCATCTGGAGAAAGCCTAAGACTGTGAAGCTAACACAGAAGTATGATCAATCAACAGTTGGAAGGAGAAACAAAGAGAAGGAGACAGAGAGACAACAAAGGCCAAGCCAAGGTAAAATCAACAGTTAACTTGAAATATATCAGTGAACAAAACAGATAAAAGTACCTTCCCTTACAGAGTTTATATTCTAGTGGAGGGAGATATAAATAAACAGTAATACACTAGAAGGTAGTGCAAACTGTGGCAAAAATAGAGTAAGATGGGGAGATTGCATAAAAGTGATGCAAGAGGGTTATAATAGAAAGAATCTTAACACATTATTACTTTTTCAAAAGATATTTATAAAAGTTGCATGATTTTAATGCTTGTTTTTTAAAGCAAGTTGGCTCCATGTCCAAGGGACTTGCAAAAGCCCTGGAAGGGTTTGACTATAAGATAAAGATTCATACTGAATCAGAAAAAAAGTATTTTAATTAACTCTGGGTTTGCAGGTTTGATTAATAGGCCAGTGATAACACTTATGGATTGTTATATTTCGTTTAATAGCCTGTCTGTATTCATCACCTGTAAATCTATCACATGGTAGTATTTAATTCAGATATTTAAAGGAACCACGTTTTAAATTTTTAAATAGATAGTACATTAAAGATCATAATAATCTCATTTTTTTTCTAGTGTAAGGCTAATTAGCTTAATAGTTTTGGCTCCCTATAATCAAGATACATGATGACAGAATATCCTAATAGTAGGTGAAAGCTTAGAGTCCTATGCTTGAGAATATGTATTGCACCAAAACTTAAAAGTGGAGAAAAGGGAAATGACTTTCCTTCAATAAGGAAATGTTGAAGTAAATCAATGGTATATCTAGTAGACAAAATAAAATTTGCATATTAAAATATTTATATACAAATATGGGGAAATGTGTGCATTAAGGTGTGCACCAGGGTTGTATTCTTTCACCATACTTATTCTATCTGTATGCTGAGCAAAAAATTCAAGAAGCTGGACTATATGAAGAAGAATGCAAGGTCAGGATTGAAGGAAGATTAATTAACAACCAGCTCTATGCAGATGGCACAACTTTGCATGCTAAAAGTGAAGAGGACTTGAAGCACTTACTGATGAAGATCAAAGACTACAGCCTTCAGCATGAATTACACCTCAACATAAAGAAAACAAAATCCTCACAACTGGACCAATAAATGACATCATGATAAACTGCGAAAATATTGAAGCTGTCAAGGATTTCATTTTACTTGGATCCATGATCAATGTCTATGGAAGCAGTAGTCAAGATTTCAAAGAATGTATTGCATTGGGCAATTCTGCTGCAAAAAAAAAAAAAAAAAACTCTTTAAAGTGTTAAAAAAAAGCAATGATGTCACTTTGAGGACTAAGGTGTGCCTAATCCAAGCCAAGGTATTTTCAATTGCCTTATATGCATGCAAAAGCTGGACAATGAATATGAAAGACTCAAGAAGAATTGGTGCATTTGAATTACAGGGTTGGTAAAGAAAACTGAATATCCCAGACAAACAGACAAATGTGTCTTGGAAGAAGTACAGCAGGATATTCCTTGGAAGCGAGGATGGTGAAACTTTGTCTCACGTACTTTGGTCTTGTTATCAAGAGAGACCAGTCCCTGGAAAGGACATCATGCTTGATAAAGGAGAGGGTCAGTGAAAAAGAGGAAGCCCCTCAATGAGATTACCTGACACAGTGGCTGCAACAATGGATTCAAACATAGCAAAGATTGTGGGAATGATGGAGGCCCAAGCAATGTTTCTTTCTGTGATACTTAGAGTTGCTATGAGTGGAAACCGACTCAATGGAACTTAACAACAATAACAACAGGGGAAAATTTTAATAAAAACTTAAAAAAAAATGTTATACTGTCATTGTAACTAAATAAAACAAAACATGAAATAAGACAACATAATCTGATAAAAATACCTCAAAAATTAGAGGAAAAAATTAATAAATCTCCTATTCAATACTTTTAACTATGCAACTAATTATAAAATTTGTTATATATAATGAATGCATATTAACAATACATTTGCTTAGGATAGGAAATCAGTTTACATAGTGTAAGGTAAGAATTTATGTTTTTGTCATTTTTTTTCAAAATCCCATAGAAATTGAAAATAATTTTCTTTAATTCGTTATATACTTTGAATAATAGTCCTTAAGAGCTTTATGAATAATGATCTGTGTTTTTTCTTTTTGTTCTCCTCTAAGACAATAAAGATATAACAAGAATGAAAAGCTAAATCATTTTCAAGACCCCTCACACCCCACCAAAAAAGAAAAAAATCATTTGCCATCTACTTAACCCCAACTCATGGTGACCCAATCCATGAGTGGTCAGAGTAGAACTGTGTTCCCTAGGATTTTCAGTGGCTGATTTTTCAGAAGTAGGTTGCCAGGCCTTTCTTCTGAGGCATCACTAAGCGGACTCCAGCCTCTATCTTCTGAGTTAGTATCCAAGCACGTGAACTGTGTATACCACCCAAGTACTCCATTTTAAGGGCAACTACAGATTATTTTTTCTATAATGTTTTCACTCGCCAATTTTTTCAGACATATATCACCAGGTCCTTCTTCTTGGTCTGTCTTAGTCCGAAAGCACTGCTGAAGTTTGCCACCATGGGTGATCCTGATGTAATTTGAAATACTGGTGGCATAGCTTCCAGCATCACTGCAACACGCAAGCCACCACAGTATCCTACCACAGTATGACGAACTGACAGAAGGTTATCAAAAAAGGGGAAAATCCTTAACAGTGGCTGCAACAATGGGCTCAAACATAGCAGTGGCTACAACCACAGGCTCAAACGTAGCAAAGATTATGAGGATGGCACAGAGTTGAGCACTGTTTCCTTCTGTTGTGCATGGGGCTGTTATAAGTGGGAACAGACTTGACAGTGCCTAACAACAGAGATTATTATATTCTAGAGTATCTAACACCCACATGTCTGTCATTCATACTGTGGGGGCTTGTGTGTTGTGATGCTGGAAGCTATGCCACCGGTATTCCAATACCAGCAGAGTCCTCCATGGCAGGCAGGTTTCAGCTGAGCTTTCAGACTAAGACAGACTAGGAAGAAGGACCCGGCAGTCTACTTCTGAAAAGATTTAGCCAGTGAAAAACTTATGAATAGCAGTGAAACACTGTCTGATATAGTGCCAGAAGATGAGCCCCCCAGGTTGGAAGGCACTCAAAAAACAACTGGGGAAGAGGTGCCTCCTCAATTAGAATCAACCTTAATGCTGTGGATGGAGTCAAGCTTTTGGGACCTTCATTTGCTGATGTGGCATGACTCAAAATGAGAAGAAACAGTGGCAAACATCCATTAATAATTGGAAAGTGCAATGTATGGAATATGAATCTAGGAAAATTGGAAATCATCAAAAATGAAATGGAACGCATAAATACTGATATCCTAGCCATTAGTGAGCTGAAATGGACTGGTATTGGCCATTTTGAATCAGACAATCATATGGTCAATTATGTCAGGAATGAAAACTTGAAGAGGAATGGCAGTGCATACATCGCCAAAAAGAACATTTCAAGATCTATCCTGAAGTACAACACTTTCAGTGATAGCATAATATCCGCACACCTACCAAGAAGACCAGTTAATATGATTTTCATTCAATTTTATGCACCAACCACTAAGGCCAAAGATGAAGAAATTGAAGATTTTTACCAACTTCTGCAGTCTGAAATTGACTGAACATGCAATCGGGATGCATTGATAATTACTGGAGATTGGAATGAGAAAGTTGGAAACAAAAAAGAAGGTTTGGTAGTTGGAAAATATGGTCTTGGTGATAGAAACAATGCTGGAGATCAAACGACAGAATTTTGCAAGGCCAAAGACTTCTTCATTGCAAAGACCTTTTTTCACCAACATAAATGGTGACTATACACATGGAGCTCACCAGATGGAATACACAGGAGCCAAATCGACTACATCTGAGGAAAGAGATGATGGAAAAGCTCAATATTACCAGTAACAACACGGCCAGGGGCTGACTGCAAAACAAACCATCAATTGCTCACATGCAAGTTTAAGTTGAAACAGAAGAAAATTAGAACAAGTCCACGAGAGCCAAAGTACAACCTTGACTAAATCCCACCTGAATTTAGAGACCATCTCAAGAACAGATTTGACTCGTTGAACACCAATGACTGAAGACCAGAAAAATTGTGGAATGACATCAAGGACATCATACATGAAGAAAACAAGAGGTCATTAAAAAGACAGGAAAGAAAGAAAAGACCGAAATTGATGTCAGAAGAGACTCTGAAACTTGTTCTTGGACATTGAGCAAGTAAAGCAAAAGGAAGAAATGATGAAGTAAAAGACCTGAACAAAAGGTTTCAAAGGGCAGCTTGTGCAAAAAGCTAGAGATAGAAAACCAAAAGGGAAGAATATGCTTGACATTTCTCAAGCTGAAAGAACTGAACAAAAAATTCAAGCCTCAAGTTTCAACAGTGAAGAATTCTGTGGGGAAAATATTAAACTATGCAGGAAGCATCAAAAGAAGATGGAAGGAATACACAGAGTCATTATACCAAAAAGAATTTGTGGTAGCATATGATCAGAAACCCATGGTACTGAAGGAAGAAGTGCAAGCTGCACTGAAGGCATTGGCAAAAATTAACGCTGCAGGAATTGACAGGATACCAACTGAGATGTTTTAACAAATGGATGCAATCCTGGAAGACATTTGGAGTCACTCAACTATGCCAAGAAATATGGAAGACAGCTACCTGGCCAATTGACTGGAACAGATCCATATTTGTGCCTGTTCCCAAGAAAGGTGATCCAACCAAATATGAAAACTATTAAACAATATCACTAATATCATATGTAAGTAAAATTTTTCTGAAGGTCATGCAAAAACAGCTGCAGCAGTATATCGACAGGGAACTGCCAGAAATTCAGAAAAGGATGTGGGACCAGAGATATCATTGCTGATGTCAGATGGGTCCTGGCTGGAAGCAGAGAATACCAGAAAGTTGTTTACCTGTGTTTTATTCACTACGCAAAGGCATTCGACTGTGTGGATGCTAACAAATTATGGATAATATTGCCCAAAGTGGGAATTCCAGAACGCTTCATTGCACTCATGAGGAACCTGTACATAGATCAAAAGGCAGTTGCTCGGAGAGGACAAGGAGATACTGTGTGGTTTAATGTCAGGAAAGGTGTGTGTCAGGGTTGCATCCTTTCATCATCTCTATTCAATCTGTATGCTGAGCAAATAATCTGAGAAGCTGGGCTGTATGAAGAAGAACAGGGCATCAGGATTGGAGGAAGACTCATCAACAACCTGCATTATGCAGATGACACAACCTTGCTTGCTGAAAGTGAAGAGGACTTGAAGCACTTACTGATGAAGGTCAAAGACCATAGCCTTCAATAGGGATTATACCTCAACATAAAGAAAACAAATATTCTCACAACTGTACCAGTAAGCAATATTGTGATAAACAGGGAAAAGACTGAAGTTATCAAGGATTTCATTGTACTTAGATCCACAATCAACACCCATGGAGGCAGCAGTCGAGAAATCTGCTGCAAAAGACCTCTTCAAAGTGTTCAAATGTAAACATGTCACCTTGAAGACTTTGGTACTCCTGACCCAAGCCATGGTATTTTCAATCACCTCATATGCGTGTGAAAGATGCATAACGAATAAGGAAGACCAAAGAAGCACTGACGTCTTTGAAATGTGGTGTTGGTGAAGAATATTGAATATACCATGGACTGCCAAAAGGACAAACAAATCTGTCTTGGAAGAAGTACAACCAGAATGCTGCTTAGAAACAAGGATGGTGAGAAGCAAAGTCTTACACACTTTGGACATGTTGTCAGGAAGCATCAGTCCCTGGAGAAGGACATCATGCTTGGTAAAGTAGAGGGTTAGCGAAAGAGAGGAGGACCCTCAATGAGATGCATTGACACAGTGGCTGCAACAAAGGGCTCAAGCCTAATAACAATTGTGAGCATGGCACTGGACCAGGCAGTGTTTCGTTCTGTAGTACATAGGGTGGCTATGAGTCAGAACAGATTGGATGGTACCTAACGGTAACAACAGAGTATTTAAATACTCTAATATTTTGCAGCCTTAGAGGATTACTTGGAATTCTTGTTAGTTTTTTTTTTTCTAATTAAAAATTATATTTTTAATCCACTATTTCAGGTTTTACCTGTTCTTGATATACACACAATTTATCTAGGCTTATGCTGTCTCACTAAGAAGTCACTGGACAGAACTACATTAACAAGCTGATGGTCCATGCCAGCTAATAATACATAAAAAAAAAAATAGAGGTTAAAAAAAAAAAAAGTTGTCGTTGAGTTGATTTCAACTCATAGCAACCCTGTAGGACAGAACAGAACTACTTTATAGGGTTTCCAAGGAGTGGCTGGTAGATTCAAACTGCCGACTTTTGGTTAGCAGCTCTAACGCTTAATCACTGTGCCAACAGGGCTCCAGATAGTGGCTACCTGTTGAAATATATCATTTACTTTTATTGCTCTAATATTATTTTAGTGAAATAAAAATGAGATAATAGATTGTACAGAGAGCAAAGCTTCCGCTGAGAGCTATATTACACAAAAAAGCCAAATATCTGACAACTTTTCAATTTATTTAACTCCACCTGATCTCCGTAGTCAAAAGCTAGGGCAGGTCTTAACACTGAATTTTCTATGTAATTGCCTGGAACTTCAGTTCAGCTTGACAATAAAGATTTCATATTCAACCTCTTGGTCCCAGATCAATGAGAGTATGAGAAATAAGAAAAGGGAATCTTTGCAATAGCCTTTTATATTAAAGGTCAAATTGATATCTGTTGACACAAATGGACTATAAAATCTGCAATCTCTAGGAACTTTTTCCAACTAAGGACTTTCAAGACAGTGTTTACCATCCTTTCAGATGCTACAACAGCTGGAGCATGTGGGCACCTGCCACAACTCACGCTTTTTGTAGAAAATCTACCTGTGTGTACTTTTCCCCCAGCAGTAGGGATAGATTTGCATACAATTGCATGATTATTTGAAAGATATGTATTCATTATAATACATATATATTCATTGTAGAACACAGACAAGTATGAAAAATAAAAATCACCTGTAAATTTTTATATTTACTAGATAGTCATGATTTTTCTAGACCCCTTTCTATTTATGTGTAAAAGCATATATACAACTTTTCTTGTAAATTTATTTATACTGTAATACACATTTGCAACTTGCTTTTTTTTTGTCCTTAAAAAAGTATGTGATGAATACCTTTCCAAGCCAATTAAACTCTTCTATCACTGTTTTTAATGCTTTTATGGAATTCTATTTTACAAATGAGTCATAATTTATTTAATCAGTCCCATAATCAGTTGGATATTCAAGTTGTTTCTAATTTTGGACTTTATAATCAACAAACACATTTGTATATCTTATTGATAATATCCTTGATTATTTTTTAGGCTTATTTCTAGAAGCAAAATTTTTGTAAAAATGTGTTATGGACTGAATTGTGTCCCCCAAAATATGAGTTGGAATCTTAACCCCTATACTTGGAATATAATCCCATTTGGGAACAGGGATTTGTTATATTAATGAGGCCAGATCAGTGTAGGGTGTGTCCTAAACCTGGCTGTTCTGAAATATAACCAGAGCAGGTTAGACACTGGAGAGTTGTTGTTTCCTGGTTGTTGTCTAAAAAAAATGTTCCTTTGATAACTTCTGGTAAGTTCAAGGTAGTACCAGCATGAAAATTTGCTAAGTTGCTGCAGGGACTTGGATGAAAATCCCAGGGATAATAATGGGTCGCCTTTTTAAGAAAGCCTATATTATCTGCCATCTTGATGGTATTGAGATTGGCAGTGGATGGACAGCCCAGACACATCAGTAAATCTGCCTTATAAAGTGATTCAAAACAGTCAGCCTTCAAATGCGAAGGAGTGGCTTGATAAATGTATTTTGCTTATTGTTTTATTTTAAGGTATGCCTAAGAAGGATATATGACCAAATAAAAAATAGTCACATCTAAATTAGCTTATGTCTAAAAGTGTTCCTTCAACAGGGATAAAATAATTCTAGGTGAAAAGAAAGCTTTGTGTTATAGTTTAATTGGAAGATTTATTTTCCTTAGTGATATATAATGTTTCTCTCTTAATTGATGCCAGCCTTAATTAGATGAAATATAGCACATAAACATTTATTATGTGGTCATATCTTAATGGAAACAATGAGTTAAACAAAATTCAATGGGTTTATTTCCTACAGGATTTCTTAGAGCTTTTATCATGCTGAAGTGCATTGTGAATATCCAAAGTAGGTAGTGTTTCCAAGTTTATTTGCCATTTTCTAGAACTCTGAGATAACAATGCTCCATTGAAAACCTTTTGAGAAACAAAGCTTTACTGTATTTTCTATTTCTAACAAAAACATCTTTCGTAGCAAAAGATATAAATCGATCCCATTAGAGAAAAACCTTTGCCTAAAAAAATACAATTCTATCTATATGATTTTTAAATATTTTCATGAGCAAGTTTTCCGCTGAATGATTTTGATTAAACCAAGACAATGGTAGTAAGCACAGATGCGTGTGTTGATGTGAATATTTATGCTCAGTTCTTAGAACATTATCTGGTGCAATAGGCATTCACTAAATAGGCATTCGCTAAATAGTAGTTCAGCCTCTCTCTGTCCAGTGTGTGCTCTCTCTCCACTCTCGCTCTCTCTTTCTCATTCTCCCTCTCTCTCATATAAATGTGTGTATAACAAATATGTATCTGTATATTTGCTTTCATTACTAAAAAATTATTGCTTCATACTTACTAAAAGTGTTTTAAACTCATTTAGATATGTATTTTATTATATATTGCTCTTGTTTTATACATATATATATATATATACACACACACACACACACACACCCCTCTAGGACACTGGGCACTTACTCTAGAACAACCAATGACAAAATTTCAATGAGTTTGACTTATGATTTTGGGGGATGGTGGAGAAACATATTGTTGCTGAGTTTCCCATGCTGTATAGATATATATATACACACACACATATATACATATATATGTAGTAGATTTGTGTGTGTGTGTAGTGTATATATTAAAATATGACCCCAAATTTGTTACTTGGTCTTATTAACAAAAGAGCATCATATAATAATTTTGAATATTTAATAAAATGTACCAGCCTAGTGTCTATTTGGAAACCCTGGTGGCGTAGTGGTTAAGTGCTACGGCTGCTAACTGAAAGGTTGGCAGTTCAAATCCGCCAGGCGCTCCTTGGAAACTCTACGGGGCAGTTCTGCTCTGTCCTATAGGGTCGCTATGAGTCGGAATCGACTTGGTGGCAGTGGGTTTTTGAGTTTAGTGTCTATTTAATCAGCATTATTTTCTGTAAAGCCAGTAAGGAAATGTAATTAGGTTTTTGAATTATGAGTTATTAGGGAAAAAAACTAATATGGCCCAGGAAGATTACTGTGAATTGGTTGTCACATCTTATTAACTCAAATAATATCTGAAATTATATTATGAAACACATTAACTCCAAATTGAAGAAATAATAAGTACACATAGTCAATTCTTGATTATCTAGGCTAAGAGAATGCAAGCCTAGGGTATATAATATTTTTCACCATAAATTACCTCTATATCCTTAAAGTTTTTTATATATGTAGCAAAGAAAAAGACTTCAGAATGTATGGGATGTGATTAAAGGAGATTAAGAACCCATCAGCTCACTTAAAGTCTAGATCAAAATCATGCCGCCTGAGTTTGAATCCTCCTCTGCCATGTCCTGGTTGTGTGATAGTGGGCAACTTAAGTAATTTCATTAGGCCTCAGTTTCTTCATTTATTAAATGGAGATAATACTAGCACCTTTCTCAGAGTGTCATTGTTATTACTAAATGTTTTTATACTTAAAGCACTTATAAGGCACATGATACAGAGTAAATGGTCACTAAATATTGCCTATTATCTCTGTTGTTTTTAATGTGGACGTGGGCACCAACTCCTAATAGAAGAGTAGTCTTGTTATTTTCTGAGCCTTTGCACTCCTGTTGTATATCTGATGAATGGAGTGGGAAATCGACTACTTACTTTGGCCCTGATGCCCTTTCAATGAGAAGTAGGTCATGCATCATTGTCAAGACTTCTCTGAATTACAGTCCTACAGGTACCATTTAAGGCCTCAGGCCAAGCATTTTTCTGAACCCGTTTTCTGAACCCAAAGTGCTAATAAAATGAAACTCAAGCTCCACACATCTCTGCACTTGCCATTTCCCCTGCCTGCATTTGTGCACTGGAATGACTGTGACACAGATGCTACACATTAAAGAAGAAAAACACGAATTCCATAATTGTTGTGACTTCTCAATTAAGAAGGCTCATGACTAAAAACAGTAGACATTGAGATTTTCAAAAACTTGTTCTAAGAGAGCATGCTGATTTCTAGTTTGAACAAACAATTGCAAATATTGTTCTCAAAACTCCATCATCAATCCATTACCCCCTTCTGTACCAAACCACTATATATGGGGAAGATGGGAAAGGCTATAGGGCAGTCATTAGTTACCCATGGGACAGTGTGCCCTGTTACTATAGAACAGCCAATGTCAAAAATTTCAATAAGCATGAGCTTGACTTATGATTTCTGGAGATGGTAGAGAAACATAGTGCTTCTGGGTTTTCCATGCAGTATTTATCTTCTCCTAGCACTAGTCATGCCAAAGAGTTGATGCTGAAAACAAAGCCAAGTGTATTTAGTGCATACATAAGATACAGTTGCCAAAACAGACTTAACACTGCTTGGTATAAGAACTTCTGAGCAGTTATTACGTAAGGGCAACAT
This sequence comes from Elephas maximus indicus, assembly GCF_024166365.1. NCBI lineage: Eukaryota > Metazoa > Chordata > Mammalia > Proboscidea > Elephantidae > Elephas > Elephas maximus. The sequence continues at coordinate 51,539,158 of NC_064824.1, read as the reverse complement.
TCAGTCATGATGAAAACAGACCAAGCGTGCCAGCTATACATAGTCTAGTGCTCTATTTCATGCCTGACATGCCTCTCTTCTTTTTTTGAGCTTTATATTTTTCCAGTGATGTTATTGGTCTAGGACTATGCTTCTGTTTAACAAACTCTCAGTCCGTGGAGAAGTTTGCGGACTTTTGGGAAGGCAGGATGCCAGCACCTTGAAAAGAAGTAGCATGTGTGTAATGTTTTTGTTATTTGGTGAGGGTTTGATTTGTTTAAAGGAAAAGAAAGCATTGTGAATTATTACCATAGATGTGGTATTCAAGCGTACAAATTCTGAAGAGTATTAGAAGTATTTCCTAAAGTATAAGTAATTTTGCAAATGTTGATTTAAGTTAATCGTATTATTTATCCTCTTATATGATTCTGTCTGTTGCAAGTTAGGCTGCTACCTCAAAATCATTCCTTAAAAGATGAAGGAGGAAGTTGCTAGAAACTTCTGGGAAAAAAATTCAATGTGATAAAAATTTGCTCATTAACAGCAGTATAAAATCACAAGATTGCATCAAAGTTCTAACTCTTTGGATTAGAAATGACCTTTCACAGATAAAAAACCAGAGGCTCAAAAAAGGTGATTGGACTTGTGTGTGAAGTAGCATGCCTGATAAATGAAAGAGCTTGCATTGGAACTTAGGCTTGTTGACTTCCAACTTAGTGCCTTTAATTAACTGTCTCTCTTGGGTCATACACTGTGCTGCGTGTTGCTGTTGTTAGGTGCCGTCAAGTCGGTTCCGACTCATACGACCCTATGCACAACAGAATGAAATACTGCCTGGTCCTGAGCCACCCTTACAATCGTTGTTATGCTTGAGCTCATTGTTGCAGCCACTGTGTCAATCCACCTCATTGAGGGTCTTCCTCTTTTCTGCTGACCCTGTATTCTGCCAAGCATGATGCCCTACTCCAGGGACTGATCCCTCCCGACGACATGTCCAAAGTATGTAAGACGCAGTCTCGCCATCCTTGCTTCTAAGGAACATTCTGGTTGTACTTCTTCTAAGACAGATTTGTTCGTTCTTTTGGCAGTCCATGGTATATTCAATATTCTTCGCCAACACCACAATTTAAAGGCCTCAATTCTTCTTTGGTCTTCTTTATTCATTGTCCAGCTTTCACATGCTGGGTGAGGAAGATAAAATACAGAACAAAAACCTTATGTTGTTTCTGCCTTTATCAGCTTAATCGCTACTTAAAGCAATTTTACAATTGTAAAATTACAAATGTATTTGAGAGGTGTATGGAGTACAGAAGCACAGAATAGGCTACTAATTCACTAGTGGTTGGGGAGGTGCAGGTCAAGAAAGGCTTCTCTGAGGAAATGATCTTTGAGCTGAGATCTGAAGGTGGGTGAGATTGAACACAGAGTAGAGTGGGCGAGCATTGCATGGAGTACCATCTAGTTTTATTGCTTAGGAACATACTGATAAAAATGTTGTTTTTCTTTGCCTGTTACTAAGGATTAGTGACTTATTTATTTCCATATTTTTTGTCTTTGGCTAACAGACTGTAAGATGGCCCTCAAGTATCCTCATATCCTGGTATTCACACACTTGTGGAATCCTTCCTATTTGAGTTGAGCAGAACCTATGAATTGCTTCTAACAGACAGAATAGTGCAGAGGTGACGGGATATCGCTTCCATGCTAATGCGACATTAGACTATAACTTACATATTGCTTACAGATTCTCTGTTAACTCTCTTTTGCTGGCTTTAATGAAGTCATCAGCTATGTTGTGGGCTGCCCAATGGAGAGACCTGTATGACAAGAAACTGAGAGTGGCCTGGAATCAATAGCCAGCCAGGAACTGAAGGTTTCATTCTGACAATCTACATGGAACTAAATTTTTCCAACAACCACATGAACTTGGAAGCAGATCCTTCCCCAGTTAAGCCCAGAGATGCACTGCATCTCCAGTTGACACCTTGATTGCAGGTATGTGAGAGACTCTGATCCTGGGGACCCATCTACGTTGTGGCTGACTCTTGACCCATAGGAACTGTGAAATAATACACATTTGTGTGGTTTTAATCCACTAAGTTGTGGTAATTTGTTATACGGCAATGGATAACTAACTGTACATTGTTCCTTTGTGTCATTTCAAACTATATTTAAAATGTCTTCTTTCTGGTACATATAGCATTACATTCTTTGTAATCTTACACAAATCTCCCAGAAAATGAAAAAAATTCTAGAAGAAATGTTACAAAATTATTTAGATTATCATCTCATTTCTTAATAAGTACATTCTTTTAAAAGTCTTTTAAAAAGTTGAACTTATGGAAATATTAGCACATTAGCAATTCATTAACAAAGATATTCTACTACTGTTTTCCAAAAATCATACCAAGGTTTAAAAAGCATTAGGTTAAAAACTGTGGAGAAATGGAGAATTAGTTAACAAATGTCAGTACTTCATGTGTGAATGATCTATGTATGAGTTTGAATTCCAGCTCTATTATTTACTAGCCATGTGACCTTTGATAGGTTACTTTACTTAGAGGGTACAACTGAGATAATATAACTACTTCATAGAATTATTATGAGGAAATAAATTAGATAATTCATACAAAGTACCGGGCACACAGTGAGAGTTCAAAAATTTTAACTACAGACGTGTCAAAAAAAGTAAAAAATGTCATAATCTAGTACCAGATTGTCATTTTATTTATTCTTATTGTATTTTAGATAGAAATGCAAATAAATTTTAAGTTTAATTCACAGGACTTCTATTAGAGTTGGAAACATTTTAAAGCAATTTTCAGATATTTTAATCCTGGGTCAAGATATTTGCTACTTCAGTAATAGTCATAAGCCAGGGTTTTATCCATCTTTTCATAGGGATGAATGATCTTAATCACTTTAATCTGTTATTTATTTATTTATGTAGTGCTTAATCTTGCGTTGTTTTCTTTCTGCCCAATGTTCAATGTTTACCAAATTAAGAGGCACTCTGCCAGGCAGTGTTACAGGATTCATTGCAAATTTTTAAGAACACTAAAATTGTATGGTTACTACACGGTATAATTATACATTTCTGCTTGACAATACGCCAACACTAAATTTCAATATTTGCAGCATACAGGCACTGTGGGTCTTTACTCGTATTCAGTAATTATTTACAAATGAGTATGTGTTTACATTTTAAATAGTTTCTAGATAATTAACTTTTAGAAGTTTATTTTAGATATAAAACATGAGAACCAAACAGCCTTCTGAAGAATTGAGTATGTGGGAGGATATTAGACAATATTAATAGGCCGAAAATGAATTATTTTAAAGTTATTTACAATAAAGCAATGCTTTAATATTCACTCATAGTCTCAGAACCAAGATCGCCACTACTAAAAAAATGGGCTATGTGGCACAAACGGGTTAGCTCTTGACGCTAGCCGAAAGGTTGATGGTTGGAACCCACCCAGAGGCTCCTTGGAAGACAGGCTGGGCGATCTGCTTCCGAAAGGTCACGGCCTTGAAAACCCTATGGAGCTGTTCTACTCTGCACAAGTGGCATCGCCTTGAATTGGAATCAACTGGGTGGCAACTCATAACAACAGGATTGAAAAAAAAATGTAAAGAACATTTGATCAATCCTTCTTAACAGCAACTGCATTTATAAGGCTTTCTAAAAAGACAGAGAGAGAAAACTACGTGGCCTTTTTTGCATGTCAAGTTTATTTTATTAGCACCATTTTTAGTTCGTAACCACTAAGATATATGTTTTATTGTCATACATACCATATAAAAAAATTTTTTTATACCATAATTTTTTAAATTATGGAGATGAGCTAATGATATGAAATTTTTTGTTGTCGTTAGGTGCTGTCAAGTGTGTTCCGACTCATAGCAACCCCATGTACAACAGAACAAAACGCTGCCCGGTCCTTGTGCTGTTATTATTCATAAGGTTTTCACTGGCCAATTTTTTCAGAAGTAGACCCCCAGGTCCTTCTTCCTCATCTGTCTTAATCTGGAAGTTCTGCTGAAACCTGTTCATCATGGATGACCGTGTTGGTATTTGGAATATCGGTGGCATAGCTTCCAGCATCACACAACCCACAACGGTATAGCAAACTCACAGATAAGTGGTGGATGGGAAACTTAGGTGGCCTTTTTTTTAAAATTGTTTTTGATGTAATTTTGTTTTCTGCTTTAAAAGAGCTAGGTATCATTTATTAAACTTACATTATGTATTTCCAGTAACATTTTATATGTTCTATATTATACAGTCTCAAGTTTTCCTGATACTGGGCCTTAAACATTTTTCTAAGTCACAGTTTATCAAATTTTAAATGTAGAGAGAAAATTCTTAATTATTCAAGTCAATGTAGAGACATCATGACAAAATGGTGCAGATCAGTGGTTAATTCAAGGAAAATGAAATTGAGATTGTGATAAAATACCAAACCAAGCCCATAGAGACCCTATAAGACAGAGTACAACTGCCCCACAGGGTTTCCAAGGCTCTGTATCTTTAAGAAAGCAGACTACCACATCTTTCTTCCATGAAGCTGCTGGCAGGTTCGAACTGCCGAACTTTTGGTTAGCAGCCGAGAGCTTAACCACTGCACCACCAGGGTAACTGTCTTTGTGTGATACATAGTATTTAATACACATCTTTGCAGTACATAAATTGTTGCAGCCAGTCTGCTCTCTGCATTGTTTCACATAGGCAAAATAAAATGCGATCTTTCTGCAGGTGTAAATGATATTTTATTAAGCACCTACCCCAAAGAAGTTTTTAAGTAAATTCCCTATAGTTCCAGCTTCTCTTTTAGCAGGAAGTGAGGGAAGAAATTGTTCTCCCAACCATAAAGTATTAGTTATGCATCCCCTCATTGTCTCAAGAGGAGCAGCACACCTGCCCATTTCAGAGCATTCATAGCTGAGTCAACCAACGCATTCAGTAACGTTCCTGATACGGTATCAATTCTTAATCTGAACTTTGAGCAAGTGTAACAGAGGAACGTCCCTGTGAGGCCCTTGAGTGGGGCTGAATTTAAGTGTGATATGTAAGGCAGGGTCCTCTTACAGAGAACTGACATTCCCTGTGTCAGTTTCCCAGACAGGAAAGTGGAGTTGAGATGGTCAGTGGGTCTGCAATTTGAGTAGTCTAATTGGACTTGCGGGTGCTAGGAGTCACATGAACACAGTCACAAGGAGGTAGGCCATGTGACCCCAGCTAAAGAGCAAGGCACACCAAAGGGATGGCATGTCCTCAGAGGCCCCTAAACTTTGTTTCCACCACTAGGTGCAGCAGCACTATGGTCAAAATGCTGAAGTCTCTCAGTGAGGCCTTTCCTGACCTCACTTTCCTATCTAACACTGCATGGCGATTCTGGCCCAATCTATTTCCATGACCTAAGGATCCTCTGCTTTATTACCATAATCAAACATAGTATTCATTAATTTATTTACTTCTTTGTTTGGTTGTTTGCTGTCTGTCTTTATGCTAGAAGTTAAGTTCCATGTAGATGACAATTTTTGTCTGTTCCATGTACTTCTAGATCCCTAGGGCCAGATGAATGACTGGAACATATTAGATAATCAGTAAATGTTTGTTAAATGAATGAATGAGTGAACTATTCTATTAAAGTCAGATTAACACCTCTTATGTGTTTTTTAATTTAATTTAATTTTTTGTTAGAAAAGTCCTCTTTAAATAATTTAAGGTTAGTGCATAGACTAAAACCATAAAGTGATTCTTCCTTTATTGCTAAATTTAGAGGGTCTGGGTTTGATTTTGTTAATACAGCAGGTGCAAAAAAAAAAGGCTAATACTTGTTTTTTGTAAAGCATAAAAAATTTTATGATTCAAATATTAAATAAAATTTAAATCTTCCCAATATCAATAAGCATTGGTTATATATATGCAAAAAAGGTAGAACACAAAAAAGACAATAAAGAGAACCAAGGCAATGCAAAAAGAATAAACCATTGAACTGAAACAAGTCCTTACTGAGACGAATTACCATTACATAATCTTTTATAATTTAATATATGTGGCATATACCTACCAAGTTAATATTACATGTAAGCTATTTTACATTATCCATTATTTTCAGCAGATCATTTCATTGTCCTCTGTAGTCTCGTGTTAAGAGTATTCAAAATGAGGTCTACAGCAACCCTAACGGAATTTTGCTTTAGTAAGACATTATTTTCTAAGTTTGGAATTACATATGCACTAATTTATAAAGGAATGGATTAGTCAAGGCCATAGAGAAAACATATGGAAATCCTCAGACTTTTGCTGTAGCCAAGAAGATAAGCCTTAAGATTTCTCTGCTTTATTCCTTCAACTGAGCCTTAGATAACAGCGTTCCAGGAATATGAGTTAAAAGTACAATCAACAAACAAAAAACTTATCATGATTTTTAAAATTTATCTCTTTTTGCCATATAATGTCCATAGTTACAAATGGACAACACTAATGTGTCATTTCTTGTTCTTGTTCTTGATCTTGTTGTGTAAAAAATAGTCTGTATGATTTTCATATAAATTTGAATTACAAATTTAGGAAATTCAGTAAGAAACAGATTATCTAAAGGTATGTGGCTTGTTTATCTGCCATTATATTAACTGAATCTGTTCTTTTCTGAAGTCTTATATTCTTATGCTTTTTTAAAAAACTAACTCACATTTGTAGTGTAATGGCTTTACTGTCAAAGTAATACCAGCTGAATACATTTTAGAATATGGATTAGAAGGAGAAACTCTTCTTAGCTTCATAGTGTTTAAGGTTTTTGTCACAAAGAATTTGTTTTACACTCTGCTCAAAAAAAAATTAGTCTTCTTTGTAATGACTCAGTGAAAGATTACAGAAAAGAAATATATTGCATGAGTTATCTCAAACTGTATACATACCGTCCAGAATATTTCAGGAAACCCTGGTGGCATAGTGGTTAAGTGCTACTGCTGCTAACCAAGAGGTCGGCAGTTTGAATCCACCAGGCACTCCTTGGAAACTCTATTGGGCAGTTCTACTCTGACCTATAGGGTCGCTATGAGTCAGAATTGACTCGATGGCAGTGGGTGGGTTTTTTAGGAGTATTTCAGTCCAAGTCGGAATCAACTTGACCGCAGCGGGTTTGGTTTTGGTTTAGTGTATTTCAAAGTATGCCCTGAAAAAGAATTATATACATATATATAAATATAACCTGTTGCCATTGAGTTGATTCTCACTGATAGCAACCCTCTAAGACAGAGTAGAACTACCCCACAGAGTTTCCAATTCCAGCTGGTGGACTGGAACTGCTGACCTTTTGATTAGCAGCCTAACATTTAACCACCGCACCACCAGGGCTCACATACACACACACACACACACACACACACATATATATATATATACACATATATATATACATATATACACATATACATGTATGTGTACAGTGGAGCTCTGGTGGCACAGTGGTTAAGAGCTCAGGCTGCTCTTAAGGTTAAGAGGTTAGCAGTTTGAATCTACCAGCCGCTCCTTGGAAGACCTATGGGGCAGTTCTACTCTGTCTTTATAGGGTTGCTATGAGTCAGAATTGACTCGACAGCAATGGGTTTGTTTTTTGGTTTATGTATATGTATATATATATATATATATATATATATATATACGGCAACATGGAAGCAAAGACCAAAAAAAAAAAAAAAAACCCACTGCTGTAGAGTCGATTCTGACTCATAGCGACCCCTAGAAGACAGAGTAGAACTGCCCCCATCGAGTTTCCAAGGAGCACCTGGCAGATAGCAGCTGTAGATCTTGACCACTACGCCATGAGGCTTTCTGCGTAAGCAAGAAGACATGTCATGAAATAGCATTAGCTGAATTCAATACAGGGGACTTTGATGAAGGTGGGATTTGCTCATGAAAAAGCAATACAATAAAAAGAAAAAAAATGCAGTGACTATATACAGCAAACAAAATACCCTATTGTTTCAACCATCTTGATATTCGAGGTAAACTTATTTTTGTTATGAATTTTCTTAACAAATAGAGCTTCTTTGTTAGATATTTAATTGCTCTATATCATTTTTTCCCAAGTGAAAAGAAAGGCAAATTATATATTCCATTTTGACTCTCTTGTGTGACATAATGTGGGGTTTATACTTTATAAAATCTGAATGTGTTCAGTAATGACTAGATTCTTCCAATAAAATGCAATTTAAATTAATTATGAAACCTCTAAGTGGACTTGCCACGTTATGCATCACCAACACAAAAGAAAATCTGCTGTTGACTCGCGTACTCTTTATTACTCAAAGAATCCAGTAGAGGGAAACCTTTTCCTTTCTAAATGAACTGCTTCAACTGTGTGGTTGGATTTGCTATTCCTGATGAAAGAATAGCTGGAAAAAGACACTTACTCTCCTAAGAACACACCAGAAAGACCATAATTTACCTGTTTTGTAAGTGGTTTGAAAATTGCATTACCAAAGTCAAGTTGTTTTGACCTCCATGAGGTGAATGAGAAAAAGAAGAATAAATAGATTACTGAAGCCAGTCTCTTAATAGCTGCACAGTTTTGTTTGTCTTCCTGCATTAGTGTCCACATTCTTGTTACCCTTTCTTAGTGATAAATTCCCTAAGCTTTAGTGGCTACATCTGTTTCCGTTCTTTACAGTTCTTTTAGAGCAAGCCCCAGATCAGTAGGAAAGACATTCTAGAATCCCCCAGGATGAGAAAAAAAGTGGCCCAGGGCTTCTTCTGAGGGGTGAGACAAAAGTGCACAGACTGTGTTTTTTCTGTGTCACTTTGTGTAGACTCTGTCTTCCCCTCTTAGGCTGGTGGTCACTTCCCAGTGGCATACCTAGGGTTGGTGTCACCCAATGCAATGGATTTTCTCCCATCCCAGGCCAAACAGAATCCTTAGTAATGTTTTTTTGTACTGATGTTACTTATAAATTTTAATTCTCATATATCACTCCTTCTTTTCTTTTATTTACTACTTAATTCTCAAAAAAAATTATTGATACAGGTTCACAAACACTGATTGCCACAATATTGTAGCTAAAACACCAGAAAATTTGACAAAATAAGTGGCTATACAAACACTGGCTGGAACTAAAATAACAGTGCCTACTTGTGACACGTGCAGAGGAAACCATATGATTCGAAGCATCACTGTAATTGGGTAATAATGACAGCTCTGACTGGAGCACATTATAGGGCTCCAAAAGTAAAGTAGCATAGAGTTTTAGCCTTGTAGGTATATTGATACATGTAAGCTGGGCTTATGAAAAATATTTTTGTTGTTATAACTAACTACAGGGATATTTTTATCATCATTTTGATGTCACTCCCTCTGACAGTGTCACCTGGTGTGGTCCATACCTCCTGCACCCCCTAGTGACACTGCCGTCACTTCCCTCTTTTCACCAGAGTTCTGAGTATTATCTCTGATAACAACCACAGGTTGTCCTTACTCATGGTTGGCCAGGGAATGAATGATTGTATTCTAATCAATTGAATAAGACTTATTCCTAAAGATGAATTAAACCATTAGTTGCCTATTAGACTGGCTATTCAGCTCTCTGCCACTGAAAGTAAAAAAAAAAAAAAAAAAATGAGTCTGGTTGGGAGCATTTTAATGTACATTGTAAGCTGGGTATTTTTGTCAGATCTAACATCTATATGGGATTAACACTTTGTCATGAAAGCCACACTTTCACACTAAAAAAAAAAAAAGGAACAGTTAAATGGTGTTTTTCCATGTGTTTACAAGTGGAACTAATGAAGCAATTATGTACAGTAGTAATCTCGGCTATTGTAGCTACGGTACTTGAAATCAACATCGCACACACTCCACTGACACGTATCATAATTAGGTAATGGTTCCCCCACTACCTTATTCTTACTCAGTTCTGAAGTTTATAGTTAAGCTTTAATTTAGAGCTTTATCGCTCATAATGGCTTCTAATAGCTCTAACTGCACATCAGTTTGTTTCGTGCTAAGGAAAAGTCATCAGCTCACGTTTCATTGAAAATTTATTTAACCATCTCCCCATATGCTTTTAAGGACGAAAAAGGCAATTATGCCTAAATAAGTTTTGAAAAACAGCTACAACAACTTCTCCAGGTTAAGAATATACAAGTATTCCTTCTTTAATGACAGAGATCTGAGTAAAACATCTGGATGATGTTTACTGCATACTGGAAATTCACAATGCATCTATATGGCTTTTAGCAATACAGACAAATCATATAACCAATTTGCAAATTGGAGGCCTTAGTCTCCCAGTCACAGCTCCAATTTCTATACTGCACATTTGTGTCAATCTGGGTAACTTCCTTATAACTAAAAAAAAGGCTTTTTTTTTTTTTTTTTAGAAAATCATTAGGCTGTAAAATCTTAACAAAATGCCTGTACTATTCACCAAAAAGTAGCCTTCTATGTCTCCAATCTTGAATGCATCCTTTTCCTCATGTTCGTGCTCAGGCTCTTCATCATAATAGCCTCAAAAGACCAATGTTTCTAAGGGAAAATAAGATTTTATTAAAGCACTGTCATGTATGAGAACTGACTTTTTAATTAGAAAATATAAAAGATATACAAAATTAGGAACAGTTTTTAAAGTTGTTTTAGAAGATGCATCTGAAAAAAAAACTAATGGCATATGTCAACTCATCTGTCAGAATGTCATACTGTGGTGGCTTGCATGTTGCTATCATGCTTAAAGTTATACCATCGGTATTTCAAATACCAATAGGATAACCCATTGTGGACAGATTTCAGTGGAGCTTCCAGACTAAGACAAACTAGGAAGAGGATATGGTGATCTACTTCTAAAAAAAAATGTGGTCCCTGAAAACCTTATGAATAGCAGCACAACACTGTCTGATATATTGCCAGGAGATGAGCCCCTCAGATTGGAAGGTACTCAAACTGCTACTGAGGAAGAACTGGCTCCTCAAAATAGAGTCAACCTTAATGATGCAGATGGAATAAAGTTTTTGAGGCCTTCATCTGCTGATGGCACAACTCAAAATGAGAATAAACAGCTACAAACATCCATTAATAATAGTAATGTGGAATGTATGAATTATGAAACTAGGAAAATTGGAAATCATCAAAAAATGAGATGCAGGCCTTGAAGATCTATACCCCAGGCATTAGTGGGGTGAAATGGACTTGTATTGGCCATATTGAATCTGACAATCACATGATCTACTATGCTGGGAATGAAAAATTGAAGAGGAAATGTGTCACATTCACTGTCAAAAAGAACATTTCAGTATCTATCCTGAAGTACAACGATGTCAGTGACAGGAAAATATCCATATGCCTACAAGGAAAAAGACCTGTTAATTCAACTATTATTCAAATTTATGCACAAACCATTAATGCCAAAGATGAAGAAATTGAAGATTTTACCAATATCTGCAGTCTCAAATTGATCAACTGTGCAAGCAAGATGCATTGATAATTACCGGTGATTAGAATGTGAAAGTTGGCAACAAAGAAAAAGAATCAGTAGTTGGAAACTATTGTTTGGTGATAGAAATGAAGCCAAAGATGGCATTATAGAATTATTTCACCACCAACAACTTCATCATTGCAAATACCTTTTTTCAACAATATAAACAACGACTGTACATACGGATCTCGCCAGATGGTCACATAAGAATCAAATCGACTACATCTGTGGAAAGAAATGATGGAGAAGCTCATTATCAGTCAGTACAAGGCCAGGGACTGACTTCAGAACAAACCATCAATAATTGCTCACATGCAACTTCAAGTTGAAGCTGAAGAAAATTAGAATAAGTCCATGACATGCCAAACTACAACTCTGAGTATATCCCACCCGAATTTAGAGACCATCTGAAGAATAGTTTTGATGCATTGAACATTAATGACTGAAGACCAGATGATTAGGACATCACGTGTGAAAAAAGCAAAAGGTCATTAAAAAGGCAGAAAAGAAAGAAAAGACCAAAATGAATGTCAGAAGAGACTCAGAAACTTGCTCTTGAACATAGAGTGGCAAAAGTGAAAGGAAGGAATGAAAAGTAAAAGAGCTGAACAGAAAGTTTCAAAGGGCAGCTCAAGAAGATAAAGTAAAATATTATAATGAAATGTGCAAAGACCTGGAGTTTGTAAACCAAAGTGGAAGAACACACTCAGAATTTCTCAAGGAGAGAGAATGAATTGAAAATTCAAGGCTCACGTTGCATTACTGAAGGATTCTTTAGGCATAAAATTGAATGACACAGAGCCATCAAAAGAAGATGGAAGGAATGCATAGTCACTGAACCAAAAAAATTGGTCGACATTCAACCATTTCAGGAGGTAGCATATGATCAGGAACCCACGGTACTGAAGGAAGAAGTCCAAGCTATACTGAAGTCATAGTTAAAAAATAAGGCTCTAGGTATTGACAGAAAACCAAATGAAATATTTCAACAAATGGATGCAACAGTGGAAAGCTCACTCATCTATGCCAAGAAATTTGAACAAAAGCTTCCTGGCCAACTGACTGGAAGAGATCCATATTTGAGCCCATTCTGAAGAAAGGTGATTCAAGGGAATGTGGAAATCAAGAAATAATATCATTAATAATCACATGCAAATAAAAGGAACCCTGGTGCCCAGTGGTTAAAGTGCTTGACTGCTATCCAAAAGGTTGGTGGTTTGAAATCACCAGCGGCTCTGCAGAATAAAGATGTGGCAGTCTGCTTCCATAGAGATTTACAGCCTTGGAAGTCCTACAGGGTTGCTATGACTCAGAAACAACTCGGCAACAGTGGGTTTGGTTTTTGTTTGGTTTTTGCAAGTGAAATTATGCTGAAGGTAGAACTGCAGAAAATTCATGGCGGGTTCAGAAGGGGATAGGGAATGAGGGATATCATTGCTGATGTCAGATGGATCTTGGCTGATGTCAGAAAGATGTTTACCTGTGTTTTACTGACTATGCAAAGACATTCGACTGTGTGGATCATTGACAAATTATGGATAACTTTTCGAAGAATGGGAATTTCGGAACACTTAATTGTGCTCAAGAGGAACCTCTATATAAACCAAAAAGACTGTTTTGTTCAGTCATTCCAACAAGGGTATACAACATGTTTTAAAATCAGGAAAAGTGTGTGTCAGGGTTACGTCCTTTCACCATATTTATTCAAATCTCACCATCCTTGCTTCTAAGGAGCATTCTGGCTTTACTTCTTCCATGACAGATTTGTTCATTTTTCTGGCAGCCATGGTATATTCAATATTCTTAGCCAACACCATAATTCAGAGACATCAATTCTTCTCTGATCTTCCTTATTGATTGTCCAGCTTTTACATGCATATGGGGAAACTGAAGAACTATCTCTTGGGTCAGGCTACACCTTATTCCTCAAAGTGCCATCTTTTCCTTTTAGCACTTTAAAGAACTGCCAACCTTTTTGCTATTGTCGAACACTTTAACCACTTCACCAACAGGGTTCCTTATCTAAGATCAGTCATCAGTATTTTCCAAGATTCATGGCTAATTCTAATATAAAGCCAGTGTTGAGAATCACTGACTGATATTTTGTTTCCAGTTCCACACCTCTCATTCCATCTTCAGACTACTCTAATATGGCTTCCATCAACACATTCCATTGAACCTTCACTAAGCAAGGTCACCAACCACTTCCATGTTACCAGACGTTAATTGTCAATTCTTTGTCTTCATCTTTCCTTCTCAGCAGCATTCCACACAAGTGACTGTTCCCTTCCTCCCAATTTATCTTTTCTTGGCTTCCACAATACCATACTCCCCTGGTTTTCTTTCTCCGTCAAGAGCCACACCTGCTACTCTGCTGGTGCCTCCTCTTCTAGTGGTCCTCTAGTGTTGATACACTCTGAGGCTCAATTCTGAGACTCTTTCTTTCAATCTAAACTTTCCGTTTAAGTAATCTCATTTAGTTCAATGGATTTAAATACTATCTATACGCAAAAAAAAAAAAAAAAAAAATTTTTTTTTATACGCAGATCACTCTTAAATTGTTAACACTATTCCCGATTTAACTCAAGATTTATAAGTCCAACTGCCTATTTGACACCTACACCTCTAGAAGGGTACCTCAATAAGTCCAAAACAAAACTGTAGATTTATCCCCCTCAAAAAACTTGCCTTCGGGTCAATTCTGACTCACAGAGACCCCATGCATTTCAGAGTAGGCTGTGTCCCATAGGGTTTTCAGTGGCTGTGATATTTCAGAAGCAGATCAGCAGACCTTTCTTCCAAGAAGTCTCTGCATGGGTTCTAGCTGCCAACCTTTCAGTTAGTAGCCCAGCACTTAACTGTTTGCCCCTCCCAAACTGCTCTTCCTTCAGTCTTCTCCACTTAACAAATGACACCATCAATCACACAGTTATTCATAACTAAAATCTAGAAGAATTTATACTTCTCTTTCTCTCACTATTCCCTCCATTCAATCCACTAGCAAATGTTGTTGACGCTACCTCTACAACTTATCCTAATTCAGACCATTTATGTCATCTGTCTTACTGCTGACCAAGTCCAAGCTATCATCAGCTCTCCCTTTGACAGAGGCTTTCTAATTGGTTTTCTGCTTATGCTTTTTTCTCTTTACATTCAACTTCCCACAAAGTCACCACAATAATCTTTTGAAAATGTAAATTGATTTTGTTAATACACTTTACAAATTTTCCAATGATAAAAGATAAAATCAAATGTTTTATAATAGTCTAGAAAACCCTATAGGATCCAGTCCCTTTCTGCCTTTCCACATATATCTTGTATCAACCCTTCTGTCAATAAAGGATCCCTTACTAACCTTCTTTCTATTCCCCAGGAATTTCAAGCTCATCCTTATCTTATGTTTCTGCATTAACTGTTTCCTTTGCCTCAGGCATTCCTCTTGCGTGCAGATCTTTAGAGGGTTGGTGCCTATCCATCAGATCAGAAGCCACCTTCTAAGAGATTTTTTTGTTATTTAATCTAAAACAGCCCTCTTCCTCCAGTTGCCCTTAACCTATTTTATTTTCTTCATAGCATTTCATCTGTCTTTGAGATGGTCTACTTTTTTTTTTTTTTTTAACTTGTAAATTGTTTAGCTACTCCACTAAATGTAAGCTCCATGAGAGCTGGAACCGCATCTGTTCCATTTATTGTGGTATCTCCAGCATTAAGAACAGTGCCAGGAACATTGTAGTAGCTTAATAAATGCTTGTTGAATGAATAAATATTTGGAATGCAAAATAAAAATTCAATAAAGCCCAGTGACTTCTGAAAAAGGAGAGAAATCCCACATTTTAAGAAATACTCAAGTGATTTGAGGAATTGATATATTGGCAAACATGCAATAATTAAACAGAGGTCTCTGATCTCCTTCCTTTCCTGAGAACTGGCACTGATTGGATAAAAATTTGACACACTGTTTACAAAGTTTGTGATCATTCCAGAATGTCATGGTGCTTCTCCCAAACATGTACACTCCCCTTCAGACACAACTACACACAATGTCATCTGAAAAAAATCTCTGTCTCAGGCTTTTAGAGCTATGCAAGGAAATCTTGTATCTTAGATAAATTAATATGATCCTCAAGAAAATAAACCTGGTGACCTCTTAAATTCTCTACCAGATACTCTACAATTCTGTGACACAATGAAACATTCACTTGATGATCTGTGCTATAAAAGCAGGAAAATCTGACCTTTGAAAGAAGTTATAGAGACTGGTACCTCAGCAGTATCTTGTTGGCCCCCGATATTCCTTATCATCCACTAGAATGTACTGGAGACTTTTTTGGGATTTTACACTGAGATAATAATTAAAAGTCAACTTTACTGACAGTATCCTCTGCCCCAGGCTCTATTCCCATAACTGTATGATATATTATTCCCATTTTGGTAAGGAGAAAACTGAGGCCCAGAGAAATCAATTGACAGTGTACAGGTCAACAATGAGGAAAAGGCAGAAACAGGATTCAACCATAACAAGCCTGCCTCCAGACCTTACTCTTAATCTCCATACTAGGCCAACTCAGTTCCCACTCCCTGTTTCAGACCGGATAATACCTTGAAAGATAAAACTCATTAGGTTTTTACATTGCAAATAAAACATAAGGAAGATGTATATCATGGAAACATCTGACTTGACGTCCTCCAGAGAAGTGCCTTCATCCCACAAAAGTGGTACCTATGGCTCCTTAATTCATGACTATTGAGATACATGGTTGCCCACCCACTTTGTGTGACTCGCAGATTCATTAGGAAGCTACTTTCCCACTGACAGTACCTGCTGCCACAATGCAGGAGCCTTTATGACTGTTCAAAATGGAAAAACAGGGGTGGGCCACAAATTACAGTTTCTACAGGGCATTGTATGAGGTGTGTGCATTTTGGGTAGGAGAAAAAAATTTTGAAAATTTTTCTTTGCGATACGGTGTGTCTCTCTGGACTCTAAGGGGTGTCCAAGAATTAATGGAACATTGTATGTCCCTTGTGACTTGTAAGGTAGGATTGTTGGAGGGGAAACAACTCATACTATCTACCAAAAATTCGACAATACTCAATGATTCAGCATGCCACCATTAATGAAAACACGTGATATCAACAAAAAATTCAAAGCAGAAAATACTTGGGTCTTATAACGGTTAAGAGAAAAGTTGGTCTGCATCTGGTCAGCCACACTCCCAGAGTGGGCTTTGCCATTATCTCAGTGTTGGCAGGGATTTCTATGTTGTGGCCACTTTGTTTGAGTAATTACTGCCCTTGCACTTTCTCCTTCGGGAAAAAAGCTCATAGTATATACAACAGAAAAAAAAGAAAATCTATGTAGGTTTCTCAGTATGAACAAGTAATAAATCGTGGTAGCAAACATGTGAGATAGCCTTTTTTCATCAGAGTTAGAGATCTTTTTCATGTATTTTATTTCATTTACTATTTACTGGATTTTCTTCTAATCAAAGTGAATTCATTGGAGCCATATAAAAGAGTTTGTTCTTTAAAAAAAATCCACATATTTCAAAATACATTCTTTGTCCAAATCCAATCTTTCCCATCACATTATTGATCTATTGACTTTTCTTCTCAATCAAAAACCACTTCTTTTTATTCAACCGCATTTCAGAAATTATTATGAGAACCCCTATTATCATAAATATTTATATCTTACTCATACATTTTCCCCCTTCAGTATTCCCATTTTCCACTACAAATGTTTTCATCCTTAAATGCTTTTGTTCCATAATTATTTTGTTTTAGAAAATTGTTTATTCACTCCTGTCATTTAAAATCTTTTCCACACTTTCTCCTCTTGCTTTATCAATAGAGAAATTGACAAGGTCATACAAATTCAGTCTTATTCTTTCATTATGATAGAATTTATACTTTTTAGATTATTTTATAAGGAGCCTCGGTGGCACAGTCAGTCCCTACCAAAAATTTCTATTCAAGTTTGCAATAGAAAGCAGGAAAAATGTGTATTTCTCATAAACATCAATTAGAAAACAGCAAATTCCATTGTTATTTTATATACTTCTGAAATTGTGAACAATGGGATGGTATATGAGATCAAAGAGCCAACACTGACCTTGAACTTCTGAAAGTAAAATGTCTTCTTTCATAATTTGCTAGTAATGCCAGCTAAGGTTGTCAGGAATGTTTCCTGACTGCCCATCTGGGGATAGAAGTAACCAGCTCCACATAACTAGTGATTAACAAAATTTTGCTTTCTATTGTCTGTTCCATTTCTTGATTATGTGTCTATATTACTCCTTTTTTTCTTTTCTTTTCTTTTTGGGATTATTTTTCTACTTCTAGAGATTAAATGCTATAAGTGATAGGATAATGTCCACATGCCTACAAGGAAGACCAGTTAATACGCCTATTATTCAAATTTACACACCCACCACTAATGCCAAAGATGAAGAAATTGAAGTTTACCAACTTCTGCAGTCTGAAGTTGATCAGATGTGCAATCAAGATGCATTGATAATTACTGGTAATTGGAATATGAAAGCTGAACACAAAGAAGAAGGATTGGTAGTTGGAAAATACGGCCTTGGTGATACAAACAATGCCAAAGATTGCAAGACCAATGACTTATTAATTGCAAATGTCTTTTTTTTCATCAACATAAATGGTGGCTATACACATAGACTCCATCGGATGGAATACACAGGAATCAAATTGACTACATTGTGGGAAAAGGTGATGGAGAAGCTCAATATTGTTAGTCAGAACAAGGCCAGGGGTTGACTTCAGAACATCATTTGCTCATATGCAAGTTCAAGTTGAATCTGAAGAAAATTAAAACAAGTTCATGAAAACCAAAATACCAACTTGAGCATATCCCACCTGGATTTAGAGACCACCTCAAGAATAGATTTGATGCACTGAACACTAATGATCAAAGACCAGACCAATCATGGGATGACATCCAAGATATCATAAATGAAGAAAGCAAAAGACCATTAAAGAGACAGGAAAGAAAGAAAAGGCCAAAATGGATGTAAGAAGTGACTCTTAAACTTGCTCTTGAACATACAGCAGCTAAGGCGATTGGAAGAAATGATAAAGTAACAGTGCTGAACAGAAGATTTCAAAGGGTGGCACAAGAAGACAAAGAAAAGTATTATAATGAAAAGTGCAAAGACCTAGAGTTAGGAAATCAAAAGGGAAGAACATACCAGATGTTTCTCAAGCTCAAAGAACTAAAGAAAAAATTCTAGCCTCAGGTTGCAATGCTGAAGGACTCTATGGGCAAAATATTGAATGACTCGGGAAGCATCAAAAGAAGGTGTAAGCAATATGCACAGTCATTGTATCAAAAAGGATTGGTCGATGTTCAACCATTTCAGGAGTAAGTATACGATCAAGAACTGATGATATTGAAAGAAGAAATCCAAGGTGCACTGAAGGCATGGCAAAAAAAAAACAAAACAAAGCTGCAGGAATTGATGGAATGCAACTGAGATGCTTCAACAAACAGATGCAGTGCTAGAGGTGCTCACTTCTCTATGCCATGGAATTTGGAACATAGCTAGACCAAATAGCTGGAAACCAAAAAAAAAAAAAAACCCAGCGCCGTTGAGTCCATTTCGACTCATAGTGACCCTATAGGACAGAGTAGAACTCACCCATAGAGTTTCCAAGGAGCACCTGGTGGATTCGAACTGCCGACCCTTATGGTTAGCAGCCATAGCACTTAACCACTACACCACCAGGGTTTCCGCAAATAACTGGAAGAGATCCAAATTTGTGCCCATTCCAAAGAAAGGATAATCCAGCAGAATAAAGAAATTATTGAGCAATATCATAAATATCACATGCAAGTAAAATTTTGCTGAAGATAATTCAAAAGCAGTTGCAGCTGTACATCAACAGGGAACTGCCAGAAATGCAAGCTGGATTCAGAAGAGGACTGGGAATGAAAGCTATCATTGCTGATTGTCAGACGGATTTTGGTTGAATACAAAGGATACCAGAAAGATGTTTGCCTGTGTTTTATTGACTATGCAAAGGCATTCGACTCTGGGGATCATAACAAATTATGGATAACATTGCAAACAACAGGAATTCCAGAACACTTTCATTGTGCTCATGAGGAACATGTACATACACAGGAGGCAGCTGTTTAAACCGAACAAGAGGATACCGCATGGTTTAAAATCAGGAAAGGTGTGCATTAGGGTTATAGCCTTTCATCATACTTATTCAATCTGTATGTTGAGCAAGTAATCTGAGAAACTGGACTATATGAAGAAGAATGCAGCATAAGGATTGGAGGAAGATTCATTAACAACCTTTGAGATGAAAATGACACAACCTTGCCTGCTGAAAGCAAAAAGGACTTGAAGCACTTATTGATGAAGACCAAAGACTACAGCCTTCAGTATGGATCAGACTCAACATAAAGAAAACCAAAATACTCACAACTGGACCAATAAGCAACATCATGATAAATGGAGAAAAGATTGAAGTTGTAAAGCATTTCATTTTACTTGGATCCACAGTCAATGCCCATGGAAGCGGCAGTCAAGAAAGCAAACAATGCATTGCGTTGGGCACATCTGCAGCAAAAGACCTCTTTAAAGTATTGAAAAGCAAATATGTCACTTTGAGGACTCAAGCGCACCTGACCTAAATCATGGTATTTTCAGTTGTCTCACATTCTTGATAAAGCTGGACAATGAATAAGGAAGGCCAAAGAAGAATCTATGCCTTTGAATTTGATGTTCATGAAGAATATGGAACATACCACAGGCTGCCAGAAGAACAAACAAATCTATCTTGGAAGAAGCAAAGTCAGAATGCTCCTTAGAACCGAGGGCGGAGAGACTTGGTCTCCCGTAGTTTGGATATGTTGTCAGGAGGGACAAGTCCTGGAGAAGGACATCACGCTTGGTAAAGTAGAAGTTTAGTGAACAAGAGGAAGACCCTCAATGGAGATGGACTGACACAGTGGCTGCACCAATGTGCTCAAGCATAGCAATGACTGTGAAGATGGCACAGGACCAGACGGTGTTTTGTTCTTTTTCCTGATTTTAAACCATGCGGAACAAACTCAAAGGCACCTAACAAAAACAACAACGGACAGTAAACACAGAAAGATGATTTATACTGTTGTGTTCTTTTTCCAACATATATGAGGGTTCTTAACATCTTGAGTTCCCTTGTCCATTGCTAGTTATTCTTAGAATGATCTTGCTTAGGTTTGAGTCACTTGTGTTTTATCTCTTCATTCATGGTTTACACCTCAGTTTCTTTAAACAAGAAACTCACCACTGGATATAGAAAATTCCATTTCTACCCTTTTACAGAGGTTTCAGTTAAAAAAGAAAGTTGACTGCTTTATTATCTTCAAACTCAACCTCTACCTGTATATGTTTCTCTTTGAATAGTAACAATTATTTTTATGTTCTTTTAGAATTCAATTGTCATTCCTTTAATCTTCTTGTATTTTTCGCAGTAATCCATACAATCTTGGCATGATTCATAGAGGGATATAATACTAATAAGCAGAAGCAACAACAATCATTTATTGAAACTTTACATGTTCTGAGTTACATGCTAAAAATTAGTTACATACATTACCTCGTTTAATCCTCTTTGGAAAACTTTGAGATACAAATTATTTTCTCCATTTCACAGATAAAAAGTTGAGGACGAAAGAGGCAATATTATCTTCGCAAAGTCATACAACTAGTAACTAATGGAATTTGGATCTAAATACAGGTTTTTCTAACCTGTGCTCTTGCCAACTCCATTTTAATTTTCCCAAGGGTATAACCTTGTTTTTGGCCAATGCCTTCAGAGCAGCTTGGACTTCTTCCTTCAGTACCAATGGTTCCTGATCATATGCTACCATGTTAGTGAAAACCAAGGCTCCAGGAATTGACAGAACATCAATTGAAATGTTTCAACAAATGGATGCAGTGCTGGAGGTGCTCGCTCGTCTATGCCAAGAAATATGGAAGACAGCTTCCTGGCTAACTGACTGGAAGAGATACATATTTATGCCTATTCTCAAGAGAGGTGATGCATCCAAAAGCAGAAATTATAGAACAATATCATTAATATCACACGCAAGCAAAATTTTGCTGATGATCTTTCAAAAACGGTTGCAGCTGTGTATCGGCAGGGAACTGCCAGAAATTCAGGCTGGTTTCTGAAGAGGATGTGGAACCAGGTATATCATTGCTGATGTCAAATGGATCCTGGCCAAAAGCAGAGCATACCAGAAGGATGGTTACCTGTGTTTTATTGATTATGCAAAGGCATTTGACTGTGTGAATCATAGCAAATTATGGATAACACTGTGAAGAATAGGAATTCCTGAACACTTAATTTTGCTCATGAGGAACCTTTACATAGATCAAGAGGCAGTTGTTCAGACAGAACAAAGGGGACACTGATTGGTTTAAAGTCAGGAAAGGTGTGCATCAGGGTTGTATCCTTTCACCATAACTATTCAATCTGTATGCTGAGCAAATAATCCGAGAAGCTGGACTATGTGAAGAAGAACGGGGCATCAAGATGGGAGGAAGGCTCATTAAACAACCCTGCGTTATGAAGATGACATAACCTTGCTTGCTGAAAGTGAAAAGGATTTGAAGCACTGACTAATGAAGACTAAAGACCACAGCCTTCAGTATGGATTGCACCTCCACATGAAGAAAACAAAAATCCTCACAACTGGACCAATGAGCAACATCACGATAAATGGAGAAAAGATTGAAGTTGTCAAGGATTTCATTTTACTTGCATCGACAATCAATGGCCATGGAAGCAGCAGCCAAGAAATCAAATGACGCATTGCATTGGGTAAATCTGCTGCAAAGGACCTCTTTAAAGTGTCAAAAAGCAAAGTTGTCACCTTGAAGACTAAGGTGCACCTGACCCAAGTCATGGTATTTTCAATTGCATCATATGCATGTGTAAGCTGGACAATGAATAAGGAAGAACAAAGAAGCATTGACACCTTTGAGTTGTGGTGTTGGTGAAGAATATTGAATATACCATGGACTGACAAAAGGACAAACAAATCTGTCTTGGAAGAAGCACAACCAGAATGCTCCTTAGAAGCAAGAATGGTGAGGCTGCATCTTACATACTTTGGACATGTTGTCAGGAGGGATCAGTCCCTGGAGAAGGACATCATGCTTGGCAAAGTACAGGGTCACAGGAAAAGAGGAAGACCCTCAACAAGGTGGATTGACACAGTGGCTGCAACAATGAGCTCAAACATAACAATGACTGTAAGGATGGCAACTTGACGGCACCTAGCAACAACAAGGATAAAACCAATAAATTATATTTTGCCATTTACCAAATTAACTTTGGGCTCTATTATGATATACAATTTGGTTATAGGTAGCCTTAATTTTAGGAGCCCTGGTGGCACAAAGTTTATGTGCTTGGCTGTTAACCAAAAGGTTGGCAGTTTGAGCCCACCAGTAGTTCCATGGGAGAAAAGACCTGATGATGTGATCCTGTAAGATTTACAGCCTAGGAAACCCTGTGGGACAGTTATACTCTGTTGTATACAGTCATTATGAGTTAGAATCAATTTGACAGCATACTACAACAGCCTTAATTTAAGAAAGGTATCACAGTGTCTATGATATTTGGAGCAAATGAAGATAAAAGGTAGCAGCAATGAAATTCTTTTGTCTCACAGCTTCCACAAAGGCCAAAGGGACAGAGGACTCCATGGTAGTTTTTTCATTTCTACCACTCCTGATCCAGGCTGATCAGCCACCATATAAAACAAACCAAACCAAACCAACCAAACCTAACCCCATGCCGTTGAATTGATTCCAATTCATAGTGACCCTACTGGACAGAGTAGAAATGCCCCATAGGGTTTCCAAGGCTGTAAATCTTTACAGAAGCAGACTGCCACATCTTTCTCCTGTAGAGCTGCTGGTTGGGTTTGAACCACTGACCTTTTGGTTAGGAGCTGAGCCTTTAACCACTGTGCCACCAGATTTCCTTAGTCCCCATTTACTCACCTCCAATGTTTTACCTAATTTGTTGGTGTCTCTGTACCTTTACTGTACCTTTAGTGAGACTCTGGAATTGACTCTTTTTTGACCACCTGATCTAAAACTTGGACTTGTTTTTTTTGTGTAACCATACTCTCAATTTTCTCCCCTCCTGGTCACCTCTTTTCACACATTAGTTACTGTTCAGCTTCACCTGTCTCATCTACCTAACAGAGCTACTTCCTCCATTATGGGCTAATTCCTATCCAGTCCCTTAACAGGCCATCTTGATTCTCATTTGGCAATTCTCACTTGATTACCACTGCTTAGAAGTCTTGACATCATATAATGCATTTTGGAAATTAATACTGGCTTGGAACAGACTTGAATTTGCTTTAGCATTTTAACTCACTGAACTTGAGATTTTAGCAGTCCAAAAGAGTGGAGACATCAGTTGGTTTACTCAGCTTTCTACCAGGTTCTGGTTGTCCCTATAATATTACCCTCTTTAACAGGTGAACTTATGTCTGAGGTGACTTATTCCTAAGGTTATGCCATATATGACAGGCATGGTGTTTATAATGAATGAGTGATGGATAGACATATGGATAGACACACACATGTGTCTATACGAGTGTGTACCTATATGTATAAATTTTCTAAACTACATCTTTGAGACATAGACAAAAAACTTTAAAAGCTATTTCTTGAAAAAAAGAAAGCAGGAACCTTACTTTTCTTTCAAATATAAATATCAAATTAGCTCATTCTCGGTGTCTGGAACATTTTTGAGATATAAGGAAGAAGAAAAATAATAAAAAGAATAACCTTGAAATTGACTGTAATATGCCACTAAATCCTCCCTAATGGCTTTGGAATAAATCAATGTTAAATGATGTATGTGTACACAATCAGGAAAATATTTAATGTATTATTAATTAAAATTAATTACAGGAACACATCAACAGGCTTTAGTTGTCATCAATGATATTTATTTCTTAAGTCCTCTAGTGGAAAGGATAAAAGCATTTGATGATTGTCAATAACATTGACTTCACACTAATGGACACAGAAATAGGCCTCCTCACCGGGTTGATATTAGGTCAGTTTTCTCTGGAGGAAAATACTCTTTACTCTTTGCATTAAAGACATCCTTTAGAAGATTTGGCTGCAAAGTGGAATTTCCTTTTATAGAGATAGTTACTTTTATGCTGTAAGTAAGATTGTTTAGTAAGTCAATCAATCTAGTTACATTTACTGAATATCTAACAGGAAAGAATGCAGACAATGCAATACTAAGCCTATGACTGTTTTTACTTGCTCTGAAAAAACTGGTGGAAAAGTATTTCTTTGCTTCTGGTCAAAATGCCAAGTCTCAGTCCATGTATAAGATGATCTTGTTACAGCAGCCCACATCACTTTATGAAATAGATAGGCTTTTTGTAAATTAAATCTTAATTGGTAAAACTAACCTCTAAGCAATTTTGCTATGAATTGTTGTAGTAATGAACAAACGAGAATGAAGAAACTTTTTATAACATTCTAATATATGTTCAAAGCCTTTTTTATTTTCCTCTTTTTGTCGATACTGGGAGTTTATAAAAAGAGCACAGTTATAACTTCCTGTCTATACATTGATGGTGGTATAGCTGTGTTTCTCCGCTTTGTTTAAATTAAAGATTACAGTTGGAATTGATTTATATAAAAGTGGTATATTTATACCCAACAATTGATTGTGACTTATTTAGGGGAAGAACATGTCTCTTGTTGTATCCCCAGAGCCTAATGTATAAGAGACTTGGTGAGGGTGCTTACTGAATGGAATAAATGAATAAATAGAGCCTCTATAAAGTTAATGGCTTTACCCATTCAAAAAAGAAGAAATCAGTAGAGTAGAATGTGAAAATCACCTACTAAATAGGATTCTATTTCATATGTAAATTAAGAGGTGTTGAACTAGATTATCTACAGTCACTCAGTTTATTAACTTATTACTCATGGGTGAGTTCAGGAGGTGCCAAATTGAGATTTAGTTATATTTTTGCATAAAGTATAAGAATGCATGTACATACGAAAATGGTAGGATAACAATATTTAACAGGCATAGAAGAAAATAGCTCAGAAGTGAATTTCTACAACATTAGTGTTAAGTGAGATCTCATTTCAGTGGGCCCAAATTAGTCTTTCTAAGGATATTAATTTGCTGTACAATTTTCTTTCTTGGTTTGTGTTTATCAACCAGGAGCCACCTTTTTCTTATACTTTTTTAAAAAATATATAGTTTATCTGATTTTTGTTGTTGTTGAGACTATATACAGCAGAGCATACACCAATTCAACAATTTCTACATGTACAGTTCAGTGACATTGACTACTGTCTTTGAGTTTGGCAATCATTCTCACCATTCGTTACCAAGTTGTTCCTCCCTCATTAACATAAGCTCACTATTCCCTAAATTTCCTATCTAATCTTTTGAGTGGCTATTACCAATTTGATCCCATAGAGACAGAGCTTAAAAGAACACAATGCTCAAGGGAAACATTCTTTACTAGTTATTAAAACTATTGTTTGGTTTAAGAAGACTTCAGGGGCTATTTTTAGTTGAAGGTTTAATAAATATTCACTGTACTTTTAAATTGCCGTCACAATATTTTCACAGTCTTGATGGAATTCCCTAGAAACCTATGCTCTCCATTGAACTTCTAGGTCCAGTCCTCCATAATCATGAAATTTTGCTGATTTTCCACAGGGTAAGTGATATTGAACAATATGTTTATGCTTTTATAAAGTTGGGTTAAATATCTTCTCACCAACAGGGACATTGTGTTATTAAACTGTTAGAACCTCAGTTAATTGAAACTTGTTTCTATTTCAACTGCATGAAACAAAAAGAGAAATTATCTTTCCATAATTATGAGTTAGCAAATTATTTCCTTGCTACTAAATGCAGCATTGCTTGCCTACGAATAGGTATTATGGTATAATTTGAATTCCATAAGCATAACACATCAATATCTCATCTCTTTTTGCTCAATATAAAATACTCTTCATTGTATTTCATTCGATACCTAACCTGTGTAATTTTCAGCATATGTAATTTTCATCTTGAGGATGATGGATTTTAAATGCTGTTTATAAAAAGTTATAGAAAGGTAAATGATTGAGGCTCTGTTTCACTTTTTAGACCTCCCAGTTAGTGTGATCTGATGGTTATAAAGGGATTAAAACTTTCATGCCAACCCACTGAGAAATGTTCCAGTGTGATTCCTTTGTAGATGGCATAAAGCAGTTGGGTGATATTTTCAGATAAATAAAGACATTGACTTAAAAACACAATTGCATAAACATGATGTGGAAGGCACAGGTCTGGGGAGTCGATTTAACACTTCTATTTAACCCCAGTCTTTATATTTATTCTAAAATTTCTTCACATAAAAACTCCCAACAGACAAAGATTTGCCCACATTTAAATTTCAGGCTATAGACATAACCATTTCATCATGCTGCTCTTGGATTTTTTTTTTTTTTTTTTTGGAGTACGGTTTAATTTTCTTTCATCACTGTAATGGGTCAGAGTGTGCAGAACAGTGATTTTAACAAAATTGCCTTTTTAAGAAAAGGTCTTACAATTACCTGATGGATTGATAGAGATAACTACGGCTGGCTGAATCCTCACTAGATCCATCAGAGAAATCCAGAGAACGAATGATCAGGACATTTACCAAAAAAAAATAAAATAAAATAAAAATAAAACAAATGCCACAGATGTAATTCAAAATATCAATCAAAAAAGGCTGGAGCAACTCAAGGTTTGAAAACATCTAAACCGTAATGGGAAGATAGGGATGATGAAAGAGGAATGATTCAAAATGGAGTGAGCTGGTTGAACAGGTATACATCTGGCTCACCAAGTCC
Source organism: Elephas maximus indicus (assembly GCF_024166365.1). Taxonomy (NCBI): domain Eukaryota; kingdom Metazoa; phylum Chordata; class Mammalia; order Proboscidea; family Elephantidae; genus Elephas; species Elephas maximus. The sequence continues at coordinate 51,511,775 of NC_064824.1, read as the reverse complement.
ACTGGGTTTGTGGCCTAATTAATAGGGCTGTAGAGATTTAGAAAAATAAAAACTAGATTCAGAAAACTACAGCAAGTCCCAGAGATTAATAATACTGGGAGAGAAAAAAACAAGCTTCAAATGCATTTAAACCTGGAAAATAAAACTGAGGCAAAGTAAATCAGAAATCAAAATGAATACTGGACAATGAAATTTTAAAAACTGTAAAATGGAACTTGGTTACATCAAAAATAGACTGCAAATATTATTTGTGATATAAATCTATTATAGTGAAAACTCAGTTAATAAATGTAATATATTAAAGGGCTTTAAAGGTTGACCTAAACTGACTGGACAATATAGCCTCCTACTCATGGAGATAAAATAAATAAATAAATGAAAAAGAAGGATGGGAACTCTTCTTTAATGCAGAAGCTAGTTGACCATTTCTGGGGAGACATTATACAGATGATTTATGCATTGGTAAGTGTTTTGGATTGAATTGTGTCCCCCCAAAATATGTGTTGTAAATCCTAACCTCTATGCCTGTGGTTATAATCCCATTTGGAAATGAGCTGTCTTCGTTATGTTAATGAGACAGGATTAGAGTAGGGTGTGTCTTGAGTCAACCTCTTACAAGATATAAAATGAGCAGATTAAGCAAGCGGAGACAGATGGGAAAGACATGGCAAGCCACATGAAGATCCTCCAGAGAAGAAACTCAAGAGACAAGGACTTTCCTTCAGAGCCAACAGAGAGGGAAAGCCTTCCCCTAGGACTGGCACCATGAATTCGGACTTCTAGCCTCTTAAACTGTGAGAAAATAAGTTTCTGCTTGTTAAAGTCATTCACTTGTGGTATTTCTCTTATAGCAACACTACATAACTAAGAATTTGAAACCAGGAGAGTGAGGTCCTGCTCTAACAGATAACTAAAATGTGGAAGTGGTTTTGGAATTGGGTAATGGGTAGAGGCTGGAAGAGTTTTAAGGGACCTAATAGCAAAGGCCTAGGTTGCCTTGAAAAAACTGTTGGTAGAATTATGGATATTAAAAGAAATTCTGGTGAGGGCTCAGAAGGAAGTGAGATGAATCATAGAGAAAGTCTCTATCACTTTAGAAAATAATATGGTGCCAGCAACAGAATGTTGCTAGAAACCTGGACATTAAATGAGCTTTTCATGAGGCTTTAAAAGAAAATGATGAACATGTGATTAGAGGAAGGGCAAAGCTTTTTATGCAGTGGCAAATAACTTTTCTGAATTATGTTCAAATGTTTGGTGGAAGGTGGAACTTGTAAGTGATTCTCTTGGTTATCTAGTGCAGCTATAACAGAAATACCACAAGTGGATGGCTTTAGCAAAGAGAAATTTATTCTCTCACAGTCTAGTAGGCTACAAGTCCAAATTCAGGGTATCAGCTTCAGGGGACAGCTTTCTCTGTCAGCTCTAGAGGAAGGTCCGTGTCATCAATCTGCCCTTGGCCTAGGAGCTTCTCCACCCAGGAACCTCAGGTCCAAAGGACACGCTCTGCTCCCAGCACTGCTTTCTTGGTGGTATGAGGTCCCCATGTCTCTCTGCTTGCTTCTCTGTTTTATATCTCAGAAAAGATTGGCTTAAGATACTAATTCTATAGATCTCATCAATATAACTGCCATTTATCCAACTCATTACATCATAGTGATAGGATTTACAACACATAGGGAAATCATATCAAATGACAAAATGGTAGGCAATCGCAATACTGGGAATCATAACCTAGCCAAGTTTACAGATATTTCTGGTGGGCACAATTCAATCCATGGCAACAATAGACTTGGATATTGGCCGATGAGATTTATAAGAAAGATCTTAAAAGGACCACATGGTTTCTCTGTACTGCTTATAATAAAATGCAAGAGGAAAGATACGGACCTAAAAATGATCTGTGCAAAACAAAAACAGAACTCAAGGATTTGGAAAATTCTATTGTACAAGCTAAGGACACATGTCCTAGAATGTTTACCAAGGATGTGGCTACACAACCTTTTGTTAAAGAGATTAAGCCTGTGACTGAGGGGTTTAACCAACTACCACAGCAGAAAACCCATCAGCTTAGATTGAAGGGGATAGAGAAAAAAAAAAAAGGAGAGAATGCTGTCTGCCTCTTGGAATTGTACAGGCAGGAAACAGGCCAAAGGTGCTACATATGTTAGCCTCCGAGAAAAGAAAAAGACCATTCCTGGAGCAACTCAGAGGTCAGCAGAACTGTTGGAAGGAGCACGAGAAGCAGGGCCTTCTGGGTTTCAATGGGTGGGGCCATGGTCTCCTGGACCATTCAAAGGGTGGGACCACAGCCTCCTAGGTTTCAAAGAGTCAGATTTTCTCCAGCTTGGTTCCAGAGTGTGCGGCTGCTGTTAAGGTGTGCCAGGAGGATGGGGCTGCCACCCAAAGCTAAGGGGATGGGGCTGCCATCCCAAGGGACAGAACAGGGCCTACCAGGCAAAGAGGGTGAGGTTGCCACTCAGATGGACTAGAAGAATGGGGTTGCCTTAAGTTGAGGGAGCAGTGTTGTCATCCCAGAGGGCCTAGAAGGTAGAGATGGGTCTCTATCCAGAATCCAGAGGGTGTGGCCAACATCCAGATTCTGGAGGGTGGAGATGTTGCCCAGATGGTTTCAGAGAAGAGAGGATTATATTCAAGCCTTGAGAGTTATTATAATTTGTTCAGCTGGGTTTTGTCTTGATAGGTGATTGTTGGAACCCTGATGGTGCAATGGTTAAAAGCTACGGCTTCAAACCAAAAGGTCGGCAGTTTGAGTCCACCAGCCATTCCTTGGCAACCCTATGGGGCAGAGTTCTACTTTGTCTTGCTGTGTCACTATGAGTTGGAATTGACTCGAATTGACTCAACAGCAATGGCTTTGGTTTTTGTTACTGGGAGGTGCCTGTTATGCCTTTTTTCCCACCAGTTTCTCCCATTTGTAATGGAAATGCCTACCTGTGCCTGTTCCACCATCATACTTCGGAAACAGATAACCTGTATTCTAGATTTCACATGTTCACAGATGAAGAGGAATTTTGGTCCCGGATGAACTATGCCTAACTTCTCACCCATATTTGACTTAGAGGATTCAGAAGATGAGATTTTGGACTGGGAGTTAAGACTTTTGGGATGATGTGATGGGGTAAATGTGTTTTGCATGTGGGAAAGAGAGGAATGTGGGGGGGGGTCAAAGAGTAAAATGTTATGGATTGAATTGCATCCTCCCAAAATATGTTATAAATCCTAGCCGCTGTGGCTGTGGTTATAAATTTCATTTGGGAATGAGTTAACTTTGTTATGTTAGTGAGGCAGGATTAGTATAGGGTGTATGTTGAGTCAGTCTTTGACAAAGTATAAAATGAACAGATTAAGGGACTGGGAAGAGACATGCTAAGTCACATGAAGATTGTCCGGGAGCAGAAACTCAGAAGAGAGAAAGACCTTCCTCCAGAACCGACAGAGAAAGAAAGCTTTCCCCTAGGCCCGGCACTTTGAATTCAGACTTTTAGCATTCTAAACTTTGAGAAAATAGAATTTCTGTTTGTCAAAGTGACCTACTTGTGGTATTTCTGTTATAGCAGTGCTAGACAGTAAGCGTAGCAGTTAGCTTTTGCTGTAGAACAAACCACCCCAAAACTTAGTGCCTAAAATGATAACCAATTATTTAGGTTACAATTCTACAGGTGAGAAATTTGATAGGTTTTAGCTGTTTTTTTTTTTTTCTTTCCTTTTCTGGTCCCAGGCCCCTCTTGCATTTGTGGAGAACTGTTCAGTTGGCAGGGGCTAGCTAGTTTATGATGACTTTGGCTAGGAAGGCATGGATCAACTAGACCTCTTTCCACATGGTCTCTCACCCTCCAATAGGCTAGAATTGGCCTGCTTACATGGCAGTCCCTCTTCCAAGAAAGAAGGATGAAAACACACAAGACTCTCCAGTCCTAGGTTTAGAACTTAACTATATCACTTAAGCCACTAAAACAAGTTACAAGATCAGCCCAGATTCAGTTAGATTCACTCCTTGATGGGAAGGGAGGAATTCATGGCCATTTTTTATACTCTGCCACAATACATGTTAGAATGAAAACTTCTAAGAATCATTTCAATTATTATTGCCTATGTTTCTGTAAAAATAATAGGGCATCACCTTTACTGTGGTCACCTAATTGTTTCCATATTCTCACTGTCTACTTTATTCCTGTTACCTACTTCTGAAGGGATAGCTCAGTCAGTGTCTATCCTCTGTGGTGGGGCTTAGTGGTGGTGGCATTTCTTACCTGAAACTGTGAGCAAACTAAATCAAATACAGCAGTCAAGGGTGAGTTACCTTAAGAAATGGGTAAATTTGGTTGCCAAAATAATTAAGGCCTCAGAGAAGTACCAGAAGCTAAAGTATGAAGTCTTGGGAAATCCAGAGCTAGAATTCAAGGATGAGGAGTCACTGCCCAAGGCACATGTGAATAATGTTGGTAGAAAAACTGAGCCATGTTTATTAGAGTATGACACAGGAGCTGGTTTTCTACATTCAAAGACCAAGAAACTGAGTGGATATTATTATTTTACTAAATAATACAGAAGTATATAATACTAATAGGTAGCATTTATTAAGCATTCAATATGAGGCAGAAAATGGCCTAGGCATTTTACATTTAATCCTAAAGCAATCTTGTGAGTTAGACACTGCCGTTGATCTTATTTTATACAAAAGGTATCAATTAGCACTCTGTATTAGAGCAACATGACAAACATCACGTAGCTGGTAAGGGCCAAAGCTAGGAACTGAACCCAAGAAAGTCTGCCTCAAAATCTTCTGCTTTGGACCACAAAATTATGTGGTTATTCCAAAGAACATCATAGCTGAAAGAAATGTGAGAATCCATCTAGTTACATATCAGAAGGATTAATAACTGACTGGAGTCCCTGGGTGGTACAAAGGGTTAAAGCACTTGAGTGCTAATGAGAAGGCTGGAGGTTCTATTCCACCCAGAGGGTCCTTGAGAGAAAGGCCTGGTATTATGGATTGAATTGTGTCCCCCTCCCCCAAAATATGTGTTGAAGTCTTAATCCCTATACCTGTGGATGTAATCTATTTGGAAATTGGGTTTTCTTTGTTATGTTAATGAGGCCATATTGGTGTAGGGTGTGTCTTAAACTTAATCACTTTTGAGATGTAAAAAGAACAGATTAGGCACAAAAACAAGCAAGGACAAATGGGGGAAGTAAGGATGCCACCTGGAGATCAACAAGGAACCAAGGAATGTCAGGGCTAGAGAAGCTGAAACATGAATTTCCCCCCAAAGGGATAGATAGACAGCCTTTCTCTGGAGCCAAGGCCCCAGATTTGCACTTCTAGCCTCTTAAATTGTAAGAAAATAAATTTCTGTTTGTTAAAGCCACCCACTTGTGGTATTTCTGTTACAGCAGTACTAGAAACTAAGACACCAGGTGATCTACTTCCAAAAAATCAGCCTTTGAAAATGCTATGGAGCACAGTTCTACTCGGACACATGTGGGGTTGCCGTGAGTTGGAATCAACTCGACAGCAACTGGTTTTAATAATTGAACAAAAGGTACATATGTGGGCAATATCCGAGCTAGAGCCATAATCTAATTTAGGTTTATACAAACACACACACAAATGCACAAACACACCAACCTTGAGAGAAATGTTTATATTGTATATGTATAAAAACAACTATTTATAGATAATTGATAAATGTATCGATTTTACAAATATGCTTACTTTCTTTGTAACACCCATCAGAGTGTGGATCACATCTTGCTCAATAAAATCTTTCTGAAACAAACTTAAATAGCCAGACAAAAACAAAGGTGCTCCTTTAAGGATTTTAGTTTCAAAAATATACATGGAAAATGGGTCATCATTTCCCCGCATTACTCCATGCTTCAGTTACATAGCACAACCTACCTTCTCAATGATGCCTTGTATTTTCGTTTTCTCTTACCTTTCTGAATTTCCTAGCTTTCTCACCAATGCCATCTTCACTCCCAACCCCCATTCTTCCAAAGTGTAGTTCATCCCTATGGCCCATCTCAAATGCCATAACCTCCTTGGCTACCTCTGTTCACAAAGGTTGCATAAGACTTATTATATTGCTAGATAGTTACGATCCTACATCAAACTATGAGTTCCTTGGAAGCAGGAGCTTGGCTTTATGTTTCTTCAGATCCCTATTGCACAGCATATTTTTTGTTTTTGTTGTTTTTGTGAGTTGCCATCGAGTCGGCTCTGATTCCTGGCAACTTTACGAATAACAACTCAACTTTTCCCAGTCCTACACCATCTTCATGTTTGTGCACAGCATACTACAGGCTACAAAATACATTCTATATAAAGGTTTACGAAATAGTCTCATTTATAACAAGGTGTTTTCAGAACACCCATCCACACATAGGTATACTGTTGCAAATCAGCATCACTCTAAAAATGGACATGGATCATAAGCAAAACCATCTGACAAGTACTTCCAGTAAGAAAAAAAAAAAACCTCAGGATTAATTTAGAATGTGTTTCACTTCTCTGTCACAGCAGCAGTGTTCACTGGGATAAACCAGTCTGATGTATCATTTCTGGTATCTTCATCTCCTGTCTGGCCTTTCCAAACCTCCAAGATTTAGTTAGGAAAGAAGATACACAAAGAATAACCTATTCCTTTAACATTCGGTAACACAAATGGTAAGAATGTCTTTGTGTGAAAGGGGAGAAGACACCAAATATATAGCCAAAGAATGAACCATAATTGGATTATCATTTTCTTTACATGGTAACAACAACAACAACAAAAAACCAAACTCATTGCCTTTGGTTGACTCTGACTCATAGCGACCCTATAGGACAGAATAGAACTGCCCCATACGGTTTCCAAGGAGCACCTGGTGGATTCAAACTGCTGACCTCTTGGTTAGCAGTCATAGCTCTTAACTACTATGGCGCCACAGTTTTCTTACATTGTATGAAACCGTGATAAACAAGGACATAAATGTTAGTGATCTTCCTTGAACTGAAGCCATGCAGTGAGCACTATCACATTCAGAGCAAAGCAGCAATTACTGTAACATATGTATATGTGAACACTTGGAAACACCCAGTCTATGATGAAAAGCAGTTGATGTAATGCTGTATGACTCAAAAAGAACATGATCATCTTTCTGTCTCACAAGATTTATTGCCATTTTTTCCAGGGATTCACTAAAATTTATTAACTAATTTTCCAAGACACAATATGACCCCTTCCTATGATATAGCCATGCTCATTAAATCATATATTTCTTTTGCAGTGCTTATTTTTGAGATCAAGGGCTACATTTTCAGCCAGTCTATCTTAACAGATTGCCTTAGACAGCATTCTATCACATTAAAAAAAAAAAAAAAAAATCACATTAGGTTTAAGAAAATAGCCATTCTAACTTATAATCAGTTTTACTAGGGAGCAGCAATCTAATTCTTATTGATTTCGAGTCAACTTTTACATACCCATCTGCTCCATTTTAAGCTAGACTTGTGCAAATCAATGCATCTCTAGCATCAACATGCACTAAGTAATCAATGAGTAAGGAAAATCATTATTTACTGCTCAGTAATTGGGTTTACATTCAAATAAAATATAATAAAATGTGCAAGGCCATTTTGGAAGAAAAACAATTGACCCATGAATCACAAGCAGATTGTCTTACTTTATACTGTTTTGAATGAAGCAGAATCTCAGGAATTTTACCAGGAAGATAAGGAGAAGTTCATAAGTCTTACCTTGCCTGGTTCGAGCCTTCAAGTCTTAAGATGGTTGTCAACACTTTATGATCTTTTAATTCTAGTAACCCTTCAGTACATAAAGAGTAGTCACAGGCACTGTGGCTGCAGCAGCAATCCTTTTAGCTGGATTATGGTCAGCTCTAGTGCTGATCTGGTCTCTACCCACCTGTTCACCCTTGGCTCTGAACCATCACTTTAATTTTCCCTCTTGTCGTTTGAATTTGGAGTATATACTTGGCCTCTCTAATGTTTGAATTTCAGTTTTCCATTTGTGGATTATAGCTTGGACTTGTCCCCCCAGCACTCTGTCTTCAAGATCATCTTGAATGGGACATCTGGTCTAGTTCCAACTCCATTTGAACTCCCATCTCTGGTAATTCTAACTGCCTGATTGCTGCTTTGGCTCCCCTGTGAAGTTTAGGTTAGTACTGTCGAATAACAGCAACAGAAATAGAAGTAAGTGCAATACCTCGTTGTTCTGATTCACCACACTTTATTAAGGCAGCCCTACGAGCAGCAGGACAGATAAGCCTAGGCTCCTGCTGCACAGCATAAGTGAACAGATGGGCTGCGATGAAATTGCCCATCGAAATTTGTTTTGTCCTATTTTATTACAGTTATTCACACAAGGAATTCAGATTGAAATAAGGAACGGCAGAAAACATGTTCTGTTTTTAGTGAATTTTAGTGAGTTAACAAATTCACAGCAGCATGAATGCAAGCAGCACATTTCTTTCATTGTAACGTCTTGTAAACTAACAGAGCTGGAGACTGCACTTGGCAAGTATCTAAGTAGTAAAGTTAGCTATATAAAAACTGGAATGATGCGAAAAAAAAATGAGCAAGCACTCTTAAAAAAACACGCAAATTTGTAAATCACATTAGCAACTTGGGATATATATTTTTTTTTAAGTACAATTTATTTTTAATCCTGAGAAGAAAACATAATCAAGATAAACAAGCAAACAAAACCAAGATGGGAACAATTATGATCCTTACTTGCAGTATGGTATACCTTTCTTATTATTTAGAGCAAATAATTATCAAGTTATTACACAGCATGGAAATCTCAAATTCAGCGATTTTGAACCGAGGTATTGTTTTAATATAAAAGGCACTGTTAAATTTTACAGAAAAGTGAACGCAGTTCTCTACATGCATATAGAGTTGGTTCATAATGATAAATTATCCCTCAGCTTGTTGATCTTTAGAGTATCCAGTAAAATATAACCTACTCTGGTTTATTTCCAGTAAAGAATAGAGATTAAAAAAAAATGGAAACACCAAAATTGACCTAAAATAAATCATCTTATGAAAAAGAACACAAGATTTTCTAAGATGAGCAATACACTAAAAGAAAACAAGGGAAAAAATAATATCAGGGATAAACTGAGTCACTATTTCATGGTGATAGAACTTGCTGTTTAGAAGAACAGCTTTCTCAGTTTCAATGTATACGTGTAGAGCATCATGTAATTTGTATAAAAGCAAAGCAAATCAGAAGAGGTTTTCTAGAAGTCAAGTATATCATAAACAGAGTACAAAATATTCACATTCTACAAGAATATTTACAGTTTGAAAGGACATAGTCCACTCAAAGCTAAGGTATACTCAAAATTTGCTGAGATGAGTAAATTAGAATCCCGGTAGAGAGGATCAAAAGAGTCAATTGCTTAATCTAAATAATGGAGAAAAGTTATTTTATTCAGTCATTTAATAAGTAGTCTATTTTACAAGCCGATTTGAACATAATATTGTTGCAAACTGTCAAGCTTTATTTCCTAAGAGGCACAGACTAAAAGACCAATGATAACTATCCATTACTCAAATTGAACGTCATGGCTCAAGCTGAATATCGAATGTGACTCATATTGAGGTATTAGAAGGTATCCTGACCACCCCACTGAATGATCAGCTGTCTGTTGACCAACACTCCCATAAGAGCTTCAATATGAAGCTTCGTTACAGATGAGGACTTGGAGGATCAGAGTATTTCCGTAGCTTGCCTAACGTCACAAAGGAAATACAGAAAAGTCTTTCTTCAACTTCTCTCCACCAAATGTAATGCCTTGTGATTCCCTTGTACTAGTGACTAAACTTAGGTAACTAAAGGACTTGTATTCCTGAAATATCAGTGGCCTCTGACTTCCTACACTGGGCATGTAGTCAAGTGAGAAACCAGGAACAGGTATGGCACCCTAAGTCAAACGCTGAACACTAATAAGGTTATGGGAATTCACAAGGAGTATTAAAATCAAAGACAGCACTCTTATCAATAACACGTACATAGAAAAAATTAACAGTCACCTAGCTTAGATGATAAAGCATCATCCAAGAGTGTTCTAGAACATTATTGACTTTCAAACTCCTAAAATGTTAAGAGCTGGAAGATATTTTGGTGACTCTCTTAATGATTCTATGCTTTCTATGTGTAGATGAACCCAAGACGATACTGCAAGCAAGAGGTACAAAAGCAATTGGAAGATAGATCTACTTCATTTAATTCCCAAGACAATGCTTTTTCCAATCTACTGCCTGGATTTCCACGCTTCTATTTCTTTTCAATAGACTGCGTGATTAATAAAAGCAAGTATTATCAAATATCCTTATTTATATGGATGATATAAGACAACCAAAAGCATTTCCTAAACATTGGTACCTATACCCCTAGTGAAATACATGATTATAGGTAATACATGGATCTCAATTTATATATTAATAGCTAAGTATTTATTTGATGTGCATTTGAAAATTATAATATGCATCAACCTATAATTTCTCAGTATAAGGCTAAGTCAAATAGTGATTTGATTTAAAATCGACTTAAAGAAAATATATAAATAATATATAAAATGGCTAAAATTTACTTACAGAGGTTTGGGAAATACTAAAGTAGAACATATTGGACATATAAAATTGAGGAGAGGGGTTATTTTCCAAAAGATGCACTGGTGATGGGGTTTCCTAAATAGAACAATTTAGTGTAAATGATAAAATACCTCATTTAGATATGAAATGAACTACAGTGGTTCATGGTAACCACTTAGTAAATACTTTGTGAAATAATTTATATTTAATGCATTGTTTTATTGCAATATTGACTTTAGGAACTGAGTAAGAAGAGCTTTTTCCATGGGACTAATAACTAAAATCCAATCTAAGCAAACCAAACACTGGCAATTCTCAGGCTACTAAGTGAAAACACTAGATTTTAGAGTATGAATTGAGGCAATCAGAATAATATGCCAGAGACACATTTCTCTAACAGATTTTTTTTCCCCAGCGAGCATTAAGAAAATCTACTAATAGCAGTTAGATTCAAATTTACTAAATACCATTTAAAAAAAAAAAAAAAAAACCACTGCCGTCAATTCCGACTCATAGCATAAGTGTATGACTTGATTAATGGCAGAGCGTTAATGCACAACTCTGTAGATAACTTTGTTGGAAAATAAAGCAAACAGGGTTTAAGCCACTTCTGAGAGGCTTAGTTCACAAATACTAATAGGAGAATGACCAAAGAGAAATCATTAGAAATTCTGTTTGGTGGAGATTTAGTGAGCAATATCAGACATAAATGAAGTCAGTTTGAAATGTTTGAAGCCATTTTAATTTCAAGAGGCCCTTGATAACAAAGCAAGAGATTTTGTTTTCAATAAACGAATGGTGATTAAAGATATTGGCAGGAAGAAGCCCAGAATGTCGAGACTGAGTCTCTTGTCGCTAATAAGGAAAATTTAAATTTCTTTTTGGTACGCTGGTAAAAGGAAAATGTGACCTCACAGTCCTCAGAACATAGTGTCTTAAATTCTAGAACATCCGACTAAGTGGATAATTTTACTTGAGTGCACGTGCATGCTGGAAAAGTACTAATTTATACAGCCTCTCAATCTCCAAGCTGTCCTTGTGGATGCTGTGAGATTTTATAACTGTATTTGTAAATAAACTATGGAGTTATCAGCTAAGCATATCAGCAATAGTGATAATGAACAACTCCCACAGTTCTATGATAAGCTTTTACTATAACATCTGTATTCTTAAAACATAAACATGTAGACATTTTTATGTGTGTATGCATATATATGCATACTTTTAAAAGGCAGATTGCACTTTAATATGTAATATACATTCTGAGGCATCATCTACCAAAATTTGAAATATGTACCCCAGAGACAAATTTTAAGGGATTCCAACCAGAGTAAATACTTGTGTCATCTACCTGAGAGTTAAAGACAAGTTTTAAGGAAATAAACACTGTCCCTAAGTTGGTGAGAAAAAGCCTCAGAGCAAGAGAGATTGTGCAGAACTGGGGGAGGCCATGTCATGTACCAGTATGTTTGGGGTCTGCTTTATTAGTTATCACAGCATAGGCTAGGCTGGCTTAAAAAAAAAATAGAGCGATATATTGGCTGATTCACTGTACCTTCCTGACCCTCGATTTATTCGTTTATACTATCTATACCCTAAGTATTCATCAGTACAGCCAGAATGCTTCTTAGAAGTGAGGATGGCAAGACTTCATCTCACTTATTTTGGACATGTTATCAGAAGGGAGCAGTCCCAGGAGAAGGACATCATGCTTGGTAAAGGAGATGGTAAGTGAAAAACAGGAAGACTCTCGATGAGATGGTATGACACAGTGGCTGCAACAATGCACTTAAAATAGCAATGATTTTGAGGATGGTGTATGACCGGGCGGCGTTTCGTTCTGTTGTGCATAGGGTCACTATGAGTCAGAACCAACTTGTAGGCACCTAACAACAATTATTACAATCAAATAAAATTATGTAATGCTTTCCAAATTGTAGCAATATGTAAACTAGCCTTTTATTATTAACACACTAAAAAAGTATGAAAAAAATTATTACTCATGAAACCAAAATGTGGAAAAATGTCATATAAAATAATTGGACTTCCTGAGAGATGGTGCATTTAATAAAGAGTAAGCTTCAAAGAAAAATGAACCCTATGACAAAATTGTTATAACCTGGTTGATTAATATGTGTACTTTCTTTTTTCGTGCTTATATGAAGTTGCTCGTTTCATTGATCAAAGCGTTTAGAGTCTATATTTTTCCATGTGATAGAGATGCATGGATCAATATAATCTTATAAGAGATTTATTTGTACAAGTAACTAAGTGATCTCATAAAGTAGAGCTCTGGTTTATTGCTTTTTTTTTTTTTTTCAATTCTGCTCTGGAAGCTCACATCTGCAAACTTTTTACGATGAAATATGATAAGAATATTACAACATTAACTCATGTTTTCAACTGAAATTCTTCATGCTTCATGGAATCTAGGAACTTTCAAAATAATAAAATTATGCTTAACAACTTCATGTCTAAAATGTATTTCATGGCCTTGCCATTAATGCTTAGACTGAATCAGAAATGAACTGTCCTAAGTTATCTCACGGTTAAAAGTCCTTCAATACCTCCCCACATTCCTCAAAAAATCCAGAGCTTTTTATATGGCATACATGAACCTTCATGAAACTATAAACTTCCTATTTCTTCAGCTTCAAATCCTGTATCCCTCCCACCCCTGCTTTCAGACCCAGGACTATTTCTCATACACATACCTTCCCCCCCAAAAAAGAAAGAAAAAAAAAAACCCTGTTGCAGTCAAGTGGTTTCAGACTCATAGGGACCTTATAGGACAGAGTAGAACTGCCCCGTAGGGTTTCCAAGGAATGGCTGGTGTATTAGAACTGCTGACCATTTTAGTTAGCAGCCGTAGCTATTAATCACTATGCCACCAAGGCTCCACACATACATTAATCTTGACCAAAATCAAACTATTTACTATTTCCCAACAAATCATACCTTTTAAATATACATTTCCTCTGTTTTAAACATTCTTCCTGAAATGGAACTGCTAGTTTCTACTTGTTAAGACACAGTTCAAGTGTGAAGTTCTCATGGAAACCACTGTTTGGTCCCTGCTGCCTTGCTCCCCTGCAACGCAGTGTTAGATCTTCTCTTACTCTCACGTCTCCTCACTACAATATGAGCATGTGACAGCTATTGTGCCTTTAATTTCTACATTTCCATAACCAGCATGTGCATCTGCACAGAGAAGGGAATCAAGGAATAATTTTTAAAAGAATAAATGAAGGTCACCTTTACTGTTATCCTAACTCTGAATTAATGCTCTATTTTTAATACAATTGCTTTTGCTTTATTCTTTTGTCCCTGAAACTCTGGGTTACTGAGTCTCTGACTTGTTCTTGGCAGCACCTAAGAAAACTGACATCTATTTCTGAACTGCACCCAGCCTAGTGACCAGAACCTAGGTCCAGAAGATTCCACTGGTATAGTCCTACTTCTGCTTTTGATCCAACATTGCCATGCTCTGTAAATGTCAGAAACACTCAGAGTTACTCAACACCAGGTGCATTTTATGTTGCCTGTGGGCCTGGAGAGCCACCTATTATCAGAGTCCAGAGAGTTAGCATATTAAGTCCGTTTGCTGGATCAGACATCTTGCCAGCTTCCAGATATGTCGATCTCCACCCTCTAGCTTCTCTATTTGCACCTGTGTTACTCTAGGGCTTGGATTTATTTTCATTCCCAGATCTGTCCAATTTAAATGCTTTCACAGTAAATTGAGCCATGGTCACCCACATCCTAAGAAATCACTTGTGGCAGCTTTCATGTTAGATTTAACAGCAGTGTTGGTTGTGAAGAATTTGATTTTATGCAAATTCTAAGGCACCTCTATAATTAAAAACTTTTAACATGTTCATCTATATTTTTTTGCCAGGAAAGAAAAACAAAATATTGCAAATCATCCCCTTTTATTAAAAATGCAGTAAACTATTTTATATGGTACTTAAATGAGCCCTGCAATGTTTCTGGAAGCAAAATAAGATTGTCGTACTTTTTTTAAGTGTACATCATACAAGATGGTTGTATTTTATCCACATATTGTGGATAGATAGTTGTAACAGGGTAAATTCAATGACATGCTCCTTTACTAATGTATCTAATTATTGATGATGATATTTACTATGATGGTCATTAAATGTAGATCCTTAGATACTCGACTTATGTTTCTCCTCTTGGATTACACAACAGTGGGTTCTACCACCATGTTTATTGATTCTTGCCCATGAGGACATTCTCGGGGACTTTCTTGGTACTCTGTAGAATTGCATTCTATTAATAGAACAAGAATAAGTTGTTATGGTATTTATAAATGTTACGGAAATTTCAATTAATTTGGTATTTAAAACATTTTAATGAACCTGCAGAAGATGTGATCTTGAAATCATAGTATTCATTTCTAAAAATCTAGTGGAAAAAGTAGAAAGGTTGAATCATCAGAAGGAATTCACTAGTCTTTTCATTCCCATGACCCTTGAAAAAGTTCTGGCTAGGCCTCTGTTTGATTCTGCCTATGCTCTTTCTTCCCTAATGCCCACCTCTGAATAATGTGCAGGCTCCAGATAGCCAGATATTCAAGTGTATTTCCAGGACTTCGCGGAATAAAAGGGTCAGGCTCTGCTTTTTGAAGGTTTTCCTACTGTCTAGTATAAAATGGTATTGGGACTTCCTCAAACAGAGTCCCCTGCTGGGACACACAGTTGGGAAGAAAACGAGAGACAGGCCAGGCCCAAATATGAAATAGATGCCATGGCTGTGTTATAAATATGACAGACTTCAGGGTCAATGCTCCTGTCAGGAGGTAACGCATTCTGGTTTTCAAAGGAGCTCTAGGGCGTGCTAGGAAACCTAACACTTGTGTGGTTGTGTGGGTGTTTCCTCCCTCTTGCTTTCTGCCTAAGAGAAAGTATACTTAGAAAAACAAAACCAAAACAACAATTAAAAAAAAACCTAAGAAAGCACATTTTAACATTGTGAAACTAATAAGCACTATTAAGACTATTAAATTGGCGATGAATATATTAAGAATGCCTAATCAAACATATGTGCTAAACAAACTATTTGGGCAGCTATTCAAAAGAATAGATTCCTTCTACTTGCAAATGACTAGGCAGTCATTTAAAGCCTAAGACAATAAAGAGTAATTTGAGGCAGAATTGTACAGTGCTTAAAGGCCAGGAGTTACAGAGCAAGAAAGGTTATAAGCCTCTCTCCCAGTACTTGATATATCTGTGACCTTTAAACAGGGATGTAATACAATTCCACAGCATTGTTGCCATCAAGTCAATTCCGACTCATAGTGAGCACTGGTTAAGAGCTTGGCTGCTAACCAAAAGGTTGGCAGTTCGAATCTACCAGCTGCTCCTTGGAAACCCTATTGGGGCAGTTCTACTCTGTCCTATAGGGTCTTTATGAGTTGGAATCGACTTGACGGCAATAGGTATAGCATTGTGGTCAATATCAAATAAGACAAAGCATGACAAGTCTTTAGCAGGATGACTGTTACCTAGTAAGAGCTCAGTAATTGCTAGCTATTTCTGAATCATTACTATTACTATGAATGTACCTGATAAAAGGAAAAGTCTTGGTAAGGTAAGCAGCCTTAGAAATGTCATTTAGGTGAAGACATTACGGAATCTGATCCAGCTGGATCCAGCTGAGCAGACCAGCTCCACTAATTTCTAGCTGTATGATCTTTGAATTTTAATTAGGCTTTCACAGCCTCGGTTTCTTAATCTATAAACAAGAATACCTACCTCTGAGAGTTGAGGTGAGCTTGAGACAAAATCACACATGCTAAGAGACTACTGTAGTGCCTGGCTATTGGATACCTATGGCCATAATCTTTATCTGTCATTTCAACTGGGGAGAATTGAAAAGACCAAACATTTCTCTCTCATGACTTTTGGCTGGTAATGTGACCTCTTAATTGTATTTGCTCCAATATTATGAGAAAAGAAAGATTTCAGGAAAAAAACCAAATTTTTAGGTGACTGATGAGTATGGAGAAACCAAATTTAACAATAATTACTTGGTGAAACCACTGGAGGGTAGAATATTTGAGAAGAGATAGAAAAAAAAATAGAAAGAAAAAAATTAAAGATTTGGATACACAAAAATTTAAAAATTAGAGCATCAAAACATCTGTTACCAAAACAAGAAAAGCAGGCATTTGGAATAAGATATTTTATTTGTAATATACATGATAGACTAAGGGTAATTATCTTTTATAAGATATATGCTCATGTACATTGATAATTAACATGTTAAGATACTATTATGGATTTATGTTGATGTCCTAACCCTTGTTTGGAAATAGGTCTTTGAAGATGTTATCAGTTAAATTAAGGTGAGGTCATACCAGAGTAGGGTGGGTCCTAGACCAATCCGAGTGGTAGCCTATAAAAGGGAAGATGAGACACAGAGAGACAGGGACTACAGCCATGTGATGATGGAGTTATGCTGTAGTTGCTAGCCAAGGAACACCTGGGGCTACCCGGAGCTGAGAGAGACAAGAAAGGATCTTCCCCTAGAGCCTCTGGAGAGAAGCTGGCTCTGTGGATACTCTGAATTTGGACTACTAGCCTCCAGAACATTGAGACATTAAATTTCTATTCTTATAAGACACTCCAGTCTGGTACCTTATTACAGCACTGCTAGGAAACTAATACAGACCCTGATAAATAAATGGGCAAAAGCAAGGATAGCATTTAAAGAAGAGCAAAGAAGATTATTGAATAAGCATAAAGCAAAATATCCAGAATCTTTATTAAGACAGACATATATATTATACCTATTAACTGCTTTAAAATTTAAATTAATAACCAACTAATATGGCTTTTTTTTTTTTTAATACTCTAGTATTTCTCAGGATGTCTCAAAAGTGATCGATTTTAGGCATATGCTTCAGATCAACATTATCCTCTCTTTATTCTAGACTTGTGCAATCAACAAAATTAAATTTAAATTAAACTAAATTTAAAATTCAGTTCCTTAATCACTCTACCAAACCAAAACCAAACCCAGTGCCGTCAAGTCGATTCTGATTCATAGCGACCCTACAGGACAGAGTAGAACTGCCTCATAGAGTTTCCAAGGAGTGCCTGGCAGCTTCGAACTGCCAACCCTTTGGTTAGCAGCTGTAGTAGCACTTAACCACTACGCCACCAGGGTTACCTTAATCACTCTAGGCACATTTAAAGTGCTCAACAGCCACATACACTAGTAGCTACCATATTGAACATGAAGGATCACAGAACCTTTTCACCATTGTAGAATATTCTATTGAGCAGCACTTTACTGGAGCCTAGATGTTTTTCGTGGGGCGGGGGGATTACCCACAACTCAAGGAGCATGGGACGTTGTTCGGGCCATTTGGTGAGTTTAGATTCACTCAGTAGGGTTGCTCCTGATCTAAGGGGGCCGTCTGTGTCATGCTCCTGGTGCTTGGGGATTATTTATGCACTTTCCACCTACTAAGGGGTCAATAAAGAATACTGAAGGCCAAAAGGAATCGCTTACCAGTCAACAGAACTGTAAAGTGCATACTTACCTAAGGTCTCTTTGAAGAGCCCTATCTCAGGAGATACACAAAGGCCGTTCATTGGAAATCTTGACCTAGTTGACTTAATTCCCCAAATAATGGATTCTTAGGCATTTTCCCTGAGGCTTGGTGATGTAGTGGATAAAGCCATTAGCTGCTAACCAAAAAGTCAGAGTTTTGAAACCACCAGCAGCCCTATGGGAGAAAGATGTGGCAGTCTGCTTTAAAGATATACAGCCTCAGAAACCCTATAGGTTGGAATCGACTCGACAGCAGTTTTTTTTTTTTTTTTTTAAGGCATTTTCCCACTACCCATCTCTCAGTTTGTCATACTGTAGTAGCTTGTGTGTTGCTATGATGCTGGAAATTATGCCGCTGCTATTTTAAATACCAGCAGGGTCACTCACAGTGGACAGGTTTCAGCAGACCTCCCAGACTAAGACAGACTAGAAAGAAAGGTCTGGTGATCTGCTTCTGAAAATTAGTGAATGAAAACTTATGGATCACAAGAGAATATTGTCCGATAGAGTGTTGGAAGATGAGCCCCCTAGGTTGAAATGCACTACACAATAGTCACAACAATGCACTCAAACACACCAATGATTACGAAAATGGTACAGGACAGGGCAGCTTTTCGTTCTGTTATACATAAGGTCGCCATGAGTCAGAGCATTTAACAGCACCAAAGGCATTTTCAACTGGGGACAAAATTGTAAAGCATGTGGAAACTCTGGTGGCCTAGTGGTTAAGAGTTTGGCTGCTAACCAAAAGGTCAGCAGTTCAAATCCACCAGTCATTCCTTGGAAACCGTACGGGGCAGTTCTACTCTGTCCTATAGGGTCGCTATGAATCGGAATCGACCTGACAGCAACCGGTTTGCTTGTTTGTTTGTTTGTTTTGGTAAAGCATGTAAAGTTTGTTTTTGGCAACCATCCCATATACTTCTGCACCTCTCTATATTTTTTGCCCTCCTCATGACCAGAGTGTGTTTGGAGCTCTCTAGGTAACCTTCCGTGGTCCTGGATCCCACCACCCTATCCACTCTTCCAAACTCAAAATTTATCTTGCTTCTCTTCTTCCATCTACCATCAAAATATTCCTTTCTAGTGTTCTTGTCTCTCCGGCTAATTGCATTAACTAATTCTTGTTTGTGTAGTTAACGAATAATGATGATGCATAATAAGAATGTCCTAGAAGTAAGAGTATTTGGATTTTCTACGGTGGGACTGGTAATATTGCAAGACTGTATCATTGAAAGAGAATAAAGCTGGAATAAGATGACCTGGCTTGTTTCTGCCTCCACCATCTCTTAATTATGGAGCCACAGGCACAGTATTCAACTACCTTTAGCTGGGTTCTTCATATGAAAAATGGAGATAATAATACCTATATCATATGGTTTTTGCAAAGATTGAATGGGATAATGGATTCGAATATAAATTCATTCCAACAGTTTTTCCCCATAATGTCAAGTTTATATCTTTTCCAGTTTTATTTTATTCCTTTGTGAAAGCATTAATGTCAGCGCAGGGCTGTTTTCTGCAGAAAAATTCAGAAGTCCTTTAACACTGTCAGAATATTATTTGTTTGTTCGAAGATAAAAGAATGACAGTAACGGCAACATAATGACTTCTTAAATGTCTTTGTCAGGTAGGTCAATAAACAAGACCTAATTCTATTTGTGAGCTGTATGGTTTTAGAGTTAATTTGCTTTTAATTTTGTAAATTTACACCAGTGATTATGCAATTTGCTAACAAAGTCATTTGTGTTTTGAGAACAAAAAAATTCAGATCTGAGATTAATGACCCTGCCTGATAAGGAATTTGGAAAGATCAGAGAGACAGTTTGGATACAACCCTTCTTTAGAAACATATTCTATAAAGTAATGGGTCATAAGGCTCACAAGCAGAGAAAAAAAAATAGTGTATATTGGTAGCTGTGGTAGCTGTATTCATATTTCCAAGCCACTAAGGTGCCACTTGACATGCGAAATATTATCTATAAATAAACACAAGTGACAGAATTGTATATCTTCTCAAAACGCAAAATGTTCTTCTCAGGGGTTCAGTTAGGCACAGTAACAACAGCAAGAGCAGCTACCTTCTCAGGCTTGACTAGAGAAGCTTGTCAAAATATTTTCATAATCTATTATCTCATTTCATGCAACCAAAATCCCTGGGAGGACTCCTGTCCCTTTCTAATTATATAAGTAATTATGAATGAACTTGATTCACTGTACACATCGTTTTAGCCATAATTTCAGATAGCATATTCAGGAAGACCTAGGAATTCTAAGACCTCATCACACGTATGGTCAAGTCAGAATGCTGTTTGACAGATGGAACAAAAAGCATTCTGGAGTAGGGCATAGCTATTGATTGTTGATTGGCTTATTGATGTAATTTTTAAAGGTTAGTAATGAATCCCCAAAATGTACTCCTTTTTTTAAATGAAAGCTCTAGTATTCTAATGTATTCAGCCTGTGGGCTCACACCTGATTTGGACCTCTGCATAACATGGCTGCTGGTTTGTCTGCTCACTAGATTGAAAATTTCTTTAAGTCAAGGAATGTGTCATTTACAATTTTATCAACAGTGCCCAATAGAGTGCTTAACACGATACATTAAAACCACTTTTTTTCCACATGTGTATCAGTGTTCATTGAAGCACTGTTCACAAAAGGTGGAAATAACCCAAATGTTCAACAGATAAATGAATAAACAAAATGTGATATATATAATATTTGTCCTTTTGCAATTGACTAATTTCACTCAGCATAATGTATGAGACCACTGTTATAAGAATTCCAGATAAAGTTTAAACACAGAAGAAAATATTCTTTGATGGTTACGAGGGCAGGGAGGGAGGGAGAGGGATATTCACTAATTAGATAGTCGATAAAAATTTTTTTTAGGTGAAGAGAAAGGGAACACATACCACAGGGATGGTCAGTACAACTGCACTAAACCAAGAGCAAAGAAATTTCCTCAATACAACCAAAAGCTTCTAAGGCCAGAGTAGCAGGGGCAGGGGTCTGGGGACCATGGTTTCAGGGGACACCTAGGTCAACTGGCGTAACAAAATGTATTAAGAAACTGGTCTGCATTCCACTTTGGTGAGAGGCATCTGGGGTTTTAAACACTAGCAAGCAGCCATCTAAGATGCATAAATTGGTCTCAACCTGCCTGGAGCAAAGGAGAATGAAGAACACCAAAGACACAAGGTAAATATGAGCCCGAGAGACAGAAAGGGCCACATAAACCAGAGTTCATCAGCCTGAGACCCGAAGAACTAGATGTTGTCCGGCTACCACCCATCACTGCCCTGATGGGGAACCAACAGAGAATCCCTGATGGAGGAGAACAGTGGGATACAGACTTTAAATTCTTGTAAAAAGACCAGGCTTAATGGTCTGACTGAGATCGGAGGGACATTGACAGTCATGGTCCCTGGACCCTTTGATAGCTCAAGATTGGAACCATTCCCGAAACCTACTCTACAGAGAGGGACTGCCCTGAACTATAAAACAGACAATGATGCTGGTGAGGAGTGAACTTCGTGGCTCAAGTAGACACATGAGACTATGTGGGCTACTCCTGTCTGGTGGCAAGATGAGAAGGAAGAGGGGGACAGGAGCTGGTTCAATGCACACGGAGAATACAGGGTGGAGAGGGGGAATGTGCTATCTTACTAAGGGGAGAGTAAGAAAAAAAAATTTTTTTTTTTTAGCTGGGAGTAAACAGCAGGTGTGTATGGCTTTTTGTATGAGAGACTGACTTGATTCATAAACTTTCACCTAAAGCACAATAAATAAATTTAAAAAAATGCAAAGAAATAAAGCCAAAAATCTAACAGATTAATTTAAAAACATGTGATGTATACATACAAATGGAACGTTACTCTGCCATAAAGAGAAATGAAGTCCTAATAGATGCCATAACATAGATGAACTTTGAAAATATTATGCTGAGTGAAATAAGTCAATCACAAAAGGACAATATTCTATGATCTCACTAATGTGAAATACCTAGAATAGGCAAACACATAGATATCAGAGAATAGTGGTAACCAGGGGTAGGAGGGAGGTGGAAAGGGGGAAAGCATTGTTTAGGAAAAAATGAGTTTCAGTTCATGGTGATGAAAAATTTGGCAATAGATATTGGTGACGGTTGTACCACAGGACCGATGTAATTGGTCTCACTGAATTGTACCTGCGGAAAATGTGGAAATGGCAAATATTTTTGTTATCTATATTTTTACAATAAAAAAAAATCATTAGCAAAGTATAATTTCTGAAAATTAATGAATTAATGAATGACTATGTATATGTATTTACTGATTATACTCAGTTTTTCACAAAACAATTCTAATCTTCTGAGGCAGGTAATAGTTCTTTGTTTGTTTGTTTGTTTTTTCCATTGCACTTGCCTTCTCCAATTCTCTGGATATTATCCAAATCTCGTTTGAGAGAATCTGGCTGAAGCTGCATACAGTATTTCAGGTATTGATGCCTGTGGTGGATTAATTATTTTGTGTGTGGCCTTTCTAGCCATGGTCTTGTAACTCCCACCCAGTTGATTGGGCAGGACTGTGTGATAGGGTGATTGTGTCCTACAAAGGGGAATGGTCAGTTTTGCCTTAAAAGAGAGCTAATTCCAGAGCAGAGAGATCCTACCACCGCTAAGGAAGAACAGCCAGGAGCAGAGAGTGCCTCCTTTGGGACCTGGGATCCCTGTGCTGAGAAGCTCCTGGAAGCAGGAGACAGAGAACGAGCAAGCTGTAACCCTGAAAAACGGTGGCAGCAAAGACCCAGCAGCAGAGACCTGGCAGCAGGAGATGGCGTGGTGGACTTTCCAGCCCACAGAGAGAGAAAGCTGAGTGCCTTTGGGGAGAGGCGTAGGGCCAGGGAGAGGCATGCATGCAAGTACAGTTGGGAAGAGGATGCCATGATGGAAGAACTGTGTCCTTAACTGTTCCAGAGCCTGAAGTGTTACTATTACTTCCCTAATAACCCCCCAAATCATGAGAATGGTCTGTGAGTTCTGTGCGGCTATTGCAATGAATTATCGAACCCAGCAGAGAAGTAAAAAGTGCTGTGAGAGGGACAGTTGGTGTCAGAACTGGTAAAGATGGCAGAGAGAGGAGGCAAGTCTGACCCTGGACTCATAAGAATCAGCCTTGGGCTGTTAGTCTTGGCTCTCCTTCCCCCTTGTAAAGTTAGAGGAGGTCAGACACTGCCCCCACGATATTTTTACAATGCCCTATGTGCATGGCTCCACAAGACAGGATTTGTGATATAGTAAAACAGATTCCAGACTTAAAACTAGCAAGGCCTTAGTTTATATTCTGTTAAACCTAACTGATCTCTCTGATCCTCGGCTTCCCTGTCTGCAAAAGGGTGATAGCAAATTCACACTAAATGTGATCATGCTTGCAAAGCACTTGGCACATAGCAGAAACTCAAGAAATGGTAGCAATCGCACTGGACTTAACTCAGGTAAGTTAAACTATGTGTGTGCCATTAAGAAATGTTTTAAAAATTTAATTTAAAATAATTTAATTAAAATTAAAATAAAATTCTGTGGAATTATATCTTGCATTACACAATGTAGTTGACTGTATATACCTACTACTGTAGAGAATTGTGTAAACCAAGGGTTGGCAAAATTTTTCCATAATAGGCCAGATAGTAAATATTTTAGGTTTCATGGGTCATACGGTCTCTGTTACAACTACTTTATTGTTGTAGACCTAAAGCAGCCCTAAACAATACTTAAACAATAAGCATGGCTGTCTTGTGACAAAACTTCATTTATGGGACTGAAACCTGAATCCCATAAAATGTTCAGGTGTTAAAAGGCCATAAAAAAATAGACAGTGGGCTACATTTGCCCCACGGACCATTGTTTGCCAAACTGGTATAAACCAAGGCATATATACTGAAATTTATGAGTGATTTAGGGAATTTCAAGATTGGAATCGACTTGACAGCATACAACAGCAAAAACAACACAACACATATCTCAATCACATTTTGAGAGGTGAACTAACTCTTTTATGATTAGCAGCATTGAAATACCTCAGTGCTCGACCTGTATTAGAGCTCTTTTTCTCTATACCCACTCTCTTGGAGAGCTCTTCTTGTGTTCTGACCTTAAATTCATCTATCTACTGGTGATAACTCCCAAATTTATATCTTCAGCCAGAACTTTTTTCCTGAAACTTAGACTCATATATTAAAAACCTTTTCACCATCTCTACCTGCATGTCTAATTTTTAAACACAACATGTCTAAAACTAAACTCATGAACTTCCTCCTAAACCTGTTCCACTCGGCCTTTGCACCCCAATTAATGGCAATTCTTCCCTCTATTTGTTCAGGACAAAAATTTGAGTCATCCTTGCCTCCTTTCTTTCTCTGGCAACACACATTCTTTCCACCCAAAAATACTCTTGGCTCTATCACTAAAAATATATCTGAAATCCAGTCTTTTTATGCCATCTCTACTGTTACCATTATCATCACCTCTCATCTAGATTATTGCACTAGCCTCCTGCCTGGCCCCAGCTTCCCTTCAGCCATCTACAGTCTATACTCAATACAACAGTCAGAAAGATCTATCACAGCCTAAGTTAGATTATGTTATTCCTGTGTTCAAGACCCTCCATGGCCCTCTACTTCACTCAAAAAAATACCAGAGTTTTTGCTGTGTCCTACAAGATGCTATGTAATTTGCCCGTATTCCCCACTTCTCTGAACTCTACTCCCCCAACCTGTCTGACCTCATCTTTCAGACCTTCCTGGTGCTTATGTTGTTCCAGCCGCACACACACACATGTTGCTGTTTTTCTACATGCCATCGCTACTCCGTCTGGAATATGGTAGTATCTGCTTGTAACACTTTTTTGTTCAAAGGTTAATTTCTCAATGAGGCATTATTTGATCACTGATCTATTTAAAACTACATCCTACACCATTATTTTCCAACACGTCCCTGCTTTATTTTTCTCCATAACATTGCCCCTATATGACATATATTACACATTTTAACTATTTATATCCTACTAGAGTGTAAAATCCCTGAGGGGACCTTTTTATCTGTTTTCTTCACTTTGGTTCTCCCCAGTAGAGTAGAACGGCACCTGGCATAGTAGGAATTCAAAACACATTTGTTAAATAATTGAAGATGCTTTGGAGGTAGGATTGTAGATACATATATTTTTTCCTTTGTGCATGCTTGTATTTTCCATTTAAAAAAGGGAGGGGGCTTGAACAGGCTTTGGACAAGAAATGCAAATGTTGGGTTTTAGCCCTGGATATGTCACTTTATACCTATGAGATCTTGGATAAATTCAAGTCTTTTTTTATGCCTGAAAATGTGTATCTGTATTATTAAAATTATAAGATAAAAAGATATCTATTTTACATATATCCACACACGTGTGGATGTTTATATTACAAAATAAGAAGATATCTATGACTATCTACCTTATAGTATTATTGTGAGGGCAAAATATATGTTTTTGAAAATATTTTTTAAACCCTAAATGCTGTTCAATATTAGTTTATTACAAATGAGAGGTTACTATATATTTTTCTACTACTCATTTTTGACTAAGTAAGAGACTCAATTACATTCACATGTTTATTTTTGTCCATGGACCTTGTAAGCTGAATTTAATGAGAGACAAGTTTTGAATTCAAATTCAGGTCAGTTGATGACATAGTAATTTTTCTCCAGCTATGGAAGAGTAGTCTTGAAAGAATTTTTCATTTTCCATCAGCATCAATTTACCAATTTATTGCCTCAGGTGACAAAAATGAATTAAAAAAACTTTTTATTAAATTGAGGCCCTCAAGGAAACTCAGTGTGAAGTGACATTAGAGCCACACCATTTTTCTGCACTGTTTTTGGCAAATATGTGTATCTTATGTAGATGAGGAAGGATGAGAAGGGATGAGCAAGCTCAAGGAGGATGAGGCAGGTTGTAGGTAGAACACAGGGAGATGAGGGAATCTTATTATTCTAGCCCAATCAAAAAGCTGGAACAATGGAGATCTGTTAAAAGACAGGGAATGGGAACTAGACAATACCATGCCTGACTGGCTGAGGAAATGTCAAGAGGATCTATTGTTGCAAAGTCATATACAGCATTCCAATTCTTTCAAAGGCTATCATTTTGAAGACTGAAATAGGACAGTGGCTTTTAAAATCAGTTTGTATAATACCATCTAAAGTACCTGTAAAATATTCCTGTGGTTAAAAAAAAAGAACATGAAATATGCGTTTACAAGGCATCTATTACAACTGGGAGTATAACTCATCTACCAATAAACCTCTAGTAGTTTGAACATAAAAATTCCTCTAGCCATTGGGAAATAGGCCATCAATCTGGGAAACTTTTTTTGTATACAAGAGGGAGACAGCTCAGACAGCAAAAGTGATTATCAAAATGGAATTTTTACTACTGAAAGGGGTTCAATAATTCCTTGGAAACCAGAATTTAAAGAAGTAATTGGGAAAAAAATCTAATAATTTAATATCCATTGCTAATGAGTAGATACCCATCTGAGTGTGAACTGAACACAATTCAAGCTAAATCTTTCCCTAAAAACCTCACACCAATCTGCATATTCATTTAAACATCTCCTATAAAACATGTCCTTGTAAGAACACTTATATTAAAAAAAAAGATCCTGTAATTTCTTTCCAAAATATTGAATGTATTTCACACTTTGCCAAAATATTTCTTAATAACAGAGTGTTAAGTACTGAACTATAACACAACACTTTAACTATATCCTAAAATAATTTATTTTATTGAGTCATCATAAGAAAAGTTCATCAGTTTTCCAAAGCTCTTCCAAAATATAATCAACAAATTGTGTAACAGCATTAACTCTCTTAAAGAGTGAGGCAAATCTGAGAGCCTGCAGAAGCCATCATATATAGAAGACAGATAATGATAGATGTTAATTAACAACAACATGTTAATTGCTCTTGGTTTTTGAAACATATTAATATAAACTATGAGAAGTCTATAGTAGTATAGTGAAGGTAGTAATAGTTGACTGGTAGAATTCTTGCCTTCCACGCAGGAGAAACAGGTTTATTCCCAGCCAATGCTCCTCAAACCCAGCCATCCTCCATTTATCAGTGGAGGTTTATGTGTTGCTGTGATGCTGAACAGGTTTCAGCAGAGATTCCAGTCTAAGATGGAGCAGGAAGAAAGCCCTGGACATCTACTAACCAAAAATCAGCAAATAAAAACCCTCAGAATCAAAATAGTCTGATCCTCAACCAGTCATGAGGGATCATGGGTATAGTGCAGGACCGTACAGGGTTTGTTCAGTTGTGCACAGGGTCGTCATGAGTTGGAGGCCAACTGGACAGCAGCAATAACAACAACACACTAGTATAATGTATTTGAGAATGAGCCTCAGAGAGCTAGCTAAATCGAAGCAGGGTCTGTGTCTGTGCCCATGATTGAATGCTTAACACACAGTAGGTGCTAAGTAAATATTTGTCTAATAAATGAATGAATAAATAATTCTCACAACCATCTTATCTTTGCTCCAATTCCCTTCCTCCTCAAGTGTATTACATATCCCTGCTAATCCTTTAAAGACATCATGCTCAATACCAATTCCTCTGAAAAAATGTTTCCATTCCAGCTGCTGGCAAACGAATGGAACCCCACATTTGGAAAAAAGTAATAATCTCATATGAAAACAATAAATGACTTTTCACCTATGAAGTTGGCAACAATTTTTTTTTTTTTTGAATTAGTGATTCAGGCTATAACTTGATGTAAACTTTCTAGAAGACACTGTGGTAATACTTAAACCAATATAGCAACAATTAACTTGGCTTCTGATAGAAAAAAAAACTAAAATGTTTAATGGAATACAGTGAGGTTAACAATAATATGTATCAAGAAAAACAAACCCGTTGCCGTCGAGTCAATTCCGACTCCCATAGTGACCCTATAAAAAAAAAAATAGAGTAAAACTGCCCTATAGGGTTTCCAAGTAGCAGAAGGGTGGATTTGAACTGCCAACCATTTGGTTAGCAGCAAGTTCTTAATCACTTATGCCACCAGGGCTCCAAAATATACCCACCCACTGCCATTGAGTCGATTCCGACTCATAGCGACCCTATTACATATAACATCAATATATATTGATATGGAAATGTGTAATACATTGTTCAATGAAAATATAAAGTATGTAATTCCATTTTTATAACAAAACGTATTTGTATATTCATATTAGGAAAGCTAGAAAGCTAAACACTAAAATGCTGAATGATCACTATGTGGTAGGTTTATGGGTGTTTTAAAATGTTTTATTTTCGGTTGTAAAATATTCAAATACAGAGAGAATAAACTATGTATCC
This sequence comes from Elephas maximus indicus, assembly GCF_024166365.1. Taxonomy (NCBI): domain Eukaryota; kingdom Metazoa; phylum Chordata; class Mammalia; order Proboscidea; family Elephantidae; genus Elephas; species Elephas maximus. Next base: position 51,483,174 of record NC_064824.1, on the reverse strand, counting down.
ACAATCTAGGTGTGGCAAAGTCAAATATTTGGCCATATTAGCTTCAGATCTCTCTTTTAAAAAAATAAAACATTCCAAACACAACTAAGAGTCACATTTAATTTGTTTTCCCTTCCTTCCTCCCCATAATTTACCTATAAAGCAATTATCTTACACATTTTTTTCCTAAAGTTTCTGCAAACCCCCCCCTCAAAAAGAAAAACCCAAACCCGTTGCCCTCAGGTCAATTCCAGCTCATAGCAATCTTATAGGACCCTATAGAACTGCCCCCTAGGGTTTCCAAGGAGCAGCTGGTGGATTCCAGTCACTGACCTTTTTTTTAGCAGTTGAGCTCTTCACCACTGTGCCACACCAGGGCTCCAAATTTCTGCAGTGAATATATATTACTTTGTAATCAAAACCAAACTCCAAACTAGCTGCTGTTCAGCTGATTCCAACTAATAGTGACCCTATAGGACAGAGTAGAACTGCCTCATGGGATTTCTAGGAAGTGGCTGGTGGATTTTAACTGCTGACTTTTTGGTTAGCAGCCAAGCTCTTAACCACTGTGCCCCCAGGGCTCCACTTCGTAACCAGGAAAACTGTACTTTCAATTTCTCTAGTGTGATAGCGTACTGCCTCTTCATATTAATCTAATGTTAACGTGCATAACTATTATATATTTTTAAATGGTAGTATTTCTATTTTAAACTTTGGCCATAACTTACAATACTTATTTTGCAGGTTCTGGCTCTTCACCAGAGCCCTGGTACGCAGTGGTTAAAACTCTCAGCTGACAACTGAAAGGTGGGCAGTTGGAACCTACCAGCCCTGCGAGAGAAAGATGTGACAATCTGCTTCCACACAGATTTACAGCCTTGGAAACCCTAAGGGACAGCTCTACCCACCCCATAGTGTCGCTATGAGTTGGAATCCACTGGATGGCGATGGGTTTGGCTTTTGGGTGGGCTCTTTGCCAGAGGCTCCCAGTAGCTCCTGGGATCCTTTGTTGGGAATATATGTATTTCTTCACGTTGTCGTTGATAGTTGCCATCAAGTGGATTTCAGTTCATGGAGATCAGGTGTGTGCCGAGTAGGAACTGTGCTCTATAGGGTTTTCCTCCATAGTAGATCGCCAGGCGTGTCTTTTGAGGTACCTCTGGGTGAGTTTGAACCACCAAACTTTGGGCTAGTTGTTGAGCACTTAACCATTTGTGCCTCCCAGGGACTTCCATATTTCTTCATAGAGAAACATGTTTTAAAATATTTAAAATTCATATTCACTTATTAATAATTCAGGATGGCATATTTGCAAAGTTACTTAGGTTATGGCTTTTGCTTAGATGTAATTCTGCACATTGGACTAGAAAAGAACTTGACTGAAGTTGGACCAATTAGGACTCCTGTCCAAGGAATTTACCTAGTTGAGTATAGCCAAAATGTCCTTGCAGCAAAGGAGTCCCGCTGCAGGCGGAATGCTATGTTAGCTCCAAGTAATTTCTTTGTAGCTTCCCTTCCTAATAAGTTATTGGGACATTAAAATTTCAAACATTGGAATGCCAAATTATAATTCCTCCCAAGGGCTTTTAATCAGAACATAAACTCGACCATCCTCAAACTAATTTTATAATTATACTCAAGAAGGGTTGTGGTTTTATTAAGTTTGCTTAGACAAAGGAAATTGTCCATGATCTCCGAATTCTAAATTAAATTTTAAAGCACTCTTTTTACACTTGAAATAAAATGCTCCACCAACACAGTAACTTTGCATTCATTTGGTGCTTAATAGGGGAGGTTCTACATGGGAAATAAGCCCAGTTGATGATTTGAAATTTAAATTGGCCCCTGTGGTCTCACAAATGGGCTGGGAGCCAAGAATATCCTTGATTTGAGTGCAGCAGTCATCACCAATGTGCATGGCCTCTAATTACCTGAGTTGGCAAAGCTCTCTGGTTTTCTTGAAGGTCTTTGGTTCAGCTAGGCTAGGGCCACTTTTAAAAGACCAAAAAGTCTTGGTCCTTGTCCTCACAAACTGCACCTCTTATTTAAAATACCTCTACCGCTAATCATGGCATTTGCCCCTCACAGTCTGTTCAGAGCTCATGTAATCAATTCAACTTCCAGGGGCAGTAGGTAGTTCTAGATCCAACAGACACTGACTTCCTTCACCAAGGCACTATTCATGCTATTCAATCCTTTACTATTGCTGTGAGTTCTTATTCTTCCTGCTAGATATATGCTCTTTTATAGACATTATCTATGAGTGATTTAATTTTGAATCCCCAAGGGTTCCTAACAAATTAAAGTACCAAATAGATGCTTAATGAATAGAAAGTAAAATGACATCAATTTTGATTTAGAGGAGATAAATGAAGTTGTCAAATCATGAGGAAACAAACAATGCTTGTATTTATTTTATCCTTTATTGCAGTAGTTTAACTTTTAATAATCTGTACTAAAGATGTAGAAAAGGTTTAATTCCAAAAACATTAATTGCTATGTTGTTTACAACAACATATTTTAAATGACTCAGAATTCTGGGAATTAGGGCTTAGACAGAAAATTTTGATTAATCCATATAATAAAATACCCTCCACTCACAATTAATGAAAACATAATTTATGACTTAGAATATGTTTACCATATATAGATTAATTTTCTTTCTCTTTTTCTTTTTGTTCTTTTATTTGACTAGATTTTTATACATATAAAATTTTTCACAGTGATTATCTCTGATGTTGGAGTTACAGCTGTTTCTCATTGCCTTAAAAAATCTGTTTCTATTTTTCTGCATAGACATGTATTCATTTTATGATAGAGGAAATATGAATTACTAAAAAAGATTAAATGAAATGGTCTAGTGATTAAACAAAGTAATTATTTAGCCAGTTGCTCTAGAGAGCCTTATTCTTTCAAAGAAACACAATTATACTATTGGGATTGAAATATTGATGTTTAGCATTTACCATTTTTTGACCAAAATCATTGAAGGAAGCAAAGAGATTTGTACATCTTCAAATATATAGACATGTATTTTCTTTAACATTGTCCTATTTTTCCCTATTATTTTATAAGATTAATTTTAAATTCATTGAAATAGCAATGACTTCTTTAAATCTGGTTAAATAGAGATGCTGGAAAAATTTTTTGAAATATCATTGTTGAGCAATGGGTAAAAATAGTTATAAATGAACATTTTCTGCTATTATTAAAAGCAGTTAGCAACATATCCCTTCTCCTGGACAAATTAAACAGATGGATATTTCTCCCCGTTAAAGGAAAAAGTGATAGTTATTCTCCTACAAAATTTGCAAGTGACAGCTAGCTGATTCTTCTATTTGAAACTAGTCTTTTGTTTTAATAAATGAAAATTATCTAGTGTCTTTGCTTGGATACTAATCCTGGATGATAATATCAGAGAGGCCTTTATCTACAATTGTAGAAACTTGCAGAGCTTCACAGACAGCTCCATTCTCTATGTTGGAGTTGTCGATCACACAGCCGGTCATTTTCAGTGCTTTTGAACTCTCATTGTTATGTTTCCTCATGGACATTTCTTTTCTTTTTCACAAGATGTTTAAACATTCCATCTACTCTGACAAATTGCATTCTAGAGGATCCCCACAAGATTTTCTTTGCCATAACAGAGGAATAAGAGCTTTTTTTTTCCCACTCCACTAATGTTTGAGATACCATTCTTCAAGCTAATCTGAAAAAAAAAAAAAGTAATCATATTTCACTATTGCCTTGAGAAATTTTTCTGCCTGCACTTATGAAAACACTGTAGGATACCATGCCATTCTACATACTGTAAGTTCATTATGGATTCACAAAACATCCACCAAGATAACTAATTGATGTCCAAGAAATCAATAAACAACCATTAAACTGAATTGAAAGTAGACGTATTATCAGTATTGGAGAAATTTAAGCTGTAAATATGACAAAACAAACAATGTTTAGGAACTGATGTGGGTTTTCAGTCCTTCTCATCTAGCCCCTAAGGCTTCTGCTCCAAATTCATTTCCTGGGATCCCAATTTTGGTAAAATGCAGTACCATCTACCCGGTTTCTTGTATCAGAATACATGACTTAATCCTTGACTTCCCTCCTTTAACTGCAAACTTTCAGGCAATCACTACAGTTTCTTGTTTCTACCTCCAAAATAAGGAGCCCTGGTGACACAATGGTTAAGCACTCAGCTACTAACCAAAAACTTGGTGGTTTGAACCCACCCAGCAGCTCTGCGGTAGAAAGAACAGGTGATCTGTTCCTGTAGAGATTATAGCCTAGAAAACCCTATAGGACAGTTCTACTCTGTCACATGGGGTCACTGTGAGTCAAAATAAATTTGACGGCACCTAGCAATAACAACTTCCAAAATGTCCCTGGATTCTGTCTACTTCTCTTCATTCTTAATACTATACAAGTTTAGACCGTCATCATTTCATACTTGGTTTAGAACAATACTCATAGGGTCGCAATGAGTCGGAATCGACTCGAGGGCAGTGGTTTTGGTGTTTTTAGAACAATACATCTTGTAGCCTTCAATTGTGCCCCACTCCAATTCATCTACCATACAATGGTCAGCATGGCCTATCAAAATAAGTAAAATTGATTCACTTCCTATTTATGTCCTGTTGCCCTTGGAGATAAATCCCATGCTGCTGCCTAACTCTTTCAACCAAACTAAATTTTTCACTTTCAGTTCCAGGAAAGCATAATGCTCTCCTTAGTTCTCTGCAGTGACAAACTTGGATCCTTCCGTCAGAAAAACTCCATTTCCCACTAGTCTTCCTTTTGCCTGGCTAACTTCTGCTATCATTTATTCCTCAGCTGAGAAGTTACTTCATTCAGAAAGCCTACCCTGACCTCAAGAAACTATTTTCGAAAGCCTTCCTATATGTTCTATTGTACGTCTTTCCATCCTATTTTCAATTGTCCTAACAGCTTATTTGCTTTAATCTCCTCTATGTGGTAACAACAGGCTGCAACAATGGGCTCAAGCATAACAACAATTATAAGTATGGTGCAGGACCAGGCAGTGTTTTGTTCTGTGTACTTGGGGTCACTATGAGTCAAAACCAACTTGACAGCACCTACCAACAACATTTGGTAACAATGTGGAAATGGGTTATGATTTTTTTGGTCAACATTGTTGATGAAAAGAAGAATGAATGGATTCAAAATTTGACAATGAAAAATATTATTTACATACATTTCATCAAAACTCAAATTTATTGGCAAGAGAAAGGAACTAGCTAGTTTTCCTCCAGCTCAGGGCTTTAATCTCCTTAGCCCTGTGGTGAGCATCTAAATAAAATACTTTCATCATTCCAAACGCATCACACTTCTTTTATATTGTTCCAGATAGGTTTTCTCGCTTTTTAGAGGCTAAGGTTTTTTCTGGGTTTGGCAGGTTTTTTCTGCTTTCTAAACAAATAGAATCCATTTTTTTCTTCAAAGGCAAGTACCCTATCTCTTTCATAGTTGAGTCCATGTGCTGCCAAATACCAAGGATATTAAGCTTAATAACAGGCTCCTAGGATACTTCATAATGGCCTTCTGTTGGAGTAGGTCTCTGTTTCTTATGTCCCTTCCATAAATGTAGCCACATGAATAGACAGCAACACTTCAACAAATGAAAAACCCTCATTTACTCAGTACTAAGTTGAAGCAGCTAGACAGTCTTTCATTATTACCTAGGTTTCATAAAAATAAGGTCATGTTATTTTTCTTTTCCTAAACTTCTCTATTCTGTATCATGTATTCAGTCCCTCTTCTTTTCTTCTCACTTTCAGAGCGTAGTTAATGCTAGAGAGCCTGGGGGACAAAAAAAAAAAAAAAAAACCTCCATCATTTTCCAAGAGTCAATGTGCCTGAGACCCTACAGAGTCTGAGGTGTGGAGCTAGGGAGGACCTGGCAATACAAAAAGGAAAAGACAGTGTTCCTAAAAAAACTGCCTTTTTCTTTGGGGAAGACAGGTCATCCCAAAGCAATGTGACATTTTAAAACCAGACTTTGAGCAACTCTACAGAAGCACAAGGGAATGAAGTGATTTACTTCTTGGAAAGATTTAGGGAAGGGCCACATGAGGATTAGGGAAGCTTCCAGGAGGAGGGACACACATTTACGTGTTTTTCATTCTCTCCCCTAAAAAGTTAAACAGCTGAAAGTACACATATGAGTAAACAGATTTCTTACTCCTCAGTCATTTGCTTCTGTCACCAAATAAGTAAACTAACAAATTTTCAATACTTGCCTTTAGGCTCAAATTAATGTAATTTCACAAATTTGTCCAGTTACAGCAGATTTTTTAACCACTAAATCTGGCTATGGAAGAGGAGAGGCAGGGCTGTGGTTACTGTCAAGTTTGAGCACAGGGAACCCAGCCCATGCAGAAGGGAGACACACTCATATTCTATGACATCTTTTTTGGCTTGGTGAGCCACTAGAAGAGGTAGGTAGATATATTGAAAAAGGCCTCTAAACTTGTTTTTTGAGCTCTCAGCATCTAGATGACTAGGTCCAATAAGGAATATGACTTTCTGGAACTAGATCTCTCATTTGAAAACCATGAAACAGAGCTTTATAGTCCTAATATCATTCACCTTTAATATCTCACTTGGTTAGGTACAAGGAGCCGTGGAGACACAGTGGTTAAAGCTATCGACTGCTAACGGAAATGTTGGCAGTTTCAAACCACCAGTGGCTCCGTGGGAGAAGGAAGTGGCAGTTTGTTTCTGTAGAAATTTACAGCCTTGGAAGCCCTATTGGGGCCCTATGAGTTGGAATCTGCTTGAAAGCAGTGGGTTTGGTTGGTTAGATACACACAATTTTTCTGTAAGATAGCTAGGGCAGAATTTATTACTTCCGATTTACAGATGAGTTGCTGAGGTTCACTGAGATTCCAGGTTTTATCAAAAATAGAGAACTATTGTAAGACCAGGACTTCAATATTCTGGCTACATAGTCAGAGTTTATTTTCCTTATTTCTACACTCAGTGGAGGTGGAAAGCAGTTATCACTTATGTCTCGCACAACATTCATATATGTCCTCAAGGACAACATCAGTGTTTTCTTCTTCAGCCTTTTCCTCAATATCTCCAGTTCCTTTAGCTTTTCTTATAGACTAGAACATCTGATGAGATCTATGTGCTAGACAATATTGGAGACATAAATTCTAACTCCTAATGTTCAAATGTGCTCACAGTCAAATAAAGAAACACTACTTTTATGTGTTCATTTGTTGCTTCATTCATTTAGCATTTGCTCATTCAATTTGCATGCAGAGGGGACAATATACATGCATAGGAGGCTCCTTGAGGCTCTCCTGGAGATCTCAGTTGATTGAAAGATGTAAATAGGAGGCGGGGCCAAGATGGCGGACTAGGTAGACGCTACCTCGGATCCGTCTTGCAACAAAGACTCGGAAAAACAAGTGAATCGATCACATACATAACAATCTACGAACCCTGAACAAGGAACACAGATTTAGAGATGGAGAACGAACAAATACGGGGAAGCAGCGATTGTTTTCAGAGCCTGGAGCCAGTGTACCAGTCCGGTAACCTTTGGCGCCCGACTTAGGGCAGAGCCCAGGGGAGCAGACGGCACAAACAAGGGGCACAGCCCTAGCCCCCGAACTCACTCCGGGAGGGGGCCCAGCCGGTTCACGCAGGCGGCATGGCGACGCAGCCGGTGGGAGAAGTCCCTGGGAGGCAGTGACTGGTCTTCGGGTGGGGAGAGCAGCGCCCCAGCCGTGGAACCATCCCGCCGGGATTTTGACTGGGCGCACGCACGGCATAAGCACAGAGAGCTGCTCCACTCCCCTGAAATAACCCCGGGAGGGGGTCCAGCTGGTTCGCACAGGCGGCGTGGCGACGCAGCCGGTGGGAGAAGTCCCTGGGAGGCAGCGACTCGTCTTGGAGTGCGGAGAGCAGCGTCCCAGCCGGGACACGCGGTCACGGCACAAGCACGGGGAGCTGCGCCACTCACCTGAACTAACCCCGGGAGGGGGCCCAGCCGGTTTGCGAGGGCGGCACGGTGGTGCCGCCGGTGGGACAAGAAGCCCCCGGGAGGCGGCGACTGATTTTGGAGTCAAGAGTGCACCGTCCCAGCAGGGGAACCTTAACGTTGGGCATGGGGCTGCCAAGGGAGGATCTGACCGTGACTCCAGCAGGCCAGACGCCCCGGGGGCAATCTCCACACAGCCAGCACACATAGGTGACGCGCCCCACGGGAATCTCCAATATAATAGTCATTCCAAGCAAGACAAGCAACTCTGACTATATTCTGAGGTGCTACTCTCCTACCTCTCTGATCCCTCCCCCACCCTGCCCAGGTGGCTTCATTAACATCCGAATTGCCTGAGCCAGAGGGAGAACTCTGATAGGGATCTGACTGCAGTTTTTTTTAGCGGATTTTCTGGAAAAACTAGTTTCCCAGTGATGGCTCGGAGACAGCAGTGCATATCAAACCACATAAAGAAGCAGACCATGACAGCTTCTACAACCCCCCAAACAAAACAATCAAAATCTTTCCCAAATGAAGATACAATCCTGGAACTGTCAGATACAGAATATAAAAAAACTAATTTACAGAATGCTTCAAGACATCACAAATGAAATAAGGCAAACTGCAGAAAAAGCCAAGGAACACACTGATAAAACTGTTGAAGAACTCAAAAAGATTATTCAAGAACATAGTGGAAAAATTAATAAGTTGCAAGAATCCATAGAGAGACAGCATGTAGAAATCCAAAAGATTAACAATAAAATTACAGAATTAGACAATGCAATAGGAAGTCAGAGGAGCAGACTCGAGCAATTAGAATGCAGACTGGGACATCTGGAGGACCAGGGAATCAACACCAACATAGCTGAAAAAAAATCAGATAAAAGAATTTTAAAAAATGAAGAAACCAAAAGAATCATGTGGGACTCTATCAAGAAGGATAACTTGCGGGTGATTGGAGTCCCAGAACAGGGAGGGGTGACAGAAAACACAGAGAAAATAGTTGAAGAACTCCTGACACAAAACTTCCCTGACATCATGAAAGACGAAAGGATATCTATCCAAGATGCTCATCGAACCCCATTTAAGATTGATCCAAGAAGAAAAACACCAAGACATATTATCATCAAACTCGCCAAAACCAAAGATAAACAGAAAATTTTAAAAGCAGCCAGAGAGAAAAGAAAGGTTTCCTTCAAGGGAGAATCAATAAGAATAAGTTCAGACTACTCAGCAGAAACCATGCAGGAAGAAGGGAATGGGACGACATATACAGAGCACTGAAGGAGGAAAACTGCCAGCCAAGGATCATATATCCAGCAAAACTCTCTCTGAAATATGAAGGCAAAATTAAGATATTTACAGATAAACACAAGTTTAGAGAATTTGCAAAAACCAAACCAAAGCTACAAGAAATACTAAAGGATATTGTTTGGTCAGAAAACCAATAATATCAGATACCAGCACAACACAAGGTCACAAAACAGAACGTCCTGATATCAACTCAAATAGGGAAATCACAAAAACAAACAAATTAAGATTAATTAAAAAATAATAATAATACACATAACAGGGAATCATGGAAGTCAGTAGGTAAAAGATCACAATAATCAAAAAGAGGGACTAAATACAGGAGGCATTGAACTGCCAGATGGAGAGTGATACAAGGCGATATAGAACGATACAAGTTAGGTTTTTACTTAGAAAAATAGGGGTAAATATTAAGGTAACCACAAAAAGGTATAACAACTCCATAACTAAAGATAAAAGCCAAGAAAAACGTAACGATTCAACTAACATAAAGTCAAACACTATGAAAATGAGGATCTCACAATTTACTAAGAAAAACGTCTCAGCACAAAAAAGTATGTGGAAAAATGAAATTGCCAACAACACACATGAAAAGGCATCAAAATTACAACACTAAAAACTTATTTATCTATAATTACGCTGAATGTAAATGGGCTAAATGCACCAATAAAGAGACAGAGAGTCACGGACTGGATAAAGAAACAAAATCCATCTATATGCTGCCTACAAGAGACACACCTTAGACTTAGAGACACAAACAAACTAAAACTCAAAGGATGGAAAAAAATATATCAAGCAAACAATAAGCAAAAAAGAAGAGGAGTAGCAATATTAATTTCTGACAAAATAGACTTTAGACTTAAATCCACCACAAAGGATAAAGAAGGACACTATATAATGATAAAAGGGACAACTGACCAGGAAGACATAACCATATTAAATATTTATGCACCCAATGACAGGGCTGCAAGATACATAAATCAAATTTTAACAGAATTGAAAAGTGAGATAGACACCTCCACAATTATAGTAGGAGACTTCAACACACCACTTTCAGAGAAGGACAGGACATCCAGTAAGAAGCTCAATAGAGACACGGAAGACCTACTTACAACAATCAACCAACTTGACCTCCTTGACTTATACAGAACTCTCCACCCAACTGCTGCAAAGTATACTTTTTTTTCTAGCACACATGGAACATTCTCTAGAATAGACCACATATTAGGTCATAAAACAAACCTTTGCAGAGTCCAAAACATCGAAATATTACAAAGCATCTTCTCAGACCACAAGGCAATAAAACTGGAAATCAATAACAGAAAAACTAGGGAAAAGAAATCAAATACTTGGAAACTGAACAATACCCTCCTGAAAAAAGACTGGGTTATAGAAGACATCAAGGAGGGAATAAGGAAATTCATAGAATGCAACGAGAATGAAAATACTTCCTATCAAAACCTCTGGGACACAGCAAAAGCAGTGCTCAGAGGCCAATTTATGTCGATAAATGCACACATACAAAAAGAAGAAAGAGCCAAAATCAGAGAACTGTCCCTACAACTTGAACAAATAGAAAGTGAGCAAAAAAAGAATCCATCAGGCACCAGAAGAAAACAAATAATAAAAATTAGAGTTGAACTAAATGAATTAGAGAACAGAAAAACAATTGAAAGAATTAACAAAGCCAAAAGCTGGTTCTTTGAAAAAATTATCAAAATTGATAAACCATTGACCAGACTGACTAAAGAAATACAGGAAAGGAAACAAATAACCCGAATAAGAAACGAGAAGGACCACATCACAACAGAACCAAATGAAATTAAAAGAATCACTTCAGATTACTATGAAAAATTGTACTCTAACAAATTTGAAAACCTAGAAGAAATGGATGAATTCCTGGAAAAACACTACCTACCTAAACTAACACATTCAGAAGTAGAACAACTAAATAGACCCATAACAAAAAAAGAGATTGAAACGGTAATCAAAAAACTACCAACAACAAAAAAAGCCCTGGCCCGGATGGCTTCACTGCAGAGTTCTACCAAACTTTCAGAGAAGAGTTAACACCACTACTTCTGAAGGTATTTCAAAGCATAGAAAATGACGGAATACTACCCAACTCATTCTATGAAGCCACCATCTCCCTGATACCAAAACCAGGTAAAGACATTACAAAAAAAGAAAATTACAGACCTATATCCCTCATGAACATAGATGCAAAAATCCTCAACAAAATTCTAGCCAATAGAATCCAACAACACATCAAAAAAATAATTCACCCTGATCAAGTGGGATTTATACCAGGTATGCAAGGCTGGTTTAATATCAGAAAAACCATTAATGTAATCCATCACATAAATAAAACAAAAGATAAAAACCACATGATCTTATCAATTGATGCAGAAAAGGCATTTGACAAAGTCCAACACCCATTTATGATAAAAACTCTTACCAAAATAGGAATTGAAGGAAAATTCCTCAACATAATAAAGGGCATCTATGCAAAGCCAACAGCCAATATCACTCTAAATGGAGAGAACCTGAAAGCATTTCCCTTGAGAACGGGAACCAGACAAGGATGCCCTTTATCACCGCTCTTATTCAACATCGTACTTGAAGTCCTAGCCAGGGCAATTAGGCTAGACAAAGAAATAAAAGGTATCCGGATTGGCAAGGAGGAAGTAAAGTTACCACTATTTGCAGATGACATGATCTTATACACAGAAAACCCTAAGGAATCCTCCAGAAAACTACTGAAACTAATAGAAGACTTTGGCAGAGTCTCAGGTTATAAAATAAACATACAAAAATCACTTGGATTCCTCTACATCAACAAAAAGAACACCGAAGAGGAAATAACCAAATCAATACCATTCACAGTAGCCCCCAAGAAGATAAAATAGTTAGGAATAAATCTTACCAAGGATGTAAAAGACCTATACAAAGAAAACTACAAAGCTCTACTACAAGAAATTCAAAAGGACATACTTAAGTGGAAAAACATACCTTGCTCATGGATAGGAAGATTTAACATAGCAAAAATGTCTATTCTACCAAAAGCCATCTATACATATAACGCACTTCTGATCCAAATCCCAATGTCATATTTTAAGGGGATAGAGAAACAAATCACCAATTTCATATGGAAGGGAAAGAAGCCCCGGATAAGCAAAGCATTACTGAAAAAGAAGAAAAAAGTGGGAGGCCTCACTCTACCTGATTTCAGAAGCTATTATACAGCCACAGTAGTCAAAACAGCCTGGTACTGGTACAACAACAGGCACATAGACCAATGGAACAGAATTGAGAACCCAGATATAAATCCATCCATGTATGAGCAGCTGATATTTGACAAAGGCCCAGTGTCAATTAATTGGGGAAAAGATAGTCTTTTTAACAAATGGTGCTGGCATAACTGGATATCCATTTGCAAAAAAATGAAACAGGACCCATACCTCACACCAAGTACAAAAACTAACTCCAAGTGGATCAAAGACCTAAACATAAAGACTAAAACAATAAAGACCATGGAAGAAAAAATAGGGACAACCTTAGGAGCCCTAATACAAGGCATAAACAGAATACAAAACATTACCAGAAATGACTAAGAGAAACCCGATAACTGGGAGCTCCGAAAAATCAAACACCTATGCTCATCTAAAGACTTCACCAAAAGAGTAAAAAGACCACCTACAGACTGGGAAACAATTTTCAGCTATGACATCTCCAACCAGCGCCTGATCTCTAAAATCTACATGATTCTGTCAAAACTCAACCACAAAAAGACAAACAACCCAATCAAGAAGTGGGCAAAGGATATGAACACACATTTCACTAAAGAAGATATTCAGGCAGCCAACAGATACATGAGAAAATGCTCTCGATCATTAGCCTTTAGAGAAATGCAAATTAAAACTACGATGAGATTCCATCTCACACCAACAAGGCTGGCATTAATCCAAAAAACACAAAATAATAAATGTTGGAGAGGCTGCAGAGAGATTGGAACTCTTATACACTGCTGGTGGGAATGTAAAATGGTACAACCACTTTGGAAATCTATCTGGCGTTATCTTAAACAGTTAGAAATAGAACTATTACAACCCAGAAATCCCACTCCTCGGAATATACCCTAGAGATACAAGAGCCTTCACACAAACAGATATATGCACACCCATGTTTATTGCAGCTCTGTTTACAATAGCAAAAAGTTGGAAGCAACCAAGGTGTCCATCAACGGATGAATGGGTAAATAAATTCTGGTATATTCACACAATGGAATACTACGCATCGATAAAGAACAGTGACGAATCTGTGAAACATTTCATAACATGGAGGAACCTGGAAGGCATTATGCTGAGCGAAATGAGTCAGAGGCAAAAGGACAAATATTGTATAAGACCACTATTATAAGATCTTGAGAAATAGTAAAAACTGAGAAGAACACATACTTTTGTGGTTACGAGGGGGGGAGGGAGGGAGGGAGGGAGAGGGTTTTTTATTGATTAATCAGTAGGTAAGAACTGCTTTAGGTGAAGGGAAAGACAACACTCAATACATGGAAGGTCAGCTCAATTGGACTGGACCAAAAGCAAAGAAGTTTCTGGGATAAAATGAATGCTTCAAAGGTCAGCAGAGCAAGGGCGGGGGTCTGGGGACCATGGTTTGAGGGGACTTCTAAGTCAATTGGCAAAATAATTGTATTATGAAAACATTCTGCATCCCACTTTGAAAGGTGGCGTCTGGGGTCTTAAATGCTAACAAGCGGCCATCTAAGATGCAGCAATTGGTCTCAACCCACCTGGAGCAAAGGAGAATGAAGAACACCAAGGTTACACGACAACTAAGAGCCCAAGAGACAGAAAGGGCCACATGAACCAGAGACCTACATCATCCTGAGACCAGAAGAACTAGTTGGTACCCGGCCACAATCGATGACTGCCCTGACAGGGAGCACAACAGAGAACTCCTGAGGGAGCAATAGATCAGTGGGATGCAGACCCCAAATTCTTATAAAAAGACCATATTTAATGGTCTGACTGAGACTAGAGGAATCCCAGCGGCCATGGTCCCCAGACCTTCTCTTGGCACAGGACAGGAAACATCCCCGAATACAACTCATCAGACATAAAACGGACTGGTCAGTGGGTGGGAGAGAGATGCTGATGAAGTGTGAGCTAATTATATCAGGTGGACTTTTGAGATTGTGTTGGCAACTCTTGTCTGGAGGGGGGATGGGAGGATAGAGAGAGAGGGAAGCTGGCAAAATTGTCACGAAAGGAGAGACTGAAAGGGCTGACTCAATAGGGGAAGAGCAAGTGGGAGTACGGAGTAAGATGTATGTAAACTTATATGTGACAGACTGATTGGATTTGTAAACGTTCACTTGAAGCTTAATAAAAGTTAATTAAAAAAAAGATGTAAATATACACATGTAAATAAAAACACATTCCTTTTTTATATAAATGTGATTTTAGGGATACAGATAAAGTGTCATGGAAGAAGATTCAGGAGAAGAGTAGAGCTGAACAGAATCTTAAAGGCATTTTCCAGAAGAATAAAGGATGAGGGTATTCTGGGCTGAAATAAGAGGGTATATAAAGACACAGGACGTCCCTGGGTGATGGAAACAGTTAATGTGTTCAGGTGCTAACCGAAAATTTGGAAGTAGCACTCAGAGGTGGCACAGAAGAAAGGCCTAGAGACCAACTTCCGAAAAACCAGATCTCGAAAATCCCATGGAGGACAGTTATATTCTGACACACATACTGTTGCCATAAGTTGGAATCAGCTCAATAACAACTGGTTATAAAGCTCTTTGCCATCGATTCTAACTCATAGAGACCCTACAGAACAAGTAGTACTACGCCATAGGGTTTTCAAGGCTGTGTCTTTACAGAAGCAGAGTACCACATCTTTCTCTTGCAGATCAGCTAGTGAGTTTGCTAGCCAGTGGTGAGAAGCATGGCATTTTGAATACTGAGTTGAAGAGGTAATAACTTCAGGTATTTTCCATAAGATAAAATAAATTATGCAACACACTACGAATGCATTCAAGCCCAAAATAGAGCACATACAGGGAGTACATAGCTGCTGTTCGGATTTCTCAAAACAGTCAAATGGATTTCCTCCTTAATGAAGATTGCCTTGGGCATTTTCCTCCAAAGCTCTTGTCTGTTTCATAAATAACACATTTACCTTTCTCTATCTTTTAGCAAGAAGCAGCTATCAACTTATTCCGAGAGTTAGGTGCCTGTGGTTTTGGAGAACAAAAATAAAAGAATTTCAAATTAGTTGTCACTACTCTGAGATACAGCCTACAAGTTAGTATCTCCTGGTTGCTGATAAAGACAGGTATCATTCAGAGTACATAAAATAATACAGGAATATTACTCTGTCAAAATTAGATCATATCTTCATTTTTCTCTGAACTAACTTCCTAGAAATTTATTTTCCTTGAAATTCTAGAGGAGTTGTTAATTGGTATGAAAGGAGTATTTGTAAATAATAGAAATACAGGGACATTTCTAACAAAACAAAAAATTATGGCCACTTAATAGGCATCTCCTCACCATAGATTATTTCAGAAGATAATCTAATTGAATTGTTGCCACATACTTTTCCCCCATCTTTCAAAAATTTTCATTATTTTTTTTTATTGCCAGCTCATACCTTTATTAGTTTTATTCTGCATTGGTTTTTAATAAGGAAAATACATAATGCCATGGAAGGAATATTACAATGAGTTGTAAGTTTTCTTGAAGGCCTCATACTGTATATAATGATAAGAAACAAAATGTTCAGATATCTTAAATTACCCCAATACTACTCTTGCCATATTATTTTCTGTCCTTAATACCCTTTCAGCTGAGACTAGAAAAATAATCAATTGTGGAGGGATAAATTTTGTACTTTAATCTCTTTGAATTATTACAAATGGAGGGAAGTTTACAATTACTGGGGAGGAATTTAGTAATGGGAAGGAGAGTTAAATTGTTTAAATTTGGAACATCCTTCATTTGGTTATCTGAACTTGTATAATTTTAGGTGAGCTATACTAGAAAACAAGGAGCCCTGGTGGTGCAATGTTAAAGCCATCAGCTACTAACGGAAAGGTCAGTGGCTGGAAACCACAAGTGGCTCCGTGGAAGAAAGATGTGGCAGTCTGCTTCTGAGGAGATCGCTATGAGTTGGTGTCAACTCAGCGGCAGTGGGTTTGGGTATACTGGAAAATACAGCTGAACATTTTGTAAAATGGGAATTAGAATAAGGTGTGGATTGTTGTTGTAGTGTGGCCTAGTAAAAAGTTAATAACCTATTGAGAACTTTTCAGAGATTTCTAGGAGCAAGAGCTGAATGCCCAAATCATTGATCCTTGGATACACAGAAGGAGCAAGGGGAAGGGCATTATGAAGCTGGGAATCAGACTAACTACACCTTTAGTTTACCATAGCCCCTGGGTTATGAGATAAAAAGGAAAACATTTTTTTTTTTTTGAAGGAAAGAATATCTGTCTGGTTTCACCATGGTTAGTTTGGCCGACATTTGAGGGTACATATTTCGTCTTTTGAGTATAGCTTATTTCACTTAGCATAAGATTTTCAGGGTTTATCCGTGTCGTAGCATTCTTTTTTATTGCAAAGTAACATCCCACCGTATGTATATGCCACATATTTATCCATTCATCTGCTGATGGACAGTTGAGTTGTTTCCGCCTTTCGACTATTGTGAATAATGCTGTAATGAGCAATGGTGTACAAGTATCTCCTCAAGTCCCTTCTTTCAAGGCTTTTGGGAATATCCTCAGGAGTGGAATTGCTTGAACATACACCTTCATGGTGTAGTGGTTAAGCACTTGGCTGTTAACCGAAAGGTCAGTGGTTCTAGTCCACCAGTCACTCCGCAGAAGAAAGATGTGGCGGTTGGCTTCCATAACAATTTACAACCTCGGAAACCCTATAATGCAGTTCTACCCTGTTTTACAGGGTTGCTGTCAGTGGAGTTAACCTGACGGCAATTGTTTTGGTTTGGTTATGGTAATTCTAGGAGTATCTGGGTGGCACTATGTTTAACTTTTTGAGGAACTTCCAAACTGTTTTCCATAGCAGTTGAACACTTTTGCACACCCACCAAAAATATACCAGGGTCACAATTTCTCCACCTCCTCACAAACACTTGTTGTTTTCCTTTTTTTTCCTTCTGATAATAGTCATCCTTGTAGTTGTGAAGTGATATCTTACTGTGGTATTGATTTGCATTTCCCTAGTAACAAACGATGGTCAGCACCTTTCCATGTCCTTACTGGCCATTTGTATGTCTTCTCTGGAAAAATGTCTATTAAAATCTATTGCCCATTTTGATCGGGTTGTTGTCCTTTTGTTTTTTGAGTTGCAGGAGTTCTTTATATATTCTGGACTTCTCATTCTGTGGGTTGTCTGTTCACTTTCTTGATAAGGACCTTTGGCATACAAAAGTTACTTTTATTTTGAAGAAGTCCAATTTACTTATTTTTTCTTTCTTGCTTGTGCTTTTGATATCATATCTAAGCATCCATTCCTAAATACAAATCCTGAAGATTTACCCCTATGTTTTCTTGTAATAGTTTTATGGTTTTAGTTCTTATATATAGGTTGTTGCTTCATTTTGAGTTAATTTTCATACATGGTGTGAGGTACAGGTCCAGTTTCATTCTTCTGCATGTGGAAACCCCTTTGTCTCAGCACTATTTAGAAACTATTTTTTCCCCATTTAATGAATTTGACATTCTTTTTGAATATCAATTGACCATAGATTTACATGTTTACTTTTGGATTCTCAGGTTTATTCCATTGGTCTATATGTCTGTCCTTTACCAGTATCACACTGTTTTGATTAATGTAGCTTTGTAGTATATTCTGAAATCATGAAATATGAGTCCTCCTGCTTCCTGCTATTCAAAATTGTTTTGGCTATTCAAGGCTTTTTTCATTTCCATATGAATTTAAGGATCAGCTTTTCCATTAAAAAAAAAAAAAAAGTCTCTTGGAATTTTATGTGAGGTAAAACCAGTAAAGAAAGAAAAGTAACAGACTTTATCACAGAATTCAAGACAGCACTTAACTCTGACAGCAGAATGGTCAAAATAATGCAATTAAGAAGGGGCTCACTGGGTGTGTTTAAGGTACAATCAGTATTCTAGTTTTTAAACAGCATGTTGGTGCAAGGATAGTTATTATAATATTATATTTAAACTTTATCACATGAATGCTGTTTTTCATAATTAAAGCAAGCAAGCAAAAAGCTCTACACTATACCCTTAATACATGTAACATAGCAGAAGAAAATGAGGTTAACAAAATAAAAACAAAGTGAAAATCAAAATGCACGGGGCTATATCTTGTATGACTACCGACACAATTTGAAGACAAAACCTAAAATGAGAATTTGGAAAGAACAATTTCTGCCAAAGTGATATGAACAAATACACAGCTATCTGGTGTTCTAATTTGATCCAATGATAGATTTTAAACACACAGAGGAGTGCATTATCAGCAGCATAGCCTTGAAATTATCCTCTGTGAGCTCTTTGGTAGAAACTACAAATTAGACAATAATATTACATCTGGAGGAAGAGTTTAACTTGCAGTGATGCAGTGTTGCTGATTAAGGTAATTTACATAAGCTCTGGAACCCAGATGAGCTGGAGCAGACTTTACAGTGGATTACTGAAGTTAAAGAGTGCACTACTTTTTTTACTCTAGCACTCTCACCCAAGGACACACGCACTTTGCCTCCACTTGGTGTTGGGCCCCAGGATGGCCCGTAACAGATTTCCTTAGGCAACTTTTTTAGTTTCCCTCCAGCACCCAACCTGTATGCAACTGCAAATTTCCAACATGGATTAAAGCCGAGACAATTTTAACCTAAAAAAACAGGCAAAGCAGGTGTTACCAGTTAACCTCCAAGACGAGAGGAACTTTTACCAGTGATTCAGCAGAGTATCAAATTTAAGGCAGTAGAGACTCCTGATGGGCAAATTAGAATGACAGCTGCAAAATTTGCCCTCAGCATCAGGAAGATGTAACCTACTGTGGAGAATTAGTTCACACTGGTTTTTGTATATTGGAGAATACTTTCCAAAAACAATGGCTTTTTAAAATCTTTTCATAGTTCACATGAAGTCTTCTCACAAATGTTAGACAGCAGGGCATTTTGTATCTTAAGGCCAGTCCTGGCTTAAGGTAATAAGACTACATTCTATTCTATCTTTTGTAAGTATACAAATGCATACAGGAGCTGTCTTAGTAGGAGGCAGAGACAAAGATTTCAGCTTCTGTATCCCCCAAAAGGAACTGAAAGTTTTGTTATATAAAAAGATATGGCTGCTTTAGCCAACACTTATTTTGCTGTTGCCAGAAAGTACTGGTTCATCTAAGGGAGAATTCTGATCTATGTGCTGAGCTGCCTGATTTAGCAAATGAAATTACTGGATGCCAAGTTAAATTTTAATTTCAGACCCATAATAAATTATTATTATTATTATTTTTAGTATAAGTATGTCCCAAGCATCAAATACTACATGTGACACACTTATACTAAAATATTATTTGTTGTGGTTCTGAAATTTAACTGGGAGCTTTGTATTTTTATTTGCTAGCATCCCTTTCTAAATGGAGTAATTGTATTATAAAGCTTGTGATTTAAAATTAAAGGATTCAATCTTGGAAAAATACGTGCATTTATTACAGAGGCCAAAAAAAGGAGATAAAAGTGAAACCAAGCGATTCTGATTAGACTATTGTACGTCTGGAACTTTAATGCACACATGAATCAGCAGAGACCTTGTTAAAACACAGATTCTAACAGTGGGTCTGGAACGTGGCCTGCGATGAGAAGGTCTAATAAACCCAGGTGATAACAATCCGCTGTACTTGGGGCACACTGTAAGGGATTAGCACAGTGGTTATCAGGCTTTAGTGAGCATCAAATTCACCTGGAGGGCTTATTAAACACAGATTCCTAGGCCCCGGCACTGAACTTGCAGTTCTAACAAGTTCCCAGGTGATGCTCAATTTGCAGGTCAGGACCACACTACGGGAACTACTGAGTTAGAGAATGGGTTACAACAGCTGATCTCTATATGCCTCTCAACAGCTGATCTCTATATGCCTAAGCTATTTATATACCATAATAAAAAAAAAGAATTAAAAAGGGTAATATATATGTGTGTATATATGTATATATATACATATATACACACATATATGCACACACATATACACACACAAATGTGTATATATACATACACAAACATATATATCAACATACACATATATAAACACACACATATGTATGTTATATACATATACACACACAGATATGAGCCCTGGTGTGCAGCAGTTGAGAGTTCAGTTACTAACCAAAAGTTTGGCAGTTCGAACCTGCTAGGTGCTCCTTGGAAACCCTATGGGGGTGGTTCTACTCTGTCCTATAGGGTTGCTATGAATTGGAATAGACTTGACCACACAGAAAAAACCCAAAACCAAACCCAGTGCCATCGAGTCAATTCCGACTCATAGCGACCCTAGAGGACTGAGTAGAACTGCCTCCCTCATAGAGTTTCCAAAGAGCACCTGGCGGATTCAAACTGCCACCCTTTGGTTAGCAGCTGTAGCACTTAACCACTATGCCACCAGGGTTTCCCGACTGCACATGCATATATATATATATACACACACACACACACATATGTATGTACCCACCCAGAATATATATATAATTAAAAATACTTTTCTTTAAATCTAAGTTACAAAAAGAAGATTAAAGGAAAATTTAAAACACAAATAACTGGGAGATCCTATACACAGTTTGAGTACAAAAAAAATGCCTCTCAGTTCCTAGAATGTAATGCTTAAGTCTCAGTTCCAATAGTAGTAAGACCTATTCCCTTTCAAGGCTTCACCTCATTTACCTATATACATTTAAGTGTATTTGAGCACCCTACCTGGAGGAGTCCAGTCTAGTTGGTTTAATGCTGAGGAGGCACAGAATTCTGGTTACTGAGTTTAAGCTGTCCTGGAAAAATGTATCCCAGATGTGAAGGCAGGAGCAAAGCTCTCAGTTCTGGGAAGATCATGAGCACCTAAGTGATATCTCACCGTACTAGAAAATGGCCTGGGTCATTTCTCAGGCTTAGGGTCAGAGACAAGTTTATTCCTGAACAAACTGGCCCAGGCTCTCTGACAAAAAGAACTATTTTATTTCCTTACCCTACCACTCACCTCGCCTCCATAGGAAGCTAAGCTTTCTCAGGATTTAGCCTCGCAGAAATGAAGTGGTGAAGATTTCGACTGCAGTGGGACAATGCCACCAGAGTAGGAACTCAGGGAGGCAGTGGTGGCTGGGTGCCCCCTAAAGAGACAGAAATGGAAAGGAGGCAAACACTTTTAACAGGAGAGGCAGCTCATAAATGAAGTTAAGTCTCCCTATTGGAAAACACCCACTGCTTCTGAATGACCAAGTCCAGAGCACTGTGGCAGCGCTGAAGTGTTTCCAGCTACTAGACCCGCCTCCTAGTCCCATATGATCACGCTGCTGCCAGAGAGCTGCCAGCCTCGGGAGCACTTGGTGGCCTCATAATTAGCTCTGTGTACCAGAATCACTGTGTCCACTCCCACCTTTTCTGACTCAGGGTCAGGATTGGCCTGCTGGTCATCCCTACCTCTCTGCAACTTATTCTCTTTTTTGTGGCTACCCCAGTTTAACCTCATAAATCTGGAAATTGGGAGAGGATTGGTTCCTTCTTTTCTGGAAGACTGAGGGTTCCCCATGTAAATCAATTTATTTTATCATTTGAGACCAGATGCTGAGGCAGCATTTGCCAAATCACTTACAAAAGCTTCTCAAAATGAGTCATTTAATATTTCATAAGATAAGATACAAGATCTTCATTTATTACACTGTTCAATATCTGCCAGTAAACAAAAAAGGTCAGATGCTATCTATTAAAAAATACTAAAGAAAAATTGCACCCTATTGCATATGATTTAAAAAATTAATAAGAACAAGATACAGTTGGGAATAATTAAGACGGTTCAATATCTAATAATAATATAGAGAACCAAAATACTAAAAGGAAAAAAATAACTAAAAAAAATTAAAAAGTTACAAACTGTTTCCTAAACAACCCCCAACAGCATAAACCAAAAGGCAAAAAAGAAAAAAAAAATCAATTAATTTGATAACATTAAAATCAAGTACTTTTCATGAAGGATGCAGGAGAAATTAATATGAGTTGTAGGAAAGGAAAGGGGTAGGTGCAGATAGGGTAAGATCAAGATTTATCAAAATTGACCTTCTTATATTACTTTTATTTTTGAGCTATGTGAATGTGTTACATACTCAGAATATTTAAATTAAAAAAAAATACTTAATGAAAGACACCATGAACATCAAAGTGAATATGCACCTGGGAGAAGGCACTTGTTGGCATTCTGCAAAACCATCTGACAAACTTCTATGATCCAGAAATTTTGCTCCTGGTTATAATTAACCCTTTCCCCCCAACTCTTATACAAGCCCCGAAGGATACGTACTTTCTTGTGCCTAGAACAGTGCTTGCACACATAAATGTTTGACATTGTTTTTTGAAGAAATTAATTAATTAATGGTGACAAGGAGTTGGAGCTAATCTAGGTAAAAATCATGGGGCGGGTGAATAATTAAAATGTAGTGAATTCTCATCACTGTGTACTATGCTGCATAGATGTGCACATAGAGACAAAAAGTGGATCTTAAAAGCATAATTTTGTGTGATAAAGGAAACAAAAAATGACATACATAATTATACTATTTACACTAGCTAAAAATGAAGTCATTCCAAGCAATGCACATTTTTCAGTGAAATTATATATAATGAATTAGAATGGGTGTCTATGGTGGGGGATAAAAAGGAAGAGAGAAAGAGAAACAGTGATACCCTATGTAAGGACAAAAATGGCAATGTGCCATGAACTAAAAAATATGATTAACTCGACCCTATGCACCAAAAATTTGTGGAAAAAAGAAATGATTGTGGATGATTAAAGATGGTTACATATATTTTGCTATTTCTTCCTTTGAGAGATAGGGTCTAAAATACCTCTCCCTGAATCTGAGTTTGGATTAGTGACTTGCTTAACTAATAGAATGTGGCTGAAGTGACATTGTGGGGTTTCCAAGGTTAGCTCATGAGAATTCTTGCAGCTTATGCTTAGGCCCTTTGAAAAACTTGTTTTGGGGAGAAGCTAGCTTCCATGAAATTTATGGAGGCTGCTATGCTGGAGAGGCCACGTGTAAGCACTTAAGCCAACTGTCCTAGCTGAGCCCAGCTATTGAACCATCACAGTAAGGTGTCAGCTATGTGAGTGAAGCAATCTTGGACCCTTCAGACCAGCCCATCTGACAGCTGAATACCACTGAGTAACCTCCATCAATGCTATGTGGAGCAAAAGAATCACAGTGCTGAGCCCTGCCTAAACTACTGACTTACAGAATCATACAATACAAAAAAAATAAAAATCCTTGCTTGGATTTTTGGGTATTTTGTTATGTAGCAACAGAAAACAAGAATGAAAACAAACAAAAGACAATAACACCTGACTACAACAAATTTTAAAGACCAGAAGTCAATGAAAAATCTGAAGTAATAGAAAAGATAGAAAAGTATTAGAAATTCTAAAAGTGCTTCCTCCCTTGAGTCAAATAGAGTACTTCAAATCAAGGCAGCCACTAATATCCAGGTATATTCCCACTTATTCTCCTAGTCTTTGAGAGTAAGACTTTTTCCTCTCTATTTTTGACTCTTGTCCCTTGTCCCAGTTTAAAAACCAGAATCAGAGCAATATATACTTTCTTATTGAGTGCTGCCAAATCATCCCACTCACCCCTTCATACTCAAGTGGCAAAACATGATCTTATATTCCAAATGAATAAGAGAAGCTTTTAGTTATTTCAAAAGGATACAGAATGTTAAAGTTGGAATTAGAGCTCTTCTTTAATTGCCTATTTAAACAAAAAATAACTCTAGAGAGATTAAATGACCTTTCCAGGATAAAAAATTACACACTTAGATCTTGAACTCAAATCCAAGATTTGTAAATTGTTTTCTTGACTGTAAAACTAAAATTCTTTCCTGGGGTCTTAAACTCCTGTGAATTCCATGAGTGGGAAACAAAGCATCAATGAGTTCCAAATTTGTATGAAAATGTTGTGTATGTATATATTTGGGAAAAACTTCATTTATTTGATCAGGTTTTCAAAGGGATTTTTGACCTATATTCCCCCCCCCGCCACTAAAGCTAAGAAACATTGCCTTAAAGAAAACTGAGAGGTTTATTCTTTTACAGAAGATCATCTTATTATGCAAAAAAAATTGTATTGCACTGTTTTATACATATATATATATATATATACATATTCATTAGCCCTTACTTCATCTTCCTAGACAGCCTTTATTTTATATTTAGTATATTTTGGAAGTGAAAGTTTAAAGTTACTATGTATAAAAAGGATGAAATAAATAACCCCAAAGAAATTGTAATATGTTACTGAATAGAATAGAGTCATATTTCTAATTTAATATAATGCTTAATATTGAAATAATACTGGGTCTAATTGATATTTGTTGATAAAATATCATCAAAATAGCTTTTGGTTATAATGGAATCCCATTATTAAGGATTTATCATACAGAAGAATGGAAATCAATTTTTCCAGGAACATTCCGCAAAGGATTTTTTAGTGATTTGTATAGTCATTTCTGTGAACGATGCATTGCATTTCATTCCTCCTATGCTTGGTGAAACAAAAGCATCTGCTGTTCAAAGATCTGCTGAACATCTATTTTATACATATTTAACTGCTCAGGCTCCTCCTTCTACTTTCCTAATTTCTCTATACTTTTTACAGGTAAGTTTAAGTATAAATATTTAGAGTTTATGAACTTCATTGGATTTCCGTTTTTTTTTTTTTTCCATGTACCTAACTGGTTCTTAAGAAAAATAAAATTTGTGGTAGGAGGAAATAGCTGTATTTAGCCTTCAATTTTAACCGTTATCAGTATGATTCATATTCAATTAGACTTTACTTGCCATTTCATTGGATTATTATCATCCTTGTTGGCAAAGTGGTTAAGAGCTTGGCTGCTAACCAAAAGGCTGGCAATTCAAATCCACCAGCTGCTCCTTGGAAACCCTATGAGACAATTCTACTCTCTCCTGTGGGATTGCTATGAGTCAGAATCAACTGGATAACAATGTGTCTTTTTTTTTTTGTTAATATACATATATATTACATATATACATATATATGTAATATATACACATATATATAAAGCGGTAGTTAAGAGCTTGTCTGCTAACCCAAACGTTGGCAGTTCAAATCCACCAGGTGCTCCTTGGAAACCCTACTCTGTCCTATACAGTTACTAAGAGTTAGAATCGACTCCAAGGCAACAGGTTGATTGCTTTTACATATATACAATATATAATATAGCTAAAATATAGAGGTATTTAGGACCATATTTAAACATTGGGTGACTGCCCGAAAAGCTGAATCTGTTAATCTTGACCCTCTCTTTAGTTTTTCAGCAGATCATATTTTTATTGAAACAATTTAAACCTTCTTTCAGCCGCCACGCCTCGTGGTTTTGTTTGTGAAATTACTAATCCAATGCTTTCCCCTTCTTGCCAAAGATATATCATGGACTAAATTGTGTTGTAAAATTCTTCAGCTTATTAGTTTCAGAAAAAAGTGTTTAAATCCATGTGGTAGTGTTTGAATATATTTTGGGGTATCAAACTCTAAACTTAACATCATTAGTGTTTCTTTTAGAACTTAACTTTTTTATCATAAAGTCAGGAATCAATCACACAAATTAATAGGAAGATGATGGAAAACACATTTTCCAAAAAGAATCTGAACTCCAGATATCATTTGATTTCCAAAGAAATAACATTTTAAATTAATTATCTCTTTATAAAAATAATTTTAAGAAAGGGCATTTATTTGGGGTATTAGATCATTGAACTAGAAAAGCTAGTTGCAAATGATAGTCCAAAAGTCTAAAAGACTATAGAATTTCTCTAGATTTTGGTAGGCAAAGAATCTGGCTGAATGGGAGTCTATCCCCCAACTCAATGCTAGAATGAATGTTATCCCTGTTAGTCCTCTCAGCCCCTCCCAGGGACAGTATATTCAATACCTTATAAGTAGAATGACCATATCATTTATCATTCTATTTGGGATACTTTTGTGAGTGAAAAGGGATGGTTTTGACAATTATCCCCAGATAAAAGGTATAAACTAGGACAGCCCAAAGCAAACACAGATGTATGACCACCCTCCTTTAAGACTTCCTGTCCCATGATTGGTGAGTTTCATTATCAGAAGTTTCTCATGCTAGTTGAAATAGGTTTCCTTTAAATTTTAAGCCTGGGGCTACCACCATTAATGGGTTTTTATTCATTAACTTGTAAGTTTCTATGATGATATAATTTTAGAGTTAGAAAGATTTGATAAGAAATTAAATCCAACCTCCCATTCAAGACTTACTAGAGCCTTCCTAAAAGGCAGACATCCAGCCTCTGTTTAAAAATGTTCAGGGACAGGAACCTCATTCAATTTCTAGTCAATCTATTCTACTTCTGGAAAGTTCTAATTGTCTAGTTGTTAGAAAGATCTTCTTGATCTAGAACTTAAAACTGTATTCTTATAATTTCTTATCTTCTGCATCTGTAAAAATGTCTAAGCCCTTTCAATAGCCCCTTTAGTAAAAATGCTACCCCCTCCCACACCTTATTTCCAAGTCAAAGCCCACGCTTGTTTTTCTGTTGCTTATATAACGTAGGTCAAATGTAAATTTTGCTTAATGTTAAAGGATCTCTTAAAATTTAGTGTTCACATTGATTAATTTAAATAACTTATCAAACTCTTGGGATCTATGTTCTCTAATACCAATAACAACCTTATTGAAAACATACTTAATTATCTTATGCTAAAATAATCAAATTTCCTAAATTATTAAACTGTTCAAAATCCCTAATTGATCACAATTTTCAAATTTATTACTCCACTTTTGTATACAACAAATATTGCATCAATAATTTATAAACTTTATAATATCAAAGAAAAAATTAAAAATTAGAAAAAACAGACAACATAATACAGTTTATTTATTAATAACAATACTGACAGAATACATTTCAGTAGTAAGATCATTATCACTATAACTTAATTAATTTTAGTTTCAATCATATAAATGAAAAGATTTAACTGTTTGATACATCTTGTTAGTGTTCCCTTAGAATACACCTTAATGCTATTACTAATATATATAATTTAAAAGGTACTTGCTGAAGCAAAATTTCTAGACAATTAATATAGAACTGTAGTTGCCTCATTGACTATGTATTAATGAATTAAATCCAGGATCATTATTGGATCTATAAAAGACTAGGTTCCCCAATTCCTTAAATGTTATCCTTGATCCTCCTCACTTTCATGAGAGCATACACACATAACTTGGTCATTCTAGAACTGAACCCATATTTTTTTTTAAATAGCCAAAAGGAATTCAGGCAAAGATTTTTAAATAGGCATTGAAGCATAGAAAAATATAACATAGGGTTCCAGGCAAATGTGAATCACCAGAACACCTAATGCTGAGGAATTATCCTGAGGGCATTCAAAACAAGAAATCTGCAATGTGTAACCACCTGACCCCAATAACTTTGCATAAGTGATTACAGATCTGATCGATCTGCGCAAATTAGTTAAGGATCATAATCGAAACCAAATGGATTAATTATATGATTTTTAAGCTGTTCAAGTTTAATTATGCTAAAATTAAATAATGAAACTGGGCACTCTGAAGAATAACTGACAAGACGAAAGTCAGTAGGATGAAGTCTCTGTATGTACCTGAGCCACGTTTGATTCATATTTAATACTCTTACATGAAACAAAACCTCTTTCAGTAAACTCTTGAGAGTAAAAAGCCATGCATCTTACACAAATGTTAATTCTTGATCATTTGGACTAATTTGGAAAGTACTGAAGTTTTCTATTTTGACTAGCTCAACAGAGCTTTGGGGAAACAAAAATTAGCCGTGATCCACCCAGCCCATTTGGAGTACAACTTACTGAACGGAAATCTCAGGATATCCTAAGATATCGTTGTGCACATTAAAAAAAAAAAAAAAAAAGATTAGACTACAGCTCATAAATGTATTTGTTTGAGACAGGAGAACTAGATTATTCTGTGAATAAGACTCTACTGTTGTCATTTTCAGTTGCTATCCAGTTGATTTTGACTCATGATGACCCACAGTGTGTAGGGTAGAACTGCACTCCACAGGGTTTTCAAGGCTGTGAACTTTCAGAAGTAGATTGGCAGGATTTACATTTGGGTGGATTTGTACCACCAACCTTTCGGTTAGAAGTCTAGTGCTTAACATTTGTGCCACTCAGGGATACTAGAATTTATTAAATTACATAAAAAAATTTTTTTATTACATACACTCTACAAATACTATGAAACAACCCAGGTTTGATAATGATAAATTTATTTGTGAAGCTAAATTACCTGAAATAATTGTAGAATTGCTAATCAGAGACTCAGAGGATACAAAGATCTACCCTTGTTCTTTAAACTCAATATTTTCACAACTTTGAATAAATATTATTTATGCCATCTGTTTAATGAGTTTTATGGACCATGAATACAATTCATGATATTTGAGGAAAATTATTGTGATGTGAAATGATATCATCACCTTAATAGGTTTATTCTAAATGAAATAAAACCTGAGAAGGAAAGCTATAGTTATAGCTGATATTTTTATTTATGGTTCATGGCTAAAAATAGTAACACTTTCAAGAGGAGAATCATCTGATTCCTGTATTATGATAATATTTATTGCCCAAATAGACTATTAGCTTTACTTAAAGAAGGAAAAAAAAAAAAAAAAGAGACCATAAATTTTACTCAACTCAAACTTTAATCATTTATTGAATATTTATTGGGCACCTAAAATATGTTAGGCAGTGTGTTAGATTTGAGGTACACTGTTTTAACAAAATATAAACAAAAAAAGAAAAAAAAAATCAGATTTTACTCCAAAAATTAAATCCTTTTCTAGGTCAATAAATACCAACAATTAAGTTCTGGGAGAAAATACTTGCAATGGATATAACAGACAAAATATGAATTGCCAGAATACATAAAGATCTACGAACATATGAAAGAAATCAGGAAAAAAATCCAATAGTGAAATGACCAAAAGATATGAATGAAAAGAAGAATGAATTTCTCTTCATATTAGAAACCCAAGTGTCAGCAAATGCAAAAGATGTTCACTCCTAGCAGCAATTAGAGAAAAGAAAAAATACATACAACTTTATATGTATTTTTGTAAGCACACTATGTTAATTTTTTTTACACCAACATGTGGAAGCGGTTTGGCACGGCAGTGCTTGTGAGGGTGCCTCACAGGCACATGCACCCAACACATATGTATGTATATTATGCATATATATACATAAAAATTTTTTTTTTATACATACATATATATATGAGTCTTGGTGGCACAGTAGTTATGCACTCAGCTGCTAACCAAAAGTTCAGTTGTTTGAACCCACTAGCTGCTCCATGGGAGAAAGATGTGGCAGTCTGCTTCTGTAACGATTTCAGCCTTAGAAACCCTATGGAGCAGTTCTACTCTGTCTTGTAGTGTTGCTATGAGGCGGAATTGACTCAACGGCAATGGGTTGATACATATATATACACACACAGACACACACATCTATCTATATGCAAAAAATAAAAGAGACAGTTAAGAGTGATGATAGTATACAGTAAGTACTCAAGCACTATTGGTGGGAGTGATAACAGAGTCTTTTTGTATGGGATATGGAAGTTTTGATACCTACGAAAATACAAATGTACATGTCCTTTGATTAAATAAATCTACAATGAATATATCTGACTAATAATAACACACCATCTAACTGTATTTTATTAAACTTTGTTTAATACTAGTACTAAGGGCTTTAGATATATGATTTCATTTGTCCCAAAATGACTCACTGAGGAAGGCTTTGTTATAATTCCCATTTTACGCTAAGGAAACTAAGTACACTAAGGGCTTTAGTAGCTCCTCAAGTTCTTTCAGTAAACTAGTGATAGAACCAGTGTTTGAACTAACCCAGACAGTTTGGCTCTAAGAAAGTTCGCATTCTTAATACCACCACCTCCTATAGAAATTTCCTCTCAAACGTGTACACCAATGTTCATTGCAGGACTTTTCACAATAGCCAAATGTAATAACAACAGAAATGTCCACCGACGGATGAATGGATAAAAGCAAAATGTGGTATATACACAGAATTAAATACTAGTCAGGCATAAAAGGAAATGAAGTCTAATGCATGCCACGATCTAGATGAATCTTGAAAACATCACGCTGAGTGAAATATGTCACAAAAGGACAAATACTGTATGATCTCAAACCAAAAAAGTAAGCCTATTGTCGGTTACCAGGGGTAAGAGGGAGTTTTTGCTCAGAGGACCTTAAGGTTATGTTAATGGTGATGGAATGATTCAGAAAAGGATAGTGAAAATGGTTGTATAATTTGAAGAATGTAATCAATGTTACTGAATTGTATATGTAGAAATTGTTGAGATGGTATGTGTTTTGTTATGTATATTTTCACCAAATTAAAAAAAAAATTACCTCTCAGGTTCAAAAGATGTTGTGACAAGAATGTTTTGTACTTTTTTTGAGTGTGTGTAGTAGCAAACAACTGGAAACTACCTAAATGCCTGACAAAAGTGATAAGATTGAATAAATTTTGACACATTTATCCAATATAATACAATTCAGTTGTAAAATGGAATGATATCCTATCTAAATTATACATAAATCATTATAAGACATATTATTAGCTTAAAAAAGGACAGTAAAGAAACAGTACTTATTATATAATCCTATTTACTTGTATAAGTTACCAAGCATCTGTCAGTTTGTCATACTGTGATGGCTTTTGTGTTGTTGTGATGCTGGAAGCTATGCCATTGGTATTTCAAACACTAGTAGGGTCACCCATGGTGGATAAGTTTCAGCTGAGCTTCCAGCCTAAGAGAGAACATCTAGAAAGAAACTCAGTAAAGACACAGAAAATCTAAATGCCTCAATCAATGAACTTGACTTCATAGACACAAACAGAACACTCTACCCAACAGCAGCCAAATATATTGTTTTCTAATGCATATGGAACATTCTCCAGAATAGATCACATTTTAGGCCATAAAGCAAGCCTTAACAGAATCCAATATATCGAAATATAACAAAGCATCTTTTCTGACCATAAAGCCATAAAAGTAGAAATCAATAACAGAAGTAGCAAGGAAAAAAAAAAAAAATCAAATACATGGAAACTGAACAACACCTTGCTCAAAAACTACTGGGTTATAGAAGAAATCAAGGTTGGAATAAAGAAATTTATAGAATCAAATGAGAATGAAAATACACCTTACCAGAACCTTTGGGACACAGCAAAAGCAGTGCTTAAAGGTCAATTTATAGCAATAAGTGCACACATCCAAAATGATGAAAGGGCCAAAATCAAAACATTAACCCCCTACAACTTGACTAAACAGAAAGAGAGCTGCAAAAGAAGCCCATAGGCACCGAAAGAAAAGAAGTAATAAAGAGTAGAGCAGAAATAAATGAAAAAGAGAATAAAAAAACAATTGAAAAAGTCAACAAGGCCAAAAGTTGGTTCTTTGAAAAGATCAACAAAATCAACAAGCCACTGGCTAAACTGACAAAAGAAAAACAGGAGAGGAAGAAAATAACCCAAATAAATGAGATGGATGATGTGACAAAAGACTCAACTGAAATAAAACGAATCATAACAGAATACTATGAAAAATTGTACTTCATCAAATTTGAAATCCTAGAGGAAGTGGACAAATTTCTAGAAATATACTACCTACCTAAACTAACACAAACCTAGTAGTAGAAAAACTATATAAACCCATAAGAAGAGATTGAAAAGGTAATAAAACACACACACACACAACAACAACAACAACAACAAAAGCCCTGGCCTGGACGGCTTCACTGGAGAATTCTACCAAACTTTCAGGGCAGAGTAACACCAGTACTACTAAAGGTATTTCAGGGCATAGAAAAGGAAAGAATACTACCAAATTCTTTCTAGGAAGCCAGCATAATCCTGATACCAAGCCAAGTAAAGACACCACAGAAAAAGATGATTACAGACCAATGTCTCTGAAGAACATAGACACAAAAATCCTCAACAAAATTCTATCTAATAGAATTCAACAACATATTAAAAAAAAAAAAATCTTCATGACCAAGTGGAATTCATACCAGGTATTCAAGGATGGTTCAACATTAGAAGAACAATCAATGTAGTCCATCAGACAAATAAAAGACAAGAACCACATGATATTATCAATTGATGCAGAGAAAACATTCCACAAAGAAAATTACAAAACACTACTGCAAGAGATCTGCATAAGTGAAAACAAAACAAAACATGGTCATGGATAGGAAGACTCAACATTGTGAAAATGTCAATTCTACCAAAAGTGATCTACAGATACAATGCAATCCCAAGTGAAATTCCAAAGGCATTTTTTTAATGAGATGGATAAACAAATCACCAACTTCATACGGAGAGCGAAGAGGCCCCAGATAAGTAAAGCATTAATGAAGAAGAAGAACAAAGTGGGAGGGCTCACACTACATGGTTTTGGAATCTATTATCCCACCAGGGTACTCCAAAACAGCCTGTTAGTAGTATAACAACAGATACGTAGACCAATGGAACAGAATAGAGAACCCAGATGTAAATTCATCTACCTATGAGCAGCTGATATTTGACAAAGGCCCAAAGTCCATTATAGATAGTCTCTTTAACAAATGGTGTTGGCATAACTGGATATCCATCCACAAAAAAAGAACAGAACACAGAACTCACACCATGCACAAAAACTAACTCAAAATGGATCAAAGACCTAAATACAAAATCTGAAATGATAAAGATCATGGAAGAAAAAACAGACAAGGCTAGGAGCCCTAATACATGGCATAAATAGAATACAAACCATAACTAACAAGACACAAACACCAGAAGAGAAACTAAACAACTGGGAGTTCCTAAAAATCAAGCACCTATGCTCATCAAAAGGCTATACCAAAAGAGTAAAAACATTACCTACAGACTGGGAAAAAGTTTTTTGGCTATGACATACCCGATAAGGGTCTAATCTCTAAAATCTATAAGACACTATAACACCTCAACAACAAAAAGACAAATAACTCAAAAAATGTTCAAAGGATATGAACAGACATTTCACCAGAGAAGACATTCAGGCAGCTAAAAGACACATGAGGAAATGCTCACAATCATTACCACTAGAGAAATGTAAATCAAAACTATAATGAGATACCATCTCACCCCAACAAGGCAGGTACTAATCCAAAAAACACAAAATAATAAATATTGGAGCGGTTGTGGAGAGACTGGAACACTGCTGGTGGAAATGTGAAATGGTATGACCACTCTGGAAAACGATTTGGAGCCTCCTTAAAAGGCTAAAGACAGAAGTACCAAACAATCCCAGCAACCTCACTCCGAGGACTATATCATACAGAAATAAGAGTCGTCACACTAATAGACATATGCACACACATGTTCATTGCAGCATTGTTCACAATAGCAAAAAGATGTAAACAACATAGGTGCCAATCAACAGAATGGATAAACAAATTATGGTACATACACACAATGGAATCCTACGCAATGATAAAGAACAGTGATGAATCCTTGAAATATCTCACAACATGGATGAATCTGAAGGCCATTATGCTGAGTGAAATTAGTTGGTCACAAAGGGAAAATATTGTATGAGACTACCATTATAAGAACCCAAGAAAAGGTTTAAACACAGAAAAAAACATTCTTTGATGTTTCTGAGTGTGAGGGGAAAGGGAACTTACTAACTAGATAGTATACAAGGATCAACTTTAGGGAAGGGAAGGACAACACACAGTACAGGGGAAGTCAACACAACTGGACCAATGCTAAAGCTAAAAAGTTTCCTGGAAACAACCAAATACTTTGAAGGACATGGCTGCGCCAGAGGACCATAGTTTTGGGGGACATTCAGGTCTATTGGCATAACAAAGTTTATTTAAAAAATGCTCTGCAGGCCACTTTGGTGAGTGGCGTCTGGGGTCTTAAAAGCTTGTGAGTAGCCATCTAAGACACATCAATTAGTCTCATTCCACTCGGAGCAAAGGAGAATGAAGAAAACTAAAGACACAAGGAAAATATTAGCCTAAGTGACTAACCCATTGCCATCGAGTCGATTCTGACTCATAGCAACTCTATAGGACAGAGAGAACTGTCCCCCTAGGGTTTCCAAGGAGCAGCTGGTGGATTTGAACTGCTGACATTTTGGTTAGAAGCCAAGCTCTTAACCACTGTGCCACCAGGGCAGAAGGCCTATGTAAAGCAGAGACTCCACCAGCCTGAGACTAGAAGAACTAGATGGTGTTCGACTACCACTAATGACCTCCCTGACAGTCAACACAACAGAGTCCAGGATGGAGTGGGAGAAAAGTGTGGAGCAGAACTCAAATTCAAGTAAAAAGATCAGACTTAATGGTCTGACAGAGACTGCAGGAACCCCTGAAACTCTGGCCCTCGGACACTCTGGTAACCCTGAACTGAAACCATTCCCAAAGCCCACTCTTCAGACAAAGATTAGACAGGAGTATAAAACAAAAAATAATACATGTGAGGTGTGTGCTTCTTGGCTCAATCAGATACACTAGGCCAAATGGGCCATATCCTGTCCAGAGGCAGGGTGAGAAGGCAGGAAGGGACAGGGACTGGTTGAATGGACACAGAGAACCCGGGGTGGAAAGGGGGAGTGTGCTACCACTTTGTGGGGATTGCAACTAATGTCACAAAACAATATGTGTATAAATTTTTGTATGAGAAATTACCTTGAGCTGTAAACTCGCACCTGAAGCGCGCACACACACACACACACACACACACACAAAAGCTAAATAAATTAACAACAGCCTCCAGGAATTTGTGGAAGACCATTTGAGATGTTTAAAACGAATGGATACAGCACAGAATGTGGTCATTTGCCTACGCTAAGAAATTTGGAAGATGCTACTGGCCAACTGTCTGGAAGAGTTCTGTATTTGTGCCCATTTCAAAGAAAGGTGCTCCAATGGAAATTATTCAACAATATCAATTAATATCACAGGCAAGTAACATTGTGCTGAAGATAATTCAAAACTGGTTGCTACAGCAGAATGACAGGGAACTGCCAGAAAGTCAAGCTGCATTCAGAAGAGGAAGTAGAAAGAGGGATATCATTGCTGATGTCAGATGGGTCTTGGCTGAAAGCAGAGAATGCCAGAAAGATGTTTACCTGTGTTTTATTGTCTATGCAAAGGCATTCAACTGTATGGATCATAACAAATTATGGATAACATTGTGAAGTATGAGAATTTCAAAACCCTTAATTGCGCTCATGCAGAACCTGTGCATTGACCAAGAAGCAGACATTTGAATAGAACAAGGGGATATTGCATATTTTAAAACAAGGAAAAGTGTGGGTCAGGGTTGTACTCTTTCACTGTACTTATTCAAACTGTATGCTGAGCAAATAATCCAAGAAACTGTACTATATGAAGACGAATGTGGCACTGGGATTGGTAGAAAACTCATTAATAACCCGACATATGCAGATGATACAATCTTACTTCCTGAAAGCACATGACTTTAAGCACTTACTGATGAAGATTGAAGGCTGTACTTCAGTATGAATTACATCTCAACATACAGAAAACCAAAATCTGCATAACTGTATGAATAAGCAACATCATGATGAAAGCAGAAAAGATTGAAGTTGTCAAAGATTTCATTTTACTTGGATCCACAATCAAAGCTCATGGAAGCAGCAGTCAAGAAATCAAATGACATATTGCATTGGGCAAATCTCTGAGGGCTAAGGTGAACCTGACCCAAGCCATGGTATTTTCAATTGCCTCATATGCATGTGAAAGTTGGACAATGAATAAGGAAGACAAAAGAAGAATTGATGTCTTTAAATTATGATACCAGTGAAGAATATTGAATATACCTTGTACTGCCAGAAGAACGAACAAGTCTGTCTTTGGAGGAAGTACAGTCAGAGTGCTCTTTGGGAGTGAGGATGGCAAGACTTCATCTCATGTTTTTTGGACATGTTGTCAGAAGGGACCAGTCACTGGAGAAGGACATCATGCTGCTTGGTAAGGTAGAGGGTCAGTGAAAAAAAGGAAGACCTTCAAGGAGATGGACTGAGACAGTGACTACGAGAGTGGGCTCAAACAGGAATGATTGTGAGTATGGTGCAGGAGTGGGCAGTGTTCCGTTCTGTTTACATAGAGTCAGAATTGACTTGACAGCACCTAACAACAATAACAACTTGTATAAGTGTAAATATCTTTAAATGTATGCAAATGAATAAGAAAAAAAGATTTAAAGGATACACATCCAACTCCTAACAATGGATTATTTTTGGAAAAAAAGGCAATGGCAGTGATTGATACTTATATATTGTATCTGCACTGACATACAATAAATAGGAATTTTTAAAATATATTTGATTTAAAAAATTTTTTAAAAAGCAAACAACAACAAACAGATATAGTCCCTGTATTTGCAGCTTAATGGAAAGAAGTGGCTGGTGTGTAGGATTCTAGGAACAAAAACGTAGGAGGAAAGGCTGGAAAAGTGAGCAAAGACTAGAATAATGAAGGGCCTCTTCAGCCATGTTATGGGCTTCTGACTTTGTGGAGCCATGAAAATTTTGTTAGATTGTTCCAGCTTAATAGAGACTGGAAATGGAATGTGTGGCTAATTACCTCCATGAACAACTGCCTCTTTTGCCATGAGTACAGAAGACCTGGATGGTGCTTGGCTTCCAGGACTGAATATTTTGATCAAATATTCAATAGAAGAATACTGATCAAAAGGAGGAAAATGCAGAACAGAATTTCAAGTTATCATGGAATCCACTCTTTCTGGAGCCATAGAGGCTGGATGAACCCTGAAAACTATTGCCCTAAGATAATCTTTAAACCTTAAACCAAGAATGTCCCCTTATGTCTTCTTAAAACCTAACAATAGCTTAAAGAATGTCTGTCTTGGGCATTATGTTCTTTTAGTATCTGTCTATATGGGATCAAATTGACAACAGCAACTCAAAGATTAGACAGGAATCTTAGTGCACAGTGAGCTTCTGTTAATAGGAGAGGAACAATTCTGAAAAGGAGGGTGAGAATGGCTACACAACTTAAAGAATACAATCAGTGTGAGTGAATTGTACACATAGAAACTTGAATTTGTATATGTTTTGCTGTGTATATTATCAACAACAATAAAATAAATTTACTAAATTAAAAAAAGGTTGTTAGGTAAGTGAGAGGAGTCACTGGGTGGTGTAAAAGGTTAACAAGCTTGGTTGCTAGGCAAAAGATTGGAGGTTCAAGTCCATCCTGAGGAGTCTCTAAGAAATTCTGATGCTGATCTACTTCTGAAAAATCAGACACTAAAAACTGTGGATCACAGGTCTCCTCTGACATATATGGGGGCACCAGTAGTTGGAATTGACTCTGAGAGCAACTGGTTAGGTTAAGTGAGAGAACCAACCAGTTTTAGGTTTAGGAAGGCCTTTTGGCAGGACTGAAAAAATGAGTGGGAAGTGGGCAAGCTTTGAAGCATGGAGACCCATCCAGGCAATTAGAAGTGTATCTGGACAAAGAATGAGTTTGAGAATCAATCAGGACAACTGCATAGATTTGAGATATTCAACAGAGGACATGGAGACTCATTTGATTTTGAAGTTTATGAAATAGAATGAGAAATCAAGAAAAATGTAGCAGTTCTCATAGAATTTCTCATAATTCTTGACATTTTGCTTCCCATTTACTTAGTACTTAGTACTTATTTTTCACGTAAACTGATTAAATGTGACGATATAGACAGTGTACACTTTAAAGGCAAAGGGAACATCTTATCTCTGTTTGTATCCCCTCTTCCTTGCATGGTGTAGAAGAGGAACTTAATAAATACCAAATGGAGACAAAAGCAAGACAGCATCATTATTATAAAAAAGATACAAATAAATAAAATATCAGTAAAAACACCAATAATAAAAGTTGACCTAATGCCTTAAAGGTCATCATTCATTTTCACATAACGGCCTGGCGTTTGAAAACTAACCATGTCGGTAAGTGAGGAGTGGGTGTAATAATGATTCTAAAAATATAGGTACAAATGTACTTCACTTTTAGGAGTGCTGCATTTTCCTTTCGGATGAATTCATGTTAAACCAACCAAAAACTGAGATCCCTAGATTATTAAAAAATAAAATTTGCATGCTGCACAATTTGCTGGAAACATGAAAACCTGTGCTTATGAAATCAGCCTGCAAGGATTTGAACTGATTTTTCATGCCCTATAGAAGAAATTAGGCCCTACACGCCAAGGGCTAGTTATTAAATATTGTATCTTTAAAAAATTTCTCCATGCTGAAAAATATTTGTATTTTATAGATACAAATTTCAAGAGATAAAAGTAATATAGGTGTTATACTTTAATAACAATCCAAAGATGCTGCCAAAAAAAAAAAAATGCTGTCTTTTGATGAACTGATTTTTCTAAAGCATTTTAAAAGGTTAACAAATAGGAAGTTAACCTTCAAAATAGAGTTCAAAGATCCTTTTCTAAATGTGTGGTTTG
Organism: Elephas maximus indicus; assembly: GCF_024166365.1. NCBI lineage: Eukaryota > Metazoa > Chordata > Mammalia > Proboscidea > Elephantidae > Elephas > Elephas maximus. The sequence goes on along the minus strand of NC_064824.1, from coordinate 51,443,993 downwards.
TGCTTACCTGGAATACAGATCAAAACACTGCAACTTTGCTAAAGGAAAATAAGCTGTTTTCTCAGCTACATATAAATACATTTAACAGTATGTTTTGGGAGTCTTTAAATTTTATTTTCAATTTGTTTCTGCTCAAAAAAGGGCACAAACTGTCCATTAAGAAAACAAAGAACTGAGCGTTGTGGAAGAACAGCTGCTTCTAACCGTCATGTCAACTGACATACAGGTAGAAATCTACCTCCCCAGTGAAAGAAAATCAGTATTTATAAAGCATCCAGCATTTCAGTACATGGTTAGTGCTATGAACACACTCTATATTACAGTTCTTAAGCTTTTTACCCATGACCAACAGGGAAAAAAAAAAAAATGTCACCATTTATAATGGGATGGTCTATGAAGAGTGGTTTCGGCTTAAACATCACTTCATTTCAAAGGATTTGCTAGGACAATCAAGTCGGCTCAAGCTGAAACTGCCCAATTACTAATAAAAACTGCCTCAGGCTTCAAGAGCCTACAGAGCTTTAAAAATCAATGATGCTAGAGCCTGAAACCAAACTAAACAAATGTTGAAAATCTTCACTATTTCAAAGTATTACTACTCCTCATCCATACACTCAGTTCTGGACATAATTAGACATTGTCAATTCTTTCAATATTGTCATGGCTAATGGTCTCATCAGAGGCCAAGACAATTAGGACAGGTAGTAAATACGTCAAAAAAATAACCAGAGAGGCAGGGACAAGATGGCGGACTAGGTGGACGCTACCACGGATCCCTCTTGCAACAAAGACTCAGACAAACAAGTGAATAGATCACATACATAACAATCTACGAACCCTGAACAACAAACACAGATTTAGAGACGGAGAACGAACAAATACGGGGAGGCAGCGACTGTTTTCAGAGCCTGGAGCCAGCGTACCAGTCAGCGGATTTTCTGGAAAAACTAGTTTCCCAGTGATGGCTCGGAGACAACAATCCATATCAAACCACTTAAAGAAGCAGACCATGACAGCTTCTCCAACCCCCCAAACAAAAGAATCAAAATCTTTCCCAAATGAAGATACAATCCTGGAATTATCAGATACAAAATATAAAAAACTAATTTACAGAATGCTTCAAGACATCACAAACGAAATAAGGCAAACTGCACAAAAAGCCAAGGAACACACTGATAAAACTGTTGAAGAACTCAAAAAGATTATTCAAGAACATAGTGGAAAAATTAATAAGTTGCAAGAATCCATAGAGAGACAGCATGTAGAAATCCAAAAGATTAACAATAAAATTACAGAATTAGACAACGCAATAGGAAGTCAGAGAAGCAGACTCGAGCAATTAGAATGCAGACTGGGACATCTGGAGGACCAGGGAATCAACACCAACATAGCTGAAAAAAAATCAGAGAAAAGAATTAAAAAAAATGAAGAAACCCTAAGAATCATGTGGGACTCTATCAAGAAGGATAACTTGCGGGTGATTGGAGTCCCAGAACAGGGAGGGGGGGACAGAAAACACAGAGAAAATAGTTGAAGAACTCCTGACATCATGAAAGACGAAAGGGTATCTATCCAAGATGCTCATCGAACCCCATTTAAGATTGATCCAAAAAGAAAAACACCAAGACATATTATCATCAAACTAGCCAAAACCAAAGATAAACAGAAAATTTTAAACCAGCCAGGGAGAAAAGAAAGGTTTCCTTCAAGGGAGAATCAATAAGAATAAGTTCAGACTACTCAGCAGAAACCATGCAGGCAAGAAGGGAATGGGACGACATATACAGAGCACTGAAGCAGAAAAACTGCCAGCCAAGGATCATATATCCAGCAAAACTCTCTCTGAAATATGAAGGCGAAATTAAGATATTTACAGATAAACACAAGTTTAGAGAATTTGCAAAAACCAAACCAAAGCTACAAGAAATACTAAAGGATATTGTTTGGTCAGAAAACCAATAATATCAGATACCAGCACAATACAAGGTCACAAAATAGAATGTCCTGATATCAACTCAAATAGAGAAATCACAAAAACAAACAAATGAAGATTAATTAAAAATAAATAAATAAATAATACACATAACAGGGAATCATGGAAGTCAATATGTAAAAGATGACAATAATCAAAAAGAGGGACTAAATACAGGAGGCATTGAACTGCCAGATGGAGAGTGATACAAGGCGATATAGAACAATACAAGTTAGGTTTTTACTTAGAAAAATAGGGGTAAATATTAAGGTAACCACAAAAAGGTATAACAACTCCATAACTAAAGATAAAAGCCAAGAAAAACGTAACGATTCAACTAACATAAAGTCAAACACTATGAAAATGAGGATCTCACAATTTACTAAGAAAAACGTCTCAGCACAAAAAAGTATGTGGAAAAATGAAATTGCCAACAACACACATGAAAAGGCATCAAAATTACAACACTAAAAACTTATTTATCTATAATTACGCTGAATGTAAATGGGCTAAATGCACCAATAAAGAGACAGAGAGTCACGGACTGGATAAAGAAACAAAATCCATCTATATGCTGCCTACAAGAGACACACCTTAGACTTAGAGACACAAACAAACTAAAACTCAAAGGATGGAAAAAAATATATCAAGCAAACAATAAGCAAAAAAGAAGAGGAGTAGCAATATTAATTTCTGACAAAATAGACTTTAGACTTAAATCCACCACAAAGGATAAAGAAGGACACTATATAATGATAAAAGGGACAACTGACCAGGAAGACATAACCATATTAAATATTTATGCACCCAATGACAGGGCTGCAAGATACATAAATCAAATTTTAACAGAATTGAAAAGTGAGATAGACACCTCCACAATTATAGTAGGAGACTTCAACACACCACTTTCAGAGAAGGACAGGACATCCAGTAAGAAGCTCAATAGAGACACGGAAGACCTACTTACAACAATCAACCAACTTGACCTCCTTGACTTATACAGAACTCTCCACCCAACTGCTGCAAAGTATACTTTTTTTTCTAGCACACATGGAACATTCTCTAGAATAGACCACATATTAGGTCATAAAACAAACCTTTGCAGAGTCCAAAACATCGAAATATTACAAAGCATCTTCTCAGACCACAAGGCAATAAAACTGGAAATCAATAACAGAAAAACTAGGGAAAAGAAATCAAATACTTGGAAACTGAACAATACCCTCCTGAAAAAAGACTGGGTTATAGAAGACATCAAGGAGGGAATAAGGAAATTCATAGAATGCAACGAGAATGAAAATACTTCCTATCAAAACCTCTGGGACACAGCAAAAGCAGTGCTCAGAGGCCAATTTATGTCGATAAATGCACACATACAAAAAGAAGAAAGAGCCAAAATCAGAGAACTGTCCCTACAACTTGAACAAATAGAAAGTGAGCAACAAAAGAATCCATCAGGCACCAGAAGAAAACAAATAATAAAAATTAGAGCTGAACTAAATGAATTAGAGAACAGAAAAACAATTGAAAGAATTAACAAAGCCAAAAGCTGGTTCTTTGAAAAAATTAACAAAATTGATAAACCATTGGCCAGACTGACTAAAGAAATACAGGAAAGGAAACAAATAACCCGAATAAGAAACGAGAAGGACCACATCACAACAGAACCAAATGAAATTAAAAGAATCATTTCAGATTACTACGAAAAATTGTACTCTAACAAATTTGAAAACCTAGAAGAAATGGATGAATTCTTGGAAAAACACTACCTACCTAAACTAACACATTCAGAAGTAGAACAACTAAATAGACCCGTAACAAAAAAAGAGATTGAAACGGTAATCAAAAAACTTCCAACCAAAAAAACCCTGGCCCGGACGGCTTCACTGCAGAGTTCTACCAAACTTTCAGAGAAGAGTTAACACCACTACTACTAAAGGTATTTCAAAGCATAGAAAAAGACGGAATACTACCCAACTCATTCTATGAAGCCACCATCTCCCTGATACCAAAACCAGGTAAAGACATTACAAAAAAAGAAAATTATAGACCTATAGCCCTCATGAACATAGATGCAAAAATCCTCAACAAAATTCTAGCCAATAGAATCCAACAACACATCAAAAAATAATTCACCCTGATCAAGTGGGATTTATACCAGGTATGCAAGGCTGGTTTAATATCAGAAAAACCATTAATGTAATCCATCACATAAATAAAACAAAAGATAAAAACCACATGATCTTATCAATTGTTGCAGAAAAGGCATTTGACAAAGTCCAACACCCATTTATGATAAAAACTCTTACCAAAATAGGAATTGAAGGAACATTCCTCAACATAATAAAGGGCATCTATGCAAAGCCAACAGCCAATATCACTCTAAATGGAGAGAACCTGAAAGCATTTCCCTGGAGAACGGGAACCAGACAAGGATGCCCTTTATCACCGCTCTTATTCAACATCGTACTTGAAGTCCTAGCCAGGGCAATTAGGCTAGACAAAGAAGTAAAGGGTATCCAGATTGGCAAGGAGGAAGTAAAGTTATCACTATTTGCAGATGACATGATCTTATACACAGAAAACCCTAAGGAATCCTCCAGAAAACTACTGAAACTAATAGAAGAGTTTGGCAGAGTCTCAGGTTATAAAATAAACATACAAAAATCACTTGGACTCCTCTACATCAACAAAAAGAACACCGAAGAGGAAATAACCAAATCAATACCATTCACAGTAGACCCCAAGAAGATAAAATAGTTAGGAATAAATCTTACCGAGGATGTAAAAGACCTATACAAAGAAAACTACAAAGCTCTACTACAAGAAATTCAAAAGGACATACTTAAGTGGAAAAACATACCTTGCTCATGGATAGGAAGATTTAACATAGTAAAAATGTCTATTCTACCAAAAGCCTTCTATACATATAACGCACTTCCGATCCAAATTCCAATGTCATATTTTAAGGGGATAGAGAAACAAATCACCAATTTCATATGGAAGGGAAAGAAGCCCCGGATAAGCAAAGCATTACTGAAAAAGAAGAAGAAAGTGGGAGGCCTCACTCTACCTGATTTCAGAAGCTATTATACAGCCACAGTAGTCAAAACAGCCTGGTACTGGTACAACAACATGCACATAGACCAATGGAACAGAATTGAGAACCCAGATATAAATCCATCCACGCATGAGCAGCTCATATTTGACAAAGGACCAGTGTCAGTTAATTGGGGAAAAGATAGTCTTTTTAACAAATGGTGCTGTCATAACTGGATATCCATTTGCAAAAGAATGAAACAGGACCCATACCTCACACCATGCACAAAAACTAACTCCAAGTGGATCAAAGACCTAAACATAAAGACTAAAACGATAAAGATCATGGAAGAAAAAATAGGGACAACCCTAGGAGGCCTAATACAAGGCATAAACAGAATACAAAACATTACCAAAAATGATGAAGAGAAACCAGATAACTGGGAGCTCCTAAAAATCAAACACCTATGCTCATCTAAAGACTTCACCAAAAGAGTAAAAAGACCACCTACAGACTGGGAAAGAATTTTCAGCTATGACATCTCAGACCAGCGCCTGATCTCCAAAATCTACACGGTTCTGTCAAAACTCAACCACAAAAAGACAAACAAGCCAATCAAGAAGTGGGCAAAGGATATGAACACACACTTCACTAAAGAAGATATTCAGGCAGCCAACAGATACCTGAGAAAATGCTCTCCATCATTAGCCTTTAGAGAAATGCAAATTAAAACTACGATGAGATTCCATCTCACACCAACAAGGCTGGCATTAATCCAAAAAACACAAAATAATAAATGTTGGAGAGGCTGCGGAGAGATTGGAACTCTTATACACTGCTGGTGGGAATGTAAAATGGTACAACCACTTTGGAAATCTATCTGGCATTATCTTAAACAGTTAGAAATAGAACTACCATACAACCCAGAAATCCCACTCCTCGGAATATACCCTAGAGATACAAGAGCCTTCACACAAACAGATATATGCACACCCATGTTTATTGCAGCTCTGTTTACAATAGCAAACAGCTGGAAGCAACCAAGGTGTCCATCAACGGATGAATGGGTAAATAAATTGTGGTATATTCACACAATGGAATACTATGCATCGATAAAGAACAATGACGAATCTGTGAAACATTTCATAACATGGAGGAACCTGGAAGGCATTATGCTGAACGAAATTAGTCAGAGGCAAAAGGACAAATATTGTATAAGACCACTATTATAAGATCTTGAGAAATAGTAAAAACTGAGAAGAACACATACTTTTGTGGTTACGAAGGGGGGAGGGAGGGAGGGAGGGAGAGGGTTTTTTATTGATTAATCAGTAGATAAGAACTGCTTTAGGTGAAGGGAAAGACAACACTCAATACATGGAAGGTCAGCTCAATTGGACTGGACCAAAAGCAAAGAAGTTTCCGGGATAAAATGAATGCTTCAAAGGTCAGCGGAGCAGGGGCGGGGGTCTGGGGAACATGGTTTGAGGGGACTTCTAAGTCAATTGGCAAAATAATTCTATTATGAAAACATTCTGCATCCCACTTTGAAAGGTGGCGTCTGGGGTCTTAAATGCTAACAAGCAGCCATCTAAGATGCAGCAATTGGTCTCAACCCACCTGGAGCAAAGGAAAATGAAGAACACCAAGGTCACACGACAACTAAAAGCCCAAGAGACAGAAAGGGCCACATGAACCAGAGACCTACATCATCCTGAGACCAGAAGAACTAGTTGGTGCCCGGCCACAACTAATGCTCCTGACAGGGAGCACAACAGAGAACTCCTGAGGGAACAGGAGATCAGTGGGACGCAGACCCCAAATTCTCATAAAAAGACCATACTTAATGGTCTGACTGAGACTGGAGGAATCCCGGCAGCCATCTCCCCAGACCTTCTGTCGGCACAGGACAGGAACCATCCCGAAGACAACTCATCAGACATGAAAGGGACTGGTCAGTGGTTGGGAGAGAGATGCTGATGAAGAGTGAGCTAATTATATCAGATGGACACTTGAGAGTGTGTTGGCAGCTCTTGTCTGGAGGGGGGATGGGAGGATAGAGAGAGAGGGATGCTGGCAAAATTGTCACGAAAGGAGAGACTGAAAGGGCTGACTCAATAGGGGAAGAGCAGGTGGGAGTACGGAGTGGGATGTATGTAAACTTATATGTGACAGACTGATTGGATTTGTAAACATTCACTTGAAGCTTAATATAAGTTAATATAAAAGAAAATAACCAGATAAAGGTACTTTGCATATAGAGTTTTTTGTAGTCCTATTTTAGCTTTAAATTAATAAGGGTCATGGGAAAAATAAAAATCAACATATGTAAAAACTTATTTTAAGTTTGTGGGTTCTTGTATTATGCTGCTCCTTTACAGAATGTTATTGTCTAGCTAAATAGTGCCTGTAAGATTTTGTATTAGCCCTAGAGGGTAAGGTTATATTACGGCCTGAGCTTTGACAATGGCAGAATCATAAAAGCCTAAACATACAGGAAAGACAATAGAAACTCCTTTTCTGATGGCAAACACAGAAGAATGATATTCCTGATATATGTAAAGTATCCTCAGCCTCTCCTTTATCATGAGTCCTTAGCCAGGGGCTGGAGCAACTCTTGGGAAGACATTTCCTGGTGCAGAACAAATATCCATGGGGAACTCAGGAGAAAAGAAGAAACAACAGTGGCGTCCTCTAAAAATTTACTCACTCCTTTATTCTTTATTTATTCTTCTGATTAAACAAAACAAAACAAAAAACATTGCTGTGGAGGCGATTCCGACTCATAGCGACCCTATAGGACAGAGTGGAACCGCGCCATAGAGTTTCCAATGAGCGCCCGGTGGATTCAAACTGACGACCTTTTGGTTAGCAGCTTAACCACTATGCCATCTGGGTTTCCATTCTTCTGATTATTCAATAAATATTTTTTCCAAGGACTACAAAGTGACAGGAAAGTTTTTAGGCAATGGGAATACAAGTCTATGAATTACTTTGGATATAGAGATAAAACAAAAATTAAAACAATACGATAAGTGACAGTGATGGGTTGGCCATGCTATCAACTCTGCAAGAAATACACTTCCCAAAAAGAAAGACAGAGCTGAAACATCCCTAAAGTTAACCAATAAAGCAGGCAGGTAATATTTTATTGACCTTATTGGAAGGAAGAAAAGACCTCAGAATTTGTTCATAAAGATTCAGTACTTAAAGACTAAAATTTGTAAAACTGTGTTAAGTGGAAAGTAAGATTCAGTAATAAAAGCCCTGGTGTAACGAATGCAACTTTCCTTACAAAACATGTTTAATAAATTAGCAGAACTACAGAGGCACTTCTAGAAAGAAAGATAACAATTTTGTTAGTCATATTGTTAAGGATGTTCTGGAGAATTAAATGAAGTTTTTCATAAATGTGCGTATGTACTATATAGTAAATGATATAATTCTAAGTGTGTGTGTGTGCACATATGTCCCCCCTTCCTGTGCATACACAGCTTCTCTCTCCATTACCAAGGAGAGGAAAAATATAAAATCAACAATTCTAGAGGACATCAAAGGAATCCATGCTTTGATTTTGAGTTACAGAATGTATCAATATCTATAGGCTAAATAATGAGTAAAATAGTTTTCCACTCACAAAATGTTGACACCATATAAATGACAGTTTCCTGACTTCCCTAATACAGCCTACTTCATCTGTTTTTCAATGACTGGAAGCCTGCCCAGGGCTAGAATTGTTTTTAGGCATCCAGCTCTAAAAAAGTTTTTGGTTTAGTTCCATTCTTCCTTTTTCTTTGAGAAGCAATTTTTTTGTTTCATAGTTTTGGTTTTCTCCTTTTACCCACATTATATCTTGGAGGCAGATTCCATGCTTAGCAATGCTAGCTGTCTCTGAGACATACAGAAGCATAAATGCCCCTTAGGAAGTTCCTAGATATTTTCAGCATATTCCCCAAATGTCCTTTTTCAGCTTTCCAAAGTACCTTTCTGGATTTAAATGAGACCATTTTATAAGAACAATAACCTTCCAAATGATATTTATTGCAATATAAAAACTACACTTCCCAGGATATACAAATAATGCCTGCTGAGTGACATAAAGTCATTAGTTCCAGATAGCAGGCTTTCTTTTTCACCCTTTAAACTCTAAACCTTGTCATTTCATTACAGTTTGAGAAATGGTTCTACCATTTATCTGTCTTTTTCACTCAATGGAAAATTACACAAAAGGCTATCACATCACTTTTTAAAAATAGTATTCATTATGGCTGAATATAATGCATATGGTTACAATCATTCTCAATTACTTATTTCTGAAAGTAAGTTGCATGCAATCACATATAACATGCTTCTTACTTCCATTACTCCTTTATTCATATGTGAGTTTCTGTATTTCTACAAGTATTTGATTTGAATTCAAAAAGTATCATCAAAAGAAAATGAAAAGGTTATACAAATGTCATTGCCTTGCTCAAATCTTACATGCTCTTGCTGAACTCAACTCTGTGAACATCTGAACTGGGTTTCTACTGTAAATACATCTATGCGTGAAACAGTGTTCCTGGCAATAGCTTCCTGACATAAAAGAGGCTTGAAAATGTGTAGAATAGCCCTTTGCCTATTCACACATTTACATATACATTGCCCTTATTTTTCTTCTCTATATAGCAATGCTGGATCTTCATGAGAAAGTTCATAGTGCTCATTCCCTTGTTCAAACTCTTCAGTAAAAGAAGAGTTTTAATAGCCTCTTGTACATTGAGAAACCAGAGCATGTCGATTGTTGGAACCCAAACTGGTTTTTCAAAGCCATGTAGATTATTCTACAGAAAAGAGAATGTGGGTATGTTTTTGTTTTTGTTGTTCTGATGGGTTATATAATAATAACATTCATGACCATAAGGGCTACACATAACATCAAAAATAGGACATTTCTAAGTATATAACCAATAAAGTTGAATTCCTATTAAATTAATTTATTCTTTTGTTACTCTGCCTAGGTTTTGAGATCTTGAAGGCAATCCTGTGTCCTCCTCTTATCTTTATCTCCTCAAAATGTTTCATTTTCTTTTTATAATGCCTCAGAATTTTAAAAAATGTAATGTAGATATTGGAGAAAATTTGGAAAATTATAAAGAAGGAAATCACTTATAATCCCACCACCCAGTAATGAAATTTTCTTATAACGCCTAATGGGTTTTATTTTTTTCTTTGCTAATGATTTAGAATTTTTTTAAATAAGTAATGTATATTTATTGAGAAAATAAGGAAAAGAATGAAATTACTCATACATAACTTTACCAGCCAGAGATAGCATATATTGTATTTCTGCATCTATCCTTCTCTATAACTAAAGTAGGATAGCATTTTATAACCCTGTATTCTGCTTTCAAGGAGTCCTGGTGGCACAGTGGTTCGTTGTTTAAACCAACCAGTCACTCCATGGGAGAAAGATGGAGCAGTCTGCTCTCAAAAGATTACAGCCTTGGAAACCCTATAGGACAGTCCTATTCTGTCCTATAGGGTTGCTGAGTTGGAATGGACTCAATGGTAACAAGTCTATCATGCTGTCACTCAAATTTATTAATGAGCAATTTACTATGTCATTAAATACTGTTCAAAACATAAATTTTAATACTGGCATAATTTCCAACCTATATGAACTCTTTAAATCATTTCCTACTTTGGGTATTTAAGGAAATAAGACTGTAGAGAATATCACTGTTAAATATTTCTTAAACAGAGTGATAAACATTAATTTAATTTGGATCTCTGCATGGCTTGCTCCATTTTTCTAGCATAATACTATGGCGAGCACAAAACAAAGAAAAGAAGAATATTTAGGCATTTGTGATAAACACAATCTTTCTCATTTTATGTAAAAATCGATCTCTTAATATAACTTTCTCAAACATGCTTTTCTATAATATTATGGTAATAAGTGATGTTTTATTTAAACAATAACAGAGTAACAGCAATAATGAAACATATATTCAGGAGGAGGAAAAAAATTATGTCAGAATTTCTTACCTGGGGATATAATATAGAAGAAATCTTTAAATTCATCCATCCATACTTCTGCCAGTCTCCTGTTGTTTTTGTTGATAACATGGCCAGTGCCACCAGGGAAAGTGTATGGAGTTGCCTTCCGAAAAACGTGACCAACGTGTGAGCAGGTCACAATCTCCAAGGATCCTCCACACTGCCAAATCTGAGAAAATGAAATAATCGTTGGATGTCAATCATTGTAAATTGTAAAAATAGTTTATGAGAAGCCACTGAGGCTCACTAAAGCCACATCTTCAGATCTTACATATTTCGTGCAAAAATAGGATGGACTTAAAGCTTGGAACTAGCCCACTTACATTTGGCAAAGGGTACTAATTTGGAACAACTCGATAAATTTAAATATTTATAGCATTGGGATTATGGATATAAGATGTAATATTTTCATTTGCCTTCATTAGACTATCAACTTTCCAGTTTCTAGTAATTAATGCAATCATTGTTTAATGACTCTTGGTATCCAAAATGTGCTGTGAATGAATGGATTTATCTCTATTTGTTGCCATGGTCAACAAATATATTTGATTTGGAGAAAAATCAATCTATTATATTCCACCCATCTGGAATTTTAAATGACCATTCATTTCAAGCTGTCCATACTCTTTGCATCTTCTGTAAAAAAAAAAAAAAAAGAAAAACAAACAAAATGTTACTGTGGAGTCAATTCTGATTCATAGTGACCCAGTAGAACTGCCCCATAGTTCCCAAGAAGCACCTGGTGGATTCGAATTGCTGACCTTTTGGTTAGCAGCCATAGCACTTGACCACTTTGCCACCAGGGTTTCCTTTTGCATCTTAGGCCTTTGGATATATCACTATCTTTTACTAAAACATGCTAGAACTTCTTGACATCTGCTCAATTTCTATTCTTCTTTCAAAACCCATCTTCAAGATTATTTCCTGTGGGAAGCTCTGTGGCAAGATTTAGTATTGTGTCTTTTGTACTTTAAGCACACTTTTACTGAAAAACTATATTATAAGCAATTGTTTACTATCTCTCCTTTAAAAGTATTAGCCCTTTGAAGATACAAACCATGCTTTGCGTTATATAATATCTAAATCCTGACAACCTCAACATTTACATCTTAGCTCAGACATGTAATCTGGAATCCAGACTTGTGTATCCAAATGTCTGCTTGACACCCCTTCTTCCATGTCTCACAGACATCAAAGTAAACATGTCTAAAATGGAATTGTTGATTTTTCCCTACTTTGTCATCGAGGTGTTATTTTCCTCCCATCTTCTTTATCATCAGTAAATGATACTACCATCCACCCAAGTGGTCAAGCCAAAAGAAAAAAAATTAAATGTCATCATTGATTTCTCCCTTTCCTTCATTACCCATATTCAATCTATTAACAAGTCCTGGTGGTGCTAACCGTAAAATAATTCTCAGTATAATCATCTCTCTCTGTCTCCACTGTCACTGTCTTTGTCCTAGTTGTCAACATTTCTTATCTGCCAATTGCAATTGACAGTCTTCCTGCTGCCTCCATGGATGCTCTCCTACAACTTATTTTGTACTGAGAAATTAGAGCAGTCTTTCAAGATTTTAATCATTTCATTTTACTTCCCTGCTTAATTCTGTCAATGGTTTCTCTTTGGACGTGGAAAAAAAAATCCTCTACAGGGCTTCTAAGACCCCAGATGATTTCTCCCTCTGTCAATAAACACTGGTGATATTGGCCCTGTGCTAATTCCTAGAATAATATATCACACCCTCTTACACACACCTAAGCCTCAACACATGCTTCCCCCATACCTGGAAAACGATTTTGTCAGGTCTTCATCTGGCTGCCTCTTTCTTGTGCTTTTCATCTCAGCTAAAACTTTACCTCATCAAAAAGGTCTTTCCTAATTGTTTTATCTAAAGTAGCCCCCATCTCTGTTATTTTCACCAATAGCAGCCTGTTTATTTCTTTCATAGCTTATCATAATCTGTAACTAATTTTCTTTTAACCCATGGATTTTCTTTCCTCAACTAGGATATAGGCTGTAAAAAAGACAACTGCTATGTCTGTTGGTTGTTGTACCCCAGAGCCAAGCCCAGTGCTTGGTACATAATAAAAAAAAAAACCCAGTGCCGTAGGTGTCACTACATGTTTGTTGAATGGAGGGATGGACAATTCAAAATTATCTACATGTTTAAGAAGGAAAAAAAAAAAAAAGTCATCCCAGCCAGAATAAAGAGATTTGCAGAAGTTATGATGTATTTTGGGGGATTTTACATTGCATTTTTGTAATAGGGAATATTTTTAATATCAGTAGGCTAGTAAAACAATGTATGACTGCTCTTCCCCCATCCTGAGAAGTAAGGGATATCTCTACAGGTCACAACACAATAAAAACTAGAAATGGTTGACAGCTGACAGCAAACAAAGTTGCTAAATGATACAATCTTAATTTTGAATGTGCTATTATATCAAAGATAACCATGTAGCCAACCCTTCATTGATCTCTCTCTCTCTTTCTTAAAAACATGCTTTAATACTCAGTCATTAGAACTGTGACCAGGGCTGTCAGCAAGGTGCTCCAAATTCAAAAGAAATGATGTTTGACATGTTATTGTTACAGTTCTAGGAACTTGAGGTCTAGGTGCCAGTTAAGCAAATGAACACAGAGTGATACTAACCCATTGCCATTGAATCAATTCTGAACCATAGCACCCTATAGGACAGAGTATAACTGCCCCAAACCCTGGTGGCGTAGTGGTTAAGAGCTATGGCTGCTAACCAAGATGTTGGCAGTTTGAATCCACCAGGCACTCCTTGGAAGCCCTGTGGGGCTGTTCTACTCTGTCCTATAGGGTCGCTATGAGTCAGAATCAACTCGACAGCAATGGGTTTTGGTTTTCGCATAACTGCTCCATAGGATTTCCAAGGTTGATATCTTTATAGAAGCAGACTGCCACATCTTTTTCCCATGGAGAGATTGTGGTGGGTTCGAACCTCCAAACTTTCCATTAGCAGCCTATGGCTTTAGCCACTGCACAACCAGGGCTCATAGAGTAATGTCAATCTCCTTGAAACTGCGATTATCCTGGACAGTGAATTTTTTCTTAACACCACAAGTTTCCATCCATGCATTAGGAAAAAATAAAGTCCCAAGTTCTGATCTTTGGTTTGGGGCAAAATTATGGGCCAGGATGTTGAATAAGACTTTTCCTATTGTCCCAAAATTGATAACTAGAACACAAAGCTGAATGACAATCACAGGCCAAGTTATTCACATTATAAAGACTGTTGCAAAAAATTGGAGGCCAGATAACCTAACGATCACTTAAGAGGTCCTACTCCACTGGGTTGTATAAACCTAATCAGTACCCTAATCCTCCATCTTCTACCAAACTGTAAGGAAAGGGAGAAAAAAAAAAAGAAATTTAAGGCCTTCTCCTTATTGTGATGAATGCAATGTTAGTGGTAAGGAGGTTTTTCCCTCCTCTTTACCCACCTAAGTCAAATAAGAGGGTTAAGTAAATAAAAGAGAGACTAGCATTTCACTCCTTGCTGGATACTTGCTGAGGTACAAAATCAGTGAGCTGCCCTGATGCTGCTATCAGAACAGAACAGAATATGGTGACAGTTCTTCGGAAAACCTCAAATGTAAGGAAAAACATGACCCTAGTAAAATGGGGTCCATTTGTCACTTAAAGAATTCCGAAGGAGAGATCTGAAGTTATGGAACAGTCTGCTCCAGGAGGATTGATAAGACCACTGATGCAATGCCCCTGGGAGAGAGTGGTCTTTGGAGGCAATCAGATAGGGCATGTGTGCTACCTGAGCTCTATAGAGCATGGAGTGTAAATGAGAAATAATAAGTTGTGGGACTACCAATATGGAAGATCGATAAGGTGATGAACCATTGAGAAAGGCAGTCAGGAAATTTACAGGGTGGAAGACAGACTAAGAAGCCCTCAGGGACAGAGAGGATACAGAGTGAAAGCTGGACATAGTTTAAAAAAAAAAAAAGATGAAACCATCTACCGGAAACTATCACAGATGGAGGCAACCAGTAGCAGGTATAACCAGACTGGGCCAACAATAAGCAGCTATTATAAAATGTGTTATCAGATAAGATTAGCCACTTTTCTATCCCTCCTATTTGCCCTACAAACTGGAGTTGTGGCAACTCAGAAAATCTTGCCCTTCCCCTTTCCAAGCTCCTCTGTCAGCAGCTAGTCCCATTCTGGGGAGACAGGGGAAGATGAGCTACATATTGCTTATGTGATAAAGCTTTAAACTGAATATTACTAGACTTTTCAATAGCTGTGAACAGAAGGCAATAGAATCTGTTATAAATGATATTAAAATTGAAAAAGAATATTCTCCAGAGCATGAAAACAATGATTAGAGAAAAAAGAAAAAACGTTTTAAGTTTGCACCCCACTGAATTTAGACTTATGTAATAAGCTCTGATGCATATAAACCAAAGATTGACAGCTGTCTTCAAGGTTATCCACATGTGCGAGTGTATACCTTTTTGCAAATAAGGCCCAGCATTGTGGTTGTTCAAGTGAGCTGCCCAGACACTTTCACTCTGCTATTTCTTGACCCCACCATGGCTTGTGGGCTTATGGGGTCCATGCTCTAAGCATGCATACAGGACACAAAACAAGATCTGGTTTGAAAATCTTTTTAAAATTAGGGCTCCAAGGGGGCGTCAGAAGCTGGCCGAGTGGACACAAAAATAGAGAGTGGAAAGAAGGAGTGTGCTGTCTCATTAAGGGGAGAGCAACTAGGAGTATATAGCAAGGTGTATGTAAATTTTTATATGAGAAGCTGACTTGATTTGTAAACTTTCGCTTAAAGCTCAATAAAAATTAAAAAAAAAAAAAAAAAGTAGGGCTCCAATGGTCTCACTTCTTTCTCTCATAGCAGGATATATGAAAGTGCTGATTTTAAGTCATCCTCCTATCTGTGGTGAGATTTTGTATGTACGCCTACAGGTATAATGCAGTAATGGTTTTTGATTTAGAAGACACAAGGAAAACCTGCCCCTGACCTTGACTCTCACAGATGTAGATAGTTCTTAAAAGTATTTAGAAGAGATGCATGGATGCGGTGGTAAATGTTCCATCAGTCATTGAATATCGGCCCACATTTTGCTTAAGTGTCATAGGCTACTGCTTCCTGCAATAAAGTGAGTCCTCTACCCCTCGGCCATCTGAGTTTATAGGATATATGGATAAATACTCACATTGCATCTCCTAGTAAAAACTCTCCTGAAAAATTTGCATTTAAAAGGAAAAGATTAACGTAGGAATGCACAACTTTACACATTAATTAGGAAGATATCTGATCAGGATAATAGAGAGTTAGTCAATATAAAAGTAAAACATTTCATTGATCAAATATTGATCAGATAGATATCCCGTACTTAGTAGACTAACATGGTAACTAACATAAAGGAATTAAAACATAAATAGTCCCCCCAAAAATATACAGATAAATGTTAAAGTGAGAAGAATTCAAATTGAGAGGAATCACCAATGGCTAACGTGGTAATTTCCTTTACTGTTGTTGTAAGTAGGTGCTGTTGAGCCGGTTCCCAGCCATAGCGACCCCATGAACAACAGAACAAAGCACTGCCTGGTCCTGCACCATCATCGCAATTATTATACTTGAGCCCATTGTTGCAGACACCGTGTCAGTCCATCTTGTTGAGGGTCTGCCTCTTTTTTGATGACCCTGTACTTCAACAAGCGTGATATCCTTCTCCAGGATTTGATCTATCTTTATAATATGTCCAAAGTATGTGCTTTGCTTCTAAGGAGCATTCTGGTAGTACATCTTCCAAGAGAGATTTGTTTGTTCTTTTGGCAGTCCACAGTATATTCAGTATTCTTTGCCAACACCACAATTCAAAGGCATCAATTCTTCTTCGGTCTTCCTTATTCAACATCCAGCATAAAAGGTGATAGAAAACATCAAGGTTTGGGTCAACCATATCTTAGTCTTCAAGGTGACATCTTTGCTTTTCAGCACTTTAAAGAGTCCTTTTGCAGCAGATTTGCCCAAAGCAATGCATCATTTGATTTCTTGACTGCTGCTTCCATGGCTGTTAATTGTGGATCCAAGTAAAATGAAATCCTTGACAAAATTAATCTTTCCTCTGTTTATCAAGATGTTGCTTTATTGGTCCAGTTGTGAGGATTTTTGTTTTCTTTATGTTGAGGTGTAATCCATACTGAAGGCTGTGGTCTTTGATCTTTATCAGTAAGTGCTTCAAGTCCTCTTCACTTTTAGCAGGTAATGTTGTGTCATCTGTATAACGCAAGTTGGCAGTAAGTCCTCCAATTCTGATGCCCCGTTCTTCTTCATATAGTCCATCTTTTTAGATTATTTGCTCAGCATACAGATTAAATAAGTATGGAAAAAGGATAAAACCCTGATGCACACTTTTCCTGATCTTAAACCACACAGTATCTCCTTGTTGTTTTCTAACGACTGCCTCTTGATCTAAGTACAGGTTTCTCATGAGCATAATTAAGTGTTCTGGAATTCCCATTCTTTGCAATGTTATCCATAATTTGTTAAGATTCACACAGTTGAATGCCTTTGCATAGTCAATAAAACACAGGTAAACATCTTTATGGTGTTCTCCCCTTTCAGCCAGATCCACCTGACATCAGAAATGATATCTCTGGTTCCTCATCCTCTTCTGAATCTGGCTTGAATTTCTGGCACTTCCCTGTCCATGTACTGCTGCAGCTGATTTTGAATGATCTTTAGCAAAATTTTACTTGCATGTGATATTAATCACATTGTTCAATAGCTTCCACATTTGGTTGGATTACCTTTCTCCGGAATAGGCATAAATATGGATGTCTTCCAGTCAGTTGGCCAGGAAGCTGTCTTCCAAATTCCTTGGCATAGATGAGTGAGCACTTCCAGTGCTGCACCCTTTTGTTGAAACATCTCAATTGATATTCTATCAATTTCTGGAGCCTTGTTTTTCTCCAATGCCTTCAGTGCAGCTTGTACTTCTTCCTCCAGTACCAGCAGTTCCTGTTCATATGGTACCTCCTGAAATGGTTGAATGTCGAACAGTTCTTTTTGGTATAGTGACTGTGTATTCCTTCCATCTTCTTTGATACTTCCTGTATCATTTAGTATTTTCCCTATAGAATCCTTCAAAATTGCAATTCAAGGCTCGAATTTTTTCTTCAGTTGTTTTGGCTTGAGAAATGCTGAGCATGTTTTTCCCTTTTGGTTTTCCATCTCCAGGTCTTTGCACATATCATCCTAAAACTTTACTTTGTCTTCTCAAGCTGCCCTTCGATATCTTCTTTTCAACTTTTACTTCATCATTTCTCCCATTTGCTTTAGCTATTTGACATTCAAGAGCAAGTTTCAGTCTCTTCTGACATTCATTTTGGTCTTTTCTTTCTTCCCTGTCTTTTTAATGAGTTCTTGCTTTCTTCATTTATGATGTCCTTAATGTCATTCCACAACTTGTCTGGTCTTTGGTCATTAGTGCTCAACACATCAAATCTATTCTTGATGTTGTCGTTAGGTGACATCGAGTTGGTTCCGACTCATAGCAACCCTATGTAAAACAGAACGAAACACTGCCCGGTCCTGAGCCATCCTTACAATCGTTGTTATGCTTGAGCTCACTGTTGCAGCCATTGTGTCAATCCACCTCCTTGAGGGCCTTCTTCTTTTCCACTGACCCTGTACTTTGCCAAGCATGATATCCTTCTCCAGGGACTGGTCCCTCCTGACAACATGTCCAAAGTATGTAAGACACAGTCTCACCATCCTTGCTTCTAAGGAGCATTCTGACAGATTTGTTCGTTCTTTTGGCACTCCATGGTATATTCAATATTCTTCGTCAACACCACAATTCAAAGGCGTCAGTTCTTTGGTCTTCCTTATTCACTGTCCAGCTTTCACGTGCATATGATGTGATTGAAAATACCATGGCTTGGGTCAGGCGCACCTTAGTCTTCAAGGTGACAACTTTGCTTTTCAACACTTCAAAGAGGTCCTTTGCAGCAGATTTACCCAATGCAATGCATCTTTTGATTTCTTGACTGCTGCTTCCATGGCTGTTGATTGTGGATCCGAGTAAAATGAAATCCTTGACAACTTCAATCTTTTCTCCGTTTATCATGATGTTGCTCATTGGTCCAGTTGTGAAGATTTTTCTTTTCTTTATGTTGAGGTACAATCCATACTGAAGGCTGTGACCTTTGATCTTCATTAGTAAGTGCTTCAAGTCCTCTTTGCTTTCAGCGAGCAAGCTTGTGTCATCTGCATAATGCAGGTTGTTAATGAGTCTTCCTCCAATCCTGATGCCCCGTTCTTCTTCATATAATCCAGCTTCTGGGATTATCTATTCTTGAGATGGTCTGTGAATTCAATTGGGATATACTCAAGTTCCTACTTTGGCTCTCGTGGACTTGTTCTAATTTTCTTCATTTTCAACTTGAACGTGCATATAAGCAATTGAAGGTCTGTTCTGCATTTGGTCCCTGGTCTTGTTCTGACTGATGATATTGAGTTTTTCCATCATCTCTTTCCACAAATGCAGTTGATTTGCTTCCTGTGTATTCTATTTTGGTTTCCCTTAGTGTGGCCTCAATAAATGTTTTGTAAGGAGGGACAAAAGGAAGAAGAGAAAAAGGAAACAAGAAATAGTATGATCCAGTCATTAAGAACTTGAGCTTGGGAACAAAATTTTTCTATAGGTTCTGTCACTTACTATCTATGTATACTTGTGAAAATTATTAAGTCTTCAATGCCTGAACTTTCCCCTTGGGAAAATGGGAACAATAATAACTACTTCCTAAGGTCCCTTGATGGGGCAAACAGTTTGCACCCAAATACTGTCATAAAGGTTGGCGGTTTGAACCCCACAGGGGCAACGAGGAAAATGCCTAGTGATCTGCTTCCATAAAGATTACCAAAAAAAAAAAAAAAACCAGTGCCATCGAGTCAATTCTGACTCATAGCGACCCTATAGGACAGAGTAGAACTGCCCCATAGAGTTTCCAAGGAACGCCTGGCGGATTCAAATTGCTGACCCTTTGGTTAGCAGCCGTAGCACTTAACCCCTACACCACCAGGGTTTCCTATAAAGATTATAGTCAAGAAAAATCTTTGGAGCTATTCTACTTTGTAACACATGAGATCAACAAGAGTCGGAATCAACTCGACAGCAACAAGTTTGGTTTTTTTGGTAAGACCCTAATAAAATTGTGTATATCAAGTACTATGCCTAGCATTTCATATGGGATAAAGTAAAATGAGACCTTGTATATTATTTAACATTTTTATGCTATAGTGCAGGCAAATCAACATCTATGTATTATAAGCTGATTCTTTTTTAAAAATTTTTATTTAAATCTGGAAAAAATGTACCTGTCTTTGGAATTACAGTATTGATGTCTAGGGGTTTAGGTATGGTGTGAAGAGTTTAAAAGAACAGTCAATTAGTTTCCAATTAGAATATTACATCTGGTTCTCTGAAATTATTTAGAATGTCTGGGTAAGCAATACAAACTGAATAAAACATGATGTCTGTTCCACAGGAACATGTAATATCCAAATTATTTTGTATCATCAAACATATATGATTGTTATTTTCTAGGTTTCCAAAAAATTAATATTTGCATATCTTTCTCAAATAAGTTTAGCATTTATAAAATACAAACTATCCTTTTATCCTCAGAGGAAAGAAGCTAGTTACTTTTCTTCATTCCCAGGTATTTTTATGAGAGTATTTTGATGATGGAGAAGGTTGTTAACCAAAGTGTAAAATACCCATTGCTCATTTGATTATCTATTTGATTTTCTTTCCCCAACTAGGAGACAATTAACTAACATACATTATCCTTTTCATGTTTTTTGGCACCTACATCAGTGACATTTTAATTAAGGTTCATAAACTTCGTGAGCTTCAATTTTGCAATCTCAGTCCTGGCACTACTGTTGTTTCTAATTTTACAGCTGTTGTTCCAAATTCATGCAGCTGCTTTTATACCAATCTTTACCCCTCCCCTTCCTCATATGCATGCTGTCTTTGGGACAAGGTCATTTTTTAATATGTCCTAGCAACAACAATATTCCATGGAGACCATATAGCCAAAGGATCATGAGTGTGAGCCCTAGCTCCTAAGATCACAGCTCTGCCACTTACTAGCTGGGTGACCTCAGTTAACTTCATCTTACTATGCTTCAGTTTCCAGGTCATAACCTGAGATTAGAAGAATATACCTCATAGTGTTTTGAGGATTAAGGTGGACCAATGTAAGTAAAGGTACTTACTATCTTTCTTCTTGTTTTTTTTGACTATGCCAGTTTTCATTGACCCCCATTTTCACTGACTTCTTATAGCACTTACTATCTACCTCTGTACCACTCCATTTAGATCTCAATGCTATTCTTTGATATCTTGCTACATAAATATATAATTATTTGTATTTTTTTTACGTATTAAAACAAAACCAAAACCCACTGCCGTCAATTCCAACTCACAGCAACCCTCTAGTAGAACTCTCTATAGAGTTTCCAAAGCTGTAAATATTTATGAAAGTGACAGCCACATCTTTCTCCCACTGAGTAGCTGGTAGATTTGAACCTCCAACCTTTTGATTAGCAGCCAAGTGATTTAACAACTACACCACAGGGCTCCATATACGCAGATATTATAATTAATTTTTTATGTATATATTTTATGTAAGGTTATAAATATAAATATATATAAGCTATTTACATGCATTAGCCTTATCTCCTTAATCATATTATCTCTTGAGAAGAAGCATCACGTTTCACTTTTTAAAATTAAAGTGTAATTTATGTATAGTAAAAGAAAATCAGATTTAAATATACCATTCAATAAGTGTTTACAAAAAAATTAAAAAAAAAATGTTTAACTCATACCGGTGTTCAGTAGGAGCTCTGGTGGTTAAGGGCTTGGCTGCTAACCAAAAGGTCAGCAATCTGAATCTATCAGCCACTCCTTGGAAACCCTATGGGGCAGTTCTCTGTCTATAGGGGTGCTATGAGTCGGAATCAACTTGACAGCAATGGGTTTGGTTTTGGTTTTGGTGCTCGGTGCATATTATTTATTGATTGATCCATTAACACTGATACAGAAAAATCTGAAAAAATTATACTGAGAATGTTATATGATCCACACCAAATGTGTGTCTACCCATATCAAATGGAATTAGGAACAAAACTGTTACTTTCTTAGTTCTGGCAAAGAGATAACGAAAGCACTATTTTGCCGAATCAATTTTCAAAATATTTCATTCTACATTCATTGTTTGCTCCAAATAATCCTTGTCAGCACTTCCACTCCCCACTTTGCTTATATGTGTATAAGGGGACTGATGACAAATGCTTTAATTCTTACAATTAAAAAACAAAGTCTAAAAGAGCCTTCTGTTGAGATCCTATAAGCCTTGAGAAGTTGGCATAGGTAAACACAAGAGGTATAAAAGTCATTATTCAAAAGGGGCAGACATAATGGGTTCCGTAGACATTTCAGTTATTTTTGACATGAAACCTGCCAGCTCTTCCTCATAGTCACTTTGGCTGGGGGAATGCCTTCTTTAATCTAATCATTTGGTTTGCCTCTTGGCCTAGTCTTTACTTCACAGTGTAACTGAGGATACGTACCTGACCTGGAAGAGGTCTCTAGAGCAGACCTAAGGTCATCATAACATGTTAAGATGAAGATCCTTACACATCAAGCTGCTGTAGCCTGTGGTCACCTGAATTGCTGGAGGCCACAGAAAGGCTGAGCAAATTTTTTCAGTACTTGAAAATTTAATGACTTTTTGAAAACAGAACTAGTATTTGTATGGAAAAGAGAAGAAAGCATCAGATTTGAAACTGGAAAGCTGGATTTTGGTCTTGATACAAACTAATTGTAGAATTTGGAACAAGTCACTTCATCTTGAGAGTTCTTAAAAAAACTCACACGTAAAAGAAGAGGGAGTGAGTTTGATGACGGCTAAGTTTTCTTCCACATTTGTATGGTAAGAATTAATCTCTTTACATAGAGTATATGGGCCACTTTTAAACAGGAAGACCCTGAGAAAAATACCATTCTTTGAAGAAGAGAAAACGTGAAAGAAATGATGGTGTAAAACTTATGAGGCAATACATTTTTTCTTTCCTCAGATCTGAGAATTACTCTATTTTACAAAAATCACAAATGTTATAAAAACAAAGGAAACCAAAAAAGTACTTTTGTTCTCCAAGAGATTTTAAAGAAATGACAATATATTGGGGTAATTTGAAGACTTTATTTCCAAATTGGTATTAAATGTAGACATTGTTGGGCTGAAACCATATCATTTCATATATACCATCAATTGGCTTGTAAAATGTTCAGTTATCATGTACCTCCCCACCATCAAGTACAGTCTCTCTTAACTTAAAAATGAACTTTCTGAAGGCCCCAAACTCAAAACGGGCCATTCTATACCTACTCATTCTCTAAAGAACTTAACATATTCATCCTGAAATAGGTTGCTTTAAGGAAAGTTTTCCAACTAGTCTCTCTTTCTGCTTTGCCAGAGCCCTAGCAAATGACTCTGGGAGAGAAGTGAGAGAAGAAGAAAATAGAAAAGACGAAGGTGTGCTTATATTGGCTGCGGGCTTGAAGTGGACGAACTGCTTTAAAATGAATTCAAGGCAGCATGTGTACGAACCAGCGTGCATCTGAGGTGTGGTGAGGTGGTGGTTGTCAGGAATGTTTTCTCCTTAGCCTCTTCTTCTACTTCTCTCAAAAACAAACATCCTAATTGCTGTCAATTAGTTCTACACCTGTAAAAAGCTGAACTGACAAAAGTTGTGTGATAGACATATTTACAGCAACCGAAAAAAAAAGGAAAGAGTAAATGCTGAGGCTGATTAGGTACAACCCAAAATGTCACGGGGTTTGATTTCTTGGTTTGGAGGTTTAGGGCCACGGTTTCAGGGGGCATCCCTGTTAATTGGCCTAATAACTTGTTTAGTATTTCTTTTCTACCTCCTAATTCATTGCATAGTGCTGAGGTCTTAAAAGCTTGCAAATAGCATCCAAGGCACAATAATTAGTCTTCATTTGCCTGGAACAACAGAGGAAGAAGGAGAGTCAGGAGTAGGACAAGGATATGAAATGTGTGGCTCATTGCCTCCATGAACAATTGCCTCCTTTGCCACGAGATCAGAAGAACTGGATGGTGCCTAGCTACCATTACTGAATATTTTGATCAAATATGTCATAGAAGAATCCTGATCAAATGGGGGAAAAGCAGACTAGAATTTCAAATTCCCAAGGACTCCAGACTTCCTGAAGCCATGAAGGTTGGATGAACTCCTGAAACTATTGCCCTGAGATAACCTTTAAACCTCAAACCAAAAATATTCTCTGAATTGAAGTCTTCTTAAAACCATAGTTTAGCTTA
Organism: Elephas maximus indicus; assembly: GCF_024166365.1. Classification (NCBI taxonomy): domain Eukaryota; kingdom Metazoa; phylum Chordata; class Mammalia; order Proboscidea; family Elephantidae; genus Elephas; species Elephas maximus. Next base: position 51,419,503 of record NC_064824.1, on the reverse strand, counting down.
GCTAGCAAATAATGTCTGCCTTGAGCATGATACTCTTTTAAGAGCTGTCTATAGGCGATCAAACTGACAACAGGAACTCAAAAGATTAGATAGGAACCTTAGGGGGCAGCGAATTTACGTTAATGGAAGAGGAACAACTCAGAAAAAGAGAGTGAGAATGGTTACACAACTGAAAGATTGTAATTAATGTCACTAAATGGTACATGTATAGACTATTGAATTGGTGTATGTTTTGCTGTATACATTCTCAACAACAAAATTATATAAACAACAACAATGACAAAAAACAAACATCCATCCCTAGCAGTTAAAATGCGTAGTGGAGATACACTCAGATATACACTTGTCAGCCCTTTTTAATGTACATTCTACTATCACATTTTGCCTTTTAACAACTTTCTTAAAGTTGTTCTAACCTTCGGAATTAACACACAGTTTTTTTTAAGGCTGCTATATCTCCTGGGGTTAGCAGAATTGTTACCCACCATTAGTCCACTTCTTATTAGGACCACTTGTATCCCAGTTCTCTTTTAGAACAACAGAGAGACACGCAGTCCTGATTGTGCTATGGCAAATCTAACTTCTTCTGCTTAAATGACATGTATGAATACAGCAGGTGAGAAGTGAAGGAGGCCATAAAGCAGTCTACCGGATATTGAAAATCCTAGGTAATATAAGGTGGTTGTGCTTAAGATAATTAGTATCTAGGGCTTCATATTTACAAAAAAAGTATTGCTTTTTTTATTAGTATAGATTGTCCCAAGCAGATAAGTCATGAAAAAAAGAATACAAGAAAAAATATGTGATACAATCATACTTTTTCATCTTTCACTAATCTTGTGTGATAAATACCAGAGGTCTTGGAAGTATTTTCAACGCATTTAGGGAGAATACTAACTAAGACAAAAGTAGACTTGTTGGAATCTGTGCTTTCCTTCATGGACAATTAACCGTACAAATCTGATGTAGATGTGATTTTGAGAACCAGGTGGAAAGGGTCTGTGATTTACTAAATGACGTCTGGGTCACATATTTTGCATTTTACATCGGTGTCCTCTGATGCCTGATCTGACCGCCTGTTAGATATCAGTAACATCTGCTGCTTCTAGCCACAGAGCAGCTCATGACAGCTGTGTGATGCTGCCCTAGAATTCATGCCAGAACAGTCCCCTTTGAATATCAGTAGACCACCTGGGTAGTCAGCTGCAGCCTGTGACTGACTGCATCTCCTGCTCTTTTATAGATGCCAGGAAGAATGTGGATAGGGAAAGAAAGTCGAGTACAACAGAAAGAGTTACTTAGTTACTCCATCTGTAAATTGTCTACATCACCTGATTACAGCTGCAGCATATAAGTTTAAATGAAATTTTCCATATAACGTGTTCAAGTGCATTCCAAACGTAAGGTGCCATGATAAATTTGAGGACAGAATATAACCTTTCTTTTCTCAAGCATTTTCCCTCAGCATGTGGCTAGCATCTATTCAGCTAGCATCTATTCAGCAATTATGTACTAGTCATTGACTTTGTGTCAAACACCATGCTGGGCTCCAGGACACACGGAAAGAATAATACAACATAGCTCTCCGGCTTTCATTACCTTACAGGTAAGTCTAATTGTGAGTGTTAGAATTAGGCATTTAAAGTCCAGTCCTCAGTTTGCATTCGACAGCTGAAGAGTAGTCTCTCACACCTATAAGAAAAGGACTGTTTGGAAAGGTACTCACACCAACCATAATTCCTTCAAGGACAGAATTTTTTCCCCTAGTTTTTAATCAGCTAGAGACATTTTGTTTCTTGTCAAGGACCTGAGATATTTTTATAGGAAGCTATAAGTTTTGCTTCAGATAAATACATTCCCTAAGGAGCACGTATAAAATCCTAATGCTGTCAATGGAAAACTACTATTCCCTTCTAAAAATCATCTCACAGGCATCTTTTTTTGCTGTGAAGTATTTAGTGAGATAAATGTGAAATATGTAAAAATGCCTATATTGATGTCACCTCATTTTTCAAGTCCTCATCACAAATACCCACAAAACCACTATGAAGGGAAATATTACTCTACTGTTAGCAATTTTTTTGATTTTTTAAAAAATAAATTGGTAGTGGTCAAATGTCAATTATATTACACTTACAACAAGAGCAAAGAAATGACCAGGAAATAGCAACATTTAGCGTATTAATTTGCTCTCTTATCAGTCAAAAACAAGGTAGTGCAGTGCAAACATTTCTCCAGATATGATTCTTAAAGCACTGTGAAGATAATTCACTTTTCTCTCTTTCACTACAAGATATTATTCTTTTTTTTTTATTAGCTTCTATTGAGCTTCAAGTGAACATTTACAAATCAAGTCAGACTGTCACATATAAGTTTGTATACACCTTACTCCGTACTCCCACTTGCTCTCCCCCTAATGAGTCAGCCCTTCCATTCTCTCCTTTCGTGACAATTTTGCCAGCTTCCAACTCTCTCTATCCTCCCATCCCCCCTCCAGACAGGAGATGCCAACACAGTCTCAAGTGTCCACCTGATATAATTAGCTCACTCTTCATCAGCATCTCTCTCCTACCCACTGTCCAGTCCCTTTCATGTCTGATGAGTTCTCTTCGGGAATGGTTCCTGTCCTGTGCCAACAGAAGGTTTGGGGACAATGACCGCCGGGATTCCTCTAGTCTCAGTCACACCACTAAGTATGGTCTTTTTATGAGAATTTTGGGTCTGCATCCCACTGATCTCCTGCTCCCTCAGGGGTTCTCTGTTGTGCTCCCTGTCAGGGCAGTCATTGATTGTGGCCGGGCACCAACTAGTTCTTCTGGTCTCAGGATGATGTAGGTCTCTGGTTCATGTGGCCCTTTCTGTCTCTTGGGCTCTTAGTTGTCGTGTGACCTTGGTGTTCTTCATTCTCCTTTGCTCCAGGTGGGTTGAGACCAATTGATGCATCTTAGATGGCCGCTTGTTAGCATTTAAGACCCCAGACGCCACCTTTCAAAGTGGGATGCAGAATGTTTTCATAATACAATTATTTTGCCAATTGACTTAGAAGTCCCCTTAAACCATGGTCCCCAGACCCCCGCCCTTGCTCCACTGACCTTTGAAGCATTCATTTTATCCCGGAAACTTCTTTGCTTTTGGTCCAGTCCAATTGAGCTGACCTTCCATGTATTGAGTATTGTCTTTCCCTTCACCTAAAGCAATTCTTATCTACTAATTAATCAGTAAAAAAACCTCTCCCACCCTCCCTCCTTCCCCGCCTCGTAACCACAAAAGTATGTGTTCTTCTCAGTTTATACTCTTTCTCAAGATCTTATAATAGTGGTCTTATACAATATTTGTCCTTCTGCCTCTGACTAATTTCACTCAGCATAATGCCTTCCAGGTTCCTCCATGTCATGAAATGTTTCACAGATTCGTCACTGTTCTTTATCGATGCATAGTATTCCATTGTGTGAATATACCACAATTTATTTAACCATTCATCCGTTGATGGACATCTTGGTTGCTTCCAGCTTTTTGCTATTGTAAACAGAGCTGCAATAAACATGGGTGTGCATATATCTGTTTGTGTGAAGGCTCTTATTTCTCTAGGGTATATTCCGAGGAGTGGGATTTCTGGGTTGTATGGTAGTTCTATTTCTATCTGTTTAAGATAACGCCAGATAGATTTCCAAAGTGGTTGTACCATTTTACATTCCCACCAGCAGTGTATAAGAGTTCCAAACTCTCCGCAGCCTCTCCAACATTTATTATTTTGTGTGTTTTGGATTAATGCCAGCCTTGTTGGAGTGAGATGGAATCTCATCATAGTTTTAATTTGCGTTTCTTTAATGGCTAATGATCGAGAGCATTTTCTCATGTATCTGTTAGCAGTCTGAATATCTTCCTTAGTGAAGTGTGTGTTCATATCCTTTGCCCACTTCTTGATTGGCTTGTTTGTCTTTTTGTGGTTGAGTTTCGACAGAATCATATAGATTTTAGAGATCAGGCGCTGGTCGGAGATGTCATAGCTGAAAATTCTTTCCCAGTCTGTAGGTGGTCTTTTTACTCTTTTGGTGAAGTCTTTAGATGAGCATAGGTGTTTGATTTTTCGGAGCTCCCAGTTATCGGGTTTCTCTTAGTCATTTCTGGTAATGTTTTGTATTCTGTTTATGCCTTGTATTAGGGCTCCTAAGGTTGTCCCTATTTTTTCTTCCATGGTCTTTATTGTTCTAGTCTTTATGTTTAGGTCTTTGATCCACTTGGAGTTAGTTTTTGTACTTGGTGTGAGGTATGGGTCCTGTTTCATTTTTCTGCAAATGGATATCCAGTTATGCCAGCACCATTTGTTAAAAAGACTATCTTTTCCCCAATTAACTGACACTGGGCCTTTGTCAAATATCAGCTGCTCATATGTGGATGGATTTATATCTGGGTTCTCAATTCTGTTCCATTGGTCTCTGTGCCTGTTGTTGTACCAGTACCAGGCTGTTTTGACTACTGTGGCTGTATAATAGGTTCTGAAATCAGGTAGAGTGAGGCCTCCCACTTTCTTCTTCTTTTTCAGTAATGCTTTGCTTATTCGAGGCTTCTTTCCCTTCCATATGAAGTTGGTGATTTGTTTCTCTATCACCTTAAAAAATGACATTGGAATTTGGATCGGAAGTGCATTGTATGTATAGATGGCTTTTGGTAGAATAGACATTTTTACTATGTTAAGTCTTCCTATCCATGAGCAAGGTATGTTTTCCCACTTAAGTAGGTCCTTTTTAATTTCTTGTAGTAGTGCTTTGTAGTTTTCTTTGTATAGGTCTTTTACATCCTCTGTAAGATTTATTCCTAAGTATTGTATCTTCTTGGGGGCTACTGTGAATGGTATTGATTTGGTGATTTCCTCTTCCATGTTCTTTTTGTTGATGTAGAGGAATCCAAGTGATTTTTGTGTGTTTACCTTATAATTTGAGACTCTGCCAAAGTCTTCTATTAGTTTCAGTAGTTTTCTGGAGGATTCCTTAGGGTTTTCTGTGTATAAGATCATGTCATCTGCAAATAGAGATAATTTTACTTCCTCTTTGCCAATCCGGATGCCCTTTATTTCTTTGTCTAGCCTAATTGCTCTGGCTAGGACTTCTAGCACAATGTTGAATAAGAGCAGTGATAAAGAGCATCCTTGTCTGGTTCCCGTTCTCAAGGGAAATGCTTTCAGGTTCTCTCCATTTACAGTGATGTTCGCTGTTGGCTTTGCATAGATGCCCTTTATTATGTTGAGGAATTTTCCTTCAATTCCTATTTTGGTGAGAGTTTTTATCATAAATGGGTGTTGGACTTTGTCAAATGCCTTTTCTGCATCAATTGATAAGATCATGTGGTTTTTGTCTTTGGTTTATTTATATGGTGGATTACATTAATGGTTTTTCTAATATTAAACCAGCCTTGCATACCTGGTATAAATCCCATGTGGTCGTGGTGAATTATTTTTTTGATATGTTGTTGAATTCTATTGGCTAGAATTTTGTTGAGGATTTTTGCATCTATGTTCACGAGGGATATAGGTCTGTAATTTTCTTTTTTTGTGATGTCTTTACCTGGTTTTGGTATCAGGGAGATGGTGGCTTCATAGAATGAGTTGGGTAGTATTCCGTCATTTTCTATGCTTTGAAATACCTTCAGTAGTAGTGGTGTTATCTCTTCTCTGAAATTTTGGTAGAACTCTGCAGTATAGTCATCTGGGCCAGGGCTTTTTTTTTGTTGAGAGTTTTTTGATTACCGTTTCAATCTCTTTTTTTGATATGGGTCTATTTAGTTGTTCTACTTCTGATTGTGTTAGTTTTCGGTAGGTAGTGTTTTTCCATGAATTCATTCATTTCTTCTAGGTTTGCAAATTTGTTAGAGTACCATTTTTCGTAATAATCTGATATGATTCTTTTAATTTCAGTTGGGTCTGTTGTGATGTGGCCCTTCGCGTTTCTTATTCGGGTTATTTGTTTCCTTTCCTGTATTTCTTTAGTCAGTCTAGCCAATGGTTTATCAATTTTGTTGAATTTTTCAAAGAACCAGCTTTTGGCTTTGTTAATTCTTTCAATTGTTTTTCTGTTCTCTAATTCATTTAGTTCAGCTCTAATTTTTATTTTTTGTTTTCTTCTGGTGCCTGATGGATTCTTTTGTTGCTCACTTTCTATTTGTTCAAGTTGTAGGGACAGTTCTCTGATTTTGGCTCTTTCTTCTTTTTGTATGTGTGCATTCATTGATATAAATTGGCCTCTGAGCACTACTTTTGCTGTGTCCCAGAGGTTTTGATAGGAAGTATTTTCATTCTCGTTGCATTCTATGAATTTCCTTATTCCCTCCTTAATGTCTTCTATAACCCAGTCTTTTTTCAGGAGGGTATTGTTCAGTTTCCAAGTATTTGATTTCTTTTCCCTAGTTTTTCTGTTATTGATTTCTAGTTTTATTGCCTTGTGGTCTGAGAAGATGCTTTGTAATATTTCGATGTTTTGGACTCTGCAAAGGTTTGCTTTATGACCTAATATGTGGTCTATTCTAAAGAATGTTCCATGTGCGCTAGAGAAAAAAGTATACTTTGCAGCAGTTGGGTGGAGAGTTCTGTATAAGTCAAGGATGTCAATTTGGTTGATTGCTGTAAATAGGTCTTCCGTGTCTCTATTGAGCTTCTTACTGGATGTCCTGTCCTTCTCCGAAAGTGGCGTGTGGAAGTCTCCTACTATAATTGTGGAGGTGTCTATCTCACTTTTCAGTTCTGTTAAAATTTGATTTATGTATCTTGCAGCCCTGTCATTGGGTGCATAAATATTTAATATGGTTATGTCTTCCTGATCAATTGTCCCTTTTATCATTATGCAGTGTCCTTCTTTATCCTTTGTGGTGGATTTAAGTTTAAAGTCTATTTTGTCAGAAATTAATATTGCTACTGCTCTTCTTTTTTGCTTATTGTTTGCTTGATATGTTTTTTTCCATCCTTTGAGTTTTAGTTTGTTTGTGTCTCTAAGTCTAAGGTGTGTCTCTTGTAGGCAGCATATAGATGGATCGTGTTTCTTTATCCAGTCTGTGACTCTCTGTCTCTTTATTGGTGCATTTAATCCATTTACATTCAGCGTAATTATAGATAAGTGTTTAGTGTTGTCATTTTGATGCCTTTTTATGTGTGTTGTTGACAGTTTCATTTTTCCACTTACTTTTTTGTGCTGAGACATTTTTCTTTGTAAATTGTGAGGTCCTCATTTTCATAGTATTTGACTTTATGTTTGTTGAGTCGTTACATTTTTCTTGGCTTTTATCTTGAGTTATGGAGTTGTTATACCTCTTTGTGGTTACCTTAATATTTACCCCTATTTTTCTAAGTAAAAACCTAACTTGTATTGTCCTATATCGCCTTGAATCCCTCTCCATATGGCAGTTCTATGCCGTATTTAGTCCCTCTTTTTGATTATTGTCATCTTTTACATATTGACTTCAATGATTCCCTGTTATGTGTATTATTATTTTTTTTTAATTAATCTTTATTTGTCTTTGTGATTTCCCTATTTGTGTTGATATCAGGATGTTCTGTTTTGTGACCTTGTGTTGTGCTGGTATCTCATATTATTGGTTTTCTGACCAAACAATATCCTTTAGTATTTCTTGTAGCTTTGGTTTGGTTTTTGCAAATTCTCTAAGCTTGTGTTTATCTGTAAATATCTTAATTTCGCCTTCATATTTCAGAGAGAGTTTTGTGGGATATATGATCCTTGGCTGGCAGTTTTTCTCCTTCAGTGTTCTGCATATGTCATCCCATTGCCTTCTTGCCTGCATGGTTTCTGCTGAGTAGTCTGAACTTATTCTTATTGATTCTCCCTTGAAGGAGACCTTTCTTTTCTCCCTGGCTGCTTTTAAAATTTTCTCTTTATCTTTGGTTTTGGCAAGTTTGATGATAATACGTCTTGGTGTTTTTCTTTTTGGATCAGTTTTAAATGTGGTTCGATGAGCATCTTGGATAGATATCCTTTCGTCTTTCATGATGTCGGGGAAGTTTTCTGTCAGCAGATCTTCAACTATTTTCTCTGTGTTTTCTGTCCTCTCTCCCTGTTCTGGGACTCCAATCACACGCAAGTTATCCTTCTTGATAGAGTCCCACATGATTCTTAGGGTTTCTTCATGTTTTTTAATTCTTTTATCTGATTTTTTTTCAGCTATGTTGGTGTTAATTCCCTGGTCCTCCAGATTTCCCAGTCTGCATTCTAATTGCTCGAGTCTGCTCCTCTGACTTGCTATTGCGTTGTCTAATTCTGTAATTTTATTGTTAATCTTTTGGATTTCTACATGCTGTCTCTCTATGGATTCTTGCAACTTATTAATTTTTCTACTATGTTCTTGAATAATCTTTTTGAGTTCTTCAACAGTTTTATCAGTGTGTTCCTTGGCTTCTTCTGCAGTTTGCCTTATTTCATTTCTGATGTCCTGAAGCATTCTGTAAATTAGTTTTTTATATTCTGTATCTGATAATTCCAGGATTGTATCTTCATTTGGGAAAGATTTTGATTGTTTTGTTTGGGGGGTTGTAGAAGCTGTCATGGTCTGCTTCTTTATGTGGTTTGATATCGACTGCTGTCTCCGAGCCATCACTAAGATATAAAAAAAATAGTAGTAATTTATTCTATAATTGCTCTCTGAGTCTTATCTTGTTTTGTTTTCTTTCAATATACGTGGATGGGCTACTGGATTGTGCTGTCTTATTTGTTGTAGCCCTTGACTTACTTATGACCTATTACCAGCTGGTTTGGGCTGTTGCCAGATATATATGCCTGAGTCTATTCACTATTCTTGAGTAGAATCTGATTTTGGGTCATCAAGTGTGTGCTGCACCCTAACACCTATCCACCTCGAGAAGTAGTGGTGATAGTTGTGTGCTCCAGATTCTATTAGCAGCTGAGGTTCACACTCTGGGGGGGCAGGATGCTGAAAGGCTTCCCCCAAGTGTCGTGAGGTAGGTGTGTCTCTATTTCTATAGCACCTTGGTGGGAAGGCTTTGCAGCTGTACCTTAGGCCCCCAATGCAAGTATCTCTACAGATTGGTAGGTGTCACCCTCCTTAGACCCCTAAGGCAAGAGGCTAGGTGGTTTGGGGGGAGCTTCAGCCCTCAGTTCCCTGTTGTGGGTCAGTGAGGGCTCTGTTGAATAAGCAGAGATATCAGACCTGGGAAACTTGTTTTTCCAGTAAATCCGCTAAAAAAAAAAATGCAGTCAGATCCCTATCAGAACTGCCTTTGCATTATAATAGCCACCTTGTTCCCTGTAAGGATGAAAGCCCGAGATTTGGATCATATATGCTTGGCTGGAGCTGGTTCTGTGTTTTTAGTCCAATTAGGGAAGGATTTTTGGTCCCTGGGTTTTTTGTGGTTGCTTCTCTCAGGCCGGAAGAATGGGTTAGGAAAAGACCAAAAAAAAAAAAAAAAAAGAGGGGGGGAAGCAAAACTGTGGAGCTGGAGCCATTCCTCCCTCTGGCTCAGGAAATTCCAATGTTAATGAAGCCGCCTGGGAAGGGGAGGGGAGGTTTCAGAAAAACAGCAGAGAGTAGGACCCTAGAATATAGCCAAAGTTGCTTATCTTGCTTGGGATGACTATTTTATCTGAGATTCCCGAGCGGCATGTCGCCTATGTGTGCTGGCTGTGTGGAGATTGTCCCCGAGGGTCTGGCCCCCTGAAGCCGTGGTCAGATCCTCCGCTGCCAGTCCAAAGCCCAGCGTCAAGGTTCCCCTGCTGGGACGCTGCACTTCCGGCTCCAAAATCAGTCTCTACCTCCTGGGGACTTTTTGTCCCGCCAGCCGCGTCGCCGCGCCGCCTGCGCGGACCAGCTGGGCCCCCTCCCGAGGTTAGTTCAGGGGAGTAGGGCTGCGCCCCGTGTTTGCGCCGTCATAAGATGTTGTGTTCAGCTCCCCTGGGCTCAATCCTAACCCCGGCGCCAAGGTTACCTGACTGGGACGCTGGCTCCAGGCTCCGAAAACAGTTCCTGCTTCCCCGTAGTTGTTCGTTCTCCATCTCTGTCACTCAGGTCAACTCTTTAAATCTGCGTTTGTTGTTCAGGGTTTGTAGATTGTCATGTATGTGATAGATCCACTTGTTTTTCCTAGTCTCTGTTGCAAGAGGGATCCGAAGTGGTGTCTACCTAGTCAGCCATCTTGGCCCCCTCCCTCAAGTTATTATTCTTGTGACATTTAAATTTTATCCCACACAGAACATCAATGCTTGTTCAAAGGCTTACTGAAGTGGCTATGTTTAATCCAAAATGTTTTCCTCTGACAGTGGAATGCAGACCTCAAATTCTCATAAAAAGGCCAAACTTAATGGTCTGACTGAGACTGGAGGGACTGAGGGGTCATGGTCCTCAGACCCTCTGTTAGCCCAAGACTGGAAACATTTCTGAAACCAACTCTTCAGACAGGGATTGGACTGGACTATAAAACTGAAAATGATACTGATGCGGAGTGTGCTTATTGGCTCACGTAGACACATAAGACTACGTGGGCAGTTCTTGTCTGGAGGGGAGATGAGAAAGCAGAGGGGGACAGGAGCTGGTTGAATGGACATGAAGAATACAGGATGGAGTGAACGAGTGTGATATCACATTAGGTGGAGAGCAGCTAGGGTTACATAGCAAGGTATGTATAAGTTTTTGTACGAGAGACTGGCTTGATTTGTAAACTTTCACTTAAAAAAAAAAGTTCACTTAAAGCACAATTAAAAACAGTTCACTTCTTATTAAGCCCCACTATCACTCCCATTCCCCTCTTTGGAGATAATCTTTTGCTCTCTACTTTTCTTAAGTGCAAGAGTGGCTGACCTGACTTTCTACTCATTTCTACACCGAAGTGTCTCATGTAGGCTTAGTTTCTTCTTTCCATCTTAGACAAAGAGAATCAACCTTCCTTTCCAAAGTTAAACTCTGCCCTTGGCTCCTGAACTCAGAATAGAAAAGTACTAGATTTGGAGACAGGAGGTTTGGGCTTCATCTTCAGTCCTGTCACTTTCTAGAAACATAATTATTTTAAGACTCAAAACACCTTCATCCATAGTGTTTTGGTAAGAACATAGTGAAATAATGAGCATGAAACTTTTGTAAACTCAGAAGCGTTACAAAGATGTACTTCATTATCTCTATAATATCCTTCTAACACATGAAGGAATTTAGATCATCTACTTTCCCTCTTTCTATTTCAATATCATCAAATCCTTTGAATCCTTCTGTATTAGCTTCTTAGGACTGCCATAAAAAAAGTACCACTAACTGAATGGCTCTTCACAACAGAAATTGTTTCTCTCACAATTCTGAAGTAAAAAGTTTGAAATCAATGTGTTGGCGAGGCCATGCTCTCTCTGAAGACTCAAGACTCCTTGCCTCTTCTAGTTTCTGATATTTGCCGGCAATCTGTCATTTCTTGGCTTACAACTGCTTCCAATTTTTATCTGTCTTCACTTGGCTATCTTTCTGTGTATGTCTATATCTAAATTTCTTTTCTTATTAAAACACTAATCATTGAATTAGGGCCCACCTTAATCCACTATGACCTCGTTTTAACTTGATCACATCTGCAAAGGCCCTATTTCCAAATGAGGTCACATTCACAGGTATGGGGTTTAGTATTTGAATCCTTTGGGGGGACACGATTCAACCCATAATACCTTCCTAATTTTATTTTATCCCCCATGATAAAATAAAAGAATAGAAACTATAGATAATTGCTGTCATCATATTTACCTTTTGGGTTACTATGCTTTTTTCTTTCCTGTTTGCTGGTAAACTTAAAAAGTTTTTTTTCCCTACAATTTTCACAATCCAATTATCTTAGCACCTTATATTCTAGTATCTTCGTTCTGTCTTCCCCTGAAACTGCTCATGAAGTTTTTGATGAGTTTTCATTTTTCTCACTTCCTTATTCTCTGCAGTACTTGACACTGTTGACAATCACCATAACTTTCTAAGTTTCTGTGACAAGGTATTTGTTCTTCTCTGACAGCTTTGACTTAGCTTTCACTTTCTCTTCTTTCTCCCACCCCTAAATTTAGGTGCTACCTAAGGACATGTCTTGCTCTTCTGCTTTTCCTATTTTCTTCCTTGGAAGCCTCATCCATTCTCAAACATTTAATTATAAATTCTGTAAAGCTAACTCTCAAATCTGTCACCTTCCTTATACTTTGCCACAGTTCTGCAGCACATTTCTAACTTTCTCAGGCACACCTTTAACTTTCAATGACCTTAAAGAGTCAAGAGTTCCCATTATGTTCCTCAAATGTGAGAAGAAAGTTTACAGTTCTCAGTGTCCTCTTTTGCAGGGCTAGAGAACAGATCAAGGAACACTAGTCTTTCATCAGGTCTAATTACTATAACCCAAATACATCATTACAGGATTATCCTATAGGGTCGCTATGAGTCGGAATCGACTCGATGGCGCTGGTTTTTTTTTTGTTTGTTTGTTTTGTTTTTTTACTTTAACCTAAAGTGGTTTATTTATAGATTCTTATCTTAATTCAGTAATTCCAGAAGTTATGAGGACTCCTCAAATCCAAAAAGTCTGTTTAATCAATCAAAAACATAAAAGATAAAATTGTTGACCAATTTAAATACAGAATTAAAAAATGAAAATATAGAATGTAGTTGACCAATTAGAAAAAAAAAAAGTATAGCACAGGGATTACATATAGATGGGCACTGTAATAATTAAATATGTGGAAAGCTGTAGCCAGCTCTCTGACACTGGAGTAAGGGCATGCAGGACATATTTTAGTATGTAAGTACATTATGGTGGCAATAGGCAAGTGCTAGTAATTCTGTGCCAAAATTTTTGTTGCAATTTTAGCATATTTTCAGTATAAACCAATGTCTAATTTGATTATAAAATATTTAAAGAATTTATAATTCATTAAGTTGAGCATAGAATACTAGCACTTCCTTGTTGCCACCATAATATACCTACATACTAAAATATGTCCTGCATGCCCTACTCCAGTGTCAGAGATCCGGCTACAAGTTTGAATCATTGGAAATCCTGGTGGCTTAGTGGTTAAGAGCTATGGCTACTAACCAAAAGGTTGGCAATTTGAATCTACCAGGAGCTCCTTAGAAACCATATTGGGCAGTTTTACTCTGTCCTATAGGGTTGCTCTGAGTCCGAATCGACTTGATGGCAACAGGTTTTTGAATAACTATAAATGTAGTTAGAACTGTTAAACTGGAGATAATTTTTAAGAGTAATTAAAAAAATCTATTGAAATTCATCAGCTAGCTTTTCAGTGATAATCCTTAGTGTCATTGGTACTTAATGCTCAATTTCTGAACTGTAGGATCAAAGTCTTCCCTCAACATTACCTCACACCCTAGAGTCATTCCTAGTATCTAGAATTTGCTATTGCTGAAATTGTTCTGCCTTATTTAAATAAATCTTATAATTGGTTTCCTTTTTTAACTACATTTCTGGCTCACTAGAGCAACAGTGAAATGATTGGTAGTCATCTACTTAAGATAGACATCACTAAGTGTGACAGTATAATCATAGCTTAAGATGTTGTACATTTACTGTGGCAGTTGCCATAGAGATTTAAATTTGGCTCTTTAATAAAAAATACATAAATTCAATTTTGAATGCATTAATTTTGGCTAAGCAAGGTGCAGTAGGTTTCCTAACTGAATGCATATATATAGAAATAATAGTTTGTAATTTTGTTTTAGAAATTTTTAAGGGTTTAAATGTAGGTATATATAAAATATCAGGGGCAGTTTATTGAGTTTTCGACAGATACTTCATTAGTTTTGTCATTTGAATCTAGTTCTGCAAAATACTTATTTAATGGTTTAGTGATACTTCATTCATGTACTTTTCCAGGGGGAAAACTAAAGGTGAAAGGGATCAGATATTCTAGCCCAAATTTAGGCATTGCTCAAAGCACAAAAGAGGAACATGAGAGTATACCTTGTAAAATGAGAGCTCGTGATTTCTAGCCCTTGCTTTTCTCTGCTGTCTACAGGACAAGACCCTTGAGTTTTTAATTTACAAATCAGTCCCTGACTGTCCTAGGCCACAGCAATCTTTCCCTTTGTGGAACTTACCCTATACCTTCAAATGATACCTAGATCACACTGGGCTGCCATGTTCTATTTGTTAGTTTACATATCTCTAAATTGACTGAGGTCAAGAACCGAAGTTTGTATATATGTCATCCAAGGAGTCTAGTGCAGTTATAGGTATACAGCTATTTATACTGACTAATGGGTAAAATGAAGGTAGATTGATACCTGGCTACTACACAGAGGTGAGCTCAAGTATAATGCACACATATTACAGATGCATTGAACATAAAAAACCACAAAATTTATGGAAATAAAAACTATATATTTAATTCATGCTGGGATCCATCATAATAAGTGTAAAAGAACCTATGAAGTGCTACTCAAATATAAAACCTTATCAAAACATAAATTCCTAGAGAACATGGCTTTGTCTGCTGTGTACACTTCTATACGCCTCATACCTATCAAGTGCTTGGTACATAGTAGGTACACATTACATGTTGGCTGAAAACCAACCAACCAAAACATTATTCTGAAAGAATGAATTTTTCCTTAACCCTTGAATATGAAAGCTTTCCCTTACCAACAGTTTTAGGATATTTGTGATCCCATAGACCTGGAAGGAGAGAATTCAGCTCCTCATTTCACAGTTACCCTGCCAATCCTCACAAAGCTGGATCCTTTCTGTCATTTTAGCCTCAGCTCAAATGTCCCCTTAGAGGTCTTCCCTGACAATGCTAAGTAATGCACTGCTCCATCCCCCACTCTCCATCTCTGTCACTCACAACCACTCTACTTCATTTAATTTCTTTAAGGCACTCATCATTATCTGAAATTAACAGATTAATTTTCCTATTTATTCATTTATCATCAATCATCTTCCTCTAACATAAGCTCCGTGAGACCAGGGACTCCATCTTTAGCTTGTTATGTCCATATGTCCATCTACTGGCACAAAGTAACTATTTTATAGTTAATGAGTAAATTTCCTGAGTGAAATATTTTCAACCTTTTTTTTTTATTTATTGACAGATTAATCTCATTTAATCACACTGAATATATAAGCAGTTCTTAAAATTTCATAACTAGAAGTATTTTGGAGATTATGACTTTAACTTTCCCTTTTTATATAAGAAAAATAGAACCATGGAACCTTAACTTTATAACATAAATTATGCAAAGCCAATTCATGGCTGTATATATTTAGGGGAAGGGGAACAAAAAACAAAACAAAAAAAAACCCCTGAAACATTCCATTTTCAGAATATTTCAGGCATTATATGTGTAAATCAGCAGGATAACGACCGTTTTTTAATGATTAAGCACACTTAATGGGAGGCTCTAGTAAAATATAGACATGTCAGAATGTGTCAAACTTTCTTATCCAATAATTCTGAACACATTAACATTCATCATATAGCTCTTTTTAAGGTTGTAAATCCAAACAGTTAAACTGAGGTCCTTCAGATCTGGGGTCAGAAGGGCCAAAAAGATTTTTAAAGGTAACGTGGGTAGGTATGGCCTCTCTGTGCACATGAGCCTAGAAGGATCACAAAACAGTATCAAAATTTGAGTGTGTTTCCCCAAAGTGACATTCCAGAGAACTGTCTCTAACAAAATTGTTGGTGTCTCAAGATACTGAAAATCCACTAAAGAGTCAGACACACCTAATTTATTGTTATATTCAGGGAAATTCTGTGTGGCATATTAGAAATACCCCTGTATTTTTTTTAAAGAACAACATTGTCGAACATGTTGTTTTTTATCATAGTTTGGAAATTAATTTCTGAAGCTAATTCATTTCTCATTTCATGTAGCTTTTAATGGTATGATGTAAGGAGACAGGAGAAAAACTTTCCCAACTCCAGTGAAAAACCTTCCCAACAATGTATTTCCAATTTGCATTTCCGAATTAAAAAAAAAAAAAAAAAACAACTCATCCCCATCGAGTTGATTCCAACTCATAGTGACCCTACAGGACAGAGTAGAACTGTGTATTTCTGGGGAAAAAAAAAAAAAAAAAACCTGTAAAAATATCACTCTTCTTTGCTTTATACATTAATGGAAATAAAATGTATATTTTATACATTATTATTTTTGTACCATTTTCATTCCATTTCTTCCACTTCTTATGCATTGAATTCCTATCTGTCTTTCAGAGTTCAATAATTCCCTAATTTTCTTGGCTACCCATCTCAACACTTTCAGAATGTATGGGGAGTACCACTCAGCACTTATTTGCAATAAAGACCCTTACGCTGTAATCTTTTTTATCTCTACATTTATTATCACATAGTATCCTTGATAATAATGACTGTCAGACACAAACATTTTGAATCTTTGTGAATATTTAATTATTCACACTCATATAAATTCATATACACATATATATATATATAAAACCCAAACCAATTGCTGTCCAGTCGATTCCTACTCATAGCAACTCTATAGGACAGAGTAGAACTGCCCCATAGGGTTTCCAAGTAGAGGGTGGTAGATTTGAACTGCTGACCTTTTGGTTAGAGAAGAATGCTTATTCACTTTGCCGCCAGAGTAGACAGAATGGGCTAGACATTAGTATTTTTGCAAGTTGGGAGATATACACTTGCAACCCTCCAGAGAAACACTCAAATAAAACAATTTTATGAGCTCATGAAAAAGTAGCATGAGTATCATTCATGTTCGAGTTTGTCATATTTGTGGTATTCTGTGCCTAAAATTCTTTCTTAGTAGTCTCTGCAAATTTCACTTCTACTTATTCTTCCACACTCAGTTTAAACATGGTCTAATTTTCCCAAACTTCCAATTAGGATTTTTCTTTCCATTTTCTATGTCCTCACACCATCCCTAACAAATTCAGATTTTGCTCCCCTGTAAGATTTAGTTTCTTTCTGTGTTTAGTTCCAACAGACCTGTTATAAGGCTTATCTTTTGTTGGCCAGATAGCAGGTAATTGTCAATTATTCATGGGATGAATAGATATCAAATAGTACACTCAAAAATATCCAGAAAATTTATACCTTGATTACATTTTAATCTCTACAAAGTTTTATTTATTTTTTTCCCTCTAATTACCTTACGAGCAATTCTGTAAACTAAAACTACGAAGAAATGGGGTAAGCTTCAGCAAGAGGAAATGTTAATATTTTTTAGGTTTCATGACTGGCCACTAATATTAACACCTATTTGTCTGCATCTTTAGTATGTGGGTTCTACTTTTAATTAATGGGAAGTTATATATGGCAACTCATAATTCAAATGTGAATTAGCCAACAGTTAAGCTAGACTACATTAAGACAACTTATATTTAAGAGAAAATATCTAAATGATAGTCTAAGAGAGAAAGTCCAAATAATAGCCTATCTTCTTTTAAGATATATTCCTTTAAAGACCAAATCATTGGAAAAAATGAAATTTGAACATTTTCTTGTAGAACACCCCAGAAAATACATTAAGACATTTGCTATTATTTTTGTATTTCATGCGTGATGCCTTTTAGCCTCTAGTGCTAAGTTCCATCTTTATAGATGGACATCTATGTTTCCTTTCATCTGAACAAGGATTTAATAAAATGTAATAAAATGGTTTGATTTAGCTGTCAGGAATCTTTGAATGAAGATAATGCTTAGTCAAAGTTTCTACCTGTGAGACTAAAAATGACCTTATATAATAAAGTAATTTGGCCTTTGTTTTTGTGTACTGAGAGATAATCTTTGGAATTGCCTGAGTGACTGAGTGGCTTCATTATCTAAAACCTCCAGAAAACACTTCAGGATTTGTGCAAATGGGTTGGGTGGTGGCGGGGGGCGGGGGGGGTGGCGGCAAAAGGGAGGTGCTGTCTAGGCCACAAAACTCATTTAGTAGCCTGATATCAGCTAATCACATGGAGGGAAAGGGACATGATTTAATTAATGATGTCTATGGGTATCAACATGCCTATGTAATGAGGGCTCAATCATGCATGTGCAGTGAGGCCCTCGTCATGCCTATGCAGTGAGACCCAAATCACAACTATGCAATGAAGCAAATAAAGACTCTAGGCATCAAAGCTCCATGAGCTTCCTGGTTGGTGAGAGACATCAATGCATGTGGGAACGTATAGCGCCCTTTGGGACACAAGGCTTCACATTGGGAACCCTTTGTGGCCTTGTACTATCTCTTCTTTGTGCTGATCCTGATTTATATCCTTTTCACAGTGGTAAATCTGTAATCATTAAGTATAGCACTTTCTGAGTTCTGTGAGTTGTTCCAGTGAGTTATTGAACCCTAAGGAGCACTGGGAGCTGGCAGGTCAGAAGTGAAGGAGCCTAGTGAGGCCCTGAGCTTACGGCTGGTGTTTGCCTATTTGGTGGGCTGAAGGACTGTGTTCTTTTAACTTGTGTGATCTGACCTAGCCCCAGGTGGCTAGTGTCAGAGAAAGAAGCGTCACATGGAAGGCTGATATCAGAACTGAACAAAAAAGTTGGAAAATGGGGATTTTTTATATCCTCACAGCTGGTATCTCCTGATCTAATGCTTTTAAAATATAGAATAGATGTGATACAGTCTATAGAAGTACTGTCTCAGTTACCCCTGAAATAGAGATATTTAACTTTGTGATTTAAATTAAACAAACCCTTCTTGGAATAGCAATGGTTTAAGACAAAAAGGTGGTCTAGATGCCAGAAAATCTAATTTTAAGCACAGAAGCTAAAAAATCAATTCGATCTATTTGCAATGTATTTAAGGTTTGGCCTGAACAAAATAGGTAACCAGAGAGAAGTTTGCTATGCTGAATTATTAATATTGGTTTATATTCTTTAAGGAGGCTACACATAAACATGATCTCAGTTTATAATATCTTAGCCTTTTTTTAAAGAGGCTAATAAATATCTATATTAATGTTAAGAGAACACTTTATCATATCTAAAGGAAAATATACCACAAAACCATCTCCACTGAAACTGTGGAAAATACATGAACTTAGTTCAGTCAAGTTCACTTAACTGAAATATTCCACTATGGTCTGGTTTCTACAACTGCTAAAATAAAACAAAAGGACTCAAGTTTTATGCAATGATAGTCCACTGTGATCATATTTGAATTCATTAGTTTTTAAAAAAGGCAATGCAATCTAAAAGAAATAACTCAGGGAGATTTTGTGTAAATGGATTTCTGCCCAAAATGATTATGACTGACATTTTCACTTGTCAAAATTGAATCGTGTGGACATTTCTAGAAAATCCTTTATGTTCACCTAATACTTTAAAAAAACTGGACACTATAATCCCCAAAGGTCTACAAACTTTTCCACCTCATTTATCATACTATTCTGTTCAATGGGAACCTCTGCCTTTCATCTTTCCATTTTTTACTTTGTCAGCTCTCCTTTCTTTTGCAATTCATTGCTTGAGCAATTTGGAAATAAATGGATTTCACATCATAAGACACTTGGTTATGTTTTTCAAATAAACATGCTGTTCTTGTGATTTAGAAGAGAAAGAAAATTGGGATGTTTAATTCCACCCCATTAATTAAAATATTTGTTATTGTTAACACAGATTATAATTTTAATGGTACTGATAATAATAAAACTAAATATCCATAGTACAATATGGTTTATAAAAAGCTTTAAAATATATTATTCCTTTTAATCCATGAAGCAGTCTGAGAGGTAGATTGTTAGAATCAGGTCAACAGGAATGACTAAAAGTAACTGGGCTATGAAATACTGATAATCTGTCCTGAAGTAGAGACATCTACAGTTGGAAGAAACCACTTTTTGTGTGTGCATGTATTTTAATTTTTTAACAGCTTTATTTAAGTATAATTGATATATAATAAACTGTATATATTTAAATTGTACCATATAACAACTAATGACATATGCATCTACCTATGAAATCATCACCACTATTAAGATAATGAATATATCCATGACCCCTCAAAGTTTTCACGTGTCCCTTGGTAATTCCTTCCTCCAGCCCTTGCCTCCATTACAATGTTGGCTTGAAGTAGTAAGAGCCCACATCCTTATCTTTTACTTATCTTAGGGGGTAAGCATTTAGTTTTGAAATATTAAATATTAGGCAGGCTTTTTTGTACATACCCTTTATCAGGTTGAGGAAGCTCCCCTCTATAATTACTTTGCTCAGAGCTAAAAAAAGTTTTTTTTTTTTTTTCTTTTTAAATAAGGAATACAAGTTGGGTTTTGTCAAATAGTCTCTCTACATCTATTCAAGCAATCATTTTATTTTTTCTCTTTTAGTTCACATGATGAATTACAGTGATAGACTTTTTTAATGTTAAACCAACCTTGCATTCCTGGTATGAATCCACTTGGTCTTGATTTTGATAACTTACGTATCATTATATTTGATTTCTTAATGTTTTATTTAGAATTTATTACATCTATGTTCATAAAATCCACCAGGGACTCCTTGGAAACTCTATGGGGCAGTTCTACTCTGTCCTATAGGGTCGCTATGAGTCAGAATCTACTCGACGGCAGTGGGCTTGGTTTTTTTGGTATGTTCATAAAGGATATTGGTCTATAGTTTTGTTTTCTTGTAATTTTCTTTGTCGGGTTTTGGTATCTGAGTAACACTGACCTCATAGAATTATTTGAAAGGTATTATTTCCTCTTCAATTTCCAAAAAACCGTTTGGGAAGAATCGTTTTTATTTTGACCCAAAATGTTAGCAGAATGTATGGGTGAAGTCATCTGGATATGGAGATTTATTTTGGGGTTGTGTATATATATATACACATATATATATATATATATTTAACTACAAGTTCCATTTCTTTAATAAATATAGGGCTATTCAGGTTATCCCCTCTTGTGAGTTTTGATATTTTGTGTTTTTAAGGAAGTTGTCCATTTTACTAAGTTGTTGAGTTTATTTGCATACTGTTGTTTGTTCATAATAGTCCCTTATAATTCTTTATACATCTATAGACTTCAAAGTGATGTCATCTCTCCAATTACAAATACTGGTAATTTATTTGTGCCATCTCTCAATTTTTCCTATTAAATCTGGATAGAAATTTATCAATTTTATTGATTCTTTTTAAGGAAACAGCTTTTGGTTTTATTGCTTTTCTCTAAAGGTTTCCTGTTTTTATTTCATTGATTTTTGCTTTGATATTTCTTCCATTTACTTTGGGTTTACTTTGCTTTTTTTTTTTTTTTCCCCCAGTTTCTGAAGATGGAAGCTGAAGTCACTAATTTTAGACCTCTCTTCTTTTCTAATATAGGTATTAAATAATATAAATTCCCCCCTTAGTACTTCTTTAGTGGCTCCACAAATGTGGATATGCTGTGTTTTCATTTTCATGCAATTCATGATATTATTAATTTTCTTTTTGATTTTTTCTTTGACCCACGGGTTATTTAGAAGTATGTTATGTAGTTTCCCAATATTTGAAGATTTTCAAGAGATCTTTCTATTGTTAAGTTCTAGGTTAATTCCATTGTGGTCAGAGAATACCTCTCAATAACTTGAATCTTATCATATTTCTTAAAATTTGACTTATGACCCAGAAAATAGTTTATATTATTAAATGTTCTGTGTGCACATGGAGAGTGTATATTTGACCATTGTTGAGAGGAGTGCTCTATAAAAGCCAGTTGAGTCAAATTGGTAGGGTTGTTCAAATATTCCATATCTTACTGGTTTTCCGTCTACCTTTTCAATAAATTATTAAGAGTATTAAACCTCCCAGTATCATTTTCAATTTATCCAATTCTCCTTGTACTTTTATCAGTTTTTCTTCATGTATTTTGAAGTTTTGTTATTAGATATATAAACATTTAAGTTTGCTATGTCCTCTTAATGAACTGGCCCTTATTATCATTTTGAAATGATTTTTTTTTCTCCCTAGGGAAATATACTTTCCTCTGAAATATCGTTCTTTTGAGTAGTATTGGCATGGTGTATGTTCTACCATATTTTTAATTTATGTATGTCTTTGCATATGAAGTGTGCTTTTTGTAAACACCATATTGTTGGATCTTCTTTTGTTATTCAGTCTGAGAATTTATACCTTTTAATCTTGATTTTTAGATTATTTACATTAAATATGATTATTGATGCAAAAAATTTGCTTTTTCTTTTCTATTTGTGTCTTTTATTCTTTCTTCCTTTGTTCCCTCTTTTCCTATCTTCTTTTGAGTGAATATGTTTTTATGATTCCATTTCATTCTCCTGGTTGTCTTATTAGCTATAGCTCTTTCTCTTGCTATTTGAGTAATTGCATTAAGTTTTATACCATTTGTATTCAACTTATTAGACTCTTCTATGTACTCTGCCCAATGCCTATAAATTACCAGGTTTCCAGTCTAATTGACAATAATGGGAACTCTCTGGTCTATGTGAGAATTGGGTTTTGTTGCCTTTAATCTTTCATCAAATTTTCATATGCTTGTAAGTGCCTATACTTTCTTGGGCATAAAAGATCAAGTGATGCTGTTGTAAATAAATACATAAATGGATGCAAAGTCTAAACATTTGTATCTTTTTTACTTACCTAGAATTCACGTAGACCACAGCTACAAATTTGCAATAACTTCATTATTATCATAATTGTCTTTTACAGTTGAGGTTAATTTATTTGCCTATATTCACAAGAAAGTGACAAGAAAACCTCATACAAATTTATAAAAGCAATTATTACAGTTTCTTGTCAATAATAACTATGTATCTCTGAAATAAAAATATGGTTCTTTGAGAGTAAAAGAATATCACACCTTATTCACCTCTGTACCCTCGGCATGTGGAGAGCATACTACATGTTCAATACATGTTTGTTGTGCAACAACTGAACTGGATATTAGACTCAGGTCTTCTGGTTAATAAATCCTCAACATACTCTCATTTTACTAAGTCATACTTCTTTCCATCAAATTAATTTAAAGAGAAATGGGGGTCTCATTTCTTTGCTAATGCACTATTCTTGCATTTTCTTACTCAATATTTTCCCCAGTTGGGGCACTAGCTATTAAGCACAAACATTCATGTCATGAACAGGAAAGTAAAACATAAATCAAGAGTCTAATAAAAACCAAAATATATCTTTTGTTTCTATTGAAAACATGGAAACTAAAGACAATCATATGTTTAAAGACATTTGAAAAACAGTCACTCAAGAGTATTTTATTTCTTAATAACCCCAAACAACCAATCACAAGAAATCCGTGTAATTTTCTAGGGATCTAGTCATGCTTAGAGCCATCAGTTGCACTCCCTCTATCTCCTTGGTGTTTATATCAACTATTAGCATCTTAAATATTCCTTTTTTTATTCATTTATATATCTGCTGCATTTTCTGATAATGTTCTGTGTTATCACACAAGTTTAGCAGGTGAGAAGAAAAGAAATGCATAATTTTAGGAAAGAAAGGAAAACAGTAGGCAATGTGATCACAGGCAATAGCAGTGTTATTGTGTTGCTTTTGTTTCTTCTAACGTAATTCCAGCACAGCACCCAAGGAGTATTGGTTGATGAATAAGGAAACAATAGTCTCATAATTACATCTAAGAGTAAAAGCCAATTATTTTTAAGCTTTTGGATGAATGGACTTAAAAAAAAAATCATCTATTGTTTTCTTCACTTTGAGAACTACACCGAGTAACAAGTTTGGGCACCCAAATTTCCCCAAGGGCTGTGCAAAGATATACCATGGGCCTCATGACAAGACATTACTGAATATGGTACTGTATTTTTGGACTCAAGTTCCATCAGACTATAAGTCTATAAGTAAATATGAGAATAATAAAATTCCATTAACAAATGGCATTCTCAGACATTCAGCCATAAGGAAGGTTTATAGGCAAAAGAATAGTATAACAAAGTCATTCTAGTACTTCTTAGATCATTCAGATTATAGAAAGTCAAAGTAAACCTTATTTCCAAATTTTGACATTTTCTTACACAGCATCACACATATTATATTAAGTTACAAAAAATCTTAACTTTCTAAATGAGAAATTAAAAGGCATAACTTGAACTTCATAGTTAAAAATATCTAAATTGTAATAATTTTGTTATGCAAATAGTTTGGGGAAATTGATAGAATGTTTAAAATATTTTACATTAAATTCTAGGAAGGAAAAAACAGCAGTATTATTAACTTATTTTTTAAAATGATAAATATGTGGTTTGGAGACAAAAAAATATGTCAATGCTTATCTGTCTCTTAGCATGGGGGCACATTTATGTGTCCATAATAAATTGTTGAATATAATAAAATATGAATATAATTTACATGCTTCTTAGTATATTTACCAGGGATTAATCCCCAATTTTCTCTTACTTGGAAGGTCATTCAATAAATAAATTTGCATTATTTAAAATGATTCATGTTACTTAATGTACCATCTAGAGTTCCTTTATCCACAGGTCACTCTTAAAGTTGTTTGAGAATAATCTCAGGCAGCACTTTCAAATTCAGCTCACATAAACACTTCCAAGTTTCAGTTCAAAAACACGAAGTTATTTAGTAGGGTATTGCATTATTTAAAATATAATGCCCTTCTTTATTTCAAAAATTGAAAGCTCTGATGTCTTTTTACTCTGAATAAAATACTTATTTTTTAAAAATTTTAAAAATACCTATAATTTCCCATTTAACAGTAAAACTGCATGCAATAAGACTCTAGCAAAGCTTCTAAATATGTACTAAAATGATCAACTAATCAGTAATTTACATCACTTTGCAAAAAAAGATTTGACAGTAAATTACTGGGTCTGATATGTGCATGCTATGGCATAGTATGTTCAGTGTCAAAAAGTAAAATAAATTGCAATTACCCTAAAAGACATTTCAAGATTCTCTCCACCCCAGATATCCATTCCTGCATCGTAAGTTCCTATCTCTTCAAAGTAGTTTCTGTCAATAGAAAATAGGCCACCAGCCATAGTAGGGGTCCTAGTTGAAAAAACAAAAAGAAAAGAATATCTTTTGAAAACAATGTGTGGAGTTTAATGAGACTGCAGCAAGTATTGTTTAGACATTTTAAGTTAAAAAAAAATGAAAGTACTAAAAAATTTCAAGCTGGAAACTTAAAGCCAAGGTATGAGGTTTTTAAAATTAATAAATAGCATTTTATTTCACATTTTTCATTGAACTAATTTTAGATGAGTTTATGTTTTTCTTAGAAGTGATCAAATAGATAAATGGAAGGAACATTGGCTATTTAAGATGGAGGCATCTATCTACATTCCTTCTAAAAGGCATAGTGAAGAGAAATTAGTGCGAGTTCTGATCTTTTGTCACATAATTATATGTCATTTTAGTGTGAACTCTAGGAACCTATGGACATGCTTTCTCTATGAAAAGATGAATAACCTATTTAATTATGTAAATTATTAAATGTTATAATGTATAGAAAATAAGTATCTAATGATTACCACAAAAAATATTTTTAACATAAGAGCATTACATCTAATTGTTTATCTTCTCTTTACCTAATTAAAAAGAATAGAATTAATCATTAGCCCTATGGATAATCATAAATCCCATATACTCTCCCGCAATTTAGAAAGACATTTGGCATGAAATCTAAAATATTTTTTCCCCTAGGAATAAATGTCTTTTGGTTCTCACATTTAAAATTTCTCTATACCCACTGCTGTCGAGTGGATTCCGACTCATAGCGACCCTAGAGGACAGAGTAGAACTGCTCCCTAGAGTTTCCAAGGATTTCTCTATAGGAACTTAAAATTTCTCTGTAGGAACTTAAAAATGTTAAGTTTCAAAGTGATTAATTCAATAAAGACAATGATTAATGCATGAACTATTCCAGTCTTTCTATGTAAGCAATGTGAATTAAAGCTAAATAAGAAAATTCTAGTTCTTCCAAAATGGATCCATACTGGCCAGGATTATGTTTGAATGCTAATAGTAGTATGTTGTTGTTGTTGTGTGTCATAAAGTCATTCCGACCCACAGCAATATTGTAATAGTAGTATAGTGGTTCTCAACCTTGCTAGTATGTTAGCAGCACCTTTAAAAAAATATATCCATGCTTGCTTGCATCCCACACTCCAAAAATTCAGATTCAATTAGTTTGGGGTGGGGCCAGATATCTGGTATTTTATAAAGTTCCCAGGTGATTCTAATATGCTGCCAAAGATGAGAAACACTGATCCACTAATTTAGATTTGAAAAGTGCTCATCCAAGTAGTCTGTGAGATTTTTTTAAAAAATGTATTGCTTTTCTCAAAATCATATCCTCTTCTGCCACAGATTATGCTCATATCTTCTATTTAAACAGTATACTGTTATTGCTGTTAGGTGCTATTGAGTCGGATCTGACTCATAGCTACCCTATGTACAATTGAACAATACACTGCCCAGTCCTGTACCACCCTTACAATTGTTGCTATTTTTGAGCTCATTGTGGCAGCCACTGTGTCAGTCCATTTCACTGAAGGTCTTCCTCTTTCTCCCTAACGCTCTACTTTAGCAAGCATGATGTACTTCTCCAAGGACTGGTCCCTCCTGATAACACGTCCAAAGTATGTGAGACATAGTCTTTCCATCCTCGCTTCTAAGGAGCATTCTGGCTGTACTTCCTCCAAGATAGATTTGTTTGTTCTTCTGGCAGTCCATAGTATCTTCAATACTCTTCACCAACACCGTGATTAAACAGTATAAAAAATATAATTTTTTTTTTTGTATAGTCCATGGAAAAACCACCAAATAATATTGTACCTGGACATCTACCGTATTGCGAAATTGTGTATTTTTCCCAGTGCTCTCACTGTTTTATACTCAGGTAATTCACCATCCATCACCATCCATCAGTTGTAGTAGCAGAGCCTTGCTCAGCCTCAGAGCTGTTTTATCACTTTCAGTTTTGCTGGGTTCCTGTCTTGAACAGTACCACTGACCTTCTGAATTACAATGAGAAACACTAACAAAGCTATACATATGGTAATTATGCAGTAGCCATGACCCTCACCTAACTGAGGTTTTGGAACTCTATGGCAATAACTATATAAGGTATTACAGTGCTGGATAGTCTATTTCATAAAATGAGAGACAAAAATTGCTGCAATTATCCAATCATATTGCAACCGAGTGCTTAAGAATGTTAAGTGCTGCATTTTTAATGGTCAGTTCCGAGTGCCTACCCACTTATCTGCTTACTAATAAAGTACTAATGCATTTGAACTTAAATAAGACACATGCTGAGTTTCTTACAGTTGGTCACCATTCCTATAAATATGTGAAAAATAGATAATAAATGGGTAAAAATAAATTACGCATGTCTAACCATAACAATGACTCAAATAAATTTTACTTACACTTGAAAGTAATAAGAAAAAAAAAAGTAAGATTATAATTCCTCAAAAAATCCTGTATTTTTCTGAAGACACTTTTAGATTTTTTTTTCAAATTTTCAATGTCAGCTCTCTCACAGTCTGAAAATGACATATTAAGTAATATTTAACATCTGCAGCCATAGCCAGTGCTTTGCAATGTGTTTTGTCTAAGTTAACTGCTATGTAAGATGTTTAATACTTTATTTACATATGCCTGTATGGACCTTAAGAGTTCAAGAGTGCCTAACAAATTAAAAACCTGGATTAGGGTTGAATTAATTGGAATGATTTGATTTGTCAAGTTGTTGTATACAATGTCAAAGCAACCAACCAATTCAATCAATTTTGTTTGAGAAAAAAAAAAAACTCAATGGCTGTGAACACTAACTACCACATAGTAAATAGATGAAGACAAATTGAGTTAATGCAGGCAAAATATTTAGCACAGTGCCAGGCATATAATACTTAATAAGGTTATGTGATATGTTGCTTTTATTGCAGTTAATTATTTAAACAAAAGCCTAATGAACTAATTTCTTGTTTCTTCTTTATTGGAATTATGTGGCACAAATTGAGAAAAAGTACAATGAATCGTTGATTCATATATAAGTCTTTCTAATGGAGGTGTTAATAACTTTTGGTATCTACTAACTTAGGAAAACTGTTTCTCTGTGGTCAGATAAGTGTCTTTGGTGCATGTCCTGGAGGTATTTATGCCAGTGGACCCAGAGCAAGGGAGGTGAGATTTGCAGTCACACATGCCTCTGCTTCTCTCCTGAGATTAATACCACAGTAGTCTTCTGCGGACCTCAGAAGCTGTTTTTAGTGTCACTTTAAAAGACCAATGTCCTGCTTTAAACTATGACAGAGATTAGTCTATCCAGTTTAGCATTTTTTCCTGACTCTACCCATTCCCCTATTTTTTCATGAGCCAAACTCTAATTCCCTATGTTCTTTAGCCCTAGGTTTTATATATAAATCTTTAAACACAAATTGCATCTCTACCACTATTTGTCTTCAGATCTCAAATCCCAGTACAATGTATACACTGTGGTAAGCACTTTCTAAATTCATTTGAGTAAATGAATAATAAATCTATTTCAGTGCTCTTTTGTGCAATTTTATCTTACCTCGAGCTATTCGTACTTACTGATAAAATAGTCTCTTCCACTGTGCCTTCAGTAATTCCGTCAGTGCTTTGAACCTCAACATGGTCTTTAGCTCAACTTTTAAATTTTTTTCTACCCTTTTGAAATTCTAGAAAACGGTCTAATGCCTAAAACACTCTTCTCCAAAAGTGACGATACCTCTGAATATCCTCAAACATCTAATTCAGAGATGAGTCATCCTTTCATTGTTACCTCTTAAGAGTCCCCTCACTCTAGTCCCCATACCACCTTAAACATCTGCAT
Source organism: Elephas maximus indicus (assembly GCF_024166365.1). Lineage (NCBI taxonomy): Eukaryota > Metazoa > Chordata > Mammalia > Proboscidea > Elephantidae > Elephas > Elephas maximus. The sequence goes on along the minus strand of NC_064824.1, from coordinate 51,390,747 downwards.
CATTTTCACCATTTCTTGAGCTCTCTCAAATATTCTTCAACAGTTGAGTTAAATATCTCTCAAATCTTCTCCCCATCAGCTCTTCCCATCATATGTGGGGACTTTAAAGTCCATTTTAACACCCCTTAGAACACCATGGCCTCATTCTTCCCAAAAGTACTCATTTCTAAGTGCTTTTCATTTAATTTTAGCTCCCCATACACACACACTCATTTTGGCTTCAAAATTATTTGAATTACTTCACAGTCAAGATGTTGAACTCTGAAATCTGTCTCTCTAAACACAACTTCCTATGTTTTAATTCTTTTTCCAAATTTATGGAAGTATGTTTTTATTCTTTATCCAGCTATTATTTTTTTTTTTTTTCACATTAATTGGCCGCTATTGGAATTTTATGCTTCCCTCCTCTCACCCCCTCTTCAGTATTCTGCCCTGTCAGCTAAACCCTAGCTCAGCACACTTGGTTCCCTGTCCCTGTCTGACCGAATTCACTTTTTGTAAATCTCAGAGCCTAGGTAAACTTACTCCTCACTTCATCCACTTCTGTTTCTAAAACAAAGAATCACTGGAAAGTAATAAAATGAGACCAATTGGTTATACTACAAAACCATGCTACTGAGGCTCTGCTTAGTCCACAGCATTGATAACAACCCTTTTATCTACGTTTATTTTGTTCACCTGTCTCATTTTAACTGATTTTTTTCCCCAAAACTTTTACTCTTCTCAATACTGGGGGATTAAGTTAATGTGTGGAATCTAAACTCCTTCATTGCCTCCCCCTCTTCCTTCTTGTTTCAGAGGAAAGAATATCCCCTTTTCCTCTCATTGTGGGACTATCACCTTAGTGCCCTTATCCAGCTCTTTTCTGACTATTCATCCAACCACTCGCTCATTGACTATTACATTTATATTTCATACCGTTGGTTTCTAGATTGTCCCCTGGAGCTTACAAACGTGCTCTGTTATGTTCCATCTTAAACCAAAGTACATTTTTAGTCCATCCTACTACTCACTGAAACCAAGGACATATATATATATATATTCCCTTCATTGGTATCCTTATTGAAAGGATATTTTCTATGTAACCCTTCATCTCCTCTTGAATTTCTAACTAGAATCTGGATCCTGTCCCTCATCTACTATAACGTCTTTCTGAAGGGTCCCTTTTGAACTACAGCCTTTCATTTCCATCCTCCTCTAAAAGCATTTAACACAACTCATCAGCCGTCCTGCTTAAAATTGTTTTCGCCTCTCATTCCTATGGCATTGGTCTATGGATGGAGGCATTCTTTCTACCCTTTTGACTACTCATTTTGTGATTCATCTTGATGTCCCCTCCTTTTCCTTTCCCCTACTGGCTATCAGATATTGGACAAGATCTTAGTTTCTGCATCTATGACATAAGTATAATATCATTATAATATTGTTTTTCAGATATATACCTTTAATAATTATCTTCCTTCGTCCTGAAATGCAGTTCTCCTAAGGGTCTCCAGTGCCACTTTCCTCTTTCTATATGCTACCTGTTTAAGCTCATTCATCATATGCCTTTAACTGTCACTTCCAAGGGGCTGACTCTTGATCTGTATTTTTTTCTCACTTCTTCCCTCTGCATAGTTGTGCTTTTTGAATTACTCACTAGACATTTTCCTCTAAAATATACTTCTTACTCTGCTCTGTATGTAGAATATAGAATTTTGAATTTACCACCCTCTCCACATCTGCTTTTCTTTCAGTGCACTCTATTTCCTGCCAGAATCCTAATATAAAACGACAAAACCACCTTTCAACACCTGATTTTTGGCCTATATTCATTCCCCAATTACTTTCTCTTTTTCCTGAAATATTTTTTACTCTTAACTCTGTTCTCTGGTATCGTAATCACCATATAACTTTCAAAAAAGAAAAAAATCGAACCCACGGCCATCGGTTTGATTCTGACTCATAGGGCAGGGTAGAACTGCCCAAAGAGTTTACAAGGAGTACCTGGTGCATTCAAACTGCCAATCTTTAAGTTAGCAGCCATTGCACTTAACCACTGCACCACCAGGGTTTCCTATACAACATTAAAAAAAAAAAAAAAAAATTTTTTTTTTTTTTTTTTTTACAACTTTAGCCCTCATTATTTCTCGTTTGCTAATGGAATACTCTTGCCCTTAGATTTTGCTATCTCCATAATTTATTCCACAAGCCATAGACAGATTAAGTTTTTAAAAATCAAAACTGTTCTAAAAATGTTAACCAGATGTTCAAAAACATTTTAAGGAATATATTTCAGCTTATTATCCTGGCATCAGTGATCTCACACCACCCAATAAGTTTTTCCTCTCTTCTGTTGTTGTTAGCTGCCACCAAGTTAGCATACACAAACCCTCACTTTGGATTTCATGGTGATCACATACACAATGGAACAAAATGATATCTGTTCCCGAGCCAACCTCATGATGGGTTGCAAATTGGGTTGTTCTAATATATAGGGTTTTCACTGGCTAATTTTTGAAACCAGATGGCTGGGCCTTTCTTCCTAGTTCTTCTTAGTCTGGAAGCGCCTCTGAAACCTATCCAGCATAACTCTTAAACCTAGAGCAGCACAAACAGGTGGTGGCTGGGAATTGAGGTGCACTGGTTGGCAATTGAACTCAGGTTTCCAGCATGAAAGGTGAAAATTCTACCCTTTTAACTACTCTGATTTATTAAAAATACGTTTAGTTGTTATCAATAAATGCTTTACACTTTCCCACCCTGGTGCATTTTCTTACATCCTTTTACCACCTGAATATCTTTTTTTTTTTTTTTATTCACCTTATATGTTCAAAATTGCTCTATTCTTAGGTCAATACAACACTATGCATTCCATGAAGCCTGCCTTTAACACAAGCCCTTGCCTCCCAATACGGATGAAATCTTCCTCTTCTAGCTAATTCTATAGCCTTTTATTTCTTTCTCTCTCAAGGCTCTTGTCACTTCTTATAGAGTATTATATTTATTTCTGTATGTTTATATAGATATAGCTAATATAATGGTTTAATGAATTACTCATAATTGATATGTATTAAATAAATAAAATAAATGAGTCATGTACCTTCATGACCATAAAACAATCTATTTGAAAAGTTAAAATTACTTGCAATTTTATTTCTGAAATTACAAAAAAAAAAGTTGCATCTGCTAAACTGATGAGTAACAAAGATGCATGAACTAATTCTAGGATTTTTTTAAAGGTCCTATCACCACAACTGGGTCAATAAGTAACATCATGGTAAATGGAGAAAAGATCGAAGTCCTCAAGGATTTCATTTTACATGGATCTACAGTCAACACCTATGGAAGCAGCAGTCGAGAAATCAAACGATGCATTGCATTGGACAAATCTGCTGTAAAAGACCTCTTTAAAGTGTTAAAAAGTAAAGATGTCGCTCTGAGGACTAAGGTACGCATGATGCAAACCATGGGTTTTTCAATGGCCTCATATGCATGTGAAAGCTGGACAATGAGTAAGGAAGACAGAAGAAGGATTGATGCCTTTGAGTTGTGGTGTTGGCAAAGAATATTGAGTATACCATGGACCGTCAAAAGGACAAACATCTGTCCTTGAAAGAAGTATAGCCAATGTACCTTAGAAGTAAGGATGGCAAGGCTGTGTCTCACGTAACTTGGACATGTTATCAGGAGGGACCAGTCTCGGAGAAGGACATCATGCTTGGTAAAGTGGAGGATCAGAGAAAGAGAGGAAGATCGTCAATGAGATGGATTGACACAGTGGTTACAACAATTGGTTCAAGGATAACAACGATCATGAGGATGGTGCAGGATCTGGCAGTATTTCGTTCTGTTTGTACACAGGGCCACTATGATTTGGAACAACTTGACACCACCTAACAAGAACAACAACAACATCATCTAGTAGAAGTTTTGGGTTTGGGTTTGATGGTGTTTTAGAATTTATAATACAAAGCTTTTTAACAATATAGAGTAATAAAGTATTCCCTATAGTAAGTATTTCCACACAGAAAAAAATATCAAAGATCTTTACCAGGAGCTGAAAAATCAACAGAAATTTTGTAAAATACATTTGATCTTTCAGTAATGTTAAAATGCAACATCTGAATTTTAACTTGTCTTTCACACTAGAATTGCCACTATTTGTATGAAAAGCACATAAAGGCCAAGGGGAGTAATAAGAGGCAACCATGTTTAGGTTTTAGGAGTATGGATTTTATAGCCCACCGACCTGGTTCAAAAACCAGCACCATAATGTGTGACCTTCAGCAAGTCACATAAACTCTGTGCCTCAGTTTCATCATTTGTAAAATGGAGGTTATATGAGTTAATGTACATAATGCTCTTAGAAGAGTACCAGCACACAGTATTTACTAAGCATTTTAAATATTATTATTACTAAATGTCATGGATTGAATTATGTCCCCCCCCCCCAAAATGTGCGTATCAATTTGGCTGGACCATGATTTACAGTATTGTGTGGTTGTCCTCCAATTTGTGATTGTAATTTTAAGCTAAAGAGGATTAGGAAGGGATTGTAACATCCTCACCCAGGTCACATTCCTGATCCAATATAAAGTGAGTTTCCCTGGGGTGTGGCTTGCACCACCTTTTATCTCTCAGGAGATAAAAAGGAAAGGGAGGCAAGCAGAGAGTTGCGAATTTCATACCTCTAAAAAGCAGCACCAGGAGCAGAGCCTGTCCTTTGGACCCGGGGTGCCTGCACCTGAGAATCTCCTCAACCAGGGGAAGATTGAGGACAAGGACCTTCCTCCAGAGCAGAGACAAAGAGAGAGGGAGAAATCAAGCCTTTCCCTGGAACTGACACCCTGAATTTGGACTTTAAGCTGACTTTACTGTAAAAAAAAATAAATAAATTTTTCTTTGTTAAAGCCATCCACTTGTGGTGTTTCTGTTATAGCAGCACTAGATAACCAAGACACTAAGAAAAAGGAAAACATTTGCTAAGATTATCATTAGCTTTATTTTCATTGTTTTCAGGGTCCAATTTAATTTTTTAAAATAAAACTGTAATATTTAAAAAAAAAAAATTTTAGAGATCCAAAAATCTCTACTGATTATTTGAGCAATCAAACTTAGGTGCAATTTGTTTAAGTGACTTGTTCAAGGATCCCCAAATAATTAGTGACTGAGTTAAGAAAAAAAAAAAAATATATATATATACACACACATATATATATATATATATATATATATATATATAAAATCTAGCTATCTACCTATCTACCTACCTACCTATGGACTACACTTTACCGTGAATTTTAAAACTACTTCAGAAGCAATTTCTTTCAAGCTTATTGAAATGTTCTTCCTTCTCACTAATTTTTTTTTCCTTTTATATATCAGAGTTCTATTTATTCTTACTTGGAAAATAACTAGTCTCTGGAGAAAAACTCCAAAGAAATTTAGAGAGACTATAGGTCAGCTTTTTTTTTTTTTTTTTATAGGTCAGCTTTAGGTTGTTATTTGCAATGGTTAAATAACATAATAAGCAGACTGTTAGTGTCTGGCCTGTATTAATAAAATTTCTCATACATTATATATCATAATAAAAAGCAAAGATAAAAATGAGTATATAATTTTATACAGATATGTGAGGCATGAATAGCTGAAATCTTCACTCAAATTTTATTTTATTTATTTTTTTGTCATATACTTCAATGGCTTAATTTGGTAAACTATCTTGCAGGTTTACAATCCAAAGGAAAATTAAATGTCGTTTCTTACTTTCCTTTCTTGTTCTGTCCACTATACCCAAAATAGAAAGCAGGAGAGAAAGAAAGGAAGCAAAGGCACAGATACTCTGAATAATCAAATGCTTAATGTGATTAACGACTTGTGCAGAGAAAAAAATGGGACGTTTTGTAGAATGTTGCACATAATGACATTCATTTGAGCATTTGGTTCGGTATGAAGATGCAGCCTTTTATAGAGAAGAAACGGTTACTTTAAGTGTTTATGTTGGCTTAAGCTGTGAGCAAGGAAGCTTACTCAAATCCTGTAGATTTGATGGAATACAAAGAGTTTCAAAGGTATGTTTAAAGGATAAAAAGAAACATTAAGGGAAGTTCTACTTCATATGACTTGTTTTGCTGCCAAGGAATCCATTTACCAACAAGTATTGGAATCAAATATCATATCCTTTGCTTAAAGGCCTATATTCCCCATAAAGGAGTAGTTATTCTTTCCCCCCATTCCTTAATCCGTTTTTATAATCCTCACAGCCCTAAACCTCCAAGAGGATGTACAGTGTTTCATGGAAATTTTAATCTTTTCCTTTTCTTTTTACTTTATGCTTAACTGAGGCCAAAATAAACAACGGGGCTAGCTAGAATCAGATCCTTTAAAATGTTTTCGTTACATTATAAAATTACTGAATATATAAACTGAAATTTAACTCATTACCCTGAAAATTTTCTATACTTCTCCTGTTTTCATTTCAACTGATTTGTAATGTCTTGTAAATTATCTCCTAAATCAACTGTTAATGTTGTTGTTAGCTGCCGTTAAGTTGATTCCTACTCATGGCAACCCTAAAAAAATAGAACTGCTCCGTCGGGTTTTCTTTCCATAATCTCAAGGAAGCAGATCGTCAGGTCTTTTCTTCTGTGGTATTGCTTTGGGGACTCTAATAGCCAACTTTTAGGTAGGCACCATTGAGGCACTTGCCAAACCAATAGGAAGTTACATAATATAACTGCTGTCGTTGTTGTTGTTAGGTGCCATCGAGTCACTTTTGACTCATGTCAACCATATATACAAAAGAACAAAACACTGCCGGGTCCTGTGTCATCCCCACAATCATTGTTCTGCTTAAGCCCATTGTTGCAGCCACTGTGTCAATCCATCTCATTGAGAGTCTGCCTCTTTTTCCCTCACATTCTACTTTACCAAGCCTGATGTCCTTCTCCAGGGACTGATCCCTCCTGACATGTCCAAACTATGTGAGATGTAGTCTCGCCATCTTGCTTCTAAGCAGCATCCTGGCTGTGCTTCTTCCAAGACAGATTAGCTCGTTCTTTTGGCAGTCCATGGTATATTTGATATGTCTTCTTTATTCATCATCCAGCTTTTACATGCATAGGAGGTGATTGAAAATACCATGTCTTGGGTCAGGTGGTGCACCTTAGTCTTCAAGGTGACATCTTTGCTTTCGAACACTTTAAAGAGGTCTATTGCAGCATATTTGCCCAATGCAATGCATCTTTGATTTCTTGACTTCTGCTTCCAAGGGTGTTGATTGTGGATCCAAGTAAAATGAAATCTTTGACAAATTCAATCTTTTCCCCATTTATCACAATGTTGTTTATTGGTTCAGCTGTGAGGATTTTTGTTTTCTTTATGTTGAAGTATAATCCATGCTGAAGGCTGTGGCCTCTGATCTTCATCAGTAAGTGTTTCAAGTCCTCTTCACTTTCAGCAAGCAATTCGTCATCTGCATAGTGCAGGTCGTTAATGAGTCTTCCTCTAACCGTGATGCTCTGTTCTTCTTCATATAGTTCAACTTCTTGGATTATTTATTTGCTCAGCATACAGATTGATAAGTATGGTGAAAGGATACAACCCTGACACACACCTTTACTGAGTTTAATTTACCCAGTATCCCCTTGTTCTTTTCAAACGACTGACTCTTGATCTATGTACAGGTTCCTCATGAGCACAATTAAATGTTCTGGAATTCTCATTCTTCACAATGTTATCCATAATTTGTTATTATCCACACAGTCAAATGCCTTTGCATAGTCAATAAAACACAGGTAAATATCTTTCTGGTATTCTGTGCTTTCAGCCAGGATCCATCTGACATCAGCAATGATATCCCTGGTTCTGCGTCCTCTTCTAAATCTGGTTTGAATTTCTGAAAGTTTCATGTCAATATACTGCTGCAGCCAGTTTTGAATGATATTCAGCAAAATTTTACTTGCCTGTGATATTAATGATATTGTTCTATAATTTCCACATTCAGTTGGATCACCTTTCTTGGGAATAAGTACAAATATGGATCTCTTCCATTCAGTTGACAAGATTTCTTCCAATTTCTTGGCATAGATGAGTAAGTACTCCCAGCCCTGCATCTGTTTGTTGAAACATCTCAATTGATATTCCCTCAATTCCTGGAGACTTGTTTTTCTCCAATGCCTTCACAGTGCAGCTTCGACTTCTTTCTTCACTACAAAATGGTTCCTCTTCATACGGCACCTCCTGAAATGGTTGAATATCAACCAATTCTTTTTGGTATAGTGACTCTGTGTATTCTTTCCATCTTCTTTTGATGCTTCCTCAATCGTTTAATATTTTCCCCATAGAATCCTTCAGTATTGCAACTCAAGGCTTAATTTTTTTCTTTAGTTCTTTCAGCTTAAGAAATGCAGAGCGTGTTCTACCTCTTTGGTGTTCTATCTCCAGCTCTTGGCACATGTTATTATAATACTTTACTGTGTCTTCTTGAGCTGCCCTTTGAAATCTTCTGTTCAGCTCTTACTTCATCATTTCTTCCTTTCCTTTTAGCTACTGGGCATTCAAGAGCAAGTTTCAGAGTCTCTTCTGACATCCACTGCAGCCTTTTCTTTCTTTCCTGTCTTTTTAATGACCTCTTGCTTTCTTCACATATGATGTCCTTGATGTCATTCCACAACTCACCTGGTCATTGGTCCCTAGTGTTCAACATGTCAAATCCATTCTTGAGATGGCCTCTAAATTCAGGTGGGATATACTCAAGGTCATACTTTGGCTCTCCTCAACTTGTTCTAATCTTCTTCAGCTTCAACTTGACTTGCATATGAGCAACTGATAGTCTGTTCCACAGTCACCCCCTTGGCCTTGATCTGACTGATGATATTGAGCTTTTCCATCATCTCTTCCCACAGATGGTTGATTTGTTTTCTGTGTGTTCCATCTGGTGAGGTCCATGTGTATAGTCGCCATTTATGTTGGTGAAAAAAGGTATTTGCAATGAAGAAATCCTTTGTCCTGCAAAATTCTATCATGCAATCTCTGGCATTGTTTTATCACCAAGTCCATATTTTCCAACTACCGATTCTTCTTCTTTATTTCCAACTTTTGCATTCCAATCTCCGGTAATTATCAATGCATCCTGATCACATGTTTGGTCAATTTCAGGCTGCAGAAGTTAGTAAAAATCTTCAATTTCTTCACCTTTGGTTGGTGCATAAATTTTAATAATAGTTGTATTAATTGGTCTTCCTTGTAGGCATATGGATATTATCCTACCACTGACAGTGTTGTACTTCAGGACAGATCTTGACATGTTCTTTTTGAAGATGAATGCAATGTCCTTCCTCTTTATGCTGTCACTCCTGGCATAGTAGACCATATGACTGTCTGATTCAAAATGGCCTATACCAGTCCATTTCAGCTCGCTTATGCCTACGATCAATGTTTAAGTGTTCCATTTCATTTTTGACAACTTCCAATTTTCCTAGATTCCTATTTCATGCATTCCATGTTCCAATTATTAAAGGATATTTGCAGCTGTTTCTTCTCATTTTGAGTCATGCCACATCAGCAAATGAAGGTCCCGAAAGCTTGATTCCATTCACGTCATTAAGGTTGACTCTGAAGGAGCAGTTCTTCTCCAGTTGTATTTTGAGTGCCTTCTAACCTGAGGGGCTCATCTTCCACCACTATATCAAAAAATGTTCCGCTGCTATTCATAAAGTTTTCACTGGCTAATTCTTTTCAGAAGTAGACTGCCGGGTCTTTCTTCCTAGTCTGTCTTAGTCTGGAAGCTCAGCTGAAAGCTGTCTGCCATGGGTGACCCTGCTGGTATTTGAATACTGGTGGCATAGCTTCCAGCATCACAGCAACCTGCAAGCCCCCACAGTACAAAAAACTGACAGACACATGGGGGAATACAACTGCTATTTTCCTTATAAAAATGTAGATTCACAGATTCCATCTGAGGTGTGGAATTTTTTTTTTCAAGTTCTCTCAAAATCAACATATATTAGATTTTAGCATGAGTGAGAAATGATGTTGAACAGTTGAACATTCTAAAGTTCAAATGTTTCTTTCAAAGTTTTATTTTGCTAACAGCATTGACATTTTATGTGTTATTGCTTCAGTATTTATTTTTTAGAAATATCTCAAAGGTTTGAGGGTATCTATCTCAGTTTCTCTCCTCGAATCGAAAACTACATTTTAGTTGGACTGAAAAAACTAATAGAGAAAATCTGACAGATTAAATGTAAGAGATAAATTATTAGTTACTATTAAATAGTAGAGGGGCCCTAGTGGCACAGTGGTTAAGTGCTCTGCTGCTAACCTAAAGGTTGGTGGTTTGAACCCATCAGCTGCTCCAAGGGAGAAAGATGTGGCAGTCTGCTTCCATAAAGAATTACAGCCTTAGAAACCATATAGTGAAGTTCTATTCTGTCCTATAGAGTTGCTGAGTCAGAATTAACTCGATGGCAATGAGTTTGTTTTTTTTTTGGTTTATTAAATAATAAGAAAACCAGATCTTCCAAAACCAGCTTCAGTACTTCTTCTATGATAACATGCAAGAAGGATATAGGAGATAATATAAGTGAACATTCTGAGTTGTTCACAATAAAGGCACAACAGTTGTAATCTGAGATATTATTAATCAGGTATTCAATTTATTTGATCTTCTTAATAAATTCGTAATTCCAATTGAGAGAAAAATGAATATATGAGATCAGATAAATGTTAATAAAAAGGGATATGTAAGTAATTAAAATATGTCGGGAGCTTTAACTAATAATTACATCTGTGTTTGAGTTATAATAATAGCAAGGACTCAAAGAAAACCTAAAACTCTTATGTATTACTTTGAGAAGATACTTAACATAGTACTCCAAGTAAAAAGGAAGAAAGTCATCTTAAAAATATTAATAATAACTAAATATAAAAGAGTCTATGATGCAAAAGAATACATTGTATATGAATCCATTTATATACAGTTTCAGGGTCAGGCAAAATTAACCAATGGTGATAGAAAGTATTGTTGTTGTTGGTTGCTATCGAGTCCATTCTGGATAATGACTACCTTGTGGCAAACGGTAGGATTTGACCCAGAGAGGATATCGAGGAACCTTCTGTGGGGATGGAAATTTTTTATATATTGAGGTGGGTGGCAATTCCACGGGTGAATATATATATACGTAAAAGTTCATGGAGCTGTACGTATTACATATTTTATAACTCAATAAAATAAAAATATTTATATTACAAAAAAGTCCATGATGTAAGGCACTAAAAGTAAAAACAAAAAAAGTTAAATAGACTTGAAAGAATTTAAATGGTAGATTCTAGTAAGCAAATCTATTTTCATCAGTGAGAAATTAAAGTAGAATCTAATTTCTTTATGAGTATTAATTGAGGGCCATTTACAGGACATAATTAGGAGGGTAAAGCAATCAGTAACATTTAAGCCAGGCTCTTTTCCAGATGCACACACCAGTAGATACAGCTAAATCCCGTACATCCACACCCAGGCCACTCATACTGGCCTCTCTGCTTTGTCCAGCATGTACATGGCCAATACCAGATAGTGAGTGACTTTAGAGCAGAGATTGACATATTCACCTTTGTATGCCCAGCACCTAGTACATTGCTCGACAGTGTGTATAAATACATATTTGCATATGGAATCCAACTCATTCCAGTAGTTTGAACCAAGCTCAAATGTTGTGCATGTTAGAAAAAAATGCATAAAGCATCCCCAAACTAATTAAATGGTTGGAAGAATGATCAGCACTACCAGGTAATTTATGCTACTAGTTGTCTATTCCATTAGGTAATATACATTTATATTCGTTTGTGGCTAATGTGTTTGATGAGATTCCACATTCATCCATTTTACAGGCAGTAGGGCAAACAGGCTGGTAACTGAAAGGTTGGAGTTTTGAGTCCACCCAGGCCTGGAGATCTACTTCAGAAAAATTGGCCATTGAAAACACTATGGAGCACAATTCTGACACAGATGGGGTCACCTTGAGTTAGAACTGATGCAATGACAACTGATTGAAGCCTCTAAGTTGAAGGTCACAAATTTAGGAGATGGTAGAAGCCAGGCAAATAAAGTCAATATGTGAAGTAGGTTGGTTGCAATAAACATATTTCCCTCATCTTTGATTAAGACACAGGTAGAAAGAAATATTTCTCCAAGAAAGGCTGGTAAGTGGAAGAATCATGACAAGTAGCAACTGACCCTTAGCCTCAGTCAGGGAGACAATTATAAGTAGTTGGGCGGAGTGGGCTAAACTTTCATTCCACTCCTATGGGGGCAGCTTCTACAAAATGCCACCTGATGAACACTGGGCCATTGTATCAAGATCTGACTTTTCAAGAAAAGCTGGAAATCCAGATTTTTATTCAAAACATTCCATTTTTTCAATGTTGGTAAAAAGTTTTTTAAATGGAAGACATCTACAAGCCATGTTTGGCACACAAGCTCCTAGTTTATGACCTCTGCTTTAACAATTTGATTACTCTATTGTAATCAAATATAACTCAATTGTTGCAGGCATAATTGAGATATTCCTGAAAGTCATATAAGATGGCCACTAAAATGTCAAGGGGAATTTACTGATCAAAGAGAACCAAATATTCCCAGCTACGTGTGTAATTATTCCATACCCATACTTTTGTAAATGCCAAGTATTTCACACACTCCATTTCTTATCAAAATGAAAATATCAAATCCCAGAGGTTGCCAATAGAACAAGGAGATGTATAACCATTATAAGCTTTACTTTAAATGTAGTTTAACTGAGTTTAGGTCACAAGTTCAAGTTGGCTCTCAATTTATGCAGTTCTATGATTGTATTTCTAAACAATGACTAGCCAGTTACAGTGACTATAAAGTTGTGTCATAACTGACATTTTAAATGATGCATTTCACTAAGAAATCTAAAATTTCAGCCTCATTTTAATCAGTTTAGCTCTCAGAATTCTGTTAATCAAGTAGGAAAAAAAAAATCTGTGTTCAACACCTAGAATGATTTATCTGTTTGTGTGAATGAGAGAAAAATGATCACATCTTCAGGTAATAGATTACAAGTACAAAGAAAGTTCACATTATAGCTATGCTGATGAAAATTACCTGCAGGCTGTTACAACAGAGCCAGTGAATTAATTAACCTTTTACCATAAAAATCTAAAAACTTTAGCGAAGACTGAGGTTTCTCTGTTACTCTTGCTCCAGTTCCATCAGCACTTCAGAAAATGAAATGACATGCTGTTCCTGAGGCGAGCAAATGAAATATACTTAGATTTTATCTGCTCTCCTTCTTATTTCAGAAACGTCACATAAATGGTGGTTCCAATATGCTGGAAGTTTCACACTTGTTTTAGTTGAAAAATAATGGCTGATTTCTATGTAGACCTTTACTTTTATAAACGAGGTCATTTCCTACTATGAATCTTGGCTAACTGTTATCTATCTTTTGACTTTGTGAGGAAATAAAGTTAAATAAAGCATGTCTTTTGCCAATGAGTTAAAAAAAATGCGTATTAAACATGCATTATTTTAAACTTTAGTTTGAAATGAACAGGAGTATTATCTGTATTTAAGTGTATTGGTCAAGAATTTTGATAATTTTCACCTGGGATCTGGAGTGTAAAAATCAACTAAGAGTACAAGAAATCATGATCTCGGAAAATACAAAACCAAAAAAACCAAACTCATTGCCATTGAGTCGATTTTGACTCACAGTGACCTTGCAGGACAGAGTGGAACTGTTCCACAGAGTTTTCAAGGAGCAACTGGTGGATTCAAACTGACAACATTTTGGTTAGCAGCCGAGCTCTTTAACCGCTGCACCACCTGGGCTCCTCTGGGAAAATAGGATCTCTAATAAATAATGATAATATGATCCACTGTATTTCCTCAGGTTGCTAAAGGCAAGGATTAAGAAGACTTGGTGAATGTAGAGATTATAGCGAGATTTAAGAACTACTAGATAAATTACACTTTAAATATTGACATAACAATTTTATATAGCTTTATGTAATTTTCAGGAGCCACATATATTTTTCTCATTGATGCAGTCATATCTTTTTACGAGGGCTAATGGCCCCCAGTACTTAATTATTCAATAGCAAACAATTAGGGCTGTTCTCGTCCATTAGCTGATTTATAGAGTTTAGATTTAATAAATCCATTATTTAATTAAATAGTCTCAACAATGGATAAGTCATCTCTTCAGAAGGTTATGAGACAGTCTTGTTTAGATAGATAATGACTTATATATATTGCATTAAATGCTAGGGTATGTCTGTATTGTTCCAACAATGATGATTTAAAGAGCTAAACCAGTGAACTGTCTTCCCAAAGTATTGTTCAGGAAATCATATGCACAATAATGTTTTAAGGTACAGAGGTAGTGATTTTGTGTTAATAAAGTGGGTAATGCTTACCTAGATAACTAAATATGCATATAATATTTCTTAAAAAAAAATAATATTTCTTATTTTAGATTAAAGGCAAACATACTTTACTAAGAAATATTTCAAATTAAATAGCTGTGCTAAATTATTTGAAATAAACAATAAATCCTTGACAATTATTAATATATTAAAAATTTTCAAATGGACTTTTCTATTGTGACTCTAAGGAACAGAGTTAAGTTACTAAATTTAGAATATTTACCAAAACATTTTGGTTATTTCAATCTTGAGAACATTTCTATTGTAAAGTGCATACCTTTAGGTAAGATATCTATCTGTCTGAAGTGTCAAGACTAGCACGTTCCTGTCAAATATTAAACTTGTAACAAATAAATTTGAATATAAATATACACAAAGTTTGCCTATGCTAATTCAGACTAGGTTTAATATTGCTATTGAGTCTTATATGATCATGTAGTATTTGCGTTTCTACTATTTGTCACCTATAAATACTTTTCCAAAAATGTATTTGTAATAAAATACTATATTGAGCTGTAACACATGAAAGATTAAGAAACAAAAATGTTTTCAGGGCTTCTTTGATTTGAAATATTCCCAGGGACTATAATGTATACATCCGTGTGCAAAGAATAAATACATGACATTAAAAAAAACTTTAAAATGAAAAGACAAATTTATAATACTTCTTTAGTTATTATAGGAATGCAGACGCTATCTTTTAGGAGATACAATCTACATACCTGACGGGCAATGTTCTGTCTCCTTTCCTCCTATCCATTTCTCTTTGGGGAACAGGATACCAGCGGAAATTCAGTTTCCAGTTAAAACCTCCATAAGTCATATCTGACCCAGCCATATATTCAAAGGTATCATCACTAATCACATCAATGATGGGGCATACAACTGTTTTCCTACAGAAAAATTAAAACAAACTTACATATAATCAGCTTGCATATAAGCAATATATTTTACATTAGCGTCTTCAAAAAATAACTGGTATGTTGAAATTTAATTATTTTGTGATTTTAATATGACTTTATTTTCATTTTGTCCTTTTTCTCTATGGAATTATTTCCTCTGACTACAACTTCCTTGCAGTCTACTTTATACTACCATGTATAATCTAATCAAGTGTACTAATTGACGTTCAAGCTGATTTCCAAATATGTTCTAAGTACTAACTCAGCAGGATGAGCATGGTCTATTTTTCATAAAACCTCTATCCACAGCATGATTAGTAGAGCTGCTTTGAGATTATGCATCATTTTAGCTACCACCCACTGAAAATCAATAGCATGCAGGGAGGGGAGAAATGGTGATGGCAAATTAGATCTGGTAGTTTGCATCTCAAAAAGGGAAGGTTAACTTCAAGAGAGAGTTTTATAAAGAAAATATCTACTAGAAAACAAACAAACAAAAATCAACAAACAACAGCAACAATAAAAGTCATGATCTATCAGTATAAGTAAATGTTTCTTATGAAGGTTATTGGGTCATGACAATTTCTAATTGAACTGTCCTAGAATTAAGAGTTTATAGTCACAGTCCTGATGATATTTTCAGGTGAAGAAACATAAGCAACTTCAGTCAGCCGTGTTTTATCCCATAACCCAGTTTTCTAACAGTAAGAGGGATAACAGGTGCAGTTGGTGGATTTTTGGGATAAGAAAGTTTTCACTTGGCATATCATTAGGTACTTTTAAAATCCATGTCGTGCCTTCTCCCATTTTGTTTAACCTATTCCCAGCTTTACATGTTTTTATGGCACCAAAATGTCTGTCTTCTCCATGAGTAAATGCTCAGATCTACCCATGATTACAGTGACATTAGCTAATTCTGAATACCAGAGATTGGTTTTTCATATTTGGTTGAAGGGAAAAATACAAATACCTTTCTGAAGCAGCCGCAGAAGTGGGAAGCAAAGAAATGATGTTACTTATTTATTCTTATTTTATGATACAAGTATCACCAATGCTTATTTTTAATTAGGTTTTATATTCTGCTCAATTGGTCAAAGTATGAAATTATCTGAAATCAAAAGGATGCATCTAGCCTTGGAAAAGTTTCTTGGAAGGTAATTCTGGTACCAACAACATCAGTATCTTTTTTCTCATTCCTAACTAGACACAATAATTTAATTTGTGGGGGGGAAGAAATTATTAGAGATAATAACCTTGAAAAGGACTTTATTATCTATTTATGGTGCAAATGATTAACGCTCTCAGTTGCTAACCAAAAGTTTGGAGGTTTGAGTCCATGCAGAGATGCCTTAGGAGTAAGACTTGGCAATATACTTCAAAAAAAAAAAAAAAGCCCTATAGAGCACAGTTCCACTTTTACACACATGGGGTCGCCATGAGTCAGAATTGACTTGATGGCAACTGATTGGTTATGGTAACATTAGAATTTATAACCGGGACAAGCAATTAGAATTCATTATTATATGTAAATACAACTTAAATATGTTGTTGATTAAAAAAGAAATGTCCATGCATGACTACATTTAAACAATATTATATTAAAAATTCTCTAAGTTGAATATTAAAAGCAGTATAATTTATGAAAAATTGTCAGCAAATGCATTTAAGATGCTCCAAGTCCACTTTACTTTGTCAATCTTACTCTCCTGTGGGTGCTGTACAATACACGGAGTGGAAAAATGTTATTAGCTGTGTACTACACTGAGTTTACTAAAAGGTTCCTACTGTTTTCTTCAACTGCTATGGTTCATTCTACTGACAGCCTCCATCCATCTTCCTGGCAAGTACCAAATCCTGCCATTTATGTGATATGCCTGGACTAGCCCAGACTAAGCAGCATCTGTCTTGGATGCTTAATTAAAGGCTTCAATTCTAGAAAGACCTTTCTCCTGTAGGTAGAAGGTGTTATGTAAGCTTTGTTATTACATCAAAGACCAAATTCAATGATAGTTGTCTTCATTTATCACAATGTTTATGAATATCTGAAAAAAAGTTGATACTTCATAGCATCATTATCAGAAAGAATTTTCTATAAGGGTTCTTAGTTTCTATGAAGCATTATTCAGTTTTTCAGATTTCAGAATTTCTATGTACAAAGGGGCAACATTTTTAAATAATATTGTTTACTATTCTTATAACTATGCCTTATATGTTGTTTTTAAATCATGATTTTATTTCAGTGAGGGTATGCATGTGTGTGTGTGTTTGCTTTTAAGAACCTCAAGGTGATTTTGAACTAGAATCTGACTAAGGATGCTGATATAGTAGAGAGAACCCTGACCTGGAAGTGAGAAAAACTGAATTGTTTTTGCCAGTATTTCCAATAACTGGAGCAAGCTATTTAATTTCTTTGTTCCTCCCAAGTGTGGTCATGAGGATACAGTGTGGTGCTTTGAAAGTGTGCTTTATAAAATATTGAACTGCTTGAGGTTGAACTAATCTCCCTTACCTAAATATTATTATTCAACATGTTTTTAATTGTTAGACTCGTTTCACTTATTTCTTAATCAAATGCCCACATTCAACATGAATAAATTAAGACCTTATTTCCTAAAGAAAGAGAAAAACTTCTATTTTAAAAGCTAGAAAATAATCCTTCTGAAACTTGCAACTTAGAAGTTCTGACAGACAGCTAGAACTGTCCTAACAGGTTCAGCCACAACGCAGGCAGACGTAACAGCGTGAATCCTTACCGGTCGTCCTTTATTCTGGCCAGCAAGGGCTCCAGCCATCCTAAAGTGCATTCACAGTGTGCGTCGAGAAAAGTTATGACCTGCCCTTTTGAAGCTGCTGCTCCTCGAAGGCGGGCACGTATTAACCCAGAGCGTTCTTCCATCCTAATAATTTTAACCGGCACTTCTAAATTTTTCACATGATTTTCTAATGTCAACTTGAGAAAATCTGTAACATACAATTAGAATGTTTAAGACAATTTTGAAACTGTTTTAAGACACAACAGAGATACTGCCCAGATGGAAATGCAACACATAGAAATGTTGGCCAACTCCTTCCTATCAACTTTTTTTTTTGCATTAGATGAAATAAAGATAGAGAGATTTCATCAGTCAATTAACATACAGTTCATTGTGACCCAATCTGTTACTTGGCTGACACATATAAGGATAAAATTGGAAGTTAATATGATACCAGACTCTAATCTGCAAACTGGGTCACACTGGCAAACGCAATCTCCTTAATTATGTTGTTTGTTTTTGTCTGAACGAAAAGAAAAACAGACAAGTATCTACAAAGTCATATAAATGCTCAATAATATGATCACATGAGTTGAGGAAAAACTTTTAAAACTCATTTTTGCTGATTTCTCAGCTTAGGAAGAGCCAAAGGGAGTCATGAAAGAAAATAAAGAAATTAGTTACTTATTCCTGCAGTTGGCTTTGATGAAGTATTGATCAAAATGTGGTAGGTGGTTGTGGGCTAACTGGCAAATACAGATCATTGACCAGCTATATTTTTGATCATCATAAAACTTTCTAATTAAAAATTATATAGGAGTTTTTAATTTTTTTGTAGTTGCTGTTGTCGGGTGCTATTGAGTCAAACCTGACACTAGTGATCCTATGTGTAACAGAACGAAACACTGTCCAGTCCTACACCATTCTCAAAATCGTCTTTATGTTTGAGCCTGTTGTTGCAGCCACTGTGTCAATCCATCTCACTGAGGGTCTTCTTTTTCAATGGCCCTCTACTTTAAGAAGCATGATGTCCTTCTCCAGGGAGTGGTTCCTTCTGGTAACATGTCCAAAGTATGTGAGATGAAGTCTCGCCATCCTTGCTTCTAAGGCACTTTCTGGCTGTATGTACACCTTTCAAGACAGATTTGTTCATTCTTCTGGCAGTCCACAGCATATTTAATATTCTTCACCAACACCATAATTCAAAGGCATCAATTCTTCTTAGGTCTTCCTTATTCATTGTCCAGCTTTCGAATGTGTATAAGGAATAGGAGGAATTTTTATCAGGTCCCTTTTATTTAGTCTTTTGCTGTTTGCGCTTTTCTAATTGCCTTAGATAATCCATTGTTGAAAGGTAGGCCTAACAGTGTTGTTCCTGCTTGTTCTTCTAAGAATTTTATGGTTTTAGTTTGCACATGTAGGTCCTTAATCCATTTTAAATTTGTTTTTGCATGTGGTGTGAGGCATGGATCCTGTTTCATTTTTCTGCATGTAGAAATCCAGTTTTCCCAGAAACTTTTACTAAAGAGACTCTTCTTTCCCCATCAAATGGATTTAACACTCTTGTCAAAAATCAGCTAACCATAGATGTGTGGGTTTATTTCTGGACTGTCAATTCTATCCTATTGGTCTATGTCTATTGTTATACTAGTACCAGGCTGTTTTGATTACAGTAGCTGTATTGTATGTTTTAAAATCAGGAAGTGTGAGTTATCCTATTTTGTTCTTCTCTTTCAACATTGTTTTAGCTATTTGAGGACTCTTGCCATCCCATATAAACTTTAGGATTGGTTTTTCTATTCCTATAAGGAAGGCTGTTGAATTTTAACTGCGATTGGATTGAATCTATAGATCACTTTGGGTAGTATTTGCATTTTAACAATATTAAATCTTCTAACCCATGAAGATGGAGCATCTTTCCATTTCTTTAAGTCTTCTTTATAGTTTTATAGTTTTCATTGTATAAGTCCTTCCCATCACTGGTTAGATTTACTCCTAGGTATTTTATTCTTTTAGATGCTACTGTAAATAGAATTGTTTCCCAAATTTCCCTTTCAGATTTCTCATTGCTGGTTTAGAGAAACCCAACTTATTTTTGTTTGCTGATTTTGTACCCTGAAATTTTGCTAAATTCCTCTATTAGCTCTAGAGTTTTTCTTGTGAACTGTGAGATTTTCTATATATAGGATCATATCATCTGTGAATAGAGATAATTTTACTTCTTTTCAAATCTGGATAGCTGTCACTTCTTTTTCTTGTCTCGTTGCTCTGGCTAGGACTTCTAATACAATACTGAATAGAAGAGGTGAGAGCAGGTACCTTGTCTTGTTCTCAATTTCAAGTGGATGGCTCTCATTCTTTCTCCATTATGCATAATGTTGGCTGATGGCTTTTCATATGTGCCCTAAATCATATTGAGGAAATTCCCTTCTATTCCAATCTTCTTCTTTAGACTTTTCATCAAGAAAGGGTGGTGGATTTTATCAAATGCTTTTTCTGTATCCATAGAGATGATCATGTGAAGACAAAATAAATAAATGTGACTTCATAAAAATTAAAAAAAAAAAAAAAAACTTTTGTTTATCAAAAGGTTTTACCAAAAAAGTGAAAAGACAAGCCAGTAACTGGGGGAGTATCTTTGGAAACCATATATCTGACAAGAATCTACTACCCAAAATGTATATAAAACTTCAACAATTTAACCACAAAAAGACAAATAACCCAATCATAAAATGGGCAAAGAACTTGAATAGACATTTCACCAAAGAGGACACTCAAATGGCCATCAAACACATGAAAAGATGCTCAGTTACATTAGCTTTCATAGGGATGCAAATGAAAACCACAGTGAGATACCATTTCACTCCCACTAGGATGGCTAATATAAACAAAACAAAGCAGTAAATAACAAATGTTGGTGCGGATGTGGGGAAATTGGAACCATTATACATTGCTGATGGGAATGAAAAAAGGTACAGCCATTATGGGAAAATGTGGTAGTTCCTCAAAAAACTAAAAATAGAATTACTATTTGACCCAGCAATTCTACTCTTAAATACCCAAAAGACTTGAAAGCAGAGGCTCAAAAAGAGACTTGCATACCAATGTTTGTTGCAGCATAATTCACAATAGCCTAAAAGCCCATAAACAGATGAATAGATTAAAACAAAATATGGCACATACATATAACGGAATGCTACTCAGCCAGTATGAGAAATGAAGCCTTGATACATGCTATGGTATGAGAGAAATAAGCAAATCACAAAAGAACAAATATCGTATGACCTCACTTATATAAAAAGACAAGTGTATAGAGACCAAAGTTTATCAGTGGTTACCAGGAGTGGGAGGGAGAGGGAAAAGTGGGGTTAACGGTGATGGAAAAATCACATTGATTAAGGGTAGGGTTGTACACCCAATTATTGTAAATGGTGTCAATAAACTGTATACCTGTAAAAAGTTGAATTGGCAAAAGTTGTGTGGTAGAAATATTTACAACAATGACAAAAAAAAAAAAAAGAGTAGCTGCTGAGGTTGCTTATGTACAGCCAAACACCTCACAGGATTTAGTTCCTTGGTTTGGAGGCTTTGGGTCATGGTTTCATGGGACATCCCAGTTAACAGTGTTTAGTGCTTCTGTTCTACCTCCTAGTTCAGTGCATAGTGCCTGTGGTCTTAAAAGCTTGCAAGCAGCCATCAAAGGCACAACAGTTGGTCTCTATTCACCTGGAGCAAGAGAAGAAGCAGGATAGTCAGAAAAAGGAGGAGGATATGGAATGTGTAGCTAATTTCTTCCAGGAACAACTGCCTCCATTTCCACGAGACCAGAAGAATTGGATGGTCCCCAGCTACCATCACTGAACATTTGGATCAAAGATTCCATAGAAGAATTCTGATCAAAAAGGACAAAATTTAGAACAGAATTTTGCATTCTCATGACTCTAGAATTTCAGGAGCTATGGAGGGCGGGTGCACCTCTGGAACTATTGCCCTGAGATAATCTTTAAACCTTAAACCAAAAATATCCCCTGAAGTCATCTTAAAACTAAATAGTATTTTAGCTTAACTAGTAAAAAAGGTATGCCTTGAGCATTATGTTCTTTTAAGAACTATCTATAAGGGACCAAGTCCACAGCAGCAACTCAAAAGATTAGATGGAAACCTCAGGAGGCAATGAGTTTATGTTAATGAAGGAGGGACAACTCAGAAAAGGAAGGTGACAATGGTTGTACAACTTGAAGAATGTAATCAAAGTCACTAAATTGTACATGTAGAAGCTGTTGAACTGGAGTAAATTTGGCTACATATATTCTCAACAACAACAAAATAAATAAAATTTAGAAAAAAAATTTGCACGTAAGAATCTGTGTAGTATTTTATCAGTCAAGGAATGTATTGGGAAATTTACTGTCCTTGTAACAAATGTGTACTTTATAACATTAAAAACATCTTTGACTTCATGTATTTGAATGTAAGAAACTATACATTATTGTCTGATTCACACAATGTATTTGGGACTTTCCAGTCTTTGCAACACAAAGTGTATTTTGATAACATGTAAAACTCTTTTAACTTCATGTACTTGAATGGGAGAAACCTTACATTGCTTCATCATTCATGCAATGTATTAGAAATTTTCCCATCCTTGTCACCCAAAGTAGTACTTGTATAACATGGAAAACACTTTGACTACATGCACTTGAATGGGAGAAATGGAACATTGTGTTCTCATTCAAAGAATGTACTGGGAACTTTGCCATCCTTGTAACACAAAGTGTACTTTGATAACATGTAAAATTCTTTGGACTTTATGTATTTCAATGGAAGACACTGTGCACTGTTTTCTCACTCACACATACAAAAAATTATATAAGAAAATATTTATACCTCTTTCACTGGCATCATCCACCAAGATGACCTCAGAGAGTAGATAGTGTGGGGAGCGGTTTATAACACTGTGAACAGTTCTAAGGAGAGTGCTCCAAGCTTCATTATGAAACACAATGACTACACTTGTGTTTGGAAGTTCATCAGGGTAGACTTTTGTCTTGCATCTGAAAAAGAAGAAAGAAGAGAGGCACATAAATTCATTTTTCATTCTGCTCACAAAATAAAAATATCAATAGTAACATGACTTTAATCTTGAAAGCCCATTACTAAGGAAACATTTTATGAATACCTAAAATCATTTTCCTTTTTGTAAATGCTGTGAGTAATCACTTGGCATTTTGAAAATTAAATATGCATAATTTCTAATATTTTGTTTTAACTCTGGCAGGGAACAAAGCAGCATGACCTCCAAGAGCCCAAGAAAGCTAAAATAATATTCTGGGCCTGTCAATAGAGGATCAGATACAACAGGGACAGATGGATTCGCTTAGTGGATATAATTTTATTATTTGTTTATAAAAAAGAATTATTGTATAACTCAAAAGTCATAAGAATATAAAAGGCATATGTCTACAAGATTTTGAAGCATGTAAATCTAAGATTATTTTCTATTCTAAATTCTAGACATGTATGTTTCCATTTGGTTTGAGAATGCTATTAGTTTGTCTAATTTGAAGGAAAGGTTTAGGGGCCAAGACACATTTTGTACATTCCCAATTAGTACTTGTATTAGCTTTCTAGGGTTGCTTTAACAAAACCACAAACTGGATGGTTTAAAACAATAGGAATCTATTCTCTCATATTTCTGAAGGCTAAAAGTCTGAAATGAAGGTGTCTGCAGGGCCATGCTCTCTCTGAAGGCTCTAGGGAAGAATTAATGCTTTCAGCTTCTGGTGGTTGCTGGCAATACTTGGCATTCCTTGGCTTACAGCTCCATCACTTCGATATCTGCCTCCAACTGTACATAGCTGCTTTGTGCATTTCTGTGCCCATATTTCCCTCTTCTTATAAAGAAACTTGTCATTGGATAAGAGACCCTGGTGATGCAGTGGTTAAGTGCTAAGCTGTTAACTAAAAAGTCAGTGGTTTGAACCCACCAGTGGCTCTGCAGAAGAAAGATGTGGCAATCCTCTTCTGTAAAGACTACAGCCTTGGAAACCCTATGGGGCATTCCTATAGGGTCGATATGATTGAGAATCTACCTGAAAACAATGGGTAAATCACTGGATTAGGGTCCACCCTAATCAAATGTGATCTCATTTTAACTTGATCATAACTGCCAAGAGCCTATTTCCAAATAAGGTCATATTCACAGGTTCTGAGCAGACATGAATTTTCGGGAGATGCTATTTAACCCAATACAGCATTATATAATCAAAACCAGAGATTGATAAAGAGATTAGGTTACCAGCACTTCTAAAACTTTAATGTGCATAGGAATTACCTGGGCATTTTTTAAAATTCAAATTCGATGCAGTAAAGTCTGGGGTGTAACCCGAGTTCGTTTTTCCAAAATTCCTGGTAATTCAGATGCTGGTGGTCACTGGAGCACATTGACTGGTAAGGTGCTACACCATAATTGTCATCACTTTTAGATATTAATGTTTTGAGTAAAGTTTTTAACTTTGCTTATAAATCCAAAAAAAATATTTCTATTTTCCAAGCAATCCAAAAATGTACATTTTGGGAAAGTAATATGTGCTCTTCTCTAGGTGGTCATCACAAGTTTAGCACGTTTCAACTTGCTAGTATATAGACATTCCTGTCAAGTGAATTTAAATCATCCTGATTATAGAATATGAAAAAAAATGTCACCAGGGGTCCAGAGCATAAACAGAAGTCCATGTAGCTTAAGTTAATTTAAAGTAAAATCTTCTGAAGAGACACAGTATTAAAATAATTCCATTAAATAAAGTGAACCAATCACTCATGAACCACTTAAAATAGCATGCAATATAATAAAAAAAAAATAGCATCATGAAAATTAATTTTTCTTCACTAAAACAAAAACAAAATCTAAACCGTTGCTGTCCAGTCGATTCCAACTCAAGGGGACCCTAGAGGACAGAGTAGAACTGCCCCATAGAGTTTCCAAAGAGGGGCTGGTGGATTTGAACTGCTGACCCTTTGGTTAGCAGTCAAACGCTTAACCACTGCATCACCAAGGCTCCTTCCTTCACTAGTGAGTGGAAAAAAAAAAAAAAACAATAAAATGTAGGAGGTGAAGGCACACAATAAAACAAATACTGATTGTGTGCCTGTTGTGATTTTAACCATTTTTTAAACCAATCTAAAATATCACCTGTTCAATAAAGTGTTCTGCAATATATCCAGGTAAGAATGTGCACGTGCCTCAATTATAGCATTTTTCTCAGCATATTTTATTTATTTGACAAACATTTATTAAGCTCCCACAATATGTAAGATACAGTGTATATTATACAGTGTATATTAGAAAATCAAAATATAGGAAAAAAGATGTTTGATTCATAGTCATTTCTTCCAGTTCTGGCAGCAAGAGCCAAATGATTTCTATGTGCTTCATCATCATTTGACTTGCAACTCCAGGGAACTCATTGTTAAATGAACTTAAAAAGCCACCTTGCTAAGTGAAAAGGTTTTCTCCACCACTTCCCTCAGATTTCCCTTCCTTCGCCCCACCAAACAACACCTAACTTTCAGAATGCTCAGCAAAAACCACGTCAAAGATCATCACCATCACTGTCATCAGTGTGAGGAAGATGGAAACCATGAAGACGTGAAGCTGGAAAAACAGGCTAAAAGCGGCCCAACAGCCAACTACCTCTGGTTTGACACAAAGAATGCACAGGCTGCTCAGCTTCCTTTGGGAAAAAAATTATTTATTCTAAATCAAGATATTTGTATGTCATACTAAATGCCAACAAAGAAAAAATGGATGACGTATGAATTTAGACAAATCATTCAAAATGCCAGTCTAAAAGCAAATAATTAGCTCCAGCATTTAAAACTATTTCTATGGCACTTTATTTTTGTGGTTAAAAGAAAATCCACCACAAATGTTAATTCTGTGTTCATTATATGTGTCAAAGTTATAATGAACTAATTTACTATTAATGCAGCTATTATGTATACTTCCACAGCATTTCCTTTATGTCATTATTTAATGTAGCATAAAAATAAAATGTGGCTAATATTTATATTAATTCTTCCTCTTCTTCCTATGTAAATAGTTACTGAGATGAGAAGACATTGTGTACTAATAATTCATAGGATAATTTTAAGCTACACAAATTAATCATTTTCTCTACGTCAGTTTATCCAGTTATCTCAAATGCATAGACTTATATGAATAGGAATTATGATTTTCATGGTTTCTAAAGGGTTTGCCCCCACACGTCTGTCAGATTATTATACTGTGGGGGCTTGCCTGTCGCTGTGATGCTGAAAGCTATGCCACCAGTATTCAAATACCAGCAGGGTCACCCATGGCAGATAAGTTTCAGCTGAGCTTCCAGACTAAGACAGACTAAGAAGAAGGACCTGGTGATCCCCTTTTGAAAAGAATTAGCCAGTGAAAACCTTATGAACAGCAGCAGAGCACTGTCTGATATAATGCCTGAAGATGAGCCTCTCAGGTTGGAAGGCACTCAAAAGATATCTGGGTAAGAGCTGCCTCCTCAAAGTAGAGTCGGCATATGGCATAGATGGAGTCAAGCTTTCTGGATCTTCATTTGCTGCTGTGGCACAACTCAAAAAGAGAAGGAATAGATATAAACATCCACCAATAATCTGCTTGGTAAAGCAGAGGAAAACCTTCATCCAGGTGAATTGACACAGTAGCTGCAATGATGGGCTCAAGCATAACAGCAGTTATGAGGATGGTGCAGGACCAGACAGTGTTTCATTCTTTTGTACACAGGGTAGCTATGAGTGGGAACCAACTTGAAGGCACCTAATGTGCACAATGGGTTTGCAATACATTGAAGTGGTGTTGCCTGTATTTCATCAAAGCTATGATTTTGGCTCTGGTAACATGTACCGTGATTTTATGTACCACTAGGAAAGAAAAGAAATTATATCTAATAAACTATAGCACAGAATACAAGCCCAACTCAACTGGTTCAATGACTTGTGAGATGATAATAAAATAATAATAACAGTAATTATTACTACTCCGTATTATATACTATGCCCAGTACCCAGTGCCGTCGTGTCAATGAAGTTTTAAATGATATTACTGGTGTTTAAAAATTAGGGAAAAAAAAAATAAATAAATTATCTTAAAGTATATCTTAATTTTACATTTAAATATATATCTTTAAATCAAATATAGAAATAACATTTTCTCTGGGATCATTTCATTGAAACTAAGCACAGAAAATCAGCTTACATTGAAATCACGTACATACAGGCCAAATACTCTTTTCTGTAAAATCTTTTCAAAAAATTTGTGTGTATTAAAAAAAAATAGGCAAAGATTATCTCAGGTCATTATTGTAGAGACCTGTCTTATTAAGACATTATTTGTTTTCTTTTATGTACACATCTAAAGGAGATTGGCAAAATGAGATCCCTGGGTGGTGCAAATGGTGTGCGTTTGGCTGATGACTAAAACGTTAGTGTTTGAAACTGCCCAGCAGTTTCACAGAAGAAAGGGCTGGCTACCTGCTTCCATAAAGATTACAGCCAAGAAAATTCTATGCAACTCAGTTTTACTCTGTAACAAATGGGGCCACCGTGAGTTGGAACTGATCCAATGACAATGTTTTTTTTTTTAATTCACTTTATTTCGGAAGCACAATGTATACCTGATTAACTTTCAGAGTAAAAAGGGCAGACTGTACTAGTAATTTTTATCAATTTGAAAGGACTATTTGATGTCCATAAGTCAAATCAACTTCTTAAAATCTGTTATTTCAGTGAAATCACAAGCTTTTGCTCATATTTACAGTATACTGTGACATGCTGAGTCATTAAGACTCACAAGCAATTGTTCTTATTTACACTGTATTGTGACATGTCTAATCATTAATACTGACAAGGAAGTGAAAATGTATTTCCTTTTAATTCTGTAAACATACATGTATGACTCCTAATCTTGGTTACACATTAGAATCACTCCATGAGCTTGAAAAAATACTGATGTGTGGGTTTAGCAAAAGATGTCTGGGGTGTGGCCACAGGCATTGGGAATTTAAAAAACTCCCTTCATGATTGGAAGGTACAGTCAAAGTAAAGGTACAGTCAGGCAGATGGGGCCAAGATGGCTGACTAGGTAGACACTACCTCGGATCCCTCTTGCAACAAAGACTCGGAAAAACAAGTGAATCGATCACATACATGACAATCTGCAAACCCTGACCAACAAACACAGATTTAAAGAGTTGACCTGAGTGACAGAGACTGAGAACGAACAACCACGGGGAAGCAGCGACTGTTTTCGGAGCCTGGAGCCAGCGTCCCAGTCAGGAAACCTTGGCGCTGGGCTTTGGACTGGGCGCAGGGGAGCTGAGCACGGCATCCTGAGATGGAGCAAAAACGGGGTGCAGCCCTAGCCCCCTGAACTGAACTCGGGGGAAGGCCAGCCAGTGCACGCAGGCAGTGCAATGAAGCGGCTGACAGGAGGAGTAGTCACCAGGAGGCAGTGACTGGTTTTGGAGCCGGGAGTGCAGCGTCCCAGCCGGGGAACCTTGGCGCTGGGATTTGGACTGGGAGTGGAGGAACTGACCACGGCTTCTGAGACAGCACAAGCACAGGATGCGGGCCTGACACTTGGGGGCAATTTCTACCCAGCCAGCACACAGTCAACATGCCCCTTGGGAATCTCAGATAAAACAGTCATCCCAAGCAAGATAAGTAACTTTGTCTATATTCCCGGGTGCTACTCTCTCCTACTTATCTGAACCCTCCCCTCCCCTTCCCAGGTGGCTTCATTAACATTGGAATTTCCTAAGCCAGAGAGTGAAGTGTGCTGTGGTTTTTCTTTCTTTCTTTTTTTTGGTCTTTTCCTAACCCATTCTCCCGGCCTAAGAGAAGCAACTACAAAAAACCCAGAGACCAAAAATCCTTCCCTAATTGGACTAAAAACACAGAGCCAGCTCCAGCCAAGCATATGTGATCCACAGTCTTGGGCTTTCATCCCTACAGGGAACAAGGTGGGTATTATAATGCAAAGGCATTTCTGATAGGGATCTGACTGCAATTGTTTTAGCGGATTTACTGGAAAGACAACTTTCCCAGGTCTGACATCTCTGTGTATTCAGCACAGCCCTCACTGACCCACAACAGGGAACTGAGGGCTGAAGCTCCCCCCAGACCACCTAGCTTCCTGCCTTAGGGGGGCTAAGGAGGGTGACAACTACCAATCTGTAGAGGTACTTCCATTGGGGGCCTAAGGTACAGCTGCAGAGCCCACCAACCAAGGTGCTTTAGGAATAGAGACACACCTACCTCACTGACACTTGGGGGAAGCCTGTCAGCATCCTGCCCCCCGCCCCGGAGTGTGAACCCCATCTGCTACCAGAATCTGGTGCACACAACTATCAGCACTACTTCTCTAGGTGGATAGGTGACAGTTTGCATCACACACTTGATGACCTAATATCAGATTCTACTCAAGAATAGTGAATGGACTTAGGCTTATATATCTGGTAACAACCCAAACCAGATGGTAATAGGACATAAGTGAGTCAAGGGTGACAACAATCAAGACAGCGCCATCTAGTAGCCCATCTACGTATATTGAAAGAAAACAAAACAAGATAAGACTCAGTGAGCAAATATAGAATAAATCACTACAATATCTCAGTGATGGCTCGGAGACAGCAGTCGATATCAAACCACATAAAGAAGCAGACCATGACTGATTCTACAACTCCCCAAACTAAAGAATCAAAATCTTTCCCAAATGAAGATACAATCCTGGAATTGCCAGATATAGAATATAAAAAACTAATTTACAGAATGCTTCAAGACATCAGGGATGACCTCAGAAATGAAATAAGGCAATCTACAGAAAAAGCCAAGGAACACACTGATAAATTAGTTGAAGAACTCAAAAAGATTATTCAAGAACATACTGGAAAAATTAATAAGCTGCAAGAATCCATAGAGAGAGAGCATTCAGAAATCCAAAAGATTAACAATAAAATTACAGAATTAGACAATGCAATAGGAAGTCAGAGGAGCAGACTCGAGCAATTAGAATGCAGACTGGGAAATCTGGAAGACCAGGGAATTAACACCAATATAGCTGAAAAAATAGCAGATAAAAGAATTAAAAAAAATGAAGAAAACCTAAGAATCATGTGGGACTCTATCAAGAAGAATAACTTGCGTGTGATTGGAGTCCCAGAACAGGGAGGGATAACAGAAAACTCAGAAAGAATAGTTGAAGATCTGTTGGCAGAAAACGTCCCTGACATCAAGAAAGACGAAAGGATATCTATCCAACATGCTCATCAAACCCCATTTAAGATTAATCCAAAAAGAAAATCACCAAGACATATTATCATCAAACTTGCCAAAACCAAAGATAAAGAGAAAATTTTAAAAGCAGCCAGAGAGAAAAGAAAGGTCTCCTACAATGGAGAATCAATAAGAATAAGTTCAGAGTACTCAGCAGAAACCATACAGGCAAGAAGGCAATGGGATGACATAAATACAGAGCACTGAAGGAGAAAAACTGCCAGCCAAGGATCATATATCCAGCAAAACTCTCTCTGAAATATGAAGGTGAAATTAAGACATTTACAGATAAATACAAGCTAAGAGAATTTGGAAAAAACCAAACCAAAGCTACAAGAAATACTAAAGGAAATTGTTTGGTCAGAAAACCAATAACATCAGATACCAGCACAACACAAGGTGACAGAACAGAGCATCCTGATATCAATTCAAATAGGGAAATCACAAAAACAAATTAAGATTAAATAAAGAAAAAAAAATGCTCAAAACGGAATCATTGAAGTCAATATGTAAAAGATCACAATAATCAAAAAGAGGGAGTAAATACAGGTGGCATAGAACTGCCATATGGAGAGGGATACAAGGCGATATAGAACAATACAAGTTAGGTTTTTACTTAGAAAAATCGGGGTAAATATTAAGGTAACCACAAAGAGGTATAACAACTCCATAACTCAAAATAAAAACCAAGAAGAACTTAACAACTCAGCAAACACTAAGTAAAATACTATGAAAATGAGGAACACACAATTTACAAAGAAAAACATCTCAGCACAAAAAAGTAAGTGGAAAAATGAAATTGTCAACAACACACATAAAAAGGCATCAAAATGACAGCACTACACACATACTTATCTATAATTATGCTGAATGTAAATGGACTAAACGCACCAATAAAGAGACAGAAAGCCTCAGACTAGATAAAGAAACATGATCCGTCTATATGCTGCCTAAAAGAGACACACCTTAGACTTAGAGACACAAACAAAGTAAAACTCAAAGGATGGAAAAAAATATATCAAGCAAACAATAAGCAAAAAAGAGCAGGAGTAGCAATATTAATTTCTGAAAAAATAGACTTTAAACTTAAATCCGCCACAAAGGATAAAGAAGGACACTACATAATGATAAAAGGGACAATTGACCAGGAAGATATAACCATACTAAATATTTATGCACCCAATGACAGGGCTGCAAGATACATAAAACAAACTTTAACAGAACTGAAAAGTGAGATAGACACCTCCACAATTATAGTAGGAGGCTTCAACACACCACTTTCGGAGAAGGACAGGACATCCAGTAAGAAGCTAAATAGAGACACGGAAGACCTAATTACTACAATCAACCAACTTGACCTCATTGACTTATACAGAACTCTCCATCCAACTGCTGCAAAGTATACTTTTTTTTCTAGCACACATGGAACATTCTCTAGAATAGACCACATATTAGGTCATAAAACAAACCTTTGCAGAATCCAAAACATCGAAATATTACAAAGCATCTTCTCAGACAACAAGGCAATAAAAGTGGAAATCAATAACAGAAAAACTAGGGAAAAGAAATCAAATACTTGGAAACTGAACAATACCCTGCTGAAAAAAGACTGGATTATAGAAGACATTAAGGAGGGAATAAGGAAATTCATAGAATGCAACGAGAATGAAAACACTTCCTATCAAAACCTCTGGCACACAGCAAAAGCAGTGCTCAGAGGTCAATTTATATCGATAAATGCACTCATACAAAAAGAAGAAAGAACCAAAAGCAGAGAACTGTCCCTACAACTTGAACAAATAGAAAGTGGGCAACAAAAGAATCCATCAGGCACCAGAAGAAAACAAATAATAAAAATTACAGCTGAACTAAATGAATTAGGGAACAGAAAAACAACTGAAAGAATTAACAAAGCCAAAAGCTGGTTCTTTGAAAAAAATAACAAAATTGATAAACCATTGGCCAGACTGACTAAAGAAATACAGGAAACGAAACAAATAACCCGAATAAGAAACGAGATGGGCCACATCTCAACAGACCCAACTGAAATTAAAAGAATCAAATCAGATTATTACGAAAAATGGTACTCTAACAAATTTGCAAACCTAGAAGAAATGGATGAATTTCTGGAAAAACACTACCTACCTAAACTAACACAATCAGAAGTAGAACAACTAAATAGGCCCATAACAAAAAAAGAGATTGAAACGGTAATCGAAAAACTCAGAACAAAAAAAAGCCCTGGCCCGGATGGCTTTACTGCAGAGTTCTACCAAACGTTCAGAGAAGAGTTAACACCACTACTACTAAAGGTATTTCAAAGCATAGAAAATGACGGAATACTGCCTAACTCATTCTATTAAGCCACCATCTCCCTGATACCAAAACCAGGTAAAGACATCACAAAAAAAGAAAATTACAGACCTATATCCCTCATGAACATAGATGCAAAAATCCTCAACAAAATTCTAGCCAATAGAATTCAACAACATATCAAAAAAATAATCCACCACGACCAAGTGGGATTTATACCAGGTATTTTTTGTTTTTAGTTATGCAAGGCTGGTTTAATATTAGAAAAACCATTAATGTAATCCACCGTATAAATAAAACAAAAGACAAAAACCACATGATCTTATCAATTGATGCAGAAAAGGCATTTGACAAAGTCCAACATCCATTCATGATAAAAACTCTCAGCAAAATAGGAATTGAAGGAAAATTCCTCAACATAATAAAGGGCACCTATACAAAGCCAACAGCCAACATCACTCTAGATGGAGAGAGCCTGAAAGCATTTCCCTTGAGAACGGGAACCAGACAAGGATGCCCTTTATCACCGCTCTTATTCAACATTGTGCTAGAGGTCCTAGACAGAGCAATTAGGCTAGACAAAGAAATAAAGGGCATCTGGATTGGCAAGGAGGAAGTAAAATTATCTCTATTTGCAGATGACATGATCTTATACACAGAAAACCCTAAGGAACCCTCCAGAAAACTACTGAAACTAATAGAAGACTTTGGCAGAGTCTCAGGTTATAAGATAAACATACAAAAATCACTTGGATTCCTCTACATCAACAAAAAGAACATCGAAGAGGAAATAACCAAATCAATACCATTCACAGTAGCTCCCGAGAAGATAAAATACTTAGGAATAAATCTTATTAAAGATGTAACAGACCTATATAAAGAAAACTACAAGGTACTACTACAAGAAACTAAAAAGGACCTACTTAAGTGGAAAAACATACCTTGCTCATCGATAGGAAGACTTAACATAGTAAAAATGTCTATTCTACCAAAAGCCATCTATACATACAATGCACTTCCGATCCAAATTCCAATGACATTTCTTAATGTGTTGGAGAAACAAATCACCAACTTCATATGGAAGGGAAAGAAGCCCTGGATAAATTAAAAAAAAAAAAAAAAAGCATAACTGGAAAAGAAGAAAAAAGTTGGAGGCCTCACTCTACCCAATTTTAGAACCTATTATACAGCCACAGGAGTCAAAACAGCCTGGTACTGGTACAACAACAGGCACATAGACCAATGGAACAGAATTGAGAACCCAGATATAAATCCATACATATATGAGCAGCTGATATTTGACAAAGGACCAGTGTCAGTTAATTGGGGAAAAGATAGTCTTTTTAACAAATGGTGCTGGCATAACTGGATATCCATTTGCAAAAGAATGAAACAGGACCCATACCTCACACCATGCACAAAAACTAACTCCAAGTGGATCAAAGATCTAAACATAAAGACTAAAACAATAAAGATCATGGAAGAAAAAATAGGGACAACCTTAGGAGCCCTAATACAAGGCATAAACAGAATACAAAACATTACCAAAAATGACGAAGAGAAACCCGATAACTAGGAGCTCCTAAAAATCAAACACCTATGCTCATCTAAAGACTTCAGCAAAAGAGTAAAAAGACCACCTACAGACTGGGAAAGAATTTTCAGCTATGACATCTCCGACCAGCGCCTGATCTCTAAAAGCTATATGATTCTGTTAAAACTCAACCACAAAAAGACAAACAACCCAATCAAGAAGTGGGCAAAGGATATGAACACACATTTCACTAAAGAAGATATTCAGGCAGCTAACAGATACATGAGAAAATGCTCTCGAGAAATGCAAATTAAAACTACGATGAGATTCCATCTCACTCCAACAAGGCTGGCATTAATCCAAAACACACAAAATAATACATGTTGGAGAGGCTGCGGAGAGATTGGGACTCTTATACACTGCTGGTGGCAATGTAAAATGGTACAACCACTTTGGAAATCTATCTGGCGCTATCTGAAAAAGTTAGAAATAGAACTACCATACAACCCAGAAACCCCACTCCTCGGAATATACCCTAGAGAAATAAGAGCCTTCACACGAACAGATATGTGCACACCCATGTTTTTTGCAGCTCTGTTTACAATAGCAAAAAGCTGGAAGCAACCAAGGTGTCCATCAACAGATGAATGGTTAAATAAATTGTGGTATATTCACACAATGGAATACTACGCATCGATAAAGAACAGTGAGGAATCTGTGAAACATTTCATGACATGGAGGAATCTGGAAGGCATTATGCTGAGTGAAATTAGTCAGAGGCAAAAGGACAAATATTGTATAAGACCACTATTATAAGATCTTGAGAAATAGTATAAACTGAGAACACATACTTTTGTGGTTACAAGGGGGGGAAGGAGGTTTGTTGGTGAGGGTTATTTAGTGATTAGTTAGTAGATAAGAACTACTTTAGGTGAAGGGAAGGACAATACTCAATACACGGAAGGTCAGTTCAACTGGACTGGACCAAAAGCAAAGAAGTTTCCAGGATAAACTGAATGCTTCAAAGGTCAGCGGAGCAGGGGCAGGGGTTTGGGGACTATGGCTTAAGGGGACTTCTAAGTCAATTGGCAAAATAATTCTATTATGAAAACATTCTGCATCCCACTTTGAAATGTGGCGTTTGGGGTCTTAAATGCTAACAAGCGGCCATCTAAGATGCATCAATTGGTCTCAGCCCACCTGGATCAAAGGAGAATGAAGAACACCAAGGTCACACGATAACTATGAGCCCAAGAGACAGAAAGGGCCACATGAACCAGAGGCGTACATCATCCTGAGACCAGAGGAACTAGATGGTGCCCGGCCACAACCGATGACTGCCCTGACAGGGAGCACAACAGAGAACCCCTGAGGGAGTAGGAGATCAGTGGGATGTAGACCCTAAATTCTCATAAAAAGACCAGACTTAATGGTCTGACTGAGACTAGAGGAATCCCGGCGGTCATGGTCCCCAAACCTTCTGTTGGCCCAGGACAGGAACCATTCCCAAAGAGAACTCATCAGACATGGAACGGACTGGACAATGGGTAGGAGAGAGATGCTGATGAAGAGTGAGCTACTTGTATCAGGTGGACACTTGAGACTGTGTTGGCATCTCCTGTCTGGAGGGGAGATAGGAGGGTAGAGAGGCTTAGAAACTGGCAAAATTGTCACTAAAGGAGAGACTGGAAGGGCTGACTCATTAGGAGGAGAGTAAGTGGGAGTATGGAGTAGGGTGTATATAAGCTTATATGCGACAGACTGACTTGAACGTTCACTTAAAGTTCAATAAAAATTCTTATAAAAAAATCTGAGAATTACATTTTAATAAATATGGAATGATTTTTTTAAATGCATATGATAAGCTTTAAGACAATAATGACAATGTGGTAGATTGCAAAAAATAATAAATAAAGTAAAGTTACAGCCAAACTAAAGAACTGTTGCCCTGGGGGGAGTGGTTAAGAGCTTGGCTGCTGACCAAAAGGTCAGCAATTTGAGTCCACTTGCCGCTCCTTGGAAACCGTATGGGGCAGTTCTACTCTGTCCCATAGGGTTGTTATGAGTCAGAATCGACGCCACAGTAGTGGGTTTGTTTTTTTGGTTATTATTTAACAGAAAGACAGATTTTTTTTAAATATATGGAAAATCTTCCCTTTTGCTTACTTTCAACATTTTTAAATAAGACACATGAGGTTAATATTTATTTTCACATTTATATCAAATGAAATTAATAAGACACTATTTTCTGTGATTGTTAAGCATGGGAAGTCAGAAAACCTTACTATATTGGCAATCTCTTCTTCCGTGTGGATATAATGTTGGCCCAGTCTTTTGTCTATCATTTATCAATACATGAGAAATAAATCCAGGCATGCTACTTTGGAGAGAATATGGGGATAGAATTATGTTTCCAATGTCTGTGACATGAAAATACAGTGAGATAGTGTACCTGTTTACTACCCTTCCCCTTGGCTATGCACACAGTTATGGGAACGTAAACTGTTACAATTTAATTTTATTCTTTTCAAAACCATATTGATATTTTCAGATAAGCTACCAAACACAAAGTTCCACATCAAAAAAAGAAAAATTGACTATAAGATAAGAATGTGAATTCACAAAGGATCCACAATTACACAGTGGTTTAGTTTTTTTTTTTTTAGTTACACACAATCCATTTAGGACCCAAAACAAAGGCTGTCAACACTGTAGACTGCATGATTTGTTAGATCACTCCTCAGTGAGTCCGTGGTTACCTTTCACTGCCTCAATCAAAGAAGATTAATAACAGTAATTAAAAATAAAGACTTGCAGTACAAGTCCTTTATATACTTATTTTTAAGAGCTATGAGAATTGCACTGAAACTTGCAGAACTATGTATAGTTTCTGTTTCCCAATCATTAACATTCCTACTCATAGAGAGAAATATCAGCATTCTCCAATGCATCCATGCAAAGAAACTTGGGCAACAAGAAAGTGGTTCTTTCATAATAACAACCACTTGGGGCCACAAATAAAATGAAACACTTAATTTTGCCTGGGTATCTGTATGTTGATTTATATTTACATTGTGTTAAGGCCTTCCAACAGTAAGTTCCTATAAGTCATAATTACTCTGGTAACTCAAAAGAAAATCACATTTTTATTCAACTCCTCCAAACAGCTTTATATCAAAATTCATAGAGATGCTGTGCTAATCCTTGGCCTATTTACTATCAGATCCATTCCTTGCTTCTTCCTTTTACTTTTAAGTATTGTGAAGATGAGCAGGGATTACCCTGCAGGATGTGTTTCCCATACTCCCTTGCTTTTTGGCTTCTGTTTGAAATCAGCCTTTGAGACCTCTGGTGGGAGATTGCTGGGCTGGAAGAAACAGGAAGCAAGTGAGTTCCTTTCTCTGCCCTTCTCTAGTTCCATAGAAGACTATTCAGCCTTCCTTTTGCCGTGTACCTTGAATATGCCTCAATCATTGTACTTATTTTACTCTTTCACAATAAATCTATTTCATTCAATAGACTGCTGTTGTTGCTGTTAGGTGTCATCAAGTCAGGTTCAACTCATAGAGACCCTATGTACAATAGAATGAAACACTGTCTGGTACTGCACCGTCCTCACAATCATTGCTACTTTTAAGCTTATTGTTGCAGCCACTGTGTCAATCCATTTTGTTGAGGATCTTCCTCTTTTTCACTGAGGCTCTACTTTAACAAGCATGATGTCCTTCTCCAGGGACTGATATCTCCTGATAACACATCCAAAGTACATGACATGAAGTTGTGTCATCCTCACTTCTAAGGAGTATTCTAGCTGTACTTCTTCCAAGACAGATTTGTTCATTCTTTTGGCAGTCCATGCTATCTTCAATACTCTTTGCCAACACCATAATTCAAATGCATCAGTTCTTCTTTGGTCTTCCCTAGTCATTGTCTAGGTTTTGCATACCTATGAGGCAATTGAAAACATCATGGCTTTGATCAGGCACGTCTTAGTCTTCAAAGTGACAGCTTTCCCTTTTAATACTTTAAAGAGATCTTTTATAGCAGATTTGCCCAATGCAATATGTACTTTGATTTCTTGACTACTGCTTTCATGAGCACTGATTGTGGTTTCAAGTAAAATAGGACCCTTGACAACTTCAGTACTTTGACAACTTCAATAGGGTCACTATGAGTCAGAATTGACTCATTGGTCCAGTTGTGAGGATTTTTGTTTTCTTTATGTTGAGGTGTGATCCATACTGAAGGTTGTAGTCTTTGATCTTTACCAGTAAGTGCTTCAAGTCCTCTTCCCTTTCAGTAAGCAAGGTTGTGTCACCTGCATATCACAGGTTGTTAATGAGTCTTCCTCCAACCCTGATACCACATTCTTCTTATAGGCCAGCTTCTCAGATTATTTGCTCAGGATACAGATTGAATAAGTATGGTGAAAGGATACAACCCTCACGCACACCTTTTCTGATTTTAAACTATGCAGTATCTCCTCGTTCTGTTTGAAAGTCTGACTCTTGAGGTATGAACAGGGTTCCTTATAAGCACAATTCAGTGTTCTGGAATTCCCATTCTTTGTGATGTTATTCATAATTCGTTATGATCCACACCATCAAATGTCTTCACATAGTCAATAAGACACAGGTAAACATTTTTCTGGTATTCTCAGCTTTTAGCCAAGATCCATCTGACATCAGTAATGACATTGCTCATTCCCATCCTATTCTGAATCTGGCTTAAATTTCTGGCAGTTCCCTGTCAGTGTACTGCCACAACATTTTTTGAACAATCTTCAGCAAAATTTTACTTTCTGAATATTGCAATAGACCAAGAAATTCTTAAAAAGAAGGAAGGCTCATCTTATTTATTTATCTGTGACTATCCAGAATCCAGAAATCTGTATGTCACTAAATATGTTTAATAAGAGGTAGAATGAATGAAAACTTCACAATGAGGAAGGCTATTCTATGAATTATCAGATCAGCTTCCCAATCGTATTTCAGTATTGTCATAATTTGAACTAGAGATTTTGAAATACCAATTTTTCTATAATTTTGTATATCTTTAATTGATTTTGTTTTTCAAGCTTCTAAAGCCAAGGCAAACAAATAAGTAAGGGACAGGGAAGGAAAAAGAAGGACAAAATGAGTCTGCAAGTCATTACAACACATTCTCCTCAAAGCTAAGCAGCATCATTCTTATCCGAACATATTGGAGAAAGACCTGTGGTTGAAAAACCTATGTTTACGTCCCTGTTCTGCCGTTTATGATCTCAGTTTTGTCATTGCCTAATCTGAGTAAAATGGCAGACACATCTGCATTGTAAGACTTCTGAGGAGATCAAATGAAATTATAAAGAAAATATACAAAATGAAATTATTATTACACTATTCTCATATCATGAAGCACTGTATAGTATATTATATACAAAGCCTCTAAAATATTTGAGTCAGTCTTGTTGCTGGTAAGATTCTGATTGCTGACATGGGCTCTAATACGGTGAATTTTATCCTTAATTCCTGTAAACAAGCTTCCATTTTGTTTCCCACTTCTAATGCAGATTTCCATAATAGATCTGGTATCTAGGTCATCCAGGCTTGAGTACTGCTTTACTTGTTTGTCCAGGACAGCAGTGTGAAATGAAGACCATGTCTCTTCCCCTTTCAGCTCTTCTAAATCATGTATGGCCCTTAACCCCAAATTTCTCTGGCTGGGCTCTGATGTTGAATTTCTCTGCTTATTGTTTTCCACTGAAAGAACCCAGAGCATCACATTACGCCTGCATACTGGGATCTCCACTTCTTGCCTACTTCTGAACATTTAGGAGCTATTTACCACCTCCTGCTCTCTTCTACAATCCAAAGCTGGGAATGCCCTCACCACTTGCTCCACTCTGTCTGATCACCACATTTTGCATTCTCCACCAGGGATAGGCCATCTCCTCCACCAGTCAATCCGCAATTTAAGAAACATCATAACTAGAGACCCAGTAACAAGAAGCTAACATTTATTGGTGAATTAATTGTATGTCAGGCACCGTACTGGAAAACTGGGACCACCTGCAATCACATAGTTTTACAATCAGGACTATGATAAAGCTAGAAACTCATAAATAGTTTCATTGCATGCTTCAAGATATTCCTAAAAATAAATTTATTCAAACAATGAACTGCTCAAATAGTCCCCTTGTAAGAACAATAAGTTGCTCACATAATTGAATAATCCTCTTCTCGGGACAATATATTCCTTTATTTAGAGAGGTAAACATTTTATTATTTTTAACATCTAGCACTGGTATCCTAAATAGGGATCACACTGTCCGTGTTAGGCAGAATTCTTTAATAAGACACTTGGTGAAGCAATCATGAAAAGGAAGGTAAGAATTTCTAGGAAACAAAGCCGATCATTAACTGCTTTGAAGGAGACAATGGAGAAACTTTGTTTTGCTTCAGAGAGAGTGGGGACTTGAAGTGGGTAAGACTAAAGAAACGGGCAAAGAAAGGGTTAGGTAGGGGAGATGTTGTTAGTTCTCATCTGGTCCATTCCAATCCATGGAGCCCCATGCGCAGCCCAGAACTGCCGTGTAGGGTTTTCAAGGCTGTGAAACTTTCAGAAGCAGACTGCCAGGCCTATCTTCCTAGATGCCTCTGGGTGGGTTCAAACCACCAACCTTTTGACTAGTAGCTGAGCACTTAACTGTATGTGCCACCCAGTGACTTAAGCAAGAAAATGATGTGAGGCAAAAGCAGCCACTGGACTTCCTTCAGTGATATGTCACAGCTGGAGGATTTTAAAGATGAGTATGTCTAAAATTCAGGTTTGACTCAAGGGTTGCAATGCAACCCTACTTTCTTTCCAATTGTCCATTAAACTTACTCTACGGACAAATGTATTGTATTAGTGGTTTTGTGATTATGCCTCTAATTTGAGAAAGAAGCCAAGTTTCATTTTTGGATTTCACTGTGAGGAACA
This sequence comes from Elephas maximus indicus, assembly GCF_024166365.1. Classification (NCBI taxonomy): domain Eukaryota; kingdom Metazoa; phylum Chordata; class Mammalia; order Proboscidea; family Elephantidae; genus Elephas; species Elephas maximus. The sequence continues at coordinate 51,349,510 of NC_064824.1, read as the reverse complement.
GAGAAAGCAGACACAAAGACAATCACAGCACCATAAGTCCAATAACGAATTGCAGAAATCTTGTGAAGAGCCCTGGACTTCCATAGATTATTCTCTAGGAATTTAAGTTGATCTTTTCTTGACCTTAAGATGCTAGGTGCCCTCAGCTGACATCTGGGTTATATTAAACAATAAAATTTATTATACATCTAATTTCTACCAAATAAATGACAACTGTGTGCACCTACTGGAGTTACTTCCATGACAACAATAGTTAATAAACAGTCTTTTTTGTTAGGACATAAAAATGAAAAAGAAGGCCACAACTACTGTACAAGCAAGTTTAATATTCTTTCTATTGTGAAGAACTCTGTTGAATTTCAAAATGAACTATAATTCAACTCTGCATCTAAAAGTAAAGAATACCATACGAGTAAGTTTTATGGCCTTTGTTACTTTGGAACATTAATTTGTGAGGTTAATCCCTTTCTCTAACCTCTGAACATAACTCTTTCCTGCTACTGAATATACTTAACAATAAGTTGTCTTGAGTAAATATGTTTATTGCATGTAATAATTGCAATGAAAGTAACTTAGCAATGAACTTGCTCTCTGCTGCCATTCCTAAGTTTGAAAGCTCCCATTTGTTAGTGAAAATAACACTGACTTCTACATCAATAGGTCTGGAATCAAGACCAGGCTTTGCTTCTGCCCTACAAGGCCTTATCCAAGTCAACTGACCACGCTGGGCCTCACAGTTTTCAGCTGAGACAATGAAACGACCAACCATCCAGGCTCAAGGCCAAAAACTTGGGACTCTTTGAAGATTCTTCCTTTCTTTTTTCCCCAACATCAGTGAGTCACCAAATCCTGGTGACTCCTCCCCTCAGTATCTTTTTTATCTTTCCAGCTATTGCATTCTCTTCCTAGACCATTGCTTCTCCCCTCAGTTGTCACACGAAGTCAATATGCTGCATTTGTGGAAACATTTTTTTTCTTTAAAATATACCCAACTCATTACAGATGAAAATGAAAATCCAAACTCCACTCCTCCATTCAAACTTTTTGATGGTTCTTCATTGCCTAATGATAAAATCAAAAGGCTCCCCAGGATTTGATTCAGCTTCATCTAATGTTATCTTCTCTTACACTCTCATTTAAACTCTTCAGCAAAACTGAACATCTCAAAGTTCCTTCGGGAAACAAAGCTCCTTCATGGCCTCATCTCTATCACTATGTTGTTATTTTCTTTAGCTGCCTTCTAGTCAGTCCCCAACTCACGGCAACCCCATGAGCCAAAGACCATTGTGATCCATAGGGTTTTCACTGGCTGCCATTCTTCATAGTCTGTGTTAATGTGGACACTCCACTGAAACCTGTTTAGCATCATAGTAACATGCAAGCCTCCAATGACAGATAGGTGATGGTTGCACATGAGATGCATCGGTCAGGAATCAAACTCAGGTTTTCTGCATGGAAGGCAAAATAAAATGTGCCTTCTCTAGACAGTGAGAGTCTTGCCACCACAGATTTAAAAGATAATTAAGCCTTTGTGAACAGAAAAAGGCACCTTCTTCCACTGAGACACAGCCCTTTACTAAGCAGCACAGCATCACAGGCAGAGTACAAGCTGAACTTCAGCTCCCACGAACCCCTCAGCTGAGTATCTTTGTGCAGTGCACACACTGGACAAGTCTGCACGGATATCCTCAGGCTAGAAAACCTTAAGTTCCCCTAACTAGGATGATGATTAATTCTGTTTCCAAAGGTACAGCTGCATCTTTAGATTACGAATTGGGGATGAAATGAATAGGGAACAAAAAGTCAGGCAGGTTATTGCATTTATTTGAACAAGGTCAAGGTGAAGAGTCTACTGTATTTGTACAGAGTAAAATATGAGGGCTTTGTGAGAATATTTTCCCTTTGGCTCAGACAATATTTCCAGTTATTTCTAGCATTGTTAATTACAAAGCCCTATATATCAATATAAATATATATAAAACAATATAAAATATACTAAATAATACTCCATGAAATTGAATATCATGGATTTCTAACACTAAAGAAATCCTAGAGGGAACAACTAGACTTTGTTTTCTTGGCATAGGAACTTAAGTACCGCATGTTTTATATATTTATGCAAATATTTTAAATCCATGAATAAGGAGCAAAATTAAGATTAAAGTCTCATGTGTGACATAAGTGAACAAACCGAAGCACAGACATCATTCCAATCTTACCTACTAAAGTAAAAAAAAATATATATCAAATAGGAATTGCAAGGTTTAAGTGTCACTAAGTTGAGGATCAGTTAAATGATTGTACATATTATGATTTTCTCTTCTTGCATATTTCTTCACATCCAGTTTTAAAAAGAAATACATTATTATTTTTTTTCTCCCCACATTATTTTCCCTTGGAGTACAGCCATTATTATCAATAGTAGCAAATAATTTTGAGGAAAGATTTGTCTGATGTTTCCACATAATTAGACTCAGGTAAGCATTTTTTGTCAAGAATGAGATGTTGTCCTCTTCATAGTGGATCATATCAGAGGCACGTGAAGTCAGTTTGTGCCATTAATAATGTTAACTTTGATTACTAGAATAAGGTGGTATCTGCCATGTTTCTCCACTCTATTTTTCCCTTTTTAATAAATGAATACTTGGTGAGAAGATACTTTGAAATTTTTTTGATTTCCTATTATCATCAAACTTCCATGCACTAGTCATATCATCTACTGATGACTATTTCCTGTAATATACATCTTGTACATATAGTTTTTCAAATATTTGAAGTTCCATCTTCCGGGTACTTTCCTAGAAGTGGAATTCCTGAGTCAAATTGTAAATACATATGAAGTTTGATTAAAAAAAATGTTAAATCCCTCTCCATGAGGTTTGTACCAGTTTGCATCACCACCATAAATGTGTGATAGTTTCTGTTCTCCCTATAGACTTGCAAACAGAAGGTGTTATCATACTTTTAAGTTTTCACCAGTCTGATAGGTGAGAAAAAGTACCTCAGTGTGCTTTTGACTTTAATTTCTCTAATCAGCAATGAAGTGAAACATCTTTTAATGTTTAAAGGTATTTCTGATTTCTTCTTTTTGTGAGTTGTCTGTTCTAGTCTTTTGCCCATTTTTTGTATGGGTGATTTCTTGTTTGTTTTGTTTTTAGCTACCGTATTTTTAGGAGTTCTTTATATCATAGCTATATTAGCTCTTTATCTCTGATATATGTGGTAATTTTTTTTTATCAGTTTGACATTTGTCTTTTCATTTTAGTTACTTTTTGTCATGTAAAGTTTTTTTTCCTTTTAATTTATGTATTCAAAGGTATCAGTATTTCTTTTATTGTATGTGCACTATCTTTACAGTTAGAGAGCATTTCCCTTCATCCTGGGTATAGAGAAATTCAGCTTTTTTTGTTTGTTTCAACATTTTTGTCACTGATTGATGTGTATCTTATTGTTTTGTCTTATGTGAGGCATGGATCTAATTATATCCATTTCCATATGACTAACCAATATCACTTACTAGTGCTGGGACAGTGATTTGAGATGTCACTTTTATCATATATTAAACTTCCATGTATTCTTGGCTTATCTCTATACTTACTATTTCATTCTACTTTTCCATTTGTTTGTCCATGCCCCATATCACACCGTTTTAATTACAGAACTTTATACTATGCTTTAACATATAGTAAGACTAGTTTTCTCATGAAACTTTTCCTAGCTATTCTAGTATTTTTAAAATAACTTTCCCCATATGAGCCCCTCTATTCATCCTGATTCATTTTACTTTTATTGTACTCACCCCAAAAAACAAAAACCAAACCCATTGCTGTCAATTCTGACTTATAGTGACCCTATAGGACTGAGTAGAACTGCCCCACAGGGTTTCCACGGAGCAGTTAGCAGATTCGAACTGCAGACCTTTTTGGTTACCCGCCAAGTTCTTAACCTCTGTGCCACCAGGGCTCCTTTTGTTGTGCATTCCCCCTAAATATTCCAGTATGCTTATCATTCACTAGAGCTCTAGTTTTATTTCAACCTTCTTCTTTAAATGTAAAATTTATATATAGTAAAATACACAAATTTTAAGTTTACATTACCTAAAACCTAAGCTTTGATAAAAGGAGCTCCCTGATGGTACAGTGGTTAAAGTGCTCAGCTGCTAACCAAAAGGTTGTTGATTCAAATTCAACAACTACTCTGTGGAAGAAAAATGTGGCAGTCTCATTCCGTAAAGATAAACAACCTTGGAAACCCTATTGGGCAGTTCTACTCTGTCCTATATGGTCTCTATGAGTTGAAATCAATGTGACAGCAGTGGCGTTGGGTTAAACTTTGATAAATACACACACATGTGTAACCTAAAATCTTATCAAGATATAAAGCATTATCATAACTACAAAAAAATTTCTTCGCAAGCAATTTTTGGTCCCCAGAGTGTCAATCACTGCTGTGCTTTGATTTTTTAAATCATATAATTATTTTGCTGTGGTTATGTACTTGTTTGTATAACACTTCTCTCTCTCTCAGCTACCAGCCAAAATGCTGGTGGCTCAAACACACCCAGAGGTGTTTCAGAAGACAGGCCTGGTAATTTGCTTCTGAAAGGTCACAGCCTTGAAAAACCTACAGAGAAGTTATACTCTGCAACACATGATTTTACCATGAGTTGAAAATGACTCAACGACAACTGACAACAGCATACACACAAACACACACACACAGAGAACCAAAAAACTAGGTAAATGCCTCTTTTTACCTAAAATTCTGAAGAATTATTACTGTGCATTTTCTGAAATTTATTGAATAATTGTAAGTCAAAGCAATCTCCATGTATCAGCTCCTCTCTTCCCACCATTAATACCTCATAAATGCCTTGAGTCTCATTATTATTGCTAAATGTAACATTAAAATATCATGCCTCAGTAACTGCAAGCAATATCAAAATATCAAATACATCTATTCTTAATTTCAATGTACTGTTAGTTAAGAGGAGCCATTACTACTGAAGAATGAGAATCCTAGGTGATAAATACTTCTACCTGCAATAAGATAATTTCCAAATGATTTATTGAAAAATTAAACAATGAATTCTAGCAAAGTGAACAAGCTATTTATCTAAAGTTGCATATTGAAAAGAAACAGTGATATAATCACTCCCAAATAGATTTGGTATCTGTCCAGTAGCCTTTATATGTTGTTGATCTCTATTGTATTGAGCTGCCTAAAACATGTTATATGTTTAATTTTCATTATTAAACATTTCACATATTTATTCTACAAAAAAAAAAGAAAGAAATATCAAGTGTCAGAATAAGGGTTTCTCTTTTAAAACATATTTAAAATATAAGACTAATTAAATAACTAAAAATAGATACTTGTATCACTTTACATGCTAAAGAAATTTTTGATTTTATCTTCAAATAAATTAGGCAAAAGTTATAATTTTTTTATTTAAAAAATAGAAATTACATACATAAACCAAGTATTTCTCTCTTGCTAAAACATTCAAGTTCTGAACTAGACCTGAAAAAAATCTCTTAATTTAGTCTCCGTTATGACTGAATTAATCAACATGCTCTTCTACTTTGTCCTAAATCCAATGGATAAAGTGCAATTAAAAAAAAAAAATTCCATCTGCTTTTCTCTTTTGTTCACACCTGTAACTCCTACCACCACAATGATGGTGTCCTTTGTTAATGCAACCTATGCATGTACTCACACTTGCTGAACCGGTCCTTGCTTTAAGAGACAACCTATGTCCCTTCAATTTCTTTTTCAAAGACAGTTCTACTCTGTGCTATAGGGTAGCTGTGAGTCAAAATTGACTTGACAGCACACAGCAACAACAACAATCCTGAGATATAACCACCTTGGGTAAATATAACCTCTGTTTCCCTATTGTCATTTCTGTTTCATCAGCTTCCAGAAGGGTTAAACTCCTGGTATTGGTGCTGGGATTTTATGCCCTGTACAGTTAACCCAATTTCTTTACAGGAGAATCATGTCCTTAGAGACATCTGGCTCCATGATGAGGGAAGCTGACAGAAGTAGAAAATGACTGCTATCTGGTCTTTGACACACCAAGGAACCAATACCTTTAAGAACCTGGTTTCTTGGCCCCATGAGCAAAGCTCTCTGTGAATATATTTTTATTACTCCCTCACTTAAACTATAACAGAATCTATAGAATCTGGAAGATGCCTTTAATTTTACAGGTAAGGAAACTGTATCATAGGGAAATAACATGACAAGTCTCACAAATAGTTGGTGGCTGTGCTGAGACCAGAATCCAGGTCTCTGAACTCCCTGAATGGTGGATACAGTTATCCACAGCATTTCAAAATTTTTCCAATATGACAAAGTTTGCATTGGCACAACTATGGAGGAACTACCAACTACTATGGAGAAATACTAGGATGAGACCATCATTCTATCAGAGCACTACAGTAGTGTGGTCTCCTGGGAAACAAGAAAGGCCACTTTATACCCTACTTCAATCACTAAAAAACAAAACAAAGAAACAAGAAGCAAAAAAAAATGTGACTTTCTATAATAAAACAAACAAGAGATGTTTTCATCCAGTACAAGAACATTCTTCAGTTTAATGTTGATCTTTGTGCTCCTAAAGAAAATGTTTCTGTGATATGAGGAAGGTTTTCAAGAATAGTGAACAAAGCTAGTGTTTGAAATCTAAATTATTTTTTCCACATGCTGCAGGAAGGAATGAGTTGTGACTGGAATCGATTACTAGAATCCTCAAGTAGAATTCCTTTTCATTTTCCAAAGGAGAGGTTACTGTAGGTGTGATTGTCAAATTATTAAATACTAAGTCACTGTTATCTCAGATCTCAAATGATACGTTACTTTATAATTATGGATTTCAGCTTCAGAGAGCAGCAGCAACCTCAAGTCAACAGTCAAAATAAATACATACCTGTATAAGAAAACAAGTTAAAGTACTTAGTCAAGGAGTTATTCTAATAAAAATCGAAATTGTAATAGATGCTGGCTTTGAACACAGTGTAGGGAACAAGATTGAAAAGTCTCTGTTGGACTTCCTATCACAGGGGCCCATCATGATTCTCATAAGATGAGATTAAATAGATAATCATGGGGCTCAGGCATTAGATTAGACTTCTAGAGTAGCAAATTGGAAGTATATAAGTAAGGATAACTAGTGTAGGCTACTTTCTCTACAATCTTGGGCTGATAAGAGAGAAATAGTGTAACAATCAAAAGAAGATTCGGGGTCAATGGAAGGCATATTTTTTGTATATAGGTCCATTTACCTGTCTATAGGATAGAATCCATGTGAAAATGTTTATAAGTTGCAGAGTCAGCAGAGAAGGAGGATTTGAAGACTGAGGAAGGAAATGAGGTTACTGTCTCATCTCTGTAGTTGATACTAGAACATATAGGGAATTTCTATTCACAGTCTGAGTAAATATCATCCCAGCTGAATGTCAATGCCCTAGGCTGACTATACAACCCCACTAATGAAAGTTGGACCATTATCTCTTTGAATTCACTGGTTTATGTATTTGACCTTTTACTGCTCTGCTCCTTTGCTAAATCTCTATTGTCTTTATTTCCTAGAATCTGATCTCTAACCTATATTGATGTGATATCCTGGTGTGCTACAAACTAAATACCCCCAAAGTCCCATAGTATGTGTCTGTTGGATCCCCCCATCTTAGCTGATATACCTGATCTTTTGCTGTGATACATAACTCCTAGACCTTTAATGCTTAGTTATCATTCTTCACAATTTTGTATCAACTAAGTAGACATAAATTCTGTTCACAGAGAATCTTTTGAAAACATCTTAAAATGTTTCTCTGAAGAGGGCATGTATTATTATTATTTTACTTTCTACTTTAAATACTTCTATGAAGTTTTAATTTATTGCTACTGTTTTCTTCTTCTTTTTTTTAACCACAGACATGTATTACTCTTTGAATCACGAAAACAAAGAAACAATTTTAGTCTTAACGTGACATAATCCTCATGTCACTGGAATGCTAATTCCTTAGCAAGAAATTTTTTTTAAAGAGATATTTTTAAAGCTTTGTATACATAAGGGAATCCTCAGAATCAGCATGGTCCATAAAATTCATGATGCTAACACTGCCAGAAAATTGTCATAACATCGTTTGATGTCATCGAAATCAAGAGGTACATAAGTCAAAATAAAACATATGAAAAATAAAACACAAACTTAAAAATGTTGCTGATTCCTTTTCTTTCCACTGAGTTTCACAATTGTACGCTCCCATCAAACACACTAGACTGATTTCCAAATGTATAGCCAGATGTAATGCCCTCCAGAAATAGTGCTTTTCTCATTTTTATGTTTCAAAATAAGAAGTAAAACATGAGTTATGTGCTAAATAGAGAGTATTTCATCGAAGTTTAAAACTTATTTGTTATTTGACAAACGCTTCCTTAATGGTATTCACAAGCGGTAGGACAAATGATAAGATGCTTTTATAATATATATACATATACACACACATCACCAAAAACCAAACCCACTACTGCTGAGTCAATTCCGACTCACAGCGACCCTAAAAAAAACCCATTGCCCATTGCCCTCGAGTCGATTTGCGACCCTAGAGGACAGAATAAAACTGCCCCACAGAGTTTCCAAGGAGCACCTGGTGGATTCGAACTGCCGACCTCTTGGTTAGCAGCTATAGCACTTAACCACTATGTCACCAGGGTTTCCATATATATATATATATAATATAAAACATGAGTATCTTAGGAAGACAGAAGTAACTCAAATAGCTTAATAAAAATGATAAATAGAAATACATGGAAGGTGTCTGCTATAGCTGCCATTTTAAAGAATTCTAAAAAAGGGAAAATAATTTATTTTGTATTTTCTTCTTAATAAATATATGTAAAAAATGGATAAATATCTATTGAAAGTGGTTATCCTGAAGTTCTACAAACTTACAATGTTAAAAACAAAGAAAAACAAAATAGAACTTTAAAATTTGGATCTTCTTAGTTTAATCTCATTTTAATAAATAAAAGGACAAAATTTAGAGCATTTTTCAAATGGAAAACATTAATATTTCAAACTGATAATTTTTTTTCTCATGGTCAATGAATAGAAAAACAATTAACAAGAAATTTGCTACATATGGAGGAAACAGGATCCTTAAAATCTACATCTCCAATATCTTGTTGAATTTTATTGAATAGAATTCAAAAGCCAATCAATTTTTATATCTAGAAAATGATGGATTCAGAAATATGTCAGGGAAATGACTCTCTAGTGTGCCATAATTCAATATGAATAGGTTTTTAGGTTTTAAGAACATAGGCCCTTCACTCACATCTTAAGCTGTCACAATTCATAGTGACAGCATACTCTGAATCTAGTTAAATATCAAATGTTCCTGGGGATTTTCCAAACCCAAATAGAGTATTAATATTTTAGATGTTACTCTATGTAAGAAACTGTACAAAAAGCTCAAAGAAATATATATATGTGTACATATATATCTGTATACATACATATATGTACACATATGTGTGTGCATATATATGTATACATATAATATACATCAGAAATAGGAAAATAAAGATAACCCATAAGGAATATGCCTAAGTTCACTGTAGAATGAGTTGAAAAATATTAAAATTTGTACAGTAAAACCTTAGAAAGCTGTAACCTGTATAAGGCCGAAACCTGTCAGAAAAGGAAAACTCAAATATTTTCCACTAATAGAGAGTGACAGAAAAGTAATTAGACTGTACCCTGTCAAAAGAAGCAAACTTGGCAAGACCCAGAAACACAGGGTAGTCACATCGAGTTCCTGCTCTCACAGATTCCACTGTAATTTTACACATTTCACATAATTACCAAAATGCATTTAATATTTCCAATATTTAACCAGTTTTCTTAATATAAAGATTTTTAAACTTACTCTGGCTAAAAAATGATAAAACTTTATTTTGCCCTAAATTTTAGGCTATGATACCTAAGGTTATCAGAGCAAAGCTCTAAAGTAGGGAAAAAAAAAAAAAAACCCTACCAAAATGCTCCAGTTTAAAATGTCCTGTAAATTTATGATTTCAGACATTAAAAAAAAAAAAACCTTTTGCTCCCCCAAGCATTCATTACGTAAACATTTGTTTACGCACAAAATTCTCAGCTAAGATTTGGAGATTAAGGAAAAAAAAAAGAATCCTTCACTTTAAGGGTTTTTTTTTTTTTTTTAATTGTGCTTTAAGTGAAAGTTTACAAATCAAGTGTTTCTCATCACTTTAAGGAGTTCTAAAGGGGAGAAATAGAAATAAATTTATTCTTAGAAGAAGAATTCGAAGTTTTAGAAGACTTATCAGTCTTAGAATTATCTAAGGCTTTTCAGTCTTGGAAGAAATATAGATAGATTGCTCCTTAGAAGCTAGGATAGCAAGACTTCATCTTGCTTACTTTGAACACATTATCAGGAAAAATCAGTAGCTAGAAAAGGACATCATGTTTGGTAAAGCAGAGGATCAACAAAAATGAGGAAAACCCTCAGTGAGATGGGTTGACATAATAGGCTCAATAATGGGCTCAAACTTACAAAAAAATGATGGAGATGGGTACAGGACTGGGCAATTTTTCATTGTTATACATAAGGTCATCATGAACTGGAGTCAACTCAACGGCAATTAACAACTGCAAAGGGGGGAATAGAAATATATACTATGGGTTCTGACAGAGGTATGCCCAGAGTACAATGGGGTACAAAGATGATCATTTAACATAGAACATGATAGGCAGAGAATACAGTGAATGAGTATTGACTGGATTAATAAAGACATTTCAGACAGAACAAAACAGATATACAAATACTTAGAAACATAAGAAAACAAGTTTGTTGGAAGGAAAGAGCCAAGAGACAAAGTAAAAAAGGCGAAAGGCGAGATCACAGTGACACACTAGTTTTTTATCCATTGTACTAATAAGGCAGAGGGGTGAGATAACCAGATTTTCACTTTAGAAAGTTTAATCTGGTGGCAGTAAAGATTAGATTGGAAGGAGGCCATAGGTGAGTTTGTGTATGCAAGAATCTTAGCAGTACATGACAGGAATCTAGCTCAAATTAGTTAAGGCACAAGAGGAGAATTTATGTGCTCACAGAACTGCAAAGTCAAGTATAAAAACGATGCAGAGGAGGTATCTGATCTCCTCGTCTAACTTCACAAGGGGGAAGGAGAATCAAGATCAACAGCTCAAAGCTGATTCCTAGGAGGTGGAGGTCAGGTATGCCTCCTCTCTCCAACCTTTTTACCAACTCTGAGACCAGCTAATCCTCTCTCTACTTCTCTGCTGAGTTGGATAATTTGTTGCAATGGCCACACAGACCTCACGGAGGATGCTCAAAATTACAAGCTTTGTTGGGGGAGTACATGGAAACCCTGGTGGTTTAGTGGTTAAGAGCTACAGCTGCTAACTGAAAGGTCGGCAGTTCGAAACCACCAGGTGCTCCTTGGAAACCTTAGGGGCAGTTCTACTCTGTCCTTTAGGGTCGCTATGAGTTGGAATCGACTCAATGGCAACGGGTTTGTTTAATGGGTAACAGGTTACAATTCAGGTTCAGGAACACTCAGGATATAGTTCTTCCATCAGGAAAGCTTCTTCTCAGCTGTGTGCATGGACTCCTCGGCCTCTGCACTGCTCGGCAAGTGTTACAAAGCTCTTTTAACTCTTCCTGAGGCACGTCACTCTGCCAGCAAACCTCCTGCCCAGAGGCACTCAGCTTTCTTGTTTGGTGGGAAGCCCACTGTGCCATCTCCTACTGGTCTCCCCTGCTGCTGTTTATCTTCCACCACTTTTTGCGGTCTTCAATGTTACAGCTTTCTTTCTCTCTGTCTCTCTCTCTCAGTCTCCTGGTTCCAGAACCTTCTTGGCACAGGGATTCCGGGTCCGAAGGATGCGTTTAGCTCCTGCCACTTCTTCCTTGGTGGTGGTGAGAACCTTTCCTCCGGACTCTGAGGTGGCTCATTTTAACCCTACCAAATGGCATAACTGACCAATCCCTTTGTTAGGGTTCCATATACCTTATTTGCATAGTCCCACTCAATCACTGTGTGTAAGTCACAAAGACTATTGCCAGAAGAGCCATTTTAATTAATTAATTGCACCGCATCAAGGAACAGCGAGAGCTTTGCATACTGCCGGATCCAAGTGCTCAAGCAATAAGGTAAAGTGCCTGTCTCCTTGTCTATTTTGTATTCTCCTCTATGTTGACTTCTTTCTCCATGTGTGATTGCAGAATTAGCTATCAGAAATTACTGGCTTATATATACTACCAGCTCAACAATACATCTGAGAAACAGCCCTGATTAATTACTGAGAAACTGCTTTTATTTTTTGGCTTAAGACATTTGCCATCCCTGAATCCATCACTGTGGATAGGGTAACACGTTGCTCTTATGGGTACATCCACACATGCCCACCACTGGAGGAAGGGAGTTCACAGCAATTTCACTCCAATCACATAGACTTACAGAGAGAAAGGATGGTTCCACAATTAATTAACTGGAATGATGCTATTTAAATAATATGGGAGTAAGGATGAAAGGCAAAAACAAAAATAGCACAAGCAGTGTTCACATATTTGATCACTGGTTAGAATGATTTAATAAATCGTTTAATAAATTATGAGAGTTTAAGGGGATGGAAAGTTGGAACTGGACTAAATAAATGCTTCTTGTTGTTGTCAGGTGCCGTCAGGTTGGTTCCGACTCATAGCGTCCCTATGCATAACAGAACAAAACACTGCCTGGTCCTGCACCATCCTCACAATCGTTATTATGCTTGAGCTCATTGTTGCAGCCACTGTGTCAATCCACCTTGTTCAGGGTCTTCCTTTTTTCCGCTGACTCTGTACTCTGCCAAGCTTAATGTCCTTCTCCAGGGACTGATCCCTTCTGACAACATGTCCAAAGTTTGTAAGATGCAGTCTCATCATCTTTGCTTCTAAGGAGCATTCTAGTTGTACTTCCTCCAAGACAGATTTGTTCGTTGTTTTGGCAGTCCATGGTATATTCAATATTCTTCAACACCACAATTCAAGGCATCAATTCTTCTTCGGTCTTCCTTATTCATTGTCCAGCTTTCACATGCATATGATGCGATTGAAAATACCATGGCTTGGGTCAGGCACACCTTATTCTTCAAGGTGACATCTTGCTTTTCAACACTTTAAAGAGGTCCTTTGCAGCAGATTTACCCAATGCAATGCATCTTTTGATTTCTTGACTGCTGCTTCCATGGCTGTTGATTGTGGATCCAAGTAAAATGAAATCCATGGCGACTTCGATTTTTTCTCTGTTTATCATGATACGGCTTATTGGCCCAGTTGTGAGGATTTTTGTTTTCTTTATGTTGAGGTGCAATCCATACTGAAGGCTGTGGTCTTTGCTCTTCATTAGTAAGTGCTTCAAGTCCTCTTCACTTTCAGCAAGCAAGGTTGTGTCATCTGCATAACACAGGTTGTTAATGAGTCTTCCTCCAATCCTGATGGCCCATTCTTTTTTCATATAGTCCAGCTTCTGGAATTATTTGCTCAGCATCCAGATTGAATACCCTGACACATGTCTTTCCTGACTTTAAGCCAATCAGTATCCCCCTGCTCTGTCTGATGATTGTCTGATCTATGTAAAGGTTCCTCATGAGCACAATTAAGTGTTCTGGAATTCCCATTCTTTGCAATGTTATCCATAATTTGTTATGATCCACACGGTCGAATGCCTTTGCATAGTCAATAAACCACAAGTAAACATCCTTCTGGCATTCTCTGCTTTCAGCCAGGATCCATCTGACATCAACAATGATATCCCCGGTTCCACGTCTTCTTCTGAAACTGGCCTGAATTTCCGGCAGTTCCCTCTCCATATACTGCTGCAGCCATTTTTAAATGATCTTCAGCAAAATTTTGCTTGTGTTTGATGTTAATGATATTGTTCTATAATTTCCACATTCAGTTGGATCACCTTTCTTGGGAATAGGCATAAATATGGATCTCTTCCAGTCAGTTGGCCAGGAAGCTGTCTTCCATATTTCTTGGCATAGATGAGTGAGCACCTCCAGCACTGCATCCATTTCTTGAAACATCTCAATTGATATTCCTTCAATTCCTGGAGCCTTTTTTTTCATCAATGCCTTCAGAGCAGCTTGGACTTCTTCCTTTAGTACCATCGGTTCCTGATCATACGCTACCTCTTGAAATGGTTGAACATAGGCTAATTCTTTTTGGTATAACAACTCTGTGTATTCCTTCCATCTTCTTTTGATGCTTCCTGCGTCATTTAATATTTTCCCATAGAATCCTTCACTACTGCAACTGAGGAACTGAGGAAAATAAATGCTTAGGACAAGGAAAATACTGGATAGCATTTGGTAAAGGATTGAGTATTGGCTATAAGAGAGGGAAGAAATTTACAATTCCCTGAGGCCAGAGGCAGATTAACCAGTAAGCAAGGCACACACAGGCTTCATTGTGTTTACTTACTAATCTCTAGTGCACAATTTCACATGGGTGAAAAACAGGTGAAATTGTGCACTACAAAGTAGTAAGCAAGCACAAGTAAGCCCATGTATACCTTGCTTATTGGAAAGTCTGTCCCTGCCTAGGGTTGGCTTTAATAAATGAACTGAATGGTAGCAGTACTCACTGAGAAAGAATCCTATGGTGGATTCACAAGTTGATGGACTATGTAATGATGTCAGTGGAATACCCAATTGAATTATCTAGTAGGCAGGTGGGCTTCAAGAGAGAGAATCAGATAGGTGGGAATTTAAAATAATTTAACTGAATAAAAAATAAAGAAAATTTGCATAGTTAAAAGAGGAAAAAAAACTGAGGAACAGAACAGTTAGGAAGAAGAGACATGACTATTACTCTAACCACTGTCAAATAACAAATTATAACATGCTGAGTAATTTTAGGTAAAAATATGGTAAAATAAACAAATGAATATTTTTGTCTCCTCCATCTTGTTATTTAATTTCACTAACATGATTTTCCCGTACTTTCTTTAAGAAAGGACTTCCTAGCCTTAATTTCAACCACCATTTCCTCTTGGAATGTGCATATCTTAAATTCTCCACATCTGCCTTGTGTCTATGCCTCTTCTTTCTTTCCCACTAAGCAGAATTCACTTCCTCTCCTACCCAATCCCCAATCCCACTTAAATATTTCTTTTTCTACTTTCTCATCTGGTACCTTCTCGATATCTGTTCTTCAAATTTGGATTTGACTTTATAAGTAGGGTTTAAAAATTATATCCACAACCCTGCTTTTTGCTAGCCTGTCTGCATCATTTACTTTCCAACTCAAAGCCATTTGACCACTCCAACCCCCATACAAAGAAAACGGACAACCTTTTCACCTAAATCCATGCTTCTTCATCTTTATAGAAAATGTGACCTTTCTTTCTCTTCAAACCAAGCCTTGAAGATGATCATCAATTAGTACCTCTGTCCTTGGCTTCAACTTTCAACACGAATACCTTAACTTCTGTACCTTTTTAAATCAGAGAATATTTTGAAATTTATTTTATTTCTACTATTGTGGTTAATAAAAAGTATGTACCTAACTGGACAAAAACATGAAAGGAATATGCACAATTCTAAATAATCATTGTAGTATATTTAAGGGATTATATTACTTTTGTATGCAACCTTCTGTCTAATCTACTGGATTATTTCTCCAAGTATGTATACTTGCTTTATTATACACTGCCTTTCAAAAAAAGATGAAAAAGAAGGAAGAAATAGAGGGAGGAGGGGAGAGAGGGAGGAAGGAAGGAAACAAACATTTTAAATGCTTGCTTGATTGCATATCTCCAAAATGCTACCCACCAAAAGATATTTTGTTCCCTTTCAGAGGAAAGGCTTTGGAAAAGTTGTCTCTTGTTGTCTCCACTTCTTCACTTTTCATTCTCTTTTAAGGCCAATTCACTCTTGCTTGTGAACCTAACATTTTACCCAAATTGCTGTTGTCACAAATGACATCCATTTTTCCAACTCAATGGACATTTTTTAGTCTTCATCTTGGTAGACCTCTCACAGGTCACCACTCCTTTCAAGTGGCATTCTTCACCCACCCACTCTGGGATATCCTGTTATCTCTCTAATAATTCCTTTTCAGTTTACCTACCTGGATTGTCTTCCTCTACTCCATCTCTAAATGTTCTTACAACTAACTTTGGATCATCTGCTCTTCTCCTTTTAGACTCCCTCCTTAGGAAATCTCATCCAGGACCATGGATTGAATACCATGTGTATGCTGATGATTGACACATTTATATCAAATCCTAATCTCTCTTTGGGCCCTCAATTTGATATATCCACTTGAATGTCTTACAGGCATCTCAAAATTAACATACCCAAAATTGAACTATCAAATCTGCCACTCTTCTAGTTTTCAACATTTCTAAAAATAATGCTTACATCCATCAACTTATTTAAAGCAAAAACCTCAGAGTCATTTCTAACACTGCTTCACCACATTCCAATTCTGTCAAATCTACTCCTCAAATGTATCTTGAATTCATCTTCTTATTTGTCTTCACAATCCCTTTTTAGTTCAAACTACCATAATGCCCTAATACTAGAGAAATAGCCCCCTGAATTTTTTCTGTCACTGTATTTATTCCCAATTCCAATCCACTTTTCATATACCATTGAAACTTATATTTTAAAAATTACCATATCATTCCCCAGAGTGAAACTATTATATGGCCCTATTACATTTATGTGAAATTCTATTGTTAGTTGCCATGGAGTCCACTCCAACTTATGGTGACCCAATGTACAACAGAATGAAACACTGCCAGGTCAGGTGTCACCTTTAGAATCCTTGATGTGCTCAACTCCATTGTTATGTCCATTGTGTATTTTGAGTGCCTTCCAACCTAGGGGGCTTATGTGCCAGCATTATATTGGACAATATTCTGTTGTGATTAATAAGATTTTCATTGGCTAATTTTCAGATGTAGATTGCCAGGCCTTTCTTCCTAATCTGTCTTCCTAGTCTGGAAGCTCCACTGAAACGTGTCCACTATGGGTAGTAACCCTGCAGGTATTTGAAATACATTGGCATAGTTTCCAACATCATAACAACACACAAGCTATGACAGTATGACAAACTAATAGAAGGATGGTAGTTACATGAAATACAAAATCCTTAATATGGCCCCACATAAAGATTCTGCATAAAAATGGACCCTACCTATCTCTCTAACTACGATGATACTCTCCTGCTAACTTATATGCTTAGGCACATCGGCCTTCATTCAGTTCCTTAAATGTGCCATGATCTTTCTAGCTTCAAGGCATGTTTTTTCCTCAGTCTCGAATTTTATCCTCCATTGTCAACTGACTAGATGTTAGTCATTCTACTGACCTCATATCAAATATATATTCCTTAGGATGGCATAAATATATACTAACCCAAGTATATAGTACTCGGAAAAAAGTAGATTCCTCCAAAAGTTATTCTTTCTCACAGTATCCTTTCTCTTCCTGTATTCCACTATCACAATTTTTAGTTATATGTTCATTTTACAGTTTAATGGTTTAATGTCTGTCATGGATTGAATTGTATCCCCCCAAGATATCTGTCAACTTGGCTAGGTCATGATTCTCAGTATTGTATGATTACCACCCGTTTTGTCATCTGATGTGATTTCCCTATGTGTTGTAAATCCTGTCTCTATGACGTTGATGAGACAGGATTAGTGGCAGTTATGTAAACTCAATCTACAAGATTAATCTACAATTTAAGACAATCTCTTTTGAGATATAAAGGAGAGAAGCAAGTAGAGAGACAGGGGTACCTCATATCACTGAGAAAGAAGAGCCAGGAGCATGCGTCCTTCGGACCCAGGGTCCCTGTGCTGAAAAGATCCTAGACCAGGGAAGACTGATAACAAAGATCTTCCTCTAGAGCCAACAGAGAAAAGAAAGCCTTCCCCTGGAACTGATGCCCTGAATTTGGACTTGTAGCCTACCAGTCTATGAGAGAATAAATTTCTCTTTGTTGAAGCCATCTACTCGTGGTATTTCTGTGATAGAAGAACTAGATAACTAAGACAGTGTCTTTTTTAAATATCTGGTAAGTCTAATGAGGACAGGGCACCTTCTAGATTAATCACATTGTATTACAAACATCTAGCAAACTGTTGGAATTAGTTCAGTATATAAATACAAAAAATTTTATTATAATTTAAAATGTACCTTATACCTTATTACCAAATGTTGGTAGTATTTCTCAATAACTAAAAATTCATAAAATATAAGAAAAAGACCAAAAACAAGGGAAAAAAAAAACTGAGAACACTATCAAAAAATCAAAATACTCAGGGAACTTCAATTACTTGTTTTTTTTTACATGAACATGTCAGAAATTTAAAATACAGAAATATTATCTTGCTCTAGTATAAAAATTAGTAGGATGGGAGATTGACATATTTTCATCCTTCAAGAATATAAAATGTACTAATTTTGTCAATGGAGATGAAAAGATGCACATGATTGGAATTAAAGAAACATAATTACTGTGAGACAATGCCAAATAATATACTTAGGATGTGGGAAAATTTTTGAAAAGTGGGGTTTTCTAAAACTTTTTACTGGAAACAACTTTGTCTAGCAGAACTGGGGAGATGGATTAACACAGACACTATGTAAATGATTGGAGAAGATATCAAGTGTTAACCAGAAAAAAAAAAAAAAAAAGTCCTGTAGATAGGTTACCAGAAAAAAAAAAAAAAAAAAAATCTTTAACAGGGAATAGTGGAAACTGAGTTTTGGTAAGGTGAACCCTAATTTGTAGATTTGGTCAGAAGTCATTAAACTAAGATTCATCCATTGGGTCCTATTCACTGAAATTATACAAAAAAAAAAAGTTTGTACTTATTTGCATACATGCATTTTGCTTGGGAGAAAAGCTTCTTAGCTTTCATTAAATTCTCCACTGAGGTTTATGACCTAAAAAAAGGTCAATAGCAAACACTACAACAAAACCGCACTGCATCCTGAGACTTAATTAAATTGGCTTTTATGAAGGATTTGAGTATTCTCATTTTATCCAGCTGGAAAACTCATTTTCATTCATTTATTGATACTCTTTCTCTTTTCTCTGAACTTGTTCAACCTTCCTCCCTCTTTCTTTCTTAAAAAAAAAAAAAAAAAAACTTAGAAAACAATAATTCTTCCTAATTTTGTTGTTATACCCAAACACACTGACAATTCTGGCTCTATAATCTGGAGTTATGACCTGATCTGATCAATGTTTGTTAAATCATACAGAAAGTATGAAGGGGAAATATAGGCTGACTCATCAAACTCTTCAGTACTATCATCATGGGTACCCCTTGCAGCTTGACAGAGAGACAGTGAGTAAAAGTAAAACTAATTTCCACTTCTTTTAGGCCAATGTAATATATTTATGAATCTCATAAAAATTCATACAGGATTAAGGTATGTACCGATTCAAAGAGGTTAGGTAGTTGAACTATAAGTGATCATGAAAAACTATGGTACTAGAAGAAACTTAAGGTAAAAAAAAATACATGATATCCTTCTAATGTATGACCAGCACTGCTAGGCATGAGTATTTAATAAGCTATGTACTCACACATGGATGAGTGCATTAAAACCAATAGTGCAGTGCTTCAGATATCAGACAGTCAGACTCCTGGGTCAAACAGAAGTTTCTTTGAATCTTGGGTTCTACCAATGAATGACTCAGGGCAACATAATTAACTTTAGCCTCAGATTTTTGTGAGGATTAAATATGCTCAACAAATATTACCAAATGTAATGAGATTTCACACATTGTGTTATACAATATATTTATAGCTACACGTATTATTTTTTTATTTACTTATATACAAATACAGTATTCAGATAAATTCTATAAGTTCTATTTTGTATAAGTTCTATTTCTCTTATAATAAAGACTTGAAAGCCCAGTAACTAGGTCTGTTCTGTGAAACAACATATCACGCTTAGTATATTGTGAATGCCAGATAGAAAGAACCAACTATTAATTGGTATGGGATTATTCCTGCTCTTTTTACAGCCCTTTCTGGAATGATCTTTTGGTTGCTAATTCCATTTTTACCAACTACATGCTATGTCTCCTCTTTGATCTAATTGGAAAGTTACTGAAAATTGCTATTTGTTGCTAAAAAAAAAAAAAGTCCTCTAGCTATTTATTATTTAAATGGAAAAGAGCCAAATTAGTTCTACAGAACTGTAGGGAATAAATCAGGATATTGCTGTAGAGGATACATTGGAAAGTCCTATTTCAGAGCTACATATGCTCCCTTAGTACTACCCAATGGCACCTAATGCATACTATGGTCTATGAAGGAACTTACACTGACTATTTGAAAACATGACTCTTCAGGGCACAGGTGGTAAATAAGTTAATTGAGAGATCAAGGGTTAGGCCAAGGTGGAGGCATCACTAGTTTCAGTTGGAGATTTCTGGTCTCAAGCATTCTTCTCCACAGTTCTGTACTTTTTAATTCAACTCAGTTCTCTTTCTGTCATCTATTCCTGCATTCCTAAATGTAGTTACCTGATCATTATTCATTACATGTATATTTCTTGCATGTCTGCTCTGTGTCAACACTGTAATAAGTCTTACAAATATTGACAATGATAATAACAATAATAACCGTAACTAACACATAATGAGAACTATTTGTATGATGTACTAACTCATCAGTCCTTCTGCAAAGTAAGTAATTCAGTATCCTTGTTTATCTGATGAGGAAAATAAGCCAAAGAGAAAAAGGGAAGATCTCTTCCTTGTAGAAGGAATAATCAAATGGGGACATTTATAATAAAAATGTACAACAAGATTGGGTACAGAAATGACATAAATCAAAGATAATATTAAGGGGAGGGTAACAAAAGGTTCAGCAAACAGGGATAAGCAGGGTGTAGAGATCAGAAAGAAGATGTAACTGATGTTGCTAGAATATATGGCATGACATAAGGAGTAGCAAGCAAGAGACAATGTTGGAAAGTTAGCCAAAAGTTCAATTATACAGGGGTCACACATGCCCTGTTCAGGGGTTTAAACTTCATCTCTGTAGTTATTGAGAAGACAACAGAACCTCTTACTTAGGAAACTGATATTTTTAGATTATAAATATTTCAACATCTCTCTGGTAGCAGTATGAGGAATGGATTTGATGGAAATAACACTGGAAGGAAGGATAACAACTAGGAAACTGTTGAAGTCATACAGCTAAGAGATAATAAAGCCCTAGAACAGGACACATTATCATGAGGTAAAAAAAATGAGGAGGATGCACAAATTTGAGAAATAATTCCTAATGGCTGCTTCTGCACGATGGGGTAGCCTCTTCGTTCTTGATCTTAAAATTATTTCTTAACTCCACCATCCTCTTCCCCTTGGACAAATATGATCCCAAACCTAGAATGTTTAGTAGTTAAATAACTGTGTCCTAATGAGCAGAGATATTTAGTACCATGGCTTTCACTAATAGAAGAAAAAAATACATAAATGATTTTAAAAATTGGATGTGTCTTACAGTAAATAAACACGAAATATAAAAATCATAAATGCTTCAAATCATGCATGACAGAGCTTATAAATAAAACACAAGGTAAAATAAGACATTTAAAAATAAATCTGAATGAAATCTAAATAAAGAAAATTAAAGGAATGGATTTTTTTCTGATACCAAAATTGGGTGCATTTCAAAATTTGGGAAACAAATTATCTCTAGATTTTTCTGACAGCGGAGGTAAAAAATGAAAATGGGTCACCAGATTATAATACCTTGGAAGAGTTACTGATAAATTACAGACACAAATAAAAAGCTATGTGCCATTCATCTGACTTAACTATTCCATTGTGCAAAATAAGAGAATGTAATGAAAAGAAGAGATTCCAGGAAAAATAATAGAATCATTTGCACATACGCTGTGCAAGTTGCAAGTAAGTGTTGTTAACTGAATAACAGACATTGAAAAAAAGATGACAACTACAACTGTGAGGTCCAATAGAAATAAAATACAAGCAGGAAATGTAATTTTAAATTTTCTAATTGTCATATTATAAGAAGTAAAAAGAAATAGATGAAATAATTTAATTATACACTTTATGTAATTCATTATTTCCAGATTATTATGATTTTAATATGTAAATCATTTAAATGATTAATTAGATAATTTGCATTCTTTTTATAACTATGAAGTCTAGGAGCCCTGGTGGCACATCTAAGTATGTATTTCACACTTAGAACACATCTCAGTTTGAACTAGCCACATTTCAAGTGTTCAGTAGACTCATGGGGCCACAGTGGTTATATATTTGAAAGCATAAGTCTAAAATATAGAAAAATTACACTTTTTAAAGAGGAGTGTAATTCCTCAATAAACTATTATTTAGCCACTTAATAAGTACTTGGCTTGCTATGAGTTAGAATCAATTCAACAGCAAAAATGGGTAGTTTATCTCATCCACTCATTTACATTTAATAAGCAGTCATGTATCCATTCATTTAATAAGCAGTGATCAAGCCCTTAACTAAAAAGCAAAGATGTCACTTTAATGACTAAGGTATGCATAATGTAAGCAATGGTCTTTTTAATCGCCTCTATGCCTGTGAAAGCTTGACAATGAAAATGGAAGACTGAAGAATTGATGCATTTAAATTGGGGAGATGGTGAAGAATATTGAACATACCATGGACTGCCAGAAGAACAAAAAAAAAAATCTGGCTTGGAGGAAGTATAACCAATGGCTCCTTAGATTGGAGGATGGCTAGACTTTAGCTCTCTTACTTTGAGTATCATCAGGAAAGACCAATTTCTTGAAAGGGTCATCATGTTCTGTAAAGTAGAGGGTCAGTGAAAACAAGGGAAATGCTCCATGAGATGAATTGACACAATAGATGCAACAATGGGCTCAGTGGATACACCAAGAATTGTGAGGATGGCACAGAACCAGGAAATGTTTCATTCTGTAATACATAAAGTCTCCATGAGTAGGACCTGACTCTTTGGCAAGGACAACAACAAGCTCTTTAAACATGTTTAAAGCTCTGTGTCAACAGAACACTCAGATGAATTAGAAAGGATTTTTCCACCTAATGATTATGAATTAATAGATATCTTCCTTTTATCCAACCATCCATCCATCCATCCATCCATCCATCCATCCATCCATCCATCCATCCATCCATCCATCCATCCATCCATCCATCCATCCACCCACCCACCCACCCACCCACCCACCCATCCATCCATCCATCCATCCATCCATCCATCCATCCATCCATCCATCCATCCATCCATCCTTCCTTCCATCCATTATCTATTCATCCATCTGTCCATACAGGCATCCATTTATTCATTCATCACTTATTCAATGTGCACGTGTGAAACGTGCTGATATCCATGTTAGTCTACAGGGCTAAAACAGCATGAAAAGAAGTAATTACCATATGATGTTTAATAAATGACAAGATAGAGGCTTGTGCAAGCTACTTTCTGCCCATGAAGAGGGCAAAAAAAAAAAAAAAAATGACACTTAAGGTAAGCCTCAAAGGGGATAATGTACTAGCTTGAAACATAAGATAATACGGTACATCTGAGACTATTCATAGTTTCAGGTGGTTGCAGAGAAGAGTACTCAGGGGAAAATAACAAAAAAAAAAAAATGAAGCTTAAAAAAAAAAAGCCATGAAAACTAAATTACTGAAGGATTTTAGGCCTTGCTCAAGATTTTTAAATTTATGGATTTGGATAACTGCAAAAGAAAATCATCTTATTGGTTTAGAAATTTAACTCTGAAAACTCTGTAGAATGTGGATTGCACTGAGATCAAAATGGGGAAAAGAGGATTTTCGGAATATTATAATTGAGAGTCTTAAAAAAGAAACATGCTAACATTATCTTATCATTCAGAAGTTTTTGAAATTGAAATAAGAAGGTCAAGTCAAGAATTCAGTTATCACCCCCTGAAATATACTGTATTTATTTATTCAATGAATATTCATTGTATGCCTACAATGTATAAGGCACTCTTCCAGGCGAAGACTATGGTAAGGATAAGGAAGAAAAAATCTTACATTTTTTGTGGGAACAAATTTGGATTAAATCAGTATATGTAATTAAAAAAAAACAATAATTTCAATTCATGAAAACAATCATAGAGGATAACGTATTGAAGGAGATAATGGAATTGTGGCACTATATAGTTAGGCTGTTTAGAGAAAGACTTTAGAGAAAGTCGATATTTGATCTTAGATTTGATTAATCTACGGAAATTAACCTGGGAATCCCAAAAGATAGACTGCCTCAGAGGAGATTAAAGGGTAACTTCAGAGAGAATGAGCTTGAATGCCCAAAGAACAGTGTGTCTGGATCAAAATGGGCTTGCAGGAGTGTGGTAATTGAGGATGGTCAAAGAGTCCATATTATCAATGGACTAGTTAGTAGGTAAGAAATTTCAATTTTATTTAAATACAAATCAGAATCTAAGAGTCCCTGAGTAGTACAAATGTTTTGTGCTAGACTACTAAACTAAAGGTCGATGGTTCATGGTGTCATGGAGAAAAGGTCTAGTGATCTGCTTCTGAAAGATTACAGCTAAGAAAACCCTGTGAAGCAGTTCTACTCTGACACACATGGGGTCACCATGGGTTGGAATTGACTCATCAGCAATTTTTTTTTTTTTTTTTAAGCGGTAGTAAGGATTTTAGATTTTATTTAAATGCAACCAAAGTCTACTGGGGAGCTTTACTGGGGTATTGAGAGTATCTGACTTGGTATTTATAGTCTTCTTTTGCTATTTGATGGATAATGGATTGCACATAGACAACAGTGAAAACACAGGCAAGGACAGTGACTTGTTCTTGGGTGGCACTTGAGGAGATGCAGAGAAGTGAATAGATTCAGGATATATTATGGAGCTAGGTGAACAGGTTTTTCAATAGTTGGAATTGACAGTGGGGTATAAATAAAACAGAAGTATCAAGAAAGCCTCCTGGAGTTTTCTCCAAAGCACTTAGTGAAGTGTTCTCATTTACTGATGTGGGAGAGACTGCAGGAGGCGTGCAGGAAGGGCTTCTCTGGAAATCAGGAAAGAGAAGGAGCTTCCAAAACTTCAGGTTCGAATGATTTTGAAAGTCATTTCAAAGTAGGAGGAGGTTTTGTGGCAAAAGAAAAATTGTCATTAAAAAAGAAAAGTTACAGAAAATGTGACATGAGACAGTTCATAGAAAAGACAACTCTATTACAACTGGGGATGCCACGTGATAGCTTGACAGTAAGCCTTTCAACTTCGATAAATTGAGAGCTTCCTATTGTGGAATAGTAATAAGTTATTAATCATCCAGATGTTAAATATGATAAGAGAATTGGAAGTTAACAAGGATGAGTATGAAACGTTCACATTTATTTTCTCATCATTTTCTGGTAGGGCTGCTCAAGGCAAAAATGGCCCTGGCTGGTTATGAGTGTTTATAATGAATTCATTATTTTGTATGCCGCCCTCCAAAAAAAAAATGCTTTAAAGAAGTTTTAAGTTTTAGGATATTTTTGACTGCGAGTCAGTGACAGCACCCTAAGAACAAAAGTAAAAATGTAGAAAATATATATTTTCATTATGTGGTACATGAAATCTAGATCAATGGCTCATAAGCCCAATTTCACAGATGTACTGAATAAAAATCTCCTGAATTACATAAGTCTTTAAAATAAAATTTCTTTCCTAAACCCAATCTAAGACCTACTGTAACAAATCATTCAATATTAGTCTCAAAATTCTGTATCTTTATTAATTTCCCTGGTTGCATCTGATGTACAATTAGGTCGAAACCACTGATGGTGGTAGTTTGGGACTACTGATGTATGTCCCCAAGTGCTAAGGAATATAGTCTTAGCCTATTTAGCATATCAAAAGAGACTATACCTAAAACAGAAATGGAGATTTTATTTTATTCATTTATTTATTTTAATAGGATGCCGCAGCAGTGAAAAATGGATGAAACTGTGAGATTAGGGAATAGTTTATAATATCTTTATAGTAAATGCTCGCATTTGGATATTAGCCATTAGTTAGCCACTGTAATATCCAAAGTTCCCTTCAGGCTAGTAATCTATTATTTTCCTAAATGATTTTAATTTACTCTAGGCTCCATGGACCATGACTGAAGAATGAGGGCTCTGAGAGCCATAATCCTAATCTGTGAACAATTTACCTGAAGGGTCTATGTTTAAAAAACAATACCATCTCCATTCATGTTTATATTAATTCAAATGCAGAATTAAGTGCTCAGATACATTTAGAGAAGTATCATTGCCTAAAAAAAAGATCTTTAAGGAGGGCACATGTAGTAAGAAGCTGAAGTTAAAATATAGATATCCTTCAAAGTCTCGTTCAAATACTACCTTACTGGGATTTTCCTGACTGCCCCGATCCAATTCTTTCCTGTGAAAGGCAAGGTTTTTATTTTCTCCACTATTGATGCTCCATTTTCACTTTATACATGTCTGTATTTTTTGGTATTATATATACAGTTACCTATCTGTCTTCTCTAATAGGCAAGCATCAACCTCTCCTACTCTCATGCATACAGTAGGTGTTTTGTAAAAGTATTTTGGATGGATTTAATTAAATCTAAGAGTGAGCAGTATAAGCAGTACAAAAGCTAGAAGGTTACTTTCATCAGTGCAGCTTAGTTGTGAAAATGTAATCGTCAAGAGAAAAACTGTAAACAGTAATAATAAAGTTAGGTGAATCTCTCAGAGTCTTTGAGAGTCAAGGACGAATCACAGCACCAGTGTTCCTCAATAAGAGTCACTCTAACCAAACAGGAAATTAGGTGAATGGAATGCACTAGAAGAAACAAATGAATCTTTTTGGACAGATCTGCTAAACTAGATGGCAATTCTATACATGAAAAGCAAAGAATTCTCAAATACATAAGATTATGGCAAAAAAAAAAATTAGAATTGTCTCCTACCATTATCAGAACACAAATGAAGACAAAGGAAGCCTATGGAAAGAACAGATAACCAAGGGTGCTTTTGCTTTTTTTGTTTTGTTTTTAAAGCATGGTCTAGAGAACAGCATTTAACAGTCTATGATTTTGATTGCCTCTGTACGTTTAAGTTGCAAAATTATCTAAACCCACTCAGAATACATATCTAAAGGGCCCAATCCCATGCCACTCTAAATAAAGTGATGGGGCGATGATATACATGTGTGCCATCGTCACTAAGGTCTTCTCATCAGGATTGCTAATAGGTATGAGGCAGCCTTCAATGTCATGCTTCACAAAGCAGGTAACAGATGTGTTGGTCTCAGAGCTTCCTCTCTAAATTGAATTTCTGTCAAGAAAGCAACAGCGACAAATCAAACAAAGCCTCTATGACATGCCAGGATTTCAAAGTGCACCTAGAGAGAATTATTCTCCCACACTGTCATCAATACACATTCATGCAAGACTTTCTATTGTCTTTATTAACTACCAACAGTACAATTTCATCACTAAGCAGTAATTCAGATTATATTATTAATGGCTGTGCCAACTCTTTGTGGGCTGGTCATGACTCCTTCAGTTAGCCCGCTGAAGTTGGTAATAGCTCTCACAAAGTAATACAAAACATATCATTTATATATACATTATGCAATATGATTATACACACGCACACATACACACACACAAATTCTTATTTTTTTTAAAGTTGATTGTTGTAAAATTGGATTGCATTTTCTTAGAAAAACAAAATTATAAAGATGTTACATTTTCTAGGCTAGCCTCTAAAGCCTCTTTAGTTCACAATATAGCTAAAAAGATGAACAGTCAAATTTTTTATAAAATTATAAAATCTCATGGTCTCCATGAGAAAATTCATTTAAAACAGTGAAGTATCATTTCCTCCATCCTTCCTGCTATACACTTACCAGACCACACTTCCATATCTTTGGTGGAATCATCCCTTTAATCACTACCCCCACTCCCTGGTTACAGCTGCAAGGCCATTTGCTTAGAGATAAAGAAGATAGAGGAAGCCCTGGTGGCACAGTAGTTAAGAGCTCAGCTGCTAACCAAAAAGCCAGCAGCTCAAATCCAACAGTCCCTTCTTGGGAACCCCATGGTGCAGTTCTAGTCTGTCCTATAGGGTCACTATGAGTTGGGATCAACTAGAAAGCAATGGTTTTGTTTTCTTTTTCTTTTTTATGAAGAAAAATTATCATGCATAACTTAAAAAATGAGGCAGGGAATTGACCCAATATGCAAGGGCAATATCTAATAATATGTTCACTGTCAACATATCATTATGGTTACTGAAATAAAAACTTACAGGTATAACAATTTGTAGAAACTTTACTACTGTAGTATTTACATTTCCTTAAGGATTAATTCCCTCATCTGCCAAAAGGGAAAAAAAAAAAAAAGGCTTGCTAGTGGAAATAATTTTACTCATGTGGAAAATATAATTTCTGAGGAGTTCAAGTGGAATACGGCCACTGTTCATATCTCTGGGATTCTTATTCTGAAATTATGAGACTAAGGGCATAATGCATACCTAAACAATTTATTATTCTTTAAAGCCAAGTCTTGATTATTACAAGTCTTAGAAAATTCAAGAAAGAGTTCAGATAAAAGATCCCTTACCCTAGAGTCAAAAGTTCTGTCTTTAGTGTCCAAAAGAAACACACTGCAAAATTAGATTTTAAACATCGTTTGCAGAGTCCCTTTACTCTAATGGCATTAAAATCTCGTTTTATGTCCCTAATAACATTTTATGATGAAGTTATAACTGATTATTTTTGGGCCAATAAAAATCTATCACATACATAAGCAAAAATTACTCCACATAGACATATCTTGCTTAATTCCCAATGTTAAACAACTGTAAAACCCTCACACTAGCTACTTTATCTTAAAACCAAATGGCATAAGAATAAGAAATTGAATTAACAAAACTATTGTGATATTTAGTAATGTATTAAAAAAGGAAAAGCTACCAAATGTCAAGCTTCCTAAAGTTTAAGGTACTCACTCTGTGGTTGTGCTTGATTATAAAGAAAATATAACGTAGCGAACAATTGTCTCTAAAGTCAAGTTTAAATTGTATTTCAAGTAATACGAAACATAAAACAATTATCTGCCATGTATTTTATTCTATTTCTTATACCAAATACAGTTCTTCTTTCTTCTTGCATTCCTTTTTCACAGAAATCCTGTAGTAGATTATTCTTTTATCAAAAAAATTGAAATTTAGATATAACACAAATCTACAAGAGACACTGATGGTGGAACAGAACCAATTTTCTGAATCTAATAGGATGATTATTTTTTATTCGAAGCGACACATGTTAATGGTTAAAAAAATATAGAAGAGTTTATAGTTAAAGCCACAATCTCCTCATCAACCTCCCCACCCTGAGTTCATTTACACAGGAAAAGATGCAGGTGCTTAGAACACTTTCTGATCTTAACTCTCCAAAAAACCCAAACCAAACCCACCGCCACTGAGTCGATTCCGACCCTACAGGACAGGGTAGAACTGCCCCATAGGGGTTCCCAGGAGCAGTTGGTAGATTTGAACTGCTGACCTTTTGGTTAGCAGCCTGAACTCTTAACCACTACACCACCAGGGCTCCTAACTCTCCACAGTTTTAAACAAAGGGCCTTTTTTTTTTTTTTTAACATACATGAACATTTTATTGGAATATCAGACTTTAACCAATGAAATTTTGCTATGCTAGATTGAGATTTTAGATTGAGGTTTAGTTCATTTATATCATACTCCTCTTGCTGATACAGTAATAATATTATCAGTTACTCTATTAGTTGCATTTGTATATTTTTAAATACTATATGCCTAAACTTCTTTTTCTTGTTACATCAATCACATATAGTATATCTTGATATTGCACTTTGTGAAATGAGCATATCAACTCCTTGACCCTTCACCTCCCTCCCCCTTTCATCTTAAAATTTTTACCGTGTCATTTTATTTTTTGTCAAGGTTAATAACACTTATATTTTGTTCTATAATCTCAGCTGGAAAGGTTATATGTTCAGAAGTACCCCTTAGAGCTCCAATCTCACTCCCTAAAAGTGGGGGAAGTTGCAATCTCTTTAAGGGCCCTTGTCCACGCCAATTTTCTGTTCCCACATGGTAGGCATATCCTTAAGGGGAAGACACCTTGTTATATGAATGACATGTTAAAAAATAACCAAATAACTTGAGGATGTTCAGGAAATTATCCTGAAGAAGATGGTTAGAGATTATAAACAGCAAATTACAAGGGCCATCTCTAAATTTCTAAAAGGCATTCCTGTGTAAACAGAATTTCTATATAGAGCCAAGGGAGAAGGATAGCAATGGGATGCTTCATGTCTTGATGGTAAGATACATGTAATAATGGAACCAGTCAAACTTGGAACTCATGGTACTCAAACACAGGCAGAATGTCCACACAGCAAGGACTAAGGGCATGAGGGCAAAGGGCATTCACCAGGAGGGTCATGGAAAGATGATATTAAGGGAAATTTGAATACGTACAAAGAGCATTGAAAGAGTCTAAATCTCTAATTACAAAATAACTATTGAAACATGGTTTTATTTATAATTATCACAAAGTTTACAAAACAGAAAACTAATCATAATACTAATACCTGATATTGATATTACTGGTATTTTAAATACATATTGATCATTAAACAGGAAATAAATTGTACTCCAGTTTGTTTTGTATTTCTGTCTTTATGTTGTCTCCGTGATTAGCTGAGGACTTTGTGTCTTTGGTATGACTAACAAATAAAATAACCGCTGTAAAGGTTTATGCCTCAAGTAAGTACTTGTGTCTCTGGACAATTCATTTAGGGTGCTTTTTGTTGCATGTAATCAAAGTCCCAGACAACACAGCTTTAAGCATAAAAAGGAACTGAAAAGTTCAGATTCTCTGACTTCATATACAGTTCAATCTGAATTCTCATAATGTCATCAGAGGCTTTTTTTTCTGAGTATCACATCCTTCCCTAGATTGGCTTTTCTCTTTGTATCAGAAATAGCTGCAACAGTTCCAGGCTTTACAACCTTGTGCCCTGATGTCCAGAAAAAGAAACACTATATTTTACCATGGCTCCTAGAAAAAAGAGGATGCTTCTCACTCAGAAGACATCAGCAAATATTTGTGGTGTCTCATTGGTCCAAACTGACTCACAGGAGAATGGACTTCACAGTTTCAGCGTCTATACTGGTTAGGTTAACATTACTGTAGTCATAGGTTTATGGACAGAAGTGATATTGTTTTTCAAAGTAGAGTCCGGGTTCCATTACCTTGACAGGAAGATGGGGGTCAGCAAAATGGAAACTGCCCAGGGGTGAAATTGTTTCATTACAAGTGCTTAGTTGCACAGAGTTGGTTTGCACGTGTAACTCTCCTCTGGTTTAAAAGCTGAGACAGAGTAATTCATTTAAGTCCGATAGCTGAGACTTTCAAAATGTGAAGAGTTTCATGTTTAATTACTACTAAGAAGAAGCTATGAGTCCCTGCTTGTGTAGAAAGTCTTCAGCACTAAACAAAAAAAAGCACAGACAGGGAAATCTTTGTCAGACCAAAGTGTTGAAAATCTAAAACAGTGCTAGGGACAGAAAAGATCAGGATAATACCACTAAAGCTGAGTTTAAAGTATTTTATCCAAACAATTCGAAGTGAGCAACAGTTTTTAAAACTTATGAAAATTATGGTTTCTTAGGAATTATCTGTTTCACATGGTTGAGTTCATTTTTTGATATGGATTATTTAATTATGTCTAAAAAAAAAAAAAAGCCCTGAAGGAGAACATGCTGCCTTTCTCCCAAGCTAAGTTTTTAGAAGAAAATGGAAGACAGGTGTTAATGGCATCCAAACTTGAATGCTAAGAATGGCATTTCCAGTCAAGAAGGTATGATAGTGGCCTAAACTAGTAGCTGAGAACAAAAGTCAGGAAAGAGAGAAAAATTCACAAGGTAAGAATAGCTCTGTTTTCCAGAAATAGCAGTCTGTAAGAGGATGTCTTTATTCTCAAGAGGATCAGGCTGAAGAACTACAGTTGAGGAAGGCAGCAACACAGAGCTAACACACGGTTAAAAGTGTAGCCTTCAAGTCAGACTCCTAAGGCTAAATCGTAAAACACTGGCTGTGTCACTTGCAACTTGTGTCATTTGGGGCACGTTGCTTAATCTCTATGACCCAGGCCTCTTAAGGTAAAATGGTGATATTAGTAGTTCCTAGTTTACTGCATTATTGTGAGAATATATGTAATGGCCATAAAACAGTGTTGGACTTCCAGAGGGCATTTGATAAATCTCAGCTAATAATAATATTGCAGAGAACCTGAGAAGTTTATCCTGAGGAAACTGCAGCTGTGCTCTGGAAGGAACAGTGAAAATACTGGAGGAAACTAAGATACCCAGACATTTAGATGCATCATCTGGTTCAAAAAGACCCAACTGCTTACTACCCATGCAGCAGGAAATGGCTGTTCATTTTGAGGCTTAATAGAAATCTTATTGTCTCTCTGTCTCCATCATACTTTCATAGCTAAACTTTGACCCATTGCATCCCTCTTTCCAACTCTATATTTTTCACTTCAGGTGCATGGCAGGAAAAAAAAAAAAAAAAAAAATTGGGTCTCAGCCTCTCATTTTAGGTATCCAGGTAAATACTGACATTGAAGAGTGGTCCAGAGTCAATGAAAGACAGTACGGCCACTATTAGTACGTGATTAAAACCTGTTGCCGATTCTGACTCAGAGCGACCCTATAGGACAGAGTAGAACTGCTCCATAGGGTTTCCAAGGAGCTACTGGTGGATTCAAACTGTTGACCTTTTGTTTAGTGGCTGAGTACTTAACCACTGTGCCACCAAGAATTATTTTGTAATTAATTAAAACTGGCCAGCAATTGGATTGGCAGTGCCCTCCTACAGCAGTCATTCTCAGACTTCTCTGTACATCAAAATCACTTGTGAATCTTCTGTTTAAAAGGACACATGACTAGGATCTCAGGATTCTAATTTCCATAAGACTAGGTAGCTAGATTTAAAATTTTTCATTGGTTGATTCTGATGTACAATTTCAAATAATAGCTGTAGAAGATGCTATCCTACAATGATATTAATAACTGATACATATTGGTAGCTTACCAAATGCCAGGCATTATTCAAAGTCCTTTAAATGAATTAACACATCTAGCTCTCAAAGTAATCCTACAAGTTAGGCTATTATTATTATTCCCATTTCAGATGAGGAAACTGAGCAGAAGGAGGTTAAGTAACTTGCCCAAAGCAGTGCAGCTAATAAGAGGTAGAGATGGGATTGAAACCCAGGATATCTAGCTCCAGAGACCATTTATTACCTCTAAATATTAGAAAGTGACACAAACTATCGAATTCACTCACAAGGAACAAGTGGAGGTAAAGTAAATGAGGGAAAATATCATTGGTTATTACCTCTATGGAGTAAAAAAATCCTGTGCAGTGCTGCAGCAGGAGTTCTTGGGACAGGATGGTGTGCTTCTATCACTCCCTGTCAAGATCAGGACTGATTCACCAAAGACCAGAAATCTGGGGGAAATCAGGCCCTTCAATGAAAATTGTAGAGGAAGAAAAACAGAATATTCAAGTGATGGTTAGCCATGGCCATGATTCTTCAGAAATCAACTGACTATAGCAGACTGGTCAGCTTTGAAGGCCACCTAGTCTCTCTCAAACAGAGTTTCCAGAGAGACACAATTGAAGGACATAGACTTGGATACTCCCTAGCCTGAGTATCCTGGGTTCTATTTAATAAGAATGAGAAACAGATCAGCCAGAAATATTAGCACTGCCTAAGGTGGTCCAGTGGTTAAGAGCTATTGAGTGCTATGGCTGCTGACCAAAAGATCAGCCAGAAATATTAGCACCACTTAAGGTGGTTCAGTGGCTTAGAATGTCGGCAGTTCATATCCACCAGTTCAAATCCTTGGAAACCCTATGGAACAGTTGTATTCTGTCCTATAGGTTTGCTATGAGTTGGAATCAACTTGATGGCAATAGGTTTTGTTTTTGTTTTTAAGGTTGTAGGAAAGAAGATGGAGTGAATCATATCGATATACACATGTAATATTGATGCCCATCTGACTCTGCATACAAAAATGGCAAGTCTTTATAAGATATTTTCAAATAAAAGTATTTGCTGTTATTGTTCAGAAATAAAAACCAGAGATATTTGTATTCCTATCCTGATCTGGAGCAAAACACATTTATGCCTTTTTTTTTTTTTTTTTTGCGAAACAACAAACACACACAAAATGATATATACTCTGGTCAAAAGGTTTTCAGGCATGTTGACTTCTACTTCTTTACTTATGTTAATTAATGCTTGCCAATAACTCTTTTACCCCAAAAATGGAACTTACAGCCAATTTAAACAACTGTTAACAAATTGCAATTTTCATTATTATGAATGTGAGTTATTAATGAGAATTTTTAATTTCTGTATCTCTAAAATATTGAAACCAGTTCTTGGCAACAAAGATATTTTACCATTTTACTCAAGCTACAACTAAATCCTTAGTATACCAAAAATAACAACGTTCAAAATTTTAGGCTTTTCCTTCTACACTGTCCCTTTAAATAACTTAAAAATGTATTTCTGAACGTTTTATGTATTTGACATAAGAAATGGAAATTATTTATTAGAAACCTTTATAAGGATAGACCTACATGCTGGCTAAGAAATACAATAAAAAATAAATAAATTTTATAGAGATAAATGTAAAATCTTACGCCATGTTCACTCACATAGACAAACACAAAGGCAAAATGATTTATTTCATACTGTTGTCAAGTATAAACAAATGTGTCCACTACATAACTGGTGATGGGCAGATTAAAAGTTTAAAAGAGTAAAGCTATATCATTGGTCATTGAACTCCTGTGAATATAAATGTAATCTAAATAAATTCAACCAGCTTCATGACACCATGTCACATTCTAAAAAACCATCAATTCAATTTCCTAACATTAGGCACTGAAATTGATAACATAGTGTGGTTAGTTTCATATCACACAGCAAAAGATAGCTTTCTGCATTTCTATTCCAGTAACCAAATATCTCCAAACTCATCTGTCACTCTCCACTAAATTTCACCCAACAACCACGCTTGTCTTGCTTCCAACTGCAGCTCTCCCAGATTTATCTTTTCTAATGAAGAGTAGTTGTCTAGTCTTTAAAATCTAAATCAATGTAATGTCTCAATCCATTACTCTGCTCAGGACAACAAAAGTCGGTGAGCCAAGAAGGCAAGTGGTGTGTGTATGTGTATGAATATTTGTTATTTTCCCCACTGCATAAGTAAGGAAATGCATCTTTCCTTATCATATTGAGAAAGTCTCACTAAACCATGTATCCTTGTCCATTCCTCTCAACCATTTCTCCAGTGTTTGCCACTGATTAAAAGATTCTGAAAATCAGAAGACATCTTGAATCCAGAGAGAATGTTTTAGGATGCTGAGGTTGCCAGACCCACACTGTCCAATACGATAAGAAGATGTGGCTACTGAGCATTGAAATACGGCTACTACAAATTGGGATATGCTGTAAGTGTACAATACACAACAGATTGAAGATTTAGTATGAAAAAAGAATGTAAAACATCTTATTAAACATGTTTTTTATTAAGTGTTGAAATGATCATATTACTGATATATTGGGTAAATTTAAAATTATTAAAATTAGTCTCACCTGTTTCTTTTCACTTGTTTCAACCATCTGCTAGTAAATAATTTAAAAAATCACACTGTGGCTTGCCTTTGGGGCTCACTTTAGATTACTATTGGACAGCTATGAGACAATTTCTATTTTCAGACTTCAGAGGCTGCAATACGAACAGCAGCACTTGTCACATTTGAACAAGTTAATGAGAAGTAACCAAACTGAAGGTTTTCTGCAGAGCATACGGTCATAGACAAAGCAGAGCTGGACTTTGCTTCCTCTGTAATTCTTAAACCTGGTAGCATTTTTATTAAAAGTAACTTGTTTCATTTCTTAGGAAAGCATTTTCTAGTCAATTTTAAAAAAATACAACATTTTCCATCTGTGCTATAATCATATTTGGTTCTTTTTAACGCAGCAGGTTAATCACACACTGTTGAGATTTTACAAAGAGCCACATACTTATTTTCACCTTTTAACTGTTTTAAGAGACATACTCTCTTCAGTGGGGCATACAGAAAAGCTTAACTCTGATTCTAGCAACAATTGGTTGGGTCAACAGCTGTAATCACAGTAGACATCAAGTTTTTGAGCCTTGACTTGCCAGGCAAGGGGGATTGCTCTACATGAAGGAGGTAATTTCATGCTTGAATAACCCTGCACTATTAAATCAGAAAATTGAGTTACGGTCCTCTCACATCACGGACCGTGCTGCAAGCAAGCCTGTCTCTAAGGAGCACTGGAGGGAATTTCACCGAGAACAAGACCCTGAAAAGAAATATACACAAGAAGAACACCAAATGACGTGTCTTTTATGATCTAATACTTTAGCCTAAAAATTGTTTAATTTTCATGCTTTTTACAGTTTGTAAAGCCACTCGTATTTTACATATTAAAACAAATGAGAGAAAAATTCAAGCAACAGTGTTAAAATAAAAATGTGGATCGTTTTCTATTTTGTTTTTTTCCTATGAGGTGAGTCCATTTTTACTGATATTGATTGAACAGCTTCAGTTATCACTAAACTACCAACCACCCCTGGATTAGTAACAGTGCGCAACTAGTGATGCAATATTTATTGAGATTGAAACTGACAATGCTCTTATGCTTACATTTCAACCCAGTCTTTATTTTCTAAATTGATTTCTCAGTTTTATCCACATTTTTAGTTATTTATGTCCTATTCATAATTAAGAAAGTCTGCAGGCTCTCTGTATGTGTTATTATTTGAAAGTTCAGAAAGTATAATTATAAAAATAACAGTAAGAAAACAATAATCCTAGTTCTAAATGCTTCCCTTACATCACATCATTGAAAACTTTTAATTCTATGAGGTTGTTGTCTGACACCAGCAATGATATCCCTGGTTGAACAGCCTCTTCTAAATCTAAATTCTGTGCTGTCGAGTTCCTTCCGACTCACAGCAACCCTATGCACAACAGAACGAAACACTGCCCGGTCCTGCCCCATTCTCACAATTGTTGTTATACTTGAGCCCATTGTTGCAGTCACTATGTCAATCCATCTAGCTGAGGTTTTTCCTCTTTTTCACTGACCCTAACTTTACCTTGATGTCCTTCTCCAGGGACTGATCCCTCCTGATAACATGTCCAAAGTATGTAAGACGCAGTCTTGCCTTCCTTGCTTCTAAGGAGCCTTCCGGATATACTTCTTCCAAAACAGAATTGCTCATTCTTTTGGCAGTCCATAGTATATTCAATATTCTTTGCCAACACCAAAATTTAAAGGTGTCAATTCTTCCTTGGTCTTCCGTATTCATTGTCTAGCTTTGGCATGCATATGAGGCGATTGAAAATACCATGGCTTGGATCAGGTGAACCTTAGTACTGAAGGTGACATCTTTGCTTTTCAGCACTTTAAAGAGGCCTTTTGCAGCAAATTTGCCCAATGCAATGAGTAATTTCATTTCTTGACTGCTGCTTCCATCAGTGTTGATTGTGGATCCAAGTAAAATGAAATCCTTGACAACTTCAATCTTTTCACTTTTATCATGATGTAGCTTATTGGTCAAGTTGTGAGGATTTTTGTTTTCTTTACGTTGAGGTGTAATCCATACTGATCTTTGATCTTCATCTGTAAGTGTTTCAAGTCGTCTTCACTTTAGCAAGCAAGGTTGTGTCAACTGCACAATGCAGGATGTTAATCAGTCTTTCTCCAATGCTGATGTCCCATTCTTCTTCATACATTCCAGCTTCTCGGATTATTTGCTCAGCATACAGATCGAATAGGTATGGTGAAAGGATACAACCCTGACACATGTCTTTCCTGACTTTAAACCAGGCAGTATTCCCTTTTTCTGTTCGAAAGACTTCCTCTTGATCCATGGACAGATTCTTCCTGAGCACAATTAAGTGTTTCTGAATTCCCATTCCCCACAATGTTATCCATAATTTGTTATGATCCACACAATTGAATGCCTTTGCATAGTCGATAAAACACAGGTAAACATCCTTCTGGTATTCTCTGCTTTCAGCCAGGATCCATCTGACATCAGCAATGATATCCCTGGTTGGACATCTTTTTCTAAATCCAGCTTGAACTTCTGACAGTTCCCTGTTGATGTACTGCTGCAGATGCTTTTGAAAGATCTGCAAAATTTTGATTGCGTGTGATATTAATGATATTGTTGCATAATTTCCACATTTGGTTGCATCACCTTTCTTGGAAATAGGCATAAATATGGATCTCTTCCAATCAGTTGGCCAGGTGGCTGTCTTCCAAATTTCTTGGCATAGACGAGTGAGCATTTCCAGCACTGCATCTGTTTGTTGAAACATCTCAATTGGTATTCTTTCAATTCCTGAAGCCTTGTTCTTCACCAATGCCTTCAATGCAGCTTGGAATTCTTCCTTTGGTACCAGCAGTTCCTGATCATATGTTACCTCCTGAAATTGTTGAACGTTGACCAATTTTTTTTTTTTTTTGGTATAGTGACTCGGTGTATTCCTTCCATCTTCTTTTGATGCTTGCTGTGTTGTTTAATATTTTCCGTGTAGAATGCTTCAGTATTGCAACTCGAGGCTTGAATTTTTTCTTCAGTTCTTTCAGCTTGAGAAATGCTGTGTGTGTTCTTTCTTTTTGGTTTTCTATCTCCAGGTGTTTGTACATGTCGTCATAGTACTTTACTCTGTCTTCTTGAGCTGCCCTTTGAAATCTTCTGTTCAACTCTTTTACTTCCTTTTGCTTTAGCTACTCGACTTTCAAGAGCAAATTTCAGAGTCTCTTCTGACATCCATTTAGGTCTTTTCTTTCTCTCCTGTCTTTTTAATAACCTCTTGCTTTCTTCATGTATGATGTCCTTGATGTCATTCCACAACCCATGTGGTCTTTGGTCATCAGTGTTCAACGCGTCAATTCTATTCTCAAGATGGTCTCTAAATTTGGGTGGGATATACTCAAGGTTGTACTTTGGCTCTCGTTGACTTGTTCTAATTTTCTTCAGTTTCAGCCTGAACTTACATATGAGCAACTGATGGCCTGATCTGCAGTTAGCCCCTGGCCTTGTTCTGACTGATGATATTGAGTTTTTCCATCATCTCATTCCACCAAAGAAAAAACAAAACCTGTTGCCGCTGAATTCCTTCCAACTCATAGCGACACTCTAGTACAGAGTAGAAGTGCCCCACAGGGTTTCCAAGAAGTGCTTGGTAGCTTTGAACTGCCAGTCTTTTGGTTAGTAGCCATAGCTCTTAACCACTATGCCACGAGGGTTTCCTCTCTTTCCACAGATGTAGTCAATTTGATTCTTGTGCATTTCATCTCGTGAGGTCCATGTGTATACCATAAAACAAACAAACAAACAAACCCATTGCCATTGAGTCAATTCTGACTCATAGTGACCCTGTGGTTGCCGTTTACTTTGGTGGTAAAAAGTATTTGCAATGAAAATGTCCTTGGACTTGCAAAATTCAATCATGCAATTTCCTGCATCATTTCTATCACCAAGGCCATATTTTCCAACTACCTGTCCTTCTTTGTTTCCAACTTTTGCATTCTAATCACCAGTATTAATCAGTGCATACTTATTGCATGTTCAATCAATTTCAGACTATGGAAGTTGGTAAAATTTTCCATTTCTTCATCTTTGACCTTAGTGGTTGGTGCGTAAATTTGAATAACAGTCATATTAACTGGTCTTCCTTGTAGGCGTATGGACATTATTCTATCACTGATGATGCTGTACTTCAGGATAGATCTTGAAATGTTCTTTTTGACAATGAATGCAATGTCATTCCCCTTCAAGTTGTCATTCCTGACATAGTAGACCATATGATTTTCTGATTCAAAATGACCAATCTTGTCCACTTCAGCTCACTAATGCCTAGGATATTGATCTTTACTCATTCCATTTCATTTTTGATGATTTCCAATTTTTCCTAAATTCATACTTTGTATATCCCAAGTTCCGATTATTAATGGATGTTTGCAGCTGTTTCTTCTCATTTTGAGTCATGTCACATCAGCAGATGAAGGTCCAGAAAGCTTGACTCTATCCACTTCATTAAGGTCGACTCTGCTTTGAGGAGGCAGCACTTGCCCAGTCATATTTTGAGTGCCTTCCAACCTGAGGGGCTCATCTTCTGGCACTATATCAGACAATGTCCCACTGCTATTCATAGTGTTTTTACTGGCTAATTCTTTTCAGAAGTAGACCGCCGGGTCCCTCTTCCTAGTCTTAGTCTGGAAGCTCAGCTGAAATCTGTCCACCATGGGTGACCCTGCTGATATTTGAATACCGGTGGCATAGCTTCCAGTATCACAGCAACACACAAGCCCCCCACAGTACGACAAACTGACAGATGCATGGGGGTTCTATTCGGTAGGATTCTGAAATCTGTTTTTTTAATTAGAAAGTGAGGCTCATAAAGTTTAAATAATTGTTTCTAGCCTATTACAATTAATAAGTGGTGGAACCAAACCGAAACCAAACCAAACCCAGTGCTGTCGAGTCGATTCCAACTCATAGCGACCCTGCAGGACAGATTAGAACTGCCCCATAGAGTTTCCAAAGAGTGCCTGGTGGATTTGAACTGCCAAACCTTTGGTTAGCAGCCGTAGCACTTAACCACTATGCCACCAGGGTTTCCGTGGTGGAAGCAGGGGCTTAAAAAATATTTTTGAACTACAGCCATGTGCCTAAAAATGAAATGACATATTTTGAGCATTAGATAGTGTTTTGCATTTTAAAAGAATAAAATAATATATACTTTCTTTCCCTATGGTGATTTTTGTTTCCAGCACAATGTTAATCAAAATAGGAAAAGCTACATCTTACTCCATTTGTTATGTACAAGTACAAATGAAATATTCACCAGTCCAACTTAGAAACAGTCTGCTGTTTATCAAATATTCTTTGCTGCTAGCAGATTAATATGCTTATCTTTTTCTGCCTTTACATTAATAAACACTAATTAGTTTACATGCAAAGGTTCAGCTGGGCTCACAAGCAGCATCTTTTTATGTTTTGTTTTCCCCAGCTGGCAGTCTGCCTAGTAATGAATTTTATTTTTATTCAACATGGATACACTTTAAAACTGTAATTTATAATAACTTTTAATAGACCTAATTAAAAAAATCTTAAGACAGTGAATCTCTGCAGCATACACATTTATTTTGTTTGCCTAGTCACCGTTCCCTTCTTCAGGAACAATAACCAATCATTACATGGGGATTGTCAGCATCTCTTACTCCATCTGTATTTGACAAGTGGGGACTCCCATGATTCTAAGCTCTTGGTCATTGGTATGTGTGGTACAGTGTTCATCCGACTGAGTTCCTTACCTATGATATAAGAAGACAATTTTGGAGGCCACGCTTTCCACAATTTGGGGAAATTTGTACTGCAGTGACAGAAAATGATGCTAATGTAGAGTGAAAAGCAGAAATGAGAGACAAACAAAAAGATGTTTGATTCCCAGCTGCATCACTTTTGGCTTAATTATTCTGGGAAATAACCAAAGAAATCCTTCCCACCAACCCTAATAGAAAATGATTACTTACCCCTTTTTAGTGAACTGGTATGAGTTGGGTTTCTGTCACCTATAGTCAAAAGAACCCTAATAAAAAAGTCCCATAAAAACAGAAAAGATTCTCATTTTATTTCAAACTGTAATATAAACAAAATGCCATTTTTAATATATTAATATATAGAAAATTAGTTGCACTTCTTTGTTTCATCCCCAGTTTTTAATTTATAAGTGTGATCTCACGTGGTTTTTCAAAGCTCCACCCAGTTTTAAATTTGTATGTCTAGTGTCCTTCAATAAGATCAATGGTTCATATATTGTAGTAGTTGTGTGATAGATTACCTAAGTTTATAAGCTTATGAGCTTATAAATGCACCATCAGTCTGACTAGACCAAACCTACATAGACAAAATAAGGAGATGCGTAAAATCACCACCAGGTAAGCAGTGGTATGTTAGCATGTTTGCTCTTGGTCAGTGCCCTCAGAGTTTATTCAACCAAGGATTTCTAAACATGTCGGGAATTTTTCTTTTCTATTTCTCCCTTCTTTGTTTACTCATCTATTCCATTTTCTTTTAAGAAGTTTCTGGAGAATGATTAAAAGTTACTGAAATTATATTAAACCAAAACCAAACCAAGCTCATTGCCATCGAGTAAATTCCAACTCATGGTGACCCTATAGGACAGAGTAGAACTACCCCATAGGGTTTACAAGGAACACCTGGTGGATTCAAACTGCAGACCTTTTGGTTAGCAGCCATAGGTCTTAACCACTATGCCACCAGGGTCTTTGAAATTATATTAGAAATAATCATTATGTGAATAATTTAAATTCAGATGTGTTTGATACAAAGCACCAGGTTCAAGAGTTTTACTATGTCTTGATTAAGCAGCATGGATTGGTAATCCAGAATTCACTCTTCTTCACACAATCATGAGAGTTTTCTGCAGTGTAATAAACTTACCAATTCTGACTGCTGCTATAAAATGAAAATAATGCAAGACTCTTTTGGTGGAATTTCATATTCATACTAGACTAAGTCTCTTTTGTTCTTGTTATTTTATCATGCCTCCAACTACTATTCAGGCTGATGATGGTGGCTAATGTGAAAGTTGTTTCCCAATATACAGTTGGAGCTCTTAACCACTATGCCACAATGGGTTCTAAGAAGATTAAATAGAAAATGCATATACAATATCTAGCATAGCACTTAAAAAAAAAATTTTTTTTTTTTTTAGCACTTAACATTCATTAAAACCAAAAGCCAAACCCACTGAGATTTATTAAGACCCCTCCAAATATTATTCAGTATTTCACTGATGTAAATCAGAATGGACTCAATGGCATTTTTTTTTTTTTTTATCACTATTACAACTATTGTTTTCAGGTTCCCAGACTAACAGAGCTTCTGACAGGAGTGATAAATGATTATCAATAATATATGAAGAAAAAAAAACTGGAAATTTTCTTAAGAAATTTGACATTCATACCATTAACTTAGGCACTAAGGAACTGACTAAAATGGTGAAATACTGTTATAATATTAAGTATTTGTGATTTTTTGAAGTAAGAAAAAGATCATTGTTGACAATCTCTAAGAAACATATTTAACTTGCAATCACCCAGGATAAAAATAAAATATAAATTACTTCTACTTGACTTTTTATGAAGTCCAGTAACTACTTACAGTGAGTAGGAAAAAAAAGGGCTGTATAGTTAAAACTTAAAAGGGTATATTTCATGTTGTAAAAATCTACCAAACTTGCTGGTTTTTAAAAAGCAAAATGGCATTGTTTTTCTTCAAGTTTAAACTATGCCTTCAGTAAAAGTACATATTCACTTATAATCAAGTGATAAAACCTAAAATTGTTATTTTACTGAAGTACTTACCAAAGAAGAAATGTTAATGTAAATGGAAAAAAAGCTACAAATGAGTATTATTTAAATGTCTTATGAGGTGCAAAGTCTGAGAGTGTTTTATCTTCAAGAATAAAATATTT
The DNA here is from genome assembly GCF_024166365.1 of Elephas maximus indicus. Classification (NCBI taxonomy): domain Eukaryota; kingdom Metazoa; phylum Chordata; class Mammalia; order Proboscidea; family Elephantidae; genus Elephas; species Elephas maximus. The sequence goes on along the minus strand of NC_064824.1, from coordinate 51,305,750 downwards.
TTTCTTTTAAGGAGTATATTCTTATTATGTTACTTTTCTTCTGGATTCTGACCTGATTTCTGAAATCTTTTCCCCAATTAAATAATTTATTGTCAACATGCCCTTCAAAATAATAAAAATAACTAAATGTATAACAATAAAGGATTAATCAAATATAAAAGAGTATGTCCTTGGAACACTAGTTTTATCATTAAAATGCTTATGCAAATCTACAGTTCTTGACATTGAAAGATAGCCATGAAATTAATTAAACAGAGCAGAAAAAAAAATCATAAAATCTACTCATCCAAAGTAACGAGATAGATGAATCAACTCATGCCAGTGAGATATACAAATAGAAAAATAACCATATAAAGATATTAGTTTAGAAAAAGAAGTTTTTAAAATTATGTATAGCCAATTTGTAACTACACTTATTTTGGTAATTTTTAGAATATTTATTATTAGTGTTCTGATTTTTTAAAGAATTTTTCCAAAATGAACTTATTACATTTATAATTAGAAGGCAAAAAAAAAAAAAAAAAAAAACCTATTTCTTTCAGCAAATATATGTAAGTACAGAAGTGTGTGCCTTTCATTGAGAAATAATGAATAGAGATATTCAAAAGCAATATATACACTGATTTTTTAAATAAGTGGTTTGAGAGGCGGGGCCAAGATGGCTGACTAGGTAGGTAGAAGCTACCTCGGTTGGATCCCTTTTGCAAAAAAGACTCGGAGAAACAAGTGAATCGATCACATACATGACAATCTACAAACCCTGGCCATCAAACACAGATCTAAAGAGTTGACCTGAGTGACAGAGACTGAGAACGGTCAACCATCACGGGGAAGCAGCGACTGTTTTCGGAATCTGGAGCCAGCGTCCCAGTCAGGAAAACCTTGGCGCTGGGCTTTGGACTGGGCAAAGGGGAGCTGAGCACAGCATCCTGAGACGGTGTGAACACGGGGCGCAGCCCTAGCCCCCTGAACTGACCCTAGGGGAAGCCCAGCCAGTGCACGCAGGCAGTGCAGCGACGCGGCTGACAGGAGGAGAAGTCACTAGGAGGCAGCGACTGGTTTTGGAGCCTGGAGTGCAGCGTCCCAGCCAGGGAACATTGGCTCTGGGCTTTGGACTGGGAGTGGAGGAACTGACCATGGCTTCTGAGACAGCACAAGCACAGGATGCGGGCCTGACACTTGGGGGCAATCTCTACCCAGCCAGTGCACACAGTCAACACGCACCTCGGGAATCTCAGATAAAAAAGTCATCCCAAGCAAGATAAGTAACTTTGTCTATATTCCTGGGTGCTACTCTCTCCTACTTATCTGAACCCTCCCCTCCCCTTCCCAGGCGGCTTCATTAACATTGGGATTTCCTGAGCCTTTTTTGGTCTTTTCCTAACCCATTCTCCTGGCCTGAGAGAAGCAACTACAAAAAACCCAGGGACCAAAAATCCTTCCCTAATTGGACTGAAAACACAGAACCAGCTCCAGCCAAACATTATGTGATCCACAGTCTTGGGCTTTAATCCCTACAGGGAACAAGGTGGGTATTATAATGCAAAGGCAATTCTGATAGGGATCTGACTGTAATTGTTTTAGCAGATTATTGGAAAGACAAGTTTCCCAGGTCTGATATCTCTGCATATTCAACAGAGCCCTCACTGACCCACAACAGGGAACTGAGGGCTGAAGCTCCCCCCAGACCACCTAGCCTCCTGCCTTAGGGGTCTAAGGAGGGTGACAACTACCAATCTGTAGAGGTACTTGCATTGGGGGCCTAAGGTACAGCTGCAGAGCCCACCCACCAAAATGCTTTAGGAATAGAGACACATGTACCTCACTGACACTTGGGGGAAGCCTGTGAGCAGCCTGCCCCAACCCCCCCCCCCCGGAGTGTGAAACCCTGCTACTACTAGAGTCTGGTGCACACAACTATCACCACTGCTTCTCTAGGTGGATAGGTGACAGTCTCCACCACACACTTGATGACCCAAAATCAGATTCTACTCAAGAATAGTGAATGGACTCTTAGGCTTATATATCTGGTAACAGCCCAAACCAGCTGGTAATAGGACATAAGTGATTCAAGGGCTACAACAATCAAGACAGCGCTATCTAGTAGCCCATCTACATATACTGAAAGAAAACAAAACAAGATAAGACTCAGTGAGCAAATACAGAATAAATCACTACAATATCTTAGTGATGGCTCGGAGACAGCGGTCGATATCAAACCACATAAAGAAGCAGACCATGACTGCTTCTACAACTCGCCAAACTAAAGAATCAAAATCATTGCCAAATGAAGATACAATCCTGGAATTTCCAGATGCAGAATATAAAAAACTAATTTACAGAATGCTTCAAGACATCAGGGATGACCTCAGAAATGAAATAAGGCAATCTACAGAAAAAGCCAAGGTACACACTGATAAAGCAGTTGAAGAACTCAAAAAGATTATGCAAGAACATAGCGGAAAAATTAATAAGCTGCAAGAATCTATAGACAGACAGCATTCAGAAATCCAAAAGATTAACAGTAAAATTACAGAATTAGACAACTCAATAGGAAGTCAGAGGAGCAGACTCGAGCAATTGGAATGCAGGGCGGGGGATTTGGAGGACAAGGGAATTGACACCAATATAGCTGAAAAAAATCAGATAAAAGAATTAAAAGAAATGAAGAAACCCTAAGAATCATGTGGGACTCCATCAAGAAGAATAATGTGTGTGTGATTGGAGTCCCAGAACAGGGAGGGATAACAGAAAATACAGAGAGAATAGTTGAAGATCTGTTGGCAGAAAACGTCCCTGACATCATGAAAGATGAAAGGATATCTATCCAAGATGCTTATTGAACCCCATTTAAGATTGATCCAAAAAGAAAATCACCAAGACATATTATCATCAAACTTGCCAAAACCAAAGATAAAGAGAAAATTTTAAAAGCAGCCAGGGAGAAAAGAAAGGTCTCCAACAAAGGAGAATCAATAAGAATAAGTTCAGACTACTCAGCAGAAACCATGCAGTCAGGAAGGCAATGGGATGACATATATATAGAGCACTAAAGGAGAAAAACTGCCAGCCAAGGATCGTATATCCAGCAAAACTCTCTCTCAAATATAGGTGAAATTAAAACATTTACAGATAAACACAAGCTTAGAGAATTCGCAAAAACCAAACCAAAGTTACAAAAAATTCTAAAGGAAATTGTTTGGTCAGAAAACCAATAATATCAGATACCAGCACAACACAAGGTCACAGAACAGGACATCCTGATATCAACTCAAATAGGGAAATCACAAACACAAATTAAGATTAATTTTAAAAAGAAAAAAACGCTCAAAACAGGGAATCATTGAAGTCAACATGCAAAAGATCACAATAATCAAAAAGAGGGACTAAATACAGGTGGCATAGAACTGCCACATGGAGAGGGAAACAAGGCGATATAGGACAATACAAGTTAGGTTTTTACTTAGAAAAATAGGGGTAAATATTAAGGTAACCACAAAGAGGTATAACAACTCCATAACTCAAAATAAAAACCAAGAAAAACGTAACGACTCAGCAAACACAAAGTCAAATACTATGAAAATGAGGAACACACAATTTGCAAAGAAAAACGTCTCAGCACAAAAAAGTAAGTGGAAAAATGAAATTGTCAACAACACACATAAAAAGGCATCAAAATGACAGCCCTAAACACATACTTGTCTATAATTATGCTGAATGTAAATGGACTAAATGCACCAATGAAGAGACAGAGAGTCTCAGACTGGATAAAGAAACACGATCTGTCTATATGCTGCCTACAAGAGACACAACTTAGGCTTAGAGACACAAACAAAGTAAAACTCAAAGGATGGAAAAAAATATATCAAGCAAACAACAAGCAAAAAAGAGCAGGAATAGCAATATTAATTTCTGACAAAATAGACTTTAAAGTTAAATCCACCACAAAGGATAAAGAAGGACACTAAAAAAAAAAAAAAAAAGAAGGACACTACATAATGATAAAAGGGACAATTGATCAGGAAGATATAACCAAATTAAATATTTATGCACCCAATGACAGGGCTGCAAGATACATAAAACAAACTTGAACAGAACTGAAAAGTGAGATAGACACCTCCACAATTATAGTAGGAGACTTCAACACACCACTTTCGGAGAAGGACAGGACTTCCAGTAAAAAGCTCAATAGAGACATGGAAGACCTAATTGCTACAATCAACCAACATGACCTCATAGACTTATACAGAACACTCCACCAACTACTGCAAAGTATACTTTTTTTTCTAGCGCACATGGAACATTCTCTAGAATAGACCACATATTAGGTCATAAAACAAACCTTTGCAGAATCCAAAACATCGAAATATTACAAAGCATCTTCTCAGACCACAAGGCCATAAAAGTGGAAATCAATAACAGAAAAATCAGAGAAAAGAAATCAAATACTTGGAAACTGAACAATACCCTGCTCAAAAAAGACTGGGTTATAGAAGACATTAAGGAGGGAATAAAGAAATTCATAGAATGCAATGAGAATGAAAACACTTCCTATCAAAACCTCTGGGACACAGCAAAAGCAGTGCTCAGAGGTCAGTTTATATCGATAAATGCACACATACAAAAAGAAGAAAGAGCCAAAATCAGAGAACTGTCCCTACAACTTGAACAAATAGAAAGTGAGCAACAAAAGAATCCATCAGGCACCAGAAGAAAACAAATAATAAAAATTACAGCTGAACTAAATGAATTAGAGAACAGAAAAACAATTGAAAGAATTAACAAAGCCAAAAGCTGGTTCTTTGAAAAAAATAACAAAATTGATAAACCATTGGCCAGACTGACTAAAGAAATACAGGAAAGAAAACAAATAACCCAAATAAGAAACAAGATGGGCCACATCTCAACAGAGCAAACTGAAATTAAAACAATCATATGAGATTATTACGAAAAATGGTACTCTAACAAATTTGCAAACCTAGAAGAAATGAATTCCTGGAAAAACACTACCTACCTAAACTAACACATTCAGAAGTAGAACAACTAAATAGACCCATAACAAAAAAAGAGATTGAAAAGGTAATCAAAAAACTCCCAAGAAAAAAAAAAAGTCCTGGCCCAGATGGCTTTACCGCAGAGTTCTACCAAACGTTCAGAGAAGAGTTAACACCGCTACTACTAAAGGTATTTCAAAGCATAGAAAATGACGGAATACTGCCTAACTCATTCTATTAAGCCACCATATCCCTGATACCAAAACCAGGTAAAGATGCCACAAAAAAAGAAATTACAGACCTATATCCCTCATGAACATAGATGCAAAAATCCTCAACAAAATTCTAGCCAATAGAATTCAACAACGTATCAAAAAAATAATCCACCACGACCAAGTGGGATTTATACCAGGTATGCAAGGCTGGTTTAATATTAGAAAAACCATTAATGTAATCCACCATATAAATAAAACAAAAGACAAAAACCACATGATCTTATCAATTGATGCAGAAAAGGCATTTCACAAAGTCCAACACCCATTCATGATAAAAACTCTCAGCAAAATAGGAACTGAAGGAAAATTCCTCAACATAATAAAGGGCATCTATACAAAGCCAACAGCGAACATCACTCTAAATGGAGAGAGCCTGAAAGCATTTCCCTTGAGAACGGGAACCAGACAAGGATGCCCTTTATCACCGCTCTTATTCAACATTGTGCTAGAAGTCCTAGCCAGAGCAATTAGGCTAGACAAAGAAATAAAGGGCATCTGGATTGGCAAAGAGGAAGTAAAATTATCTCTATTTGCAGATGACTCGATCTTATACACAGAAAACCCTAAGGAATCCTCCAGAAATCTACTGAAACTAATAGAAGACTTTGGCAGAGTCTCAGGTTATAAGATAAACATACAAAAATCACTTGGATTCCTCTACATCAACAAAAAGAACATGGAAGAGGAAATCACCAAATCAATACCATTCACAGTAGCCCCCAAGAAGATAAAATACTTAGGAATAAATCTTACCAAAGATGTAAAAGACCTATACAAAGAAAACTACAAAGTACTAGTGCAAGAAACTAAAAAGGACCTACCTAAATGGAAAAACATACCTTGCTCATGGATAGGAAGACTTAACATAGTAAAAATGTCTATTCTACCAAAAGCCATCTATACATACAATGCACTTCTGATCCAAATTCCGATGACATTTTTTCATTTGATGGAGAAACAAATCACCAACTTCATATGGAAGGGAAAGAAGCCCCGGATAAGTAAAGCATTACTGAAAAAGAAGAAGAAAGTGGAAGGACTCACTCTACCTGATTTTAGAACCTATTATACAGCCACAGTAGTCAAAACAGCCTGGTACTGGTACAACAACAGGCACATAGACCAATGGAACAGAATTGAGAACCCAGATATAAATCCATCCATATATGAGCACCTGGTATTTGACAAAGGCCCAGTGTCAGTTAATTGGGGAAAAGATAGTCTTTTTAATAAATGGTGCTGGCATAACTGGATATCCATTTGCAAAAAATTAAACAGGACCCATACCTCACACCATGCACAAAAACTAACTCCACGTGGTCAAAGACCTAAACATAAAGACTAAAACGATAAAGATCATGGAAGAAAAAATAGGGCAATGTTAGGAACCTTAACACAAGGCATAAACAGAATAAAATACTAAAAATTACAAAGATAACTGGGAGCTCCTAAAAATCAAACACCTAAGCTCATCTAAAGACTTCACCAAAAGAGTAAAAAGACCACCTACAGATTGGAAAGAATTTTCAGCTATGACATCTCCAACCAGCGCCTGATCTCTAAAATCTATATGATTCTGTTAAAACTCAATCACAAAAAGAAAAACAACCCAATCAAGAAGTGGGCAAAGGATATGAACATGCACTTCACTAAAGAAGATATTCGGGCAGCTAACAGATACATGAGAAAATGCTCTCGATCATTAGCCATTAGAGAAATGCAAATTAAAACTATGATGAGATTCCATCTCACTCCAACAAGGCTGGCATTAATCCAAAAAACACAAAATAATAACTGTTGGAGAGGCTGTGGAGAGATTGGAACTCTTATACACTGCTGGTGGGAATGTAAAATGGTACAACCACTTTGGAAATCTATCTGGCATTTTCTTAAAAAGTTAGAAGTGGAACTACCATACAACCCAGAAATCCCACTCCTCGGAATATACCCTAGAGAAATAAGAGCCTTTACACGAACAGATATATGCACACCCATGTTTATTGCAGCTCTGTTTGCAATAGTTAAAAGCTGGAAGCAACCAAGGTGTCCATCAATGGATGAATGGGTAAATAAATTGTGGTATATTCACGCAATGGAATACTACGCATCGATAAAGAACAGTGAAAAAACTGTGAAACATTTCATAACGGGGAGGAACCTGGAAGGCATTATGCTGAGTGAAATTAGTCAGAGGCAAAAGGACAAATATTGTATAAGACCACTATTATAAGATCTTGAGAAATAGTATAAACTGAGAAGAACACATACTTTTGTGGTTATGAGAGGGGGGAGGGAGGGAGGGTTGGGAGAGGGTTATTTGATTAGTTAGTAGATAAGAACTACTTTAGGTGAAGGGAAGGACAATACTCAATACATGGAAGGTCAGCTCAACTGGACTGGACCAAAAGCAAAGAAGTTTCCAGGATAAACTGAATGCTTCAAAGGTCAGCGGAGCAAGGGCGGGGGTTTGGGGACTATGGTTTGAGAGGACTTCTAAGTCAATTGGCAAAATAATTCTATTATGAAAACATTCTGCATCCCACTTTGAAATGTGGCGTCTGGGGCCTTAAATGCTAACAAGTGGCCATCTAAGATGCATCAATTGGTCTCAACCCATCTGGATCAAAGGAGAATGAAGAACACCAAGGTCACATGATAACTATGAGCCCAAGAGACAGAAAGGGCCACATGAACCAGAGACTTACATCATTCTGAGACCCAAAGAACTAGATGGTGTCCGGCCACAACCAATGACTGCCCTGACAGGGAGCACAACAGAGAACCCCTGAGGGAACAGGAGAACAGTGGGATGCAGACCCCAAATTCTCATAAAAAGACCAGACTTAATGGTCTGACTGAGACTAGAGGAATCCCGGCAGTCATGGTCCCCAAACCTTCTGTTGGCCCAGGACAGGAACCATTCCTGAAGACTACTCATCAGACATGGAAGGGACTGGACAATGGGTTGGAGAGAGATGGTGATGAAGAGTGAGCTACTTGTATCAGGTGGACACTTGAGACTGTGTTGGCATCTCCTGTCTGGAGGGGAGATGGGAGGGTAGAGAGGGTTAGAAACTGGCAAAATTGTCACGAAAGGAGAGACTGAAAGGAGGGAGCGGGTTGACTTATTAAGGGGAGAGTAAGTGGGAGTATGGAATAAGGTGTATATAAGCTTATATGTGACAGACTGACTTGATTTGTAAACTTTCACTTAAAGCTCAATAAAAATTATTAAAAAAAATAGTAAGTCTTTTGCTAGAAGGGCTGATCAAAAACAACAACAAAAGGTAATGAAAGGGAATTAACTACCAAAATATATTTAACATAATAATTATATTTAAGTAACAGAAGATGTCTTAGATGTCATTCCACAGCTTGTCTGGTCTTTGCTCATTAGTGTTCAACATGTCAAATCTATACTTGACAAGGTCTCTAAATTCAGATGGGATATACTCAAGGTCGAACTTTGGCTCTCGTTAACTTGTTCTAATTTTCTTCAGGTTCAACTTGAACTTGCATATGAGCAACTGATGGTTTGTACCACAGTCAGCCCCTGGCCTTGTTCTGACTGATGATATTGGGCTTTTCCATGATATCAAGAACATTACACATGAGGAAAGCAAGATGCTGTTAAAGACAGGAAAGAAAGAAAAGACCAAGATGGATGTCAGAAGAGACTCTGAAACTTACTCTTGAACATCAAGTAGTTAAAGCAACAGAAAGAAATAATGAAATAAAAGAAATGAACAAAAGATTTCAAAGGGCAGCTCGAAAAGACAAAATATTATAATGACATGTGCAAAGAGCTGGAAATAGAAAACCAAAAAGGAAGAACATGCTCAGCATTTCTCAAGTTGAAAGAACTGAAGAAAAAATTCAAGCCTCGAATTGCAATAGTGAAGAATTCTAGAGGGAAAATAATAAATGACACTGGAAGCTTCAAAAGAAGGTGGAAGGAATACACAGAGTCATTATACCAAAAAGAACTGGTCGATGTTCAAACATTTCAACAGGTAGTATATGATCAGAAACTGACAGTACAGAAGGAAGAAGTCTAAGCTGTTCTGAAGGCCTTGGCAAAAAAACAAGGCTCCAGGAACTGACAGAATATTAACTGAGATGTTTCGGCAAACAGATGCGGCGCTGGAGGTGCTCACTCATCTATGCCAAGAAATTTGGAAGCCAGCTACCTGGCCAACCGACTAAAAGAGATCCATATTTACGCCTATTCCCAAGAAAGGTGATCCAACCGAATGCTGAAGTTATGGAACAACATCATTAATATCACACGCAAGTAAAATTTTGCTGAAGATCATTCAAAAGCGGCTGCAGCAGTGTATTCTGAAATTCAGGCCAGATTCAGAAGAGGATGTGGAACCAGGGATATCATAACTGATGTTAGATGGATCCTGGCTGAAAGCAGAGAATACCAGAAGGATGTTTACCTGTGTTTTATGGACTATGCAAAGGCATTCAACTGTGTGGATCATAACAAATTATGGACAACATTGTGAAGAATAGTAATTCCAGAACAATTAATTGTGCTCATGAGTACCCTGTACATAGATCAAGAAGCAGTTGTTCGAACAGAACAATGGGCTACTGCATGGTTTAAAGTCAGGAAAGGTGTGCATCAGGGTTGTATCATTTCACCATACCTATTCAATCTGTATGCTGAGCATACAGAAGAATGGAACATCAGGATTGGAGGAAGACTCATTAACAACCTGTGTTATACAGATGATACAACCTTGCTTGCTGAAAGTGAAGAGGACTTGAAGCACTTACTGATGAAGATCAAAGACCACAGCTTTCAGTATGGATTACACCACCACATAAAGAAAACAAAAATCCCCACAACTGGACAAATAAGTAACATCATGATAAATGAGAAAAGACTGAAGTTGTCAATGATTTCATTTTACTTGGGTCCACAATCAACACCCATGGAAGCAGCAGTAAAGAAATCAAAAGAAACATTGCACTGGGGAAATCTGCTGCAAAAGACCTCTTTAAAGTGTTGAAAAGGAAAGATGTCGCCTTGAAGACTAAGGTGAGCCCCAACCCAAGCCATGGTATTTTTAATCGCCTCATATGCATGCAAAAGATGGACAATGAATAAGGAAGACCAAAGGAGAAATTGACACCCTTTGAATCGTGGTGTTGGCAAAGAATATTGAATATACCATGGACTGCCAAAAGAACAAACAAATCTATCTTGGAAAAAGTACAACCAGAATGCTCCTTAGAAGGATTACGAGACTATGTGTTACATACTTTGGACATGTTATCAGGAGGGATCAGTCTCTGGAGAAGGACATCATTTCTTGGTAAAGTAGAGGGTCGGCAAAAAAGAGGAAGGTTCTCAACAAGATGGATTGACACAGTGGCTGCAACAATGGGCTCAAGCATAGCAACAAATGTGAAGATGGGGCAGGACCGGGCAGTGTTTCATTCTGTAGTACATAAGATCACTATGAGTCAGAACCGATCCAAGGCACCTAAAAACAATAACAATAGAAGACTTAAGGAACAATATTTATATACACTTAGCTTTTTGCTTTTAATGCTTAGGAAAACAATTTCCATGCTGCTATGAGTCAGTCTGTGTTTTGAAATAGCTTAAAAAAAGTCACTGAATTAAAAACACAAAAAAGGAATGATTATGAGAAGGTTACAGATGTCACAAATTATTTTTCAGGCACTGCTGTCTTCAATGCCATCTGTATTGTGTGTGTTTGGGTTGGTTTAAACAACTTGATGACACCTTCATAAATTGGTATTTATGCTGAGTATGTGCATTGCACTACAAGCTAAGCACTATATTTCTGTAAATTTTGCTGTGGAATTTGTTTTCAAATCAAGCACATAATAAAATGCACACTAAGTCAATTACAGACAAATGTGTGTCCAAAACATCTGCCTCCCAAAGTATATGATTGGAAATGCAGTCAAGTAACAAATAGAATTATGTCAGAGTTAGCTGATAACATACTTTTTAAGATTTTCATGATTGAAGAGGATCCCAAGCCACAAATACTGACACTTAAATGTCCTTTCTTGAAAAGCTGCTTTGCCTGGATAGGAAAAGTAGTTGAAGCTTCTTTTAGTTATAAATGACAGAGGAAAGGAATAAACCTTAAATTTAGCATTTGGTATGTCTTTACAGCCGGTTTCAAATAAAAGAGACAAATCCAAGACATTTCATTTCACAATGAATATTAGAAGAGTCCTTGAACACTCAAACCTACTACCCCACAAAAGTCACTCTGCCTTAAGGGACAATGACATGTAGTAATATTATCAGCAAAATCTTCCACATTTTACAGTTTCTCCTCAACCTTTCTCGCTTTGAAAGAACTTCATGCACACTTGTAATTTTAAAATGATTTTGAGAGAACTTCAACAAAAAGTTCAATAATATGTGCAATTTTACCACCCAAATTGTCCTTTTTTAATTTAATTATAAGAAATCAGGCAGAAAAATAACATTATATAGTTCACATACAGATTCACTACCCATTTATTCCTTTTCCCACTAAATATTTATTGACTATTTATTATATTCTAGGAAAAGAGAGATGAAGAAAATATAGTCTCTGATTTACACTCTAGAACTGGGAAACGGACATGTTAAAAAACAATCATAATAAAGAGTGAAAGAAATGTTATCAAAAAGGTATAAATACAGTGCTCTGGAGATACAGTGAGCAGAACTATTTACCATATCTGGGATAGGGTCAGAGGTGTGGAGTTAGAAAAGGTGTCACAGAGTAAAGGATGATTTTGACAGATCATGAAGAATGTGTGGGAGTTTCTCAGGTGGACTTGATTGGGAAAGGGATTATAACAAAAGGAACAGCATTGTGAAACCATTATATCAACAAGAGGGGGGTGAGCGCTCTAGAAACTACATGTTGCTTCAGTGTTGCTGGACCATAAGGCACCTATGGGGAAGTGATTACAGGTGAATCTGGAAAGGCTGTGTGAAGTTTTAAATGATGCTAAGGTATTCGGACAAAGATTTCCAGGGAAAGACATTAGGAAAGGAGCCAGATGATCACATCTGCATTTAGGAGACAATTCTGGCAGCCTTGTGGAGGAAATTGAAGCTGCCCAGATGACTGCAAAGTTGGCAACAGGGAGATAGATTAAGAAGCTGCTACACATCCTCAGGCAGCAAACAATGAGGATGGTAGGATTGGAGGAGTGGAAAGAGAGATGAGGAACACGTAATTGACAGAATTAAGCACTTTGTGACTAATTGCATGTGCAGAGTGAATGAGAGAGAATACATATAGTTTTGAGCATTTTCTCACTTATCAGTTCTTATGTTTTAGACATTATTTATTGACCCTATATTCTACTTCCCATATGAAAATCCCTTACAAATCTGTCAAATGCCAAAACAATCCATGACAATTTGGTATAGGCTGGTGATTCTGAGTACCAATTTTGAAGGTTGGTAGGGCCGTAGACAAGTGTTGCCCCTTCCACTCAGTACTTGTATGACCTAAAGCAAGTTGCTTCCATCTGATAGCACCTGTCTCATAAATGTGAACTGAGGATTAAATAGGCTGAATTAGCAAGAGTATGGAAAGCACTTGGCACTGCACACGACCCACCTCCAGGACTACAGTTGGGTGTAGGGGCACCAGTAACCATGGGAACAGTGGCACCTTCACTTAAAGTTCCCAAGAGTGATTTGCAGTTCTTTAACAGATGTAACGAGAATTCTGCTGTTAAGACTTACATTTGAATTACCTAAGTGTCTTAGTTATCTAGTGCTGCTACAACAGAAATACCACAAGTGGATGGCTGTAACAAACAGAAATTTATTCTCTCACAGAGCTAGAAGTCTGAATTCATGATGCCAGCTCCAGGGGAAGGCTTTCTTTCTCTGTTGGCTCTGGGGGAAAGTCTTTGTCACCAATCTTCCCATAGTCTAGGAGCTTCTCAGTGCAGGGACCCTAGATCCAAAGACATGTGCTCCTGGCTCTACTTTCTTGGTGGCATGAGGTCCCCTGGTCTCTTTGCTCACTTCTCTCTTTTATATCTCAAAAGAGGTTAATTTAAGAGACAACCTAATCTTGTAGATTGAGTCCTGCCTCAATAACATAGCTGCTGCTAATCCCACCTCGTCAACATCATAGAGGTAGGATTTACAACACACAGGAAAATAACATCAGATGACAAAATGGTGGACAATCACAATACTGGGAATCATCGCCTAGCCAAGTTGACTGACATTTTTGGAGGACACAATTCAATCCATGACACTTGAGTGTTCAATGATTGGAAGCTTAAAGTATGTAAGTAAAATTTCTGATATGGCAAGTTGGCTATTAAGGCAAATTGACCCATTACTAATCAGCTGTAGAGTTACTGTTATACTAAAAGCCTAGCCCAGTGTTGCCGGATCCTCTATTCTTCTCCCTTTTTTTTCATGAGACTAGAATTATGGATTCCTTTAATGTGAAATCTTTCGAAGTTTAAATATAGGCAATTAATTCAAGTTGTTGTTGAACATCATCAGTACCTATTAAAAAATTGAATCCTTGGCCCCTCCTCCATATTTGGATTCATAAGATTTGGGGCAGAGGTCAAAAATTTGCATTTTTAATAAGCTCCCAGGCTATAATGATGCTGTTGGTTCCTGGACCATATTTTGAGTAGCACTGGTCTAGATAAGCAAAGCTATAAATTTGTCCTAAGAAGAGTTTTTGGAAAAAATTAAGTCACGGACAATATTTGTGTGAAGGATTTTCCTTTGCTTTAATTGATAAGTTAAATGAGACATAATGGTTACTCTTTTTCAACACTGGCATTTTCTTAGGGGAATGTGACCAGAACAGTAGCCATAACAGAACCACTACAAAGGAAAAGAACATCCCAGTCATGAAATCCCCATTTCTCCTTTATGTAACAGCATTCATACCATTATTCATATTAGATTTATATCTTAACCAAAGTAACTGCTTTTTCATTCTTTTGATACCAGACTTTTTTTTTTTTTTTAATGAGCAGTTATTAATTTAATTACATGTTCTTCTACTAGAACTTGGACAAAACACTCTGGGTCATGCTGACTTCTAAGAGGCACCAATTACATAACAAAGGACCAAAAATTCTAGTACAAAATGGGCAACATCTTATTTTTCTTGTGTGTGTGTGTGTAATCCAAGTAGCATATTCTAAGGCTATTATTGTTCTTTATATTGCTCCCAGAAACCACAGGGTTTCTTAGCCTTCTTTCTAGTATGTCACTGGGCATCCACAGGTAGAATTTAGGGGTTCAGGAGCTAGAATGGGAAAAAAATATCCATGTTTTCATTGATTTCTAACAGAGATAATATTAACTGTAAATTTGAATGTAGGTAGAAAACCACAGTCATACTGCAGTACCTATGACTTTGTCACTAATAAAAATCATAGATATTTTCACAAGAATATTATAGTTGTAGCAGGTAGGATTATCATCTATGTTTGTTATGGACTGAATTGTGTCCCCCATAAATGTGTGTCAACTTGGCTAGGACACGATTCCCAGTATTTTGTGGTTGTTCACTATTTTGTGGCCTGATGTGATTATCCTATATGTTGTAAAGCCTAACCTCTATGATGTTAAGGGCCCAAGATTAGAGGTAGTTATGTTAATGAGGCAGGATGCAATCTACAGGATTAGGTTGTGTCTTGAGTGAATTTCTTTTGAGATATAAAAGACAGAAGTGAGCAGAGCGGGGGGTGACCTCATGCCTCCAGGAATAAAGAACCAGGAGGGGAACATGTCCTTTGGACTTGGGATTCCTGTGCTAAGAAGCTCCTAGACCAGGGAAAGACTGATGACAAGGATTTTCCATGAGAGCTGACAGACAAAGCCTTCCCCTGGAGCTGGCATCCTGAATTTGGACTTCTTGCCTCTTAGAACGTGAGAGAATAAATTTGTTTGTTAAAGCCATCCACTTACCGTATTTTTGATATAGCATTTTGATATTTGATATAGTATTTTGTATTTTGATACAGTGATATAGATTTTTGATATAGCAGCACTAAATAACTAATACAATGTTCATCACTATTTTTAAATCATGGCAGCTATTAAAAGAAATTCAAGATTGGATATCAAAGGATATATTATTCTATCAAAATTTTAAAATATTTTGATGACTATATTTCAATATAATTGGTTTCTTTTACATTTCCTTTATATTTTGTGCATTTAAAAATTCCATTCTAATAGAGGTCCATAGATGTAACCAGGTTTCCCACGGAGTCCATGACACTAAAAGGTTAAGAGCCTCGTCCTTCTTACTCCAAATAGGCACTAAGGATCTCATTGGCTTAAATTATTCTCTTCAGAATAGTTTTTAATTCTGTTACTAGACTAGGACCTCTCATATTCAATGTTGACATCAGAAATGTGGGTATTCGAACAGTAGAAAGATTCATGTCTTTCTGTTTAGAATGAATGAACCTTAGTGTGTTGTGTTCACATTATGCAATCGATATGCATCCCTGTAAGTTGAGATGATCACAGTATCAACCAGGAGAACAGCTAAAATGGACAGACTGGCTGTGCCATGTACTGTTGTATTTGCTGCATAAACTAAGATGTTCTAGAAAGTGAAAAGACAAAGCTAAAGTAAAATTCTTTCAGATGATGAGTTAAGCTCCCAGAAGCAGTGAATATTTATTTGGCAAGAATGTGCAGATGTTTTTGTATCACTGGTTCTTTTCAAAGACTGGAAAACCTGAATCTACAACTTCTCTAATCCAACAAATAAAATCATATGAAATATTATCTATTATTTGCTCAGGAAAAAGATACTGGCTATTACAACCACACTGAAATGAAATAATATCAGCTCAGGTTTTCATAAGAATTTATGATAAATCTCTTTTTAATATGTAGAGGCTTTTTAATCAAGCATATGGGCAGTAATATAGTTACGCTGACAAGAAGATTTTCCTCATTTCCCCAAGACTGAAAACATTTCCTTATGATAATAAATTAACCCATTGCCATCGAGTCAATTCCTATTCATAGCGACCCTACAGGACAGAGTAGAACTGCCTCATAAGGTTTCCAAGGAGCGGCTGGTGTTTTTGAATTGCCGACCTTTGGGGTTGCAGCCAAGCTCCTAACCACTGTGCCACCAGGGCTCCATGATAATAGATATGCAGCTAGAAAACGAATGTGTGAATAGTCAACCATATAAGAGATACTAAAAACAAAAAGGAAAATGCCACATTCGCCATCAGATTTTTTTTTAAGTTTCAGTTTTATTTCCCAATGCCAAATCTAAAAAGCCACTGAAGTCTAATGTCAAGTTTTCATTATAGCTTCACACAGAGAAAAAAGAAATATAGATTATTCCTTCAAGAAAATCTTATAAAAGTGAAACACTCCTACTAGTCTTGCTTAAAAACTTCATCATTTGACTACAAAGGATTATTTCACCCAAGTTAATGTTTGTTTTAATAATTCCATGTGTGTCTATTCCATTAAATGCTGTCTAACATATATGAGGAAGTCATTAAGAGTTTGGCTGCTAACCAAAAGGTCAGCAGTTTGAATCCACCAGCTGCTCCTTGGAAACTCTGTGGGGCAGGTCTACACTGTCCTATAGGGTTGCTATGAGTCAGAATCAACTCGACGGCAATGGGTTTTTGGAACATATTCATGGAACTGTATGCAACCTTAGGAAATCTTCAGATACGCCTCCCTGATTCTCTTATTTTCATACCACTCCCACACCCCAAATTTCCCTTGTTTCTCAGTTTCTTTTGAAAGCAGATCGATGTCTGCTTTCTGTGCAGTCCCATAAGTTAGTACCCTGGTACAAACTACTTACCTTCATTCAGACTGTGCTTGCATCTGCCTCACCCCTGACTCCCTTAATAAATACTGATATTTGAGGAGGGGTTTGCAAACACTTTGAAGTACTGGCCTGCTGAACCTACTCTTAGGCCATCCAGCCTATCAATGAGGGAACTGAAAATGCATAATTTAAATGCATTATAAATTCTCTTTCCAAGGACAGTGAACTAAGGAAGTTATAAATTGCAAACTCATTGCAAATAAATTATTGCTTACCTATTTTAAGCTCAGAATCCCTGGGTGGTGCCAACAGTTAACAAACTTGGGTGCTAACCAAAAGGTTGGAGGTTGGAGTCCACTCAGAGATGCCTCTGAAGAAAGGCCTGGCAATCTACTTCTGAAAAATCAGCGACTGAAAACCCAACGGAGCACAGTTCTACTCTGACACACGTGGGGTCACCAAGAGTAGGAATGGACTCAATGACAACTGGTTGATTTTCATTTTAAGCTCAAAGGACAATTTTATTTATTTATTTATTTGGGGGAGGATAATCACTTGAATTTGATCCTAAAAAAAAAAAAATCTTCTTTATTTTGCAAACTTAGTTTAAAACTCAGTTTTTCAGGAATTCACATTTATATCTGACATTCAAACTCAAGATCCAGTGAAATGAAAACTCACCTTTTTAGCTTAACTTTAAATGAATGTGTGTTTATGTGTAGGTATGTATATGTTTCATTCTTTTAGTAAGCACAAAAATTATGTCTACTAAACCAAAAAGTATAGGGATATAAAAAAAAAAAAAAAACAGTGCCGTCGGTTATAAATTGATGACAAATAATAAGACTCATAACACAGTACTATCACCCACAATTTATCACCCCTTTCTCAAATGGATTATATCATTAGTGACTCACAGTAGGCCACAAGTACAAAACTCTCAAGTGGAATGGTCTTGAAATAGCTGATGAAGCAAGCTGTGAAGCTAAAAAACCAGTTCAGCACTGTGTGTTCATACTTCTCTGGTGCCTTCCTTAATAAGATATTCAGGAGGTTCTATATGAAAGGCAAGGGTCTCAGAGTGTCCAAAGTAGTCAGAACACTCACTTGGAGTCCAAAAACCTAAGTTTGTACCCTGCCCATCTTATTAACTGTATTATCTAGGGAATGTCTTAAAATTTAATATTTTCTATCTGTAAAATGGGAGCAATAATACCTGATTTGCCAATTCATGTGCTGTTTGAAGTTCAACTGAGATACAGTACATGAAAACATTTTATAGATTGAAAACATACAAATGTACAGTATGGTTATTATACATGTTATGTTTCAAGATGCTATGGGACAGGCGGGGGGTCAGTGAAATTGAAGGCAGATTCTTAGAGGAGCAGGGCGTGTTAACCTTCTCCAGGCTGTCCTACCCTACTCTGTGAATGAGAACACCATTAATTACAAGGAGCGGTTGAGGACGGAAGACTCTCTCTTGGCCTGGGGAGGTTTGTTTGGAAGATTCTTTCCAAGCCCTCCCGTAGTTGTTCAGTCTCAATAGCATTTCTAACCTCAGTCCCTTTTTTCAGCCAGAAGAAGGGAAATTAATGTTGCTGAGTGTCTAATAAAGTCAGGCAAAGACTATGTCATGTAATGATCTTACCCTTTTTGATCAGTAGCAACCCAACAGTGGAGAAAACTGAAACCAAGGAAATTTAAGCAAGTTACCCAAGGTACAACTACTGCTTGCTAGATTTTGGATCTGACTTGTGCCTTCTGAATCCGAAGATTTTTCCAGAAAACTACACAAGTTCCCCCAGCGCACTGATTTGTTAAATTAACCCTTTCTTTTTATCATAAAACCAAGCCAAACCAGTTGCCATTGATTCGATTCCGACTCATAGCTATCCTATAGGACAGTGCAGAACTGTCCCATGGGGTTTCCAAGGAGCAGCTGGTGGATTTCAACTGCCAGTCTTTTGATTAGCAGCTGAGATCTTAACCAGTACGCCACCAGGGCTCCTCTTTTTTATCATAGGTGCTAGATATTCTCATGTTACAGTATTATTGTATGGGTATTTTATTTATTTATTTATTTATTTATCTTTTGAGGGGAATATAAAGTGGCACCACAGGAAGGTATAATAATACTCGGTTGCTGTCCCAATAATTTGGCATATATATTTTTGCACATTTTGGTTCACTTAATTCTCATGACAACCTTAAAAGGTAAGAATTATCCCCATGGTACAGATGAGAGCAGAAGTCTGTAACATTAACCACTATGTTATGCTATCTCTTTGACAGAGAAAATACAGTTAGAATAATTACGTAATGTACTGTCCAAACTAGCTCCTTTTAGGAATGATTATTTCCAACAACATGTGTAGACCAGGACTGTACTAAGCAAAACAATGGCTGTTGTTTTTGCCTGTCCAGCACCACATCCCCATTATTCTGTTAACAGTGCTCCCATTAGGCTTTGGGTATGCATGGTCTTCCACTGCATTTAATCCTGATGGGTCCTCCTGTAGTTAAAGACTAGATCCATTAGCCCCCAGCCCAGTGCCGGAGCCAGTGAAGCCAATAAGAATGCTGTCTTTGGAATTTGAATCTTTGTCTGCCTCATTCTAGTTGGAGTTCATTCCAAGCCCTTTCAAGAGCCATACACGAACACATACGCAGGTTAATGCAAACGTAATCATTTTAGGCACTGGGTTTTTGTAAACCATTTTACATATTTTTATCTTCTCTCTGTATTGAAACACAAATTCACTCTGATATATCCAATTCCAATACCACAGAGTCCAGTCTAGTTTTTTGTTTTGTTTTTATTTTTTCCCTTTCCATGTTTAAAACTCTTTTATGACAGTAAGAATCCTGGCAGACATTATCCTGAATATATTTACTTACTGGGTCAACCCCACTGCATGTAATCAACCTCCTAACACCTCTTTCTTTCCGTCCCCCATGTAAATGAGCTCTGAAACTCCACACCCCTGTCTGGCTAGCCTTCTTACTTACCCCACTGTATTACCTCACCTATGCTCTGACATGCTGTTCTGGACTATGCTGCCACGCAACAGCCCTCTTCACTCTGCCCAGGCTCCAATATCCTACCCTGTGCCAGCTCCTGCATGGACTACCCATTCAACCCACTTGACTCCAGCCCTTCATGTCAAACTGCTTCACCCCATGCATTGATGCCTTCCTCACCTAACTTGCCTTTGGTACCCTAAACTGTTGTCCTCCACATGAAAGCACTATTCACCCTGCTCAGGCTCTAACACCTTTTGTTGGGAAGCCCTCCTATGATGGTGTCTTCCTCACTGGCTCCATTCTGACATGCCATATCAAATCACCTCCCATGTGATGTCTCTCCTAGTCTTTTACAGAACTGGGATCTCCTAGTTCCGACACTCAAGGAGAAGCCACTTCTCTATGGGGAGTCTGATGCCCTTGCTTGGGTTTTGATGCCCATGTTGTTGCCCTCTTATACTCTACAGGTTCTAAAAACTTGTTACACTGATGGACGCCTTCCTCAGTCAGCATGGGTTCTAACTCTGTTTTGGTCCAAGATGGCCCTTCTCCATGCTCAGTTCCATCTGACTCTTAGACTGAATTGTATTCGAAGAAAGGGAGATGGAAAGAAAGGGGTAAGGGGAAATATTTTTGCTGTTGTTGGGATCATTCCGAAAAGCTCATTTAAAGGAGTTTGCTTTTTTTTTTTTTAACTTTTCAGACATTTAAACTAACATCTGAAAGTTACTTAATTATTAAAAGCTCAATTAGTATCAGAATTCCTGTATCAGTCCTGTAATATAATTTTTAGGTTCTATAAAAAAGTTTTTTCTTTTTATATATATATATATGTGCCTGGGATTGCCATGAGTCTGTGGCCAACTCAACATTAGCTACCGATCAACCAACATACATGTCTGCTAGAAAAACAGATCAATTGATTACAGTAAGCTTTTTAGTACAGAAGGTATGTCTTGTCTACTTTTCCTCATCTAGAATGTGAATTCCATTATGGCAAGGAAAATGTCTTACACATGCCACCACAGCAATTGGCACAGTTCCTGGTATCTGTTAGGCCCTATTTATTTGGTGAATGAGTTGAATCTGCTTAGGCCAGTCTTTTGGACCAAATAACAAGCTATTTTATTTAGGCTTGTGACACTTCGAGAAAAGCTGAACAGTGTACCAGACTTAGGTCACGACATCCAGACTTCTCACCCAGAGCCTTAAATAATAACTATCTCATGCCCAAAGATCCCAGGCAAACAGTGCCTTTGCCCAATACTCTCTTGAGTTCATAATCAATTGAAAATCCTCTGCCACCTGTGAAGTTGACCCAGTGATATCCTTTCTAGTCAGTTCTACTGATAACTTTTCTCTTTCTATAATTTTCTTCTCAGCTTGGAGCCTGGACCCTGTTTTAATTTCACTTTCTCTAGCTGAAAACTGCAATGTCCCTTAGTAGCCCTTCTTTTTGACTTCCCCTTTAGCTAACAGAAAGATCCATAATTTCGTTAAAACTCTTTCTCTGTAAAGAGAATCTGTGTTATATCTTGTCATCATTTTGTTGTTAT
The DNA here is from genome assembly GCF_024166365.1 of Elephas maximus indicus. Classification (NCBI taxonomy): domain Eukaryota; kingdom Metazoa; phylum Chordata; class Mammalia; order Proboscidea; family Elephantidae; genus Elephas; species Elephas maximus. The sequence goes on along the minus strand of NC_064824.1, from coordinate 51,284,076 downwards.
ACATAAGGTCGCCATGAGTCGGAGCCAACTTTATAGCAATATTGCATCTTACCTCAGGTAAGTTAATTCCATCAATTTTAAATACTCATGAAAAATGAAGAATTAAAAACATAAACTCAAATAATAAAACACAAATAACTTCATTCACAGCATCCTCCACCATATTTAAAAATGATTAAATAACCAAATCATTGTGTCATCGTTTCTAAAGCTGATTTTATTTATATTCTGCTGATTTAATGAGGCTGTAAGTTTAAGTGTACACAGATGTCCCAGTTAATTACCAATCTTTGAAAATTGTGATAATTACCTAATGTATATTAAAAAAACAACCCAAAAACCAAAAAAAAAAAAGAAAGAAATACAGAAAATCAAAACAGCAAGGAAATTCCTTCCAAGGCAAAGAGATTATTTCCAAATGTATTGATTTGGGGGGGGTGGGGGGGTGGGGGGGAACAGGGATAAAAGGACCAAAAATCTAAAAACAAGATTATCACATCTTTGCACTGTTAAGTGACATCTGCTGGATTCTTCCATTCATTAAGGAGTAATGATCTTTTTTTTTTTTTTTAAATCTTTGACAGCAATGTTTATTTAAAGAGAAAAAAGTAATATTCTACCATTTTCATATTTGAATTCTTTCTTGAAGCTCTCTTGAGACACCAGGCATACTTCTCAGCTGGTGTGAGATTTTCACTTGGATTTTTGGGTTTTATACAGTGTATTTATTAATTTATTCAGTATTTAAGTATTGAGTATGGGCTTTGTGTGAAATGCTGTTAGAATGATAATATTGAAAAAAAAAAAAAAAAACCCTACCCTACACTTAATCCCTGTTCTCCTTAAGCTTAAGATCTATCAAAAAATAAACAAATCTTTTTTGTTTCAATAAATAATATGGTTCCTTTTTTCCAAGCTTTTTTGATTTTCTGACTTCTATATTGGGTTGTGCATACATATGCAATATATTCAAATTCAAATTGTAATAGCTATTTTATATTCAAATTCTAAATGTGAATTAGTAGTACTTGAAGCTGACATAACAGCTGAATATTTCCTTATGAATAAGATTTCAATATTAAAATGACATAAATTTTTGAACAAATAAATTGAATAAACCTTTTCACTAAACATAGCAGATTTTTTTTAGTCAGTAAAGTTTCCACTCCTGAACCCTTAACCCTATATATTGTTTTCCAGAAAAAGCATGTTTAGTTTTTTGTGTGTTCTATGGAGCTTATCATAGCTTTCCTTTGAATGGCAGGTGTCTCACACCTCTATGACCTTTTGTTAAATAATATTTTTAGTTGTTTAAATCATGTGAATGTTTTAAGTCTTTAAGTCATAACTCCAAATCTCAAAAGCAATTAGTTTGCCACAGAAATGGATATATCCCCCATCCCTGTTTCTGGTATATTTAAGTCATCAATCACCCAAAGATCAATCTTCTATTACTAAGGCAATTTACTCTTTTTATCAGATACGCTTTAAAAATATTGTGAATATCTGGATTCATCTCTTCTTTTCTACTATCAGTTCTACATGTTTTTTGGCCTTAAATATTGGGGTATTCTACATCATGCTTACACTATGCCTACATTGATGTCTACTTGAAGGTTTTATAAATACCACCCATATCTGTGAATCAGTATGACATAATGGTCTTGCATTATTGGGCATATCAAGTGGTCCAGTCATCTTCATCAATGTTTACATCTTAAGGAAATCTGCATCTTAATAAGGAAACTTATAGCTGGAAGAAACTTCAGACAACATCAAGGTCAATGCTTTTATTTTATAACTAAGAAACCAAGACCTATGGAAGGTTAATGTTGGGAACTAAGGCCTAAGGAACCTAGCTAGCTTAAGGGAGAGAAGAAACTTTTTAAAAGTATACCCTGAATTCTTGACAATATTTAAAAAAAAAAAATCCAGATTAAATCAGATATTTCTATGTGTCACTACATAACCTCCCTATCTTCTTCCCCAGGATATCCATCTGTATTTACTATCTCTGTTCCTAAGACAGAAACCCCGGTGGCGTAGTGGTTAAGAGCTATAGCCACTAACCAAAAGGTGGGCAGTTTGAATCCACCAGGCGCTCCTTGGAAACCGTACGGGGCAGTTCTACTCAGTCCTATAGGGTTGCTATGAGACAGAATCGACTTGACGGCAGTGGGTTGTTTTGTTTAATGGTTCCTATGACAAGGAGCCCTGGTGGCACAGTGGTTAAAGGAGTTGGCTGCTAACCAAAAGGTCAGCTGTTTAAACTCACCAGCCGCTCTGCAGAAGAAAGATGTGGCAGTCTGCTTCTGTAAAGATTTTCAGCCTTGGAAACCCTATAGGCTGTCTAAGAATCGGAATGGACTTGATGGCAGTGTTTTTTTTTTTTTTTTAAGTTGTTTGTTTTTGCTTTTTGCAGTTTGGTTCCTACGACACCTTCAGGGTTGTTCCTATGCAGAAGGAACACACAGCCACCCCACCCAGGTACTGGGTATCAAATGGAGTACTGTGCCAAAGAACACATGCCCAACACAGCCAAGGGGAGTCAAATGGGAAACAGCGGTGAGATGAACAGCAGAACACTCATGCATTCAAGGAATGTGGGTTCATACAGAGTTTTGTCCTTTTCCACAAAAGATTTTAGGAAACTCACCTAACTACTATGGGTCTCCGTTACACCTCACTTACAAGTGATAAGGATGACACTAAGTCACCTGACATTTTGAGTGGGAAATAAAGTAGTAACAGTCATAATAATTGCTTATAAGGGTTACTATAAACATAGTAAGGACAGTGTACAATTTATTCACATATTTAAAAGTGACACCAAACTAACTTTTTATCATTATAATTTTATGATAATAAAACTAACAATCTGCTAACAAATATTTATTGGTTGCCATTTTTAAGCAAAGCAAAGATGGCAATTCTGTTACTTGACTCTTATTTTATCTACCAATGTTCTTTGTAAGTCACAAATATTCAAATAATGTATATGAAAAAATAACTGAACATGTTTTATTAGGAATGCTCTGTGTCTACCTCCTATGTCATCCCAAATTATAATAGTTGTGCAGCCCCAGTCAAGTTCACTCAGACTGCACCTACCATAGCCAGTCTAGAATTGAAACATTTGCACCTCCTGTTTACCTCGTGTCTCTCAGCTTCCTGTTTTCTGGGCTGAAGTTTTGTGACACAGGCTATTAAGCACACAGTTGAAGCAATTTAATTCTGTTAAAATCACTGACAGCGAAACCGTCTCTCAGATACCAAAACTGTTTACGCACAGCACTAAATGTCTTTTTTTAAAGTTATTATGCTATTATGGAATTGTACATGACACAGAAATTTAACTGTTAAATAGACCTTTCCCTACATGTACCCACTGGCAGTTCTTCTACCAATAAAAATTTCTATATTATTTAGATTCCAGGTGTATGACATTTTTTTTCTTTGTTTCTGATATGGGGTATGTTAGAACGGAAAACCACAACACAATTTTTCAAAAGAAAAAATACACTTGATTCTGTTATGTTGCTCAGCCTTAACTTTTCCTGTAACCAGTTTTTCTACCTCTGAAAGAAATGTTTTTCCAACTATTATTTGTCACGGCGTCATTTTCACTGTCAAATGTAGTAAACATTTAAAGATCTCATCTCATCCTATGTTCCCTGAATCCTTGTGAAGGGATTGTTCAATTTTCCTTACTCCTCAGTGCCACTCTCATCATTATTTATCCACCACCCTCTGGGTTTCTTTATTTGAAGCCCACACCATCTGTCTCAGCCACCCACTTTAATCATCCCTGTTGTTCCCGCCTGTCCCCACTCCTACCATAATGCATAACAATTCTGGATTCCTGAAGATGATGGCAGTGCACGGCTCATATTTATTTTCCTTTACATTCCAAAGTCTACCTCAGTCATCTCGGTTTCAGATGTATGTGGCATTAACTTTTAGATCCCTTTAATGTACAAATATCTATTGTAGCTGAATGCTCTCTAATAGTGTAGTACACATTCACTGGACCCCAGTAGACATTCATGGGACAAGGTACACTGTAGCATTTTAGAGATATTTTTGCTTGCCCTTTATGATCTCACCCTTCTTGCTGCCCCTGCCCCCATTACTGCATAGGTATTTCAGTGCCCTCTAGCCTCCGAAAAAACTCTAGTAAGAGCTATCAGGAAGAGCACAACTTTAGAGTCAGAGAGACATTGTTCAAATCCTAGCTTATTGCAACTTAGATACTGTGTAAACACAGATAAGTGTGGACAGGTATAATGGGAAAAGAAAACTATTTTTTTTCTTAGAATTTCAACAACTCTGTAAACTGATGCCAATGAAGTAAGGAAATTCATAGGCACTGGGTATGTGGGCGCACTTCCTACTTCTGAGGCAGAGGAGAAAAGTACTTCTCGCCCTTCAAGCCAAGTGACAGAGACCCCTAGTGGTCTGTTCTCAAAGACTCTGATTGCTTTTAAGGGATCAGCATCTTGCTCTTGGATAAATATTTAATGGCTGTGAAAGTACAGCAGTAAATGGTCCTTTGTGGTCATGACAGAATTCACTAAGAACATACAGTACTTGGGAAACTGTGATTTGGTTTCCTTGATGTTTGGGGACATGCAAGACAGGAAGCATCCTAGAGAAGTCTGCAAGGGCAGGATGGGGAAAAAAGTCTGGTTGGAGAAGTCACATTTCCAATTTTTGGTTGGGAAGGAGCCATAAGTTTCTAAGGGCAAGTGGACATTATAGAAAACAGCTGGACTCAAGGTCTCTTGACTGACCCCTGCCTTATATGGCCATCTGCTGAGGCAAGGGAACCCACAAGGTAGATCTTTGTTGGGTGGTGAGGTACATTGTCTGAAGGAGGAACTGAGCGGGAAATTGAAAGAAGTCAGCTGGGAGTCTTTAATCCATTGGCACATATGATGGCCAACCAGTATTAGCCAAAAAACTAGGCTACAACTTTTACTATCTCAAAATGAGGCTTTTCTAAAAATGGCCAGAAAACTATGGAACTTAGCAGATAAATCATCCAAAGACTGGGAAGGGAGATATGACTGAAAATTTAGAAGAACCCATTTCCAACAGTTCAGCCCAGAGGGAAAAAAAAAAAACAACTGCTCTCCTCCATGTCTCAGTTTCCTTAATTGTAAAGTAGGAACAATGTCATGTGCTTTTTAAGCCTTTTGACAACTGGAGAGGAAAACTAAAGGTGGGGATGTTTATAACCACCTGGCATGTTGATTGCCATCCAATAGTCACTCACTATGGAAGATAAAAAGAGGACCCCCAATGTTAAATTTAGCAATTTGTTAGTCCTCTCTTAGCTATCACCAAATTCCAATTACTTCAATTTTGCTCTGATATTTTACAGAGGACACCGGAGCTATCACTAAATTCCAATTACTTCAATTTTGCTCTGATATTTTACAGAGGACACCGGAGCAATTTAAACATTGTACTATTTTCAATTACCATCTTTTGTTATTCTGCTCCAGGCTCAATTGTTCTGCTGGGGAAAAAAAAAAAAATGACAAAAAAAGCTAACAATGCTCAATACAGATACACCTCTTTCATCATTTTAGTATCCCCTGAAAACAGATAAAGGCTCTCTTTTCATTACAAAATCAAAGTCAAGCTTTTCTTCCTATTGCATCCTCTATATATTACCTGAATATAGACTGTCATTCATTGATTTATAAATTCACTCAATAAGTATTTATTGAGTGTTCAGAATACAGCAGAAGCTCTTCTAATAACTGGGGAAACAGCAGTGTACAAAATATACAAAGATCTCTGCATTCAGTGAACTTATATTCTGGTGTGGCACGCAGAGAATAAAGCAGATTTACGTAAGTAAAACATATTCTATATTACACAGTAAATAGTACAAAAGAGAAAAAGAAAGACCAGGGAGATAGAAAAAGTATCATGGGAGAGTATAATTTTATATAGTATGGGCAGGGAAGACCTCATAGAGGAAATGGCATTTGAATAAAGACCTAAGAGATAAAAGAGCAAACCATGTGGCTATTCAGGAAAAACATCCCAGGCCAAGTTAACAGGACTTGCAAAGGCCCTCCAGTGGGAGCAGCTTGATGTGTTCAGTGTTCAACTGTGCCTGGAACTGAGAAAGACAGTAGGGGAATACTAACAGAGAACGTGGGAGAAGCAATGGGGATTTAGACCATTTAGAACTTTGTAGGGCATTGAAAGGACTTTGGCTTTCACACTAAGAGAAATTTAAGCATAGTAGCATAAACTTGACAGGATCAATCTGGCTACTACGTTGATCAGAGACTGCAGGGTCCCAAAGGAAAAACCAAAAACAAATAAACTAGCAAACGCTTAGAAGAATACTACAATAATTCAGGCGGAAAATACTGGTGACTTGGACTAAGTTGGTAACAGTAGAGATGGTGACAAGAGCTAATATTTTGGAATTGCTGATGAGTTAGAGGCGGGTTATAAGAGAAAGAGTAGTCAATGTAGGCTCTAAGGTGTGGCCTGATCAACTGGGAGAATGGAGTTTTCATTTTCTAAAATAATGAACTCCTTGAAAAAAAAAAAAAAAAAGGAGCCTTGTAGAGACTACCTGGTGGTAAGTTTTGGACTTGTTAAGTTTTAGGTGAGTTTTACACATCCAAGTGAAAATATCAAGAACACTGTTAGCTATTCAATACTAGATATCAGAGAAGAGGTATGAGCTGGAGATTGAGACGATATTTAAAATAAAGGGACTAGATGAAATAACCAAGGTACTTTCAACAGAAAATAGGACAGCTCTAAGAATTTATTCTTGGGACAGACCTCATTTAAACAGCTAGTAAAAAGAGAGGGCACTAGCAAATACCAAAAGGAAGGAATGGCCAGAGAGGTAGGAGGAAATTAGAATGGTGTAGTGACTTGGAAGTCAAGTGAAAAACATATTTCAGGAAAGAGATAGTAATCAGCTGTGTCAAATTATGCTGATTGCTCAAAAATATGTGGACCGAGAACTGATCATTAAATGTAGCAACATAGGGTCGTTAGAAACTTTGGCAAGAGTAGTTTTGCTGGTGTTGTGGGGATAAAAGTTAACTGAAGTGGACTTCAAAATGGGACAAAATAGGTAGGGGTTCATTACAGTGAGTATATCCAACTCTTTCAAGAAGGTTTTGAACAAGAAAATAAAAGAAATGGATGTATTTATGAGGAAGGAAACCCTGGTGGTCTAGTGGTTAAGTGTTATGGCTGCTAACCAAAAGGTTGGCAGTTCGAATCCACCAGGCGCTCCTTGGAAGCTCTATAGGCCAATTCTACTCTGTCCTGTAGGGTTGCTATGAGTCAGAATCAACTCCACAGCAATTTTTTTCTTTTTCTTTTTTTTAATGAGGAAACACTTTCTCAAGAGAGGTTAAAGGGGAAACATGGTTTGAGAGGCTGAACATGGGTGTCCCCATGTGGTCTGCTAGTTCACTACAGTTTGCATTCTTATGTAAGCCCCTGGCATGGAACCATTATTGTTCACTGCCCTGTAAAACCTCTGGTCTTCCACTTCGGGGCGTGGAGATCTACTTTGGTCCTGCAGTCACCCAGGACTTGGCCTTGTCTGTAAGTCTCCCTAATAAACTCCTTCGCCACCACACTGGACTTGCTCGTCTCTTTCTTCAGTCTCTCAGCATCCTCCATTTTGGGAGGCATATTTCAAGTTACTGGTTCATGCCTGAACAATTGGAGAGCCAGCCTGGAGACCAAGGAATGGTGAGTGGGAGTGAGGCCCCTACAGGGGAAATTACAGGTTGGCCAGAGCACGGGGATGCTCCAAAAATGCCAAGCAGCATAGCTCGGTTGTGGGCAGATGGGAGTCTTCATAAATGCGGAAAATAAGCTAGGAGGGCAGTAGTGGCCATGGGATGGCTGCTGGTCTGCGCTCTTTGGCTGGCCACTGAAGCCCAGCTGGCTGCTGAAGCGCATATAAGAGCTTTGCAAGAAAGAGTTACAGTTAAAAAAAAAGATGTGTGGTACTTGTGTGTCCCCACAACTGATGTATTGAGCAGCAGCATTTGCAAATAGGATTAGCAGCTAGAAACATGTGCCTGCTGGTTTGTAAAGATGGAGGATTCAAGAGATGGGGGTACAATCCCCTAGTCATTGCTCAAAGCCCTCCAACAATGGGATGGGAGATAGTTAGAGGGGATAAGCAAGTTCCTGGAACTATGAACACCCTGTAACACACAACGAAAAGCAGGAGTTAAAACAGCAGGGGAAAAAAAAAAAAAAAGGAGTAAAAAGCATTTGAAGACAGCTTGTGTTGAACAGCCTTGAATAGACCTTTGAGGACCTCTCTGGAATTCTCTGATAACTGCCTCTGCCAAGATAATTGAGCAGCAACACAGTTGTGCAGCTACAATGGTCAAGTGGATTCCAACTCATAGTGACCCTATAGGACAGAGTAGAACTGCCCATAGGGTTTCCAAGGAGTACCTGCTGGATTCAAACTGCTGACTTCTTGGTTAGCAGCTATAACTCTTAACTGCTATGCTGCCAGGGTTTCCACAATAGTAAGGGGAAAACTAAAATAGGAGGGTGAGCCTCCAGGTTACCAGGCAACTGGGCTGAACCCATGCTTGCACATGATACGGTGGAGGCGTGGCTCCACAAATGACGGAGGGCTCTGCCAACTTGGCCCAGAGCATCCCACTTTCAGAAATAATTAAGACTGAGGATTAAGCCTAAGTCCCTGTCATCAAAAAACCCACTGCCATCAAATCGATTCTGACTCATAGCAACCCTATAGGACAGAGTAGAACTGCCCTGTAGCATTTTCAAGGAGTGACTGGTGGATTCAAACTGCTGACCTTTTGATTAGCTGGTGAGCTTTTAACCACCAAACCACCAGGACTCCCCTCCGTCACCAGGGGGACCAAATGCTTTATGTTACAATTAACGTTTAATGACAAAAACTTTTGGGTCTGAGGTTACCATCAGTGAGAACTTTGCCCAAACCTGTCTATGGATAAATCCCTTTGGAGTCCCTACAAATCTCTACTACATGTATTGACAATGTTGATATATTAATGAACACCTTGGTAAACTTTTGTCTCCAAGCCCTGATGGGAATTGCTGCTATTAGGACCATTTTAGTGCGGCACATGGAAATTGTGACTTGGGCTATAGTTAATAGCCTGGCCATTCAATCTGACGACTGATAACCCTGACTGACATGGAAAAAAAAAAATCAGTTTTGCTCCTGATAAGCTTTTGTTACTTATGTGGATGATCACCAGAAAGGCCACTATGCTGAGAAGGGAAAACACCCAATGAGCAAACCACTCTTGCCAACTGACTACAGAGGCTGAAGCACCCTCTGCCCAGAGCAAAGAGAGGTGCAACTGACACCCTCCTCAAGGAGAGAATGACCCATGAAGATTCACACACCATCCTAGACTGGGCCTATACACATGGACTGCCACTGTCATCAGAAAATGCAGAATAGCCAGAAAAGCTGACCTGCCTGCAAGGCCCTGGCCAAGGCTAAAACCTCCCCAGGGACAGATTCCCCAGGTGACAGGTCAGGACATTCTTTACAGGTAAATCATATCGAGGCCTCTCATCCAATACAGAGGCTTCCACTGGGTCTTGGATGAACTCCTCACTCTCCCTATCACCCCCAAGACATAGGGGCAATTGAGTACTTCAATGGACAGGCTTAACCAGCTGATGGGAGGGGACAAGACAAACCCAGACTGAACTATACATCTCAGACAAGCAATCTGGAGTCTAAATGCTGCAGTTCCCTGCAAGGGCATGTCTCATTCACACTGTATGTTTACTCAAACTGTCTATTCTATAAAATATGTTTCTTTTGTATACAACTGTTCTTGACAAAAGATCTGAGTCCCCACAGAGGTCACTACCTCAAGACTAGAACAGACAGCCTGGGTGGCTATACCCAGGCAACCCATACTTCAAGTCCCAAGGGAGATAGGGTAAGTGAGGAGAGAATTGTTAATATCTCCTTTTCTTCTCAGATTATCTCACAAGGATGGACAGGCCCCTCATTCATGGGCCCCAGTGATATAGGCTTTTGTTAGAGCTACTGATTAGACCAACTGTTGGCTCTGTCAACATTTGAACCAAGATGATGCTTTATCTCCCCACATTGTTCCAGCTGATGTGTCAACATGGAGGGCACCTCATGGACCAACTGCATGTGTAACCTGGTGTACTGAGGAGATCACGTGGTAAATGACTACGGTCAACTACACTAATTGTGGAAAATATCTTTTCAAGCATGAAAGCTGCTTATGGGGGGGACTCCAACTTTAAAAGGAAATTTTTCTGTGTGTAAAAAATGTAAATGGCACAGGAGTAGATGGTTTGACTCTGAGAACAGTATTTTGAAGACTGAGTTTGACATTACCCTGGAGATGGAGAACTTGTACAATATGCCCATGTGGTCGAATATACATTGACTGACTACACCAGCTCTGAATTAACCTGGCCTGGCAATGGTAATACCTTGTTGAGTTGTGCTAGGAAAGTGAACTTTTGTATTACTTGTACTAAAATGTGTCCTGTTCATATAATGTGCTGTATTGAGAGAAATATGCTGTTTTTACATAAATGAATCAGGACACGTAATACCACATAAAATTGGACAAATGCAGACCTCTGATCTATTCAGTTGGCTTAGGTTAAGCCATGGTCGAGGTGGCTGGTTGGGATCTTTCCTCCAAGAGTCCTGATCAGTCTGCTGGGGACAGTCCTACCAGTAACCCTCATTAAACGCTGCCTAAAGTGATAAACAGGTACCAGGTCAACCAGTTAGTCACCAAACCCCACAGACATGAAGCTTAATGTCCAAAATGGGTGATGGCATACCAGGACTCGGTACTGCTTTGCTTCTTTTTCTGGCATCCTGACGGGAGATGGGGGGTGGACAACTGGGGGCATGGTCTGCCTATATGCCTCCCATCCAGACTAAGTAAAGGCCTTGGGCCCAGAACATTCTCTGATAAGAAGGCTGGAAACTGGGTGGCCTTCTCTCTCCCAGTTTCTTCTCCTTATCAAAGAAGCCTTCCCCCTGTTCTGGGCACAAAGTAAATTTCTCTGTCTCTTGCACATGCGTGGGCACCACTCGGCACTTGGCCAACCCTGCTTCTATATCTGTTCCCAGTGGGGAGAGAACAAGATATTTCATACTAAGACACAAGAGGGGGAACATGCCAGATTGTAGAGCCCACCTCCAGGGGTGGACTGAAGGGGAAACAGACTTTGCAAGGCAGAACATGGGCGCCCCCATGTGGTCCTCTTGTTCACTACAGTTTGCATTCTTACGTAAGCCTCTGGCATGGAGCCACTACAGTCCACCGCCCTATAAAACCTCTGCACTCCCACTGAAGAGTGTGAGGATCTGCTTTGGTCCTACGGCCACCCAGGACTTAGGCTTATACATAAGCCTCCCTAATAAACTCCTTCACTGTCACACTGGAGTTGCCCGTGTCCTTCTTCAGTCTCTCTCTGAGCACCCTCTGTTTTGGGAGGCAAACCTCAAGTAACTTGTCCATGCCTGGACAGAGGTGTTTTATGTATATGTTTGATTTTAAGGGTGAATAGACAGCATGTTTGCATATTGTTAGGAATAACCCAAGAGATTAAAAAGAATTGATGATTCAAGAGGCAGAGATAATTGTTGGGGAAATGCCCTTCAGTGGTTTAGAGGGGATGGTATCTACTGTACAATAGAGGAGCCAATTATATTTAAAAGCATGGTCAATTCATTCATAATAATAGAAGAGTAGGTAAAGTAGAGGATTACAAATACAGGTAAGTGGGTAGATGCAATGGTGGAACTAGTAGGATTTTCTTCTATTTGCTTCTATTTTTCTCAATGATACAGAAAGCAAGATTATCAGCTGACAGTGAGAACTGGAAGGGAGGTATTAGGAGACCGAAGAAAGTACTGGACTTATGAAATAATAATTTACAAGGTTAAAAAGATACTAGACAAGGAAAATATATGATTGATGACCGACATTAGAGGTCTGCTTGAGGATAAAAAAAAAAATAGTGACCAAAAATTTCAGGTAAGAAAAGTCAGCATGACTGTATGAGTATTCTTCAAAATAAACTCACTATTACAATCAGTCTCTTCAAAATACCATATAATCATCCTATTTTCTGCATCTTCTCCTGCACTTCCTCCCACCTAGAGTCTCTGTTCTCCCTCATATCTAGACAAATCTTACCTATTATTTAAGAGCTAACCCGTACTTTTCTATTAAGATCTTAGTAATATAACTCTATTTTGTTTTCTCCCATTTTTTACAGCCATTGGTGTTCTGTAGTGGTTGAGAGCACACGCTTGGAGTTAGACTGCCTGAATTGAAATGTCAGCTGCATGACCTTGGAGATGTTCCTTTATCTCTCTGAATATATTTCCTAATCTCTAAAACAAATACATGTAGCACTTAATATAAAGCCTGCTATACAGTAAAAGTTCAATAAACATTGACTAGTAGCTACATGGAAACCTTGGTGGCACAGGGTTTAAAATCTATAGCTTCCAACCAAAAAGTCGGCAGTTCAAATCCACCAGGCACTCCTTGGAAACACCATGGGGCAGTTCTAGTCTGACCTATAGGGTCACTATGAGTTGGAATCAACTTGATGGCAACAGGGTGGCCAGGAGCTACATGGAAACCCTGGTGGCATAGTGGCTAAGAGCTATATCTGCTAGCTACATTTACCATTATCACAGAATTTATTAATTCATTTTAATAAATATTTCTGGGGGAAATTTTTCTCTAATCATTATGCTATGTAAGCTCATTAAAATAAGGGCTGTGTGCTATATTTCATTGTTTCACAAAATTCCAGTTAGAAAGGACACACTGGATAAATATCACTGAAAATGAATTTACTTAATAATTTATATTGTAAAATCCAATCTTATATAGTGTCATGGTAAAATAGTTACTTTATAGTGATTTTTTTCATTTAAATTTCTAAGAAAATCATCTTAGATGATTAACTACATTAACTACATAATGAGGTAGTTACTTTTCTAAGTAACTACATAATGAGGTAGTTACTTAGAAAAGTAACTACCTCATTATGTATAACCAACCAGACAGCTTCCCGTGACATTTAAGTAACCGTATCTATACTATCACCACTCGCAAAGAAAAAGACATAAAAAGAATAGAAAGAATGCATTTCCTTATTGAAAAAATAAAGCAAGACACTGTAAGTGCAATAAACAAATGTAGAGTGGAATGTACATTTGTATCCATATATTTTTATACCAAAATTATAACCATTACATATGTTCCTTTATTTCAAATTGGAATTGGAGTGGACAAAATGAAATTATTTATTTTTGACATTGTTTTTAATATGTTTGAATGCAACAAAATTACCCAGCAACATTAAAATTCAAACCCCAAAGCCAAATTTTGTCATTTATACAGCAACTGCCATTTGGAAAGTTTATCGGCTTCTACAAGGACAGTTTGTAAGCCCATGATGATATTAATTATGTTTTACAATGAGCATTTTTAGACATATGCCAACATCTCCCATATCAACGAAGTTATGACCTACTGTCTTCAGTTAAAACTGCATTAACTATGAAATCAAATTTCCTCAGCAAATACCATTGTAAGTTGGTATGAGAGTAATTAGAATAATTTAGCCTTCCCTTAAGGCATTGATAAACCAAAAAACCAAACCCAGTGCCGTCAAATGTGTGCAGAAAACATCTGTCCATTGAAAAATCAAGAGGAAGAATTTCATAAAGAAGTCAAATATTCCTTTGATATATATATTTTTTAATCTAGCAATAGCAGTACTATGTTTTCTGAAATTTAATCATTCTGCAAATGTTTGTTAAGAAACCATCTTTACTTCTTAAATTATATTTTTCTTACATGGCAAGTAAAAAATTATAAGTTTTAACCACAAAAGGCTAACTTTTAAAGGTCCAATTATAATAATACTACAATCTCAAAAAGATTTAAAGTTGTACTTTACACAATTATGCTAACATTATACAGATAAATGTACATTGATCTGAGAAAGGTGAAAAAGAAAATGAGAATATTAATTGGATTTTTTATCTCTGTTCCACATCTTTTTAATTTGAGAATTACCACAATTTACACATGCTGGCAAAAAGATGTGTCCGCAAATAGTAGTAATTTCTACAATACTTTGATTTATGTAATGTACCCATGCATGAAATTAATTTCACTACCCAGATTAAGAGTAATATTTAAGTATGTCTGCCCCTCTGTGTGTCTGTTTGTTTTTGCATGTGCGTGTTTGGGTGACCTGTCAGCAACAACACCAATCTCCAGTCACCCACATTTGACACAGAGTTATTTTTTTGACTACTCTGTGTTTTCTTCCCTTGTATCCAGTCAGTCACCAATTCTAAAATTCCACTTCAAAATATATTTTGGATCATCTCTGTTTATAATTCCTTGCTCCTTCCTATCTGCCTCAGGTGAAAACACACCCACACATGACAGACACAGTCGAAAATTCACTCACCTACCCCCTCCTGAAGCTGTTCTGAATTTGGTGTTTATCTTTTCCCTCCATTCTATTTCTACATATGCACATTACTTTATGTTTCTAAGGCAACTACCCTAGACTAGCGCCTTATCTAGACATATTTAAATGAATTTTTAATAGCAACTAAGGAATCTTCTTAAATTCAGGCTTCTCCTATCTGTTATATCGTCTGTGTAACACTACAGGAATATCTATTCCTAAATTACATTTCCATTATGCTATGATTTTGCTCGAAAACTTCCTGGTTACCTAGTTATCATGTCATGTCCAAATAAAAGTAGAAAAGTTAAAAAGAAGAGGCTAAAAAAAAAAAAAGTGGGAGGGCTTGTTTTTAAGATTCTTCATTCTCCTCTCTGGGCCTGTGATGTAGAATAATTGGTTATAATTCTCCAGTCTAGCTGGGTTGTCTACTCCAAAGGCCTCATATGCTTCTTGTCTAAATGTATCAGCTTTTTAACCCTTCAATTGTCCAAATTTCACTATTTTTCCTTTCTTTGTTTTTTAATTCTTTTCCTTTTAAAAATTCTTCATTTTTTTAGAACAAAAGCTGCAGCATTTCATTGTTGTGAGCTCTGATTTTCAATGAGGATAAAAAAAAAATTAAGCGTTTTTGTCCCAAATCACATAGAATCAAAACATATGGAACAACAATAACAACAAAAAATGAGAAATACAAGAAAATATTAATAGTCACTATTTTTTTTTTTTTTTTTTAGAGAGAGTCACCATGAGTCAGAATCAACTCGACGGCAGTGGGTTTGGTTTTTGGTTTATAAAAAAGAAAAAAATTTTTTTCTTTGGTTTATAGTGGTTAAATAATAAAACCCCTTTCAGTCTTAAATAGCTCAAGTAGGAAAAATATAAATATGAGTAGCATGGTAGATTTAAAAGACGAAAACTAAATTTTCTACTTTCTCAATCTGAATTTGCAAAACAAAACAAAATAAAAAAGTACTTAGTCAATTTGAATATATAAACCCTTAAGAGTATAAACAGAGAATTAGCCAGGGTACATACCCAAGTTTATCTATAATCCATGTTCTTAACAAGTAGTTTCATTGGCCCTGCTATAACTAGAATTGGCCTGCCCCTCAATACACACAGCTCTCACTCCTTTGCTTTTCTTCCTGTCCAGAAAACTCTCTTGTTTCTGTCTAATCCTGGTTCCCTACACAGCCCTCATATAAAGCCTGGCTCCACACAACCGTACTTCTGAATAAACACTGGCATGTACTATAGTTTTTTAAATTATTGCATGTCTTTGCATATATAACATTCTATAATGGCGAATTCTATGCCCTCTTAGTTTTCGTGAGTTCACAATTAAACCAAAAAAAACAAACTCAGTGCCATCGAGTCGATTCCGACTTATAGCGACCCTATAGGACAGAGTAGAACTGCCACATAGAGTTTCCAAGGAGCGCCTGGCAGATTCGAACTGCCGACCCTTGGGTTAGCAGCCATAGCACTTAACCATTAGGCCACCAGGGTTGCCAGTTCACAATTAAATAATGAAAAATGCTGAATATAAAAAACAAACAAAAGATTTTTGTTTGATAAGAAGTTGAGGTTGTGAATCAAAACTGATGATTAAATTTGCAACTATAAGAAGAAAGCAACTATCACAAAAACAGTCTAAAGTAATAACATCTGAAAGTTACACAAGAGATGCGTCGAGGGGTAGTTAAGTGTAAGCGGAGTTGTGCAGCATGTTGTCTGTCTACAACGGTACACAAATGCGTCTCTGACGACAGATTCTGCCTAGGCATGTCATACTCTAATATCTCATTTAAAAGAAAAGTTAAAGAGTGTAGCAGTATGATTATCCCAAAGGTAATAATAATAGTATCTAACTACATTCTCCCTTCACACACAGACACACAGACATCCTTACATAAAATTTTTTTTTTTTGTATATTTTGGGTAGTGAAATTAATTCTACACATGAGCACATTACATAAGTCAAATTATTATAGAAATTATTATTATCTTCACAGGCAAAATTTTTCTAGCATGTGAATATTGTAGTATTTCCAAAATTAAAAAGAAAAGATGTGGAACAGAGATCAGAAATCCAATTAACATTCTGATTTTCTATTTCTCCTTTGTGAAGTCAATATTACATTTATCATATTTTAACTTATGGGAAAGGAAATGCATATGAATGGACAGGTATGCTTATGAGACTGAGCACAGAAAAATAAATACTGTGGTTTATTTCTGTTTTACGTAGAAAATAAACTATGTCCCTTGAGATCAACTTATTCAAAATTTGTGTCCTAAGGCTCTTTTTTCACTGATAATGCAAGACTGCTAGAATCTTTTTGTCGGCTTGCAAGTATGCATACATAAGAAGCAGTTATTTAATCTAGGATATAAATAGCTGTAATAAATTTCCTATTTCCTCATTTTTTTTCTGATGAAATATATTTAAATGCCAGTTGGATTATAACCTTCAGACAACTGAATACCAGAATTTGAAGTGCTATTAAATACCTGAATACAAGTAAACGCTAAAGAGCTTTAGAGTTTTGTTTTAATTGCTCATAGATTTTTTATAAATATTCACCCAATAATTACTGTTAACTTCTTATACAAAAAAAATTGCAAAGAGTAAAGGGAGAAGCTGATTGCTTAATTTCCCTTAGTCCATAAAAAGAATTTAAGAGCAAAAGAAAATTCCACAGAATAATAATATTTATAATGAGCCGACAAATCTTTTACATAGACATAATTTCACTAGGAACTCAGGGCACCTCTATTCTTACGTTGTTCAATTTTGCAATTATAGGTGTGTTTACACAATATCATAATTAGTTGTTTCTGTAAAAATGTTCCTTTTACTCCTTACAGTGAAGGCCTGTTATGTCCATTTTTTTATTCTCAAGGGTAACCCTGTATTAGGTTAAAGTTAAGAAATGGTGGTGGTTTGACTGATGGATTAGTTGGTTTAATCAGTGAAAGGAAACTGGGGCGTAGAAAATGAATGACTTGCCTGAGATCAAACAGTAAGCCAGAAAGTAGTCAGAAACCTATGTCTTTTGACTACACGTCTAGAGATTTTTCCCTTATTGTTTGAAAATCTCATATTTGGCTTTTCATTCTGCCAATTTGTTGGCATATAATGGAATAGAGTCAGGTACCCACCTCATGAATAATAATCATGGTCATATTGTTTTCTCTTCTTCCACAAAACCCTACAAGAAAGAGCTATTGACAGCTACCAAGATGCCATATCACATCAAAACATGATTTTCACTGGTTCATAAACAAGATGACCATTTTATATAAGGTCTTTATACATCTATACATTTATAAAATTATATATTGTATTTATAAAATTCAATCACTGCTTTAAAAATAATAAATACATATATGTATCTATCTATGCACCTACTTGGAGCCCTGGTGGTGCAGTGGTTAAGAGTTTGGCGGCTAACCAAAAGGTAGGCAGTTTGAATCCACCAGGTGCTCCTTGGAAACCCTGGCAGTTCTGCTCTGGTCAGTAAAAGTTGAAATCCACTTGAAGGCAACAGATTTGGTTTGGTTATGTACTTGCTTAATGTTTGTACAGTTGCCTTTGTACCTTTACGAAAATCTATATCCATAAACTGAAAACCAAACCAGTTGCTGTCGAGTTGATTCCAACTTAGGGCAAGTCCATGTGTGTAGAGTAGAAATGCACTCTGTAGGGTTTTCAAGGCTGTGACTTTTCAGAAGCAGATTGCCAGGCCTTTCTTCCAAGGCACCTCTTAGTGGGTTATATTTCTAACATTGTCTGTTTTAGGAACACAGTAAATATTTAAAAGCTCTGTGTATAAAGAAGTAGAAATTATAATATTATAATTCTTAAGGTATATTTAAGGCATTCAAATATGCATTTCTCAAAGAGGCTTTCTCTTACTACTCTATTCCCTTCACCTTAGATCTTTTATCTGTTCTAAGTTCCATTCAGCAGAGGGCAGGGATTTAATTTTGCTCACTCTATATCCCCAACATATACAACAGATCTTGGCACATATTAGGGTTCAAAAATATGTGTTTAATATTTCTGAATGTGTCTCTTTAGCTTGGTAACTCCTCTCGCTCTTCCTCCAACACTCCCTTCCTTTTAAAAAACTCATCAAATATTAACATAGAAAAGGCAAAAATCATATCTATATACTTATTTGCTTGAAACAGAAGTATTTAAGTCTTGTTTTTTAAAATATAAACTATATATAAATTCAGAAAATCTTAGAAAATATGTGAGCAAATCCCTAATGCTAAGACACAAATTACCCAACCCAAGTTAATATTCATTTTTCTCAATGTTCTGAATCACACAAAATTTCCTGACATTTCACTTTTCCTTTAATTTGTGGGGGATGGACAGAGAGAGATAGTTCATTATAGCTGTCTGCAATTTTATTTATGCATATATGGAGACTACAACAAGAATTCCAGTATTGGCAGGCCTTCAAGAAAGTAAGTAGCTTATTAAGGCCAGTCTTGATTCCACCTAAAATATTCAAGCATCATGATTATCTGTGATCCTATCATTTTATGTCCCTAAAATAATTAAGGTAATGTATTACATATATTAATAAATTAAACCTATTAAATAAATTAATATAAATATTTAAACATTCCTCAGAATGGACATCCCATTACCAACTTGTCTTGACATTTCATCACAATTGCCTCCAAGAAGAACTACTTTTATCAAGTCTCTTCTCTGTGAAACCATGGGATATTTACTGAGATTTATCCCTCTGAGTACATCTTTTAATATTAGTAGATTGATACTAAGGCCAAGCACAACATTAAAGTGTTTGGACAAATTTCTAAATTTAGTCAAACTAGTTTAAGGGTGTCTTATTGTAAAATATGCTCAGATGTTTGAATGAATTCCCCATTTGGGCAGCTCAGACACTTCTTAAATATCAACTCAAGTTTTCAACCAAAATAAATTAAAACTATTTTTTAACCAATTATTGGTAGATACCTTTATTTAAATCTTTATATCATTTATATCATCCATCATTATGCTACTTTGCTGTGTCCACATATATAGTTTTTAATATAACTATGCAGAAATTGAACTGTAGCTGACTAATGCTAAAATTAAAAAAAAAAATGTTTTCTAGATGAAATAGCTGTTAACACATTTTAACATCTTTTAAATAAGATTTTGGATATCAGATTCATAGGGAATTGCTCAATGCTACTGTAGTTGTTTCCAGGCAATCACACAAGTAAGTCAATCAAGATGACTTGCAAGTGTCCCTAGCGAACTTCACATACACTTTACGATTTGTCTAGGAATTTTGGATGGTATTTCTGTTTTCTTACTGAAAGTGTGCATTGTGATATATAAATATAAAATACGAAATGATTTATTTCACAAATAATTCACAGACTACTTGTAAAATCTCAGAATTCAAGCAATAACACAATTAAGTAAGATATTTCCTATACTTTTTATACTGAGCAATTTGAACCTTCCATTTTAAAATGTTCTGTTGTCCCACAGTGTAAGCTTCAATTACTCAATTAATTAATATGCTAAGTGGCTCTTAAAAGAAGAGATATCATTGGCTACAAATCTTTTAAGTGGCTGCTTAATGAAGATTTGACTTTTTTTCTTGAAATTTTTTACCGTGAGAAATCCCAGATCTGATATAAAATTTAATTTGTATTCAGATAATGGAAAGTCAAGATTTTTTTTTTTTAATCTTAAGCAGAATTTACATCATTTTCCTGAATACACAACTATCACATTTACCCATTTTATTACAACTTGGCATATAAAACAATGAATGCAGCATTAAATCATTATAAAAGTTAGCTTCTAAAATGCTAAAAATTATTTTGAAGCATATACTTATTATCGTCAAAGATGCAAATATGTCTACATACATGCAAGCAAACACACCACACATATGGACAGAATTATATATAAAATTACATTAGGTCTTTGGAATGCACAAATTTAAAATTAGAAGTTTTGACCATTTGCTGGGGACTAAAAATGTCTACAACATGTAGTTATTCGTGATTTCGTTGAAAAAACATTTTGAAATCTTACAATGGTGTGAGAAACTAGTTACTTAGCTACTGAATGAACCTTCTGGAAAGGCATCTCAATAGAGTTTTGGTTACTCTCATTTGGTCTTACTTGAAGTAATTCGGAAAGAAAAAAAGAATCAAATTTAGTCAATATGATGCTAATATCACTATACCAATAATGCAATATAGTACATTAAAGGTGGCAACATTTATTTAACTTACTTATGATCTTATAGTATATAAAGAAAACCATTATGTCTGTAAGAATAACTTCTATTTATATAGAAGTGTATCCCGGTGCATGTTTTCCAACTGGGAGATTTTCTAAAATCTCAAGACATATCTTTTGTGAATGCCAAGACTTTGCTTCATAAGGACTGTATACTAGGATGACAATATTGTACTAAATATTCTGATTTTTATTATATCCATTTAAAATATGTTCACCTATGTAGAGCACAGCTTACAGTTAATCATATAAAAGTTGAATATTTCAACATCATTTTTCATGAAGAATTATTAGTTCCAAGTGAATATTTCTTCCACAGAAGATATCTGAGCATTCTAATTATAAATAGCTGCATAATTTGCTGGCACCCATAATAAATAATTTCTAAAGGGTCAAAGAATCATAGAAGCAACTGGCGATTTTTACACTGGAAGAGCAAAGCATATAGATTTTTCAAAGCAAAACGTATAAAGCTTTCTACGTAGGCAAGCAAATAATCTATCTGAGAGCACGCTTGCTCTGTTTTTGGCAAGATAAGGCAAAGCAAAACAAAAACAGCTCATGAAGAAAACCTTACTAAGCCTATGGATTCTGCAATGTCTTTGCAAGTAACATATTTGTAAGTAACATATTTTGCTTTCAGAGAAGAAAACAGTCCATATTTCTCAGTAGATGCATGTACAGTAAATTCCTGCTATGTCATAGGTATTTAGAGCCACGTAGTTCTAGAGTTAGCTAAAGTTCTGAAATATTTTGAAATACGGGGATTACTAAAATGTAAAATTGTACAACACTTGTAAACTCACCCTTCTAATCTTACATCCGGCAGACTTCTGTTAAGGGCAATCAAATCACTGGCCATAAGGTTAAACTGATTGATTTTAAACAGCTCTTTCATCTTCTCCTGGTCATCTTTAGGAATCAGCACAGCTTTTCCCATTTCTCCTGGCCCTTCTTGGTTCCTTGAAATAACAGCTGTAAAACATACACAGATAAACACATACACACAACACACAGATAACGAACTGAATAAATAAATTCAAGCCTTGAGATTAGATACTGAAGTGCATCATTTACATATTGGTTTATGAACGTAATCATCAACCCATTATTGCTTACTTACAAACCATACACTACACTAAAGAGACAATCTATTTCAATTCATTAACTCAATGATGCCTATACAGGTAGATTATGATCTGGCTAGTTAGCAAGACTTAATAATTAGTTACTTAATACAAACTTTAAAAATTCTAGGTCATGTTTTTCAATCTACTTATTAAAGAGAGATGAAATTCTGCACTGGACAGACCAAATTGTGCAAAATACAAGGCAACTTTTGAAAGTATACCAAGATTAATTTATTTTCATATCTAATTAAATGTTTCAATTGTTTCAATAGTTTACATATCTATTGTCATTATATCTTTATAAAAGCAAGCAAGGTTGATGATTCTTTCACCCCACAGAAATTTGTTTCATTTGTCAAAGCATTTAGAAATGGGTTAAAAATAGTTTAATGGTGATGACATACAATTTCAAATATCAGGTTGGATTTGGATAATATGTGCTCCATAATACCCGTTGCCATCGAGTCAATTCCAATTCATAGTGACCCTACAGAACAGAGTGGAACTGCCCCACAGAGTTTTCAAGGAGCACGTGGTTGATTTGAACTGACAACCTTTTGGTTAGCAGTTGTAGCTCTTAACCACTATGCCACCAGGATTTCCATGTTCCATAATAGGAACTTCAAAACAATACTCTGGGTTTGGCTGTTCAGTAAGACAAGTCAGGGTACATGATATACAAGTAATGTTCTCGTTATTTCCTCCAAGTTATCACTACACTAAAGAGCCTTCTAAATACTCTACGGCAAGAGGTTTTGTTTTTTTTTTAAATATATACTTACATATGTGTGTGCACATATGTCTGTATGTACATTAACATAATAATAAAGCAAAATCTCAGTCAATCTTAATATTTCCTAATTTACTCTTTAACCATCAAATCATACCCAAAGTCATCAAGTCAATCCCGACTAATAACAACCCTGTAGGACAGTGTAGAACTGCCCTGTAGGGTTTTCAAGGCTGTAATCTTCACGGAGCAGAATGCCACATCTATCTCCTGCAGAGTAGCTGGTGGGTTCGAACCACCAACCTTTTGGTTAGCAGCCAAGTGTTTAACTACTGAGCCATGCAGTCTTTTTCAATTCACCCATTAAGTGATATTAAATTAGGATAAAATGCAAAGAATATAGTTTTGGTCCTACTCTTCCGATGTTTAGTCAGTTTGCCATAGTGTGGTGGTATGCGTGTTGCTATGATGCTGGAAGCTCTGCTACCAGTATTTCAAATACTAGCAGGATCATCCATGGTGACCAGGTTTCAGTGAACCTTCCAGATTAAGACAGATAGGACAAAAGGCCTGGCAGTCTACTTCCAAAAATGAGCTAATGAGAACACTGCCTGATATAATGCTGGAAGATGAACTCCCCATGTTGGTAGGATGGTGCAGGGCAGGACAACCTTGCATTCTGTTACACATAAAGCCACTATGAGCCAAAGCTGACTTGATAGCAACTAATAACAATAATAACAACACATTAATATTACTGAATTCAATTTCCAAATATGTAAAACAAGAACAAAATTGAATCCATCCTACCTTCAAGAATTGTAAAAAAAATTAAAGATAATAATGTGTGAAAATCATTTGTAAATTATAACACTTAATAAAAATATAAATTCTAAAATAATATAAGAATTTAGGTAAAACTAGGATAAGACATAATAAGGGAATTTGCCTCTGATTTGACCTTCATAATTATAGAACATCAAGAGTATTAGAACTAATATATAACAGATCATCCATTTGATTGTTCTCTATAGAAGTTTATCCTGATTTGCAATGCCATGAATCGAATTATAAAAGAATACAGGCATTTCTAAGGACCTTCAGATGTGGTTATCAGGAAGGTGATTAGCCTAGAAATCCTCTCATATATAGAAAAATGGTAAAAACTGGGAAGTTGTAAAATGGAAAAGAATATGTATCTAACCTTGAACTGGTTCAAAGATTGCCATATAAAGAAAGTATAGGAAAAGTCTAATACCACTTCAAGACTCAAAAAAGAAATAGTGATAGGAATTATACAAAAAGGCATATTTTGCTCTAAGGAAGAAAGAAAATGTTAACAGTGAAAATTTACCCTGTAAATTAGTAAGCTTATTATCCCTAAAATGAGATGCAGTTGTTGGAGTTGGCTTTGGGCTGATTTGTGCTCTTGGTGGGAGGGTGGACTTAGATAGACATTAAAATACCTTCCATTTCTAGAATTTTTTTTTTTTAATTTTGATTCCACAGATACTGTTAAAAATGAATTTTTATAGTTCCCTCAGGAGTCCTTCTGATTCTGAAGTGAAGAATATAATGAGAGTACATGACACCTCCTACTAACTACGGATATTTAATTTAGAATTTTTTTTTTAACATATTCTGGTAACGTTAATCACCACCTACACACAAAAAAACTAGGATTAATAGCTGTTTTGTTTTTCCTGGTAATTTTCTTTTTATATACATTCATGAATTTTAGGTGAAATTATTTTGGTTTACTTTCTATTTTTTAGAACTTTTAGAAATTAAGAAAGCAATTCAACCTTCACAGTTCTTTACAATGCCCTCCACAAATGCCAACAAAAAGGATTATATTATGGAGAGAGACTCCAGGGTCAGCATGCTTTCAAAGCTTGGAGGTGAATAAGATTAAACTTTTACTCTATGTGGAAAAGGTATGAGTCTCAATTACAACATTTTAGGGCAGGAAGATCAAGTTAAGGCACAAAAAGAATATTTGGTATTTGCAATATATTCAAAGTTGTGACCATACCCTTTTCTTAGTATCATGAAGATAATAGTTTTGTCAGTTGTAGTTGGAATAAATGTATCACATTATACTATTATCATCAATAAAAATAAAATTGTCCCAAAATATTATCCTCATACCTAGAACTGGTTTGTAAGTAAGCACATCCAGCCGTTCTCCTTAATCATTCTCAGTGTCTTGGTGGATAATAACAGCTTAATGTGTATCAGGTTAAGAGTCTTCTCTGAGAGTTAAATACACTTCTCTGTAATAGCCTCTAATGGATGCATATTTGACATTTCATAAAATGTTTTTCTCGTGCATGAACAGACCTATTGGTGTTTTTCACCTTGTTCAAGCACAAGGAATGCTAAGTAATCATAGTGTGGAACCAACCTTTTTATTTTTCTGGCTTTTACCTGAAATTATGCATCTTGCTAGAAGAAAAAAAAAAATTCTCTTTCTTTAACTAACATAAATAGGAAATGGGAAAGAATAAGCAACTGGTCTATGTGGTTTAGCTAATCTGCCAGCACCTTTAAATAGCAGCTTTCATTCTTTTTGCTCACCTGTTGATTTCTTCCCTGCTACATAGCTGAAAAAAAAAAAAAAAAAAATACCACCTACAAAATATCATGATCCTCTACAGCTTAAAAAGGAGCCCTGGTGGCACAGTGGTTAAAGCACTCAGCTGTTAATTAAAAGGTTGGCAGTTCGAACCCACCAGTTGCTCTACAGGAGAAAGGTGTGACGGTCTGCTTCTGGAAAGATTTACAGCTTTGGAAAACCTAAGAGGCAGTTCTACTTGTCCTATAGGGTTGCTATGAGTAGGACTCGATAGCAGGGATTTTTTTTTTTTAACAGCTTAAAAAGTAAACAAAACAAAAAAGAATTGTCGTTGACATCTGATATATCCATGCCACTTATCTACTCTAATACCAGTTGCCCTCCAGTCAGCCCTGATTCGTGGCAACATCATTTGTGTCACAGCAGAACTGTGCTCCATAGGGTTTTCAATGACTGATTTTTCAGTAGATCACCAGGCCTTTCTTCCAAGGCACTCTGGGTGAATTCGAACTTTCAACTTTTTGTTGGCAGTTGAGCACACTAACTGTTTGCACTATCCAAGGACTCCATCTACTCTCACAGGCAAATGAAATACAGAAAGCAACTAAATTATGGATTTTTGATTATTGACTATGGATGGAAATGTCCCAATTCCAAAACTGCTTTGGACTAAAAAAATAGAGAGATGTACTATGATGCAAGCTATTTTCTTCCCAATTATATGATTGAATCATTCAACCAATGCATAAATAACTAATTTGAGTTGAAATGGCATTATAAAGCTTGTAGAAGCATGACAAAAGCAGACCGATTCTATGAATATCTTTCAATTTCTTTCACATAGAATGTATTTTAAAGATTTAGGAGATTTACTTTAATTTTAGAATACCCAATGATAAAGGATGACCGTCAAAATATAAACAAACCAACCTAAAAATTCACCCAAAAGAATACTGCATGTTAATAGCATTATTTGCATGTGCACATGGAATTATGAACATTTTCTTATTTGCAAAAATGCTCCATTCACAACAAACGTTTTCTGTTTGAAAAAGAGAGATGGCAGCCCATATCCAGGAAAAGGCTTGAAAGAAATGTTTAAAGTGGTTTTTAAAATAATGAATTTATTCTGTTAAAGAGCACATCAATTATTGTAAAAACATAAAATTGAACCAAAATGTAAATAGTATCCCGTGTGCCATGCTTTCAAAAAAAAAATTTTTTTTTCAAGTCATATTGCCACCCTCATGTCTACCATTGCTTTTAAAATCGTCCTTGTCATTGACACTGCAATTCTTCTCTCACTTTTATCACTTCCAATTTGACTATTGCAATAAATTAAAAACATTAACTTCTGGTCTTTTTCATCTTGAATATTCATACTCCATTGCCAATAAGTTAATTTCCCTAAAATAATCTTTGTTTTTTCTTGTCAACCATATATATATAGTAAAACCTGTGAAAGCCTGAACCTATGTAAGCCAAAAACCTGTCAGAAAAGAAAAACTCAAATATTTTCCACTAAAATGAGTGATAGAAAAGTGAAATGACTGCACCCTGCCAAAGGCAGAAAACTTGCAACACCCAGAAAAAAATGAGGCGTCCTGTTGAGTTCTGGCTCTCACAGGTTTCACTGTATCTAAAAATTTTAAATCTAGTCCAGCTGACTACAAATTGTAACCAGTTCCTCAAGGGTGCCTTCAAGGTCTTGCAGAAGCTAGTACAAAACTCATTTTCAGGATTATTTATCACAACTCCCCTTCAGAAAAGCCTCTCTCCCAGCTAAACTGGCTTATTCTGTGTCTTTAATTTTTCCATTCATTCTGGACACAAAAATTTACTGAGTTCACATGCTCTTCTTTTATCTAAATATCAAGGACATAGACAAACAGGTGCACACACAAAGAATGGCATGTATCTATCTAGGGAGATGGGAAGAAGGTAAGGAACTCGCTAAATATATTTTTATTTCTGTCGACAGTGCCCTTGACTCATAGGAAATTCAATTATCTTTGCCACACTAAGCTTTGGGAGCACAGTTCCCACTGCTTCCTATCCTCTCTTCTTGCCCTGTCTTATGGAAATTCCAGCCTGGCTCCTACTTTCAGAATACTCCAGGCAGGTACCAGTCATCACCGTTTTGGCTAACACATCCTCTCAAACTCCAGAGACACCATCAAGCTTTCCTAAGAACTCTCACCTTGCTGTGCTTCAGTAGCGACAGGGAGCAGACCTGTTCGTGCATTCTAACATCCAGCTATCCAATTACTGCAGAATTCCCCAGAGTCTGGGAAGTTTTCTAGGAATCGTCCCACTTGGCTTGGTTTTAAATGAAGTGGGATGAGGAGGCAAAGTATAACCCTGTTGCATGGGATTGGAAGGTAATATGCTAAAGCAGACCTAACTAGTTGGTAAGCTCCTAGTTCCGTCAATGACTGCCTCTTCAAAATTGCCCTTTTCAATTTCTAGTCTTCTCTTTTGTAGTACAGAGGTGGGTAAACTAACTCGGCTACAATGGTCTAGTCCTGGTTTTAAACAATGATTAGAACGATTACTCACTTATATGAGGCATAAATGGTTCTCACTTCAGTTTGCCCACCATGTGCAATCACGTGGTGAGACAGAGGCTACCGCAGTTTTTAAGGGTCTACCTACCATAGTAGAAGGCAGCCTTCCTTTGCCACAGACGCATATGCCACGGGCTTTTCTCACTGCATCAGCATACCTACAGGAACCTGGCTGTACACTACCACACAGGGTGCCTGGGAAGGATAGTAGGAAGAGCAGCTTGGAGCTCTTAGCAAAGCCCAGATGGAGATGCCTGGCTTTTCCTAGGCTGCTCTTTTTTTAATGTAAGAAGTACTTATAACCTGTGATAACAGCTCTGTGAATTTAGCTGAAATTACAAGACAACTGTTGTCTCAGATGATGGTGCTCTAAGTGCTCAAGGAGATAATGATTCAGCAAAATAAGAAGTGAGAATTGACTACTGGCTAAGTCAGTCACCACTCCTTTGTCTATATTCATTCTTTACACAATTTCTTCACCTGCTGTTGTCTCCTACTTTGTTGTCTTTGGTCTTTTGAATTTTTACTTATTATTTTTTGTTATTTTGGTTGAGCTTTGGGAAGGAGTGGGAAAAAATTTAGGTGCTTGGTGCTCCACTTTCCTAGGTAATTAACTCAGGAGTTTGATCCGCCATGTTTTAAAAACTTCTGTCTTCCTTAGTAAGAAAAATCTACCAAAAACCTGGGGAAAAGGGTAGATAAAAAAGCAGTAAACTACTCCATGGATTCTGAAAACTGTAACTTTCTGGTTTGAGATTTATGGAACTGTTTGTAGCAGAGTCCAAGATAAAAAAGAAAAGAAAAACACCAGAACCAGCATCATAA
Source organism: Elephas maximus indicus (assembly GCF_024166365.1). Lineage (NCBI taxonomy): Eukaryota > Metazoa > Chordata > Mammalia > Proboscidea > Elephantidae > Elephas > Elephas maximus. The sequence continues at coordinate 51,255,389 of NC_064824.1, read as the reverse complement.
CCACTTTATCCTCTAGATCGTGCTCTTTTGTTGTCAAAGGAAAGACCCAGAGTTTGTCATGGGTAAATCTTGTTAAAATAAGGAGTTCAGTATATACTTGCTTTGGCCCATTTCTGTTAGAAATGATAAATGGCTTTAAATATCAATATTATTGTTAGCTTATAAATTCAACAACCAAATCTATTTAATTAATGTAACAATACATAGCAATTCATTTACTATGCCTTGAAAAAAGAACTACAGTCCCTTTTTATAAAATTGACATGTGACAATAACATCTTTTTTTTTTTTTTTCATTTTTCATGATGGCCTTAAGTGATGGTCAGGTTTTTCAGTAAGGATTTTTATGCAGCCAGAAAGCTGTAAATAACAAGTCCTGACTGGATCGGATACAGCCGACATTAGCTACAGTTTCCCGGGAGTGTCTCTCCTTTTAGATAATCAGTAAAGGGACATTTTCGATCAGCTAGCTAAGTAAGGGAAGTCCTGGTGGCGTAGTGATTAAGTGCTATGGCTGCTAACCAAAAGGCCAGCAGTTTGAACCTGCTAGGCACTCCTTGGAAACTCTATGGGGCAGTTCTACTCTGTCCTATAGGGTCACTATGAGTAGGTAATCCACTCTACCGCACTGGGTTTGGTTTTTTGGTTTGGATATATGTAAGTGAGAGATCATCCACAGAGCAAAGGGAACACTGGTCTCTAAAATTATCTTTCACTACTTTTTTAAAATTAAAAATTGCCTCCATGAGCAACTGCTCCTTTGCCATGAGACTAGAAGAACTGGGTAGTGCCTGGCTACCATTACTGAACATTTTGATCAAATATTCCATAGAAGAATTCTAATCAAAAGGGAGGAAATGCAGAATAGAATTTCAAATTCTCAACGACTCCAGACTTTCTGGAGCCACGGAGGCTGAATGAACTCCTGAAACTATTGTGAGAATGGTTCCACAACTTGAAGAATGTAACCAATGTCACTGAATTGTACGTGTAGAAATTGTTGAATTGCTGTATTTCTGCTGTGTATGTTCTCAACTATAATAAAAAAATATATAGATATATAATTTCATGATAAATAAAAATAAAATAAGCTCACTGTAAAAGATAGAAGAAAAAAAGATAAGAAAAGCTACCCATCATGGAAAAAAAAAAGTAAAAATTAATGAAACTACTGCTTGAAAGAACATCCATCTTTACTCATAAACACACATATTTAAAATAGGATCATTCACAAATGCTCAATTTTACTGTTTTTATCATTTAAAAAGCAATTGTGGGTATCTTTCTATCAATAAATATGTGAATTCACACCTATTTTCTAACGGTTGTAAAATATGCCTTAGGTTGTATACACCATTACTTAATCAGTCCTTTTTAACTGAACATGTATATTGTTTTCAGTAATCTCTATTATAAACAATGATGCAATTAATACCCATACATCTTTGAAAATTTGTCTGTAAATATGTTTGGAAAAAAAACTGGTAGAAAATTAATAGGGAATTGCTGATTAACCATGATCCTCCAAATAATTGTTATTACCTTCTAAAGACCAAATTCAACTTTCAGATAGGTAGTCATTCCCTAGCTTTTACTTTATTCCGCTATGCCTTTTATAATACTCCATTACCATCATGTATTTATATTATGGCAGAATATGTCTAAATATTGAACTAACCCATTTTCCCTTTCTCCTGGACATATACAAAAAAAAAAAATTTTTTTTTTGACATATAGCTGTGCGATATTCCCCAGCAAATAAAATATGCCAATACCAGACCTGACCCAAAAAAAAACATCCCATGGGTGATTCTCCGTGCTTCTTCTTCAGCTGTAGCAACTTTGAAGCCATTTGTTAAAGATGGCTGAGCTGAAAGAAGGTTATAGCAGGGGCTGTGAATCACCACTCAGAGATGCACCAACTGCTGATGGGGGATACTAACTTCATGATTTATATTTTTGTGCGGGGCAACTCTACTGTGCTAAATCACTATGATTTTGCTTTTAGCTGATACTGTTATTTTTATTAATGCACTTTGTTCTTTCCTTTTTTTGCCTATGAGATTTACCAAAGCATTCTGCCCCAACTTTGACCTAGCCCAGTGCCTGGCACTGATCATGCAATTTGTGAATGAATTGAAAAGAGTAGAAGGAAACTTTGAGACAATCTTGTTCAACCATGAGAAGACTGATGAACAGAGAAATAAAGATAGATGTTTCAAAATCGGTTTCCTTCACCTCAGAGATGCATAAAATTATTTATGGTGTTACTAAGAAAAATAAAATGACCACTTCATATTTATTTTTTTGTTAAAAAATAGCATTTACTAGTATTTAATATTTTGATTGGGAATAATGTATTATGTATGTCGTTTATAAACAAGTTTACATACGTTAGCACAAGTTCAATTATGATGTCTTACTGATAGCCAAGACGTAATTAGAATATTTAGAGGCTATTACTTTAAGGACTTCAATCAGTTCACAAATTCTATCCTAAAAAAAAAAAGCATGTAACTTAAAAAACCACTACTTAACATAAGGGAATATATGATTAATCTATTTCAATGTTCCAACAGTAAATTTTAATAAACATAACAGTTTATATAACTGTTACAAATGATTCCCGGTAATATCTCAACATAAACTAGGACTTAAATATCGTCAGCTATTAGCCATACAGGAAACCCTGGTGGTGTAGTGGTTAAGAGCTATGGCTGTTAACCAAAAGGTCAGCAGTTCAATTCCACCGGCGCTCCTTGGGAACCCTATAGGGACAGTTCTACTCTGTCCTATAGGGTGTCTATGAGTCAGAGTCAACTCGGCGGCAACAGGTTTGTTTTTTGGGCTCTCTCACCGACAATTATAATTTCATGAGATGTTCCATAAGATCAGTTAATGAAGGAAGTATAGGCATAGATTAAATAAGAACCCACCCTATACGCTAACACCAGAAAACCCTGGGTTGTGCAAGAGGTTTGAGATCAGCTGCTGACCTAAAGGTTGGTGGTTCAAACCCACCCAGTGGGTACCACAGAACAAAGGTCTGAAAATCTGCTTCTGTGAACATTACAACCAAGAAGACCCTATGTAGCAGTTCTACTCTGTAACATATCAGGCCACCATGAGTGAGGATCAAATTGATGCCAAAAGGTTTGGTTTTGGTTTTTTATGCCAGTACCATCTGGAAGCTGATTTAATTCCTCCTCTTTCTCCTTGTGGTTAAGAGCTTGGCTGCTAACCAAAAGGTTGGCAGTTCAAGTCTACTAACCACTCCTTGGAAAGCCAATGGGGCAGTTCTACTCTGTCCTATAGGGTTGCTATGAGTTGCAATTGACTCGACTGCAATGGGTTCTTCCTCTTTGTAGGGTAGGAGACATACACACAGATGGGTTTTGTTCTTATATCAAAGGCCGCAGTTCTTGTTAGATGGCCTATTCCATACAATTACCTTTTTATGGGTTCAGATAACTGTTCCCTCCCTTCCACTTTAATGTCCACAAGTGGCAATGACATAACCACTGATTACTAGTCCAGCGTACAATCATCCCTTGCTCTGCCGACTCCTTTGTACATAGTCCTTGCACTCTTCTCTCCACAGCTTCTTGCTTGAAGTGTGCCATCTGTTTCCCGCTGATATAAGAGTTTAAAAAGAAATGTGCTTAGCATCTAACCCTTCATTTTTCCTGACTGAACACCACTTTAAATCTCTAGTGTACTTTCTAAAGGTCTTTGTTTGGGTGGCAGGGGGGAGGCGGAGATCATGTTCCTTGATCAATTAAAAAATGTATTAGCATGTGTCTGTAGTAAGTTATGTTTATGTGTTCAAAATTAAATATGTATTACTCTAAACCAAAAATAGAAAAAGTTAAAAAATAAAGAGAAATTCTAATATTTTCTTTTCCCTTCCCAGTAGTCCATCTTCTGCATTCTTGGGGTATATAATGGCACTTTGGAAATCACTGTAGATAAAATAACATTCTTTTTTTTCTTATCTCAGGACCTTTTGCTGTCACATTGCTTTGATTACTATATAGGTACCATTTCATTTTGGCACTGACCTCTTGATGCTAGATGTGCGGTTGACTTTTTTTTATTGATTATCCTTAGTGGCACAATATCGAGAAGAGAAAATTTCTGAATAGGATTTCTGAGGTCCAAAATATGAATTGGGTTCAAATGGTAGCCATGCTTTGCTGCCTCTCTTGAGAATCACGTGGTCACTTTTCATAGAATAAGATGTGTTAAGGTATTGTATATGTGTGTTTATTCTGGTGTGGAGTGCTTAATGGGTTGGGACGTAAAAAACTCGGAGAGTTTAGGATGATGAGGCACATACAATGGAATAATGAAAGCCCTAATTCCTTGTTTTATTTTAAATATTAATCAGAATGTATTCCTTAGATTAATCAGTTGCCATCAAGTCAATTTCAACTCACAGCAACCCCATGAGTGTCAGAGTAGAACTGCACTCCCTTGGATTAGGGTTATAATATCGACAATTTCTGTGCTAACCAAAAGGTTGACAGTGCGAATCCACCAGGAGCTCCTTGGAAACTCTATGATGCAGTCCTACTCTATCCTACAGGGTGGCTATGAGTCGGAATCGACTCAATGGCAATGGGTTTTTGGTTTTTTTAAGAGCATGAAGTCAATGACATTTTATAACATTTGTATTTCAGAATGATTAGATGTAACCCTGACAGGAAGAGTCCATATTCCATCAGTAAATTTAGAAATATATAACTGTACCAATTCTTCAACATAGTTGTCAAGCAGTGGACCCAGATTTTCTATTACCTAAATGGTTCCTTGATTTTTAAATCAGAGCTTTCTCAGAAGCTCTAACAATAATTTCAGACCATCAGAATAAACTGATGTAAGTTTGTTGTAAGAGATTCTGTAATGTAAAATGTACCATTTACCAGGTGATATTTTGATAATTATTTTTTCCATGGAGAAAACTGGTGTAAGAGAAAAAATTTTACTTCTTCCAAAACCAAAACCTAACCTCAGCGATCATGTAGCTAATCACTATCTGCCCCCTACTGCCACCCCTTATGTTTATTTTTTGGGCATTCCAACATTTTATTGGCCATCTGTATAAACCAGCTGCTGATCTTTATATTTACTCAGAGTTGTTATAAATCTTATTGCTTAGCATTAATTTATACTGAGTTCTGAATTCTTTAGTGCCTTTGGGCATTTCTGTTAGTTAATACTAATAAGCAAAACTAAGATATTAATATGCTACGATAAAGGATGACTTTGTTTAATAGTCAAAAGAATTAAATCGAATATGCTGTCTAAATAATGCAAACATGTCTTTAACATTTTAGAACTCAGTCATATACTACCCTGGCCCTTTTATTAAGTACCTGAGTATTCCAGGATCTCAGCCATTCAAGATATACAAGGCCTAATTCAAAATTTATTTAATAAGCATATATTTAAAAAAAACCAGTGTTGTTGAGTCGATTACTCCAGGATCTCAGCCATTCGAAATATACAAGGCCTAATTCAAAATTTATTTAATAAGCATATATATATAAAAAAAAAAAAGCATATATAGAGGGTGTCAAATAAAGGGGGCAACTCTGAAATTTAAATGTTGTCATTAAAAAAAAAAAAAAACAACAATCAATCACCAATAATGTATATCTTGAAATGGATACACTCTTTCTCACAACTCTTCATATCTATAGGAAATATTGTCAAATGTGCCTGGGCTTGTATTATCTAAACTTTGCTCTTTTAAGAGAATTTTGGGTGCTTCATAAGGTCCAGGGCATACTGTGTGTCCTTACTCACCTAGACAAGCTACAGATTAAATTAGTTAGCCAATACAAAGTTACAGTGCTCTAAGCCTAAGGATAAGCAATTCAACAATAAACCTCTTCTATTTCTTTCTAGATTCTTCTTAAAATCCTGAATATACTTGCCTGACTATACATAATAAATGAATAAATAAATATACATATGCATGCATATTATTATTAAATATAAATAGAAGTATAAATTATCCCCAGATTTTTTGGTGGTAATGTTCAAAATATCTCCTATGTCTTTATTCATACTGCTTTTTTCTCCTTGTGTACTATTTGGTGATGTCATCTCCACCTTTTCACATAGAGAGGTGTTTAATTTTCTGTACATATACATTGCTAGTTAAGTCCTATACTACTTAAAACAAAATCTATTGTGGTTAAAATTTATTTTTGGAGATTCTGCACTCTGACTCAATTTTCAAGGTCATGATGAACCCTTTGAGAAGGGTTACCCATGAATTTATTTTAACCAGAAGTAAAAAGCAGTTTACTCTGACATTGTTATGTTCCAATTTTTATTAATAGATTCAGCTTTCTGCAGAAATAAATGGTAGCAGTCATTTTTAAAAACAGCTTTAAAACCTCCTTATATTAGGGGTTAACATGAGCCAATAGGTAATTTCATTGTAATTTATGGTTAATAGCTCTTTATTCATACTACTAGGGAGTGGCAACTGATTTAGTTTGTATCATATGTATTACTAGTATCATATTTTCATACTTATTTTATATTTTGTACTTTCTCAACTGTATCACTGAACTAATTTTTAATCACTCCCCTTCTTACTCCTATAATTTCAAACTTAGTTTTTTTCTTAAAGTACAGCTACAAGAAGCTCTTCTTTCTAGATGTAGGCTTTTAGGATTGCTTATTGATCAAATCTTGGTTCATCTTCCACTGAAGCAGGGTAAAAACATTTCACCGTCCCTTGGAAAATGTTTCCTTACCTTCCAGCTCTATTTCTTCACTCTGGTCTCTTTTCTCTGATAACTGTTCTATTTCCTGTACTCTTATGTGAGAGATCAAATGAATGAAAAGAGTCAAACTGGGTAGATATAAGCATTATATGTTTGCCCCATATTTTTTTTTCTTTCTTCAAAACCCAGATCCCTGCATGTCTATCTTATAGAACCACAAAATCTCAGGATGGGAAATAAATTTTGGCGTCATTAATTTATTTTTAATAAATTTTGGCGTCGTTAATTTATTTTTAATGCACGAGTGATTCTGAGAGGAGCATTATTTGGAGTAAAAACATCTTCTTTTACCTCGGCTATCCTGAGGTTATCCTGAGGTATGAAATAAAAAAGTGTCCAGCTTGCAAGCCAAGACGTCTTGTAAATTACCTTTGTGACCCTAAAAATCATTTAAGGTAATTTTAAAAAGTAAAGTAGGTGGCCTCAGGAAAAACAGATTGATGGAGAATAGATCAGAGTGATACAGTACAAGTTTCTTTACGCCTTGAATATCACACTCAATAGAACCCTGAGAGAGGAGCAACTCGCTCTGCCTATTAACTGACATGATTTGCTCTCTGGGAAAATGGGTGTTCACTCACAGAATAAGTCAGAGTCCAACCTTGAAGTATCACAAAGGGACATTATTTCCTTGTAAAAAAGAATTTGGGGTCATTATGTGAAGCCATTCACCTCTTAGGAAAATATGTTCTTGTGACTTTTAAAGTAAACTATGTGTGGGGCTCCAAAGGTAGAGTTATAAAGTTTTACTTTTCAATGTAATTATTTAGGTAATCTCTACTCTGCTTGGTCATCATTAACTAAGTAGACTAGAAGAAAGGAAGCCATGAAAATGGAACCAAAATTTATCAAATTTCACTATGTGCAAGGTTCAGTATGTTTCCCTTAGAGTGTAAGTCAGGAATTAATTACAATTAATAAAATTCCTTCTCTTTATTATTTTTCCATTTCTTGCAATTTGTCCTCACTCATTGCTAACTGCTACCTTCTCTTTGTCCTGTCAGATCGCGATGACTTGTCAATATATTTTGTAGTCTTTTATTCTCCTGCAAATTATCTAATACATGGAGATTTCCTTTTTCAAATCTGTGATAGTCTTTACTGAAACAGTTCAACATTTTCTACTTTTATATGAATTGCATCCTGAGCTATAACTGTTTGGATATAAGCGAACATTTAACTACTACAAATGCTGGACATGATGGAAGTATCTCCTTGTATTCAATTCATTTAATTCAATTCAATTAAACAAACATTTACTGATGATCTACATTATTTGAAATAGTTGGGTTATGTCAGTGAACAACACAGACACCATCCCTATCCCCATGTCTCTAGCATAATCCATATTCCATAATTCTGTTTCACACACACGCACACACAAACACACACACACACACACAAACCCATTGCCAACGAGTCAATTCTGACTCACAGTGACCCTACAGAATAGAGTAGAACTGCCCCCGTAGCTCTTAACCAGGATTTCCGTTTCACACACCAGGAGTTCTAATTTTCTTTAACATCCTCTCTTCCTAGTGTCAGTAGAAATTTCCCAATGGGCAATTGTGTTAATGTATAGCAAAAGTAATAATTCAGATAACATGTGGTTCAGATCCAGGCAGCTTACCCCAGTCTCTGCTCCTTACCACTGTGTATAATATCTCTCTCCAAAATCTCTCCACAATGAAGAATTATGCAAGCATTTTTATTAAATGTGATTATCTGTTCAACAGACATTCAAAACCAAATCTGATCTCTGATTTAGCTAAAATTATGCTTTCTATTTAAAATCCAATTTTAAGGCCTAAAATGTCATTGAATAATTGTCAGAGCACTATATTTCTCCTCTAATCGATTTTAATTAATCTCATGGTCATTGGTATAAAATGACCCTCTTTACTATAGCACTGATCATTCTTCATGTAAAGTAAAACAATTCACATCTGTTAAAAATAACCAAATTTCTTCTACAAACAGGAGAATATATAATATTAAGAGAATAATGAGTACATTACCTAATATCATGATTTTTCTGGGTTATGATAGATCACAGACAGCCTACTTATACAAATATCCTTAAAAAATAAAGAAATTATTCCAATAAGTGTGTTCTTATTTCTGCAGGAAACATATAGTGCCTTTAACCTGTTGCCTTCCAATCAATTCCGACTCATAGCAACCTTACAGGAAAGAGTAGAACTGCCCCATAGGGCTTCCAAGGCTATAATCTTTAAGGAAGCTGATTGCCATGTCTTTCTGCAGCAGAGTGGCTGGTGTGCTTGAACTGCTGACCTTTTGGTTAGCAGCTTAGCGCTTAACCACTGCGCCACCAGGGATCCTGAAAGTCTCTTTAAATAATCACTTTATTTGCATATTATCAGTTGTACATTGGAGCCCTGGTGGCTCAGTGGTTAAGTGCTTGGACGCTAACCAAAAGTTTGGCAGTTTGAATCCACCAGCCGTTATCTATGCGGCAGTTCTACTCTGTCCTATGGGGTGTTATAAGTCAAAATCAGCTCGACGGTAATGGGTTTGGGTGTTTTCGTACACGGAGCAATAAAAAAAAAAAAAAGAGCAGACTACTGTATCAGAATAAATAAATTTAATACCTAATGACAAATGTACCTGGTTCTTATCTTGAATCCACTGCTCCAAGTCTGTGCACATATTCCTCCAGGTTAGGAACCTACTATGTATATCGTTCTCTATTTTTTTGTAATCACACTCATATAGTTATTAGGAAAAAAAAGAAAAACTTACAGATATTGGAAAGGAAGAAATAAAATGACCATTATTCTCAGATGGCATGATTATCTATGTAGATAATTACAGTCTATCAAAAAAAAAAAAAATCTGGAGCTAATGAGTAACTATAGCAAGGTTGCAGGATGCATGTTTAATATACAAAAATCAACTGTTTTCCTACAAACCAGCACTGACAATTGGAATTTGAAAGTTCAAGAAAATATACCATTTATAAAACCACAAAAAAAGAAATGCTTAGGTATAAATCTAATAAAATATGTACAGAAACTATTTACAGACAACTATAAAGCTCTGATGAAAAAAACCAAAGAAGATATAAATAAATGGAGAGCTAGCCCATTTTCATAGACTGGAAGACTCAATATTGTTAAGATGTTAGTTATTCCCAACCTGATCTACAGAGTCAAAAAAATCTTGGTCAAAATCCCAGCAAGATATTGTGTAGATAGGGAAAACTGATTCAAAATTGATACAGAAGGGGCTAGAATAAATAACACGATACTGAAGAAGCAAAACTGAAAGACTCACACAACCTGATTCCTTGTAAAATGGGCTTCAGGAAAGAAATAATAGCAATAATATCTGTACCAATATTTTACATTATAAAAAAAAAAAAAACATTTCCATCAAGTTGATTCTGACTCATAGTGACCTTAAAAAAAAAAAAAAAAACATAGCATTATTTAACTAAAATATTAAATACAAAAATCTATTATATGTTTTCTATACAATGATCATATATACAAAATATTTTATATATAAATTGTATTATCAACCTGTTTATAAAAATCTAACAATAGCTTTTCTTTTCCATATCTGATGCCAAATCATTTAGGCTATGTAGAGAAAACAAGGCATGACAATTTGGCATCGATATAATATTAAAAAAAAAAATGCAAGCCTAATTGTCTTTAATAATGTACCTGAAACTATTTTTAATTATTTTATTCTGTTAACAATGATCTCATTTTGGCTTCAGTGGTATCAATGATATTAATGAAAGTATTGAGCTTGACTTGGAAAGGGCTGTTAGAGCATATGTTATATATATATTTTATATATATATAATTATTAGTGTTAGGATTCTGTGAAACATTTGCTAAATCAAATTCAATTGATGCTTGTTAATTTGTCCAACAAGTTGCTTTGGTCAAACATTAATTTACTTATTAGACTTTCATTGATAATAAGGCATGACCTTCCTGGGGCCAAGACAATGACCTAGAAGTTCAGTGTTCAGCCTCTAGTTGTTTTGACACTTATTCTTCAGATAATTGAAACTTTTTATATCATAGAACAGGAGGCACTCTAAACCAGCTCCTCCCCTTGGATATTCCTGTTAATGGAGTGAAATTTTCTTATATGATCTTTTTGAACCCAACCTCTCCAGAAGGACTCTCATTCAATCAGTTGCCAAATCCTATACATTCGACAATTGCAATGTTTCTCCCACTTACTTACTCCTTTCCAATTTTATGGCTATATTCACTTTATCTGGTGATGTACTCAGAAAAAACTTCTGATTTTTTTTTTTTTAAATTGGGCATGCGTACATTAGGGAAGGTGACTATAAAGTTCAATAAGATGCGACCCTCACTGTGCTTCACTATCTATTGCCACCTCATTCATGTATCATTTTTCATCCCTTTGATTGGCTGGATCACTTATTCCTTCAGTAACAAGTTTCAGGCCCACCACATTTAGATTTGCACTGAAGGGGACAGTGAGGGATGAATGAGTCATAGGGATTGGCAGAGGTCCCATTAGTTTCTCCTTTGTTTTGTCATTTTTGCCTTCCTTACCTCATCAATTATCCAAGTGTGCCCCAGTTGATTTTCAGAAGTACACTATAAAGCTATATTGACCAACATGGTAGCCACTAGGCACATGTGGTTATTTTAAATTTAAATTAGTTGATATAAAATAAAATTTATAACACAATCTCTCTGTTGCATGAGCCACATTTCAGGTGCTGGATATTCACATGGATGCTTTATTGGACAGCACAGATCTTAGAACATCTCATCATTCCACAGAGGTCTACAGGACATCGCTTTTCTAGATTGTCCAAACTGGTCCAAACAAACCATATCTATCCTTGTCAAAGTGCATTGTAAATATTAAAAAATCAGGTTCAGTTGAACTCCTTATATTTTTTTTCCAAGCAAAGTTTTGGTTTCTAATGAAATTTGGCAGCCTAATAGTCACTGTGTTAGGAATATTTAATAAAATTATAAGCATTGCATCATCTGTTGAAGGGTCATAATGGAATTAATGAAGTTTTAAATTTCAGAATATTTCTCAAAAAGATGTTTTAATACTTTAATTATTTTAATGAGCAGTGTATATTATCTTCAATATTAAGTTTATCAAGATAATTACAGAAAATAGGTCTGGTCTCAATTTGGGTTTCTTTGTAACATATTTCTTTTAAGTAGGACCTGATGCTGAATAGAAAATTAACCTCTCTTCCCTTCTACTGTGATTCCACATCGTTTGCCTACAATAGCATTTCTTATATTTAGCCTCATCCCAGAGGCACTGTGTTATTGTTTGGTTTTATGCATGTATCTATCTTGCCCAGTAGATTATGACCTAAGGGAGAATAGAGATTTTTCTAGTCTCTGTTTTCCCATAAAACCTAATATAAAGCTTTAAGCAGAGCAGGTACTCAATATAACTTCATTGAAACAATAATTTGGCATTAATTTGAAAGAAAAAATTGTGCAGATTTATGACAAATCCCCCTGTAAAAATAAAAGCTTCCTGCAATTGCAATAAACTTAGGATATGATCTGTTATGTGTTTTATGGCTAGAAAAAAAAATTATTTATTTTTTCTTATTTATTTCAATTTTACTATCTTTAGCTCCTTTTACCTCTTACCTAATGCCTTTATTAATTTGATTTGAGTATTTATTCTTGAAGGATTTTAAAGCAAATTTTTCTTTCAAATAGATTATTTCCTATTTGATTGATGTGCCTAATTTTTCATTCAATCTCTAATCAAGGGAGACTGTGCTTTTAATCTGTGCAATTTGGTGTTGGAAAGGTCAAAGCAGAATACTACTTGATAAAAAAAGAGCATATACCCAGCCATATAACATATGTTCATATAGAATATTCATAATTTGGAAACTCTATATGAATATATGCTTGGTTAAAAAGAAGTATCATATATATTTATTATACAAAAAAGATGTATCACATTATATGAAATAGCATAATGAAAATCTAGTTAAATATTAAAAGATATATAGGTTGTGCTGGTTTATTATGAATAAACAGGTTAATTTAGAAGACGGTTAATAGGTCTGTTTCTCTATAGCAAAGATTGTTGTTGTTGGGTGCCTTTGAGCAGATTTCTGACTCATATTGACTCCATGTGACAGAGCAGAGCTGCCCCATAGGGTTTTCTCGGATGTAAACTTTATGGGAGTAGATTGCCAGGTCTTTCAGGAAGTGGCTGGGTGGGTTCAAACCACTGAACTTTCAACTATCAGCTGAGCGCTTAACTCTTGTGCCACTAGGGCTCAAAGGTATTCCTGTAAATTTCCAAATAAAGATGATTAGGATCTTTTTGTTGCTGGTCTTGGGCATTAGTTTCAAGAAACTCAGAATTAAACAATGAGAGAATTAGCATCCTGGCATAAACCTTAAGGCCATATAATCCCTGCACCTCCCAATGTAGGCCTCTGTTTCTTTCCAGTCATTCAGCTTAAACTCCTCCATTGGCAGAGATCGTATCTCAGTACTACAGCAATTATTTCCTTGAGCAGCTTTATTTACTAGAATGTTGTTTATTTAGTTGAAATACATTTATGTAGCTTTTCCACTGGGCCTTGTCACATTTAGAATACAGATTTCATTGATTCATTTATTCATTCCCTCATTCCACAAACATCATTGAACTCTTACCAAGTGTTAGAGATGGGTTTCTCCTTAATGGTGAGTAAAATAGCCTCTGTGCCCCATCATGAAGAACATTAAATACTTATTACAACAAACATGGTGTATACCATTACGGGAGATGTATAAGGAACACTAAGAACAATCAATAGGTATGTTAGCTGCCACCAAGTCGGTTCCGACTCATAGCGACCCTATGCACAACAGAACGAAACACTACCCGGTCCTGCGCCATCCTTACAATCGTTCTGCTTGATTTCATTGTTGCAGCCACTGTGTCAATCCACCTTGCTGAGAGTCTTCCTTTTTTCCGCTGACCCTGTACTCTGCCAAGCCTGATGTCCTTCTCCAGGGACTGATCCCTCCTGACAACATGTCCAAAGTATGTAAGACGCAGTCTCGCCATCCTTGCCTGTAAAGAGCATTCTGGCTGCACTTCTTCCAAGACATATTTATTCATTCTTTTGGCAGTCCATGGTATATTCAATATTCTTCGCCAACACCACAATTCAAAGGCGTCAACTTTTCTTCGGTCTTCCTTATTCATTGTCCAGCTTTCACATGCATATGATGCGATTGAGTCAGGCACACCTTAGTCTTCAGGGTGACATCTTTGCTCTTCAACACTTTGAAGAGGTCCTTTGCAGCAGATTTGCCCAATGCAATGTGTCTTTTGATTTCTTGACTGCTGCTTCCATGGCTGTTGATTGTGGATCCAAGTAAAATGAAATCCTTGACAACTGCAATCTTTTCTCCGTTTATCATGATGTTGCTCATTGGTCCAGTTGTGAGGATTTTTGTTTCCTTTATGTTGAGGTGCAGTCCATACTGAAGGCTTTGGTCTTTGATCTTTATTAGTAAGTGCTTCAGGTCCTCTTCACTTTCAGCAAGCAAGGTTGTTTCATCTGCATAACGCAGGTTGTTAATGAGTCTTCCTCCAATCCTGATGCCCTGTTCTTCTTCATATAGTCCAGCTTCTCCTATTATTTGTTCAGCATACAGATTAAATAGGTATGGTGAAAGAATACAACCCTGACGCACACCTTTCCTGACTTTAAACCAATCAGTATCCCCTTGTTCTGTCCGAACAACTGCCTCTTGATCTATGTAAAGGTTCTTCGTGAGCACAATTAAGTGGTCTGGAATTCCCATTCTTCGCAGTGTTATCCACTATAAGTCCGAATCAGTTATCAAAATAGAAGTAGGTTATACCTATTGACCTACTCCTATTTAGATAACTGATTCTGACTAATAGTGACCCGATGAGACAAAGTAGAACTGCCCCACAGGGTTTCCAAGGCTGTGATCTTTATGGAAGCAGATCATCACATCTTTCTCCCATACAGTGGCTGGTGGGTTCGAATCGTGGATCTTTCAGTTGGTTAGCAGACAAGCGCTTAACCACTGCACACCAGCGTTCCTTCACCAATAGGAATACCCAAACTAATCTACAAGTTATGAAAGGTTTCCTTTAAAAAATGATATATTAAGTAGGAAATAGCCAGAGGGAAGTGTTAGGGGGAAAGACTGGGCACTTAGTAAATCAACCTCTTCAGCAATGGAAGGAACATCACATCCCCAGGCATATCATTGATTCGTCTAATCTTCCTGTGCCTTTGATCCTCATCTATAATAATGAGAAAAAGAGCTCTTTCTTTAGTTGGACCTAATGCAGATCCTGGAATGTAATAGGTCCTCAATATAAGTTTCCCTTCCCCTACTCTGTTTTATAGTCCTTCAATATATTCTTTCAAATATTCAATGATGTTTCTTCATCTGTCCAAAAAGATAGGTGTAATTCTTCCCTTATTCCTCTCTGTTCCAATTTAGAATAGGTAGTTTTTGAGAGAGAGAAGATACACCACAGTTTGGTTTCTGTATTTTGCCCATCCTGGTTTCTTCCTCCTTTGCATAGACTTCTTTCTGAATTTCTGAACTCTTCAAAAAAATCTCTGGATGATCACTTTTCTTGATTCGAACAATAAAATTCTATTTGCACAGTTTAATGATCACATTTTAACAGTTGTACATTGTTTCCCCTGTTACTTTTGTTGTTAGCTGGTCTTTTTTAATCTAAAATGTTGCCATTATTTTCTCAATATTGTTACTATTATAACCACCCAGTGATGTACATAGAGATACCTCTATTTAAAAGATGTTTAAATTGAAATTGAAGAAGTTTAACTGCCTGATCCAAGGTCACAAAACCAGGAAGAATGTCAGACCAGGTGGTGCTCATTCTCGTAGGTCATGTTGGTGACAAAAACTGCTGCTACTGGTCTCCACCTCAGATTCATGCAACTGTTTTGGGGATTCAGTCTAAGCGCACACACTAAATTTTATTTATTTATTGTGCTTTATGTGAAAGTTTACAAATCAAGTCAGTCTCTCAAAGAAAAAGTTATACACACCTTGCTATGTACTCCTAGCTGCTTTCTTCCTAATGAGACAGCACATTCCTTCTCTCCACCCTGTATTTCCTGTGTCCATTCAACCAGCTCCTGTCTCCATCTTCCTTCTTATCTCACCACCAGACAGGAGTTGCCCACACAGTCTCATGTGTCTACTTGAGCCAAGAAGCTCACTCCTCACCAGTATCATTTTCTGTCTTATAGTCCAGTCCAATTCCAGTCTGAAGAGTTGGCTTTGGGAATGGTTCTAATCTTGGGCTAACAAAGGGTCTGGAGACCATGACCGTCAGGGTCCCTCCAGTCTCAGTCAGACCATTAAGTCTAGTCTTTTTACGAGAATTTGAGATCTGCATCCCACCGTTCTCCTGTTCCATCAGGGATTCGCTGTTGTGTTCCCTGTTAGGACAGGCATCAGTGGTAGCCAGGGATCATCTAGTTCTTCCAGTCTCAGGCTGATGATGAAGTCTCTGGTTTATGTGGTCCTTTGTCTCTTGGGCTCATCTTTACCATGTCTTTGGTGTTCTTCATTCCCCTTTGCTCCATGTAGGTTGAGACCAATTGATGCATCATAGGTGGCCATTTGCTACCATTTAAGACCCCAGACGCCTCTCACCAAAGTGGGATACAGAACATTTTCTTAATACATTTTGTTATGCCAGTTGACATAGATGTCCCCTGAAATCATGGTCCCCACAACCCCGTCTCTGATACTCTGGCCTTTGAAGCATTTGGTGGTATTCAGAAAACTTCTTTGCTTTTGGTTAAACACACACACGTACTCTTAAATTGTATTTTTCTTTTTTTCAGGATGAATACATGCTAATTGTAAAAGGAGTCCCTGGTGGCACAAACAGTTAAGCATTTGACTACCACCAAGAGGCACTTTTGGAAAAAAGGTCTGGTGATCTGCTTCAAAAAGGTCAGAGCCTGGAAAACTCTATGGAGCACAGTTCTGCTCTGCAACACATGGGGTTGCCATGAGTTGGACCAGTTTTGGTAAACTGTAAAAGAGTAGATAACCCAGTGAAAGAACACATAATCCTTCATAGAAAAAAAAACATAAATCCACATTCCAAGAACAACCGATCATTTTTATTTTCTATATTAATATACAAAATATAATACATATCTTTTATAATATGTAATATAATGTATATTATATATTAATATATATTTTTTCATAATATTATACTTGTTGAAGTCATTTGGTCATGTGTGACTCAAAGTATGCTATTAGGTTAGGTAAAAGCATCATAATTTAGCAAATTTCCTATTGCTAGAAGGATAGGTTTCTTCCCCTCCTTACATTTAAATAATAATAATAACAATAATAATAAATTTGCTCTATTCAGTTTTCTTCCACTTCCCCTATTTTCAGTGTCTTCTTGATGAATGCTGAGAGTTCATCTCAACACATATTTGTAAGCTGTTTCAATCCTTCTCCACTAGACATTAGTGGGTGATGGTTTGTCCCTACTTCTGGTTTTGATAGAAATTTTTTTTCATTAAAATCTCCTAACCTAGTGGCCTTTTTTCTTCTTGGGAGCATACATTCTTCAAGGGCAGGTTTCCTGACAACACCTTCCCCCTGATGATACAGGAGGGCCTGTCTTGGCCAAAGTACCCTGAGTCAGGGTTGTGTAGATCTGCCTAATTCTTGGATTCAATTAACAGGGCCATTTAATGCTTATACTAAGTTATGCCTTCCAACTAAATCTTAATAATTAATAAGGTGACATTTTAGCCTTGATATGCTGACACCTTTTCATATTTCCCAAAATGTTCAGAACCCATGCAGGTGAGAGGGTGCTACATATTGGTACTACTCACAGTCATTACCACCAAGACTTGATAATTATGCTACTAATTTGGATTCATCCTAGATCCCGTAAGAAGTTATTAATAGCATTTGAACTTTTACATGGTGTAAGTATGGCATTTTATAACTAGTCAGTGGTAACATGGAGACTCACTTATTTTAATAGAAACCAGAAGCAAGAATATCAGTTGAGAAGACACTGCAAGAGATAATAAATTAAGAATCTCTTTATACAGAAGATGGGAAGTCTTTGAGAGTCATTTCATTGTTGAGACATATTTTTGTTATTTTTAACTGAGTTTGAAAATACTATAAGCCATCTCAATGCCAGTGTCCACAAGTACTGGGAAAAATGGCATACCTCTTAAACACCTTTTCTAGTTCATAATAAGTGGATCTCTGTCTCTTTTTTTCCACTCTACCAATTATGCTAGCTTGGTATGGTGCAGAAGCAGAAGGCGAGTGTGTATGTATCTAATACCAGGAACAGAGACAGTGATGGGAATGAAGAAAAACTGTCCAGCACTTGTAATTTTACTTTCTTTGAACATGTTAAATCAATCCTACTGAAACACTTCAAATTCTTTCCAATTTGCTTGTCTAGAGAAAATAAGTATTTTGGTAAAAGTGATTTATTAAGAATTAATATACTTCTCCCTTACTATATGTACACCAATATTATATAGAATAGAATACCTATTCTCAGTGCTGAAGGAAATCTCAAAACATTATCTTGTCTAGTACCTTGCTAATATAAAGATAAGGTATTCTCAAACATAATTTATAGATATGGTAGCTGGACAGAATAATTATGTTAATCTGCATATTTTTTGGTTTATAGGAGCTGATGAGCACACTTTGAAAATGACAGTATTCAACTTAAAAGGGTTCATTATTAATCCTCAAGCCTTTTATAAAGTAAAAAAGCAAAACCAATATATTCAAGATTTAAATATTAAAGCCCAGTGTATTTTAAAATCTGTGAATTATTTAATGTTGTAAATTTCATTCAGATGAAACTATGCAAATTCTCAATTATCCTGAAAGTAATCCATGCTACTCAGATTTCTTTTAAGTTTAATAAATTGTTAATTTTTTGATACAGCCCATGAACAAAGAGCTACATTTTATTCAGATGTTAAGAAAACAGCGTTCTTTTTCCCTCTGTCTTTGGCATGAAGACCACAGGCATTATGCATTATTGAAAGATAGCCAAAGACAAGAAGGAATTGAGGGTTGAGTGCAAAATTAGGTTGCTTTTGGCAGGGATTTGAAAGGAAATACTATAGTAAGCCTTTAAATAGGGGCTCTTGACCTTTCTTTGTTCCACAGATTTCTTTGGCATTCTAGTGAAGCCTTGTATCCCATTTCTGATTAATGTCTTTAAATATATAAACTACAATGCTTGGTTACCAAAGAAACCAGGTATATTTAAATATAGTTATCGAAATATTTTTTTTAAATTTTATGATACAGTAATATATGCTTTTATACTAATACACCATATAGTATGATCTAGTGGGCAAGCTTGGAAACCCTGGTGGCGTAGTGGTTAAGTGCTATGGCTGCTAACCAAAGGGTCAGCAGTTCGAATCTGCCAGGCGCTCCTTGGAAACTCTGTGGGGAAGTTCTACTCTGTCCTATAGGGTCTCTATGAGTCGGAATCGACTCGACGGCAATGGGTTTGGTTTGGTTTTGGTTAGTGGCCAAGCTAGTAACTATAGCAATTGTGAACACGTGATGAGACTAAATGAAATCTAAAAATTGGAACAATGAGCCAACAGCAGTAGGAACCACAAAAAAGTCACTGTCAGTAAAAGCGTCACTACAACAACAAATTGGCTATATATGAAAAACATATGTCAAATTTATTCAGTATCGGGTATTTACAATAGGAATTCTCATTCTGAAACCATTTGTCACATCAGTCCCTTATGCATCAGGTTGAAATAATAAATAAATTCATCTTACATGTATAAGAATTTCTTCTATTGTATTACAAAGAAAGCTCAATTTTGTAAACTATACCCGTATTCAGTGAAATAGACATAGACATTGGGAAAGTAATCAACAGGTGTTACAAAGTGACAAAAACAGTAATATGGATTATATTACTTTGAACTTAAAAATAGCTTATTTATACTTTCTCCTTAATCCAACAAATAGATCAATACTTTGTGGGTGTAGGTTAGGTAAGTTTGAGATTTTGAAAAATGCAGAAAACTTAAGATGAGAATAAGTAAGAAAAATAACTGGGAGATGAGTAGTTACGTTAAGTGAATAATGTTGGGTTTTAGGTAGCATCAAGTTGGTTCAGACTCAGTGATCTCATGCACAACAAAACGAAACACTGCCAGGTGGCGTGCCATCCTGACAATTGTTGCTATGTTTGAGTCTATCGTTGCAGCCACTGTGTCAGTCCATCTCGTTGAGAGTCTTCCTCTTTTTTGCTGACCCTCTACTTTACCAAGCATGGTGTCCTTCTCCAGGGATTGGTCCCTCCTGATAACATGTCCAAAGTATGTGAAACAAAGTCTTGTCATCTTCGCTTCTAAGGAGCATTCTGGTTGTACTTCCTCCAAGACAGATTTGTCCATTCTTCTGGAAGTCCATAGTATATTCAAATTTTCACCAACACCATAATTCAAGGCATCAATCCTTCTTCGGTCTCCTTATTATTGTCTAGCTCTCACATGCATATGAGATGATTGAAAATACCATGCCTTGGGTCAGCTGCACCTTAGGCCTCCAAGTGACATCTTTGCTTTTCAACACTTTAAAGAGGTTTTTTGCAGATTTGCCTAATGCAATGGGTCATTTGATTTCTTGACTGCTACTTCCATGGGTGTTGATTGTGGATCCAAGTAAAATGAAATCCTTGACAACTTCAATATTTTCTCCATGTATCATGATGTTGCTTACTGTTACAGTTGTGAAGATTTTTGTTTTCTTTATGTTGAGGTGTAATCCATACTGAAGACTGTGGCCTTTGATCTTCATCAGTAAGTACTTCAAGTCCTCTTTGCTTTCAGCAAGCAAGTTTGTGTCATCTGTACAACACAGGTTGCTAATAAGTCTTCCTCCAATCCTGATGCTTGCATTCTTCTTCATATAGTCCAGGTTCTCAGATTATTTTCCCAGCATGAATATTAAATAAGTATGGTAAAAGGACACAACCCTAACACAAAATTTTTCTGATTTTAAAGCATGCAGTATCCCCTTGTCCTGTTTGAATGACTGCCTCTTGGTCTTTGTGAATAATACATTCCTTCTAAAGCGAAGTTGGTCTGCCAATTAAATACTGTACATAACTACTCAGTGTCAAGTTAAATATTGAAATTTGTTTGGGGGGAGAGACAGAGAAAGATAGATACTATAATATTATAATACATACCAATTAAAATACAAAAACCTAATTTTTATTTGGACAGATTCTTTTTTTCTCAACCAAATATGCCTTTAGAGTATACTTGAAATGGCAATTTTGAGACAAGGATTACTGCTGGTAGATGATGTTTACATATCTGCTATTTTATTGTGTTTTAAAAATGAATGCATTATTAACATAAGAATCTAGGGTAATAAAGGATAGATAAGAATATATGTTGAAGCTGTGCACCATTACACCGAGGCTTTCAGCACAGCAAACAACCACAGAGGGTAACAGGACATGGCTCAAATGTTTCCTTTTGAGACCTGCACCTTTGGCTGTTCTCACTAGAAAGGAGCTACACTTTGCTCCCATAGAAACTCTGCCTGGTGGCCTAGTTTTATAGGAACTTGTCCAGTTGACTTGCAAGAGCTGCTCGACAGCATTGTGTTTGAAAAAGAAAAAAAAAAAAAAATAGCCTTGAGACAAACAATAATAGTAACTTATTCACAAAGAACATGTCCCCAGTTTTAAAGGTACTTTACATTTATGATCTCAGGGGTAACTCTTTATGCAACATCTTGTGACAATGAAACGCCAAACCCTGAACAGTGACGGGATCTACAGATGAGGAATCAACCACAAAACCACCACATCTAAAAATCTTACTTTAATGACAAATCAACAGGCAGGTCATTTATTGCCTTATATGGTTATTTTTTTTTTTATAAATTTATGGTTATATTTACACATTGCTTTTATTTAACTAGTAGCTGGTACAGAGAGAAAAAAAAAAAAAGATACTTAGATCAAGACTACCTGGGTTTGAGTTGAGCTCTACTATACATTAGTTGTATAGTTCTGAGCAAGGGAGTTTACTGTATAATACATTTTCTCATTTGTAAAATAAGGGAAATACCCCATGAAGCATCTTGAATTCCCATTAGATTCAAATGAAATAATGTCAGGCAAAAAGCTTTATGCATTATAGGACATTCCACTAATTTTTTTTTTTTTTAACTATTATATTTTTAATATGCCAACTCTTGCAGGAAGCCTTCTCTAAACCTTAAGTTTGGGCAATTTTGCTTCATTTGTAGTTTTGTAACACCCTGTAGAAAAGCTTATTAGAGTATAGAGCTAATTCGGAGTCCTGATCGTGCAATCATTAGGAGCTTGGCTGCTAACCAAAAGGCTGGCAGTTGAAATACACCAGCAGATCCTGGGAAACCTATGGGGCAGTTCTACTCTGTCCTATAGGGTTGCTATGAGTGAGCATTGGCTCAAAGGCAATGTCTTTTTTTTGGTTATAGCTAGTTATCCTTCTCATCAAACATACACAGCAACTATGTACTATTCATTTTTGTAATGGCAGACACAGTATATTAGAAATGTTGAACTGTACTAAGTTATTGTTGAACTGTACTAAGCTAAAATTAAAAATAAAAGTAAACTTAAGTCTCAGTCTATGCTACAAATATTAGTCATATTTTCTGAGTTTCTCCTAACAGTCTTAACAACCAATATCATTTTAGTTACAGATATCACTAAAAAGCACAAAAGAAAAGGATAAAGCCAAATCCTCTACCCTCAGTTTATAAAAAGATACAGTTTGAAAGAAATATTCACCACTTACGACCTATTTCACATCTCATTTTCTTTATTCATATTATTTTATTTCTTCTACAATTGAGATTCTATTGAGATATAGGTCGGTACATATTATTTTCATTTAATGATACATGAAATCTTTTGAGCCTTTAAGTGCTTGAATTTGTTTTAAAATTTTCTAGTTAGTGCTTTAAAAGTCGATGTGTTGAGCCTTGTACATTTATTTTTTGAACAAGCACTGGGACACAATCCAGATACTTGCTTGGGCACAGAAACTGAGGTCATTTTTCTCTACAAGGAGTTCTTAAAAGGACAGAAGTACCCTCTCTACCTACACCCCATGTATTTTCTGTTCTCATATTTCATGCCTGTTACTTTACATATATATATATATATATATATATATATATATTTCTCATTGGAAATAAGGTACTTACTTCATCTCACATCAGTTAGTATTGTTAGTATTGATTATGGGGTAAATGACATTTCTGTGCAAGTGTAAATTTCTCTTAGTTTTGATACTGTGAACTAGCCCTGAAGTACTTTCCTAGGTACCATTAAAGCCACTTCTGATTCTAGTGAGGATAATTATGCATTTTTCAAGATTTGGCTATGCTAGTACAATTTCAACAGTGACAGTTTTCAGATAATTAAGTTAATTGGAGAAGATATTTTCAGCATTGCAGGAAATGTAGCCCACATGGAGCATGCATTTCAAATTGGGAATTGCTTTTAAACTCCAAAAGATTCATATTTTAACAGACACTTTGCGTATCTCATTTAGTCTAGCAAAACACCTTCACAAAAATGACAGGGCCTTCTAACGCATACAAAATGTCAAACATTTGCTGCAGCTTTTCTTCTTAATAATTTTAATTAGTTCTTATTTTAAAACCAAATTAGTTTTAAAGTGAGCCATATACAGCAATTCCTGCCAATATAGGCAACATCTATCAAAAATGACTGCAGTTAACTTCCCCGAGACTTTACGATTTTTCACAGGAGGTCTCACAGACCCGAGCAGCTGGAACTTGGACTGTCAAAAGCACCGACATGAAACCATCTGAACAACCATACACAACTAAATTACAGCATTTCTTTGCAGACATGAAGCATGAAACACCTCCACTGGCAGCAAGAGTCTATACTTAGTTTGTGGTAGCAGGGTTGTCAGTCAGGGCTTCTGCCCA
The DNA here is from genome assembly GCF_024166365.1 of Elephas maximus indicus. NCBI lineage: Eukaryota > Metazoa > Chordata > Mammalia > Proboscidea > Elephantidae > Elephas > Elephas maximus. Next base: position 51,231,502 of record NC_064824.1, on the reverse strand, counting down.
TCTAAATTTTGATACTAAACAATCAGGATATAATTAAATATCTGATGAGTTCAAAGCAGTTCTATAATCTAAATGATCTATTTAGTTATTCAATTGTACAGTCTTATACTGGTCACTTGGTATATCTCATCCAAGTGATTAATAATTACCTCACATTTCAGGGAATATCTAAAATTACTTCAATCGAGTGAAAAAATAAGAACTTTCAGTTTAACCATTATACGTCACTTTCTGTCCAAAATAACACTGACTCTGAAGGAAAGGTTTATTAACATCTTTATAAGTGAATTAGATCATTTTAAATGATTTAATGCAGTAATCCCTTATTACAAAAGACCCTGAAAATGACAAAAAAATTTTGATAAATGACCTCGATTCTTCTATTTAAAACTGTCAAAATCATAAGTTTAATAGTAAAGTATAATCAGAAACTATGATGTATGCTATAAAAATGATACAGTTAATAAACCATGCTTTTTATTTATCATTTTCTGTATTGCCTAATAGATTATCTGGAGCCCTTGTGACACAGTGGTTAAGAGCTATGGCTACTAACCAAGAGGTCAGCAGTTCGAATCTACCAGCCACTCCTTGGAAACCCTATGATGGGGCAGTTCTACTGTATCCTATAGGGTCGCTATGAGTCATAATTGACTTGATGGCAATGCGTTTGGTTTTCTGGTTTTAATGGATTATGTATACTTGTTTGATCATCTTTTTCAGCTTGTGAAGATTGCTTTGAGAGTCTTGAGTTTTTTGAGCCATTATATTCAATATCCTGTCTGAGCTGGCCATCTCTTACACATGTAATAAAATGCCCTCGTCTTCATTCAAATCAGTGATAAGAAAATTAAAAATTGAATACAAACTTATCCATACATCTTCAAAAGTATAGAAAATTGTATGTTTTGAAAATAAGCCCACAGAAATAAACGTCATTAAACCTATATGTAGTGTCTTCAGCCTCAAATGGAAATCTTGACAAAGACGTCATGCGAGATGTCATCAAGTATCTTGAGCACTAATTTTCAAATATAGCCTGAGCAGTAAAATAGACAAGGCTCAGTAACTGCATATCATTACAATATTGTACTCTATTTATGCAGCCTAAGATGGTTTACACAGTTTTTATAGTTACCACAAACTTTTGGCTCTTATCAAGTTATCTCTTTCATTCTTGCTAGCCATACTAATAACTCTGTATTTAATAATTAGTGTGGTTCATCAAATAAAGAGCCCTAAACAAGCATGCAAAAGATTCTTTTGAGAAAACTTATTGTTTTCTTTCTATATCCAAGAAATTTTACCCAGTATTGTGGGTTGGATTTTTTTTTTTAAAGTGTTACATTTTACATTTTTTTAATTTAAAATGGTTCATATGGATAGATATTATTTCTGTTGGATAACTGTCTCATAAAAGTTTGTGTCAAATGGGGAAAAATTAGAGGCATAAATGAGTAGGATGAATATAAAATATTCTGATAGAGAAAAGTTATTTTTATAAAGGTAAAGGAAATTCTGGTTGAATATCCGGAGCAATTTCCTGGCTATGAACAATAAATGAATTATGGAACAGCTTCCTGAGACTGTAGTGGAAGCTCAGTCACAGAGGTTATTTTAAAATAGCCTGGGAAATGCGCTGAAGGTACATTTTGTAGGATAGAAAATCAAGGTTTTAAAAGGGATGGAATGAGTAAATCAAGTTTGATATTTTTTAGGCTTATTTTTATTTTTGCTTACATTAATAATTTCAAAATTGCTAAAAGTAAAAGGACTTCTAATAAAATAATGCTTAAAGTCAATATTTTTTTTAGTATTATAAAATAGGAGTTGATTAACTTATGTCTAGATATCTTCAAGTAGAAATTGAGAAGACGTTATACATTTACAAAGGAGAACTATGCCTTGCCATAAATTTTTACCTATTTCCATAAAAGATTATATTAATAAAATTATTTCACCCGATTTTTAAATAAAATTCAATCTTCCACATTTTGATAATTTCAAAGTGATTCCACATCAAAATTACCGAACAATGTATATCTTGTTACACATAGATATCTTTCACAATAATATTACTGCTCACACCATTTTGTATTTTTCACGTGTTTACACTTCTCCTGTTTCTTCTTAAGAACATCCCTGACAAATTCTTCTTTCCCTTTGCAGTACTTAGCACAATTACTGACATACAGATACACTCGAAAAATATTTATTTAAATGATAAATACAAAAAATGATGCCAAGAAAATATGCAGAGAAAAGATGGCTTCTGGAATGGTGGTATGAGGAACTACATGGACTTTCTCCCCCAAAAAGCAACCATAATAAGTAAAATTCATTAAAAAAATTTTTTTTTTAAATCTCTGGAAATTGTCCTAAAGGTACACAGCAAACAAAGAAATTGTGGAGTTGAAGAGTACAATAATACTGAAACAAAAATTTCACTATACAGGCTCGAGAGTAAATTTGATCTGGAAGAAGAAAGAATCAATGAATTTCAAAACTGATTGATAGAGATTATGCAATATGAAGAATAAAATACAAAAAATAAAAAATAATAAAATAGCCTTAGCAAGTCACTAAATAACAAGCCAACAACAGAAACAACAAATACCAGGGTGGTGGGGTGGAGGAGGGAGGGTAGTATCCAGAGTTGCTACAATGTTATCTAAAATGCCCAGTTTTCAACAAAAAAAAGTAAGATATGCAAACAAATATGAAAGTATGAATCATAAACAGATTTAAAAAAAAAATAAAAACTAGGCAGCAGAAACTGCATTTGAGAGGATCCAATGTCAAACTTAGCTGTCGAAGATTTCAAAGCCACTACTATAGATGTATATAAAGAATTTAAGTACACCATGCTTAAAGAAGTAAAGTACAATGTCAATTCTTAGTCAAAACAGGCTATCAATAAATATACAATATACAATAAAACTACATACTGGATTATATAGAGGCTGAACTAATTTTTATTTTACAGAAAATAACAGAAACATAAAAACAAAAGTATCAAAAGAAAATATTACAAATTCAACATCATCCAAACTGTTTCTTTAGCATATCAATATTTTTATATTTAGTATTTTCATTTTGTCTTTACATATAAGCATGCCAAAACTTTTATCTCTTAACTATAGTATATGTGGAAATCAGTGTTTTATGTGTTTTTTCATTTAGCTTCATATCATAAACATTTTTTATGTTATGCCATTATCTTCATAATCATCACTTTCATGTTTGCATAGTTTCTCTACGGTAGTAATATTTACTTAAACACTTTTCTACTTTTTCATACATTTATACATATTAGTTACTTCATTTTTTGTATTTATTTGTCCATCTTAACCCCCAGTCACCTGACTATTATAATAATGCTCACTCAACTAATACAGTCAGTTTGTTTTTTTTTAGTTTACATTATTTAAACAGTTATTCCATGAAGTGGCATTACTTTGTTGAGGAACAAAAACACAGCTTTGAAACTTTGGTTTGCAAAAATGCTCCCCAAAATTTCTCTGATATTTTATTTTAAAATTAGCACGGTTACTACTTTTTAACCACATAATGAAATGATTATATATACAGCATGTTTCTAGAAAATACATACGATTAAAAAACCAGTAACATAAAGAATATGGTAAGCTAAAATAGGATAAGAGAGGAAAAGGAAATGGTGTTTGAATCTAGTTAACATTGAAGTGCAGAATAGTTTTTTGTTCCTATCTACTAAAGATAAAACAAGAGAAAAGAATATTAGAATATAACAGAACAGATAGAGGCCAGAATTACACTCACAAAATCAACTGGGGACTCAAGTCTATTGTAAAAAACTATAGCATATGAGATACCGCCTAAGGCAACTTCTGATTAATACATTTTTTACCTATATGGTAAAAATTCTCACACTGCATTAGCTTATCTGTTTATAGTTACTTATTTGTAATCCATTTCATTCAGAAAAGACATGAGGCAATTTACAAAAACACAAAATATTCTGATTAAAAGCATTAATGGAGAGACACATTCAGTAGCATAAAACCTACCCAGTGCCACTGAGTCAATTCTGACTCCCAGCGACCCTATACGACAGAGTTGAACTGCCCCATAGAGTTTCCAAGGAGTGCCTGGTGGATTCGAACTACCGACCCTTTGGTTAGTAGCTGTAGCACTTAACCACTATGCCCCCAGGGTTTCCTCAGTAGCATACAGTAGCATACAGTCATGAATAATTACTACAAAAATGCTACAAGATACAATGCAAATATTAAAGCTGGGGCACAGATTTAGCTCTGTGATTTTTTTTTTTTGGCGAAGAAAAGAGAAAAACTAAATAGGTACGAATTTCATATTTTTTATCCCAATAAAATTTATTTTTGCTGTGAAGGTCAGTTTACCCTAGCACCAAGGTCTGGGAGAAATTTCTCCCATGTGTCCATATTCTGGCAGGTAGTAAATGATGACAGGAATATGGACCAGGTTTCTAAGTGGTATCATAGATAGGATTTGTTCTTTCTGTTTCAACATTGTAAGCCGAGTTCATTTAAGTATCAAATATTTCACTTTCTCTGTTCAAAAATGTGTTGTGTGTGTGTGTCATACTTCTAAAAACTCCCTTATGCTCCTTGTTTTAATAAATCTCAGTGCAGCAGTCTTTCATTGCCATCTATTTATATGTGTACAAGCTTTTTCAAAGAAAGTTGATGAGAATGGAAGATTTATTATAACAATGCTGTTCAATTCTTTCAAATCTTTCTGGGTGACATGCCAAAAAACACATAGTATTCTATGTGAATCACACAGTATGCTAGCATCGTCACAATCACTGAGCTGATAATGTTATGTAAGGGTGCAAAATTTTTCACAATTCTTTCAAGGGGTTCATGAACAAAATTATTTGAAATGTACTGATCAAGCTAAAAATAGGAGACTCGGTGGCACGGTGGTTAACATGATCACTGCTAACTGAAAGTTCGATGGTTTGAAACCACCAGCGGCTCTGCAGGACAAAGATGTGACAGCCTGCTTCCAAAAAGATTTACAGCCTTGAAAACCCTATGGGGTTGCTATGAGTCAGAATCAACTTGACAGCAGTGTGGTTTTGGTCAAGCTAAAGGGTTCTTGGGTAGCACAAATGGTTTGCACTTGACTACTAATCCAGTGGTACCATGGAAGAAAAGCCTGGAAATCTGCTTCATAAAGATTACAGTCCCCCTTCCACACACACACACACAAAAAACCCTTATGGAGGAGATCTACATGGAGTCACCATGGGTAGGAATTGACTCAACAGCAATGGGTTTCCTTTTTTTGGTTGGTCAAGCTAACATAATCATCCTTTAGAGGAATAAAGTATTTCAACTATTTAGTGAAGTAGATGGTAGTGGTAGAAAATTTGATAGCATAGCCCAGCTCAGTGGTTAAGCTTTCAGCTGCTAACTGAAGGGTCATTGATTCAAATCCACCAGAAGCTGCTGGGAAGAAACATGCAGCTGCTTCTGTAAATACTGCAGCCTTGAAAACCCTATGGGGCAATTCAACTCTGTCCTGTAAAGTCACTGTGAGTAGGAATCAACTCGATGGCTTTGGTTTTGGTTTCGACAGTTGTAGACAAGCAAAGTGCTGCATGACCTAACCAAAATTATTCTTACAATCAATACAACAGAGAAATTCATTTGACAATGTATACAGCTGAGGGCGCAGCACCAAAGTACAATTAAGAAGAAGCTAATATTACAGGGACCAACACATGGTTTTGTACTGTCTAATGGCATGATTTTAAGATCATACTGAATTTAATGTTTTATACGCTACTTAATTTTACAAGTAATTAAATATGCATATCTTTCCATGCCTATAAATATACAGCTACAAAACCACTTTAATAGCTGTCTAAAATCCCATTATAGGTCTATCACATAATTTTATTAGGCATCTATTATTAGAAGTTTAAGTTTTTCCAATTATTTGCTATAACAAAAAAATGTGACAGTAAACAGCTCTGAAGAGTTTTCTTCACATGTCCTTAAATATTTCTATAGAATATCCTACAAGAAACATAATTGCTGGATCAAGGAAAAGACACTTTTTAAAAACTGTTAATCCACTTTGCTAATTGCTCTACCTAAATGTTTCATCAATTTTCATATTGATCACATCAGTGGAATATGTGAGTAGCTAAAACTACACCATTATTGATAACTATAATTGACTTAATTATTTGCCAACCTGATGGATTAAAAAAAAAATTTAAGGAGATCAATATTTTAAATTACATTAATTTGAAAACTTCAGAGTTCAATATTTGTGTGTGTGTGTGTATATATATATATAATAACCTATTTATTTTCTAAATTACTTGCTCATGTAATTGTGCCTATTTTTTCCATGGAAGTCTTAGTCTTTATGAATCTCTGATACTGAATATTTAGTATATATATTTTTTCAGTTCATACATTATCTGAGGTCTTCTTAAATGACTATATATAAGAATTTATATTAACATTAATATTCATAGTTTCCTTAAGTTTTTTTTTTTTTTTTTTTTACCTCTGGTATCATATTTAAGAAGACCTTTACCAAAAGCAGATTGTATAACTATTTACTTATATTTCCCAGTGCTTTTTAAATCTCAGTACTTTTTTGTTCTTTTTATTTCATGCATACATTTGATTCACTGGAATTCTATTTTGATATAATGTGTTAAGTAAGGATAAGTGTTTTGTAAATAATATCTAATTCCAAATAATATCATATGATGACTAATCATCTGTTTTTCATTGACTGATGTATACGTGTATTTTTTTTTTCTGTTCTATTAGGTACTGGAACTGTACTTTTCCTTGTTGTTGCTTAATAATACATTTCAATATCTAGTAGAATCTCTTTGTTACTCTTATTATTTGCAAATGTTCAAGGTATTCTCACGTGTTTATTTTTCCATATAATCTGAAATAATTTGTTAAAGTTTCATCTAACTTCGAAAAATGATATACAAATGATATGTTTGTATAACCTCTGAAAAAAGACTAGAACATCTCTATATTGTCTGAATAGACCAAGAATTCCTAAAAATATAATATCCATTGTTTTCACATTCACTACCTGCCCAGCACCAAATAGGAGTAGTTCACAATGGCTAATGAATGAATGAATTATAACATTATTGTCAGTTTAGAGTCTGTAGACATTTTCACAATCTGTGGCAATCAAACACAAATAATAAGTGAAATTGTTAAAACATTAATGTAGAAAAAAATACCCAGGTAAAACACAGCTGTTGATTGTTGTTTAATATATATGAATCTGTGGTGCTGTCAGAAAATCAAGATTATCCCAATAACCTTGGCAAATTAACATCAATTTAATTATCTCTCATTATGGACTCTTTGGTTAGGAAAATCACTTTTTTTTTTGCCTTTTAATCACAGAGTACATTCTTTGAAATTATGTGTGTAAATGAAATTTTCTCTTTTTAATAATTTAACTTCAGAATAGTTAAGAAGAATTACAAAACATTTCTTATAAAACAGGGGCACTGGTTCTGATAGAATGAGAACCACTTAAATCTGAGGTCTACAGCATTCTTCTGAGGAAAGAAACTCTCTCTCTTAAAACATCTAAACAGGAGGGTGGGGCCAAGATGGGGGAGTAGTCAGGTGCCTCTGGTGAACTCTCTTACAACAAAGACCTGAAAAAACAAGTGAAAAGATTACATTTATGACAAGGTAGAAGCCCTGAACATCAAAGGCAAAGTTAGAAAACAGACTGAGCGACAAGAAGAGGGAGAGATGGTTCAGAGGCAGAGAGGAGTTGCCAGACCTGAATTGCTGGGAACTTCTCAGGCACCCTTCTCAGGAGAGGCTACAGTGGGCTGGTGTTAGCGTTCAACTGCAGTTTTCTCAGGGAGAAACATCCAGCCTCACAGCCTACTTATGCCTCCGTAACCAGAGAAGGATGGCACTTTCAGCAAAAGCTAAATACTTGCGTATATTTTATTGCACCCCCACCCCAAAGCCAGCTTCGGTGGCTGTCTATTTCCCTGGGCCTGAGACAGGTTCTGTTGCGTAACCTGAGCCATTCTCCCGGCCCTGGAGAAGGAAAAAAATCACAATTGGGGAAAAGATAGTCTGTCACCTCCACTAACCTAAGGGAGCTCAGGACAGAAGCGGTTCCTGTCCAGGCATAAATGGTCTGTGGACTTCGATTACCTTTCCCCCCTGCATGGACCTACATGGGCTTATTTCAGGAGAATAAGTCCTTGTTAGCAGCTTTGTGGTGGAGAGGTGGGTGTTTGATGTTTAACACTGCTTTGCCTATTAAACACGGTCCTTACCTACCCACATCAGGGGCATAAGGACTGGTGGCTTCACTCAGGTCACCCAGCCATCTGAGACAGGGGTCCAAGGATAACTGGTACCTCCCAGTCCTTACAACCAAGAGCACTGGGTGCCCAAGATCCATCTGCAGAACCCACCCACCTGTGTGCTCTAGGAAACAGGGATGCACTTTCCTCACAGGCACCTGGGGGACGATTGTCTGTCCCCTGCTTTCTTCAGAGCATGATATCCTGCTGCAACCAGATACTGGTACCTACACCAATCACCCTTGCCCCTCGAAGACTGTAGGACAGAGCCTATACCACACACTTGATGACCAACTACCTGGACGCCTGAGCTGAATCCATACAAGAAAAGTGAATGCACTCCTAGGCTCATATACCTGTTAACAGCTCTAGCCAACTGGTGACATGACATCAGAGCATAAAAGGCAAAAATGAAATTAAGCTAGCTCACTCAAGCAATCTATTTGGGCATATCAAAACAAAACAAAGCAAGAAGCTAGGATACAGTAAGTGAACATAAAATAAACTAATACAATAACGTATAGATGCCTTGTAGACAACAGTCAATATCAAATCACATAAAGAAGCAGACCATGATCACGTCAAGATGCTCTCAAAACAGAAAATCAAGGGATCTTCTGGATGAAGGTGCCTTCCTGGAATTACTGGATGCAGAATACAAAAGATTAATACACAGAACTCTTCAAGACATCAGGAAGGACACCAGGCAATACACAGAACAAGCCAAGAACCACACAGATAAAGCAGATGAAGAAATTAAAAGGCTATTCAAGAACATAATGAAAAATTAAATAAGCTGCAAGAATCCATAGAGAGACAGCAATCAGAAATTCAGAAGATTAACAATAAAATGACAAAATTAAACAACTCAATAGAAAGTGAAGCAGGATTGAGGAAGAGGAGGCGGAATTTATGAGACTGAAGATAAAGCACTAGCCACCAGCATACCTGAAGAAAAATCAGATAAAAAAATAAAAAAAATAAAAAATGAAGTAACCCTAGGAATTATGTGGGACTCTATTGAGAGAAATAACCTACGAGTGATTGGAGCACCAGAACAGGGAGGGATAACAGAAAATACAGAGAGAATTGTTGAAGAATTGTTGGCAGAAAACTTCCCTGATATCATGAAAAATGAGATGATATCTACCAAGATGCTCATCGAACTCTACATAAGGTAGATCTTAAAAGAAAGTCACCAAGACATAGTATAATCAAACTTGTCAAAACCAAAGATAAAGAGAGAATTTTAAGAGCAGCAGGGATAAACAAAAAGCCACCTACAAAGGAGAGTCAATAAGAACAAGCTCGGACTACTCAGCAGAAACCATGCAGGCGAGACGACAGTAGGATCACTTATATAAAGCACTGAAAGAAAAAACTTGCCAGCCAAGAATCATATATCCAGCAAAACTGTGAAATATGCAAGCAAAATTAGGACATTTCCAGACAAACAGAAGTTGAGGGAATTCATAAAAACCAAACCAAAACTATAAGAAATTCTAAAGGGAGTTCTTTGGTTAGAAAATCAATAATATCAGATATAAACCCAGGACTAGAACACTGGACAGAGCAATCAGATGTCAACCCAGATAGGGAAATCACGAAAATAAATCAGGATTAAAAAAACGTTCAAAACAGGGAAACGGTGATGTCATTATGTAAAAGAAGACAACATTAAAGAAATAAAGAGGGACTAAGAAATGTAGTCATAGGTCTTTCATACGGAAAGGAAGAAAAGGTGATATAAAGATATAAAAGTTAGGATTAAACTTAAAAAAATAGGGGTAAATATTAAGGTAACCACAAAGCATACTAACAATCCTACTCTTCAAAATAAAATAGAAGAAAAAAATATGAGATTCACCAGAAACAAAATCAACTACAACGAATAAGAGGAAAAGATGATATATAAAGACGAGCTGCTCAGCACAAAAAATTAGGGGGGAAGAAAACTGTCAACAATACACACAAAAAAGACGTCAAAATGACAGAACTAAACTCAGACATATCCATACTTACGCTGAATGTAAACGGACTAAATGTGCCAATAAAGAGACAGAGTGGCAGAATAGATAAAAAAAAAAAAAAAAAGATCCTTCTATATGCTGCCTACAAGAGACACACCTTAGACTTAGAGACATAAACAAACAAAAACTCAAAAGATGGAAGAAAATTTATCAAGCAAACAACAATCAAAAAAGAGCAGGAGTGGCAATATTAATTTCTAACAAAACAGACGTTAAAGTTAAACCCACCACAAAGAATAAGGAAGGACACCACATAATGATTAAAGGGACAATTTTATACCAAGAGGATATAGCCATACTAAATATTTATGCACCCAATGACAGGGCTGCAAGGTACACAAAACAAACTCTAACAGCATTTAAAAGGGAGATAGACAGCTCCACAATTATATTAAGAGCCTTCAACACACCACTTTCAGTGAAGGACAGAGAAACGAGAGAGAAGCTCAATAAAGACACAAAAGATCTAAATGACACAACCAACCAACTTGAACTCATACACATATAAAGAACATGCCACCCTAAACCAGACAAATGTACTTTCTTTTACAACACACATGGAACATTCTCTAGGATGGACCACATATTACGTCATAAAGCAAGCCTCGGCGTCTTCTCTGACCGTAAGGCAATAAAAGTAGAAATCAATAAGGGAAAAAGCAGGGAAAAAAAATCAAACACTTCGAAACTAAACAACAGCCTGCTCAAAAAAGACTGGGTTATAGCAGACATTCAGGAAGGAATAAACAAATTCATAGACTCCAATGAGAAAGAAAACACTTCCTATCAGAACCTTTGGGACACAGCAAAAGCAGTGCTCAGAGATCAATTTGTTTTTAATAATTTTTATTGTGCTATAAGTGAAAGTTTACAAATAAAGTCAGTCTGTCACATATAAGCTCATATGCACCTTACTACATACTCCCACTTACTCTCCCCCTAATGAGTCAGCCCGCTCCCTCCTTCCAGTCTCTCCTTTCTTGAACATTTTGCCAGTTTCTAACCCTCTCTACCCTCCCATCTCCCCACCAGACAGGAGATGCCAACACAGTCTCAGGTGTCCACCTGATACAAGTAGCTCACTCTTCATCAGCATCTCTCTCCAACCCATTGTACAGTCCCTTCAATGTCTCATGAGTTGTCTTCAGGAATGGTTCCTGTCCTGAGCCAACAGAAGGTTTGGGGACCATGACCGCCAGGACTCTTCTAGTCTCAGTCATACCATTAAATCTAGTCTTTTTATGTGAATTTGGGGTCTGCATCCCACTGTTTTCCTGCTCCCTCAGGGGTTCTGTGTTGTGCTCCCTGTCAGGGCAGTCATCAGTTGCGGCTGGGCACCATCTAGTTCTTCTGGTCTCAGGATGATGTTAAGTCTCTACTTCATGTGGCCCTTTCCGTCTCTTGGGCTCAGAGTTATCGTGTGACCTTGGTGTTCTTCATTCTCCTTTGATCCAGATGGGTTGAGACCAACTGATGCATCTTAGATGGCCGCTTGTTAGCATTTAAGACCCCAGACGCCAAACTTCAAAGTGGGATGCAGAATGTTTTCATAATAGTATTTATTTTGCCAGTTGACTTAGAAGTTCCCTTAAGCCATAGTCCCCAAACCCCACCCTTGCTCCACTGACCTTTGAAGCATTCAGTTTGTCCCAGAAACTTCTTTGCTTTTGGTCCAGTCCAGTTGAGCTGACCTTCCGTGTATTGAGTATTGTCCTTCCCTTCACCTAAAGTAGTTCTTATCTACTAACTAATCAGTAAATAACCTTCTCCCACCCTCCCTCCCTCTCCCCTCTGGTAACCACAAAAGAATGTGTCCTCAGTTTAGACTATTTCTCAAGATCTTATGATAGTGGTCTTATACAATATTTGTCCTATTACATCTGACTAATTTCACTCAGCATAATGCCTTCCAAGTTCCTCCATGTTATGAAACGCTTCACAGATTCGTCACTGTTTTTATCCATGCGTAGTATTCCATTGTGTGAATATATCATAATTTATTTAACCATTCATCCGTTGATGGACACCTTGGTTGCTTCCAGCTTTTTGCTATTGTAAACAGTGCTGCAATAAACATGGGTGTGCATATATCTGTTCGTGTAAAGGCTCTTATTTTTCTAGGGTATATTCCGAAGAGTGGGATTTCTGGGTTGTATGGTAGCTCTATTTCTAACTGTTTAAGATAACGCCAGATAGATTTCCAAAGTGGTGTACCATTTTACATTGCCACCAGCAGTGTATAAGAGTTCCAATCTCTCTGCAGCCTCTCCAACATTTATTATTTTGTGTGTTTTGGATTAATGCCAGCCTTCTTGGAGTGAGATGGAATCTCATCGTAGTTTTAATTTGCATTTCTCTAACGGCTAATGATCGAGAGCATTTTCTCATGTATCTGTTGGCTGCCTGAATATCTTCTTTAGTGAAGTGCGCGTTCATATCCTTTGCCCACTTCTTGATTGGGTTGTTTGTCTTTTTGTGGTTGAGTTTTAACAGAATCATATGGATATTAGATGTCAGGCGCTGGTCAGAGATGTCATAGCTGAAAATTTTTTCCCAGCCTGTAGGTGGTCTTTTTACTTTTTTGGTGAAGTCTTTAGATGAGCATAGGTGTTTGATTTTTAGGAGCTCCCAGTTATCTGGTTTCTCTTCGTCATTTTTGGTTATGTTTTGTATTCTCTTTATGCCTTGTATTAAGGCTCCTAACGTTGTTTCCATTTTTTCTTCCATGATCTTTATTATTTTAGTCTTTATGTTTAGGTCTTTGATCCACTTGGAGTTAGTTTTTGTGCATGGTGTCAGGTATGAGTCCTGTTTCATTTTTTTGCAAATGGATATCCAGTTATGCCAGCACCATTTGTTACAAAGACTATCTTTTCCCCAATTAACTGACACTGGGCCTTTGTCAAATATCAGCTGCTCATATGTGGATGAATTTATATCTAGGTTCTAAATTCTGTTCCATTGGTCTATATACCTGTTGCACCAGTACCAGGCTGTTTTGACTACTATGGCTGTATATTAGGTTCTGAAATCAGGTAGAGTGAGGCCTCCCACTTTCTTCTTCTTTTTCAGCAATGCTTTACTTATCCGGGGCTTCTTTCCCTTCCATATGAAGTTGGTGATTTGTTTCTCCACCACATTAAAAAATGTCATTGGAATTTGGATCGGAAGTGCATTGTATGTATAGATGGCTTTTGGTAGAATAGACATTTTTACTATGCTAAGTCTTCCTATATTTTTCCACATATGTAGGTCCCTTTAAGTTTCTTGTACTGGTACTTTGTACTTTTCTTTGTATAGGTCTTTTACATCTTTGGTAAGATTCATTCCTAAGTATTTTATCTTCTCAGGGGCTACTGTGAATGGTATTGATTTGATTATTTCCTCTTCGATGTTCTTTTTGTTGATGTAGAGGAATCCAAGTGATTTTTGTATGTTTATCTTGTAACCTGAGACTCGGCCGAACTCTTCTATTAGTTTCAGTAGTTTTCTGGAGGATTCCTTAGGGTTTTCTGTGTATAAGATCATGTCATCTACAAATAGAGATAATTTTACTTCTGCCTTGCCAATCCGGATGCTCTTTATTTCTTTGTCTAGCCTAATTGCTCTGGCTAGGATCTCTAGCACACTGTTGAATAAGAGCGGTGATAAAGGGCATCCTTGTCTGGTTCCCGTTCTCAAGGGAAATGCTTTCAGGCTCTCTCCATTTAAAGTGATGTTGGCTGTTGGCTTTGTATAGATGCCCTTTATTATGTTGAGGAATTTTCCTTCAATTCCTATTTTGCTGAGAGTTTTTATTATGAATGGGTGTTGGACTTTGTGAAATGCCTTTTCTGCATCAATTGATAAGATCATGTGGTTTTTGTCTTTTGTTTTATTTATATGGTGGATTACATTAATGGTTTTTCTAATATTAAACCAACCTTGCATACCTGGTATAAATCCCACTTGGTCATGGTGGATTACTTTTTTGATATGTTGTTGAATTCTATTGGCTAGAATTTTGTTGAAGATTTTTGCATCTATGTTCATGAGGGATATAGGTCTGTAATCTTCTTTTTTTGTGGCATCTTTACCTGGTTTTGGTATCAGGGAGATGGTGGCTTCATAGGATGAGTTAGGTAGTATTCCATCGTTTTCTATGCTTTGAAATACCTTTGGTAGTAGTGGTGTTAACTCTTCTCTGAAAGTTTGGTAGAACTCTGCAGTAAAGCCGTCTGGGCCAGGGCTTTTTTTTGTTGGGAGTTATTTGATTACCTTATCAATTTTTTGTTGTTGTTATGGGTCTATTTAGTTGTTCTACTTCTGATTGTGTTAGTTTAGGTAGGTGCTGCTTTTCTAGGAATTCATCCATTTCTTCTAGGTTTGCAAATTTTTTAGAGTACAGGTTTTGATAATAATCTGATATGATTCTTTTAATTTCAGTTGGGTCTGTTGTGATATGGCCCATCTCGTTTCTTATTCGGGTTATTTGTTTCCTTTCCTGTATTTCTTTAGTCAGTCTGGCCAATGGTTTATCAATTTTGTTAATTTTTTCAAAGAACCAGCTTTTGGCTTTGTTAATTCTTTCAATTGTTTTTCTGTTCTCTAATTCGTTTAGTTCAGCTCTAATTTTTATTATTTGTTTTCTTCTGGTCCCTGATGGATTCTTTTGTTGTTCGCTTTCTATTTGTTCAAGTTGTAGGGACAGTTCTCTAATTTTGGCTCTTTCTATGTGTGTGTGCATTTATCGATATAAGTTGACCTCTGAGCACTGCTTTTGCTGTGTCCCAGAGGTTTTGATAGGAAGTATTTTCATTCTCGTTGCATTCTATGAATTTCTTTATTCCCTCCTTAATGTCTTCTATAACCCAGTCTTTTTTGAGCAGGGTATTGTTCAGTTTCCAAGTATTTGATTTCTTTTCTCTGATTTTTCTGTTATTGATTTCCACTTTTATGGCCTTGTGGTCTGAGAAGATGCTTTGTAATATTTTGATGTTTTGGATTCTACAGAGGTTTGTTTTATGACCTAAAATGTGATCTATTCTAGAGAATGTTCCGTGTGTACTAGAAAAAAAAGTATACTTTGCACCTGTTGGGTGGAGCGTTCTGTATAGGTCTAGGAGGTCAAGTTGGTTGATTGTAGCAATTAGGTCTTCCGTGTCTCTATTGAGCTTCTTACTGGAAGTCCTATCCTTCTCTGAAAGTGGTGTGTTGAAGTCTCCTACTGTAATTGTGGAGGTGTCTATCTCACTTTTCAGTTCTGTTCAAGTTTGTTTTATGTATCTTGCAGCCCTGTCATTGGGTGCATAAATATTTAATATGGTTATATCTTCCTGGTCAATTGTCCCTTTAATCATTATGTAGTGTCCTTCTTTATCCTTTGTGGTGGATTTAATTTTAAAGTCTATTTTGTCAGAAATTAATATTGCTATTTCTGCTCTTTTTTGATTGTTGTTTGCTTGATATATTTTTTTCCATCCTTTGAGTTTTAGTTTGTTTGTGTATCTAAATCTAAGGTGTGTCTCTTGTAGGCAGCATATAGACGGATCGTGTTTCTTTATCCAGTCTGAGACTCTCTCTCTCTTTATTGGTGCATTTAGTCCATTTACATTCAGCATAATTATAGATAAGTATGGGTTTAGTGTTGTCATTTGGATGCCTTTTTGTGTGTGTTGTTGATAGTTTAATTTTTCCACTTATATTTTTGTGCTGAGATTTTTTCTTTGTAAATTGTGTGTTCCTCATTTTCATAGTAGTCGAATTTATGTTTGCTGAGTCGTTATGTTTTTCTTGGTTTTTATTTTGAGTTATGGAATTGTTAGACCTCTTTGTGGTTACCATAATATTTACCTCTATTTTTCTAAGTAAAAACCTAACTTCTGTCATCCTATATCGCCTTGTTTTCCTCTCCATATGGCAGTTCTATGCCTCCTGTATTCAGTCCTTTTTGATTATTGTGATCTTTTACATAATTAGTTCAATGATTCCCTGTTTTGAGCATTTTTTTTTTTAATTAATCTTAATTTGTTTTTGTGATTTCCCTATTTGAGTTGATATCAGGATGTTCTGTTCTGTGACCTTGTGTTGTGTTGGTATCTGGTATTATTGATTTTCTGACCAAACAATTTCCTTTAGTATTTCTTGTAGCTTTGGTTTGGTTTTTGCAAATTCTCTTAGGTTGTGTTTTTCTGGAAATGTTTTAATTTCACCTTCATATTTGAGAGAGAGTTTTGCTGGATATATGATCCTTGGCTGGAAGTTTTTCTCCTTCAGTGCTCTATATATATGTCATCCCATTGCCTTCTTGCTGGCATGGTTTCTGCTGAGTGGTCTGAACTTATTGATTCTCCTTTTTAGGAGACCTTTCTTTTATCCCTGGCTGCTTTTAAAATTTTCTCTTTATTTTTGGTTTTGGCAAGTTTGATGATAATATGTCTTGGTGTTTTTGTTTTTGGATCAGTCTTAAACGGGTTCGATGAGCATCTTGGATAGATATCCTTTCATCTTTCATGATGTCAGGAAAGTTTTCTGCCAACAGATCTTCTACTATTCTCTCTGTATTTTCTGTTATCCCTCCCTGTTCTAGAACTTCAATCACACGCAAGTTATTCTTCTTGATAGAGTCCCACATGATTCTTAGGGTTTCTTCATTTTTTTAAACACTTTTCTCTGATTTTTCTTCAACTATATTGGTGTCAATTGCCTTATCCTCCAAGTCCCCCACTCTGCATTCCAATTGCTCGATTCTGCTCCTCTGACTTCCTATCGAGTTGTCTAATTCTGTAATTCTACTGTTAATCTTTTGGATTTCTGAATGCTGTCACTCTATGGATTCTTGCAGCTTATTAATTTCCACTATGTTCTTGAATAATCTTTTTGATTTCTTCAACTGCTTTATCAGTGTGTTCCTTTTTTTCTGATTGCCTTATTTCATTTTTGAAGTCATCCCTGATGTCTTGAAGCATTCTGTAAATTATTTTTTTATATTCTGCATCTGGCAATTCGAAGATTGTATCTTCATTTGGAAAACATTTTGATTCTTTAGTTTGGGGAGTTGTAGAAGCAATCTAAGTCTGCTTCTTTATGTGATTTGATATCAACTGCTGTCTCCGTGCCATCTATAAGATATCGTAATGATTTATTTTATATTTGCTCACTGAGTCTTATCTTGTTTTGTTTTCTTTCAATACTGGTAGATGGGCTACTAGATTGCGCTGTCTTGATTGTTGTAGCCTTTGAATCACTTATGTCCTAATACCAGCTGGTTTGGGCTGTTACTAGATATATAAGCCTAAGAGTCAATTCACTATTCTTGAGTAGAATCTGATTTTGGGTTACCAAGTGTGTGGTGTAGACTGTCACCTATTCACTTATGGGAGTAGTGGTGATAGTTGTGTGCACCAGATTCTAGTAGCAACAGGGGGTCACACTCCAGGGGAGGCAGGATGCTGACAGGCTTCCCCCAAGTGCAGTGAGGTAGGTGTGTCTCTATTCCTAAAGCACTTTGGTGGGTGGGCTCTGCAGCTGTTCCTTAGGCCACCAATGCATGTACCTCTACAGATTGGTAGGTGTCACAATCCTCAGATCCTTATGGGAGGAGGCTAGGTGGTTTGGGTGGAGCTTCAGCCCTCAGTTCCCCCTTGTGGGTCAGTGAGGGCTCTGTTTAATAGATAGAGATATCAGACTTGGGAAACTTGTCTTCCAGTAATCTGCTAAAACAATTACAGTCAGATCACTATCAGAATTGCCTTTGCATTATAATAGCCACCTTGTTCCCTGTAGGGATGAAAGCCCTAGACCATGGATCTCATATGCTTGGTTGGAGCTGGTTCTGTATTTTTAGTCCAATTTCGGGATGTTAGGGAAGGATTTTGGGTGCCTGAGTTTTTTGTAGCTGCTTCTCTCAGGCCAGGAGAATGGGTTAGGAAAAGACAAAAAAAAAAAAAAAACCTGCAGAGCAGCAGAGCACTTCACTCTCTGGCCAGGGAAATTCCAATGTTAATGAAGCCACCTGGGAATGGGAGGGGAGGGATCAGATAGGAGAGATTAGCACCCAGGAATATAGACAAAGTTACTTATCTTGCTTGGCATGACTGTTTTATCTGAGATTCCCAAGGGGCGTATAGCCTGTGTGCATTGGCTTGGTCCAGATTGCCTCCGAGAGTCAGGCTAGCGTCCTGTGCTTGTGCTGTCTCAAAAGCCATAGTCAGTTCCTCCGCTCCCAGTCCAAAGCCCAGCGCCAAGGTTCCCCAGCTGGGACGCTGCACTCCAGGCTCCAAAACTAGTCGCTGCCTCCTGGTGACTTCTCCTCCTGTCAGCTGCGTCACCGTGCTGCCTGCGTGCACTGGCTGGGCTTCCCCCGAGATCACTTCTGGGGGCTAGGGCTGCATCCCGTTTGCGCCGTCTCAGGATGCCGTGTTCAGCTCCGCTGCACCCAGTCCAAAGCCCGACGCTGAGGTTTTCTGACTGGGACTCTGGCTCCAGGCTCCAAAAACAGTTGCTGCTTCCCCGTGGTTGCTCGTTGTATCGTTAGCCGCATCAGTGTGCAGCCTGCTTGCGCTGACTGAGTCTCTGTCACTCTGGTCAACTCTTTAGATCTGTGTTGGTCAGGGTTCATAGATTGTCATGTATGTGATTGATTCACTTGTTTTTCCAAGTCTTTGCTGCAAGAGGGATCCGAGGTAGCTTCTACCTAGTTAGCCATCTTGGCCCCGCCTCCTTAATCTCAGAGGTCATTTCTGTCAATTCTATCAATAAATGCATGCATACAAAAAGAAGAAAGGGCCAAAATCAAAGAATTATCCCTACGACTTGAACAAATAGAAAGAGAGCAACAAAAGAAACCCTCAGGCACTAGAAGAAAGGAAATAATAAAACCAAGAGCAGAATTAAATGAAAGAGAAAAAGAAAAACAAATGAAAGAGTTAACAAGACCAAAAGCTGGTTCTTGCAAAAAAAAAAAAAAAAATTGATAAACCATTGGCCAAACTGAAAAAAGAAAAACAGGAGAGGAAGCGAATAACCCAGTAAGAAATAAGATGGGTACTATTACAACAGACCCAACTGAAATGATGAAATGAAAAGAATCATATCAGATTACTATGAAAAATTGTACTCTAACAAACCTGAAAACTGCGAAGAAATGGATGAATCTACAAAAACACAATTTCTACCTAAACTAACATAAACAGAGGTAGAACAACTAAATAAACCCATTACAAGAGATTGAAAAGGTAATTAAAAAACTCCCAACAAAAAAAAGCCATGGCCCCGACAGCTTTGCTGCAGAGTTCTACCAAACTTTCACAGAAGAGTTAACATCACTACTACTAAAGGTACTTCAGAGCATAGGAAAGGACAGGATACTCCCAAACTCATTCTATGAAGCCAGCATATCCCTGATACCAAAACTAGGAAAAGACACGACAAGAAAAGAAAATTACATACCTATATCCCTCATGAACTTAGATGCAAAAATCCTCAACAAAATTCTAGCCAATAGAATTCAACAACATATCAAAAAAAAATAATTCACCATGACCAAGTGGGATACATACCAGGTATGCAGGGATGGCTCAACATTAGAAAAACAATGAATATAATCCATCATATAAATAAAAGACAAGAATCACATAATTTTATCAATTGATGCAGAAAAGGCATTTGACAAAGTTCAATACTCATTCATGATAAAAAACTCTGAGCAAAATAGGAATAGAGGGAAAATTCTTCAACATAGTAAAAGGCATTTGTACAAAGCCAACAGCCAACATCAACCTAATTGGAGAGAGTCTAAAAGCATTCCCCTTGAGATCGAGAACCAGAAAAGAGTGCCCTTTATCACCACTCTTATTCAACATTGTGCTGGAGGACCTAGTCAGAGCAATTAGGCTAGATAAAGAAATAAAGGGCATCCACATTGGCAAGGAAGAAGTAAAAGTATCTCTATTTGCAGATGACATGATCTTATATACAGGATACCCTAAAGAATCCTCAAGAAAA
Source organism: Elephas maximus indicus (assembly GCF_024166365.1). Classification (NCBI taxonomy): domain Eukaryota; kingdom Metazoa; phylum Chordata; class Mammalia; order Proboscidea; family Elephantidae; genus Elephas; species Elephas maximus. Next base: position 51,211,120 of record NC_064824.1, on the reverse strand, counting down.
CTGCTGAAACTAATAGAAGAGTTCAGCAGAGTATCAGGATACAAGATAAACATACAAAAATCAGTTGGATTCCTCTACACCAACAAAAAGAACATTGAAGAGGAAATCACCAAATCAATACCATTTACAGTGGCCCCCAAGGTGATAAAATCCTTAGGAATAAATCTTACCAGAGATGTAAAAGACCTAAACAAAGAAAACTACAAGACACTACTGCAAGAATCCAAAAGAGACATAAATAAGAGGAAAAACATACGTTGCTCCTGAATAGCAAGACTTCGCATTGTAAAAATGTCTATTCTACCAAAAGCCATCTACAGATACAACTCAATTTCGATCAAATTTCAATGACATTTTTTAATGAGATGGAGAAACAAATCACCAACTGCATATGGAAGGGAAAGAGGCCCCAGATAAGTAAAGCATTACTGAAAAAGAAGAAGAAAGTTGGAAGCCTCATTCTACCAGATTTTAGAACTTATTATACTGCCACAGTAGTCAAAACAGCCTGGTACTGGTACAACAACAGATACATACACCAATGGAACAGAATTGAGATTTCAAACATAAATGCACCCACATATGAGCAGCTGATATTTGACAAAGGCCCAAAATCAGTTAAATAGGGAAAAGATAGTCTGTTTAACAAATGGTAGTGGTTTTTTAGTGGCATAACTGGATATCCATCTGCAAAAAAAATGAAACAAGACACATACCTTACACCATGCAGAAAAAAATAACTCAAAATGGAGAAAAGACCTAAATATAAAATCTAAAACAATAAAGATCATGGAAGAAAAAATAGGGACAATGCTAGGAGCCCTAATACATGGCATAAACAGTATACAAAACATTACGAACAATGCAGAAGAGAAACTAGATAACTGTGAGCTCCTAAAAACCAAACACCTGTGTTCATCCAAAGACTTCACCAAAAGAGTAGAAAGATTACCTACACACTGGGAAAAAGTTTTTAGCTATGACATTTCTGATCAGCATCTGATCTCTAAAATCTACATGATACTGCAAAAACTCAACTATAAAAAGACGAATAACCCAATTTAAAAATGGGCAAAAGAAATGAACAGGCACTTCACTAAAGAAGACATTCAGGTAGCTAACAGATACATGAGGAAATGCTCATGATCATTAGCCATTAGAGAAATGCAAATCAAAACTTCAACGAGATTCCATCTCACCCCAACAAGGCTGCCATTAATCCAAATAACACAAAATAATAAATGTTGGAGAGGTTGTGGAGAGACTGGAACACTTACACACTGTTGGTGGGAATGTAAAATGGTACAACCACTTTGGAAATTGATTTGGCACTTCCTTAAAAAGCTAGAAATAGAACTACCATAGGATTCAGCAATCCCACCCCTGGGAATATATACTAGAGAAATAAGAGCCTGTACATAAACAGATATATGCACACCCGTATTCACTGCAGCATTGTTTACAATAGCAAAAAGATGGAAGCAACCAAGGTGCCCATCAACAGATGACTGGATAAATTATGGTAAATTCACACAATGGAATACCATGCATCAATAAAGAACATTGATGAATCCGTGAAACATTTCACATCATGGAGGAATTTGGAAGGCATTATGCTGAGTGAAATCAGTCAGTTGCAAAAGGACAAATGTTGTATAAGACCACTATTATATGAACTCAAAAAATAATTTAAGCAGAGAAGAAAATATTCTTTCATGGTTACGAGAGTGGGGAGGGAGGGAAGGAAGGAGGGAGAGAGGTATTCACTAGTTAGATAGTAGATAAGAACTATTTTAGGTGAAGGAAAAAACAAAAGACAATACATGAGAGGACAGCACAACTGGACTAAACCAAAAGCAAAGAAGATTCCTGAATAAACTGAATGCTTCAAAGGTCAGCGTAGCAGGGGTGGGTGTTTTAGGGATCATGGTTTCAGGGGACATCTAAATCAACTGGCATAATAAAATCTATTAAGGAAACATTCTGCATCTCACTTTGGAGAGTGGCGTCTGGGGTCTTAGACACTAGCAAGTGGCCATCTAAGATGCATCAATTGGTCTCAACCCACCTGGAGCAAAGGAGAATGAAGAACACCAAAGACACAAGGTAATTATGAGCCCAAGAGACAGAAGGGGCCACATAAACCAGAGACTACATCAGCCTGAGACCAGAGAACCAGATGATGCCAGGCCACAACCAATGATTGCCCTGACAGAGAAGACAATAGAGAACCCCTGAGGGAGCAGGAGGGCAATGGGATGCAGACTCCAAATTCTTGTAAAAAGACCAGACTCACTGGTCCTACTGAGACTAGAAGGACCCCAGAGGTCATGGTCCCCAGACCTTCTGTTAGCCCAAGACAGGAACCATTCCCAAAGCCAACTCTTCAGACAAGGATTGGACTGGACTATGGGATAGAAGATGATACTAGTGAAGACTGAGCTCCTTGGATCAAGTAGACACAGGAGACTATGTGGGCAGCTCCTCTCTTGAGAAGAGATGAGTGGGTAGAGGTGGGCAGAAGCTGGCAGAATGGACATGAAAATAGAGAGTGGAGGGAAGGAGTGTGCTGTCTCACTAGAGGGAGGGCAACTAGGAGTACATAGCAAGATGTATATAAGTTTTTGCACGAGAGACTGACTTCGTTTGTAAACTTTCACTTAAAGCACAATAAAAATTAAAAAAAAAATGTAAACTGGCCTTTGTGTTTTCAAAGGACTTCAGAGACCATTTGGATCAGAGAGGCTTAGAAAGAAGGGGGGGGCTAAACTTTAGAAAGTGACAGCAATTGTCAGTTTAACTTTGACATCACTCAAGTAACAAGAGTTTGGAATTCCAAATTCTGAGAATACAAAAATGGGAAGTTAGGTGATTAATTAATTTTTTATTAATTAAGAGCAAAAGTTCTGTAAAGAGTACCTAGGTTTGCATCCAGTCTATGACACTTGGTAACTTTATGACCTCGTGGGAGTTAGTTAATCGTTTTGAATATCAGTATCCTCTGTTAAGTGGGGATGATAAGTACTTACTTCAGTGTTAAGATGCCAATTATAGAATTAATATATGTGAACCTCTTAGAAGTGTGCCTGGTTCATAGTAAGCATAACAGTTTAAATATTATTGCCATTATTTCTATTGGTTCATTATAAGATGTTTCCTAATATAACCCAAATAGTCTTGGGTTAGTGATAAATGGAGAAGTGTTATGTTCACAAAGCAAGTCACAGAGAAAAGGAGCAACAAGCAGAGCCAGCACTGGGTCCCTGGGAGGTGATCTGCAATTAAACTGGCAAAAGAGTGAAGGGGAATCAGAGAAAGGAGACTGTACATATCTTCAGAAATATTGGGAAAACACTGAACTCACTGGATGGGGACAGACATTTCAGTTACTTTATTTGAAAAAGTGACTCAGAATATCTCTCATGTTACAAGTTTCTTTTTTTCTTGTTTATAGATAACTTCATTCCTACTGAAAAGATAGGAAAATGGACTACATTTCAATACACTATTTTTGTGGCCTATTGAATAAAAGCATTATAAGTGGTATCCTAGATCAGACTTATCAGTTCTTTCTGGATTATTAACATTATAAACATAGTTCATTTAATTATCGATTACTTTTCTCTTAAAAAAATGTGCGGTTTGTTTTTGTTTTTGTATCATACATGTAATAACGCCCTACACTCCTCGTTTTGTTAAATCTCTTTAGCTCAGAAGTCATCATTTCCATCTTATTTATATGTGAAAAAGATTTTTTCAAAAAAAGAATGTTGATGAGAATAGAAGGAGCTGTGTTATACCAATGCTGTTCAAGTCTTCGAAATCCTTCTGGATGGCATGCCAAAAATCACAGAGTATTCTAACACCATCACTAACTACTTATTAAGATCAACCAGTTGATAACTATGCAAAGTATACAATTTTTCACAATTCTTTTTAAGGGAATGTGAGCAAAATTATTTGAAGACAGCTGGTCAAGCTAATATAACCATAATTCAGAGGAAGAAATCCTTTCAGCTATTTAAAGATGCAGAGTGATGATCATAGGCAAGTTGATGGCATAGACCTAGAGAGTAAACTTACAATGATTATATCAAATCTTAGGCTCATTAAAATGCAATGACTTTGAAGACACTACAAGATGGATTTGTGAATGTTAAAGTTAAAAAAGGCTTCCATATAATCAAGATATAACAAGTGGTAGAATTCTACAAAATGTGTCTTGGTTAATATGTAACATACATCGAGACTCAAAAAGTATTGCTTTTATGGCTAACAGATACATGAAGAAACACTTGCGATTATTAGCCACTCAAACCCAAAACCAAACTCAGTGCCATCATGTCGATTCCGACTCATAGTCTATTCCGACTCATAATCGATTCCGACTCATATGAAAGAAATGCAAATCATAACTACAATGAGATACTGCAACATTAGTGGCATGAATCAAAGAAACAGAAAATAAGAAATTTTGGAGAAGCTGCAGGAAGATTGGAACTCTTATGCACTGCTGGTGGGAATGCAAAACGGTACAACCATTTTGGAAAACAATGTGGTGCTTCCTTAAAATGCTAGAAATAGAAATACCATAGGATCCAGTGATTCCACTCCTAGGAATATATCTTAGAGAAAGAAGAGCCATCACATGAATAGACATATGCACACCCATGTTCACTGCAGCATTATTCACAACAGCAAAAAGATGGAAACAACCTAAGTGCCCATCAATAGAAGAATGGATAAACTATGGTACATACACACAATGGAATACTATGTAACAATGAAGAACAATGGTGAATCCGCGAAACATCTCACGACATGGACGAATCTGGAGGGCATTATGTTGAGTGAAATAAGTCAATCACAAAAGGTCAAATGTTGTATGAGACCACTATTATAAAAACTTATGAAAAGGTTTACACGCAAAAAGAAACAATCTTTGATGGTTATGAGGGAAGGGAGGTGTGGGGAGGGAAAAGACTATAGATAAGTGGTAACTTTGGTGATGGGTAAGACAGTACACAATACTGGGAAAGTCAGCACAGCTCAACCAAGGCAAGGTCATGGAAGCTTCATAGATACATCCAAACTCCCTGAGGAACCGAATTACTGGGCTGAGGGTTGTGGGAACCATGGTCTCAGGGGACATCTAGCTCAACTGGCATAACATAGTTTATAAAGAAAATGTTCTACATTCTACTTTGGTGAGTAGCATCTGGGGTCTTAAAAGCTTGTGAGTGGCCATCTAAGATACTCCACTGTCCCATCCCGTGTGAATCAAAGGAGAATGAAGAAAACCAAAGACACAAGGGAAAGACTAGTCCAAAGGATTAATGGACCATCCTCTTGGGGTTTCTTCAGTAAATTGGGGAAAACAGAGATAGATGGTGCCTGGCTACCACCACTGACTGCTCTGAGAGGGATCACAATAGAGGGTCCCAGACAGAGCTAGAGAAAAAAGTATTTGGATGTAATTATTTCTATAATTAGCTTTTGGGAAGCTAAGCTTCACCTGAAAACAACAGAGAACAAAGAAAAGTCATTCACATAATTACTTTTGTAGCTTGTATTAAAATTATAATTGCATTTTGTTTTAATCAGTGTCTTGGTCATCAAGTGCTGCTATAACAAAAATATCACAAGTGGATGGCTTTAACAAAGAGAAATTTATCCTCTCACAGTCTAGTAGGCTACAAGTCTAAATTCAGGGCGTCAGCTCCAGGGGAAGGCTTTCTCTGTTGGCTCTGGACGAAGGTCCATGTCATCAATCTTCTGTTGGCCTAAGAGTTTCTCTGTGCAGGAACCTCAGTTCCAAAGGACACGCTCTGCTCTCGGCACTGCTTTCTTGGTGGTATGAGGTCCCCCTCTCTCTCTGCTCATTTCTCCCTTTTATATCTCAAGAGAGACTGGCTTAAGACACTATCTAATTTTGTAAAACTCATCAATATAACCGTCCTTAATCCATCTTCTTAACATCATAGTGATAGGATTTAAAACACACAAGAAAATCTCATCAAATGACAAAATGGTGGAAAATCACACAATACTGGGAATCATGGCCTAACTAAGTTGACACATATTTTAGGGGGACACAATTCAATCCATGACAATCAGCAATTAGTCCAACCTACAATTTTTAGTTGCTACTATTTTTAACCTAAGTAAGAAAATAAAGAACACTTTTCTTCTCCAAAGATAAGATCTAAATTGGTACATTTCTTACATTTAGAGTGTTTTTATTTTTTTGAGAATTAGTCCTGAAAAATGTTTAGATTTCTTGGAAGGTGGAGGGGAAACTAACACAACATGGCAGAAATATAAATATAGATCGATTGTGTGGAAGTGGGTTTTCTGGCATTTTCATTATAAAAAATCTTTTGTAGGAAAAGGAACAGGACCAATAACTAAGCATGACATTGAAATTACTTGAAAGCAATTAAATTGTGATTGTGAGAAAGGAAAAAAGTAAACAGTGAAAGAGGTTATAGGAATTTCAGTCTTAAGCAAGAATCTTGATGTGAATGTTCAAAATTGATGATCATGGCAAATTACTCAAAATATAAAAAAGATTCCTAAACAATTTCAAATATAATGTTACTGAGAATTAGACTATGCTGAGCAGTAAGCACAGAAAAGAATGGCAATCAGAATGAAGAAAGAAATCATACCAAGAATACACATAATTTTCTTTGGCACTACTGATAACATAAAATCTTATTGAGCATTAACAATGACCCTTTCTATCGTTTTTGCTAAAACAAATACGAGTGCTTTAGTTGGCATGAAAGATGGATTTCTTTTAATATTTAGTTTTGTCAGCACTTGTGATAGAGGCAGAAACCCTGGTGGCATAGTGGTTAAATGCTATGGTTGCTAACCAAGGGGTTGGCAGTTCGAAACCACCAGGCACTCCTTGGAAACTATGGGGCAGTTCTACTCTGTCCTACAGGGTTGCTATGAGTCAGAATTGACTCCACGGCAGTGGGTTTAGTGGGTGGGTGACAGAGGCAAGTGAAAGCATTAGTATCGTAGTAAGCAGTATTTGACTATAATATAACATAAGCACACTTACGTAACTTAGGGATTATATTGTACTCACTTAAAATTAATTTCCTAAAATTTAGTAAGCTTACCTTAGAGTTGTAATATTGTTTCATGGATCACAATTTAGTTTTAAGTAGTCCTTTTCATATTCAAGATGCATTAACCTAATTTTTATAAAATTCAGACAGAATTGGTACAGTAGAAATTACATAAATCAAGAATCTTGTTACCCAGTTCAGCACCATATTTTCCAAAACAAATTCCTAACTATCTTATTATAGAAAATGTCCTGGAAAATAAATGTGAGAAATTTAATAAAAATGATTTTGTAAAGCATTTTAACATACTACAATAAAAAGTGACAATTGCAGTTAAAATATCACTTGTGGTATTACTTGGGACTCTAAAAAGCAACCAATAGATAGTGTTTAACCTAAATCTCTCCTACAATAAAAATGGAGAAGTGTATTTTTTTTAGTAGTCAAGACAGACTATTTACATATACTGTAACTGTCTCAAACCCCTTCAATCTGTCCTCCACTTCCACCAGATGGACCTTCCTAAAATATTAGCCCCTTCATTCCTTGAATTTAGAATATGATCTTTCTCCCTTCCTACTACCCATGAATCATCCATCCTGCCATTTAACCCTCATTTTCCAGCACCCCTCAACACTTCAATCTCCTCTAGACACCAAAGCCTGTTATTGTCACCTCTACTTCCAGGCCCTGCTTCTGCTGCCTCTTTACTTGAAGCAGGGACTAAAATAGAACTGCTGCTACTACCACATAAAGGGAAACGGTGGGCAAGGATGTGTGTTATCTGGTAAAAGGACAAAAGGGCACTGCTTAATTATCAGTGGTGCAAGTCATTATAAGAAAGTGAGTCCTAACAACAGATAAGCATGGAAGGGGGGGGCAAAAGGTAGAAAGAACTTCTAGTTCAAAGCCACTTCCTCAAGGACACCTGCTCTTTCTTCAGCTGAGAGAGCTGAACAAAAATAGCATTCATTTCTTAAACCAAACATTTGATATTTATCATTTGCTCTTTGAGCAAATGGCCCATTTCTTACACTATCCATCATAATAGATCTGCACATAGGTATTTTCAAAACACAAGTGTCCCTCCTAACTCAGAATGTAAGGAATTTCAGGCATCATCATATTCCATACCTTCATTAAGAAGTGAGGAAACAGAAGTACAAATAAATTAATACAGTCAAATTAACTTTCAAAGTTTATCACAGAAAAATGAAGAGATTTTCAATGTCATATACAAATCTCACCTTCTCTGTCACATGAGGTATCGGAATGGTCTTCCTTTGAAGACACACAGCACCAAGTCAGATCTCAGCACAGTTGAATTTTTTTCTGACCTTGAACCCATAAACCCATTGCCGTCAAGTCAATTCCTACTTAAAGCGGCCTTGTAGGACAGAGTAGAACTGCCCCATAGGGTTTCCAAGGAGCATCTGGTAGATTCAAACTTCCGACCTTTTGGTTATCTGCCCAACTCTTTACCACTACGCAACCAGGTTTTCCTTTCTGACCTTAGGTAAATTATTTTACCTCAGTATCATTTTGTATAATTAATGTATACCATATAGCTTTAAGAAACACATACGTTAAATAGCTATCACACACACATTATAAAATCATGATACAGTCCCCTCTCTTTTTATTCTCTGGCTCCTTGCTATAAGAAACCCCTAAGAGCTGAGGAAAACAAGCCTGTTCCTAGGGATGTAGGAACAGAGACTACATATTTGGATATAGAATTGAAAACCAGTTTCTAGATTTTAACTAGAAGCTAGAATATTAATATCCTATGCTATTCTAGAAGAAACCTGTCATATTCATAAAATGTTAAAGACTCTTTTGTTATGTGGACAGGAAATTGCTTGAATTATAGCCCAGAGACTAAGAAAACCCAAGGCTCAAGCACGCTATTTTACTGTGGTTCAACCACAAGTGTCCATTAAAGGTTGAGGCTACTTCATACAGTTAAACACCAGATATATTATCAAAGCATGAATAAGATAAATCAATGGTCATTTCACAAAGGTCTATCTTCAAAGCAAACCACATTTGGATTTCTGGTAGCAGTTATACCTACATAGAAGTTATTCACTAAATATGGGGAAAAAACATTGCAGTAGAGTTAAAGGTGGATGATTTGGGTATGGAACGTCAGTAGAAAGTATTTCAGGGTGTGTTCAGGACCTATAACCTTAGCCCTGAGTTTTGGATCTTTGAAATGGATAATGCTGGATACATCATGAATCATTTTTTACTATCATTAACTTGTAGCAGGGACTAAAAACGGAATTATTTCTACTGCCATATAAATGGAAATGGCAGGCAGGAACGTAGATTGTCTGGTGAAAGGACACAAGGAAAATTGCTTAATCAGGAGTGGTGCAAGTCATTACAAAAAGGTGAGTCCTGAACAGAGGTAACCTTGGAACAGAGGGCAGAAGGTAGGCAGATAAAAGAATATCTGCTTCCGTCTCAAGGAGAATACATATATATGCTAGTATTGTGGTAGTTTTAAATATGGACAGAGTGCAGAAAGAATATGAAAGGGAAACATTCAAAGGAAGGGTAATAGAATGGAGATTAGTACCCAGAAATGAGGCAGAGATTTAGACAGAGGGTGACTCTGTTGAGTTTATGTTAAAATTAGCTGGATTACAGGGGTTCCCCAGGCATATCCAGATAGTGAGTATATAAAAATCAGTCTTTATGTGAGAAATCTAGGGGCATTCTGGATGCCAAGGGACATAAAATACACCACCAAATGTTTCTGTGTGACCTCATGTCATTGCACTCATGCTACAGGCCATGGAAATATGGCACAAAATTTGATGAAAACATTCTCCAAAACCCAACCTTCCCTTTCCTATACCCAAAAGACTAAATGCGATACCCTGTTTAGAGTTCCTGAACACTACTAGTCTTTAAGTTTGTCAAAGGAACCCCACAATTTTTAATGTTTTTCCCTTCCCATCATATCACTTGTATGATGAGTGACATATTCGATCTAACAAAGAGTCACAGCACATAGAGAAAAATAGCTGGAGTCACAGTGCTTCAGTACCACCATGTGACTGGTCCAATGATTAGGGAGAAACTGAATACGCAGGCGCTTCCACAGTACTGAGGGATGCACTGAGCTCTGTATATGCTGAAATTTGGCCACATCATTAACATGTCAGGAGGATTTAAAGAAGGTTGAAAGTTAGAAATCAGGTGAACACTCCTCTTCTTGCAACCTCCTAAGAGAAAAATCATCATTTTAACGATCCCTATGAGCAAAAATTCTAAAATTTCCATCCGCTGATTTCTGGGTCTACAACTTAATCATACTTACAGAATGATATCCTAGTCTAAGTGCATTTTAACTTTTTCTTAATTTTACCTGACTCTCTTCTATGTCCCCTTTATTTTCTTCATTAAATGCTAAAGAAACCACTTCAGTACCTTGATCTTGAAAGGTGATCCTTATCACTTTTTTTTATAGTTACATTTATTCCTAATATGGGGAGAAGCAGAAGAGAGTAGCTGTATTCTAGCTCCTGCGCAGTACATTTTTGTGAAATGAATGAATGAATAAGGCAACTAAAGCAGCCAAGTTGCCTGTATAATAAAGTTCTCCACAGCATACTTCCTTCCCAGCAGTCTCTGTTGAAATGAGACATACAGAGATCACCAATTCTTTTAACAAAAAGCCCTTTGGAAGACAAAGAAATGGACAGATTTCAAAACATTTGAGTTTGTTATGACCAAATACACTCCACTCCAGAATACTGATTACCTAAAAAGCTGTATAAAAATAAATGAAAGGATAATATGTAATGTTCATTTTGCTCAATAATCTTAATATTTCAATATCTTTATAATTTCAATATTGTTAAAGAGGGCTCAAAGTAATTAAATTTTATTTTTTTATGTTTGATGACCATTATTAATAACAGTCATCATAATGCCTTACATTTGTAAATTACTTAAAAGGTTACTTTATCCCAAAATCATTCTGTTTTATTTAATTATCTACATTGGAAGACGGAAAAGTTCAATTAAGGAAAACTGCTTGCATAATGTCTTCTGTAGAAATTGAAAGAGCTGCTTTTATTCCAATTCATGGGTATTTATTACCATACTGCTTTATGAATCCCATAAGAATTTACTATTCTAAAAGCTCTTTAATGGTATCCCACAGTATTCATAAACTTTATCTCCCTAATTATGAATTCATTAATAAACATCCTGGTTATCATGTATTTCTCTATATCCAGAAATCTCTTGACGATTACTTCTACGTATGTTATCTTCTACACCCCCCATGATGAACAATAGAGTGCCAACAAACTATTCCCCAGCTTTGAATATGTTTATGTATTCCTCAAAGCTATAGCTATGCATTATAATCATTATAGCCACTTAGCAAGGAAATTATCTCAAAATAATAATAACTAAACACTCCATGTGCTAGACCCTATTCCTACTGCTTTGTAAAGATTAACTCATGTAATCCCCACGACGCCAAGATGGGAGGCATTATTTGCCCATTTTATTATACTTGAGACAACTGAGGCATAGAGAAGGGAAGTAACTTTCCCTAGGTCACATAGTAATGCTAGGATTCAAACACAAAACAATCTACCTCTTGAACCTGCTCTCTTAACCTCTAGGTTTGCTGCCTTTCTGTATGAATACAAACATAGGTTTAGTAATTTATTCTCTATCATTTATTGAGTTCTCACAAATGCAATGTATCTGGTAGTTTGGAAAGACAGGAAAGAGAAGGAAATTATGAGCCTTCTACCCTCAAATTGTGCATCATATATAATATGTAAAAAAGAAATAGGAAAAATACAAGTACATTCAAATGAGTATGGGGCAAAATATGAGGTACAACACAAAACGAGAAGAAACAGCTGCAAAAAGCCATTAATTGGACAAGTTGTGCTGGCTTCCCCAGTATTGTGTGCTGTCTTACCTAACTTCACCAAAGCACGTCATTTGATTTCTTGACTACTGCTTCCATGGGTGTTGATTGTGGATCCAAGTAAAATGAAACCCTTGACAACTTCAATCTTTTCTCCTTTTATCATGATGTTGCTTATTGGTCCAGTTGTGAGGATTTTTGTTTTCTTTATATTGAGTTGTAACACACACTGAAGGCTGTAGTCTTTGATCTTCAGTAAGTGCTTGAAGTTCTCTTCAATTTCAGCGAGCAAGGTTGTATCATCTGCATAACGCAGGTTGTTAATGAGCCTTCCTCTGATCCTGATGTCCCATTCTTCTTCATATAGTCCAAATTCTTGGATTATTTGCTCAGCATACAGACTGAATAAGTATGGCAAAAGGATACAACCCTGATGCACACCTTTCCTGACCTTCAACCACACAGTATCCCCTTATTCTGTTTGAATAACTGCCTCTTGATCTATGTGCAGATTCCTCAGGAGCCCAATTAAGTGTTCTGGAACTCTTCACAATGTTATTCTGCTTAAGAGAAATCATTTATCTAAAAAAAGAAATGTATGAATCTGCGATGAAAAATCATTTTAATTTTCTATACCTCTTTTTTTTTATATACCTCTAGCATAAATACAGCTAATTAAAGATGACTTCTACCATAAATACAAACGACCAGACTATACCTGGAGTAAATGAACTATACAAACAAATAATATGCTACGGATTTTAAAAATATTTGCTAAAACAGATGATAATCAAGAAGTTAAAATATGCTCCTCCAAAGAAGCAATATTCTACTGGTAAACTTATACTTTATTTATGTCATTTCATTTAAGAACTTTTTGCTGATTGTAACACTAATAAAAATTGTTTGCAGAATATTTATAAAATGCAGACTTTTGAAAAGTAAACAAAAGTCACCCATTTCCCCACAAGAGTTTATAACTGCTGTTAACAATTTGATATATATTTCCTTCTACTTTTTTTTTAAATTATGATCATCCTGTGTTACTAATTTTTGAAGACTGCTATTTTTACTCAACTTTGAACAACTATTATTTCCTGTGCTAGAAAATAGGGAGTTCTGTTGGTGAAGTGGTTAAGCACTTGGCTACTAACCAAAAGGTCCACAGGAGAAAGATGTGGCAGTCTGCTTCTGTAAAGATCACAGCTTTCGAAACCCTGTGGGACAGTTCTATTCTGTCTTGTAAGGTTGCTATGTTGTTGAAGGCACACAGCAACATCCTACGAATAATATTTGAAAGCCTATTTTATAATTGCTATGCAAGATTGCTCTATAGAGGCAGACCATAATTTATTTAACCTTTCATTATTGTCTCCAGTGTTTCAATGCTACAAAGAACCCTGGTAATTTAAATCTTACACTAAAGTCTATGAGTATTTCCAAAAGACAAATTCTCAAATGCTGTCATGGATTGAATTGTGTCCCCCAAAATATGTGTCAACTTGATTAGGCCAGGATTCCCAGTATTGTGTGGTTGCCCTCCATTTTGAGATTATAATTTTATGTTAAACAGGATTAGGGTGGGATTGTAACACCCTTACTAAGGTCACATCCCTGATCCAATGTAAAGGGATTTTCCTTGATCCAATGTACGGGACTGCTCCACCTTTCATCTCTCAAGGGATAAAAAGGAAAGGGAAGTGGGCAGGCGGGCGGCGGAGGGGTGGGAACCTCATACAACCAAGAAAGCAGTGTTGAAAGCAAAGTATGTCCTTTGGACCTGGGGTCCCTGTCCAGAGAAGCTCCTAGTCTGGGGAAAGATTGACGAAAAGGCCAACAGAGAGAGAAAGACTTTCCCTGGAACCAACACCCCGAATTTGGATTTTTAGACTACTTTACTGTGAAGAAATTAAATTTCTTTTCGCTAAAGCCATCCATCTGTGGTATTTCTGTTACAGCAGCACTAGATGACTAAGACAGATATCAACGTCTAGGAGCATTTATATAGTCTTGTCTGTTATTTCATATTACTTTCCAAAAAAGTTGTATCAGTTTAAACTCTCACTGGCAGTATGTGAGAATGCTCATTTACCATACCCTCACCAATACTGGTATTATATGTTTTATCTCTGTCAAATTGATAGATAATTAAAACCAAACTCGATTCTGTCAACTTGATTCCAACTCACAGTGATTCTATAGAACAGAGTAGAACTACCCCATAGAGTTTCCAAGGCTGTAAATCATTATAGAAGCAGACTGTCACATCTTTTTCCTTCAAGTGGCTGGTGGGTTCAAACCACCACCCTTCTGGTTAGCAGCGGAGTGCTCAGCCACTATGCCAACAGGGTTCCTTATTGTTGGATAATGTGACATTTTAATTTTAATTTGTATCCCTTTCCAAAAACAAATACCAAAAACCCACTGCTGTCAAGTTGATTCAGACTCATAGAGACCCCATAGGATTTCCAAGGCTGTAAATCTCTACGGAAGCAGGCTGCCACATCTTTCTCCTATAGAGTCATTGGTGGTTTCGAACCACCAAACTTTTGGTGAACAACTGACCACTTTAACCACTGCGCCATCAGGGCTCCTTGTATCTTTTTAATCAGAAAAAATGTCACACATAATGTGGAATGCATTTTAATTTATTTATGGTTCTTTTGTATATCTTTTGGGAATTAGCTACTTATATTCAGATCCAGTAATGTATGAGAAATTTGTTTCACTTCTAAATTTCCCAACTGCAAAAGGTTAGATACAACCTAATGGGAATATCCACTACTCATTTGACAGTTTGTCATACTGTGGTGACTTGTGTGTTGCTGTGATGCTAGAAGCTACACCAACAGTATTTCAAATACCAGCGGAGTTACCCATGGTGGACAGGTTTCAGTGGAGTTTCCAAACTAACATGGACTAGGAAGAAGGTAGTCTAATCCTAAAAAAAATATTGGCCAGTAAAAACCTTATGAATAATATGGAACATTGATATAGTGCCAGAAGATGATCCCCTCAGGTGGAACGTACTCAAAA
Source organism: Elephas maximus indicus (assembly GCF_024166365.1). NCBI lineage: Eukaryota > Metazoa > Chordata > Mammalia > Proboscidea > Elephantidae > Elephas > Elephas maximus. The sequence continues at coordinate 51,196,087 of NC_064824.1, read as the reverse complement.
TACAACTAGAGAAGAGTTGCCTCCTCAAAGTAGAGTTAACCTTAATGATGTGGGTGGAGTCAAGATTTTGAGTCCTTCATTTGCTGATGTGTCATGACTCAAAGTGAGAAGAAACAGCTGCAAATATCCATTAATAATTGGAATATACGAAGTATGAATCTAGGAAAATTGGAAATCATCAAAAAAGAAATGAAATGCATAAAGATCAATACCCTAGGCGTTAGTGAGCTGAAATGGACTGGCAGTGGCCATTCTGAATTGAACAATTGTATGGTCTACTATGTCAAGAATGACAAATTGAAGAGGAATGGTGCCCAAATCATCATCAAAAAGAACATTTCAAGAATCTATCTTGAAGTACAATGCTGCCAGTGATAGGATAATATCCATAGAACTACAAGAAAGACCAATTAATATGACTATTGTTAAAATTTATGTACCAACCACCAATTAACAACAAAATGAAGATTTTTAGCAACTTCTGCAGTCTGAAATTGATTGAACATGCAATATAGAGGCATTGATAATTACTGCTGATTGGAATGTGAAAGTTGGAAAGAAAGAAGAAGGATCAGTAGTTGGAAAATATGGTCTTGGTGATAGAAGCAATGCCAAAGATCATATTATCATATGAATTGTGCAAGATCAATGACTTATAATTGCAAATACCTTTTTTCAACAATATAAATGGTGACTATCCACATAGACCTCACTGGATTGAATACACAGGAGTCAAATCCAGTATATTTGTTGAAAGAGAAGCTGAAGAAGCTCAATATCATCAGTCCTAAGAAGGCCGGGGGCCATCTATGGAACAGACCATCAATTGTTCATATGCAAGTTCAAGTTGAAGCTAAAGAAAATTAAAACAAGTGCATGAGAGCCAAAGTCCAACCTTTAGTAAGGAACCATTTCAAGAATAGATCTGATGTACTGAACACCAAAGACCAAAGACCAGACAAGTTGTGGGATGACATCAAGGACATCATCCATGAAGAAAGCAAAAGGTCATTAGAAAGAAAGAAAAGACCAAAATGGATGTCAGCAGATACACTGAAACTTGAACGCTGTGTAGCTAAAGTGAACTGAAGAAATGATAAAGTAAAATAGCTTAAACAGAAGATTTCAAAGGCCGACTCAAGAAGACAAAGTAAAGCATTATAATGAAATGTACAAAGACCAGGAGTTAGAAAACCAAAAGGGAAGAATATGCTCGGCAACTTTCAAGCTGAAATATTCAAGCTGAAATAGCTGAGGAAAAAAACTCAACCCTCGATTTTCAATACTAAATGATTTTACGGACAAAATATTGAACAACACAGGAAGTATCAAAAGAAGATGGAAGGAATACACAGAGTCACTGTACCAAAAAGAATTGGTTGACATGCAACCATTTTGGGAGGTAGCATATCAGAAACCTTGGTGGCATAGTGGTTAAGTGCTATGGCTGCTAACCAAAATGTTGGCAGTTTGAATTCACCAGGTACTCCTTGGAAACTCTATGGGGCAGTTCTCTGTTCTGTAGGGTTGCTATGAGTTGAAATCGACTCGACAGCAGTGGGTTTGGTTTTGGGTTTTTTTTAAATATGATCAAGAACCAGTAGTGTTCAAGGAAGAAGATCATGCTGCACTGAAGGCGCTGTCAAAAAACAAGGCTCCAGGAATTGATGGAATACCAACTGAGATGTTTGAACAAACAGATGCAGCACCGGAAGTGCTCACGAGTCTATGCCAAGAAATTTGAAAGACAGCGACCCAGTCAATTGACCTGAAGAGATCTATATTTGTGCCCATTCCAAAGAAGATGATCCAACAGAATGCAGAAGTTATGAGATAATATCATTAATATTACATGCAAGTAAGACTTTGCTGAAAATAATTCAAAAATGGTTACAGCTGTACATCAGTAGAGAACTTCCATAAATACAAGCCAGACTCAGAAGAGCACGTGGAACAAGGGATATCATTGCTGATATGAGATGCATCTCAGCTGATAAGTAGAGAATACCAGAAAAATGTTTGTCTGTGTTTTATTGACTACACGAAGGCATTCAACTGTGTGGATCATAACAAATTATGGATAACATTGAGAAGAACAGAAGTTCCAGAACACTTAATCGTGCTCATGTGGAACCTGTACATAGACCAAGAAGCAGTCATTTGAACAGAACAAGGGGATACTGTGTGGTTTAAAATTAGGAAAGGTATAAACCAGAGTTGTACCTTTCACCATACTTATTCAATCTCTATGTTGAGCAAATAATCTGAGAAACTGGACTATATGAAAAAGAACATGGCATCAGGATTGGAGGAAGACTCATTAACAACCTGCATTATGAAGATGACACAACCTTGCTTGCTGAAAGCAAAGAAGACTTGAAGCACTTACTGATGAATATCAAAAACTACAGCCTTCAGTATGGATCCACACCTCAACATAAAGAAAACAAAAATCCTCACAACTGGACCAATAAGCAGCATCATGATAAACAGAGAAAAAATTGAAGTTGCCAAGGGTCTCATTTTACTCGGATCCACAATTAACACCCATAGAAGTAGCAGTCAAGAAATCAAATGATGTATTGCATTGGGCAAATGTGCTGCAAAAGACCTCTTTAAAGTGTTAAAAAGCAAAGATGTCACTTTGAGGACTAAGGTGTGCCTGACTCAAGCCATGGTATTTTCAATCACTTCCTATATATGTTAAAGCTGAACAATGAATAAAGAAGCCTGAAGAATTGATGCCTTTGAATTATGGTGTTGGCAAAGATTACCGAATATACCATGAACTGCCAGAAGAACGAACAAACCTGTCTTGGAAGAAATATAGCCAGAATGCTCCTTAGAAGAGAGGATGACGAGACTCTTCATGTTATCAGAAGGGATCAGTCCCTGGAGAAGGATATCATGCTTAGTAAAATAGAGGGTTGGGAAAAATAGGAAGACTGTCAAGGAGATTGATTGACAGGGTAGCTGCAACAATGGGCTCAAGCATAGCAATGACTGTGAGGGTGGCACAGGACCTGGCAGTGTTTCATTCCATTGTACATAGGGTCACTATGAGTAGGAACCAACTCAATGGCACCTAACAACAACAAATGGGAATCTTGTAAATGAAAGTCATTCCAGGACAATTATGAGTCTGGGAAATCCATAAAAGCTTACAAACCAAAACTTCCCTAAAGGGCTCTAGTACATGAATAAGCAACGTTAAAATTAATGAGGTTTTCTAGTCTGTATGCTCAGCTGCATTGGTAAATTCCTTCACTAAACACACAAAACAAGAGGCATATATTCTCAGGTCAGGGCATCCTACTTCTCTTCACTGTTACACTAATCGAGTCTTACATAAGTGTTAATATTCATTCTAATCCAAGTATTAAAGCTTTAGAACTTGCATTTGGCATCCTTCAGGAATATTTATTGCTTCAAATGGCCGTTAAAAATGAACTTAAAATAGAACATGTTTTAGAGGCCATTTTCGGAAATCATACAAACATTAATAAGTTTCACTTACAGTATATACCAAAGAAACAAAACCAATTTAGAAATTCACTACACCTTGGAGAGTATTCATGTATTTTGCAGTGAATCCTCTTTACGTGTTCACTTGATGAGCATTCTTTACCCAAATTTGTCAAGTCCTCAATTACTACTGAAAATACAGTAGTTTTATAACATTTGCCTCTGGGTCAACCACATGTCTTGGTTTATTTTGGACGGTCTCAGTTTAAAACTGCATCCAGGCATCCCATCCATTTTTAGCATTTATCAAAGAAAAAGTGGCCAGATTTTCATAATAAATTATAGGGTTGCCATATTTATAATATACTCTAGAGATACTAGGTAATTTTAACTGGATGTAATTTATCTCCTATCATTGGACCAGAGCAGTCTCTGAATTCTAGAATGCCCAGGTTTGCATTTCAGCATCACCTTTTATTAAATCTCTGAGCTTGGGCAAGTTACATAAACCCCTCCATTTCTCAGTTTTCTCATCTATAAAATGTGAATAATAATACATCTAATGGGATAGATTATATTTTTTCTTCTCAAATATTTGCCGCCCCTCCAGATGGAAGGGTAATACTTTCACTCAAACAGCATGTCTTTTCCTGCAATTTGCGGTGTCCCTCTTTATCGAAGTATTATACTCTCCTATCCCATTAAGACAGGTTTGGCTATTTGAATTCTGAGCCATTGAATGAAAGTGATAGGGAACACTTATGCACAAAAGTTTTAAGACTCATTGTGTGGTTAAGCTCTCTCTCTTTTCTCTTTGCCATAAGATTGATACAGTCCCGATAGGGACTAATCCTTCAGCCTAGGTCCTATAATGAAGAAGAGGTAGAAATGAGCTGCTATTGACCAATAATAGATATACAGTGTGAGCAAGAAATAAAAATTTGTCATTGTTGTTGTTGTATGCCTCTGAGATTTGGGGGTTAAGAGCTATGACTGCTAACCAAAATACCGCCAGTTCAAATCTACCAGGTGCTCCTTGGAAACCCTATGCACAGTGGGCAGTTCTACTCTGTCCTATAGGGCTGCTATGAGTTGGAATCAACTGGATGGCAATGATTTTTTTTTTTTTTTTTGGTTATGTTATACCAGTATGGCTTGGCCTAACCTGATTACTACTTTACCTTGAGAGGTTGTTTTTCAGGATTAAATGTGTCCATATAAATATAAATGTGACATTTAGAATAGTGTCTGGCACACTATGTGTAAGTAATGAGGGTGATGATTACTTCTAATAGTATTTCAATAGTTACTAGAGATTAAAAAACACAAATATATTACGATCATATGAAACCATGTAAAATTTATTAGTGATACAATACCAGGGAAACCAATACAACTTGTCCAAGGCAAGGCCATGGAAGATTCCATAGACACATCCAAACTTCCCGTGGGACAAAATTACTGGTCTGAGGGCTGTTCCCCATGGTCTTGGGGAACATCTAGCTCAACTGGCATAAAATAGTTTATAAAGAAAATGTTCTCCATTCTACTTTGCTGAGTAGTTTCTGGGCTCTTTAAAGCTTGTAAGCGGCCATCTAAAATAATCCAGTGGTCTTACCCAGTCTGGAACAAGGGAGAATGAAGAAAACCAAAGACACAAGGGAAAGATTGGTCTCAAGGACTAATGGACCACAACTACCGCAGCCTCCACCTGACTGAATCCAGCACAACTAGATGGCACCCACCTACCACCACTGACTGCTCTGACAGGGTCCCAGACAAAGCCAGAGAAAAATGTGGAACAAAATTTTAACCCATTAAAAAAAAAAAGACAAAATCAAAGATCAGACTTACTGGTCTAATAGACACTGGAGAAACCTCGAGAGTATGGCCCCCAGATATCCTTATAGCTCACTAATGAAGTCACTCCTGAGGTTCACTCTTCAGCCAAAGATTAGATAACCTGTTGCCATGAAGTTGATTCTGACTCATAGCAACCCTATAGGACAGAGTAGAACTGCCCCATAGAGTTTCCAAGGAGCGCCTGGTGGATTTGAACTGCCGACCTTTTGTTTAGCAGATGTAACACTTAACCACTACAACACCAAGGTTTCCAAAGATTAGGTAGGTCCATAAAACAAGACAAGACTAAATGGGCACACCAGCCCAAAGGCAAGGATGAGGAAGCAGGAGGAGGCAGGAAAGCTGACAATGGGGAACCTAAGGCCAAGAAGGATTAGTGTTGACATGTCATGGGGCTGGCAACCAATGTCACAAAACAGTATGTGTATTAGTTGTTTAATGAGAAACTAGTTTGTTCTGTAAACCTTCATCTAAGCACAATAAAAAAAAAACATTATTAGTGATACTAATAATAAGAACAAATAAAAATTAACATTAAAACAAAAAATGAGATTCATTTCAGTAGTAAATTGGCAGTAAATATTAGAATAGATTACATTAATAGTTAAAATTAATTTACAGGTATCAATAATTCTGGTTATAATGTTTTTTCTGAGGAAGGAATTGTGGCTATATGGTAAATTATAATCAAGGAATATCTATTGCTGCATTATTCATGAGGGCAAAACTTTAGAAATACATTTGATCCCCAATAACAGGAATTAGTTCAAATACTGTTGTTATACTTCAATAATTTAAAATGTTGTAAAAGGATATTTATAATATTTAAAACTCTATAAATATATATGTATACATACATATATGTAGAGAGAGAGACCATTGACATAGATATATTAAATGTAGGGTACAGTAACTTCACTGTAGTAAAAACAAATACTCATAGTAACAATTCTTCTACTTATGTCTTTAATATTTACATGGATTGATTTGGGACATTATTCTTTCACACTACATGAACATTTAACAAGTAGGAATTTCTTAAAAATTAGTTGCATTTTGGAAACTGAAGCCATTATAATGACCGTTCTGTATGCTATTAGGCTATATGGTTAGTCCACCTTGCACTTTGAAAAGATTTTTTTTTTAATCTATGCATCATTTTGTAATATCGAGTATTATTCATTTGGAAAATATTGTTTCATTGAGTTTGTAGGTCATCCAAATGTTGACGCATCTCATTATGCAATACAAAAAATCACATTTGTTTAGATTATCACTGATCTCCTCAGAACAATCTTTAAGTAATGGAAAGCTACCAAGCTCACAGTGAAGGATATGAGTTTTCCAAAATTATAATTTTCATTTGAAAGCTCAAGTTATATCATTGGCAACAAATACTGTAATCGGTTCTTTGACATCAATGACTCACTTCATATATTTTCAAGGAAAATCTCTGCCAAATATCCTGGTTTGAATAGGTTCTCTGTCATTCTTTCAGTTAAAAAAGATGCTCTGTGAAAAGAAGTAGATATTCCACTTGCAACTCAAACAATTATACAAGTACTTTTCCTCTAGCTAGCCATTGCACTTTGGTGTACAGCAGACATACTTCACAATTACTTTCCATTTCATCATAAAAGATGTGTACTCGTTACCTTGATTAGGCACCAACAATTTTGTCCACCATTGCTTGTTTCTATCAACAAAATGAAATAGGCAAAGAACATCTCTGTGTTATAAAAAAAAAGAAAATGAACCTCATATACCCTCAAAAAAAGGACTCAGGGATCCCTACATACAGATAGATGCAATTTGAGAATAGCTACCATAGAGTATGTTCAAGTCTTGGCAACATGCAAATAAATGTCTGCACAACCTTACTGCCCAGAGGTACTTGGGAAAATGTTACACACTGTTTTATTCATCTGGAAATATTCCTCCTGGCTTCATTTAATTATTCTGACTCTGATAAGCAGTTAAGTATTTTCCAATTACAAATTTGGTAGACAGTTTTGGTCTCCTCATTCAGTTTTATCCAAAACCTGAAGTTACAGCCCCACCCCTGGCTGCTGTAAGGTTTCCCAGGGCTAGACAGACATGCAGGTTCAGTCCCATATTAGTTATAACCAGACAACACTGTCCTATTGATTCTGCCATGCATTTCATAATCTCTTGGGTGAAACAATGTAAATTTGGGACCATTAAAGACAGAAGTATAGGTATGACCTCTGGAAAACTAGTAACAGAGATGAGCTGTAGGGTTAGATTGATGGTTTTTGAGCAAAGTCTTGAGCACAAGTTAATGAAAATAGAAAAACTGGTAACCTGCACCAGTTACTGCATTCTCATAAAATTTTCTCAGAACAAGATTTATGTTACTTGTCAGTGATTCATCCTAATGGTTCTGCTTCTTCTCTTATTGGTCATATTTTCTTGCTTTATTCAATATTCAATATGTTCCTTGAATGGTACAAGGCCATCTGAACAGCAAATTAATAATACCACTTAAGTGTCAATAATTCATTTCAAATTAATTTCTATGTATGGAAAGAGGGAATTCCCCATTCTCACAAAAAGATCATTTTTCCCCCAGTGTATATGCGTTGGTCTCTTTCTGTAGTCTATAGTTTACTCCAATTGTCTACTTGTTGATCCTTGCACCAATCATATAGTCTGTTAACTACTGTAAATTTATGACTCCTGAAATCTATGTGTGTTCTTCTTTTTCATAAACATTTTAGTTACACTATGTCTTTTGTATTACCATATAAATACTAGAAGCATAATATCAATTTCCCGTAAAATAAAAAATTCTGGTGTTATTGATTGAAATTGTTGTAAATCTATAGATTAATTCTATTCTCTATTTATATATCTCTTCATTAATTTCTCTCAGCAGAGTTTTAAAGTTCTCAGTCTAAATGTCTCATACATCATCCTTTAGATTCATTCCTAGGTATTTCACATTTGCATGTTTTTATAAACAGTACTGTAAAATTACATTTCGCAATTGTTTGGTGTTAGTATATGACTGTACCGTTGATTTTTGCATATTGACCTTGTATCTGTAGTTAACCATTCTGGAGTTCTTTCAATGTTCTTGCAATACAGATTTGTGCTTCCATTTAGGATTATCTTCCTTCAGGCTGAAGAGCTTTCCTTAGCATTCCTTGTAGTAAGGCTGTTATAGACACATTCAGCTATTATTTGTCTTAAAATTATTTATTTTGTCTTCAGTTTTGAAGAATATTTTTGTTTAATATAGAACACTATGCTGACTTTTTTTTTTTCTTTCTTACATTTAAAAATATTCCATTGTTTTCTTGCTTCATTAGCGGAAAGTTTTAGTGTTGCTCCTACAAAAGTAATGTCTTTCTTCTTTGGCTAATTTTAAGATTTTTATAATATATATTGAGGCTTAAATATTTGCCTCTGTTGCACTTTAGTGGGGTTTTCTTTATATTTAGCCTTTCAAACCAAAATACCAAACCTCTTGCCACCTAGTCGATTCCAACTCATAGCGACCTTAAAGAACAGAGTAGAACTGTTCCATAGGATTTCCAAGGAGTGGCTGGTGAATTCCAACTGCTGACTTTTGGTTAGCAATCACAGTGCTTAACTACGGTGCCACCAGGGCTTAGCCTGCTTACCCATTGCTGTTAAGTCGATTCCGACTCATAGCGACCCTAGAGGACAGAGTACAACTGCCCCATAGAGTTTCCAAGGGGCACCTGGCGGATTTGAACTGCCGACCCTTTGGTTAGCAGCCATAGCACTTAACCACTACACCACCAGGGTTTCCTTAGCCTGGTTAGGGGATGGTAAAGTTGTTGAATCTGTAGGTTGATGTCTTTCATCAGATTTGAAAATGTATTGATATAATTTTTCAAAACTGCCTCTGTCTCATCCTGCCTCTTTTCTTTCTGGGACTTGAATTAATTGGTATTTTCTCCTGACTGACTCTGTGATTAATCTCTCCTACAACATATTTCGTTTCTCGGTTTTTTTTTTTTCGTCTTGTGCTTCCGTTTATATATTTTCTATTGGCCTGAATTGAGTTCATTACTTCAAACTTCTGCTGTGATTCGTTTCCTGTCAAACCTACCTAAGGAATATTTAACTTCATACATTTTATTGGTCAGATAGGGGATAAGCATTTGATTATATATATATATATACACACACACATATATATACACACACACATACGAACACTGAAATTTTCTGTTGAAGTCCTCCATTTTCTCATCAGTTTTTTCTTCTTACCTTCTATTTCATTTAACATATCTCTAATGGCCTTTTCACTTGTGGTTCTTCTTCTATTGTCTGCTTTTTCTCTTATTGATCATATTTTCTTGCCTTATAACATGTCTACTATCTTTGTATTAGGATTTATGCATCACTGCAAATAAAACAATTTCAGAAATAAATTATCCAAATGGGTTGCCTTTCCTCTGTTACGCACGTAGGTTGAGGAATTGAGTCAGGTCTGCGTTGAAAGTCTAGTTAAATTTACTACATCCTCTGTTTTAAATTGTCTAAAGGATGAGGTTATTTTGTGGTTATTTCAAGCTCTTTCTCCTCGTGGGACTTTGTCGCCCAAGCACCATAATAAGAAGTGAGGTTCCATTCTGACTTTCCTAACTTACACCCTAGTCTCCTGCATGACCACAGAACTCAGCCCATGTACTATGGGGAAAAAAATGTCCATTTGGTGCCCCTCTAAATTCCAATCTAACACCACAGGAGTATGGAATGTTCTACTGATGTTTCATTTCCCTAGTAGAGTCCTTCTGTCTACTGTCTATCCTAAGTGCAATCATCACTCCATGTCTAAAGTGGACAAATTCTCCCACAGGTGAAAGAAAAAAAACCTAAAAGCCACTGGTTTCTGTTCACCTAGGAAATGGTATATCTAATTTGTAATAAATTCAACTAATTATCTATGTTTTTGCAGTTCTCTGATACTCTTTAAAAATATTAATTTTTCTGATGCTCTTTAAAAATATTATTTTTATAATTTATCTGATTTTTTTTTTCCTACTTCTTTCAGAGGGAGCAATGGCATGCTGCCATCAACTTCTTTCACCTCAAAAGTGAAAATTTTTCTGGAAGTTTATTTCATTTTTTTCCATATGGGAATATCCTACCTAAACTTATGTTCAATTTTTGATATTCATTAAAGTTAGGTCTTGCTGACTTCTAACTACCCTAAATTATAATGATTTTACTCAAAATAGTAGTTAATTATGTTAAAATGTCTATCGAATTGGTAAGTGATAAAATTGCCCTGTCAATTTAGTCAAAACAGTAAACATGATGACGCTTTTACAAAGAATTAGAGATAAAATATCAGAATAGTTTCCATTTTCCCTGAAATTTGCAAATACATGCCGGTAATTAAGCTTTTTTTTTTTTTTTTTTTCCTTAATGTTATATTTGGTTAATTGTATCACCAGGAAAGCCCTGGTGGCACAGTGGTTAATAACTACTGATCAAAAGGTAGGCAGTTTAAATCCCCCAGCTCTTCTCTGGAAATCATATGGGGTAATTCTACTCTGTCTTATAGGGTTGCTATGAGTTGCAATTGACTCGAAGGCAATGGGTTTGGCTTTTTTTTGGGGGGGGTTTATGTCACTACTAAGAAAAAGATTACCTTTGTGTCACATATTTCATAATGATATCAAAATTTGCTAAAAAAATTCATTCCTGTCTTACCTTAATTATTTTTTTTTAATACAAAAGCCTATACACTGCTCTTTTTTATATTATATACTTTACTGCAAAAAATTCCAAGTTTGTGAAACCAGGTTTCTCCTTTCCTAATTAATAAGAATAAAATTTTGTTATGTGATTATTTAACCTTAAATTCTTTGACATTTACTGTTACTGTTGTCAAAATACAGATAAATAGAGATCTCTGGATTTGGAAAACAATAGTACCAACTGGCTCTGAACATCCCCCAGATACTTCCAAATAAATCATAAAGTCAAAAAACTGCAAATGAATCCAAACATAACCTATAAATTCAACATCACTAGAAGACAGAGAACATCATCATCTTCAAAGAAGTGAATAAAAAATTCCAACAGAACTTCTACCACTCACTTGCTGCTGCAAGCCTGTGTGTATGGAAAAGGGGAGTGAGGACAAGTAGAGAATTCATAAAATAGTGAGAGGATCACAGAACATAGGTAAAACACAGATAAATTCACTCCCTAAAAGATAAACTGTAACATAAATTGCCAAAATAATAAACATGAATCAACATTTGGTTGATCACAACACTGACTACACAGAAAGGATCTGAAAGTGCACAGGATCAGATATGCAAGCCTTAAATAAGCACTGCTTTCTGGAGAGAATGGAAACCCTGGTGGTGTAGTGGTTAAGTGCCACGGCTGCTAACCAAAGGGTTGGCAGTTCGAATCTGCCAGGTGCTCCTCAGAAACTCTATGGGGCAGTTCTACTCTGTCCTATAGGGTCGCTATGAGTCGGAATTGACTCGACGACACTGGGTTTGGTTTTTTTTGGTTTTCTGGAGAGAATGAGATACAGAGATAAGGGACTGAAATGAGGTAGTGAAGGAAAACAAGAACACAGCAAGACTGGAGGAAGACCAACAACCTGCATTACGCAGACGACACAATCTTGCTTGCTGAAAGTAAAAAAATAAGCATTGCTTCCTGGAGAGTACAAGATATAGAGATAAGGGACTGAAATGAGGTAGTAAGGGGAAATAACAAAATAAAAGGAGAAAATTGTTTCCTGCAGAAAAAAAGTGAAGCAAAACACACCAACCCGTCCCTCTCCCCATCACCACCACCACCATTCATAAACAGATTGAACAAAAAGAAGCAAAAATGACATGAGAGGATATTCTTGAACTGAGAATCCTGTTTACAAAATGAGTAGGATTAGAAAAAAGTAGATCACATCAATGCAAAACAACTGCTAAAAAAAAATCAATAATTGTGAAAAAGTAATTCTGCTGTGCAAACCATATTCTCAAAAACAAACATGAAACAGAAAGAAAAAATGTAACCCTCCAAATTGAATTAAGTGTCCCAAAACATATATTTAGGGACATGAAAAAACACCAGGTATCAGAAATATAAAACTAATTCCAGAAATTGACAAAACTCACAAAGATGAATTGATTGACTTTAGGAAAGAAATAAAAGAAAAAATAATTCATATTAGAAATGCAGACTAAAGGAAAAGGTTCCCAAGAAAAAATATACACAAATTAAAAACTAATAAAGGTCATTGTATAAAAGAAGGAAAATCACCAAGATAATGAACATTATATAAAGAAAGGAGCAAAAAGGGCCAGAGAGAAAATGTCTGAATTAGAAGACAGGCACAAGAGGTCCAAGAAGAAAATCAAAACAATGAAAGAAAATTAATATTTCAATGCTTACAACTATAATCAAAGAAAATGTTCCAGAAATAAAGAACTGATCCCACATACAGAAATGGCCTACCATTTCAATAAAACAGGAATAATAATAAAAAAAAAACTCAAACCCTTTAGACAAAGAGATAAAATAACTTACAAAGTAAAAAGAAGTAGAATGTCATCAGACTTCTCAAAGAAACATACAAAAAAGAAGAATTTTCAAGACAGTTAAGGAATAAAATTGTGAGACAAGGGTATTATATTCAGTCAAGCAGTCTTTCAAATATCAGGGCTCTAAAAAAAAAAAAAAAGACACTTCTGAATGTGCAAGGACTCAGAATATTGCACACATCTGCTCTTCCTAAGGAATCTACTAGAGGATTAACTTCACCCAACAAAGAGAGAATAGGAAAAAAATTGCAAAAGACAAGATGGTGAGCATTCCATAAGTTTGATTTTAGAGCTAAGACTAAAACAAAAGTGAAACCACAGTTATAAACATTGGGTTTTACATACACATTATCAGAAATCATAACATGTATGACTCGTGATTTCTGATAATGTATATGTAAAAACCTAAGAGGAGAAGAGAAAGAGGAAAAGTAGAGTAAGAAAGTGATTATTGTTTTGATAACTGGTTGGAGTCAAAAGATAAAATTTACACTGACTTAACGTATTGTAAACATTAGATAAGAAAAAGGAATATAAACAGTGTTAATATACAGGTAAATACTAGAATAAAAATAAAAATGTTTCTAACTACTGAAAAAAATTAGGGAAACACTGTAAATATGTATAAATAGCACATATGTACATACAATATACACAATAATATATGACACATTGACATATATAAATACAATATTACATGCATAATAGTAACATATGTAACATACAATAATATGACATGTATGACATAAATTTAAAATAAGACATGCAGCAATCACTGAAGATATGATCAAATTGAGACAAAACATCAGAATCACATCAATAAATGTGAATGGGCTTATCTTTCCTATTGAAAGAAAAATATTTTCAAGGTGCTCTTAAATAAAATCTAATTAATTCTATGCAGTGTACAGAGACACACATACAATGTGGTGACTCAAGGAGGCTAAAAACATAAGGATGGACAAAAATTCACCAGGAAAATTGAAATAATAAAAAAGTAGAGATTGTGATCCAGATAGTCAAATAAAAATTAAGCCAAAAAGTATTAAAGGAGAAAAAAAGGATATTTTTATATTAAAAGCCACATTTCATAATGAAGAAATAACAGTTATGAATATCTATACACCAAATAACACAGCTACCACCCATATAATAACAAAACCATAGGGATGCAAATATATAGAGAGAGAATCACACAAATAACAGCACACTTTACTAAAGTAACACATACGTAAAATCCTGCTAAGAAGACATAACCTGAATCTATCCCTGAGGATATATCTCACAAGCACAAAATGAAGAAAGTCTATCATTAAACTCGGAAGGGTGGGGAGACTACATTCTTCAAAATGAAAAGAAAAAGAAAGGCTGTAGGAATATACCAGATGAAAGGAGTATAAAAGGACATGACAAACAAAGGCAATACCTGATTGTAAACTGGACCCTGTACTGGAGGGGGGAAAATGACATAGAGGACATTTTTGCATCAATTCATACAATTGAAATATGGAAGTAGATTCAAGTATTTTATCAATTTTAAATTTATCGATAACTGCATTGTGCTTACGTAAGAGAAGATTTTTCCTTTTAGGAAATAAACACGGAACTACTTAGAGTAAACGGTCATGATGCATACAAATATATATATTTTGAGAGACAGAATGAAAGAGAGAGAGAGAATACAACAATAGGTCAAACTGGGTTAAAAATATTTAGGTGTTATTTGTAATATTCTTAGAGAGTGAGAGAGCATAACAATAGGTCAATAGGGGTAAAGGATATATGGGTATTACTTGTAATATTCTTTTTGTAACTTTTCTGTAAGTTTGGCAATATATACTAATAAAAACTTCAAAAAATACATATAATCTAAGAAAAAGAAATTGTTTTGAAAAATTTATCCACTTGGAAAAGTAATAAGGGGTGCTGGCTCATAATGTTTGATATCTTTTTGGATCTCCATATAAATCAATCCTTCACTTAAAAATAAAATTTTGTGTCGACTGCATTTCTCTGAGCTCCAAATCTGCTGTCCACCTCTCCAGCCTGCCATGTCCCCCTGGAGGCTGACTTTCATGGACAGTATCAATTGGCTCCCCTGGTCTAAGTCATCTTCTTGGGTTTAAACCAAAAAAAAAAAGAATTCCCATGTAGTCAATTCCTACTAATGGCAACACCGTATGTGTCCGAGGAGAACAGTGCTCCATCAGGTTTTCAATGGCTGATTTTTCAAAAGTAGATCAACAGGCCTTTCTTCTCAGACTCTTGGTTTTAGCCAAAGAGAAATTTAAGGAAGTCAGAGGTGTGAGGAGAGTTAGGTCAAGTTAGCTTCCTTTCAGGTCCAGCAGGTTAGAGTAGTTTTATTCCTCCATCAAATTTGCTATTTCTTTTGAGTGGCCCTCTCCTACATATACAGCTACATTTAAAACTACAACTTTCTTCAGCTACCCACAAAAATGCTCTCTCCACTTGTCTAGGGGGTATAATAGCTCCCTTGAACTTGCAGCTCCACCAAACCAAGCTTCACTATCCCTTGTTTCCTATAACCCTGCTCACACCTTTGTAAATATTCCCCTTTATTACACCTTCCTCAATCACTCCTTTTGAGTGTGTTATCTGTTTCCTGCAGGGATCTTATCTGACACACAGTGTTAACAGTAAAAAACTATGAAAAATCTATTTAAATACTGGAAGTATTTTGAAAGCCATGCACATTACAAAAATGCAACTATTAGAAGCATCTTTGTGAATAACTATGAAAAAATACCCATTTCAAAATATCTACCTGGGCTGTTTCACATATAAAAAAGTGGATGAAACTAATTTAATTGTGTTAACATTGCATCACACATTTCTCAAAAGATTTCTGTAGAGTAGCTTAACATAATGGTGCATAGACAATATGAGGGGAATTAAATATTTATATACGGAGACCAGAAGCAATGGCTAAAAAACAACCTGAGGTCCATGTTGTTGCTGAGCATATCTACCTATTGTAAATTATTAAATTATTACCACTATGACTTTTATTATTCTTCTTGTAGCCTTGGTCAAAACTCTAAAGACCATTCAATAGAAAGGAAAGTTAAGAATAGCTTAAAACACTTAAATACAAAAACTTGACTATTTTTCTCAATTTTTCCTTTAACTTTTCTCTATTTTTCTCAAAATACTCCATTCATATTATACAACCAAAGTCACCTGAGTTTTACCATTAAATATTCATATCAGCAGTTTAGATGAAAGGGGTCAAACATTTTCTTCCATTCAATTTATGGTTATTGCATCTTTCCAGTTGTTCAGGCTCAAAATCTTGGAGTCATCCTTTCTTCCTGTCTTTTTCTCACAATGCACACCCTATCCATCAGCAAAAACAATTGGCTTTACCTTCAAAACATAGAATCTGACCACTTATCACTTCCTTCCCTGCTCTGCCCTCGTCAGAACCAGCCTGGATTGCTATAACAGCCTTCTAACTGGTATTATTGCTTCTACCTGGCCTCTTCTAAAGGCTGAATACAGTGGCCAGAATAATCTTTTCAAAAGTAAAACAGACTATGGCATTCTTCTCCTAAAAAACCTTGGAATAGTTCCTCTTTTCACTCAGAGTAAAATCCAAACTCTGTGATACGTTAAGGAGCCCTAGTAGCACAGTGGTTAAGAGCTCAGCTGTTAAACAAAAGGTCGGCAGTTCGAATCCACCAGCCACTCCTTGGAAACATTATGGGGCAGTTCTACTCTGTCCTATAGGGTTGCTATGAGTTGAAATCGACCCCACAGCAATGGGTTTTAGTGGCTGATAGTCTAAAAGACCCTGTGACATGGACCCCTTCACCTCTCCCATCTCATTATCCACTAAACTGCAATGGGACCCCGCTCCTCTGTGCAAACTGGCCTCCTTACAGCTCCGCAACACAGCAGGCCTGATGACTTTCAGGGCCTAATGCACAACTGCCACATAACCACATAACAAGGTTTATGTCTTTGTCCAAATGTATTCTTTTCAATAAGGCCTTCCTAAATACCGACTTAATGTTGTAAAATTCCCCTATTCCCCCTACTTTCTATCCCCCTTCTTTGTCCTACTTTTTTCTTTGTTCAAAAAGTCATTGCCTTATAACATTATATATAATTTACATACTACATTTAAAGTTTATGCCCTCCTGTGTCTCAAGTGTAATGACACACAAAATGCAGTTGTTCAATATTTATTCCATAAATTGATGAAATAAAAAATTCAACACATATGTACTGAGTGCACACAGAATTCATATGTACTCGAAAAGTATGATTTTTTTCCTAGTAAACATTTAGCCACAAACTCTAAGCCATATTGAAATCATAATAATAGCCATAAACAAAATAATTGCTAACGTTTGAGTAAATCCTATTCACATATTTTTAAACACACATTTCAAGCATACAAAAAAGTAGCCTATTCAATTTTTTAGGAAACATTTTAAGTACATCTCCTCCAAAAAGGCATCTGTTGTCCTGCCTCAAACCCATAGCTGGATTATGTGGTCCTCTTCATTCTACCATGGTACTGTACACATTTGATTGTGATGATCTGTTAATATGTCTGTATTCCACTAAAGATTATGAAATTTTCTAGGACAAGACCTATCTTATTCTCCTTTGCTTCATCAGAACTTAACAAAGTCAGTACTGAATACACACTGAATAAAAAAGAAAAAGGAAGAAAGAGGTACAGAACCTCCCTGCACATTTTTTTACAATCTCCTGTCAACCTATAATTGTTTTAAAACAAAATTTTTTTTAAATGAGACAGGATTTCTTCCTGTTTTTTTGTTTTAATATCTTCTTTGGTTGCAGGTAGTCAGTTATAAAAGGTCACCATTGTAGAAACTCTTGAGTCATGAAAATTCAAACTATGACTAAAATGGGTAAGTTTATATTACTTCCCCCAACCTTTCTAATGTGAATGGTTTATGACAAGTAGGAAATTAACTATTTTCGAAATGGCATGTAAATATTTTAATATTTTTATTGTGTTGGTACTCTTTACTATCCTTGTTGTTGCTGTTGTCAGTTGCCATTAAATCGATTCCAACTCAGTGACCCATATGACAGAGTAGTACTGTCCTATAAGGTTTTCTTGGCTGTAATCTTTATGGAAACAGATTGCTAGGTCTTCTTCCTCAGAAGAGTTTGAACCACCATCCTCTGGGTTAGCAGCTGAGCACTTAACCATTTGAGCCACCAGGATTCCTTTTATCACCCTTACACCATGAAAACTATACTACAGTTTTTAGTAAGCTCAATGAACCTAGGTCTAGGGTTTTAAGGAAACCATATTTAAAAGCCTAACTAAAATTTCAGTAATTCTTATCATAAGTATCAGCTGTACGTTTGGTTTCAAATTCCCTTTTATTTAATGATGGTTGTACCATCAATAACTAAATATAGTAAGAAAACTAAAAATTAATTCAAAAGCAAGAACCAGAAATGCAAGTTTTACTATTATTATTTTTTTAAGTACTATAAAAAGCACTTGATCTATGAATCTGATGCTCTCTGGACAGGTAAATTGATCAGCTTATGTATTAACTACACCCACTGCTAACCAAGAGGTCGGCAGTTCAAATCCTCCAGGTGCTCCTTGGAAACTCTATGGGGCAGTTCCACTCTGTCCTCTAGGGTCGCTATGAGTCGGAATCGACTCAACGGCAGTGGGTTTGGTTTTTTTTTTTTTTGGTAGGATAGGCTCATCAATATTTTTCCCTTAGATTAAAAATATAAGAATTATACTATGACATTTCTCTTATGAATAAGATAAACTTAGTTGTATGGCAATACTTAAATTATTATATTCAAATGAAATGCACTGTCAACTTGGGAATTTTTTACAAATTGGAGGACATACACGGAGAATATCAAATTCAACATAGTTATACAGACTCTTGGCTGATGCTTTCCAATTATCTTCTTTTAAAAAAAAAAATAATTTTTATTGTGCTTTAAGTGAAAGTTGACAAATCAAGTCAGTCTCTCATACAAAAACCCATATACACCTTGCTACACACTCCCAATTAGTCTCCCCCTAATGAGGCAGCCTGCTCTCTCCCTCCACTCTCTCTTTTCGTGTCCTTTTCGCCAGTTTCTAACCCCCTCCACCTTCTCATCTCCCCTCCAGGCATGAGATGCCAATTTAGTCTCAAGTGTCCACCTGATCCAAGAAGCTCACTCCTCACCAGCATCCCTCTCCAACCCATTGTCCAGTCCAATCCATGGCTGAAGAGTTGGCTTCAGGAATGGTTTCTGTCCTGGGGCAGCAGAAGGTCTGGGAGCCATGACCACTGGGGTCCTTACAGTCTCAGTCAGACCATTAAGTATGGTCCTATGAGAATTTGAGGTCTGCATCCCACTGCTCTCCTGCTCCCTCAGGGGTTCTCTGTTGTGTCCCACAATTATCTTTTATTCAGAAAAATAACCCATTGTTTTTCAACTTCATATTGTAAAAAACACAGTTTTTATCAATAAAATAAAATCAGCTGAACACATTTTTCCTACTTAAGCTTTTATATTACGGGGGATCAGTAATTCTGACATGAAGAAAAGCCTATCAGAATTACGACTACATAGATAAGACTTCTTATTAGTTTATTTAGCAATATAATTCAGATTTTAGTTCACTTCCACTGGCTGAGGGAGAAAAGCCAAGACTTGACCCAGCAGACAGACACATTAAAAAAATCACTAAAATTGGGAGTGACCACTCGATCACACCCTACTGCCTTTATTCTGGTTAGGCCATAAGCCTCAAAAAGCACTACTTGAGAATGCAATATTCCTAATGAGAATGAATCTGAAACTGTGGGAAGAAAGCATGTAATTTAGCAAGTGTGCCTGTGAATATAGACACTATCTTGCCTTCGTACTGTCTTTGTAGTTAATTCCTTATTTTTAAAAGAGAACCTCCACTAATGTAGTCAGGCTATTATAACTGCAAGGAACAGCATCCCTCCTCCTCTGCAAAAGGCTTCTTCCCTAAAATTGCAGCTTTAGGACAATTCCTCCATTTAGTCACTCTCTTACTTATAACTGAACTTCAATGTAAGCTTATAATTACACGCTTATCTCTGTTTTAATTTTTCTATAGCTGTTTTATCTCTGAGAGTACACAAGTTGCAGATGAAGGGATATGTTTAAACTGCTGTGAACTCTGGATCAGATAATAAATATTACATGATTAAGGGAGTGATCGCATTCTCATTAAAAAAAATGGCATTTATTTCAATCTGTACATAGCTGTGATTCTATGAGCAATACTGGTGTTTCAACTAAAACAATAAAAACAGGAACATGTTGGAAAACATGGCTCAAGAGGAAGAAGCCCTGCTGTGTGTAAACATCAAAGATATTACCCCACTTGCTCATAAGGAGATGTACTGTTTCAAAGCAATAGCTGTATCTACATAAGCTAAGTACCAAAATAAAATATATATATACCTGTATGAAAAAGTCCTACTTATGAGGAAAATCATATGAGTAGAAAAATAATTATGTTGGGCAATTACGCTAGACAAAGAAATAAAGGGCATCCGGATTGGCAAGGAGGAAGAAAAATTATCTCTATTTGCAGATGACATGATCTTATACACAGAAACCCTAAGGAATCCTCCAGAAAACTACTGAAACTAATAGAAGAGTTTGGCAGAGTCTCAGGTTATAAAATAAACATACAAAAATCACTTGGATTCCTCTACATCAACAAAAAGAACATCGAAGAGGAAATCACGAAATCAATACCATTCACAGTAGCCCCCAAGAAGATAAAATACTTAGGAATAAATCTTACCAAAGACGTAAAAGACCTATATAAAGAAAACTACAAAGTACTACTACAAGAAACTAAAAAGGACCTACTTAAGTGGAAAAACATACCTTCCTCATGGATAGGAAGACTTAACATAGTAAAAATGTCTATTCTACCAAAAGCCATCTATACATACAATGCACTTCTGATCCAAATTCCAATGTCATTTTTTAATGTGGTGGAGAAACAAATCACCAACTTCATATGGAAGGGAAAGAAATCTCGGATAAGTAAAGCATTACTGAAAAAGAAGAAGAAAGTGGGAGGCCTCACTCTATCTGATTTTAGAACCTATTATACAGCCACAGGATTCAAAACAGCCTGGTACTGGTACAACAACAGGCACATAGACCAATGGAACAGAATTGAGAACTCAGATATAAATCCATCCACATATGAGCAGCCGATATTTGACAAAGGACCAGTGTCAGTTAATTGGGGAAAAGATAGTCTTTTTTAACAAATGGTGCTGGCATAACTGGATATCCATTTGCAAAAAAAAGAAACAGGACCCATACCTCACACCATGCACAAAAACTAACTCCAAGTGGATCAAAGACCTAAACATAAAGGCTAAAACGATAAAGATCATGGAAGAAAAAATAGGGACAATCTTAGAAGCCCTAATACAAGGCATAAACAAAATACAAAACATTACCAAAAATGATGAAGAGAAACCCGATAACTGGGAGCTCCTAAAAATCAAACACCTATGCTCATCTAAAGACTTCACCAAAAAAGTAAAAAGACCACCTACAGGCTGGGAAAGAATTTTCAGCTATGACATCTCCGACCAGCACCTGATCTCTAAAATCTATATGATTCTGTTAAAACTCAACCACAAAAAGACAAACAACCCAATCAAGAAGTGGGCAAAGGATATGAACACACACTTCACTAAAAAAGATATTCAGGCAGCTAACAGATACATGAGAAAATGCTCTCGATCATTAGCCATTAGAGAAATGCAAATTAAAACTACGATGAGATTCCATCTCACTCCAAGAAGCCTGGCATTAATCCAAAGCACACAAAATAATAAATGTCGGAGAGGCTGCAGAGAGATTGGAACTCTTATACACTGCTGGTGGCAATGTAAAATGGTACAACCACTTTGGAAATCTATCTGGCATTTTCTTAAAAAGTTAGAAATAAAACTACCATACAACCCAGAAATCCCACTCCTCAGAATATACCCTAGAGAAATAAGAGCCTTCACACGAACAGATATATGCACACCCATGTTTATTGCAGCTCTGTTTACATTAGCAAAAAGCTGGAAGCAACCAAGGTGTCCATCAACGGATGAATGGGTAAATAAATTGTGGTATATTCACACAATGGAATACTACGCATCGATAAAGAACAGTGACAAATCTGTGAAACATTTCATAACATGGAGGAACCTGGAAGGCATTATGCTGAGTGAAATTAGTCAGAGGCAAAAGGACAAATATTCTATAAGACCACTATTATAAGATCTTGAGAAATAGTATAAACTGAGAAGAACACATACTTTTGTGGTTACGAGGTGGGGAGGGAGGGAGGGTGGAAGAGGGTTATTTACTGATTAGCTTGTAGATAAGAACTACTTCAGGTGAAGGGAAGGACAATACTCAATACACAGAAGGTCAGCTCAACTGGACTGGACCAAAAGCAAAGAAGTTTCCAGGATAAACTGAATGCTTCAAAGGTCAGCGGAGCAAGGGCGGGGGTTTGGGGACTATGGTTTGCGGGGACTTCGAAGTCAATTGGCAAAATAATTCTATTATGAAAACATTCTGCATCCCACTTTGAAATGTGGTGTCTGGGGTCTTAAATGCTAACAAGCGGCCATCTAAGATGCATCAATTGGTCTCCACCCACCTGGAGCAAAGGAGAATGAAGAACACCAAGGTCACACGATAACTATGAGCCCAAGAGAAAGAAAGGGCCACATGAACCAGAGACTTACATCATCCTGAGACCAGAAGAACTAGATGGTGCCCAGCCACAACCGATGTGCTCCTGACAGGGAGCACAACAGAGAACCCCTGGGGGAGCAGGAGATCAGTGGGATGCAGACCCCAAATTCCCATAAAAAGACAAAAAAAAATTTTTTTTTTTTTTAATGGTCTGACTGAGACTAGAGGAATCCCGGCAGTCATGGTCCCTAAACCTTCTGTTGGCCCAGGACAGGAACCATTCCCGAAGACAACTCATCAGACATGGAAGGGACTGGACAACGGGTAGGAGAGAGAAGCTGATGACGAGTGAGCTACTTGTATCAGGTGGACATTTGAGACTGTGTTGACATCTCCTGTCTGGAGGGGAGATAGGAAGGTAGAGAGGGTTAGAAACTGGCAAAATTGTCACGAAAGGAGAGACTGGAAGGGCTGACTCATTAGTGAAAGAGTAAGTGGGAGTATGGAGTAAGGTGTATATAGGCTTATATGTGACAGACTGACTTGATTTGTAAAGATTCATTTTTATTTAAAAAAAAATAATAATTATGTTGGGTTTAGTTAACCAAGGAGTTTATACATTGATCAAGCCACCACTTAACTTTGTCTAAATAGAGTAATTTGTCATCATATACCCTGGATGGTGCAAACAGTTAAAATGCTCACCTGATAATCAAAAGGTTATAGAGGTTCAAATCCACCCACAGGTGCGGCCAAACAAATGCCTGGCAATCTACTTCTGAGAGATCAACTACTGAAAACCCTATGGAGCACAGTTCTACTCTGATACATATGGGGTCACTGTGAGTTGGAATTGATTTGATAGCAACTGGTGGTAATAGTGGTGGTGGTGGTGGTGGTGGTGGTGGTGGTGGATACAAAGAGTTAAAATAGGAATTATTTTACTTTTAGCAAAATTATGTTCCAACATCATATTTTATCAATATAATTTGACACTGAACATGTCATGTAGCCCACTGAAATCACACAAAATATTTAAAGACCACTTTAAGGTGTGTTCATAATTTCCAATTTCTGAAATATTTTATAGGGGATGTAGCTTTCACTTCATAAAGCTTCCTGTAACAGAACTTCTACAAAATAATTTTGTTGTCAACTTGACTGATTTTATTTTGTTCCACCTACACAGAAGTTGTTCTTTTGGCTACATGAATGCATTCCTGAAGGAATTATGAAAGAAAAAATAAGGCACCCACGCTCCATTCTGCCAAAGACGGAGTCAGTAAATAAACAGGGTAATCAGTTTTGTTAATATTTATACAGGAAAAGATAATTCTTGAGGGATTATGCACATGCCTGCAGACATGATTTGTACCTCGATTTTTAAAAATAAAAATAAGCATTTTTTCCTGTTTAATATGTCTTTAATAAAATAAAAAATATTTTATGAGTAAATATCTTACATACTAGAATAAGTATTCAATTGGCTATAACTTCTATGTAAGGATTGTGCTCCTTTTATCAAGCTTCCCTCTTTGTTCTTCATACGGATAATAGCAGAGGCAGGGAATGTCACTTCAGAGTGTGAAAACAAAAATGGATTATTTGAAATTCACAACACACTTGATCGGAAAGCATTCTGAAAGAAAACAAAGAAAAAAAATAGCACAGAAAACATTCTGAGGGTAAAAATAGAAGAAAACCAAGAAAGAAACTGAACCTGTATCATAAAAATGAAACAATCATACACAAAAAAACTTCTATCGGCACAACATAGATTCAAAAAATAAAACATTGTAAGTGAATGTAAATGTATTTGTAAATAAAATTCCATGCAAGAACAATACATTTTATTCATAAACAGAGGGTAAAAGCAGCAAAGAAGAAAAATATTGTTAGTATATGATAAAAGGAAAATAAATAAATCAGAATTCCTCAGGCAAGAAAGTGATAAAAGGAGAAAGAGAAGTGTCAAGAACCGTAGTGTTTACTTGCAGGTATAATAATAGAAAGACGTATCCCTTCTGTTAAAGGCATTTATCAACACCCAGAATACAGTAGGACAAGTGAGGAAGTCAGAAGAAGAATTAAAAGGAAGACATTTAGCTGTCAAGAAGATGTATTTACCTTGCAAATGACTCTGGCCTTTCATCCGTAGTAAACTCAAATTCAAAGTATAGATTTCTTTAGATTCTACACAATTAGAGTTTCTTTAAACCCTAAGCCACAAGGCCAAAAATTATCTAAACCCCTTTACAAATATTCTAATATTTATAAATACCCATCCTAGTGTTCGACACAGGATCTAAATGCCTTAAAGTAAAAAGAGCTCAATGTTAGAATCACTACCTGTCCCAGGGAGGCAGTGTAAAAAAACAAGGTGATTTAGATGTACTCAGCTACATTATTGAGTACTTGCATGTCCTAGGGAGCCCTGGTGGTACAGTGGTGAAGAGTCTGGCTGCTAACCAAGAGGTCAGTGGTTCGAACCTACCAGCCACTCCACAGGAGAGACATGGCAGTCTTCTCTCGTAAAGATTTACAGCCTTGGAAACCCTATTGAGCAGTATTGTAAAATTTTCTCCAAGTGTTTGTCATAATAGCAGAATTATTTAAGTTTCACATAAAAACAACTTGAAATAAGTAGTATTACTGAGTTATTCAGCCTGAGGCAATAAAACAGTATGAAAAAAAGATCTTTTCTTCTTTAAAAAAAGAAACTTCTTTTCCTTTTTTCTTCGTATTTATTCACATGCATTTGTCTCTGAAGATATGAAAGAATAATATTCTCTCAGTGAACTTTTCTGAGTGTAATTAAAGAAGCCACAAGACACTTTACTCCTTGGTTCATCAATAAGGAAGCCACAAAGTCTATGAGAAATTGTGCCATTTTGATCAGCCAAGGCCAGGGTACCTCCTGCATACTCTTTCAACCAGAGTTCTTTAGGCCTCTCACACTTCACCTCAAACCAGAAATACCCACGTCTCTCCATTATCCTTCCCCTCTCAGATATCCTAGCAGGGGTAAAGACCCAGATATGTCATCAGCTATGCCAACCATGGTCCTTACCCATCAATCTCTTATTTAAACTGGCATTCCACTTAACATTGATTCATGAAATTTTGATTCCGAGGTAGCCAGAGGTGAGACCTATTTCCTAATAAATATGAAGCAACTTTTTTTTTTAATTGAAGCATAAATCACATTTGGTAAAATTCAACCTTTTTGGTATTCAGTTTGATGAATTCTGAAAACACACACAGTTGTGGAACCACCGCCATAATCAAGATACAAAATGTGCCATCATCCCCCAAGATTCCCTTGTACCCCGCTGTAGAAAATCTTAGCCTTTAACCCTATCCCCTGACAACCACCAATCTGTTTTTTGTCTCTATAGTTATACTTTTCTCAGAATGTTATATAAACAAAATCATATAATCCACAGTCCTTTGAGAGGTATTTATATATTCTGGATAAAAGATCCTTATCAGATACATAAATTTACAATAATTTTCTCCCAGCTGGATGCTTGTATTTTCGTTCTCATAACATTGTCTTTTGTAGAGTAGATGTTTTTAACTTGCTGAAGTTCAATCTATCAGTCCTTTTATTTTATGGACTGTTCTTTGACATTTTATCTAAGAAATCTTCTAAGCAAGGTTACAAAAATTTCCCGTTCTAGATTTTTTATAGTATTAGTTTTTTACGTATAGATCTATGACCTAGTTTTTACAGCTTATTAAAGAAAAATTTTATTGAAACAAAAGAATAGCAAAACATGGGAAATAACTCGTATATGAAAATAGTCAACCATTCTTAAAATACTTAAGTAAAGCCTTCTTTTTATTCCATTTAATTACAGAACATGGAAATTTTTTTTTTTTTTTCTATTTAGTTGTTACTACCATCTTCACATACAGATTATAGTGGGGTCAGGAGTTTTCTCCTGAATTCCTTTAAGAGATGGGTATGGTAGTAATTTGTGGTGGCAAAATTCTTTCTTCCTAAATCTATTGAGGAGGGACATCAGGATAAAGGTCCACCCAAAAACCCTGTCCACATAGGTTTTCTCCCTAGTGTGTCTTCTGGGGGCAAAATGAGGTACAACTTATTGCTAAAGCATCTCACATTCTCAAGGCCCATGTAAAGGTTCTCACAAAGAAGCTGTTCTCTGATGTGTAATAAAATATACCTTTTTTCCTAAATCCTTGTCCATTCTAGAGTTTCTACTTTGTGTCCTCTGGGGTTTGTTGCCAGATTCTTGTCTATGACCTATTTTTTAAGTTAACATTTGTATATGGTATGAAATATGAAGGTTAATTTTTTCTGCATACAGGTGACCAATTGTTCTAACAACATTTATTGAAATGGCTATCCTTTCCCCATCGAATTATCTCTGTACCTTTGTTGAAAATCAATTAACCATATGTGTATCGGCCTATATCTGTCCTCTCTATTGAAGAAATTCATTCTCAAGTGGATTTGGGAGGTAGACACCAGCAACGTATTTAGTTATTGTTAACTTATAATATTTTTTAAAAATACTTATATACTTCCATTCAAGGAGCTTCGGCAATATTGTTTAGTTAATCTTCTGACTTTCAGTATAAAGCAAATAAACTTCTTTCCTATTTTTGCTTATGGGAATCAAGGGCACTAAAAAAAAGACTGAATTCATTTAATATAAAATCTAGGGTGTAAAATTTTTATATTAAAAAAAGCTTAAAAGTCATTTAAGAAAATTACTAGTTTTTAAAAGGGAGGACAAAGAGAAGGAAAAGGAAAAACAGAGGAAAGAATAATAGGGAAGAGAAGAAAGAAGCATTTACTGAGCACCTATTATTGTCATGGAAACCCTGGTGGCATAGTGGGTAAGTGCTACAGCTGCTAACCAAAGGGTCGGCAATTGGAATCCGCCAGGTGCTCCTTGAAAACTCTATGGGGCAGTTCTACTCTGTCCTATAGGGTCACTATGAGTCAGAATCAACTCGATGGCACCGATTTTGGTTTGGTTTTTATTATTGTCATGTACAAAAAAAAAAAAAAAATTTTTTTTTTTTTTTACCATGTTAGATGTGTTTACATATAGTGTTAATTATCTTGAGTTACTGAGTTTGATGTCAAGTTTACTTAACCACAAAAAAAAAAAAAATAGACTATAGAAAAACCAGGTACAGGACTCAAAATTCTACTTCCCAATTCAATGTTCTTTCTTATTATGTATCTCAAATCAAAAGTTACTCTTCAGACACCTTTAAAAGCCAAGTCCTGTTAGATTCCAAATGAATCTTATCAGCTGCAGGAAATGTTTAAGATATTTAGGGGAAAAAATGACCTCTAGCATATCATCAGTTACGTAGTCAGTATGAGTAAAGAAGTCATTTGTTCATGCATTCAACAATCACTTATTGAGCACCAGCATACTGACAGTCCTTTGCTAGCCAATCCAACCTCCTATACTCACTTTAAGGAGGTAAAAAAAGACATTTTCAGCAACTTTGGTTCAAAAGAGAAAAGAAAACAGTTTAGTAAAACAAATGGAAACTCTATGGGGCAGTTCTACTCTGTCCTATAGGGTAGCTATGCGTCGGAATTGACTCAGTGGCAGTGGGTTTGGGTTTTTTTTTTTTTTTTTTGGCTTAAAATAAATGCAGATAAAATGCAGAGGGAGTTTTTAGAAGGCAAAAAAAAAAAAGATTGAAAAAATTTTAGGAAGAGTATGCTTGAATTGATGGTTCTTAGAATGATAGGCAAATTGGAACATGCAGACATGAGGAGGGGAAAGCTATTTTAAGCACAAGAAGATGCATGTAAAATGCTTGGGGAAAGTGTTGATATGTTCAGGGAACAGAAAAAATAATCACATTAGGTTAAAACACAGAGTATGTGGAGATAAGCTGTAGGAGGTAGCCATGGGAAAGCAGACTGAGGTCAGAAATGGAGTGCCTTATTTAAGACATTTATCCTTTCACAAACATTTCCTGAGAAACTACTATGAGACGGGCATAGTGAAAAGCACTGGCAGTATAGCCACAAACACGACACACAAGATGTCTGTTCTCGTGCAGGTGAAAGTCTAGAGGATCAGGGATTTGGGCTTTATTCAAGAGGCAATGACTACTTACATGTCCCAAGATGGCTGCTTAGTCACGCACACCAAGCTGCCCCTCTACAGCCGGAAATGAGAAACCAAGTGAAACAGATACTGATGACGATATGGTAACCCAGAACAGCCAATAGAAGGATGAAGAATTAGATTTACCATCAAAGGGAAGAAGAAGCTGAATGAAAACAGAGAATGAGGAGACTTACAGACTGTAGGTGTCCTGCCCACCAGCCAGGTGCACCCATGGCCATCTTGAGACAAAGCAAGCAGCATTCCCAGGTAAGAAGCACAAAAAAGCAACTTCACAGAATCCGCAGTAGGAGACAGAGATACCGTGTAGGCAAACCCAGAGTGAAGCAAGGTGAACAGAACATGGGCCAACAAGGAGGGAAAGTACAGGAAGGCAGGCGAGAGCCCTAGGGATCCAGGTGACCATTGAGCAGGGATGGAGCCACTCACCAGCAGTAGTCCCTGATCATTTGGGCACGTGCTGCTGGCAGAATGGAGGATCCTTGGAGTGGTAGCTAGAGATCCCCCATCCAACTAGACTCTGGACAACTCCCTGGCCCCTCACAATTGATCAGGGCTGAGTCCTGATCGCCCATCTGCATTCTTCAGAGACTGCCTCCTCAGTCTCAACAGAGACTGGGGGAACATGCTCCCCCATCCTTTCCATCCCTATCCTCCCAGTGATCAATGGTGTGCCCCTTCCCCTACACCAGGCAAGCTGCAGTTTGTACTCCTACACCACTGGCCCTGCAACTGGAGGCCTTGTACCCGCTATGCCTACCTCCACGCCACTCTACCCACCCCCACCCACCTGGTGACCCCCAACCATCCAACAACTGGCGGTACACACACAGCGCCCAAACAAGCGACTGGCGAGAACGCTTCCTGCACCCACACCCAGCTCACCTGCCCAATACACACATAATCTCATCAGCAACACCAGTTACATCCTGACAGGTGCCATCTGCACTTGTGCCAAATGACAAGCAGAGAATCCTAGTGCCCTCATCCAACGTTCCCAGGGCTGGAGCACCACACATCCCACACCCAGAAAGTTCCTGCAGGCCATCTCCACTTGCGATGAAATCCCTTGATACTCTACCATCTACTGAGATGTCAATTTGTGCACATACAGAGGGTCTACCCTATCCATTTGGGTAGCATATCCTCACAGCCAAGACATCCTGACCTGACCTCCAGAGAACACACTAACTGCTAGCACTCACCCCACAGTCCCACAAGGACTGGAGAAGGGCCCTGATCAAATAACACTTGTCACTCAATATAGGAAAAGGACATGATCTCCCACCTCCACTTAATCCAGTAATCCAGTGATCAAGTGGAATTCATTCCAGGGGTGCAAGAAGGGTTCAATATTAGAAAATCAATCAATATAATTCAACACATAAATAAAACAAAGGAAAAGAATCACATGATCATCTCAGTTGATGCAGAGAAGGCATCTGATAAAATTCAACATACTTTCCTGATAGGAACTCTCAGCAGCATAAGAATAAAAGGGAAATTCCCCAATATAATTAAGAGCATATTTGCAAAACCAACAGTCAACATTATTCTCAAT
Organism: Elephas maximus indicus; assembly: GCF_024166365.1. Classification (NCBI taxonomy): domain Eukaryota; kingdom Metazoa; phylum Chordata; class Mammalia; order Proboscidea; family Elephantidae; genus Elephas; species Elephas maximus. The sequence goes on along the minus strand of NC_064824.1, from coordinate 51,165,743 downwards.
GGAAAAAGTCTGAGAGCATTCTCTTTGAGAATGGGAATGAAACAAGGATGCTGTTTATCACTATTCTTCTTACTCAATATTGTACTGGAAGTCCCAGCTAGATCAATAAGGCAAGAAAGGGAAATAAAGGGCATCCAAATTGGAAAGGAAGAAGTAAAACTATCGTTATTCGCAGATGACAGGATCCTATACATAGAAAATCCCAGAGACTCCACAAGAGAGTTACTGGAATTAACAGAAGGATTCAGCAAAGTGGTAGGGTATAAGATCAACACATGAAAGTCAGTTGGGCTCCCCTACACTAACAAGGACTCTGAAAAGGAAATCAAAAAAACAATACCATTTACAATAGCCCCCAAAAGGATAAAACACGTAGAAATAAACCTAACCAGGGATGTAAAGGAGTTATACAAGGAAAACTGTAAAACACTACAGCAAGGAACTAAAAGAGATCTACATAAATAGAAAAACAATCCGTGCTCATGGATTAGAAGACTTAATATTGTGAAAATGTCAATGCTACATTTTCTATAGATACAATGCAATCCCGATCCAAAAGTCATCTATAAAAAAAATAGATATAATAAAATCCCGATCCAAATCCCAACAATATCCTTTAATGAAATGGAAAAGCTAATTTCCAACTCTATATGGAAGGAGGCCCCGAATAGCTAAAGCAATATTGAAGAAGAACAAAATAGAAGACCTCACGCTTCCCCATCTCAAAACTTGCTATACGCCCACAGTAATCAAAACAGCCTGGTACCAGTTCAACGACAGACACACCGAACAATGGAACAGAATTGAGAACCCAGAAGTAAAGCCATCCATCTACAGGCAGCTGATCTTAGACAAAGGGTCAAAGTCCATTCAGTGGGGAAGAAACATTATCTTTATCAAATGGTGCTGGCAAAACTGGATATCCATACACAGAAAAGTAATCAGGACCCGTATGTCACACCACGCACAACTTACTCAAAATGGATCCAAGACCTAAATGCTAAAGCTAAAATTACAAAATTCCTAGAAGATAACATAAGGTCAAAAATTAGGAAACTAATTTTGAGTATAAATAGCCTATCAAACAAAAAACTAAAAATGCACAAATGTCAGAAGATAAATTAGGTAGCTGAGATCTTCTAAAAATTAAATAGTTATGCTCATCAAAAGATTTTACAAAGATAGTAAAAAGAGAACCTAAAGACTGAGAAAAATTCTTAGGCAATGACATGTCCGATAAGGGTCTAATTTCTAAAATACATAGAAAACTTCAACAACTCAACAACAAAAAGACAATCTAATCAAAAAATGGGCAAAGGACATAAACAGACACTTGACCAAAGAGGGCATGCAGGCAGCTAACAAATATATGAAAAGATGCCCAAGATCATTTGCCATTACAGAGCTGCAAATTAAAACTACCATTGAGATACCATCTCGCCTCTGCAAAAATGGTAATGATCAAAAAAACAAAAAAACAACAAGTACTGGCAAGTTTCTCGGGGACTGGAACTCTTATACATTGCTGATGGGACTGTAAAATGGTATAACCACTATGGAAAACAACGTGGCTCTTCCTAAAAAAGATAGAAATACCTATGATTACAGCAATCCCACTCCTAGGTATATAGCCTAGAGATACAAGGGCAGCGACATGAATAGACATTTGCACACCTATATTAATTGCAGCATTATTCACAATAGAAAAAAGATGGAAACAACTTAAGTGCCCATCAACAGATGAATGTATAAACAAATTGTGGTACATATATCCAATGGAATACTATGCAACTGTAAAAAGTGAGAATTCCACAAAACATCTTGTAACATGGGTGAATCTGGAGGATGTTACGCTGAGTGAAAAAAGTCAATCACAAAAACATAAATATTTTCCGACTCCACTATTATAGTAAGTTAAGAATAGATACATGCACAAAAAGCAAAGTTTTTCAATGGTACCAGGGATGGAAGGCAGAGGGAGGAGGAATCACTTTCTAGATAGTAGACACTTGTTACTTTTGGTGATGGGAAAGGTAATCCCAAATATGGGTGAAGTCAGCACAACCTGACCAAGGTAAATAAAGACATTAAGAAGTACATGAGAAAAAGTGACAATTTTGGTAAATGCTATAATGTATATAATTTTGCAACAACCAGAAAATATGTGTGTGGTTACATAGGTAGATATTAATTCATACATGTGTATAGGAAGGCATATGTAAATGTACGTGCATGTATAGGCACATCTGTAGGCATATGTACATACATGTTCGTATGTGCTGCATACATATCCACATATATAACAAACTACATAAGGGACACAGTTACGGAGCCTTCCTGGAAATATCCAAACAACACGTGGGATTGGTTTATTGAGTCAAAAGGCTTGGGACCATAGTCTTGGGAGACAACTTAGTCATTTGGCATAACATAGTTCACACAGATAATGTTCTACATCCTAGTTTGGTGAGTAGCGTCTGCGATCTTAAAAGCTTCCAAACAGCCATCTAAGATACAACTATTGGTCTCTACCCATATGGAGCAAAAGTGAATGAAGGAATTCAAAGGTTCAAAGAAGAAACTAGTCCACAGGACTAATAGCCCACACCATAGCCTCCTCTAACCCAAGATCAGAAGAACTAGTTGGTGCCTGGCTACCACTACTGACCGTTCTGACCAAGGACATAATAGGAGGTTCCAGATAGAATAGGAGAAAAATATAGAACAAAACTCAAATTCCTAAAAAAGGTCACAGCTACTGGACCAATAGAGACTAGAGGAACCTCTGAGACTATCTCCCCAAGATAACCTTGAATTTGGACTTCAAGCTATTTCTGCAGGCCATCTTTCAGGCAAATAATAGATCAGCTTATAAAATAAACAATATCATCCGTGAGTAATGCGTTCCCTTAAGCTATTAACTATACAATACCAAATGGTCAACATTTACTCAAAAGCGAGATGAGAAGGCAAGAAGGGGAAGGGAAGCTGTATCACCGCAAACAGAACAAACAGAATGGAAATAATGAGACTACTAACACCTTGTAAAAATTATAACCAATGGCACAGAACAATTTAAAAAAAAAAATTGTTAAAGGGGAACCTAACTGGTTAACTTTCAATTAAAACACAATAAAATATTGCTATAAATAAATAAGTCAATCTCCAAAGGTTACATACTGTGTGATTCCATTTATATAACATTCTTAGAATAACAAAAATATAGAAATAGACAACACATTAGTAGTTGACAGAGGCTAAGGACAGAGTTGGTAGAGAGACAGGCCATAAAAGGGTACCAGGAGGGAATTGGGGATCCTGTATCTTCATGGTGTCAACAGCAATATCCTGGTTGTGATATTAGGCTGGGTAAAGGGTGCATGGGTTTCTCTGCATTATATTTTACAACTGCATGTGAATCTACAATCCTCTCGAAAATAGAAAGTTGAATAAACAAAAGACAATGACTATCGATGATTTTCAAGCAGTTAGGCTGGGTTTGGGAAGGTGGATGAATATGTGAGCAAAGCATACATTCATAGTATAACCATGGAAACAAGTCAAAATAATAAGCAAACTGTTTTTTCTTGCATTATATCTTTGGTTTTGCTAAAAAGTGAAAACTAAGAAATATATATTTCACAAATAAAAATCATTTCTAAATCGACAGTTGAAAGTTCAGAGAAGTAGCATAGCACAGTACACTGAATGAAATGTTTTGCTAAATAGGAGAATCACATGGTTTAATTATAAAGAGATTTTAGTTCATACGCTGCAATGAAATTAATAATGTTATCCAGAATGTAAGGGACCTTGTGTAAATAACACTAATGACTTATCCATCTAAGTCATCTAATAGTAGTTGTAGCAATGAGCATGTATACCCTATTTAGAAGGAAAAAAACTAAATTAAATAGATCCTTTAATCAGATTCAAACTCTAATTTAAATACTTAATTTTAAAAAATTTCAACTTCAAGAAGGAACAAGATAATTTTTCACCATCTCATTCTTTCAGTAATTGAGATTTAAACAGGAGAGAAATTTAACAAGTTTTACTCTACAGAGCAGGACATTCTGACATCTGATGCCTCCTCGGCATTAGCTTCTGATTTCCACTAAGACAACACCTGACCTCCGAGATGACAGGGCAGATGCTGTCACTGAGAGTTAGAAGCACTGTTGGTCGCTATCTGAGCACCATCCCTCAGTCTGACATGAGGCTCCCAAAGTTTCCAAGAAGAAATCCTATTTCAGAGCTTACACTATGCTATGCCCCAGGTGAGATAGGCCAAATGTTGTGTCTGTACTACAAAAGTGACAAAAAAATACTCAGCTTTGGTTACTGAAACAAATAACATGTGATTTCTTTTAATCTTTTCAACAATATATTTGTGTAGTTACTAGTATAGTACCTTTCTTCTAAGGACCCAATATGCCTGACGTGAAGATTAAGTGACTATGAAGATGAATATGTAGGAAAAGACAATAAAAAAAAAACTATTAAAATATTTCACTAGGCTTGTTTTCATAAAGAAAAACAATTCATTTTCTTCTTTATTATAGATAGATAGATAAAATATGTGTGCATATACAAGGAGTCCTAGTGGCACAACAGTTAAGCATTCACTTGCTAACCGAAACATTGGTGGTTCAAATTCACCCAGCAGCTACTCGGAAGAAAGATCTGGCAATCTATTCCTGTAAAGACAACAGCCTAGAAAACCCCGTAAAAATGATATCCCAGGTGTACTCTGTCACATGGGGTCACTGTGAGTTGAAAATTGACTGGACTGCACCCAACAACAAATATGTATATACATGATTATATATATATACATATATATGTATATATATACACATAATTTTTCAAGACTAATGACTTCTTCATTGCAAATACCTTTTTCAACAACATAAACAGTAACTATACATGGGACCTTGCCAGATGGAATACACAGTAATCAAATCAACTACATCTGTGGAAAGAGATGACAGAAAATTTCAATGTCATTAGTCAGAATAAGGCTATGGGCCAGCTACAGAAAAGACCCTCAATTTCTCATATGCAAGTTCAAGTTGAAGGGGAAGAAAATTAGAACAAGTCCATGAGACCTAAAGTATGCCTGAGTATATCCCACCTGAATTCAGAGGCCATCTCAAGAACAGAGTTTATGCATTGAGCACTAATGATTAAAGACCAGATGAGTTGTGGAATGACATCAAGGACATCATACATGAAGAACGCAAGAGGTCATTAAAAAGACAGGTAAGAAAGAAAAGACCAAAATGGAGTCAGAAGAGACTCTGCAACTTGCTCTTAAATGTAGAGTCACTGAAGTGTAAGGACGAAACGATGAAGGAAAATATCTGAACAGAAGATTTCAAAGAGCAACTCGAGAAGACAAAGTAAAGTACTATAATGAAATGTGCAAAGACCTGGAGTTAGAAAACCAAAAGCGAAAAACACATTCAGCATTTCTCAAGGTAAAAGTATTGAAGAAAAAATTCAAGCCTTGAGTTGGAATATTGAAGGATTCTACAAGGAAAATATTCAATGACGCAGGAGGCATCAAAAGAAGATGGAAGGAATACACAGAGTCACTATACCAAAAAGAATTGGTTGACGTTCAACCATTTTAGGAGGTAGCATATGATCAGGAACCGATGGTAATGAAGGAACAAGTCCGAGCTGTACTGAATGCATTGGTGAAAAACAAGGCTCCAAGAACTGAGATAGACCAACTGAGATACTGAGAATACCAATCGAGATACTTCAGCAAACAGATGCAGCGCTGGATGGAAGAGCTCACTTTATGCCAAGAAATTTGGAAGGCAGCTGCCTGGCCGATCAGCTGGAAAAGATCCACATTTATGCCTATTGCAAAGAAACGTGATCCAACTGAAGGTGGAAATTATCGAACAATATCATTAATATCACACACAAGTAAAATTTTGCTGAAGATCATTCAAAAGTGGCTGCAACAGTACATCTACAGGGAACTGCCAGAAATTTAAGCTGAATTACGAGGACACGGAATCAGGGATATCAATGCTGATGTCAAATGGATTCTGGCTGAAAGCAGAAAATACCAGAAAGATGTTTACCTGTGTTTTATTGACTATACAAAAGCATTCAACTGTGTGGATCAAAACAAATTATGGATAACACTGTGAAGAATGGGAATTCCAGAATGCTTAATTGTGCTCATGAGGAACCTATACATAGATCAAGAGGCAGTGGTTGAACAGAACAAAAGGATACTGCATGGTTTAAAGTCAGGAAAGGTGTGCAGCAGGGTTGTATCCTTTTACCATACTTATTCAATCCGCATGCTGACAAAAATAATCCAAGACACTGGGCTGTATGAAGAACACAGCACCAGGATTGGAGTAAGACTCACTAAAGATCTGCGTTATGTAGATGACACAATCTTGCTTGCTGAAAGAGAAAAGAACTTGAAGCACTCACTGATGAAGACCAAAGACTACAGCCTTCAGTATGGATTACACCTCCACATAAAGAAAACCAAAATCCTCACAACTGGATCAATAAGCAACATCATGATAAATGAAGAAAAGACTGAAGTTGTCAAGGGTTTCATTTTACTTGGATCTGCAATCAATGCCCATGGAAGCAGCAGTCAAGAAATTAAATGACATCTTACATTGGGCAAATCTGCTGCAAAAGACCTCTTTAAACTGTGGAAAAGCAAAGATGTCACCATGAAGACTAAGGTGCACCTGACCCAAGCCATGGTGTTTTCAATCGCCTCATATGCATGCGAAAGCTGGACGGTGAATATGGAAGACTGAGGGAGAATTGATGCATTTGAATTACGGTGCTGACAAAGATTTCTGAATATACCACGGACTGCCAGAAGAACAAACATATCTGTCTTGGAAGAACAGCAGAACGCTCATTAGAAGCAAGGATAGCACAACTATGTCTCACATACTTTGGACATGTTGTCAGGAGGGACCAGTCCCTGGAGAAGGACATCAGGCTCAGTAAAGTAGAGGGTCAGTGAAAAAGAGGAAGACCCTTAATAAGATGGATTGACACAGTGGTTGCAACAATGGGCTGAAGCATAAAAACAATTGTAGGGAAGGTGCAGGACTGGGCAGTGTTTCCTTTTATTGTACATAGGATCGCTATGAGTCAGAACACACACGTATATGAACATACACACAAATATGTACATATACACACACACATATATATCTTAATAGTGCATTAGGGCTTCATATCTTCCCTCATTGAGTATTCCACCATACCTGACACACAACTGTTAATATGTGGATATATGTTTCAATATAATTTTCCTCCTAAATTGGCCACTGCTTTTTTCTTTTTTCTTTTTCCCAGCACCAGAAGGAGAGATTTCCAGGGCTTTGTAAATTTTTTTTTTTTTTAAAAAGTTGGAGGTGGGGTGTTTGATCATTTTTCAGATACTTCCAGTTGTCTTATCAATCCTTCAGCAAAACCATCAAAGTGAATTACACATCATGATAAGGAACTCCAAGTTAATTTTTTCAGCAACAAAAGTGAGAAAAATTTATCCAGCAGTAATGGACATGTGCTATAAAGAGCACTGGCTCTGCAAAAAAATAAATAAATAAAAACAATGCCACTGCTGTCCAGTCAATTCCAACTCCTAGTGACCCTGTACAACAGAGTAGAACTGCCCCACAGGGTCTCCAAGGCTATAAATCTTTACGGAAGCAAACTGCCACATCTTTCTCCTGTGAAGTGGCTGGTGGGTTCAAACCTCCATCCTTTTGGTTAGCAGCTGAGTGCTTAACTACTGTGCTACCAAGGGAAATATGTTTAAATGTTACTTCTGCCACAGGCTGCTCCACCTAGCAGCCCTTATCCACTCATAGGCTCACTTTTTCCCACCACTAAAATGGAGATGTTAGTAATTATATCTGCATCACCTTACCATCATATAAAAAAAAAAAAAAAAATCATGTGTGAGAAAATTACCCAAATGTTAAAAACACTTCCCTTCTCTCCAATCTTGATTGCAGTGCTACCTCTATAAAACAATCAGGAGAATGGAAACAGGGCGTGGGGTTGACAAAAATATTCCATTTATTTATGGATAATATGTTTAAAACAATGATGTATTAATGAAGAAAATTAACCAAGTTGATAATATAATGAACATTTAATATAACTGAGGAAAGAAGATATGTTTAGGGAGAGTTATCTTCTCATTTTGGAAATTCTTGTTGAATGAAACAAAAAAGGCATCTAACAAAATGGAAACATAAGTAGTAATAAAAAATAAACAAAAATTCAACTGACCTCTTTTAATCATATTTAAACAGAAAAACCATCTTACAAAATCTCAACACTAACACTCAAAATAAATGAAGAATCAGGTATAAGCTAGCTTACAAAGCAGGCATTAGGTATAATATTTCTACAACTTCTTGTCAATCAATTGTTTTCCTCCTGCTTTAAATCAGTAGGAAACCCTGGTGGCATGGTGTTTAAGTGCTACGGCTGCTAACCAAAAGGTCAGCAGTTCAAATCTGCCAGGCGCTCCTTGGAAACCCTGTGGGGCAGTTCTCCTCTGTCCTGTAGGGTCGCTATGAGTCAGAATTGACACGACGGCAGTGGGTTTTTAAATCAGTGATTCTCAACTTGTGGCAATTTTCCCCTCAGAGGATATTTGGCAACATCTAGAGACATTTTTGGATGTCACAACTGGGGTTGGAGGTTGCTACTGGTATCTAGTGGGTCAAGGTGAAGGATGATGCTGAACACCTACAATGTAAAGGACATTCCTCACAACACATATTTATCCAGCCCAAATGTCAGCAGTGTAGAGGCTGAGAAAATCTGCTTTAAGTTAATATCACAATAAGGTTACAGTAAGGAGCCCTGGTAGTGCAAGGGCTAATCACTGAAGGGTAGGAAGTTGGAACCGAGCAGCCCATCTGCTCCAGCAAAGATTACAGCCTAGGAAACTCTATGGGGCAGTTCTACTCTGTCATATAGGGTTTTCATGAGTGGAAATCAACTCGATGCCACATAACAACAACAACAAAGTTTCCAATAGGAACACCATTAAACCAACATGATTTTTCACCTAGCATGCAGTAGGATTCAGGAAAACAATAACAATAGCTCAGATATATGAAGCGTTTGTGATGAGCCAGGTGCTGTTTTATTAATTAGCTTAGTCTTCCTCATAGCAACATAAGTTAGGCGCCACCATTGTTATCCCTACTCTACAGATGTGGAAAATGAGGCTTTAAATGTCACCAAGATTCCATATCAGGCAGGATTTAAACCAGTCTGCTAACTTAACAGCACATAGTTTTGAATACATCATCATACAGTCTTCAGGTTGATCAGAGAACCTGGATTCTGATACAAGTAGGGGAAAAAAAACAAGGTCTCTAGAAACCTCTAATGTATTAGTCTGTACTGGAAAATCTCATTCTTGAAGATCAATAAAAGTTCAAGCACACAGCAGATGTCACTAAATCATTATTTATTCATTTATTGAGATTCTCCTTCCATCTTTAGCAAATGTACTCAAAATGTCTAGAAAAATGAAAAATGCAAGCAAGTGAAACACATCATACTAACGTGAAAATGAGAATGGAAAGCACTTAGCTCTGATATAATATTACAAGTACAAAAGCAAGTTAGGATAATAGAAAGGCTCATAAAATCATCAGAAGTCTCATATTTTCAGTACAGTTGAAATAAGTTACATGAAACCAAAACTTCACCCAGGAAAAATACAAACTGACTAATTGGAAAGTATACAAGTACAGTTTCTAAAATGGCGTGGTGCTAGTCTGCCCAGAACCTTTTCCTGGAAAGCTAAAAGTGCAGTTTGTCAGATATTAGGAAAAATCTATTAAGTAAAGAATAAATAGCACTGTGTCATCCCAAAATGGCACCACAGGTCCTAAATCTAAAGGAAAATGGCATGCCAGACTCAATTTGAAATTTGTTGTGTCTACAAATGGCAATGAGGGTCTGATCAATAGCCGTACAATGTCCCCCATGTCTACTAAACAGGAAGAAAAAAAGACTTTAATGGCAATATCACAATGACAACAAAAGTGTTATTAAAGGTCCTTCTCAGGAAGAGCAAGGGGCAAGAGAAAACTGGATGTCCTCTGACTTTAGTTTTGTTTTGTTTTTTGCTTTTTGCTTGTTTTGTTGTTGTTGTTTTGTTTTTTAATTCACAGGAACAGCAGAACTGCTACCTTGAATCTAATGCAGTTGTTTTTACCAAAATCTAGAGCATGCTTCTCTGTGCCTAAGACAACAGAATCATAACTACAGGACAGGATTTTTCCTCTTTACTCCTGAAGTAAAAGAATTTGCCTCCAGAGCTGTCTTCTACTCAGCAGGTCAGCAGAAACAAAGAGAAATAGATGAGTCAAGCAGAACAGAAGGAAAGACCAAATGCAAAGATGACTGAAGCAAGAATCACAGAAGAATATTTTCTTAGAAAACACAGCTAATTGGAAGCAAGATAAGCAGCAGAATGGTAACAATAAGAAAACATTTCATCCCCCACCCAAAAAAAAAAAAAAAACTTAAGTGTAAGTAAATCACTAGTACGATTTTCAGTCTTGTACTATCTGAGCATAAATTTCCATTTCATTCTCCTATATCATGGCTTTTTCCTGTCCTGTACTTTTCAATGACAACAATCATAATCCACATGAGTATGACAGCAGTAAAATCTACCCCTTCCACCTCTACTTGATTAGCTGTTCTTTAACAGTCCTTTCATCATGTCATTTCATTCACCTTTTCTAGAAGTTTCTTCCATCAAAAAGTACATTGGCTTTAGTTTTTGTATTACTCTCCTCCATAATTTTGCCTCACTCTACCAATTATAATCAATTCTTATCACCCATTTTCCCAATGTACTTCAAGTTTTGTAACAGCTGTCTCCTCGTTATTCGAAGAGCATGTCACCAGCCACTCAGAAAGCCCTCTCCTTCCCCCTTCCCTGTACATAACACAGTCATATTCCAAAGCACAGTTAGAATTCAATCCATTCCCACGTGATGGCTTCCAAATACATAATATCAGAGCTGGATCTGACTATCCAACTACTCTTAGGCTCAGATTAAACGTGACTAACATTGAGTTTATTATCTCCTCCAAAAAGGCTGCTCTTGCCTGACGGTTCCATTTACGAACACACTCGGTTAGAAAAGACATGCGAAACAGTGCTTGATCCTCTTCCTCTTCAACCTCTCCATGTGCAATCAACCATACTGAGGTGACTTCTTAAAAGCCTTTTAACATCTAGTCCCTTTTCTCCCTTCCTTTTACCTAGTTATTCATCATCTCCCACACAGTCTCAGTCCTTTTTCAGTGCACCAAACTATAGCTCTATAGCAGGGCTACCAAGGCCCACCCTGATCTAGTGTCTGGAGTTGTAGTCAGCCTCCACCACCACTGTCACATCCCCAAGCCAGCAATATCATGTTGCCACATGACTGACGCTGAATCTCTCCAAGCTCTGGCACAGGGAGAACCTATATCTGAAATGCTTTTTCTTCCCTTATTCTTCAGATAAATTCCAGTACATGCTTTAAAGCAGTTCAAATAACACCCATTTGATGAAGCTTTTTCTGGCTTTGGAAACCCTGGTGGCGTAGTGGTTAAGTGCTCTGGCTGCTAACCAGAGGGTCAGCAGCTCCTTGGAAACTGTATTGGGCAGTTCTATTCTGTCTTGTAGGGTTGCTATGAGTCGGAATCAACTCGATGGCACTGGGTTTGGTTTGGTTTTCGTTTCCTGACTTTACCAGGTAGACTTGATTGTGGCTTACCCACAATTCTAGAGTATTTTGTACAAAATCTGTTTTGACACTGATCATATTATACTGTAGTCCTTGCACCTTATTTCTGCCATTACCATTTGAGGTTATTCATTTTTTCGTCTATAATTTACTAGCAAATACCAGATAACTATTCAACAGAAGATATTAGAGACATGATAAATGAATCAACAATGATTAATTATCTAATATAAATAAAGTACTATATTAGAAGCATTACATAATTTGTAATCTATGAATTATAGATGTAAAATTACCTCAGATATTTTATTTAAAAACCTACACTATTCCTTAACTGCTGAGCCTTAATAAAATGGTAAACCTTGAAATTTTATGGTTTATGTTAAAAATGAGTTGGAGTCTGTTGATAGTACAATAACAATAATATTTTAAATAAAGATTATGAGTTACAACAGGAGAAAGAATACCTTTTAAAATATTCTGCATAAATCCCAAAACACAGGAAAAATACATTATCATTACATAGGACAAAAAATTGACACTTGGCAAAATATTATCCTTTACATCATGAATAACTAGATTTTAACAAACTGAATAAAAAGGAAAGCAGTACTTCGCTATTTTCAAGGGCCATGTAACAAAATCTTTGTATATATATATTATAAAAAAATTATTACTTATTCTCAATATTATTTTAAAATAAAAACTTAGGATGTTAGGAGGCAATTCAGTGAAGCAAGAACAATTTTTCCTTGGAAAATAGAGAAAAAGCTTTTTAAGAGATATCAATTTATATGATGCCTGAACATTATTCAAAGTTTCAATTTGTACATAAATGGCAACACAATGCTTTGAAAAAATTAGCCAGTTTCTCCAGAATATTATCTAGATGTTGAATTATTTTCCCACTATAAATCATACTCCAAGACCTACTTCATTAAAATATTTTGTCAAGGTAGCTTTTAATTAGGTCTCAGTTTTTATAACTCTTTAACTTGGTCTTGCCACAAAATCAATCTACTTGATAACTTCACATATCTTACTAATTCTTGCTGCCACAACTTGGGCCTCATGCCTCTGTGATTAACATGCTTTCTATTCTCCCCATGTGTTTATTAATATGCTTTTTCTTTTTTCAAAATTCAATTCAAATCTCATCCTCTACAGAGCCTTCTGTAATTAATCAAGCCCATCTTACTCATCTAGTCCCTTTTAAATACATGTACCTGCCCTGTGATTGCTATGATACTATTCACATATATGCGTTTCAATTGTCAGCTACATTTTTTAAAGTAGAACTAGATTTTTTATCTCTTTCTTTGCAAAAAGTAGTGAATAAATATTTGGAATTAATTATGCCTCATTTATTATTTACCCAGACCTAGTCCTCTATTCTTTCTATTCTAGACGTGGTCTTTAATTCTGCTTCAGTCTGAGAGATAAGTTTTTGTTTACATAAAGATCTGTATGTCTAAAAGCAAGTGATTAGCAAATAACTATTGACTTAATTGTATCATAGATATCTTACTGCTATATGCAATGGGTATACATGTAATATCCTTATAGTAAAGGTGGGAGAAGAGAGTTCGAGATGTTGATTTTTCAAGGTAACCCAGTTATATTGTAGAAATCGTGTTAGCAGAGAAAGTGTCAGAAAAAGAGTCACATATATTCAGATATGTGAATCTTTTATATGACTTTTTTCTGACACTTTCTTTGCTATTTCTTATATATATACACTTTGTTTTCTGATATTAATATGAGTCAAAATTGACTCAACGCCAATGGGTTATTAACTATTAATTTGAAGCACAATGCTTTACCATTTCTAGACCCAGCATCCCCGGTCACACCTCTCCCACTCTATTGAGTGCTCCCTAGAGTTCATCTATACTGGCTTTCTTTCACTTTCTTGAAAGACCTCTGCTGCTACCACCCTAGGGATTTGCACATGATCTTCTTACTAACTGGAATTATCAGCCCACCTCTGCACAGTTAATTCTCAAACGGCACTTCCTCGAAAGTTTCTGATCTTCCGACAGGGGTCACAATAGAGGGTCCCAGACAGAGCTGGAGAAAAATGTAGAACAAAATTCTAGTTCACAAAAAAAAAAAAAAAAAAGAGATCAGACCTATTGGTCGGACAGAGATTGGAGAAACCCTGAGATTATGGCCCCCAGACATTTAGCTCAGTAATGAAGTCACTCCTGAGGTTCACCCTTCAGTCAAGGATCAGACAGGCCCATAAAATAAAACAAGACTAAATGGGTACACCAGCCCAGGGAGAAGGATGAGAAGACAGGAGGGGACAGGAAAGCTGGTAATCGAGAACCCAAGGTGGAGAAGGTGAGAGTGTTAACATGTCATAGGGTTGGCAATCAATGTCACAAAACACGTGTATTAATTATTTAATGAGAAACTAGTTTGCTCTGTAAACGTTCATCTAAAGTAAAATAAAAAAAGAAGTTTCTGATCTTCCATATTTGGTTTAGGAATTCTGTTACATGGCTCTACACTATCCTGGTCTATTTCTTCATTGCACTGAGAATTGTTTGTAATTATATAGTTGGCTAATATCTGTCCCCCAACCAGATTTAGCCCACCAGATTAAGATTACAATAATATTCCCAGGAACAAGCATTATGCCTCTGGAAAGCAGCAGGCATAAAATAAATATTAAATATCTACTAAATGAATGGAGTCTTAATATTTGTACTGGCAAAACACAGGTATTTTGAAATATTCTTTCATTCATTAAGAACATTCATTCATTCAACAAATATTTAATTAAAGCTTGACTCAATGGCAATGGCCTTGGTTTGGGATTTTTATGGTAAAGAAGTGAACAAAATAAAATGGTATCTTCTGTCACAGGTCTGATATTTCATTTGAAGAAGACAAAATAATAAATAGGAAAAAAAATAGTGTTAAGTGCTTTAAAAACTATCATGATATTGCTTGGCAGACTGCTTTAGACTGGGTAGTCAGGGAACTCCTCTCTAAGGAGGTGCCATTTAAACTGTGATCAAAAAATAAGACTCAAATAATAATGTTACATTTTCCTATAAAAGAGTTTAGTAGTTCGTCATCCCCACTGAGTGTAATATCCTTCTTTGAAAATCCCAAACCCATTGCTATCAAGGCAATTCCAACTCATAGCGACCCTACAGGACACAGTAGAACTTCTCCATATGGTTTCCAAAAAATTTTTTTTTTTTCTTTCTTTGAAAGTAGAGACTAAATCCTCTGTACTTAGAATCAGGAGCAGCACATAATAGATACTATATATTTCTAAAGTGACTGGAAAAAAAAAACTGTGCAATTAATGGGGCAAGTGTCATTATTTCTATTTGATGCACAAGGTAACCAAAATCCATTGCCGTCGAGTCGATTCG
Organism: Elephas maximus indicus; assembly: GCF_024166365.1. NCBI lineage: Eukaryota > Metazoa > Chordata > Mammalia > Proboscidea > Elephantidae > Elephas > Elephas maximus. The sequence continues at coordinate 51,150,553 of NC_064824.1, read as the reverse complement.
GACTCATAGTGACCCTATAGGACAGAGTAGAACTGCCCTGTAGGGTTTCCAAGGAGCAGCTGGTGGATTCAAACTCTTCACCACTTCACCACCAGGGCTCTGCACAAGGTAACAGATGCAGTAAAATTAAGCGATAGTGAATATTCAGAGTAGAACCCAAATTCTACCTCGGCTCCTCCTCCTCCAAAACTCTTCATCCATCAGAATACTGACCTTACTCCTCCTATTCAGACCTATGATATACAGCAAGTAAGTCTACAATCAAGTCATAGGTGTGATATCATATTTAGAGTAAAGAAAGACATGGTTATTATACAGAAATATAGGATTTTTATAAATCAATTATAAAACCCTTCCTTTTTTTTAATTATTTGGTTCAATTCCATTCAATCAGTTTACCAGTTTATAAAATGTCACAGATTTAAACAAATAAGATTTAATCATAGTACTTATTGTATGTTGGTTTACAAAGTATTCAGGAAGATAAACATGAAAAAAACAAACCATAAACCACAACACAAGGCATGAAGTTTGATGGAAACACAAAAGGTACAGCATTCACACGCTTAAAGGAGGATTCAAGGTATGGAAGAAGCCCTGGTGGCGCAGTGGTTAAGTTCTTGGCTGTACCTGAAAGAAGGGTCTGTCGCTCTGTGGGAGAAAGATGTGGCAGTCTGCTTTGGCCCTGGAAACTCTGCGGAGCAGCTCTACCCTGTCCTATAGGGTCGCTATGAGTAGGAATCGACTCGACAGCACTGGGTTTTTGGGTTATGTGATTGCTATGAGTCAGAATTGACTCAACGGCAAAAGCAACAGGTTTCGTTTGGTTTTGGTTCAGAGCAAAAGAAAATACAAAGACCTATTCCCTCGGGTCTCAGGGAAAGTTTTAATCCAAAGGGAAAAAATGCATCAATATGCTGTTTAACTGTATGAATCAGATGTTTTCTCGTTAAAGTGACAAAAGTTGTTTCACCTACTCAATTGCTCTCTATTTCTCAGTCTTTGCTTTCTTAAAAATCTGAAAAAGTAAAATAAAATTTGTGGCTGGATAGAAATTACGACAAAATAATACAAAGTTTTAGACATGGCTTTGTAAGGGGGAAAAATCATACATTAGTTCAACCTTATTTGTGATTGGTGTAACGGACTGTACAGAACCAAAGAAGAAAAAGCACTGAAATCTGTATTTAAAGTAGATATTTTTCTCCAAAATCAGGATAATGTTAGATGACATTGGAATTTTCCTATATTAGCAGTAACTATTTTTTTTATATAAAAAATTACCTTTTATGGCATAAAAGAACATTTTGATAGTATCTGTATAAATTTTTGTGACTGAAAGTGTATATTCTCAACAGGGTAAGCCAGGTTGTAGGAATTCTGAACTTATCATTTGTCAATTATTTATTTTTACTGTCTTGATAATTTATATAAACTAATTCATAACTCACACTTCATTTTTTGGGTGTAAATTTAACATCACTATGTTTATGTTGGTTTTGGCTGACTCAGTCTTAATATTTGCCCAAAAAGAAAATGAAATTCAATTTTCTAAATCTATTAAGAGTCTCTCTCTCTCAAAAAAAATAAATAAATAAAAGGGGGAAAGAGGGAAGCATATTTCTCAGAAGCAAGGCCTGAAAATAATGTACTTGTTGCAAAAAACAAATAACATATAGTCTAAAAATGTTAAGAGATTTCTCCATTTAAAAAGCTAGCTGGAGTAATTTCTATAACAAGAAAAAAAAAAAAAAAAAACCTGGAGCCATGGGAGAAGTCACAGTCCATACAACCCTTCACAAGCTCTGAAATTCATAAACATTTTTACCAAGAAACAATATACCCATTGAATTTCAATATCAGTCCATCTGATATGTGTGCTTTAGCCTAAAATTGTGTTTGACTCTTGATGAACACGCAAACCAAACCAATATAATCCCATGCCGTAGCTACAATTCTAAGCATTTCACATGGACTTACTGTTTTTTCTACTCATGAAGTTTCATAGCAGCACTTTGTACAAAAGCAGATGTTCTCCTTAAAAACACCACATGGTATCACATAGTGGATGTGAACATCTTGTAAATAATAATGAATAGGTTTGAGCCAGAAAGCAGAAAAAAAACGTTGATTTAAAATAAAAGTATTTTACCTTTGCCTTCCCTTCTTATATCTTGCTGATGAATTATTTTTCTTTCTTATTCAGTGATTACTAGCACCTACCTTAAGAGTAAAATATTTTCTATTAACCATTTTGATACAAAAAAAATCAGAAATTACACTCTTCTGAAATAAGCAGTATTATTAAAATAATATTACAGTAATACCCCCCAAAAAACTCTTTGCTGTCAAGTTAATTCCGACTCATAGGGACCTGACAGGACACAGTAGAATTGCCCCATAGGGTTTCCAAGGAGTGGCTGGTAGATTTTAACTGCTGACATTTTGGTTAACAGCTGACTTCTGAACCGCTGCACCACCAGGGCTCCAATTAAAATTACAATAAGAGAAAATATTAATCATTCCTTATGTGTCAAGCATCATTCAAAGCACTTCATAAATATTACTTCATTTAATTATCATAGCAACTCCTTGAGGTAGGTATTATTGTTATTCCCTTACTTTATAGATGAGGACAGTAAAACACAGAGGTTAAAAATATTCCCGAGATCATACAGGTGATATGTGGTAGAGCAAAGATTGTATCCAAGACAACATGATTTCAGAGTCTATACCTGTATTCATTAATTTATACTGCCTCCTAATAAAAATATTTCTTGCTCATAGTGTATTCTACTCAGTGCACCAAAATATCAATGCCAAAGTGGTATCAGGAAGATGGCTTAGAGTTGAACAGATCTGGTTTGGGCTTTAAAGGACCCCCAAAAAAGCCTTTTTGATTTGGCATTTTTATATTTTAGTTACACCCATCCTGAATTTTAGCTTCCTCTATCCCCCACGTATATACATATAAGTATATGTGTATGTACGTGTGTCTATATATATACATATATTTTTATATATATACATGTATCCCACGTGAATTTAGATACTATCTCAAGAATAGATCTGACTCGTTGAACACTAATAACCGAAGACCAGAGGAGTTGTGAATGACATCAAGGACATCATACATAAAGAAAGCATGAGACCATTAAAAAGACAGGAAAGAAAGAAAAGACCAAAATGTATTTCAGAAAAGGCTCTGAAACTTGCTCTTGAATACAGAATAGCTAAAACAAACAGAAGAAACGATGACGTAAAAGAGCTGAACGGAAGGTTTCAAAGGGCAGCTCCAGAACAAAGTAAATTATTATAATGAAATGCGTAAAGACCTGGAGTTAGAAAACCAAAAGGCAAGAACATGCTCAGTATTTCTCAGGCTGAAAGAATTGAAGAAAACATTGAAGACTTGAGTTGGAATATTTAAGGATTCTACAGGGAAAATATTAAAAGAAGCAGGAGGCATAAAAAGAAGATGGGAAGAACACAGAGTCACTATACCAAAAAGAATTGGTAGACATTGAACCATTTCAGGAGGTAGCATATGATCAGGAACCAATGGCACTGAAGGAAGAGATCCAAGCTGCTCTGAAGGCATTGAAGAAAAACAAGGTTCCAGGAACTGACAGAATACCAATCAAAATGTTTCAACAAAAAGATGCAGCACTAGAAGCACTCACTCATCTATGCCAAGAAACTTGGAAGAGAGATACCTGGCCAGCTGACTGGAAGAGATCCATATTTGTGGCTATTCCAAAGAAAGGTGATCCAACAGAATGTGGAAATTATCAAACAATATCATTAATATCACACGCAGGTAAAATTTTGCTGAAGATCATTTAAAAGTGGCTGTAAGTGCACTGACAGAGAACTTCCAGAAATTCAAGCCAAATTCAGAAGAGAATGTAGAAACAGAGGCAGCTTTGCTAATGTCAAATGGATCCTGGCTGAAAACTGAGACTACCAGAATGATGATGTTTACCTGTGTATTATTGACTCTGCAAAGGCATCGGGCTGTGTGGATCATAACAAATTATGGATAACGTTGCAAAGAATAGAAATTCCTGGACCTTAATTGTGCTCATCAGGAACCTGTACATAGATCAAGACGCAGTCATTCAAACAGAAGAAGAGGATACTGTGGGTTTAAGGTCAGGAACGGTGTGCTTCAGGGTTGTATCCTTTCATCATACTTATTCAGTCTATATGCTGAGCAAATAATCTGAGAAAGTGGACCATAATTTTTTTTTTTAATGGGGAAGAATGCAGCATCACGATGGAAGACTTATTAACAATCTGCCATATACAGAGGACACAACCTTGCTTGCTGCAAGTGAAGAGGACTTGAAGTACTTACTGATGAAGATCAAAGACCACAGCCTTCAGTATTGATGACACCTCAACATAAAGAAAACAAAGATCCTCACAAATGCAACAATAAGATACATCATAATAAAAGGAGAAAAGATTGAAGTTGTCAAGGACTTCATTTTACTTGGATCTGCAATCAACACCCATGGAAACGGCAGTCAAGAAATTAAATGGTATCTTGCGCTGGGCAAATCTGCTGCAGAAGACCTCTTTAAAGTGTTAAAAAGCAAAGACTTCACCTTGAAGACTAAGGTGTACCTGACCCGACCCATGGTGTCTTCAATCGCCTCATATGCATGTGAAAGTTGGACAATGAATAAGGAAGAATTAACGCCTTTGAATTACATTGTTGGTGAAGAATAGTGAATATACCATGGACTACCGAAAGAAACGAACAAATCTATCTTGGAAGAAATACAGCCAGAATGTTCCTTAGAAGCAAGGATACTTTGGACACATTGTCAGAAGGAATCAGTGCCTGGAGAAGGACATCATGCTTCATAAAGTGGAGGGTCAGCAAAAGAAGGGAAGACTCTCAATGACATGGACTGATACAGTGGCTACAACAATGAGCTCAAGCATAACAGTGATTGTGAGAGTGGCATAGGACCAGGTCGTATTTCGTTCTATTGTACACAGGGTCACTATTAGTTGGAACTGACTGGACAGCACCTAGCAACAACAACATATACATGTATATATATATATATACATATATATAGCCCTTTCACCCATACGTTTCTTTGAATTACTGATAAAACTTTATACTTTCACTAATAAAAAGAAAGCATTCTGCTTTTCACCAAGGAGTTAATTTAAATATGATTAAAAGAGATAATAGGAAATCAACAATATTTGTTAAATAACACACAAGTAAACAACAAAAAAGCAAAATAAAGTGAATAGACATTAATATTTTGTTAACTGGAGAAAATTAGTTAATAAATTTGTATTTCTGCTCTCATAGCTCTTTTTGCCCCCAAACTGCTGTTATAAAATTTCACACAATTACTGTAATTGGTTTCTGTGTGTGTGTGTGTGTGTGTGTGTGCATGAACGTGTGTGTGTCTGTTTTCTTCACTAAACAAGGGTTTGCGTGAGACAGGAACCAGGTCATACTTGGCTCTGTATCTCCAACACCTAGCAAGTGTCTGACAGACATATAATAGACACTTGAATGAATGATTCTTTTAATGAATAAAGTTAACAGTAAATATATTGTCAGTAAAGTACTCTCAAGAGAACATTCTTTACACACATGAAAAGCCTGATCAAGCTATAGATGACAGTAAGTAATTACACCTGACATTTGTACAGCAATTAAAATTTTAAGACGTTCCATCTCATCTGCTTTAGAGGCCAGACTCTCATTAAGTCTTAGAGGTCAAAATAGTAACATGACATGTAACAGCATAAAAGAAAATTTTAAAAATAATAATTGGTTTTAGTTAAATGAAAAGCATGTGAAAAATGTATATATGTGTGTATTCATGCACACATACATACAAACACAGAAGTCACTAAGACTATATCTTAAAAACTATATATTTTCTTGACATTACAAGTTGTACAACAAATGAATTAATATTAAGTCAAGACTGATTTACAGTTTAGGAATGGAATCTGAGATGTTAAAGCCGCTTGTGGTAAAACAAAAAAACAAAACAAAAAAAAAAACTATTCTCTCAGAAGCTTTTGTTTTTTCATCATTCTATAAATTCTGCTTAAGTTAAACAGCATTTACTACTACGGTATCTGCAATGCAGAATTTGTGGTTCCCATTCTAAGCAATTAGAATTTTCAGGTATATGAAGGGATCATTTTTGTTCTTTTTTCAGCATTAAAAAAAAAAAAAACAAAAACCCACTGCCGTCAATGAGCCATAATATGAAATATTTTCACTTTATGATTTATGAAGTCCTAGGGAAATTGCCTTGTTATAGCAGTATTTCTTAACTTGGCCATTAATAGCTGGCAAACTGCATCAATAAAGGAAACAAAAACTTAATTTGTCTTAATAAACAATTCTACATAATAGATACATTTATATATACTTTGCAGAGAAATAACCAATCAGTCCTCATTAAGGACAAGTTAAAAATATGAGGACAAAGAAGTCATTGGACAATCACTGCATAACAGAAAAACAGATATATAAGTCTGTCAACAAGCAAGGATTTACTGGGTGTCTACAATGTTGCACAGGGAGGCAGATCTTCACCTCAAAGAAGGTTATATGTTCTTCATTCCTCCCTCCCTCAGCTATGACTGAAGGTTCAATTTATGTTTGTAATAAAGTAATGTTAAAACACTGAGATACATCTTCAAGGTACTCCTTCTAGATTTTGCTAAAGCATACCTTAGGAAATGGTTTTGTTATATTTAGTTATGATATATCTTCATTACAGATTCCATTATTGAGCAAATGTGGATCAGATACCCACTACACTTCGAGCATTGGTCTAAATCAAAAAAACACCAAACCCGTTGCTGTCAAGTCGACTCCAACTCATAGCGACCCTAAATTGGCCTAGGCACTAATAAATAACAGACTCAGAACATCTCTGCTTTTAGGGAACTCGCTTAAAAATCAAACCGTAGTTTAAAATATTCTACTTTGAAATTTAGAAGAAATATAATCCAATCTGATAGTTCAATAAGCACCAGCAATAGTTTTCCACTTGAAAAAAAATGGAAGTGCCATTTAATCACATATTTATTCGTTGTACATTGCATGCTGGACATCTTCTAATTTTATGACTGCTTCTACTCATAGCTCACAGATGGAGAAGCAATTTGCAGAGAAGTTAACTAGTGTGTATACAATATAATCTGGCCAAATCAAAATTAAATTTAAAAAATCCCAGCTTTTACTAAATTCCAGCACCCATTTGACTTCCAACAGAACATTCTTTCACATGAAAAGAATTAAGCTACATGTTGTTACCACTCATTTCTATTACACATAATATTTTTAATGTAAAATGCTTTCTAACAGAAAAGGTAAACACATACACAAACTCACACAACACTGAACAATGGAATAGAAATGTAACGAGCAATCAGAATACCAAGTTAGACAAAAATTACCTATTGAATCTACTTCTATTCTTAAAACATTTATTTAAACAATTAGGGAAAATCTTTCTATTATCTAGATCACAAATATGTGAATTAATATTAGGAGCTAGATAATGCAAAATATAAAATGGTGGGATGAATACTGTCTTTGTCATTAGGAAGGTTTTGCATAATTGTATACCTTCTATAATACAAAACATAATATGGAAATACCTTTGGAGACATATACTGCAAATTGGAATTACCAAGAGGCACAGTAGTTAAGCGTTTAACTGCTAACTAAAAGGTCCGTGGTTCTAACCTGCTAGCTGCTCCTTGGAAACCCTATGGAGCAACTCTACTCTGTCCTATAGGGTTGCTGTGAGTTGGAAATGACATCAGCAGGTTTTTAGAAGTATTATATATGAAGAAAATGAGAACTGTATTAAAATGATCAACAAGCTTTCAAGGCTTAGAAATAGAGGAAATAGTGTAGCAAAGACACAGAGTTAGAAAAGTGGAGGAGAGGTGATAGAATACATGTAGCCTTTGTTCTGTTATCTTTAATAATCAGCACTTCAAAAATCTCTTTTTACACCTTTAGTATGATAAGAAGCTCTGATGGCACAGTGGTTGAGTGGTTGGCTTCTAAACCAATGGTCTGAACACACCAGCCACTACTACACAGGAGAAAGTTATGGCAGCCTGCACCCACAAAGATTACAGCCTAGGAAACCCTATGGGAGAGTTCTACTCTGTCATATAGGGTTGCTACAAGCTATTCCAGCTTCCTCTTGGTTAGTTTTCTGTGTTCTATTTTTCTCCATCCTTTTACTTTCCTATGTCCTTATATTTAAAAGTGGGTTTCTTACTAAATAGACAATAGATAATTGGTAACTTTGGTGAAGAGTAAGACAGTATACAATACTGGGGAAGCCAGTGCAACTTGACCAAGGCAAGGTCATGGACACTCCATAGACACATCCAAATTCCCTGAGAGACTGAATTACTGCGCTGACAGCTGGGGGCCATGATCTCGGGGAACATCTAGCTCAATTGTCACAACATAGTTTATAAAGAAAATGTTCTACATTCTACTTCAGTGAGTAGCATCTGGGTCTTAAAAGCTTGTGAGCATTCATCTAAGATACTCTACTGGTCTCATCCCATCTGAAGCAAGGGAGAATGAAGAAGGCCAAAGACACAAGGGAAAGATAAGTTCAAAGGACTAATGGACCACAACTACTACAGCCTCCACCACACTGAGTTCAGCACAACTAGATGGTGCCTGGTTTCCACCACCGACTGCTCTGACAGGGATCACAATAAAGGCTCTCAGACAGAGCTGGAGAGAAATGTAGAACAAAATTCTAACTCACAAAAAGACCAGACTTACTGGTCTGACAGAGGCTGAAGAAACCCCGAGAATATGGCCCCCGGACACCCTTTTAACTCAGCACTGAAGTCACTCCTAAGGCTCACCCCTCAGCCAAAGATTAGGCAGGTCTATAATACAAAATGAGACTAAATGGGTACACCAACCCAGGGCAAGGACGAGAAGGCAGAAGGGGACAGGAAAGCTGGTAATGGGGAACACAAGGTCGAGAAGGGAGAGTTTTGACATGTTGTGGGGGTGGTAATCAATGTCACAAAACAATATGTGTATTAATTGTTTAATGAGAAACTAATTTGCTCTGTAAACCTTCATCCAAAGTGCAATAAAATAAGTAAATAAAAGTGGGTTTCTTGTGGACAGTATATACTTGGATCTTGCTTTTATTAATCTGCCATCTTCTCTCTTTTAATTGGTATATTTAGACTATTTTTATTAATACGATTATTAATATTGTTAGGTTAAAAACCTACACCATCTTAATGTATGTGAAGAGGAAATGGATACTGTTGGTTGTTTCCTGCCTTTCCCAGAGTGGCTAGTATTATCCTATATCAGTCCTATACCAGAAGAGATGCTTTCTGAGGACTCTCATCTATTTTTTTGTTTGTTTGTTTTTTTTAAATCACCATCAAGTGAGCTAAATCCTTACTGGTGTCCAGTGACATGTGCCACAGCTAATCAAGTATTCATGTTTCATCACAGATCACAGATGTCAGGTTAGTTGGCTGCTGCCCTGTGATCTCGTTCTTTTATGAGTTAAAGAATAGTTGTGAATTTCCACATTTTCTAGTTTTATTGTTGTTTTTCTTTTGTTTTAAAGGTGGGAGTAATATTCTTTCCAAATTTCTACAGCCCACGCAGAAGCTAAGAGTATTTTGTTTAGTTTTTAATCTATATGTTTGTATCACATATTTCTTTATGAAAATATAAACATGTCCCTTAAAATGCCACAGAATTAAAAACCATGAACAAAGTAAAAGCAATTTCTCATAAAGATATGAGACTGGTTAAATAATAAAGATCTTTTATGTACTCCTTCAAGGCTTCAGTTACTCTAAGGAATTGTCTAAAATAATCACAGGAAAGATATCTTTTATTTATAAGAGCTCATGGAGGACATTTGAGATGTTAAAAGACTTAATGCGTAAGTGTATTACCTTTTTTTGAAAGTGTATCTTTATGTAGGAAGAAGTAGAGGGAGGAGTAACTCCCCAGTGATAGAGATACTTAGCTAAAATGTCATGCTTGAGAAAATACTGGAACAAATCATAAAATAAAAAAATCAATTTGCAAGCAATAGTAAAATTATGGGCTATTGCATAAAAAAATCAACATGCTCTTGTGAAAAAATAAATTCATCAGACTAATCCAATATATATTAAAAGAAAATAATATTAATAGCAAAATAACAAGCCATAATGCATTATGATTTTATATAGCTTCTGATTTTGCCCTCTATGAAATAATATTAAAAATCCAGAAAATACTGTTTGATAACGTCAACATATCTTTCAGTTCATATCACTGTCTTTATTACAAATGCGCTCACATGCTAGGGGATTCACCATTACCTAAGCTTACCATCCCTGCCATCCTAAGACAAGCTTCCAAAGACTTGATAAATTCTTTGGCCACAAGGCTTGAGAGATGCAACTATAACCGTGTCAAGACCAAAGTTCACTTTTGAGAGCAAAAACAAAAAATTGATATTTTTCTTAGGCAAAGTTTACTGACCCTGTGAGAGCCAGAACTCAGCAGGACTGCCTTGTTTTTCCCGGTCTCACAAGCTTTCTGCCTTTGCAAGGTGCAGTCTTGCCACTTTTTATCCCCTCGTTTTAATGGAAAATATTTGAGTTTTCCTTCTCTGACAGGTTTCTGCTTTACACAGGTTCCAGCTTTCACAGATTTTACTGTATATGTTATTTATCTCATCTCATAAATATTTCTGATATGTAATTTTTTAATATAGTTTTTTAATATGTAAAAAATATTTACAATACATATTTTGTGTGATTTCTTTTTTTAAAGCATCAAAGTAGCTTTACATTTAAGCCTAAGAAAATGCCTTTGTCATTAAGCTGTTCTACAGAAATCCTTATTTATTCTCAGTTTATATTTATTTTCCATGATTTTTCCAGATATTATACAAAGTTAATTTTGTAAAGCTTTTCCTAATATTTTTTTCTTAAGTGGCCTCTTTTCTTAGAAATAGCCTCAATACCATTCCTTCCGAAAATAAAAACTTTTATATATTTTTTTAAATTTTTCCCAGGAAAGGTCATGCTTAAACAGTTCCAAACTTACATCTTCTGGGTTACACTTCTGACTCACCTTTCAAATGACTCCAAATGACAACCAATCATGGTTTGGTATCTGATGGGTGACTTCCTGTGACAGATTTTCTCCAATAGATATAGTCTCTCCATTCAACAATTTACCTCTGCTTTTTAAAAAAATAAATAAATTTTTTTTATTATTTTTTTTAATCCTATGTAGGAAACACTGGTGGCGTAGTGGTTAAGTGTTACAGTTGCTAACCAAAGGGTCGGCAGTTCGAATCCACCAGGCGCTTCTTGGAAACTCTATGGGGCAGTTCTACTCTGTCCTATAAGGTCACTATGAGTTGGAATCGACTCGACGGCAACGGGTTTTTTGTTTAATCCTATGTAATCCCTAGACAGTGATTACTTTTTAAAAAGTCAAACATTAAAAAATACTAATCTGCTGAATACTGAAGGGGAGACATTATACAATATTTTTATATAGCCAGCAAGTATAATTCTTTGTTACTGACATTGTTCCTTACAGACAATGTAACATAGAACAATGGTAAAAAGCAGACAAATTAATAGTTGAAGAGAACCAAGGAAGAAGAAGAAGGTGAGGAATAAATGAATGTCACCAATACCATATGTATTGCCAAGATCTAAAGATTTGGATCTGTCTTGTTTCAATAGGTAAAATAGTTTCTGATGCATTTTTTTGGCTTCTATGTATTATTTGACACTGTTGAATCCTCCACTCACATAAAAGTCTCTACTTCCTTATGTTCAGAGATGTCCTGCCTTCTGCTTGTCCTCTCCCTTATATTTCCTTTTCACTCTTTTTGCTATCTCCTCTCTTCTGAGATCAACATAAATATTTGACTTCTTGACCCTTTTCCTTTCTTCCTCCGGACACCCAGCCTGAGCATACTCGTCCATTCTCACAATGAGGTATACCCAACTACATCTTCAGCTCCAAGATGTCAATTATTAAGTTTCAGATTTTTATCTACCTGACTACTGGCCATCTTGATACAGATGTACAACAGGTAACTCAAGCCAAACATGTCTAAATTAATATTATCATTCCACTAAACTTACAACTCCTCTGGTAGTCTATATCTCAGGTAATAGTTGCAAGCCATAAAATTGGCAGCAACCTGAGATTCTCCTTGCCTTTCACCCTGTGACAGTCAACTAGTTATCAAACACTACAAACCACCTTCTCAATAAAGCCATAATTTAATCTCTCTCCACTGCTGGTATTTGTTTGGGCCACTGCTGGTAGGTAGTGCTTGATCTCATTTCTTCCTTGGACTATCACAGTAGATTTCTTCTAGTTTCCTCACTTCAAGTTTCACACTTGAACTATTCATCTTAGAGTCTGCTGTCAGGTAATCAATTTAAAGCTCAAATTTACCCAGACCTCCCCGCCTCACCATCACTTAAAATCTTCAGTGATGCCCATTGCTTATATAATTGCAAATGTACCTACCACTCAAGATCTGGGCCCTGCTCATCTGCCCAATTTATCTCTTGCTGCTTCACTTGTGCCCTCCTCTCCAGTCATCTATTCATATGTCAAGGCTCCATTCAAGAACCAGCTTTATCCCCAAAATCACTTGCTGATATTTTACCCCTTTATAATTAACTGCCCCTCCACAACTAAATATTAAATGTTCTATAACTAAATCATAAAGAAATAAATGCACTGCTTTACTAGTTTCTTTCACATTTAGGATTTAATCTCCTCAATAAGAGTACATATCTTATTGGTTAATTGTGTCAGTGTGTTTGGAATATATTGGGCACTTAATAAAGATTTGTTAAATAGATGAAGGAATAAAAACCAGCATAACTATAATTGTTACAGGTAATGTGTTGTATGTAATTAAACAGAATGATCATAAATAGCAGAAAAGTTAACGAAAATGGAGTTACAGTGAATAAAAACCATGTCTCCAAAAATCATGTTAGAATGTAAAACTATCTATATTGTTGATCACGGTTCAGTAATAGTGTGTATGTGTGTGTCGGTATACACAGAGGACTTTAATAAAATACAGCAACAAAAGTTACCTATAGATGGTGAAATTACAGGTAAATTTTCTTTGTTAAACATATGCATTTTTCAAATATCATAATAAAAACTAATATTCCTATAGCAAAGTATTAAATGGCATAAAAATGTTTAAAAATCTAATCAATCCATTTGATTTTTTACATATGTGATCAGTAAAGCTTCTGTTTACTTCATGTCTTGGTCAAGATTCTTTTGGTTCTAAGAATGAAGCAAAATAGACAGCACAGGTGGAACTCCAGAAAGTCAAGAGAAGGGAGTACAGCCAAGATTCTAAGAAATGAAATCAGGGAATAGAAAGATGTTTGTGACCTGGGTCTCTCTCTTTCTCTAGGGATATCTGGTCTCTTGATTCTGCTCTTATCTGCACATCTTGTTTCTTTCTAATCTCTTTCATTGTAATTTGGTTTTCTCTGAATTTCTATATCCAGGCCAAGGAAAGCTGAAACTTTACATCCTGAGTTTGCATTGCCTTAGTTCAAGTGACCACAACAGAGACTAATAATCTATGAACCCCAACTCCAAACTCCTGAGAATCTGATTGGCCTAACTTGGATTTAAAAAAAAAAGTTGGTGTTGAGTCGATTCTGACTCATAGCAACCCTACAGTACAGAGTAGAACTACCCAAGGAGTTTCCAAGGAGCGCCTGGTGGATTCAAACTAGCCAACTTTTTGGTCAGCAGTGGTAGTAGTTGTAGCACTTAACCCACTATGCCACCACGGTTTCCAACTTGGATGAGGTTTGGCCAATCAGCTGTGTCCAGGTTGCTAAGAAGTGAGGCTAACCGAAAGACATTTTACAAATATTGTTCCCTTTCTGGTCTATAGGTTAGAATAAACCCTAACAATAAATAACACAGCAAAAGAAATGAAAAAAGGGAAAATAATTTCACTCAAGATTTACTCAGTCTATGAGTTTGTAGCTGAGTATACACCATCTGAGATTTTCCAAATGACAACTCTCCAGTTGCTATCACCCTTAAATGTCTAAATCTGAAAACAGACAGGAGCAATAGAACTAAAAATTTCTAAAGTGATCCATATCAGTCCGCTGGATATTTGTCCAGAGTGGGACACATATAATTTTATATCATTAATATAACGTATTGGGCCAAAGAATAACGTAATCTGCCACCATCTGTGCTGGAAACTGCCTAGCACAAGTAGAAACTAATTACTTTATTTTGGCTGTTGCCTCTGAGGCTGTACCTAAAACTTTCCCATTTTCACATCAGCTTTCAAATGGTTACAGTTACTCATTATTTTTATGTAAAATGTTAAGGGAATAATAAGATTTAAAAATTTAAAGAAAGACCATAGGTTTTCTTATTCAGGTAGAAGAGTACAAAATCATGGCACTAAAGAGCTAATACTGAAAAAAAGAAAAAGACTGAAATTTGGAATATTCAAAATATCTGAAAGTAAAATACTCCCTGCGGATGTTATTACCGTTTTACATTTAAGCTCTTGTTAATTTTCCCCAAGACTTAGGGTAACGAGCGTTAGGGTAAGAGATGGCAGTATGGTGAGTAATATATATTTCCAAGTGAGAATCAAGAAAAATAATTTAAAAAAGAATAAAATAGGACTAGTTTACCACTGGTATTTGTGTTTTCTACTGGAGGAATCTGGGAAACCATAGAGAGGTTCGTGAGGGGAAGACGACATGGTGATGTCAACCAGCTGTGTACCAGATATATCTTACTGATAGTTGCAGAATCTCACCTATTTATAGGAAACACCCATTTTAGCAAAGGGTGTTTCCTGAAAATTCATCAATGATTGCATTCCTTTGGTTTTATCCTGTATTAGGGAACAACTGACCTTGTTAACTTTTTTTTCTAATACTGTTCACTCACAGCTTAAAATAAAAATAAATCTGCTAAACTAGACTTTCTGTAACAAGTCATATTTTAAGTTATGAAGTACTGAGTTGTGTTTGTGTATCTTCTCCAACACCAACTCTAAATATCCTCTCCAACACCAACTGCAAACGCAATTCTTCTTCTGACCCTAACTACCCAGAGCTAGGCCAGATCTCACAAGTTAAAGGGCACAGTCTGCCATACTGCCAAGTCTGCACTAGACTTTAGACACCAGCCACATGCTCAGGGGTCCCCTGTGCCCCCTCACTTCTGATTTGCTGGCTACAAATTTGGGGGTTCCCACTACCTCTTCAGGTAGTTTACTAGGATGACCCATATGCTCAGGAAACTGCTATACTTATGATTATAAACTAAAAACCCATTGCTGTTGAGTCGATTCCAACTCATAGTAATCCTACAGGACAGAGTAGAACTTCCCCATAGCATTTCCAAGGAGTGGCTGATGGATTCAAACTGCCAACCTTTTGGTTAGCAGCCATAGCTCGCCATATCTCTTAACCACTGTGCCACCAGGGCTCCATAATATTTAGTTTTATTATAAGGGATACATATCACGACCAGCATAAAAAGAAGCAGAAGGTAGAGTCTGGGTAAGTACCAAACATGCTTCCATGGCAAAGACATGTTACCCTCTGGTGCCTCATTCTGTATCTCCAATGAGGAAGCTCACCCACCCATTCTTCACTGTCCAGAGTTTTTGTTGGGGTTTTATTTTGTAAGCGTGATTGATTGAATCATAACCCACTTGGCTGAACTCAGTCTCCACGTGATAGATAACACATCGTCGAGTCTTTCTGACATAAGTTGCCTCTTTAATATAAACCATCAGGTGTAGTCTGGAGCCCTCATAGATAACAAAGACATTTCAATCACTTGGAAAATTCCAAGGGTTGAGAGGTTACCTCCCAGGAACCAAGGGTAAAGGCCAAATTCTTTGGGTAAACCTTAAAGTAAATAAAAATTGAAGCACTACTCTTCAAACTCTGATATTGTAAAAGCAGTTCATTTTATTTTCCTTTTTTATTACTTGTGCTGACATATAAGATGTTCTGTTTCCTCTGTTAAATATATATCTACAGAGACTGGATAACTGTTTTTCTTTATATAGCATGAACATGTTCTGTGTTTTTGTTTTGTTTCATTTTTCTATTCAATATATGTGTCAATAAAGGGAAATTATATATTTTTTTGAAAGCTAAATAGCTACAGGGAAAAAAAAGTGGAAAATTGTTCCCCAAAGGGAGAAATCATTAGTACAGGTGGTAATATACTAAGGGCAGATAGGAAAAGGAGTTTGAAGAACAGTGCTTCAGTTTTCATCTACTTTTATTGTGTTAGCTCCATCTTATGAAATCAGGTCCATAATAAATAGCTTAGTATCTCAAAGAATTGAATACTGTACTTTATTTGCATTCTCTATAGTAAATTAATAAAGATTAGAAATAATCCCATGATAAAATCAAAGGTAGATTAAAAAGGCAACAACTGAAGGAAAACTAAGGCGTCAGTGATGATTGAACTGAAAATATGTCTAAGTTTCCTCTAAGCTCCAAAGAGCAAAGGTAATATCTTTTTAATTTATATATAACCCCTCCTTGGTTCCAAAATGAATATATAAACCCATTGCCATTGAGTCGATCCTGACTGATAGTGACCCTAAAGGACAGAGTAGAACTGCCCCATAGAGCTTCCAAGGAGTGCCTCGTGCATTTAAACTGCCAACCCTTTGGTTAGCAGCCATAGCTCTTAACCACTATGCCACCAGGGTTTCCAAATGAATATTTAGTGGGTATTTATTTGTGTATTTGGAACAGCACCAAGGATAGAAGAGAAAACACAAAATATGTTTTAATTAAAAGGATCTGAGAGTTTTTAAAACCCTTTACTACATAAGCGATTCAAAAGTGTTGATTTATGCATGTTAACTAAGTTATCAATATGTGAGTTTTTAATTTATTAAATGTACATATAAGCCAAAGAAATAGGAAATACTCAATTTAGATATGCAAATGTTCATATCTAACCTATTTAAAAGTTGATCTACAATTTCTGCAGATGCGAATAATTCACAAGCATCTACACTAACACAGGGCTTGCCATAACACTCTTCTTCACCTTATCTGGAAACATACAAGTTCATTTCACTAGAGATTTCAACGTTCTCTGATGATTTGTTATTTTATAATACCATTAAGAAGAGTTTTATTGAAAATAAATGATATGAGCAATAATGAAAAATTTCCTTCAATCTAAGTAATTAAAATATGATCATGGATGAAGAGTAGACTTACACACATTCTTTGAAAAGGAAGAGAATAAACATTACTACCACCAAATTTTTTATATTCCTATGGTGTATCCTTCTAACATGTTAATGGATTTTAAGCATAATAATAATAATCTTTTACAATGTATGTTGAAAGAGTGAACTGGATGTTTAATTTATAGCAAATATCCCACCTAACAAAATGTCTAAATAGCTGTGACTCGTGTTTAAATTACTGAAATAATTTTTGTGTGTTTTGTAAGTTCACTTTGCATATTGGGTAGGAAGATAAAATATATCAGTTATAAATATTTCACCTGATGAATTTCTCAGAATGTCTTCATAAAAAAAGCTCAGACTAACCTTTTGTAATCACGTAAATGCTTCCCTAGACTATATCATGTGATTTCACAGTATATTTTCTAATAAAGTAGACATTTGCGAGATTTTAGTGATGGGAGAAAATTGAATATTCGGGCAAGATATAAGATACACAAGAAAAACAATCATGAAAATTAGTTTACTTCTATGGCCTCAGGGAAAATCATTAATTTGCCTAATAGGCCTGGGTGATGAGGTGGTCCTTAATGCACATTGACTTTTTCAATTTTAATGCAGCCATGAGCTTTCTGGTTTTTTACTCCACTTTCTTTTTAAAATCAACCCCCAAAAATGCAAGAGTACTGAATTGTTTTTAGCAACTATAATCATAAAGCATGAAACAATATCACAATTTCACTTTGCTTTTCATAAGAGTTGCTGAAATAAATATACTTGTTCCAGAACCACCTACTACCTTTACCAGAGAAACAGGCCTTGACCCCAGAGGTAAATCACACAATCAGATCATTCCGTGTTCAGGCTGAGCCTAACTTTGTTACATTTACTTTTCAGTACATTGTATGCAAAATGAATAATTTTATTCCATTTCAGTTTCAGATATGTTTCCACAAACTTAAGTAGGTTCCAACTTACAATTCTAATAGCATTAAGCAATCCTGACATTCACTGTTATTTTATTTCATCAAAGCAGTTTGTGCTGAATCTTTCCCTTAGAAATCAGTCAAACGAACAAGTGTATGTTATCTTAGCACACTAATAACAAAGATGCGTATGACCCTGGTGGTGTAGTGGTTAAGTGCTGTGGCTGCTAACCAAAAGCTCGGCAGTTCGAATCCGCCAGGCACTCCTTGGAAACTCTATGGGGCAGTTCTACTCTGTCCTCTAGGGTTGCTATGAGTCGGAATCGACTCAACAGCAGCGGGTTTTTTTTTTTTTTTTTATGATACTAAAATGCACCAAACTATTAATTACTATTTCATGTTGAGTTATTTTTCTTCATGATTCTCAAATATTTAAATAAACAGTGATTTCAGTTTCTCCATTGAGAAGCACTCATGGATTTAAAGCATAGTATAAAAATACAGCAATGATAATCCAAAATTTATCAAACCCCAGGGTAAAATAATCAGATATTATTATTTCTCTAAAAGGTTTAGTTCCCCAAATAGAATAATAATTATCAGATTAATATTTTACTTATTTAATTTCACTCTCCCATTATTTCAAACACATCACTGAAGCATCAGCCTTCCACTTTGGCATTACTGAATCCAAGCCTGCTGCTAACAAAGCAGAATGTTTGAGGATCCAAAACAGCAACCCAATAACACCCGTAATATAATTACTCCCTTTTAGGGATTTGGAAATGCAGGTTGAAAATTTAAATAATTTCTTGAGGACAAGACAGCCAGTATAGGTAGTAATGAGACACAAATGTATGTTAAACCCATCACCTTAAAGATTGCACAATACTGTCTCTGATGTAGTGTTTAATATATTAGAGAATTATTTGTTTACAGGTCTATATCCACCACTAGTTTACAAGCCCCCTGATATCATTATCCACACCAAATTCACCTTTCTTATAAAGTAACCAACCAGTGTTGTAATTGTAGTTCATTCACTAAAGAATTAAGGTCCATTTTTTTCAAAGAGAAACATGCAGTACACTCTCCTGCCTGTGCTCTCCTACCTGACTTAGACCCCTGAACAAGGTTTACTGTTTCTACTCTCAATCCCAAAATGGTGCAAATGGTTATTGTGCTCAGCTGTTAATTAAAAGATTAGCAATTCAAGTCCACCCAGAGGTACCTCGGAAGAAAGGCCTGGTGATCTACTGAAAAATCGGCCACGGAAAATCCTATGGACCACATTTCTACTCTGACACACATAGGGTCACCATGAGTCAGAACTGACTCCAGGGCAACTGGTCTGGCTACTCCAAATCTTCCCCATGTCCTTCAGTGCACCATGACACCTCATAAGCTATCTGACTTGAATTTGCCCTCTGGACTCTTGGTTCTTCACTTTATCTGTACAGGCTTATGCTCAGGTCTCTCCACCCCTCAAGCCTTTATTGAGGTCCACTGTCAGCTCCTCACTTTCTTTGTCCCACCATAGTCCAGCCCTGTGCAATGGTTTATTGAAATGAACTATACAGTATCTTCAAGGAGCCCTGGTGGCACAGTGGGTTAAAGAACTCGGCTGCTAACTGAAAGGTCAGAAGTTCGAACCCACCATCCACACCACAGTAGAAAGAGGTGGCAGTCCGCTTTCTTAAAGATTTACAGCCTTGGAGGCCTTATGGGACAGTTTTACTCTGACCTATAGGGTCGCTATATGAGAAACCCTGGTGGTGCAGTGGTTAAAGCACTTGGCTGCTAACTGAAAGGTCGGAAGTTCAAACCCACCAGCTGCTCCACAGGAGAAAGATGTGGCAGTCTGATTCCATAAAGATTCATAGCCTTGGACCCTATGGGCAGTTCTACTCTGTCCTTTAGGGTAACTGTGAGTTAGAAGCAATTCGACAGCAATGGGTTTGGTTTTGTTTTTTGTTTTTGTTTTTTTGGTATATAGTATCCCCAGTGTTATGGAAGAATTTTTCTGTCCTCTTCCCAGTTAGGCTTTAATTTCTATGAAACCTACATGATAATTTATTCTGGTTGAGTATCTCGGAGAAGGTTTTGCTGTGAAAGACTGGGGATGGTTTTGTACGAAGCTGGCCTGCTTCTCTTTGCTCTAATTCCCAAAGGTCAGTTGAACATACGGCACTAGAGATTTGGAAGTCACCACAAATAAGTTCAGTCAAACCCTGGGTACCCATTCCAAATGGAAGTCAGTTTGCTAGCTCAGTTGTTTTCCCCTTTCTACAAGGTATTTAAGCTTTAGGCTAATAGCCAATTTTGTGTTTCAGTCTGCTCATCAAATGTTGAGACAATTGCTACCACTATTTGTGCACCAATTTTCTAAAATATTAGTCTGAACTAGCTCAAAGCTGCAGAAGGAAGTTTTCAGGTTTGCTGTGTATGCTATATGGCTGAGACAGTGCACATCAGATTATTCAATTGGACTTGTTTCTAGCTCTGCTTTGGGATATCTATCATTCCATATTCTCAAACCTACTCTTTTATTTTCCAAAGTAAGAGAGCACCGCTACAGGTAATGAATGTCATACCAGACTCTGAAACATATTTTTTAAATATGATTAAGTGAGCCCAATTCCCTTGTAACAAAGATCTTTAAAATCCATCATCGTCCAATGACTCATTTTCATTTCTACATTAAATGTGGGAAGACTATTCTAAGAAACTGAAAGTGCACATTCACTACTCATTTATTTATTACAAGGATACCTTATACTACAGAGATATGAAAGTCTAACATTTGCAATCCATACAATCAAGTGTGGAAAGGTCTTTTAAATACAAATTATGATACAAAGAACACCCTGTTGGTAAATATATCTTCTTTCTTGCTCTTCTGTGACAACTTGGCACCTTTCTTACATCTTTTTTTCTTCTTCATTATCTTTTTGTAAATGCTAGACAACTGACTTAGAATGCCAGCTCCACCATTTACTAACTGTATGATCTTGAGCAAGTTATTTAATCTCTCTGTGCCTTGGTTTTTTATATGTGAAAAAATGGGAACAGCAGAAGCTCCAACCTATAGATAAATTAAATGAAATAATATTTGTACACATAAAATGTTCATAGGAAGCCCTCAAGAAATGTTAGTTATGTTATCAGTATCTCACCTGCTCTGGATTAAGAAAGCTTAATCTCTGATATCTTTTTTGGTTTCAACTAGCATGTTTCCATGTCTTGTTGATCCTTTTTTTTGTTTTATCTCTGCAGGTAACTATCATCCTTCTCATATAGGAGCTATTGCCATGGTCTTCTGATAAGTTTGTTTACCTTTAGGCTTTTCTTTGTCCAAAACACCATGCATTCTGAGATTAAATCGATACAACTTAAAACATTACTTCAATCACCAACTTTCACTACCTAACACTTCCAACTAAATTCCTAAGACATGGGAGGGCGGGAAAAGGAACGTGCATCTTTTTACTACTGCAGTTTGCTGCCGTGTGCACACATATAGCAAATGTTCAACCAACTGTCCTCTGTGATAATCTCCCAGAGATTCTCCTGGGCTTTACCAGGCATATTCCTTTCCTCACACAATCTACCTTGCCAAAAACATCCTTCCACATCTTTACAGCTATCCAAATTCTACGCATCAGTTATCTTCAAAGAGAAAGAATTCTTCACTTGATTTCCATGCTTCCTTGTGCTAAATCCTGAAGGAGAAAAATTAAATTGGTTGGGTTTTATTACAGTAATTGGGCCACATATAATTAATGATTGTTGTCTTAGAGGAAGGCATATAAATAATCAGAGTAAGCCCTCTCCACTCTTTATGTCTTTCCTTCTGGCCCTAGAGGATGTGGCCTTTTATAGCAAAAGGGGAGTATGATTTGAGACTTCAGTTTATACATAGAGCTTGAGATATATGAAGCAGACTTACTGCTGTACTTTGATTCTAGACCATTCTGGTCAAAAATAAATCAGAAAAATGGAGTTTCAGCACAACCAAATCTAGCTTTGTAAACTGTTTCTTTGCCTTGTTTTATATCACTATGCATTGATTCCTTAGAAACTTCCTAGGAAATTTTGATTAGGAGAGGATTCTAGCATTCTGGATGCACTGGCCAAAACATTTTAACAATACTGCTAAATTTTTCTCCTTATTTGCACCTCCATCTCCTATTGCAAACATATGGCATTGCCAAGAGTATCCAAATTTGGCATATTATCAAATCCTTTAAGGTTTAACTTAAATCCAGTATGAAGACTCTCACAGGGTAAGAGCACCATCCCCTCTTCCTATACTCTCTGACATTTACTGTTCGTTTGACTCCATACATTGCCTAATTTATGCATAAATCAGAATTCTCATTCTAACTACTCACCTGAGTTCAGATGAAATCCAAAGCTTTACCAGGACCTAGAAGACCCTGTGTGAGCTGCCTTTTCCCTAAATTTCCAGTTATCTCTTATAATTCTCCCCTTCACCTATTTCCTACCTTCAAAACAGCCTTGATACCTTGGGCATGCTGAATTCTTTTCAGAGGCTTTCCATGAACAGGCTGCTTTACTTCTTCAAACACTAGTCCTGAACACTGAATCTAAACACACATGATTGGAATAAACTTGGGATAAAAGGATTTGGGGATAAGGAATAAATGTACAAAGCAACTCTATGATTGTGAGTGTCCATATATTCAAATTAAGACCTACTGGGACCATGTCTCCAGGTCAGTAATTTTCAAATGTGCTACCACCAAATTCTGGTATTTATATTGTTGACATTTATCATATGATCAAATATATTGTTGTAGCCACAGCAAATGTTGACTACTACACATGGCATTTAATTAAAACTGGAACATCTCATTTGGAACAGTACCATCTTTTTTTTTTTTAAAATAAGCAATATATACTGTTGAGTATGCCATGGTTTTCCTTTCATAAGTAAGTCCAAAGTAAAAACAAAAAAGTGTTACGATCTCTATGTGACATTCTTCCAGTGTAAATCAACCTCCACACTAAGCATTTGATGTTTTGAAGCCAACTCTTTACCACATAAAGCAAATATAAAGTAGTGAGGCAAAAATCACAGAGATATAGTTGTCTTTTTACCTCCAGAATCAAATAGTAGGAGAAAGCCATCTCCCCTGGGCTTCTGCCCAGTGTTTTAAAACCTTATTGTTGGTAATGCTATCTAGCAATTCCACATTGCTTGTAGATAATGCTTATAAATCTGGCCAAGCGCCAGTTTCAGAGCTACCACAAAAGTGCAAAAGTACTCTGACCTGGACAACCACACTGAGATCACATAACAACTTACACCAAGGAAACTAAATACAGCCGAAGATTTCCAATACAAATGCAGTATTGCAAACCATCACCAAATTCAGCTTCCTGAACTGCATTTTGATCAATAATGAAATAGGAAAATGGATCAGGCAAACCGGCCTGGAAGTCTTCTAGGAGACATTCAGTCAGGACATGCTTTCATATGATGTCAGAGTAAACTTTTTATATCCTACGGGTTGTTGAGGTAAGTAAGAAGCAAGCCTGTGAATGCGATAAGATGAAACACTCACTATAACTGATAAAATGAAAATGACACATGCGAAAGTTGTTTTTTTTCTAGATTTTGTTTATTTTGTTGTATATTGCTCTTTAATATTAAGCACCTATTGTGCCAGGTATGGAGCCCTGGTGGCACAGTGGTGAAGAGTTACGGCTGCCAACCAAAAAGTCTGCAGTTCGAATCCAATAGTTGCTCCTTGGAAACTATATGGGGCAGTTCTGCTCTGTCCTATAGGGTCGCTATGATTTGGAGTTGACTTGATGGCAGAGAGGTTTTTTTTTTTTATTTTGGTATGCCAGGTACAGTGTTTGGTGCTGAAAAATACAATGAATAAGATGAAAACCCATGCCCTCCAGGATCTCATGGTCCAATGGGAAGAAATTCATAAAAAAATCATCACCAAAGTTCAATGTAAAAACACACATTAATGAGGAATACCAAGTGAACAGGAAGAGGTCCTCCATACAAATCTACTACCAGTAAGGGAAGGTTATATTATATATATAGGGTGAGGAGGGGTGTTGGGTGTCTGGGCAGGATATTGTCAAAAAAAGCTTCAAAGAGAAACTGACATTTAAGCTTCCTTTTGAGGGATGAGAAGTTTTTGAGAGATGGTATCCTTTTCTTGAAAAAGTGATGCTCCTAGCTGAGACTTAGAAATGATAAACATAATTACTTATCTAAGTATTGTCATTTCAAAAATCATAAATACTCAGTAATAATAATAAACCCAGTGCCGTTGAGTTGATTCTGACTCGTAGTAACCCTATTGGACAGAGTAGAACTGCCCCATAGGGTTTCTAATGAGTGGCTAGTGGATTGGAACTGCTGACCTTTTGGTTTGCAGCCATAGCTCTTAACCACTGCACCACCAATAATAATATTAGTTAGTACTTATTGAGAACTTACTATTTGCTGTTAAGTGCTATATATGGATAATGTCAATTAATCCTATGAGGTAGACACAATTACTTCCCCCATTTAACAGAAGAAAGGCCCAAAGGCACTGAATCGTTAAGGTCAAACATCCAAGACAGTATTTGATCCTAAATAGTCTAGCTACTGTAATTTGGTACAACTCATGTAGAACAACACATTTTTTCTCAATAATTATAGGGATAATAATGGTCAAAATTATTTCAGGTAACTCTAACATTTGAAAATTACATTTATTTTTATTACAGAAGCCCATGTAGAGATGAAAATACAATATTAGAAATAAAAGATAAACTGGGTAGGATTAATAACAGATTCAATACTACAAAAGTAAGATCAGTAAACTTGATAGCAAAAATACAAACAAAAAGGAAGCAAAGAGATGAAAAAAGACAAAAAAGAAAACAAGTGTCAGTGACGAGTAAAACAATAAACTATAGTTACAAAAAGCAGACCAGAGATTTCCAGGTGGTAGAGGAGGAATGAGGGGTGGGCAGGTGGTTACACAACATTGGGCCAAACCCATCATAACTAACATACACTTAAAATTAGTGAATGTTAACTATGTGCATATTACACTTCAATTTAAAGTGATTAAAGCAAAAAGGAAACAATTCAGTGGTGGGGTACTCATCATTCGGCTTAAAGAAAGATTGTAATATATCTGTGGAAATAAAATAAGAATTTATGCAATTCAAATAATAAGAAAGTTGGAATTTATGCAATTCAAATAACAAGATTTAAATAATATCAATGGTAACAGAAATCTTGTTTCTTTAAAACTCATTTTTAGGATATAGTTGATGATAACTTCTCTGTGTGGCTGTAGTATAACAAAACCACCTGGTGCTAGGCTAGGACCCTTTATTAGACTATCCCCAAACACACTGCCGCATATCTAGGACAAGAGTGATTGTGCTAAAAATGATAATTATTGCCAATGATCTAAGTAGTCAGTTACAAAAATAATTTAACATTTTAATAAAGCAGTCCTCTATTTTTTTTTTCATTTCAAATTCTTCATAAATCCGAGGACTTAAGCGCTCAAGCAAAGCATTATATTGCAAAATATCCCTGACCGCAACACAGTTTAAGAATTAAGCCTTTCGTTAAACATTTAAAGCTGAAGTCTCTAGAAATAAATTAAAATAGAATTAGCATTCAATAGATTTCCTTTAAGAAGCATTTTATTGTAAAAAATAAAACTCTAAAATTAAAGTTGACAGGTATAATCAAATATGATACATCTTTCCTTAAGCTAACCAGTAAAAGGTACTGCAGTTCTGTGACACCATTAAACATTGACCTGCCTTGCTTTCATGTTATCTTTCCTTTCTTTTAGGAAGAAACACAGTATTTCCTTGAAAAGGAACAAGGTCAATGACATCTTTCTTGAAAATGCCAGTATGGCACACTACGAAGGGCACAGAAGAAAATATGTTCATTTCATTAAGACCACACACACTGGCACATGTTAAGCAAGTGTCAGAAAATTAAAGTAGAACGCCAAGCACATAAAGGATTGCAATGGAATAAATTTCACTTTACTACTTTATTATGCAAATGTAATCTCGTTTTAGCTTGTCATATTTGGAAGTCAGACCTTGAAAGCATGCCTAAAACTGAAATCTTTCACTACTGTGAACACGAGCTATCATGCATTGAACACTTCGATGGTTAGTCACAGAAGAACTTTATCGGATAACCCAACAAACAACAAAATTAAATGGGAGAGGAAGAGAATTAAATTACATCATTTTAAATGCATAATCTAAGTCCAACTTTCCAGTAATTCGTTTATAAATAAAAAACCGTTTGATTAACATTTATCTTAATTTTTACTTAGAAATAACCTTTTAAAAGGCAAAAAAAAAAAAGGACATTTTCTCATTTGAGATGACATAATTTGGAGTTGATATATTTCAATGTCATAAAAAAATCATATTTTTCTAACTACTATAATAACCCCAGGGATCCTGGTGGCGTAGTGGTTAAGTGTTGGGGTGCTAACCAAAAGGTTGGCAATTCAAATCAACCAGGCGCTCCTTGGAAGCCCTATGGGGTGGTTCTACTCTGCCTCATAGAGTCACTGTGAGTCAGAACCGACTCCACAGCAGTGGGTTTGGTTTTTTTGGTTTATAATAACCTGCATCAGTTTTTTTTTTTTGGAAATTCTATTTGAACCTAGAATTGGCAAAGATGAAAGTTACATTTATACTTATACCATAAGTTGAGCAAAAATTAAAGAAACCATAGCAAATTTCATCACCTATTATTGATACCAAATTTTACACTCCCGTAAGAGAAAATATTAGACAACCTATAAACAAAATGGAAACCCTGGTGCAATGACTGCTAGCCAAGAGATTAGCAGTTTAAATCCACCAGGCACTTCTTAGAAACTCTATGGGGCAGTTCTGCCCTGTCCTATAGGGTCGCTATAGTCGGGAATCAACTCAATGGCAGTGGGTTTATAAACAAAATAAACCCATTTCAAGATTACTTTTTTCTGTGTTTTTGACAGATTAACTTTATAAAATATACTAAATTATTTCCAAGTAGAAATAGCTCTCCTTTCAATAAATTTGGAAACCCTGGTGGCATAGATTAAGTGCTACGGCTGCTAAGCAAAGGGTCGGCAGTTTGAATCCGCCAGGTGCTCCTTGGAAACTCTGTGGGACAGTTCTACTCTGTCCTACAGGGTCGCTATGAGTCGGAATCCACACAACGGCACTGGGTTTTTGTGTTTTTCAATAAATTAAGTAACTTCATTCTTTTTTTTTTTCTTTTCAAAAGCTAACAATACTTTTCAGCACATATTCTGGCCTTAAATATTCTCAGCACCCTGGTATAGTAAATACCAAAACTTTTAATTGCATACGTTCTTTTTTTTTCCCCCAGACAGATTAAAACTACTGTCATCCGTAATTTTCATAAATAAAGTTGCATTTATGTGATTAACTGTAAGTCCTTTTGGAAAATGAAACATGCTTCTTGATCAAGATCATTCAATGGATATCTGTAAGGCAAGTATAGAAGTTGCAGCTTCATCACAATCCTCGTTAAAAGAATTACAGAGTAGATCTTCGAGCAGGGCCTGTATTACCTGCTATAAACAGTCAAACTTCTCACCTATAAAATGAGGGACCTACCTACACTGACAAATGCTATGTAGAAACTAATCTGTCCCTGTCACCATTTTTCCTTAGGTACACTGCCTTCAACATACAAGATTGGTGATAGATGACAGGTTACAACTTAAACAACAGAATTTGCAGTTATCAGCAACCTATTTACAGACTTGTGAAGTGACACAGCACAGTATTTGTAGCACAGTAGAAAATGCTATGCATATACTTACAACATCCACATTTTGAAATTCATGTAATCCTTCCACTGAAAACAGATCAATATTTAAATAAATGTAGCAGTATTTACTCACTAAGATCGGCCAAGTATGTTTCCCTCCTTGCAAATGGATCACAAAGTTTTATTTCACAGTATAACTTCTCTCTGAGCCTATCACTTTGTATCCTAACATTTCACTTGCCTAAAATGATAAATCCTGGAACTGTGTTTGTGTTTGTGTATTGTAGTGAAATATGAAAGAAAAGATGTTAATTTCTCCCAGCACACATTTGTTAGAGTTGAGTGCCAGTTCGAAAAATCATCAGAAAGCTGAAATTATATACCTTTTCAGTTCCTGTAGGAGAAGGGCCTTCTGTGTGTGGTAATTATTTGTTCTTCATAGCAAGAAAAAAGGGCAAGGCTCCTCACTAATCCTGCAATGATGCTATAGTAATAAGAATGATAGAACAGCTAATAAATTAATGATAAGACTTGGAAAAAGTAACTAGCAAGGAAAATATATCTCAGGTTATTCCATCCCAGGGAAAGGAATATTGGACGTGGACCACTAATTTGCATTCTATGCAACTAGAGAAAATCTGAAAGCAGGACTGGTTCAGTGAATTGCTGATCTCAAGTGACAGGGCAAAACTCACCATATCATATCATGAATTAAAGCAACTGCTGCTCGCTCTGTTTCTGAAGATGGTCTTTCAATAATATCACAAGAATGAAAATAACTTTGCATGAGACCAAACAAAAGTCTCTTCAACCCAACAGTCAGTCTCTAAAGACACATTTTGCAAGGTAAGTATAATAGTTGCCCTTCATAACTTCATCCTTATATTTAAGGGATATAAACTAAGATTCCTCCCTTTCTTTTAATAACATATTAGAGAGCTTCTGTCTATGAACGTATGGACTATTTTTAAATTTTTGAGCACAGTTCTTTTTTTTTAATAAAATAGCATCCAAAATCACAATTTATAAAACTGGTAAAAGTAAAGCTTCTTTAGCTGAAATGGAGGTTGAAGGCCTGGTCCACTCTTCAGTACACATAGGTACTCTGAGGCATCTTCATGGTACCTTCGGGCTCTAAGAAACAAAGCTTGCAAACCACTACATGCATCTAAATTCTTTAGGAGCCTTCTTCTGTTGTCTATCAACATTTCAAGAAAGGTGACACAACAAATTTCTATGTTTAAATGGTAAGCATAGAACTATTTCATCTATCTTAAAGATAGTTTTCAACATTTAAATCTCTCAAAAACACATCAGGTATGAAATATTCAAAACTTAACTCATGTTTCCAGTAAAGGTCACTATCACCCATGCAACAGTGCAAGCAGGACACCTGAGGCCATCTTGATCAGCCCCCTCTCATTCACCTCTAAACAGTTATCAATATCTATCTCCAAGCTATGCTCATTGCTCTTCCTAAATCTTTCCATCTACTCTTCCTATTCTCCATCTCTATTGCCATGAACCTTGTCCAAGAAACCATATGCCCTCCTGGAATACTGAAATAACATCTTAACAGGTATTGTCTCCCACTCACTTCTTCATGTCTTCTATTTTTCACACAGAAGTTAATTATATTTTAAGTGCACATATAACCTTATGACTTCCCTATTTAAAATCCTTCAATGATGTCCCATTGCTTTATAATTAAAAGAAAACTCTTAATATTTCTTAATATGGCCTAAACTGAGTTGACCCACCACTAGCCTCCTTGGTCTCTGTACTCCAGCAATATTAACACATCTTCAGTCCCTCAAATGCTGTCAATTCCTCCTTGTCCTAGGGCCTTATCCCATTTAAGATCAGGTCACCATTTCCATGCTATCATATCATTTCAGATTAGAAGAATTTATTACAACTGTAACTCAATTTGCAATTCTGTTTTTAAAGTTTCTTTTCTGTGTTGGCTGGATTCTCTGGCTCAATGCCATATCCCAGCACTTAGCAAAATGCCTTATACAGAATAGAGCTCCTTGAGCCTTCATCAGTTGAATTCTGGGATCTAGGAATGAATATGACCTACCTTCCATTTGTTTTTGCTGATTTTTTACCAAGCTAAATGGCCATCTTTCCAGATTTAAAAATTTGAATTCATTTACTTTCTTCATAAGAAGCAAACTAGCTTTAGATGCTAAAACTGTCTTTTTCTATTTTTTTTCAGATTTGTTATATTTTTAATTAGTTTGAAGAATATCTAGAATTATACATATAAATGTCTTTGTACGGTGTATATACAAAGGTTCTACTACAGAATGATTATGATTTGCATTTTCAAAGCTATTACTGAGTAAAGGGCTCAACGTTTCAATGTCCTTTTAAGCATCCAGGCATATCAACACCTACTAAAATGGATAAGCAATAAAGGGAGGATGCTAAAAGAGGGATATGTATTTCAGGTCACTAAATTTTGGTAGACACCATAATATCAGATCTCTGACTCCAACGACAGTGAATCTATTTTTAATTCATTCCTGAATATTTAGTTATAAGTGCCTCTGATTCACTTACAGGTATTGATTGGTTCAAAAGCAAGGAAGCCTTTATCACCACATTAATTTTTGATCCCCTGCCCCTCAGCAACCTGACACATTATTTAAACAAGCATGGCTAGCTGACTCACTGACAAGTTTCATGAGAAGATCCATACTTAAGGTTCAAAACCACTGATTTGGTGTAATTCACTAGAAGAAAACATAAATTAAATAATTTAGTTTTAAGAAATTGTATGTGAACTTCCCTCGTATAGCCATATGACAGTAACTAGATTTAAAAAAAAAAAGCATAATCAGAGTCATTTCATAATGTTCATTATTAAGTACTACGCTAAATTTTCTGCAGACATTTCATAATTTAATCCTAATAATATGAGTAGGTAGTATATTATTGTATTGTTATTATCTCTACTTAATAGATGAGGAAATTAAGGCTTAGAAAATGGAGATATTTGCCAAATTCATATTGTATGTGGCAAAGCAAGGCTTCACACCCAGGCTGCTTCACTGTAGGTTTCCAAGTAGATGTGATGTTTCAAGCATACCTCTATAGGATCTCCCCGATAATGAAAATGTAAAAAGCCTCTGCAGCTTTCTGTCCTACACTACTGTCTTAGTCATGGAGAGAGATGATGGAAAGTTTCTGACTCTGAAAACCAGCAATCCTAGCAATTAAATAGTAGCTTAGGGAGCCTATAGTCTTTCTTCTTACCACTGAGAAATTTGGTTTGCACTAAATTCAGCACACCATTTGTAATATTCTGGGAAGCATGAATATATTCATTCTGAGAAGCGTGCAAAGATAGATACATGAGCATTTTTGGAAAATCTGCTTGAAAGCCATTTTACTAGAGGAAGACTTCAATTCCCAAAACTGAGAGATGACATTTCTCTAAGGAAGCAGGGAATACTTCAAGAGGCAGAGAGTAGTTGAGTGTGCTATTATGGAAAAGGTAGAAAGAACTTCAAAAATTGCAAAGTTAAAGGAGAGTGTACTTTGGACTGCACTTCTAAAACTTTAATGTGTATGTGAATCTCCTGGGGATCTTGTTACTATACAGATTCTGATTTAGTAGATTTGGGTGGGAACTCAGATTCTGAACTTTTCTAAGGCACTCCCAGGTTATACCGATGCTGCTTATCAGAGGATCACACTCTGAATAGCAAGGAGAGTCTGGACATGTAAAAGGCTTGAACAAAAGCACAAAGCAGAAAAGATTCATGAATGCTTTGAAGAATGGTACCATCCTTTCCCTGGAGAGGCAATGGGTGGAAAAGAATATTTAAGTCAAATTATGAAGGGCCTTGAATGGCAGCTTACTACTCTTAGATTTTAATTCAAGTACAATACTTGTTCAGAAGGTCTTTCTCAAATGTAAGCGTTCTTTCACATTGATAAGAGCAACATTTAAAAGACCTTAAAGACAGATGATGTATCAATTTATTTAAAGCTAATAGGCTATAATTTTCTATAGATGGAACTATTTCAATACTTTATCCTAAATAAAGTTTGAATTTATTTAAACATACACATCACCATTTTTTAAAGTCTACTTTCACATCATTTTCAATCAAGAACTGAAGACAGCCAATTCACATATTTGTTATTCATTTTTGCCAAAAAGAGTTCTAAAAATTATGCAAACATTAAATGTTCTGCAGCAATTAATCACTTACCCTAAAACTCATTGCCATCGAGTCAAACTCATAGATCCTACAAGACAGGGTAGAACTGCCCAATAGGGTTTTCAGTGCTTTAATCTTTAGGGAAGCAGACTGCCATATCTTTATCCCGAGGAATGGTTTGTGGGTTTGAACCACCGATCTTCCACTTAGCAGATGAGCGCTTTAACCACTATGCCACATGGGCTCCTTAGTATAAAATTAAATACATCTACTTTTTACTATGCTACTTATTGTAAATAGCTCAACACAGCGGATTGAAGAAAAATCTGTTTCTGCAGCAATAGTTAATGAGACTTCATATTGTTTTCCAAAATAAGCTATTAAAGTATTTTTCCACAAATAATGTACGCGTTTTTTTTCTACGTTTTTTTTGCCCACCACTCCCTTTCCCCATAAGGTATTTTCATAAGCACCACGGTGCCTTTTTTTTTTTTCTTACACGTTGCTGTAAAAAAATTAGCATAGTTCTCTTACCTAGAAGGTGTGCGTTATTTATGTAAAAATATAGTACCTCAGACATTTATTTTTGGTCCCAAAAGTTTTATTCACTTAACTCAGGGGATTTCAACACAGCCTGTTCCTCTTTAAGGTAGAATTATTTTATTAGTCCAACTGAAGTGATAAAATACTACTCTGATAAATTAATACCTAGTTAGGTTGGAAGAAAATTTAGTTTAGGAATAGGGAGTATCTAAGTTTTATGGTACCATTTTGGTACCATAAAACTTAGATACTCCCTATTTTTTTGGAGGTCCTATTTACAAAGAATACAGAATTGAAAATTATTCATGGTTGTAAGAGGCCCTAAAGCTTTAGCTTCATTAATTTTGTGGTAAATAAACATCACCTTAGGAACTATAGGGGCCACATTTAGTTACCTTATATAATTGATTAATTACTGAGTATCTACTATGCCCCAGTCAATACTATTGTAGGCACTGAGAATGAAATGTTGAATGAGACAGGCAAAATTTTCACCTTTACGGTACATATGCTTTAAAGGTGATAAATACAGTAACACAGAAATACATAAGACAAATTCACAATCAGTAATAAGATAAAGGCTATGAAGAAATTAAAACAGGGTAAGCCGATAGAGAAGAGCTGGGAAAGGCTATTTCAATTGGGATGGTCAGGTAAAGAGTGCACGGATGTAATATTTAAACTGAATCCTTCAATGATGAAAGGAGGCAGCCAGGCTAAGGGAGATTTGTCTTCTTTTTTTTTTTCTTTCAGCTTTGTTCACAGTAGGAAGAGTAGGTGATCAATAAATATTTGTTGAAATATAAATGCATGAATTTTGGAAAAGCATTTTGAGTAGCTGGAGTAGAAAATGCAAAGGCCCTGAGATGGGCATAACTTGAAGTTGGGTAGACGGAAAGAAGGCCTGTGTGATGGACAGAATGTCAGGAGATGAGGTTGGGGCAAGAAGTAGGGGTGAGACCAGCTAAGCCACTTGTCCTAAGATACAGGTTCTGCATTAGAATTAGGAGACATTTTAAAAACCACCAATGCCTGGATCATACCAGCCAAAGATCATACCAGTGACCAGTTAAATCAGAAAGCGGGGTGGCGGGTGGGTGGTATCTAGCCAAAAGCATTTGTTTTCAAGCTCTCTAGGTGACTCTAACATGCATTCAGGGTTACGAACCAACGATCCACAGATTTGAAGGCATAGTGCGAATTTGGGCTTTAGCCAATTGTAGTAGGATGCCATGACAAGCTTAAAAGAAGACGAAAATAATCTCATGAAGACAATATTGTTTATAAGACATGTATACTGTCTTATACAGGACATGTATATTGCCTTAAATTCAAACTAGTAACAAATACGTTGCCCAAATCATTCTTAGCTTTCTTTCCCCTAATTAATGTGTACATTTATATACACACACGAACAAAAACAAAACAACAGAAAAGTCATATGCAAACCAGAGAATCGGCATAAAATAATTTCAGTTATTTCTAATGGTGGTACCCATATAATATACTAATCAAAAATTCTGAGTTTCTACTCATCACTTAAAAAAAAAAACCACTTTTTTCCTTTATCTAGAGTATTTAGATATGATAGATAGATAGACAGGCAGACAGACAGATAAATAGATATCCTTTACTGGTTCTGCTTCACTAAAGAACACAGCCTAAGACACACACAAAAAAAGACACAAGGCAAGAAGAATACCTCAGTTGTGGCAAGACTGATCTCCAACCTTGCCCTCACTACCACCCCTCCCAAGTCCTAATGCCCCCTCACCCATTTTGATTTTTTTAATAGCACTTATTACTATCTAACATACTATATATGTTATTCATTCATTTTATTTGTCTATTTCTACCCCCTACTAGTATGCAAGCTCCACAATATTTTTCTATTTTATTTACTGATTTATCCCAGCATCTAGAGAATTGTCTAACATACAGTAGGTACTCCATAGACATTGATCGAATGAATTATTCTTATTATCAAAATGAAGAAGCTGACTCTCACAATGGTAAATGGTTTGCACAAGGTCATACCTGGTGGAAATGACAGATTTGGTATTAAAATGCAGGTCTGTCCCACACTAAAGTCCACTGTGGATAACCACTGTTATTGCTGATTGCCTTTGAGTCAATTCTGGCTCATGGCAACCCCATGTGCACAGAGTAGTACTGCTCCATAAGGTTTTCAAGGCTGTGGTCTTTTGGAAGCAGATCACCGGGACTGTCTTCCAAGGTGCCTCTGGGTGGGTTCAAACCTTTTCAGCTAATAGCCAAGAAGAATATTAAGGCAGCAAGATAGTTCAAAGGAAAAAAAAAGCACAATGTCAAGGCTATTTCAGGAACTAGTCAAAGTAAAAAAAAAAAAAAAGTACATGTCTACAAATCATTGGTAACATCAAGTTGTCCTTTAGCTTTGATGTAGACCTATTTCAAATGTTCATCCAAACAAATACTTATTGAGTGCATGCAATATTCATAGCAAGTATCAATCTATGCATTATCTTGTTCATATCATTCTGGTTGATGTACATGTAAATAACCAATTTTAAGATCCTCAAAGAGCCACTGTAAGTAGGACAGGGTATCTGTTATGGATTGAATTGTGTCCCCTCAAAATATTTTGTAAATCCTAACCCCTATAGCTGTGGTTGCAGCCCTGTTGCACAGTGATTAAGAGATCAGCTGCTAACCAAAAGGTCTGCAGTTCAAATCCACCAGCTGCTCCTTGGAAACCTTACGAGGCAGTTTTACTCTGTCCTATAGAATCACTAGAATCACTATGAGTCAGAATCAACTCGTAAGCTACGGGTTTGGTTTTGGTTTATAGCTGTGGTTATAATTCTATTTTGGAATACGTTTTCTTTATTATGTTACTACGGCAGTATTAGTGTAGGGTGTATCTTAAATCATTCTCTTTTGAGATGTAAAAGAACAGACTAAGCAAGAAAATAGAGATATGGGAAGATAGAAGCCATGTCACATGATCGCCAAGGAGTAGAAGCTAAAAAGAGACAAGGACCTTCCCCCAGAGCAGATAGAGAGTGCAAGCCTTCCCCTAGACCCAGCACCCTAAATTCAGACTTCCAACCTCCTAAACTGTGAGAAATTTTTTTTGTTGTTGTTAAAGCCATCCACTATGTTATTGCAGCACCAGATAGCCAAGACAATATCCAAACTAGATCAAAGTTTATTCATTCACCAAACATTGGTTCTATGCCTGCTCTACGAAAGATACTTGGTAGATGATTTTCTGAGGTCACATACAAATCATAAATCCCAAACTCAAACTGCTTCCAATTAGCAAAAAAAAAAAAAAAAAACCACCATAAAAACTAGAAAGTAGAAAGATAATGGAAGAAGTTTAGATAAGGTACTACATGAGTTCAGAGGAAAACTGGAGCCCTGGTGGCAAAGTGGTTAAGAACTGAGGCTGCTAACCAAAAGGTTGGCAGTTCAAATCTACCAGCCGCTCCTTGGAAACCCTATGGGGTAGTATACTCTGTCCTATACGGTTGCTATGACTCGACAGCACACAGCCACAAGTTGCATAAAAGGTTTCAATGAGTTGCTAGTAAGCCAAAAATCAAACCTGTTGCCATTGACTGCATTCCGACTCACAGGACAGAGTAGAACTGTCC
Source organism: Elephas maximus indicus (assembly GCF_024166365.1). NCBI lineage: Eukaryota > Metazoa > Chordata > Mammalia > Proboscidea > Elephantidae > Elephas > Elephas maximus. The sequence goes on along the minus strand of NC_064824.1, from coordinate 51,114,115 downwards.
CCTAGGGTTTCCAAGGCTGTAAACTTTATGCAGCAGACTGCCACATCTTTCTCCCATGAGTTGCTAGTACTTGAGCTATAAAATATATCTCACCAAAGTGCATTAAGAATAGTGTATTAATGAATATTAAGTAATTCTTGGTAAGCAACTGTAAGTCTTGATGATACAGTGATTGATTTCAGGAAGAAACGTTATAAAACTCATGAGGCAAAAAAAAAAGGGTACAAGTTTTATAGGCCTTTTCATGCTCACTACAACTTCTAAAGAAGGAACTAGTTTGGGATCCTCAAGACTCTGAGTAGTTTTAGTCTGGTCTCCTACTTCTCGCCTAACTTTGATAATTGATGCACTCTTTTTCAATCTCAGTATCCTTGTTAAAAAAAGAAACAAAAATTAATATGGACCACCAGCTCCTCCATTACACTGAAAAGTTCTGTATTTTATCTATTTATAAATTGTATTTACATAAGATTTTATTTGAAAAAATGTGTTCTATGTCATTCAGAATTTTGAAAAGTTTGAAAAAAGTTAGGCTAGATGATTTCTAAGTTTGCTACCAGCTCTGTAATTCAATGACTATTTTTATACAGTTCTTTCTATTTGCTCTTATTCATATGAGTACCAATTCTAAAGTGTTCTAATATAACTTACTAAAAACATTTAGTACGTTTTACTCTGTGTATGTACTAAAAATTCTATGCACATATTATGACCTAGCTCCTAACATTTAAAGCTCCTTTTGTCCTGAGAAATGAGAAATGCAAATTGTGAAATATGACAACCAATACAGCAACTTGCTTACATGAGTTGGTAAAGGATTACATATCTTTATTATTTCCTCACCCTTTTTCCAAGTACAGGTAACTTGGTTAGATATGTATTCATATCTCTTTTTTTTTTTCATTATTTTTATAGAGTGAAAAAAACATGAAGGCAACAGAGAACTCCATCCAACCTCATTCTGAGACTCAGGTGCTCTCCACTGCTTTTCCTAATTTCTCCATGTTATATTGGATCTAGCAGGAACTAACTCACAGGAAGCATAGTAACCTCCTAGAAGTTTAGAGGGAAAAATTCAAATATTAAACATGCAAGTGCTATATTTTGGGGGTATCTTTGGTTTTTGAAAACTGTCTATAAATATCCTTTGTTTTCTAATAAAACTCTAATGGAACATCAGCTTAATAGTATCCTGGATACTGTGTGTGTGTGTGTGTGTGTGTGTGTGTGTGTGTGTGTGTGTATGTTCCTTCTAGCTTTTATCTAAGTGGTTGCTTAGATATCAATTTTTTTTTTATTGTGCTTTAAATGAAAGCTTACAAACCAAGTCAGTCTCTCATACAAAAACTTATATACACCTTGCTATGTACTCCTAGTTGCTCTCCCTCTAATCAAACAGCACACTCCTTTCCTCCACTCTCTATTTTCGCATATATTCGGCCAGCTTCTACCCCCCTCTCCCCTCTCATCTCTTCCCCAGACAGGAGCTGCCCACACAGTCTCACGTGTCTACTTGATCCAAGGAGCTCACTCTTCACCAGCATCATTTTCTATCCCATAGTCCAGTCCAATCCCTGTCTGAAGAGTTGGCTTTGGGAATGGTTCCTGTCTTGGGCTAACAGAGGGTCTGGGGACTATGACCTCTGGGCTCCTTCTAGTCTCAGTTGGACCATTAAGTTTGGTCTTTTTACGAGGATTTGGGGCCTGCATCCCACTGCTCTACTGCTCCCTCAGGGGTTCTCTGTTGTATTCCCTGTCACGGTAGTCATGGGTTGTAGCCGGGCACCATCTAGCTCTTTGGGTCTCAGAATGATGTAGTCTCTGGTTTATGTGGCCCTTTCTGTTTCTTGGACTCATAATTACTTTATGTCTTTGCTGTTCTTCATTCTCCTTTGCTCCAGGTGGGCTGAGACCAACTGATGCATCTTAGATGGCCGCTTGCTAGCGTTTAAGACCCCAGACGCCACTTTCCAAAGTGGGATGCAGAATGTTTTCTTAATAGATTTTATTATGCCAATTAACTTAGATGTCCCCTGAAACCATGGTCCCCAAAACCCCACCTCTGCCACACTGGCCTTTGAAGCGTTCAATTTATTCAGGTGGCTTCTTTGCTTTTGGTTAAGTCCAATTGTGCTGACCTCTCCTGTATTGTGTGTTGTCTTTCCCTTCACCTAAAATAGTTCTTATCTACTATCTAATTAGTGAAAACCCCTCTCCCTCCCTCCCTCCCCGCTCTTGTATCTCATATCTTTATAGAAGTATAAAATATTTTATTTTTATTCTAATCCTAAAAAGATGGAGAAGTGCATTTGTGATAGCATATTAAATCAGGAATGAAGACTTCTTGTTATCACCTTCAGCATCCAGACTGAATTATTTTGTGATGTGGGACAAGCCATGTTTTCACTCTTCCTATGTAGTTATGACTGGAACTTTGAAGAATGGTTATAATTAGTGGCTATAAAATATTTTTAAAATTTCTATGAAATGTGAGAAAATTTAGCACTCATAATAATGTACATTTTTTTATTACTATAAAATTATGTGATAAAAGAAAAAATCTTTGATTCTTTCAGCTGTTGAAAAACCCATATTTGAAAATTTCATGCTTTCTTTATATATTGATCATATTTATATACTGTTTGTGTTGTGTATAGATTTCTAGAGTCTTGAAATGATTCTCTCTAGTGGTAAATTATTTTTGAAACAAAAGTTGAATCTTGCTCTGCAGATCCTTCTATCATTACAACACAAAGCAAGTAATTATTCAGTACTCCTCCCTCATTCACACATCTGATATGCCAGGTAATTCTAGGCCCGGAAATACAGCAATATAATAAATAGGAAAAAAAAAAAAACTCCCTTCCCTCATAGATTTATGTTAGTGTTGTTGGGCAGGGAAGAGGGAAATAAAGGGAAAAAACATAGATCCGTAAATCTTTATAGAAGCAGACTGCCACATCTTTCTCCCCTGGAACAGCTGGTGGGTTCGAACTGCCAACCTTTTGGTTAGCCAAAAAAAACCAAACCTGTTGCTGTCAAATGGATTCCAACTCATAGCGACCCTTTAGAATAGAGTGCAACTGCCCAGCAGGGTTTCCAAGAAGCAGCTGGTGGATTCAAACTGCCAACCTTTTGGTTAGCAGCCAAGTTCTTAACTACTGTGCCACCAGGGCTCCTTTGGTTAGGAGCCAGGTTCATTAACCACTGTACCACCAAGGCTCTTTGCCTAGCAATATAGTAGACACTTAATAAGCTGTAGCTGTAATGATACCAAAGATGATGATAATGCACACAAACTTAGTTCACCAAGAGTGTCAATTTCCTCAAGAAAAATTTCTCACCTTTAGGAATATACTTTTTGAGACCAAACTCACAGTTTGTAAAATAATGAGTAGAATCAAGCATGCCTAAAATAGGTATATTAATAATGAAATAAATGACAGTGAAAATATTACTTTAAAGGAGAGCAAAACACAACAGAACCATATTAAATGGCAGCAGAATAAAGGACAGTTATGAATGAATAGGAAACCCTGGTGGTGTAGTGGTTAAGTGCTACAACTGCTAACCAAAGGGTCAGCAGTTTGAATCCGCCAGGTGGTCCTTGGAAACTCTATGGGGCAGTTCTACTCTGTCCTACAGGGTCGCTGTGAGTCAGAATTGACTCGACGGCACTGGGTTTGGTTTTTGGTTTGGTATGATCTAATAATTAATAAAGATTTTTAATTTTGTATCCTCCATTTTAAAAGTCAGAGAAATACATGTCAATTGGGATATGTTTTTTTAAAAAATCATACTATATTATCTGGAGTAATAAGAAAAAAAAAAAAAAAAACCACTATGCCACCAGGGTTTCCATTTGGAATAATATACAGCCATCAAATTGCATTTTAAGGAATATTTAATGATGTGAGAAAATGCCCAAAATAAATATGCAGAGAATTAAGATAGGATATAAAAATGAAGTAAAGTATGATCTCTACTAGAAATATAAGAAAATAAACACCAAAACTTTAATTATAATAATCTATATGCAGTTGGCTCATAGGTGTGTTTTTATATCCTTTCTTATATTTTTGTATATTGAAAGCTTTTTTTTAAATAAAGATCATATATTATTATGATATAGAAGGAAAATTAAACTTCCAAAGTGCTAATCATATATTTAAGTGCCCTTTAGTAAAAACAATATTTTTAAAGAATTTTTATATTGGGAATATGCTTTGTTTTTAGAGCTATTAACTTCTGGTAAATTAAGGGTTAGGAAGACATCAGTGGTTTATTGGTGGAATCCTCCCCTTTGGGTTTGATTCAGGAATATTTGGGCCAATGGACTCCACGTGCAGTCACCACATGTCTGTCAGTGGTGGCTTGTATGTTTCTATGATGCTGCACGGGTTTCAGTGGAGCTTCCGGACAGACAGACTAGAAAGTCCCGATGTTCTACTTCCTAAAATCAGCCAGTGAAAACCCTCTGGATCACGGTGGTCTGACCTGCAACTGCACCTTTTTGTTCCATTATGTACGAGTCACCATAAGTCAGGGACTGCCTCTATGACAACAACAACAAACAAATTAGGGGTCAGTGTACTAATGTCTTCTGGTAGAACATTTTATGATTCATAAAGCTTTGAGGGAGTTTATTTTATTTAGCCCTCAAAGGATGGAGGAAGTGAGATTTTATTAGACTTCTAGTGAAAGCTAGAGCCATGATAAAATCAGATCTTCCAACCACAGCAACAGTGTTCTTGCCAGTATACTATTCCATCTCCACTATCCCAGCTCCTAGTACTAAGCTAATAGAATCACTATGATAGTTCTATGAGAATGTGCTTCTAAAAATGATGAAATAAATAAAGATAAAGAATACTGGTTATTACAATGTCATGTTTTTTTTTTTTTAGATGAATATTCTGGCATATTCCCATAACCTGATCCCATTCAGAAATACGGTGAGATTTTCCATTCATTTATCATTTAAAAAAAAAAAAAAAAAAGTATCTGAATATAAAAGAAAGCTTAAAAAAAAATTTTTTTTTTTTTTAGGTCTACAACAACCCTCTCATTTTAGAGATGAGGGCAGTGTCACACAAGGGGACACAATGAAAGTAGTAAAGTCAAGACTAGAACTATAACATACTAATTCCCCATCCTAGAGCAGTCTACAGTCTGTCAAGTATTTTTTCAGATAATATAATCTTAAATAAACAAAATAGTTTGGTTCTAAAATATGATTTAAAAAGCAAATCAATGGAATCAAATAAATCAAAACCAAACCTGCTGCCGCCAAGTCAATTCCGACTCATAGTGACCCTACAGGACAGAGTAGAATTGCCTCAGAAGGTTTTCAAGGAGTAGCTGGTAGATTCAAAGTGTCAACTATTTTTGGTCAGCAGCCGACCTCTTAACCACTGTGCCACCAGGACTCTTTGGAATCAACTAGGTAGCTTATGAACAGACTGTGGTATATGTAAAAGTTTAATATATGTTAATTTTAACATCACAAAGCAGTAATGAGAGGAAAAATGATTCAATGTACTTCACCAGTAACTATTGAAAAAAAAAGAAAATATATCATTATTACACTAAAATAAAATACACATGGATCCAAACATCCAATGTGAAAAAATTTAAAACGTAGAAAACTCCAAGAAATTTTTATTAGAAACTATTGTAATTAGCAAACATGTTTTAAATTAAATTATGAAAATTGCGGTGAGATAAGATTTCCTATATACTGACGATGAGATGGGAAGATCAACAGCATTTCCAGGAAGTCACTGGCATGCCTACTGAGAGTCTTAAAAATATTTATAACTTTGAAAAACTATCCCATAACCAAGAATGTAGCCTGGAGAAATAATCAGCAACATTTTAAATAATAAATTCATAAAAATGTCTGTAATAGCATTATTTAAGTGGTAAAAAATTGGAAGCAATCTACATGTACATTAATGATAAAAGGTTAAATAAATCCTGGAAATTATGATATAGATATATAATAAAAATATTTTGCAACCATTATAGTCATTTTTTAAAGAATACTTCATGGCATGAAAAAATGCTCATATCAATCAAAAAACTGCAAAAGTAAAATTTTATTTTAGTATAGTATAATTTTCCAGTTGGAATTCAGGTTAGTTTTCTCCTTTATTCTTATTCATAGTTTAATTTTTTCTACGGTGAATATAGAACAAGGGGATACTGCATGATTTAAAATCAAGGAAGGTGTGCACCAGGGTTGTATCCTTTCACCATATGTATTCAATCCATGTGCTGAGCAAATAACCTAAGAAGGTGGACTATATGAAGAAGAAGGGGCATCAGGATTGGGGGAACACTCATTAACAACCTGTGATATGCAAATGACACAACCTTGCTTGCCAAAAGCAATGACCTGAAGCATTTACTGATGAAGATCAAAGGCTATAGCCTTCAGTGTGGATTACACCTCAACATAAAGAAAACAAAAATCTTCACAACTGGACCGATAAACAACATAATGATAACTAGGTAAAAGACTGCAGTTGTCAAGGATTTCATTTTACTTAGATCCACAATCAGCGCCTATGGAAACAGCAGTCCAGAAATCAAATGGCATATGGCTTTGGGCAAATCTGCTGCAAAAGACCTCATTAGGTGTTGCAAAATAAAGATGTCACTTTGAGGAGTAAGGTGCACCTGACCCAAGCTATGGTATTTTCATTCGCCTCTTACACATGAAAAAGGCGAACAATGAATAAGGAAGACTGAAGAAGAACTGATGCATTTGAATTATGATGTTGGAGAAGATTACTGAATATACCGTGGACTCCCAGAAGAACAAACAAATCCGTGTTGAAAGAAGTACAGCTAGAATCCTTAGCTGCTGGTGGATTCGAACTGCTGACTTTTTGGTTAGCAGCCAAGCTTTTAACCACTGTGCCACCAGGACTCCAAAATACATATATAGATAGATAGATAGATTCTTATCAGAAAACATATATGAAAATACTTTTCTTATCGTTTCTAAAATCTGAGTCTTTCTTATTGCCAAGGAACAAATATGCTAGAACAACTGAATTTCCATTTTGGAAAAGAAGGAACCTTGATTTTTTCCTCACACCGTACACTAAAAATTACTCAAAATGGATTATAAACCTAGTCAGAAAAGCTAAAACTACAAACCTTCTAGGAAAAATACAGGGAAAAAATCTTCATGACCTTGGCAGAGACAAAAATTTCTTAGATAGGATACCTAAACAATAAACCACAAGAGAAAAAATGATAAATTGGGCTTCATTAAAATAATTCTTCTCTTTGAAAGGCACTATTAAAAAATAAATAAAAATGCAAGCCACAGGCAAACAACCCATTTAAAAACAATTCTGTACACACTTCATAACAGAATACTGGTGAAAAAAGCAAACGAAATGATACTCAATATCACCAGTTATCAAATAAATTAAAATCTCAAATGAGACAACACTATAACTCACTACAATGTCTAAAATTAATAACATTGACTATTAAGTGCTGGCATGGATGTGAACTAGCTAGATCTCTCCTACAATATTGATGAAAACATAAAATTGTACAACAACTTGGGAAAACAGTTTGGTAGTTTCTTATAAAATTAAACATGCACTTAGCATACTGCTCAGCACTTCCAACACTTGGTATTTGCCCAAGAGATGTGAAAACATATGTTCACACAAAGATTTCTGTACAAATGTAGCAATTTTATTCACAATAGCCAAAAGATGGAAAAATCCAGATGCCCATCATCAGGTGAGTGAACAAACTGTGGTATAGACATACAACGGAATTCCTCTCAGCAACAGAACTACTGATACATTCAAAAAACACTGTGCAGAGAAAAAGTAGCCAGACACACAAGACTGCATGGTATATAATTCCATTCTTCATGAAATTCTAGAATAGGCAACACTAATTTATGATTACAGAAATCAGGTCAGTGGTTGTGCTGGGCTAGGTGAAGAAAATTACCAAAAAGGGGCATGAAGGTTTGATCCATGGTATCCATTTGTCAAAACTCATCAAACCATACACAATGGGGCATTTTATTACATGTAAAGTAAACCTCAATAAAGTGTTGATTTTAAAAATAATATTCCTTAACTAGCTACTAAATCGTTGAGGAACAATCCTCAATTGCTCCCAAAGTTATATTTACATGGAGCCATACTTACTGACTAGCCTGTGTCCTGTTCTACGGTTGCCTCTCTTACTCTGTGATTTTCCATTTTTATTTGATTTCTCTCACTTTTAAAGGTAGCCAATACAACTTTCTCATCTTTATTTTCTATCTTCTTTTTCCTCATCTCCATTTTACAGAGGAATCAAATACACCACCAACCTATATATTGTTTAAAGTTCCTCAACCTGACTTTCACAAAGGCCCCTGCTGTGTCCTCTATGTATTGATTCATTCCATATATCACACATGACACGCCTGCTCCATCTAGAGTTCTCCACTGATAGCACTACTACAATGTCAATGTGCCCTCACCTTATCTAAGCCTCTGTAATACAAGGCAGATTCTAAAATAAATTACAAAAGATAGTCTCTTGGCCATAAATTTGCCAGTCTGAGCTTTAAATTAAATTATGTAGACCCATAAGGAATAAAATAAAATAATCTACATTTGGGCTAAATGTGTGCAGACTAAATAATAACAACAAAAAAAAGTCTACTTCAGTTGTGATAATTGAGTTATTTCAAGTGTGTTAATCATCAGCTGAAATTGGCTACTTGGTGATCATGTGAACTCTCGGAACACACCAGGCTGATCATATGTTCATTCTTCATTCCTTTAACACTTATTAATTGAGCACCCACTATGAACCAGGCACTGTTGCAAGTGCTGAGGACAGACAAAATTGGTAAAAAGTCTATCTTAGCCAGTTATTTCGGCTACAACATGGCTCTCTAAATGACAAGGCCTTCAAGTGGTTAGAGAGAAGATTTGTCCATTCCCACTTTACTAGTGAACTATTTGTTAAATGATTTTGTCCCCAACTCCCTACTCAATAAGCTGTATTCATTATGGAATTGAAAATTAGATTTTTCCTTCAAAGAACAACTATTATTTTAATTGACTTTTTGTGTTTATTTCATATATCTTCTCTCCTCATGATAGTACAACACTGTTATGCTATTTCATTTACATAATTCTGAATTCCTTTCTCCCCTGCTACACATAAAAGCAAGAACATATCTTCATCTTTGTATTCTCAACTCTGAGGCAATCAAGCATTCAAATAATGTTTGTTGGACAAATTAGCTTATTTTTAATACTAAAAGTGAAGATCTTAAGTACATGGTGACACTTTAAAACAATATCTAAACTTGACTGTACAAAACCAGGGGTCTCTCTTATTCCTAACAATTAATTTGCAGTGAAAAACCTAAAGGATTTAATATTTCATTCAGTTACCATCTAATTCAAGAGGTTTTAATCAATGAATAAATCTTTAGTGGCTGGGTCTTTACTTAAAGAAAGATTAAAATGTCTTAGGGCTATTGTTTTGCATATATAATTAATAGCATTGCATTCTTTTCTAAACTTCAGCTGGTGATCAACACATTTCCTCTTCCAGAAGCCTTCAATGGCTCCCCACAGTCTATAAAACAAAGTTAAAATCCTTTGCCTGGCATTCAAAAGCCTTTAATCTGGCTTTATCATAACTTCTAACATAAAATCTAGAAAATCCGTTTTTGTCTGATTCTTCTCCAATCAATTAACTCACTGACTTCTTATAACCGTGTTTAGGAAAAAGCATCCACTCCACAACAACGGGTTTGGTATTTTTTTTGTTTTGTTTTCTCCTCCTTTATTTCTTCTATTGTTCCCTCCCTCCCAAGGTCCACATAATTTGTATATTTCAAGGCCTCTTAGCTCTCTTGGCAGTTGATTTGGTATCTCTCTTACAGCAGCCACCACTGTCTGTTTTGTAATGTTGTTATTAATGTACATGTCATGTCTCCACTAGACTGTGTGATTCTTGAAGACAGATGTTCCATTTGATTAAACTCAGTATATTTCACGGTATCTAGTCCAGTACTTTTATTGAATGGATGGGGGAAAGAATGATATCAGTTGTTCTTATTAAATTTTCAGAAAAACAGTGCTTCACTATTTTCGTGGAAAATATCTAACCCCCACTTCTCTGCCACTTCTGTTCTCACACCAGATACCCAGGTAGCACTTCCTCCTCTGACCCTAATCACCCAGAGTTAGGCCAGATCTTACGAGTTAAAGGACATGGTCATCCAGAAGGTCAAGTCAGCCCAAGACCTCAGACACCAGCCACGAAATCCGGAGTCCCCACAGACACCTTCACTTCTGACCTGCTGGCTACAAATTTGGGGTTTCTTACTACCCCTTCAGGATGCCAGCTGTAGCTCAGGAGACCTCAGACCCCCCTCACTTCTGACCTGCTGGCTCCCACTCTTCCCTTTGATTCAGTAATTCTCTAGAACAACTCAGAAAACTCCTAGAAAGTGCTATACAGGGAGCTCTTGGGTTAGAAACAAGATCTGTTCCCGTGTCTTTAAGTAGAATTTGTAGGTAAGTCAGAATGGTACATAATTATTTAGCCTTACTTTATGCAAGAAAAGGCTTAAAGTCTTTTCAATGATTTAAAAGCTACACATGCAGCAAGTGAAGGTGATTGTGATGAAGAATTTGTTGTGTATAGTGGTTGGTTCAATTGTTTCAAAATGAGGGCAAATTTACATAACGTTAAAGGGCAAGTATGATTTGTCTATAATTTGGATGTTCATAACACGAGGACTGCCTGTACTTATGATTATGGTTTTATTATAAGAAAAAGGATACAAATGAAGAGACACATAGGATGAGGACCCATAGGAGGAGTTCCCAAGACAGAGCTTCCATGTCCCAAGAAAGACACACTAGTCTTCCATGTACATTGATATATTTCACCAACCAGGATGCCCATGAAGCTTCTGTGTCCAGAGTCTTTATTGGAGCCTCACTATGTCCTCCTCCCTGTCCCTCGCCCCTACCTGAGGTCTGCTGATATCAGTTGGTCTTTCTAGAATGGGCAGTCCCCACCTTAGTTATCTCATTAGCATAAACCATTAGATATAGTCTGGAGGCCTCATCAAAGGCACTTCAATTACCAGAGAATTTCTAAGGTTTTAGGGGTATTTCTCAAGGAACAAGGACAAACATCAAATTCTCTGGGTAAAGTTAATTTTAAACCCTAAACTACTACCCACAATTTTTAAACTATTCTTTATAAGACTTCAGAGACTTGGTCCTAAAGGAAACCACAAGGTAAACTTGCAGTCTAAATCAATCAGTATATACTGTCGAGACTCGATAAATGCAAAATAGCTGAAGTCTGAAATAAGGCAAAGTGAGACTGCCAGAAGCACTCTTCCTAAGTTACATTAAATAAGAACTTTTAATAACCAAGCTCAGTGGTCATCGCCTCTTATGTCCTCCAGAAATATCCTTGGTGCAAACAGCTTATAAACAGCATATAAATGTTATGATTACTCTGACTAAAAGAAGCCTAGGCACACCTGAGTGAGGAACACAGCAAAGTGCTTCAGAGTGTTGGCTTCAAACTCTGACAAACCAGGCTGAAAGGCCTTTCTTCCCTCTAACTAGTTGTGTGATCTTAGAGAAGTTATTCAACTTTTCTACGTCTCAGTATTCTCATATGTAAAATGGAAATAATAATAGTACCTACCCTCAATGCTGCTTTGAGGATTAACCAAAATAATATACATAATGCACCTAGCACAGTGAACCTAATAATTGTGGATTATTACAATTTATTATTATCATTACTGGCACTGACATGTCTTTGTGGACAGGCAAACCAAAAAAACCAAACCCACTGCCGTTGAGTCAATTCTGACTCATAGTGATCCTATACAACAGAGTAGAACTGCCCAATAGGGTTTCCAAGGAGTGTGTGGCAGATTCGAACTGCCAACCTCCTGGTTAGCAGCCATGGCACTTAACCACTACGCCACCAGGGTTTCCCTGTGGACAGGCAGAGGGACCTAAATTGTAAATTGTGGATAAAACTATAAAAGGCCAAAGCAAGTATCAGAGGTTAAAATTTTATAAGGCTTATTAATTTTTGAACACTATAAACCTGATTAAAAATTATTTGGGAAACATATAACCTCAATCCAAGAAAGTCTATGTGCCCCACTTTTCATATGACCATAAATATTATCTACAAATTTCAGTTGTCATAATTTACTCAGGGCAATCTCAGTATTCACAATGCATTATAATCAATCATACTCTTCTACCTGCACCTAAAAGGTGAAACCACATATTTTAATAAATAAATAACAGGGACAGTCTAGAGTTAGTTTTGACACTTTAATTCACCAATATTATTTCCTGCTCACACCCACACATAGGCATTCTCCCATAAAGCACCAAAGATTACTCAAACAAGATCAATAAATATTTACTGTTTAATAAATGAGTACATGGCTGTGTTAATATTAAAAGGAAGACACCACTTAAAAAGAAGCAATAGAAAGGGCTGATACAAGAATTCATTGATCCCACTTACATGAAATATCTAGAATAGGCAAATGTATAGAGACCAAAGTTTATTAGTGGTTACCAGGGGCTGGGGGCCGGGGGAAGAGGTAGTCTTTGCTTAGGGGCCACTGAGCTTCTGTTAAGGGGGATAAAAAAAAATTGCAAATGAATGGTGGTGATGGTTGCACATTATGGTGAATGTAACTAACATCACTGAACCTATACATGAAAATATGCTGAAATGATAAATGTCTTGTTATATAGATAAAACCAAACCAAAAACCAAACCTGTTGCCATCGAGTCGATTCTGACTCATAGCAACCCTACAGGACAGAGTAGAATTGCTCCTAGGGTTTCCAAGGAGCGGATGGTGGATCCGAACTGCCAACTTCTTGGTTAGCAGCCGTAGCTCTTAACTACTGTGCCAACAGGGCTGCTGTATAGATATACTTACCACATTTAAAAAAAAAAAAACTCTAAGAAAGCAGGGCTACCTGACTCCCTGGATTTATCAGAAGAAACCAGGACCAAAGGAAAAACAGAGGTATAGATTTGAGATTACTAGTAATTTCACTCATTTTCTCAATTTCCCCCAATTCATAACAGCAGAGGGAAGGTTGGGGTGACAGGAGTAGATAAAAGCAACTCTGCAGGATCTTAAGACATCAGATAAAATGATGACTGCTTTATAAATTATCTGAAACCACAAAGATTCCTGGTAAAGATTTTCCTGGCTGAATTTACACATTCTACCAGCCAAGAAGATCTGGCAGGGTCTAGGGTATCTCTGAGAGTAAAGACAAAAACTTGATAACAAGTTTTCAGAAAATGTTCCTCTCAATTGGTACCAAAATGAAAGCACGGCACTAGACCACAAATGAACACTGGAATTTATTGACAACAGAGTCCCTTTTGGAGCTTACAGTAAACAACTAAATCACAATCTATTGACTATTCAGATTCTAGCACTGTCCCTTAACATCAGTATCCTCATGTATAAAATAGGAAGAATAATAATGCCTACTTCACAGATTTGTTGTAATAATTCAGTGAATTAACATTTATAAATAATTTAGAATAGTAAAAAATAGCTTATAATAATTATTATTAATGTTATTATTGTTATGTTGGTTAATGTACTTTGTTTCCATACAAGCAGCAATTCTTTCTTAGAACAGTCCTTTTTTTTTTTTTGAAAGTACATCTCATTTCATTATCTATACGTGTGTAATATGCTCAAGATTCATGATCAAGTAAAGAAAGGTAAGTTTCCTTCCCTTCTTAAATATCATGGCACCTACATCCCATCTACTGTCTGTGAAAAGGAGGCACTTCTGGGGTTTCTAAGAAGATTATGTCACTTTTAATCACCTCACTTCCATCTCACCACTTCTCATCTCAAACCACACATTGTCTATGGACTGACCAAAAGCTAGATACTAAAATAGTTCACTTTCAATAGTTTTATGGTTAAGGCGGGGGGGAGCTATAAACATGTAATCATCCATTTGACGACTAGAATGATTTTAAAAATCATGATTTATGGTCATTTGATTTTTCCTATGACTGGTGAGGCCAAGAGATATTAATTAACTTGGCTGAGGACATGGACCGCTAATGAGGGATCCACTATTGCATGATGCACATGAATATCTACCACAGGACTCAAATGTCCCCAAAGTATGTACTGTGCACTGCAGCAGCATTGGTCTTTTGAAATGCCTATTATCTCAAATATCTATTCTAACATTTTCAACTTGGGGAGTAAGTGGTACCACTTAGTATTCCATACCAGTCAGAGTTTAGAAAGATTCTTTAGTGTATTTTACTTTTAGGTGGAACTAGGTTGGCATGAAAGAGTTAACACGTTTCCCAAATGAGCACCTATATTACCAAAAAGGAGTCCTTTTTAAAAACAGGAAAAGAAATATAATTCATGGGCTGTATCTAATATTGGAGCAGGTCTACGTGCTTCCACAAAGTCCCTGAAATCATCTCTTTTTATAGCATCTTTCAATAATTGATGTAAGAAAAGAAAATGCAGAGTCAGTAATAATGATTCAATTATATTCCATGTACTCCATTTAATCAGGAAGAGAAGAATGAAATCCATTTTAGAAAAAAAAATGTCCATAAAAAGTGACTTTAAGTTTGATATTTACAGGTTAATTAAGGTAGCCAACTTTCTATGGAAAAATTCCAATAAGTTGACTACCAAAGCCAAACCCATTGCCGTCAAGTCGATTCTGACTCATAGCGACCCTATAGAACAGGGTAGAACTGCCCCATACGGTTTCCAAGGAGCACCTGGTAGATTTGAACTGCCGACCTTTTGGTTAGCAGCCGTAGCTTTTAACCACTATGCTACTAGGGTTTCCCAGTTGTCTACAGGTGCCTCAAATTCAACATATCCAAAAGTAACTCAATGTCTACCCTCAAATCATCTCCTCCTACATCCTCCCCTTTCTCAGGAAATGGGATCAAATGCTGCCCTAAAAAACCTAAGACTTATTCTTGACATTTCCATTGTCTACATCTGACAGAGCCAGTTAAGGATCCAGCTTTCTTACTTCCATATCGTAAATACCTCTTGATTCCACCCATTTCTCCCACAACTAGCTGCCTTTTCCGTGGTGTAAGCAGCCATTGCCACCCACATAGAATACATGGAATACTGCCACAGCCTCCTACCCAGACTCCCTGAGGAGTCTGGCTCTTCTTCAATCCACTCTCCACATTGTATCCACATTGGCCTTTTGAAAATACAAATCTGATCATGCCTACCTCTGCTTTTTAAACCCATCTAGTGGCTTCCCCCTTTTTAAGTCCATTCAAAGATTCTTATTCACTCATTTCGACATCTTCAATAATTTCATAAACACAACCAAACCAAATCTAGGACCCTGCTGATGGCCCACATTCAATCACGTTTACACCCGTTGCATTCCTCTGTCTCCCCCCAATACATGACAATCGAAACTCTAAATCCCATGTTCATAAGTAACATCGCTCTCTTTTTATAAAATTTTACTGCATCTTCGTATAGTCCTAATATGTATATATTTTTTATTTTACTTGTTTTTTTTTTAATTTTTCAAACAGTACCATACTATGTATAGCCTTTGAAGGACATAATACTTGCAGTTACTATTGTATTATCAAGATTCATTCGTATCAATGCAAGTCATTGTAGTTCATTCACTTTGGCTGTTACATAATATTCCCTTGTAAAGTGGATTCATCAATATTTCCATTGATGCGTGTGATACTTAATGTTATGCGTCAGTTTGGCTAGGCAATGATCCTCAGTATTATGTAATTGTTCTTCATTTTTTGATCTGATGTAATTATCCTCCATTTTGTGATATAATGTAATCACTTCCATGATGTGATCAGCCAATCAGTTGTAAGAGGAGTTTCCCCAGAGGTGTGGCCTGCACCAGTATATATATGGACACCTTGGCAAAGTTCACCTGCTTGTTCTGGATCCTGTTTCCAGGCTGTGATCATATCTGACCTACAGTTCTTGAAACTTGAGCCAACAGCTTGTTGTCTGACCTGCCAACTTTGGGATTCACCATCTTCACAGTCCTGTAAGCCAGCAGCCTATTGCCTGACCTGCCGACTTTGGGATTTGCCAGCTTCCACAAATGTGAGCCAGCAGCCTGTTGACTGATCTGCCGACTTTGCAATTCATCATCTCCACAGCCCTGTGAGCCAGCAGCCTGTTGCCTGATCTGCCAACTTTGGGATTCACCAGCTCTGCAGCCCTGTAAGCTGGAAGCCAACCATCTGACCTGCTGATTCAGAATTTGTCAGTCTCTGCAACCACATGAGTCAGGAGAAGTCTCAAGTCCATGCCTGACCCACGGATTTTGGGACTTGTCAGCCTCCACAATCATGTGAGCCATTTCCTGGAGATCTGTCTGTGTATCTACCTATCTAACTATCTATCTATCTATACACTTCACTAGTTTTGCTTCTCTAGAGAACCCAGCCTAAGACATTTAGTACTGAGAGTGGTTCTAGAGAAACAAAATTATAAGGATGGGTTTTCTAAATTGGTTCTCAAGTCTGACTAGTCTTAAAGGTGCTGATGACTTTGACTCTGGTAGGTAAAGGATGCTACCAATCCGTGAAATAGGGTGGCAATATTAATATACAAAATAACACCACCAAGAGATCACATATTGGTAAGAGGCAAGGCTCTGGGTGATGGCATGTTTGACTTTTCTACGATTTTGTCAGAATGAGAAGTATAGAGTAGGTGGTTAGCTGGTCCTACTTTTGCTAGACAAAGTGATGAAGAAAGAGACGAGCTCAGGGCTTCAGAGCTACAGTTCAAGTGCTGCATAAAAGACCTCAAAGGTGACACTTGTGCCCTGAAAGAAAGCCTTATGTCTTGTGGTAACAGAGCTGACACTGCCAAAAATCTAACCCAGGGTCTTACCATAAGAGTGGCTGAATTACAATGTTAATTAAATTTCCAACCTTGAATGCTATCTGAAGTTAAAGTGAGGGCATTGATTGGGAAGAAATCAGATCCTGAAACTTGGAATGGGAACATATAGGCAAATAATCAGGAAGCTGGGGACACTGAGCCCCTAAATTCCACTGAATCACTCCTGCCAACAGAACCAGCATTCCCATTTGAAGAGAATGGTCCATATTTGTCTGCTAAGCCACCTTCCCCAGTAAAACCATTATCCCTTCCACCCCCATCTGATGAGGTTAACCCAGCTGTACCTGAAGAGACTTTGCCTGAGATATCAATGACTGGGGCATTACCTGGGGCATCCCTGAGGAAGATGCCTTACAAGACATTGCTGAATGATACCAGGACCCACCCATACCACCCGATTTTGTTTCTAGATCTATAACAAGTCCCAAAAGGTGAAGTACAAACTGTGATCCAGAAGGAGGTATGCTACACTCCAAAAGAACTTCTTGACTTTTCTAATATATACAAAAAAAAAAAAAAAAAAGCTGTGGAATATGTGTGGGAATGGCTACTAGGGGTGTGGGATAATGATGCAAAGAGCATACAGTTGGATCAGTCTGAGTTTGTTGATATGGACACACTAAGAACAAATCCTTCATTCAATGTTTCAGCTGGAGAGGTTAGAAAGGATCTAATAGTTTATTCAGTCTGTTCACTGAAGAATGGATTAAACGGTGGCCTATACTAAATTAAGTTGGAGTGCCAGATCCAACTTGGTATATGGTAGAAGAAGGTATCCAAAGGCTTAGGGCAATTGGCATGTTAAAGTAGATTTATCAGGTTAGACCCACAGATGCATATATGTAGTGGCCAGAGGACATACATTTTACCACTATGGTGAGGAACAAATTCGTGACTTAAAGGCTGTTGTGATTGCTATTTTATGTAAGTCAGATCTGACAGTGGGAAACGCCCTAACTGCATTAAGACATGTAACTATAGGAATGGCAGGGGGAGGGGCCAGGATAGAGGAGTAGTCAGACACTTCCTATGGTCCCTCTCATAACAAAGATCTGAAAAAACAAGTGAATCAATTATATATAACAATCTAGGAGCCCTGAACATCAAAGACAAAGTTGAGGAATTGGACTGAGTGGCAGAGGGAGGGAGAAACAGTTCAGAAGCAGTGAGGAGTTGCCAGAACTACCTGCCGGCACGTGCATCCTGCAGGCTGGATCAGCTGGTGCATGTGAGATGAGGCAATCAGTGGCACTTGAGACATGTTTTCCACATCAGGAGATGCCAAGTAGCAAAGATTCTGCTCCAGCCTCCAAAACCAGTGAGAAGCAGCTCTCAATTGGTGAAACATAAGTATAAGTGTCTAATTTACTGTGTGGATCGAATAAACCCCCGCTTTTTTTTTTTTTTCCCTCTGGGAAAAACCTCTCTCCTATTTACCTGCCCCCCCTCTGCTCTGCTTTGGGTCCCAGTCCGTCTTCAGTGATTGCAGCACCCACTGGGCTTGAAGTAGGGCCTGTCCCACGTCCTGGGCCATTCTCCCAGCTTTAGAGAGGGAACAAAATCACAAATGGGAAAAAAAAATATGCCAACTTCCCTAAGCCAAGGACTCAGGGCAGGCACAGCCCCTATGCTGAGGCACAGGCATAAGGGGTCCATTGACTTTGAATGACTTTCACCCCTGCATAGACCCCTGTGGGTCCATTTCAACAGTGTAGTACCTCATTAACACCATTACAACAGGCTATATACCTAAAGCCTATTTTCAATTTGCATAAGCTATAAGGGGAGCGGCAGACTCATGACATTTGATACCGCCTTACCCATTAAGAAGGGTCCTCACCTATCCACATCAAGGGGTCTAAAGAAAGGTGGCTCTACCCACTTCACCTAGCAACCCATAACTTTGGTCCAAGAATAAGTGGTGCCTCCCGGTCCTTACAATCAACAGCATTGGGTGCCCATAGTCCGGCTGCAAAACCCACCCACCTATGCACTCTAGGGAACAGGGGCACACCTTCCACCCAGACACCCAAGGGCAGCCATCAACCCCCTCCCTTGCTCAGCATATGACCCCCTATTTCAGCCAGATACCTGTGCCTACTCCAAACACCCCTGCCCATCTAGGACTGTAGGTGAGAGCCTGCACCACACACTCAGTGTCCGATGACCTGAACACTTGAGCTAAATCTGCACAAGTAAAATAAATGGACTCCGGGGCTCACATACCTAGTAACAGCTCTAACCACCTGAGCACAGGAAGTGAGACCTTCAAAGATGCCAATAATAAACTAGCTCACACAAAAAGCCTATTTGGGCTTATCAAAACAAAACAAGGAACTAGGACACAGTAAGAAAATATAAAATAAATGAATATAATAACTTATTGTTGGCCCACAGACAATGGCCAATATCATATCAGTAAGCCACCAAAACAAAGAACGATGAAACTAGAGGAAGATAAATTTTTGGAATTACTGGAGGAAGAATTCAAAAGATTAATATACAGAGCCCTCAAGAGATCTGGAAGGAGATCAGACAAAATGCAGAACACACCTAGGAACACACAGGCAAAGCAACAGAGGAACTTAAGGAGGTTATACAAGAGCACAGTAACAAATTCAACAGGCTGCAAGAACCCATAGAGAGACACAAACAGAAAGCCAAAAGATTAACAAGAAATTTTAGCATTAGACAATTCAATAGAAAGTCATAAGAGCAGAACAGAGGCAAAGGAAGTCAAAATTAGTGAGATTGAAGATAAAGCACTTGACACCAACTTATTTGAGGAAAAATCAGATTAAAAAAATTTTTTAAAAGAAGAAACCCTAAGAATTAATTGGGGCTCTATCAAGAGGAATAACCTACAAGTGATTTGGGCAGCAGAACAAGGGGGGATAAAAGAAAATAAAAGAGAATTGTTGAAGATTTGTTGGCAGAAAACTTCCCTGATGTTGTGAAAGATGAGAAGATATGTATCCAAGAAGCTCATCGAACCCCACACAAGGTAGACCCCAAAAGAAAGTCACCAAAACATGTTATAATCAAACTTGCCGAAACTAAAGATAACAAGAGAATTTTAAGAGCAGCTAGGGATAAACAAAAAGTCATCTACAAAAGGAGCGTCAATAAGACTAAGCTCTAAATACTCAGTACATACAATGCAGGCAGGAAGGTAAAGGGATGACAAATACAAACCCTTGATGGAAAAAAAACTGCCAACCAAGAATTTTATATTCAGCAAAATTTCTCTCAAATATGATGGTGATACCAGGGCATTTCCAGGTAAATGAAAGTTTAGGAAATTTGTAAAAGCAAAACAAAAATACTAAAAGGAGTCCTCAAGTTAGAAAATCAGTCACATCAGATAACAACCCAAGACTAGAACGGTGGACAGAACAACCAGATATCAACCCAGATAGGGAAGTCAAAAAAATAAATCAAAGCTAAAACACTGAAAATAGGAAACACAGACATCAGTATGTAAAAGAGGACAACATTAAAACAAAAAAGAGGAACTATAAAATGTACTTATAGAACTTTCATATGAAAAGGAAGTCAAGGCAATATAAAGAAATCAAAGATTGGTTTAAACTTAGAAAAATAAAGATAAATATTAAGGTAACCACAAAGGAAGCTAACAATCCTACACATCAAAAAAAAAAAGAAAAAAGAAAACCATAAAGACTCACCAAATACAAAATCAACAACAATGAAAAGGTAAGAAGAAAATACACAAAGAAAAACGACTCAGTGCAGAAAATTAAGTGGAACAAAGAAACTGTTAACAACACAAAAAAATGCATCAAAATGACAGCACTAAACTCATACCTGTCAATAGTTACTCTGAATGTAAATGGGCTAAATGCACCAATAAAGAGACAAAGAGTGGCAGGATGGATAAAGAAAACATGATCCGCCTACATGCTGCCTGCAAGAGACACACCTTAGACTAAAAGACACAAACAAACTAAAATTCAAAGGATGGAAAATAATATATCAAGCAAACAGCAATCAAAAATGAGTAGCGATATTAATCTCTGACAAAATAGACTTTAAAGCAAAATCCACCACAAAGGATAAGGAAGGACACTATATAATGATTAAAGGGTCAATACAACAGAAGGACATAACCATAATAAATATGTATGCACCCACAAAACAGGGCTCCAAAATACACAAAACTCTAACAGCACTGAAAAGAGAAATAGCTCCACGATAACAGTAGGAGACTTCAACACACCACTTTCGGCAAAGCACAGGACATCCAGAAAGAAGTTCAATAAAGACAGGGAAGATATAAATGCCACAATCAACCAACTTGATCTCACAGACATATACAGAACACTCCAACCAACAGCAGGCAAGTATACTTTCTTTTCCAGTGCACATGGAACATTCTCCAAAATAGACCACATATTAGGCCACAAAGCAAGCCTTTAACAGAATTCAAAACATCAAAATGTTAAAAAGCATCTTTTCTGAACATAAAGGCATACAAGTACAAATCAATCAGAGAAAAAGCAATGAAAAAAAAATCAAATACATGGAAACTGAACTACACCTTGCTGAAAAACTACTGTGTTACAGAAGAAATTAAGGACAGAATAAAGAAATTCATGGAATGAAATGAGAATGAAAGCACATACTACCAGAAACTTCAGGACACAGCAAATGCTGTACTCAGAGGTCAATTTATAGCAATAAATGCACATATCTAAAAAGACAAAAGGTACAAAATCAAAACATTAACCATACAACTCAAACAAACAGAAAGAGAGAAGCAAAAGAAGCCCTTGGGCGTTAGAAGAAAGAAAACAATAAAAATTAGAGCGAAATTAAATGAAATAGAGAATAGGAAAACAATTGAAAGAGTTAACAAGATCGAAACCTGGTATTCTGAAAAAATCAACAAAATCAGCAAAACACTGGCCAAACTGACAAAAGAAAAACAGCAAAGGAAGCAAATAACAAGAATAAGAAATGAGATGGGGGATATTACAATAGACCAACTGCAATTAAAAGAATCTTAACAGAATACTATGAAAAACTGTACTTCAACAAATTTGAAAACCTAGAGAAAATGGAAAAACTTCTAGAAACACACTACCTACTGACACCAACACAAACAGAGGTAGAACAACTAAATACACCAATAACAAAAGAAGAGATTGAAGAGGTAATTAAATTCCCAAAAAAAAAAAAAAAAAACCTGGCCTTAACAGCTTCGCTGGAGAATTCTACCAAACTTTCAGAGAAGAGTTAACACCAGTACTACTAAAGGTATTTCAGAGCATAGAAAAGGATGGAATACTCCCAAACTCATTCTATGAAGCCAGCAAAACCCTGATACCAAAATCAGGTAAAGACACAACAGAAAAAAAATTTACAGACCAATATCCCTCATGAACTTAGACGCAAAAATACTCAACAAAATTCTAGCCAATAGATTCAACAACATATCAAAAAAATAATTCACCATGACCATGTGGGATTTATACCAGGTTTTTTATATGCAGGGATGGTTCAACATTAGAAAAACAATCAATGTAATCCATCACATAAATAAAACAAAAGACAAGAATCACATGATCTTATCAATTGATGCAGAAAAGGCATTTGACAAAGTCCAACACCCATTCATGATAAAAACTCTCAGCAAAATAGGAAATAGAAGGGAAATTCCTCAACATAGTAAAGGGCATTTATACAAAGCCAACAGCCAACATCATCCTAAATGAAGAAAGTCTGAAAGCATTCCTCTTGAGAACAGGAACCAGGCAAGGATGCCCCTTATCACCACTCTTATTCAACATTGTGCTGGAGGTCTTAGCCAGAGAAATTAAGCTAGATAAAGAAGTAAAGGGCATCCAAACTCGTAAGCAAGAAGTAAAAGTATACCTACTTGCAGATGATATGATCTTATACACAGAAAACCCCAAAGAATCCATAAGAAAACTACTGGAACTAATAGGAGATGTCAGCAAAGGATCAGGATACAAGATAAACATACAAATATCAGTTGGATTCCTTTACACCAATGAAGAGAACTTCAAAGAGGAAATCATCAAATCAGTACCATTTACAATAGTCCCCAAGAACATAAAATACTTAGGAATAAATCTAAACAGAGACGTAAAAGGCCTATACAAAGGAGACTACAAGATGCTGCTGCAAGAAACCAAAAAAGACCTACATAAGTGGAAAAACATACCTTGCTCATGGATAGGAAGACTCAACATTGCAAAAATGTCAATTCTACCCAAAGTGATCTACATATTCAACAGAATCTCAATCCAAATTCCAACAACATTTTTAAATGAGATGGAAGAACAAATCAACAACTTCATATGGAGAAGGAAGAGGCCCCAGATAAGCAAAGCATTACTGAAGAGGAAGAACAAAGTGGGAGGCCTCACACTACCTGATTTTAGAACCTATTATACCACCACAGTAGTCAAAACAGCCTGGTACTGGTACAAAAACCAATACATAGACCAAGGGAACAGAATTGGGAATCCAGACATAAATCCATCCACATATGAACAGCTATTTGACAAAGGCACAAAGTCTGTTAAACGGGGAAAAGACCATCTCTTTTACAAATGGTCCTGGCATAACTGGATAACCATCTACAAAAATAACTCAAAATGGATCAAAGACCTAAATATAAAATTTAAAATGATAAAGATCATGAAAGAAAAAATAAAGGCAATGCTAAGAGCCCTAATACATAGCATAAACTGTATACAAGACATTACTAACAATGCACAAACACCAGAAGAGAAACTAGATAACTGGGAGCTCCTAAAAAACAAACACTTATGCTTATCAAAAGATTTCACCAAAATAGTTAAAAGACAACCAACCTATAGACTGGGAAAAAAATTTTGGCTACGACATACGTGACTATGGTCTAATCTCTAAAATCTACAAGATACTGCAAAACTTCAGTAACGACAACAACAAAAAGACAAATGACCTAATTAAAAAATGGGCAAAGGATATGAACAGGCACTTCACCAAAGAAGACATTCAGGCAACTAACAGATACTTGAGGAAATGCTCATGATCATTAGCCATTAGAAATGTGCAAATCAAAACTACAATGAGATACCACCTCACCCCAAAGAGGTTAGTATTAATCCAAAAAGGACAAAATAATAAATGTTGGAGAGGTTGTAGAGAGACTGGAACACTTATACACTGCTGGTGGGAATGTAAAATGGTACAAACACTTTGGAAAGCAATTTGGCACTTCCTTAAAAAGCTAGAAATAAAAGCAGCACAGGATCCAGCAATCACACTCCTTGGAATTTATTCTAGAGAAATAAGAGCCCTCACACAAACAGATATATGCACACCCATGTTCACTGCAGCACTGTTCATAATAGCAAAAAGATGGAAGCAACCTAGGTGCCCAGAAATGGATAAATGGATAAACAAATTAAGGTATATTCACACAATGGAATACTATGCAATAATAAAGAACAATGATGAATCAGTGAAACATCTCTTAACATGGATGAATCCAGAAGGCATTATGCTGAGTGAAAGTAGTCAGTCATAAAAGGACAAATATTGTATGAGGCTACTATTATAAGAACTCAAGAAAAGGTAAAACACAGAAGAAAACATTCTTTGATGGTTATGAGGGTAGGGATAAAGGGAGAGGGGAATCCACTAACTAGATAGTAGACAAGAATTATCCTAGGTGAGGGAAGGACAATACACAATGCAGAGGATGACAGCACAACTGGACTAAGCCAGAAGCTAAGAAGTTCCCTGAACACAACCCAACACTTTGAGGGACAGAGTAGCAGGGGCAGGGGTCTGGGGACCATGATTTCAGGGGATATGTAGATCAATTGGCATAACAAAGTTTATTAAGAAAATGTCCTGCATCCCACTTTGGTGAGTGGCATCTAGGGTCTTAAAAGCTAGCAAGCAGCCATTTAAGATGCATCAATTGGTCCCAACCCACCTAGAGCAAAGGAGAATGAAGAATACCAAAGACACAAGGACTATATTAGCCCAAGAGACAAAAAGGTCTACATAAACCAGAAATTCCATCAACCGAAGTTCAGAAGAGCTAGATGGTACCTGTCTACCACCAATGACCACCCTGACAGGGAACATAACAGACAGTCCCTAACAGAGCAGGAGAAAAGTGGGGTGCAGAACTCAAATTCACGTAAAAAGACCAGACCTAATGGTCTGACTGAGACTGGAGGAACCCCAGAAGACATGACCCCCAGACTCTCTTTTAACCCAGAGCTAAAGCCATTCCTGAAGCCAGCTCTTCAGACAAAGATTAGACTGGACTATAAGACTTAAAATGATACTCGTGAAGAGTGCCCTTCTTAGTTCAAGTAGATACACGAGGCGACTAACTGGACAACTCACGTCCGGAGGCAAGGTCAGAAGGCAGAAAGGGATAGGAGCTGGCTGACTGGACATGAGAAATCTGGTGCGGAAAGGGCAATTGTGCTGTTTCATTACAGGGATACAACTAGGGTCACATAACAAAGTGTGTATAAAGTTTTGTATGAGAAACTAACTTGAGTTTTAAACTTTTGCCTAAAGCACAATAATAAATAAATAAAAAGACACCTAATTACAATGGGGTGATTGGACCTCATGGTTATATGGGCCAAGTGGAAGCACTTAATCAACAAAGAGAAGGTAGGAATGGTTACCATAATGGACAGCACAGTCAACACAGTAATCAGAGTATTCTGACTTGGATGGACTTATGGCATTGGCTACTTAGTCATGGTGCCCCTAGGAGTGAAAAAGATAGGAAACCTACTAAATATTTACTTGATCTGTACAAGTGGGTCAATTATAGGTCAAATGAAAGGCAGTCTGACTCGAATTGCCAGACTAGAGAGTCACTCCCCCTCAATCAATTCCCATACTTGAACCTGTTCACAGACCACAACCCTTTGACTAAAGGGGAGCCTGGGTCCCCCTGAGGAAGGACCCTACTACATTGCCAAAAATTTATACCATTAATCTTTCTCCCAGCCTTCCCCAAAAGGATCTACAGCATTTTACAAGAGTGACTGTTCATTGCGGAAAAGCAAATAATCAGAATTTGGGGATTACTGGATACTGGCTCTGAATTGACACTAATCCCAGGAGATCCAAAATGTCACTGTGGCCCACTAGTCAGAATGGGGTTGTATGGAGGACAGGTTAGTAACAGAGTCTTAGCTCAGGTTTGGCTCACAGCGGGTCCAGTGGATACACAAACCCAGCCTGTAGTGATTCCAAAGAGAGGAATGCTCCCACCTGGAGATACAACATGGGTTCCATCGAACCGGAAGTTAAGAATGTCGCCCAGCCACTTTGGGCTGCTCATGCTTCTAGAACAACAGGCAAAGAAGGGAGTTACCATATTGGCTTGTGTGATTGACCCTGACTACCAAGGCGGAATCAGACTGATATTGCATAATGGAGTTAATGAAAGAGTATGTCTGGAATATAAGAGATGCCTTAGGGCGTCTCTTAGTACTACCATGTACTACCATGCTCTGTGATTAAAGTCAATGGAAAACTACAGCAACCCAATTCCAACATGACTACTAATCACCCAGATCCTTAAGGAATGAAAGTTTGGGTCATTCCATCAGGCAAAGAACCACAACTAGCTGAGGAGCTTGCTGAGGGTAAAGGGAATACAGAATGAGTGGTGGAAGAAGCTAGTTCTCAAAACCAGTTACAGCCTCATGACCAGTTGCAGAAACAAGGATTGTAATTGTTATATTACTTTCCTGCTTTATTATACGTGTATGTATGTGTATACACACATACATATCTATAGAGAAAGAGAGAGCAAACATTTTTGTTTTATTCCCTCCCTTATCCTATCACTTATAAAATGTAAGATGTAAACAGGGCTACTGCATTTTTGGTTTTCAGTTGCACGCATGTTAGCTGTATCACATTAGGTGCAAGCATGACTTTATAATTGTCTTTATTTAGAAATTATGTATGGTTTAAGGAGATGTATACGGGTGCCAAGTTGACAAGGGGTAGACTGTGATAGTTAATGTTATGTGTCAACTTGGTTAGGCCATGATCCTCAGTATTAGTAACTGTCCATTTTTGATCTGATGTAATTATTTTCCATTTTGTGATATAATGGAATCACCTATATGATGTGATCTGATTTGATCAACCAATCAGTTGTAAGGGGAGTTTCCCTGTGGGTGTGACCTGCACCCTATACACACACACACACACACACACTCACGCACACACACACGGACATTGTGGCAAAGTTCACTTGCTTGCTCTGGATCCTGTTTCTAGCTTGTGATCATCTAACCTCTGGCTCTTGAGACTTCAGCCAGCAGCTTGTGGTCTGAACTGCCTACTTTGGGATTCACCAGCTCTGCAGGCCTGTGAGCCAGCAGCCTGTCACCTGATCTGTCAACTCTGGGATTCACCATCTTCACAGCCCTGTGAGCCAGCAGCCTGTTGCCTGACCTGCTGACTTTGGGATTCACCAAGTTCTGCAGCCCTGTGAGCTGACAGTCAACCATCTGACCTGCTGATTCAGAATTTGTCAGCCTCCGCAACCACGCATGTCAGGAGAAGTCTCGAGCCCATGCCTGAGCCACGGACTTTGGGGCTTGCCAACCTCCACAACCATGTGAGCCATTTCCTTGAGATCTGTCTATCTCTCTATCATCTATCTATTTATCTATCTATACACTTCAAAGTTTATCTTGGTTTAAGACATCAATTTCATCTTTTTCCATGTGTTTTAACATTTCATTTTCAGCTCCATTTATTAAATAGCACCCGTTTCCCCACTGATTTGCAGTACCTCTTCTGTCATATACTAAATATACCAAACATGTATGGGTTTATTTCTGGGGTGTCTCTTTCAACTGACTTGTAAATTTGTCAACTGTGAAAATACTACACAGTTTTAATTACTCTAGTTATATAAAACCCAATGTATTAGTTATGTAGTGTTGCTATAGCAAAAATACCACAAATGGATAGCTTTAACAAACAGTTATTTTCTCACTTTTTTTTTTAGGAAGGTAGAAGTCTGAATTCAGGTCACCAGCTGTAGGGGAAGGCTTTCTCTCTCTGTCAGCTCTGTGGTAAGGTCCTTGAATCCTTTCAACATGTGTGGGCCCGACGTTCCTTGGAGATCTCCATGTGTATTAGCATCCATCTTCCCCTGGGTCTAGGAGGTTCTCAGCACGGGGACTCCAGGTCCAAAGGACATGTTCTGCTCCTGGTGTTTCTTTCTTGCTAGTAGTGAGGCCACTCTCCTCTATGCTCACTTCCCTCTCCTTTTATCTCTTGCAAGATAAAAGGTGTGACACAAGCAAGGGTGTGACTTATGGAAGGCTGTGACTTGTGTAAGGCTGTGATTTGAGTCACACCCTCTTGAATGGCTATGACTGAAGAAGCACTTCACACTGATCCTGCCTCATTAACATATAGAGATTAGGATTTACAACACCTCACAAAATGGAGGATAATGATATAAGATCACAAAACGGAGGGCAACCACACAATACTGGGAATCATGGCCTGGCCAAGTTGACATGCATTTTAGGGGGACACAATTCAATCCATGACACCTGATATCTAATAAGTCACATTCCTACTCTGTATTTTTCTCCTTCAGAAAAATCCTAGGTGTTTTGAAATCTTAACCATTCTGTGAAAATTTTACTATTTTCTTCTTCAACTAGACATTTTCTACTTTTATCTTTTAGGCTTCAGCTTAAATGCCACAGTTTCTGTTAAGTTTTGTTTTATACCAGACCCAGATTAAGGTACTTAGAAATTGTTTAAAATTTAAAACTAAAAGAAATCTTTGCAAAAAGCTAGCCTAAAACCTTTGTTTTAACAATGGAGTTACATAGGTCCAAAAGGGTCAACTTTTTTCATTCAAAAAGCCTTTTGTAGCAGATTTGAAACATGAAAATATCAGCTAACTACACTCTGACCAGCGTCTTCAGCCTGTAGTAAATACCTTATTTTAAATAGAGGGTGCAGATTCCTATATAAAGTACTATTCTAAAATAAGAAGTAACTTCACAATTTTCTTCAAATCCTAAAGTCTGTTTTCCATTTATTCAAGACAAAAAAAAATTTAATGTACGACATTAAAAAAAGTTTTAAAAATAAAGAGAATATAGTCTGATGTTACAATATAAAGACAAGGAAAAATTGTGATTTTTGTCTTGAATATTAATCTCATATTTTGAGATTTAAGACTGAGTATTAAGAACTTAAATCAGCAAAACTGCTTGCAGAAAACCCTGTCATAGTTTTGCTGAATCAGGTTATTACATTTTTTTGTGACCAATCTAGATGCCTCCATTCCAGAAATGACAAAGTGATCATTACAAACTGATGTAATCCATCAAAACACATTTCCACTTTCAGCCAAGCAGCAGCTCAACTGATTCTAACAAAGAAGCTGAGAAGCTTGATTTATTCTGGGATTTTAACCAAAGATCAGCAAATCAATTCCCATGTTCATTTATCAAAAACTAATAGGCTCATAAAGTTCTTCTCTCTGAATAATTGTAGGGTAAGGGCATAAAAAATGCATATAAACTATCTAAATGAGTCGAGGATCACTCACTTCCAAAGCATTATCTCCCGATTCTTTGTACTAGTCAAAAACTACAGTGAGGCAGGCACATTCTGAGGGGGAGACTAAGAAACTCAGGGACTCTTCAATTGAGCCAGAGCATCATTAAAAACCAAAACAAACCCAGGATGTCCAAAATACTGTTTGAACAAAAATTACTTTTTGGAAATGCTCTTCTGTGTTTCCCTAAACCTCATGTAACTGGATAGTATTAATGTAATTCTGTTTATTATCATATTTTTACTAATGACAATTTCAAAAATATAACACCAAAGGCAAATTACATTCATTAAATAAATGAAAATCTCAATTTGGCAATTCAGTTGAATTTTCCAAAATGTATAAGCATTTCAACTGGGACTCAGTTAAAGTTTACTTTTTATCATATTTATGAAGAAAACTTTCACTAAGCAGAGAATTAATGTTGTACACCAAAGTTCAAGGTACAAATGTTTAATTTAATGAGAATAAAACTAATTTTGTGTACTCTTAAGTGCTTCAAAAAGCACCCATTTACCAGCAATATTTTAGAAATACAGTTACACTTACAGATCAAGAAGTCAACAAAAAGCATAGAGGAAAATATTTGGAATTGCTCTGCAAGAAACGAATCTCTAGTCTTAAATTAATAAAGCAGCATTTATATAAATCATTTTAGGGTTTTTTTCTTTAGAATTCACTCTTACCTAG
Organism: Elephas maximus indicus; assembly: GCF_024166365.1. NCBI lineage: Eukaryota > Metazoa > Chordata > Mammalia > Proboscidea > Elephantidae > Elephas > Elephas maximus. Next base: position 51,083,771 of record NC_064824.1, on the reverse strand, counting down.
TCATTGAAACTGGTTCCCAATAGAGGAAAATACTGAGTTAAAGTGACTTTACGAGATACTTGAAATTATCACTTGCCCTTGAAGTGGGGCTAACAAACTGGTGGCCCACATATTGAATGTGACCACCAAGATGTGTTTTGCTAAAAGAAAAAAAAATGTTTTTATTGCATTAGCAAGTCTTTAGAGGTGTCATGCACATTCCGGTTTGCTACAGTGCCCATTTGTCTCGCTCCTGTAGGCTTTTCACTTCTGTATTATTTCCTTGATGTCTAAAAACTTTGGTCTTCTGTGAGCCTAGATTTAAAATTCTGTCCAGTGTTCACCAAATTGGTCTCCCCTTACAGCCTCAAAATGGAATTATTAGAATTGGAAGGTACCTTAGATGTTAGCTAATTTTCCTTATTTCTTCGGACAGGACACCTGAGGCCAAGAAAACTAAAGTAGCTGCCCCGTGGTTAAATGTACTTTAATGAATCTGACAAACGCTCTTCTAACTCAGTAAGTGGAAACAACTCTTATTTCAAAGTTTCCTATTTTGTCAAAAGTCATTACCCTTCTCATCTCTAGAAAAATATGTCCACTTCCTCAGCACTTACCCCTCAGTGCAGGCAGCAGGGATCTCTCTTTCTTGTCATCACATTTGTTACATTCACTGAAGTAGAGGAGTAAGAAGACATCAACGAGAACCCACATCAGTGAAGTGGCTAAAACCACCTTGCAGTAAACAAATCTCCTCATGTCTTCCCTTAATTTCTAGTTAACACACAAATCAAAGGCAGACGCGACTATGGTAAATCCAAGCCACAGACTTGAACTCCAAAATGAAGGTAGGATGCATCCCACTGTAAAAAAAAAAAAAAAAAAAGGAAATCTCATTTGTCATACAGTGCTTGTTTTACATAAAGGAGATATAGTAAGAAATATATGACATTTAATGTTCCCATATAAATAATCACTTGGGTCTTTAAATCTAGAATTAAAAGGCCACATAACTAAAAGTTGTAACCACACCAAGAGGCTAAAATTCTAACATCTAATCCCAAATCTGCCACTATTCTGCTGGGCCCTTGACAAAGCATTTGGTTTCTTCAAGTTGTACCATCTTCACCTTAAAGTTCTGTCATAATATTCCTTATAGCATCAGGTTGTCAAATAGTGCAGTTCAAAATTTACCATAAATCACACTTCTGAAGAGCAAATAATGCTGAAATCAAAATTATCTGTGGATACAATATATTATAGTTGGCTAAGAATTTGCCTTCAGAGATGACAGACCTGGGTCTGTCCACTTCCTAGAGATGATAGCCTTTTTAAGCCTCAGTTTTCTCATCTGTAAAATGAGGATAATAATGCCCAAACCAAAAATTTTCCATGAGGATTAAGTATGGTAGTGCTTATAAAACATCTTGAAGAACACATAGTTACTAAGATATAAAACAGAAAAAAATAAAACTTTGTCAGACTCTCAAATAGGCAGTTTCATGAAATAAATCAACAGTTATTTAGCTTTCAAAAGCCCATCTGGTCTGCACAGAAAGCATCCACAACAGATGTGTATTCTAGAATAGACAGCATACATTCAAACAATTTAGCAGGGGAGAAACAACATATTAGTGCCAAGTGACTTAAAATAACCTGCACAAGAATTCTAAAGGGCATAACAAAGATATGTGCACCATTATTGAGATATGGTCAGAAGTAAATATAGAATTAATGCCATATACATATTTGTATTATTTGTAATATACTGAACAATAACTACCTGGCTAACTAGTTTCTAGCTGTACAATAAATATATCAGATCAAAGCTAATTTCAAATCACTTGCTACATTTGAAATAATATCAAATGAATTATAAATTTATGGATATGAACAAGATTAGTAACTTTTTTTGGCAGAACTATTTGGGAAGCACTGTTATTAAATATAAAGATACTAGGGATCTTACATAAACATTTGTCTCAAAATAAAAACATCAAAGTACAATTTGCTGAGGCAGAAGTTCTTTAACTTAATGGCAGCTGACTTACCACCATAATGTGACATTTTCACGTTTGATTTATATTCATTGAGAATATCATTTCCTTTATTTAAAACAAAGAGAGGACTAAAATGTGCAAATTCAAAGAATACATGACATCTGGGGTTTATTGTTTCTTTGCTTGTTTGTTGTTTTTCTTTAAAAAACGTGGTATGCTAATTTCGCAGTTTGTTTTATTTCCCCTTGATTTTTTGTAAAAACTATAGCTAAATATTCTCAGCCTCTAAACCTGATAACTAGGGAAGAATTTTCCCATATATATTTCCCATGACTTTGTGTAAGCTTTGTGAGCTTGGAATATGAAATTGTTCAAGCTGTCAAATTTTTCATCTTTTTTTGGTCTCAAGATGGAGTAGGCCCCTTCAGTTTATTGTAGACAATATTCTGTGGGAAAGTACATAGAATATTGATGGTTAACAAATGACTATTCCCAGATTTTGGAGGAACACCTTATAAAGGTCCTCGAAGGTATAAACAGCACCATCCTTGGCTCTGTCATAAATGAAGAGATGACCTAAGGTAGTCATTTTGCCTCTCTGTGCTTCATTTTTATTACTTATGTTTCCTGCCCTATCTACTTCACAAAATATTGTGAGGTTTAAGCAAGATTAGGAAGGAGAAAGCCTTTTTAAAAGAAAATATGAAGATATCCTAATAGAAAATCTAAAATTACTTAAATTACTTAATGTTAAATATTAAAATGTCTTAAGCCAATTTCTAATAAGAGCCTAATGGTTGAGGTTATTGAGAATTTAAACTATAGTTATAATAGAAAGTCTGAATCGTCTTATTGCTACTTCAAGCATTATTCAAATTATTCTAATTTCATAGCCTGCTGGATCTGTATATCAAGACATTAACACTAAGAGAAGTCTAACTTTCCTATTCTATGTGACAAAACTAAGTTGATGTTTGCATTTTATTTTCGAAATAGCCTTTCCTTATATACTTCAAATTTCTAATTCTTTACCTGCACCTCTACCCTGAAAACAGTTTTATTATTCACAAGGGTCTTATCCTCTAGCTCTTGTGAAATAGAAATGTAATGTACCCTGTTCTAATACTCTGTTTCTCAGAACAAAACTGATTGAGCAGAAGGATGGTACCATATACATAGTAACGCTAACCAATATAAGCACAGGTTTATTTAAGAGAACCAGCATCTGTATTATGCTTTTATTCCTGTTAGCTCCTATTTATTTACAAATACTGCTCTGTTTGTCAAGCAGTCAGGAAACCCAAGTTCTGTAATGTCCCTTGTTTGCCAAGCCCACTTGGAGCATGACCAACTTGCATCAACTACAGATTCTCCTATCTAAAACTACAACCCCTTTCTGTTTCAAAAATCTTTTGAGGACAGATATTTCCCTCTTAAAAATATCTCTCTACATAGGAGAACTAGGAAATTATTAAGTACCATCTTCCATCTTGTTAGTTACATTACCTTTCTCTTTTCTTCTTGCTCTTGCCCACTGAATAATGACATCAGCTACATATTCTATAAGATATTATAGGACTTTTACTTGAACATATACACCTTTTCTCCTGTCTTTATCAAAGGCTGAATTGAAAAAAAATAATAATAATAAAATAAAACCAAGATAAAGTTTAGGGTTTTAGTAACTATGTTTTTAAAATAAAAAGAAATTTTTTGTTTTTTGCTTTTAATTAGGAGGTTATCTCTAAAAAACCATAAACTTATGCAGTGAGTCAACTTTAGTTACTACCAGACATACTTTATCTGTAGTCATATATTTCCTGTCATATCAAATTATACAATAGGTACAAATTTATTCAATCTTTTTTATGAGGCTGCATTTGAGGCTGCCAATGGATCCTGGAAGCTAGTGTAAGACTGCTGGTAGTGCTCCCAAAAGTTTCAGGCACCCACCACCAACACACTTAAAAGGTTTTAAATAGCTCTGCAGGAGGGTCTGTGAGCTGATAACTGGACAATTTTGCATGGTTTTTCTTTATAGACTGACAACCCTAGTGAGTAAGCACTGAAAAAATGCCGAGTTAGCTCCAAGCTGATTGATACGAAGACTGATCTTTGTATGAATGAAGATTAAGAATTAGGGTGCACCAGGGAAATCCACTCACAGCATAAACCCAAGGGTTAGCTGTAAAACCACACCACAAAACAAGACGCACTATGACATAAAGACATAGACAAAGATAATGTTGAATGAACACTTTATGTGAAAAGATTGTGGAATAGAAACAAAAAAATGTGGACTCAAATGCATTTCACTAAACCAAAAACCAAACCTGTTGCTATCAATTCTGACTCACAGAAACCCTATAGGACAGAACAGAACTTCCCCATAGAGCCTCCAAGGCTATTATCTTTACAGAAGCAGACAGCCACATCTTTCTCCCAAGGAGCAGCTGGTGGGATCAAACGACTGACTTTTTAGTTCGCAGCTGAGCACTTTAACCATTGCACCACCAGGGCTCCTTATATATTTAACTAAGGAAAGGTTGAATATTCATAGCATCAAATTTGACTATAATGAGACAGCCTAACATAAGCCTTAAAAATAGATATTGCAGAGTTACAATGCCATGATTTGAATCCAGGTTGCAACAATCACTAATTATAAGACTTTATTCAAGTTACTTAAGTGTTCTATGGCTTGGTTTCTCTAGCCATAAAATGTAAATAACACTAGTAGCTACCTCATAAGGCAGATAAGTATTGAATGAATTAATACATGTAAACAGTGCTTGGCATATAAGAGAGGCTCAATATATGCCCTCTCCTCACTTATTGACATGGTTTGATTCCAAAGATCAGGTCATTGTGCAAAATGGGTATTATGAGAAAATGGAGGATGACCACATCAGACCGCAAAGTGGAGGATGACTACATCATTACATAACTGCCAAATTACACCATTACCATAATTCCCAAGTGACATCATTACATAACTGCCAAACCACCGAGAATCAAGGCCCAGGCAAGTTGACACATAACCTTAACAATCAAAGCCAGTGTTACTCTCATCTTGCATCTCAGCGTTGGTAACTGCCAGGCATACATCATTAATGCCCAAAATAGTTGCATAGTAGACTTTTAACTATTGTTGTAAATGTAAAATATCAGAAAATGAGATCGTCGATAAATGAGGAGAAGGTGTAAGTTAGCTAGTAGTTGCAGTAGTTGAAATAGTAGGAGTAGTGATGGTAATGTTGTTATCAACATGATCATCAAAAGAATAAGAAAAAAACTCCAGGATTCTATTTGTCTCCTCATCCATCCTTTCAGAAGCAATTCATGTTCAGTGTGCATATGTTCAGGGAATCAGAGGATAAGGTGAGCATCACAAAATGGAAATATTTAACAGATACATTTACTGTTGGGGTATGAGTTGCACAAGGTTTTACAACTGCCGAACCTCAGTGAGCTGTACACTTAAGATCTGTGCATTTCACAATTTATAAACTATACCTCATACTTTAAAGGTAAGACCAAAGTAAAATATTTCTGTAGGTATTATATGATTTTCTTATTTAACCAACTCTTGATTAACCAAGAAATTATAGTCACAATTGCATCAGATAAGAGGGCTTTCACCTAATCTAATCCCATTTCCTACATTTCCTACCATTGTCCTCCCCTTCAGCCACATAGATCTCCATGCTATTTCTTAAATGTATCAATCACTTTCTTGTCTCAAGGTATGCACACATGCTGTTTTCTCTGCCTGCTGATGTGTTCATGGCTCCATTTTCTCACTTCCTTCAAATTTTACTTCCTTCTTGCTCAAATGTCACATCAAGGAGAGCTTTCCCATCAATCTACATAAAATAGCACACATACTCTCATCATCCTGTATCCTCACTTCACTTTATTCTTCTTTTTAGCCCTTTTTAACATCTCCAACATACTAAAAATTATTTTTTTGTTGTTTATAATTTGTCTCCCCTTCTTACATATGAAGCTATATGGGAGCAGAATTTCACATCTCTTACACATATCCTCTCTTACTCCAATACATTTAAGTTGTAAAACTACAACACTGGTTAAATCCCATTTTCCACTATTCGATTCCCACATTCAAGCAGCTGGACATGGCTGGGAACCCCCCCCACCACACACACACACACACAAAAAAAAAAAAAAAAAAATATGCTATCTGTTCCCATTTTTAATCTATGACCCCCACACTACATGTGGACCCGCAATGTTTCGCAGCAATTCTGCAACACTTCCTAGTCAAATCAATGTCCATCCCTCAGACAACAATTTTGCACCTTGTTTGCCTTCCTCATACTTCCATCTCTACACTTGTCACTTTCAGTTTATCACTATGCTTCGAGATTTATCAGAGAAGATATAAACAATCAGAAAAGAATTTTGCATACTTCCACGCTGAATGAATCCACTTGCTTGTTTCTATTACCACCACCTCTAAATCTGCAAGCTCAAGCGTTAAAATGGATGAGCTGGCCTTTTAAGGAGTGCAACACCCTCTACTCTCACATATTCAAGGATTTCACCAATAAGCTTACATCTCTTCTGCATCAGTTTTTTTTTTCTCCTCTGATAAGTCATTGCTATAAAGAAACATACATGCTTTATTAATCATCATCTTAAAATAAACTAACCTGACCCCACATCCCTCTTAAGCTACCCCTCTATTTCTCTGCTCACCTTTAATGCAAAACTCCTGGAAAGAAATATGTATAATAACTGTGTGCATGTTCCTATCTTCTCATTCCCCCCAGCAGGCTTTAGTCTCTGCCACTATTAAGAACCCACAAAAAAAAAAAAAGACCCAAACCTGACTCATAGTGACCGTAAAAGACAGAGTAGAATTGCCACATAGGGTTTCCAAGGAATGGCTGGTGGATTCGAACAGCAAACCTTTCAGTTAACAGCCATAACTCTTAACCACTAACGCCACAGCTCAGAAAAAAAAAAAATCTTGCACTTCTTTCTGACAGCTCTTTCTGACATCCCCTATCTAACTATGCAGCAAATTTTGTTGACTGTACTTACAGATTTAATCCACTTATGACCCATTCCACTGCTACAGCTCTAGGCCAAGCTACTATCACTGCCTTGAAATACTTCCTTAGCTTCTTTTTCTTAAAGAAAAAAAAAAAAAAAACTTTTATTTATATCATACCATACAATTCCACCAATGAAAATATATAATGCAATGGCTTTTAGTACAGTCACAAAGTGGCACATTCATCATTACAATCAACATTAGAACGTTTTCATTACCCCCAAGATAAAATGGCTCCCCTTAGTCATCACACTCAATTCTCCCATCACCCACTCCCCCAGCCCAAACGACCACTAGTCTGCCTTCTGTCTCTCTTCTGGACATTTCATATAAATGGAATCAATCTTACATTATTATATGGTCCTTCATGACTGTCTCCCATCACTAGCATAATGTTTCATCCATGTTGTACCATGTACTAGCATTTCATTTATTTACCTTTATTGCCGAATAATATTTCTTTATATGGCTATGCCACATTTTATTCATTTACTCATACCCATTCATCAGTTAATGGACATTTGGGTTGTTTCCATTTTTTGGCTATTATGAAAAATGCTTCTATGAGCATTTGTATATAAGTTTTTTTGTGTGGAAATATGTTTGTGAGCCCTGGTGGTGGGCTGGTTAAAGTGACTGACTGCTAACCTAAAGGTTGGCAGTTCAAAACTACCAGCAGCTTCACAGGAGAAAGATGTAGCAGTCTGCTTCTGCAGAGATTTACAGCCATGGAAACCCTATGGGGTTGCTATGAGTTGGAACTGACTCGACAGCAGTGGATTTGGTTTTGGTTTATACACCTAGGAGTGGATAAATTCAATTACACACTATACCTTAACTTCTTAAATGCACGCACATAATAATCTATTCTCCACATAGAAGGCAGACTGATCCTTTTAAAATCTAAATCTAATCAGATCTATCCCCTGTTCTGTGGCTTCCTTTAGATTTTAAGATAAATTGCAAAATCTTCACACTGGCCTGCAATGCTCAGCCAAATTCAGAGCTCATCTTTTAACCCTCTCTCTTAAGTTTTCTCTACCTGGAACACTCCTCTCTTCAATAACCTGGTGGGACACTCCAACACTCTTTACTCAGGTCTCTGCTCAAATATCCCCAAAGAGGTCTTTCTGGACCAACTTATCTAAAATAATACTCCTCATCTGTCCTAAGCAAACAAAAAAAACCAAACCCATTGCTGTCAAGTCAACTCCGACTCATAGCGACCCTATAGAACAGAGTAGAACTGCCCCACAGGGTTTCCAGGGAGCACCTGGTAGATTCAAATTGCCAACCCTTTGGTTAGCAGCTGTAGTACTTAACTACTATGCCAGCACCATTTATTCCACATAATTATTTAGCTTTGTTCAGAGTACATATCATGATCACATTTTAATTTGTTTATTATCTACTTACTCCTCCACTAAGAGGAAACATTATGATCACAGAAACTATGTCTATTATGCTCTATCCTTCCCTTAAAACCAACCAGTCAAGATCGAGTTAACTCTAACTCATGGCAACCCTGTGTGTCAGAGTAGAACTGTGTTCCACAGTGTTTCAATGGCTGATTTTTCTGAAGTCAATCACCAGGCCTTTCTTCCAAGGCGCCTCTAGGTGACTCGAATCTCCAACCTTCCAGTTAGCAGCCAAGTGCATTAAACATATGCATCACCCAGGGATTTTATCCTATCCTTTGGGTGCCAAAAATAGTTCCTGGCACAACATAGGTGTCCAATAAATGTTTGTTAAATGAATCAGTGAATGAGTGCAAGAAGGACTGGGAGAAAAAGGTCTGACAATGATGTGGAGGAAAAAATACTACTATTGAATCTATCAAATTATAATAATTTTGATTAATCTGTGGAATATATATTGTAGAAGGAAATAGTCAATAATCACATGTATAAGAGAGAAGTGACAGGCACTAATGTGTTATAACGGTAGAGATATTGATGCAATCATTAACTTCAAACATGTTTAAGTCAAGTATGACTGCTAAAGTTTTAAGGGTAATCACTAAAATATTAGCAATAGAACAAGTAACTTACAAAGCAGTAGAAAGATAAAAGGAAGAAGGAAAACACAGTAAATCTAAAGAAAAGGACAGAAGAAAAAATACATAAGCACAGAAAAAAATAGAATGAATACAAACATGTAATAAAGAAGACAGAAATGAATTTATTTTCATTTCTTTAAATTAAAAAACAGGTATTTCCAGATTGTTCTAAGGGTGGAGATATCGATGGCATCGTTTTATGTACACATAATTAAGTCATGTATACCTATAAAATTTAATCAATAAAATATTACTAATAGAACAAGAGGTAAGACTGAAACAAGCCACCCTAACGACCCCTTAATTGTTGCTCATTCTCCTCTGGGCAGGAGGAAGAAGAAATGTTTCATGACAATGGGGTGGCATGCTTTTCAGTTCCCACAGAAAGGCAATATGGCTGTGGTTACTAAAAAAGTGGAGTCCCGAAAGCTGATACAGATGGTGGCGGCAATGAGGGCCTTACTATTCAACACAGAGCTTTGGGTTGGCAGAAAACACTAAGAGTTCATTTGAATGGCCACTCTAAACTCAAACTAAATGCAAAGCTTGTTCACCAGAATGGAGGTGTTCTCTCCCTTCAAGCGCTCAGATCCCTCTGGTCTCCTCTACCCCAACCTCAGAAGCTTTAAGGAAAAAAAAAAGATGATTAAGGGTAAGGCTGAAGTCTCCTTGTCAAAGGGAACTGAAGGCCATGTGTGCCAATCCAAGAATGCTTCAGAATTTAAAGAGGATTTGTAAGGATAGGGATGTCTGTGGCTCTGTTTGGAATAGGTGTCCAAGTCATCATCCTACTTGGTCTCAGGTTATAAAATTGCCGTTCTAATCCAATAAGCTACCTCTAGTCACACCACTGCAGTCCACGAAACTAAACTGGGACATGTGTTCAGACTTTCAGACCAACTACAGTCTGACAATGGTGTGCCATTGTGCAACAATCAAACAATAGCCAATGTATTACATGGATCTTCTACACTCCCTACCATCCACAATTTTTTGTTGAATATTGGAATTACCTCTTCAAAAATTGACTTTAAAAGATATCTGCCAACCCCCCTTAACTCCTCCTCATCCACACACCTTAGTAAGGCAGTCTGCTCACTAAATGCCGCCTTCCTAAGAAAAAGTTCATCTTTCCTTGGCCATCTCCTGGGAATTATCAGGATGGAAGGAGTGAGGGATTACATACAATTATTTTGAAAATACAGGATTACACTCTGACCATTCTAGGGCGTGATGAATCTTTCTTCACCCTATCAGCATTCTCAACTAGCCTGATTGGTATACCTCCAAGTGGCAGCCCAGCCAAAGAGAGGCCTAGGCTATTCAAACTTAACTCTGGTTCAACCACCTGGATTATCTTGTTGAACTGACATGGTCCTAGATCATGAAAATAATAAGCATGAGGTTCATACACTGCTCTCTAAATCCCACTACAATGGCCCATGTAGAGCCAAGTGGGAAATACAATGTCTCTACAAATTTTGTAAAAATGTTCTTGTCCCATTCAGTCTTAAACCTTCCATATAAAAGGTGCAAGAGTAAGGGATGACTGGGGAAAAAAAAAGGCGAAGTTACAGTTACTGAGATGGAACACACCAAATGTCATGGCTATGGTGGGAGAGCAACAAGCCTGGAACCTGGGGAGGAAACAGCTTATACACAAACAGGTATGAAAAATGGAATGACTCAGTTTCAAGATATCTGTCACCTAGATCAAGCACCACGGCCTGGCAAAGCAATCATGCCGCTGGCCTGAGGGAAGCAGAATTTGCAGCTGACAATCTATCCTGCTGCTTCCTATGCCACCCCCATCCAAGTGCTATGAAACAAAAAATTCAGGTGCACATGTTGTTGTTGTTGTGAGGTGCCATCAAGCCTGTTCCAACTCATAGTGACCCTACGTACAACAGAATAAAACACTGCTCACTCCTGCCCCACCCTCACAATCGTTGTTATGCTTGAGCCCATTGTTGTAGCCACTGTGTCAATCCATCTTGTTCAGGGTCTTCTTCATCCTTACCAAGCATGATGTTCTTCTTCAGGGACTTGTCTCTCCAGATAACATGTTCAAAGTATCTGAGATGAAGTTTCACCATCTTCGCTTCCAAGGAGCACTCTAGTTGTATTTCTTCCAAGAAAGACTTGTTCATTCTTCTGGCAGTCCATATCAGTATTCTTCGCCAACACCACAATTCAAAGGCACCAATTCTTCTTCGGTCTTCCTTATTCATTGTCCAGCTTTCACATGCATATAAGGCGGCTGAAAACACCATGGTTTGGTTCAGGCATACTTCAGCCCTTAAAATGGTATCTTTGCTTTTTAATACTTTAAAGAGGTCTTTTGCAGCAGATTTTCCCAACACAATACGTTGTTTGATTTCTTGACTGATGCTTTCATGGGCGTTGATTGTGGCGTGAAGTAAAATGAAATCCTTTACAACTATAATATTTTTCTCTTTATCATGATGTTGCTTATTGGTCCAGTTTGAGGATTTTTGTTTTCTTTATGTTGAGGTGTAATCCATATGGGAAGGCTGTGGTTTTTGATCTTTCTCAGTAAGTGCTTCAAGTCCTCTTCACTTTCAACAAGCGAGATTGTATCATCTGCATAACATAGGTTGTTAGAGTCTTCCTCCAATCCTGATGCTTCATATAGTCCAGCTTCTCGAATTATTTCTTCAGCATACATATAGACTGAATAAGTATGGTGAAAGGATACAACCATGACACACACCTTTCCTGACTAACTCACGCAGTATCCCCTTGTTCTGTCTGAACGACTGTCTCTTGGTCTGTGTACGGGTTCCTCAAGAACACAATTAAATGTTGTGGAATTTCTATTCTTCACAATGTTATCCATAATTTGTTATGATCTACACAGTCAAATGCCTTTGCGTAGTCAATAAAACACAGGTAAATGTCTTTCTGGCATTCTCTGCTTTCAGCCAAGATTTTTGAACCATCTTCATCAAAACTTTACTTGTGTGTGATATTAATGATATTGTTTGATAATTTCCACATTCTGTCGGATCACCTTTCTTTGGAATGGGTACAAACATAGATCTCTTCTAGTCATTTGGCCAGGTAGCTGTCTTCCAAATTTCTTGGCACAGATGAGTGAGTGCTTCCAGTGTTGCATCTGTTTGTTGAAATATCTCAATTGGTATTCTGTCAATTCCTGGAGCCTTGTTTCTCGCCAACGCCTTCAGTCAGTGCAGCGTGGGCCTCTTCCTTCACTTCCATCTGTTTTGATCGTATGCTATCTCCTGAAATAGCTGAGTATCGACAAATTCTTTTTGGCTCAGTGACTTTGTGTATTCCTTCCATCTTCTTTGGATGCTTCCTGCGTGTTTAATATTTTTCCTTCAATATTGCAACTCAAGGCTTGAATTTTTTCGTCAGTTCTTTCAGCCTGAGAAACGCCAAGCCTGTTCTTCCCTTTTGGTTTTCTATCTCCACTCTTTGTGCATTTCATTACAAACATGAAGCAGCATAAGTTTGTTTCTATCTGGCTAATATAAATTCACCTTCCTCTGTTACATGAACTGCTTTGAGTTATGCCATGTAGGGCAAAAGCTACAAACTTTGGATTACACTGCACGTGCTTAAGCAATGTAATGATGATCAAAATCAAGTTTAACAATAAATCTTGAACTGACTTGTGCCCCTTTGGGTTATATATTAGTATATGGGGCAGAACTGGCCACGGGCTATCTCTCCATTGAGTTTTTGGACAATCTACTGCAATGACAACCAAAGATCAGCAGATCAGTCTCAACTCCCTTGCACCAGTCACACTGCACAACAGACTCTCCTTAGGCTCTATCCTGGCTGTATAAAATAAGACCTGCTGATGTTTCCTGGGATTTATCTACAGTGACTGAATCCAAGTCTCTGGCATACTTGGTTGTGGTCAATACTGCAGGCTGGCCTAATCTTGCTGTTAGCAATAGCCTTAAATAAAAACTTTATGAAACAAATTGAATGTACTTTGTCCCAGTCTCTGTCAGTTTAATTAGTGACCAATGGAACAGCGTACTCATGTGAAAATTCACCAGAAACCAAGACAATGGAGAACCAAAACATATATTTTATTGGAAGGTTGCTTGCATGCCTACATGTCCTGCTGCGTATGCCAAAAATTCAAGTCCATGACCACTCTTTAACTAGGTCATTTTTCAGGGTTGTGTTTGCAGTGAGCTACCTCGAAGAATGAAGCAAGATCTTCCCCTGGGGTTAAGAGACTTTTACTACTTGCTAAAAATGATGGGTTCCCCAAAGTTATTTTTTTTCTCCTTTAATGCAACCCACTGAGTATGCAGGCATCCATTTGGGCTCTGCTCTCATGGGACACGGGAGGCAAGTGAAACTGACACAAATATGGTGATACTCATGTTATTTGCTGTGCCATGAGTTAAATAAATATCCTTAGTTCTGACTTGGGAGTCTCTTATACTAGCATCCATGAAACAGTAACAAGCAAACTTATTAGATTTAAGTAGGGTAAAATTAAATTCCAGACCCTTCACAGACCTGAAGACATCAAACACAGAAAACTCAGAAAGTGTGTATGTGTGTTTGTGTGAATCTTTACATGGGTAGAAAATGTCTGGAAGGATTCACTGGCTAAACTTGGTATTGCTGAGGAGTAGAACTGATCACTAAATACCCTTTGTATTTTACTCTACAGTCTGCTATAGGTTTGAATTTTTAATACAAATATGTATTACTTTTAGAATGACCCTCTTACAACAAAGATCCAAAAAACAAGTGAAAAGATTGCATTTATCAAAAACTAGAAGACCTGAACATCAAAGGCAAAGTTAGAAAATGGACTGAGCAGCAGGCAGAGAGAGAGAGAGTTCAGGAGCGGAGAGGAGTTGCCAGACTTGAATCACCAGGAACCCACAGGCACCATTTCCAGGAGCAGCTGCAGCAGGCTGGTGGTAGCATTCAGCCTCAGTTTCCTCAGGGAGAAATATCCAACCACGCAGCCTACTCACACCTCCTGAACCAGAGAAGAATAGCACTCTCGGCAAAAGCTAACTACTTTCATATATTTTACCATGCCCCCCGTCCCAAGCCAGCTTCAGTGGCTGTCAATTTCCCTAGGCCTGAGATAGGTCCTGTTGCGTGACCTGAGCCATTCTCCCAGCCTAGGAGAAGGAATAAATTCACAACTGGCAAAAAGACAATCTGCCAGCTCAACTAACCCAGGGAGCTCAGGACAGAAGCGGCTCCTGTCCAGGCATAAATGGTCCATGAACTTTGAATATCTTTCCCCCCTGCATGGACCTGTGTGGGCCTATTTCAGGTGAATAGGCCCTTGATGGTAGACTGCAACTGTTTCAGCTGTGTGGTGGAGAGGTGGGTGGTTGATGTTTGACACAGCTTTGCCTACTAAACAGGGTCCTCACCTATCCACATCAGGGGACTAAGGACTGGTGGCTCCACTCAGGTCACCCAGGCACCAGTGACTGGGGTCCAAGGATAACTGGTACCTCCCAGTCCTTACAACCAAAAGCTTTGAGTGCCTAAGGACCATCTGCAGAACCCACCCACCCACCCGTGTGCTCTAGGGAACAGAGATGCACTTTCCTCACAGACACTTGGGGGATGGGACTCAGGCCCCTGCCTAGTTCAGAGTGTGACACCCTGCTGCAAACAGATACTGGTACCTACACCAATCACCCTTGTCCCCCTAAGACAGTAAAACAGAGCCTGTACCACACACTTGATGACCAACTACCTGGACACCTGAGCTGAATCCACACAAGAAAAGTGAATGGACTCCTAGGCTCATATACCTGGAAACAGCTCTAGACATCTGGTGACAGGACGTTAGAGCTTCAAAGGTAAAAATAATCAAGCTAGCTCACTTAAACAACCTATTTGGGCATATCAAAACAAAACAAAGCAAGAAGCTAGGATACAGTAAGAAAACATAAAATAAACTAATACAATAACTTATAGATGGCTCAGAGACAACAGTCGATATCAAATCACATAAAGAAGCAGACCATGATCACTTCAACAAGCTCTCAAAACAGGGAATAGAGGGACCTTCTGGATGAAGGCGGCTTCCTGAATTACCAGATGCAGAATACAAAAGATTAATACACAGAACTCTTCAAGACATCAGGAAGCAGATCAGGCAATATGCAGAACAAGCCAAAGAACACAAAGGTAAAGCAGTTGAAGAAATTAAAAAGGTTACTCAAGAACACAATGAAAAATGTAATAAGCTGCAAGAATTCACAGAGACAAAAGAAAAATTTTTTTTTTTTTTTTTTTTAGAGACAGCAATCAGAAATTCAGGAGGTTAACAATAAAATTACAGAATTAGACGACTCAATGGAAAGTCAGAGGGGCAGAACTAAGGAAGTGGAAGGCAGAACTTGTGAGATAGAAGATAAAACACTTGGTACAAATATACCTGAAGAAAAACCAGATAAAATAATTACAAAAAAAAACTGAAGAAACCCTAAGGATCATATGGGACTCTATCAAGAGAAATAACCTACAAGTGATTGGAGTACCAGAACAGGGAGGGATACCAGAAAATGCAGAGAGAGTTGTTGAACACTTGTTGACAGACAACTTCCCTGATATCCTGAAAGATAAGAAGATATCGATCCAAGATGCTCGTCAAACTCCACATAAAGTAGATCTTAAAAGAAAGTCACCAAGACATATTATTATCAAACTTGGCCAAAACCAAACATAAAGAGAGAACTTTAAGAGCAACTAGGGATAAAGGAAAAGTCACCTACAAAGGAGAGTCAATAAGAATAAGCTCGGATTACTCAGCAGAAACCATGCAGGCAAGAATGCAGTGGGATGACTTACATAAAGCATTGAAGGAAAAAAATTGCCACCCAAGAATCATATATCCAGTAAAACAGTTTCTCAAATACGAAGGCGAAATTACGACATTTCCAGATAAACATCAATTTAGGGAATTCGTAAAAAACCAAACCAAAACTACAAGAAATACTAAAGGGAGGTCTCTGGTTAGAAAATCAATATCAGTTATCAGCCCAAGACTAGAACACTGGACAGAACAATCAGATGTCAGCCCAGATAGAGAAATCACAAAAATAAATCGAGATAAAAAAATGTTCAAAACAGGGAAACTGCAACGTCATTAGTGAAAGAAGAAAACATTAAAACAATAAAAAGGGACTAAGAAATGTAGTCATAGATCTTTCTTATGGAGAGAAAGACAAGGTGATATAAAGAAATATAAGTTAGGTTTAAACTTAGAAAAATAGAAGTAAATATTAAGGTAACAACAAAGGAGATTAACAATCCTACTCATCAAAATAAAATACAAGAAAAAAATACAGACTCATCAGAAACAAAATCAACTACAATGAACAAGAGGAAAAGACAATATATAAACATAAGCTACTCAACAAAAAAAATTCAGTGGGAAAAAGAAACTGTCAACAACACACCAAAAAAGACATCAAAATGACAGGACTAGATTCACGCCTACCCATAATTATGCTGAAAGTAAATGAATTAAATGCACCAATAAGGAGACAGAGAGTGGCAGAATGGATAAAAAACAAGATCCATCTATATGCTGCCTACAAGAGACACACCTTAGACTTACAGACACAAACAAACTAAAACTGAAAGGATAAAAAAAAATAATATCAAGCAAACAACAACTGAAAAAGAGCAAGAGTGGCAACATTAATTTCTGACAAAATAGACTTTAAACTCAAAAACACCACAGAGGATAAGGAATGAAACTATATAATGATTAAAAGGACAATATAACTGGAGGATATAGCCATATTAAATATTTATGCACCCAATGACAGAGCTGCAAGATACATAAGACGAACTCTAACAACATTGAAAAGTGAGACAGACAGTGCCACAATTACAATATGAGACTTCAACACACCACTTTTGGTGAAGGACAGGACATTCAGAAATAAGCTCAACATAAACATGGAAGATCTAAATGCCACAATCAACCAACTTGACCTCATAGACATATACAAAATATTCCAAGCAATAGCAGTCAAGTATACTTTCTTTTCCAATACACAAGGAACATTCTCTAGAATAGATCACATATTAGGCCATAAAACAAGCCTTAGCACAATCCAAAACATCAAAGTATTACAAAGCATCTTCTCTGACCATAAGCCATAAAAGTGGAAATCAGTAACAGAAAAAGCAGGGAAAAGAAATCAAACACTTGGAAACTGAACAACACCCTGCTCAAAGAGGACTGGGTTATAGAAGACGTTAAGAATGGAATAAAGAAATTCATAAAATCCAATGAGAATGAACACACTTCCTATCAGAACCCTTGGGACACAGCTGAAGCAGCGCTCAGAGGTCAATTTATATCAATAAATGGACATATACGAAAAGAAGCAAGGGCCAAAATCAAAGAATTATCCCTACAACTTGAACAAATAGAAACAGCACAACAAAAGAAACCCTCAGGCACCAGAAGAAAGGAAATAACAAAAATTAGAGCATCATTAAATGAGGAGGCGGGGCCAAGATGGCGAACTATGTGGACGCTGCCACGGATCCCTCTTGCAACAAAGACTCGGAAAAACAAGGGAATCGATCACATACATAACAATCTACGAACTCTGAACAACAAGCACAGACTTAGAGACGGAAAACGAACAAATACGGGCAGACAGCGACCGTTTTCAGAACTAGGAGCCAGCATACCAGGCAGGTGACCTTCGGAGCCCAATCTGGGGCAGAGCCCAGGGGGGCAGACGGCACAGACGGGGGGCCCAGCCCTTCCCCCCCAAACCCATCCCGGGAGGAAGTCTAGCTGGTTGGCGCGGGCGGCGTAGTGGAGCAGGCGGAGGGAGAGGCAGCCAGGAGGTAGTGACTGATATTGGAGTGGGGAGAACAGCGTCCCAGCTGGGGACCCGTCCCGCCAGAAGTTTGGCAGGAAGCGGGCGGGGCGCGAGTGGGGGGTAGGTCAGCTATATTTCCCTAAAGCGACCCCGGGGCGGGGCCCACACGTTCGTGCGGGAGGACGCCCACCCAGTCCGCGCGTGCGGCGCGGCAAACCGGAGGGAGAAATCCCCGGAAGTGACTGGTCTCAGAGCAGGGAAAACAGCGTCCCAGACGGGGAGCCATTCCGCTGGGATTTGGGCGCACGCACGGGTGGGGCGTGAGTGCGGGGTCCAATTATATTCCCCTGAATTGACCCAGGGGGCGGGCCCACCTGGTCGTGCGGGTGAATCCCACCCAGATCGCGCGTGTGGCGTGGCGCACAGGAGGGAGAAACCCCGGGAAGTGACTGGTCTCGGACCGGGGAAAGCAGCGTCCCAGCCGGCGAGCCGTCCCGCTGGGATTTGGGCACGCGCACCGGCAGGGCGCCAGCGTGGGCTCCAATTATATTCTCCTGAATAGACCCTGGGGGCGGGCCCACCCGTTCGTGCGGTAGACGCCCACCCAGTGCAACCGAGCGGTGCCGCGCACTGGAGGGAGTAGTCCCCGGGAGGAAGTGACTGGTCTCCGAGCAGGGAAAGCAGTGTCCTAGCCGGGAAGCCGTCCCGCCCGGATTTTGGCAGACGGGGGCGGACTGTGAACGCGGTGTTCAGCTCTATATTCTGTGGTGCTACACTCCCAGCTCTCTGATCCCTCCCCCACCCTCCCCAGGCGGCTCCATTAACATCCGAATACCCTGAGCCAGAGGGAGAATTCAGATAGGGATCTGACGGCATTTTTTTTTAGCTGATTACCTGGAAAATCTAGTTTCCCAGTGATGGCTCAGAAACAGCAGTCCATATCAAACCACATAAAGAAACAGACCATGACAGCTTCTCCAACCCCCCAAACAAAACAATCAAAATCCTTCCCAAATGAAGATACAATCCTGGAATTATCAGATACAGAATATAAAAAACTAATTTACAGAATGCTTCAAGACATCACAAACGAAATAAGGCAAACTGCAGAAAAAGCCAAGGAACACACTGATAAAACTGTTGAAGAACTCAAAAAGATTATCCAAGAACACAGTGGAAAAATTAATAAGTTGCAAGAATCCATAGAGAGACAGCATGTAGAAATCCAAAAGATTAACAATAAAATTACAGAATTAGACAACGCAATAGGAAGTCAGAGGAGCAGACTCGAGCAATTAGAATGCAGACTGGGACATCTGGAGGACCAGGGAATCAACACCAACATAGCTGAAAAAAAATCAGATAAAAGAATTTAAAAAAATGAAGAAACCCTAAGAATCATGTGGGACTCTATCAAGAAGGATAACTTGCGAGTGATTGGGGTCCCAGAACAGGGAGGGGGGACAGAAAACACAGAGAGAATAGTTGAAGAACTCCTGACACAAAACTTCCCTGACATCATGAAAGACGAAAGGATATCTATCCAAGATGCTCATCGAACCCCATTTAAGATTGATCCAAAAAGAAAAACACCAAGACATATTATCATCAAACTGGCCAAAACCAAAGACAAACAATATTTTAAAAGCAGCCAGGGAGAAAAGAAAGGTATCCTTCAAGGGAGAATCAATAAGAATAAGTTCAGACTACTCAGCAGAAACCATGCAGGCAAGAAGGGAATGGGACGACGTACACAGAGCACTGAACGAGAAATACTGCCAACCAAGGATTATATATCCAGCAAAACTCTCTATGAAATATGAAGGAGAAATTAAGATATTTACAGATAAACACAAGTTTAGAGAATTTGCAAAAACTAAACCAAGACTGCAAGAAGTGCTAAAGGAGATTGTTTGGCCTGATGACCAATAATATCAGGTACCAGCACAATACAAGGTCACAAAACAGAATGTCCTGATATCAACGCAACTCAAATAGGGAAAGCACAAAACAAACAAATTAACACTAATTCTAAAAAATAAATAAATAAACAAAATAATACACATAACAGGAAATCATGGAAATCAATAGATAAACGATCACAATAATCAAAAAGAGGGACTAAATATAGGAGGCATTGAACTGCCAGATGGAGAGGGATACAAGGAGATATAGAAGGATACAAGTTAGGTTTTTAATTAGAAAAATAGGGGTAAATAATAAGGTAACCACAAAAAGGAATATCAATTCCATAACTCAAGAAAAAAGCCAAGAAAAACGTAACAACTCAACAAACACAAAGTTAAACATTATGAAAATGAGGATCTCACAAGCTACTAAGAAAAACGTCTCTGCACAAAAAAGCATGTGGAAAAATGAAATGGCCAACAACACACATGAAAAGGCATCAAAATGACAGCACTAAAAACTTATTTATCTATAATTACGCTGAATGTAAATGGACTAAATGCACCAATAAAGAGACAGAGAGTCACGGACTGGATAAAGAAACACGATCCATCTATATGCTGCCTACAAGAGACACACCTTAGACTTAGAGACACAAACAAACTAAAACTCAAAGAATGGAAAAAAATATATCAAGCAAACAATAAGCAAAAAAGAAGAGGAGTAGCAATATTAATTTCTGACAAAATAGACTTTAGACTTAAATCCGCCACAAAAGATAAAGAAGGACACTATATAATGATAAAAGGGACAATTGATCAGGAAGACATAACCATATTAAATATTTATGCACCCAATGACAGGGCTGCAAGATACATAAATCAAATTTTAACAGAATTGAAAAGTGAGATAGACACCTCCACATTTATAGTAGGAGATTTCAACACACCACTTTCGGAGAAGGACAGGACATCCAGTAAGAAGCTCAATAGAGACACAGAAGACCTACTTACAACAATCAACCAACTTGACCTCATAGACTTATACAGAACTCTCCACCCAACTGCTGCAAAATATACTTTTTTTTCTAGTGCACATGGAACATTCTCTAGAATAGACCACATATTAGGGCATAAAACAAATCTTTCCAGAATCCAAAACATCAAAATATTAAAAAGCATCTTCTCAGACCACAAGGCAATGAAACTAGAAATCAATAACAAAAAAACTAGGGAAAAGAAATCAAATACTTGGAAAATGAACAATACCCTGCTGAAAAAAGACTGGGTTATAGAAGACATCAAGGAGGGAATAAGGAAATTCTTAGAAAGCAAAGAGAATGAAAATACTTCCTATCAAAACCTCTGGGACACAGCAAAAGCAGTGCTCAGAGGCCAATTTATATCGATAAATGCACACATACAAAAAGAAGAAAGAACCAAAAGCAGAGAACTGTCCCAACAACTTGAACAAATAGAAAGTGAGCAACAAAAGAACCCATCAGGCACCAGAAGAAAACAAATAATAAAAATTAGAGCTGAACTAAATGAATTAGAGAACAGAAAAACAATTGAAAGAATTAACAAAGCCAAAAGCTGGTTCTTTGAAAAAATTAACAAAATTGATAAACCATTGGCTAGACTGACTAAAGAAAAACAGGAAAGGAAACAAATAACCTGAATAAGAAACGAGAAGGACCACATCACAACAGAACCAAATGAAATTAAAAGAATCATTTCAGATTACTACGTAAAATTGTACTCTAACAAATTTGAAAACCTAGAAGAAATGGATAAATTCTTGGAACAATACTACCTACCTAAACTAACACATTCAGAAGTAGAACAACTAAATAGACCCATAACAAAAAAAGAGATTGAAACGGTAATCAAAAAACTTCCAACAAAAAAAAGTCCTGGCCCAGACGGCTACACTGCAGAGTTCTACCAAACCTTCAGAGAAGACTTAACACCATTACTATTGAAGGTATTTCAAAGCATAGAAAAAGATGGAATACTACCCAACTCATTCTATGAAGCTACCATCTCCCTGATACCAAAACCAGGTAAAGACATTACAAAAAAAGAAAATTTTAGACCTATATCCCTCATGAACATAGATGCAAAAATCCTCAACAAAATTCTAGCCAATAGAATCCAACAACACAGCAAAAAAATAATTCACCCTGATCAAGTAGGATTTATACCAGGTATGCAAGGCTGGTTTAATATCAGAAAAACCATTAATGTAATCCATCACATAAATAAAACAAAAGATAAAAACCACATGATGTTATCAATAGATGCAGAAAAGGCATTTCACAAAGTTCAACACCCATTTATGATAAAAACTCTTACCAAAATAGGAATTGAAGGAAAATTCCTCAACATAATAAAGGGCATCTATGCAAAGCCAACAGCCAATATCACTCTAAATGGAGAGAACCTGAAAGCATTTCCCTGGAGAACGGGAACCAGACAAGGATGCCCTTTATCACCGCTCTTATTCAACATCGTACTTGAAGTCCTAGCCAGGGCAATTAGGCTAGACAAAGAAATAAAGGGTATCCAGATTGGTAAGGAGGAAGTAAAGCTATCACTATTTGCAGATGACATGATCGTATACACGGAAAACCCTAAGGAATCCTCCATAAAACTACTGAAACTAATAGAAGAGTTTGGAAGTGTCTCAGGATATAAAATAAACATACAAAAATCACTTGGATTCCTCTACATCAACAAAAAGAATACCGAAGAGGAAATAACCAAATCAATACCCTTCACAGTAGCCCCCAAGAAGATAAAATACTTAGGAATAAATCTTACCAAGGATGTAAAAGACCTATACAAAGAAAACTATAAAACTCTGCTACAAGAAATTCAAAAGGACATACTTAAGTGGAAGAACATACCCTGCTCATGGATAGGAAGACTTAACATAGTAAAAATGTCTATTCTACCAAAAGCCATCTATACATATAACGCACTTCCAATCCAAATACCAATGTCATACTTTAAGGGGATAGAGAAACAAATCACCAATTTCATATGGAAGGGAAAGAACCCCCGGATAAGCAAAACATTACTGAAAAAGAAGAAAGTGGGAGGCCTCACTCTACCTGATTTCAGAACTTATTATACAGCTACAGTAGTCAAAACAGCCTGGTACTGGTACAACAACAGGCACATAGACCAATGGAACAGAATTGAGAACCTAGAAGATCTAAATCCATCCACGTATGAGCAGCTGATATTTGACAAAGGACCAGTGTCAGTCAATTGGGGAAATGATAGCCTTTTTAACAAATGGTACTGGCATACCTGGATATCCATTTGCAAAAGAATGAAACAGGACCCATACCTCACACCATGCACAAAAACTAACTCCAGGTAGATCAAAGATCTAAACATAAAGGCTAAAACGATAAAGATCATGGAAGAAAAAATAGGATCAACCCTAGGAGCCCTAATACAGGGCATAAACAGAATACAAAACATTACCAAAAATGATGAAGAGAAACCCGATAACTGGGAGCTCCTAAAAATCAAACACCTATGCTCATCTAAAGACTTCACCAAAAGAGTAAAAAGACCACCTACAGACTGGGAAAGAATTTTCAGCTATGACATCTCAGACCAGCGCCTGATCTCTAAAATCTACATGATTCTGTCAAAACTCAACCACAAAAAGACAAACAACCCGATCAAGAAGTGGGCAAAGGAGATGAACACACATTTCACTAAAGAAGATATTCAGGCAGCCAACAGATACATGAGAAAATGCTCTCGATCATTAGCCATTAGAGAAATGCAAATTAAAACTACGATGAGATTCCATCTCACACCAACTAGACTGGCATTAATTCAAAAAACACAAAATAATAAATGTTGGAGAGGCTGCGGAGAGACTGGAACTCTCATACACTGCTGGTGGGATTGTAAAATGGTACAACCACTTTGGAAATTCATCTGGCGTTATCTTAAACAATTAGAAATAGAACTACCATACAACCCAGAAATCCCACTCCTAGGAATATACCCTAGAGATACAAGAGCCTTCACACGAACAGATATATGCACACCCATGTTTATTGCAGCTCTGTTTACAATAGCAAAAAGCTGGAAGCAACCAAGATGTCCGTCAACGGATGAATGGGTAAATAAATTGTGGTATATTCACACAATGGAATACTACGCATCGATAAAGAACAGTGACGAATCTCTGAAACATTTTATAACATGGAGGAATCTGGAAGGCATTATGCTGAGCGAAATGAGTCAGTTGCAAAAGGACAAATATTGTATAAGACCACTATTATAAGATCTTGAGAAATAGAAAAAACGGAGAAGAATACATACTTTTGTGGTTACAAAGGGGGGAGGGAGGGAGGGAGGGAGAGGGCTTTTTATTGATCAATCTGTAGATAAGAACTGCTTTGGGTGAAGGGAAAGACAACACTCAATACAAGGAAGGTCAGCCTAACTGGACTGGACTAAAAGCAAAGAGGTTTCCGGGATAAAAAGAAAGCTTCAAAGGTCAGCGGAGCAGGGGCTGGGGTCTGGGGAACTTGGTTTGAGGGGACTTCTAAGTCAATGGGCAAAATAATTCTATTATGAAAACATTCTGCATCCCACTTCGAATTGTGGCGCCTGGGGTCCTAAATGCCAACAAGCGGCCATCTGAGATACATCAATTGGTCTCAACCCACCTGGAGCAAAGGCAAAGGAAGAACACCAAGGTCACACAACAACTAAGAACCCAAGAGACAGAAAGGGCCACATGGACCAGAGACCTACATTATCCTGAGACCAGAAGAACTAGTTGGTGCCCGGCCACAATCGATGTCTGCCCTGTCAGGGAACACAACAGACAACTCCTGAGGGAGCAGGAGACCAATAGGATACAGACCCCAAATTCTCATGAAAAGAACATACCTAATGGTATGATTGAGACTAGAGGAATCCCAGAGACAATGCTCCCCAGAACGTCTGATGACACAGGACAGGAACCATCCCCGAAGACAAATCATCAGGCATGAAAAGGACTGGTCAGTGGGGGGGAGAGAGATGCCGATGAAGAGAGAGCTAATTAAATCAGGTGGACACTGGAGAGTGTGTTGGCAACTCTTGACTGGAGGGGGATGGGAAGATAGAGAGAGAGGGAAGATGGCAAAATTGGCATGAAACAAGAGACTGTAAGGGCTGACTCAATAGGGGGAGAGCAAGTGGGAGAAGGGAGTAAGATGTATGTAAACCTACATGTGAGAGACTGATTGGAATGGTAAATGTTCACTTGAAGCTTAATAAAAATTAATTAAAAAAAAAAATTAGAGCATCATTAAATGAAATAGGAAACAGAAAAACAATTGAAAGAGCTAACAAGACCAAAAGCTGGTTCTCTGAAAAAATTAACAAAATTAATAAACCATTGGCCAAACTGACAAAAGAAAAACAGGAGAGGAAGCAAATAACATGAATAAGAGATGAGATGGGCAATATTACAAAAGACCCAAATGAAATTAAAAGAATCATATGAGATTACTACGAAAAATTGTACTCTAACAAATTTGAAAACCTAGAAGAAATGGATGAATTTCTGGAAACACACTACCTACCTAAACTAACAGGAACATAGGTAGAACAACTAAATAAGCCCATAACAAAAGAAGAAATTGAAAAGGTAATTGAAAAACTTACAACAAAAACAACAACAACAAAAAAAAAACCCTGACCAGGAGAGCTTCACTGCAGAGTTCTACCAGACTTTCAGGGAACAGTTAACACCACTACTACTAAAGGTATTTCAGAGCATAGGAAAGGACAGGATACTCCTAAACTCATTCTATGAAGCCAGCATATCCCTCATACCAAAACCAGGTAAAGACACAACAAAAAAAGAAAATTACAGACCTATACCCCTCATGAACTTAGATACAAAAATCCTCAACAAATTCTAACCGATAGAATTCAACAACATATTAAAAAAAATAATTCACCATGGTCAAGCGGGATTCATACCAGGTATGCAGGGATGGTTCAACATTAGAAAAACAATTAATGCAATCCATCACAAAAATAAAACAAAAGACAAGAACCACATGATCTTAACAATTGATACAGAAAGAATGCCCTTTATCACCACTCTTATTCGACATTGTGCTGGAGGACCTAGCCAGAGAAATTAGGCTAGATAAAGAAATAAAGGACATCCAGATTGGTAAGAAAGAAGTAAAAGTACTTCTATTTGCAGATGACATGATCTTATACACTGAATACCCTAAAGAATCCTCAAGAAAACTACTGCAACTAATAGAAGAGTTCAGCAGAGTATCAGAATACAAGATAAACATACGAAAATCAGTTGGATTCTTCTACACCAACAAAAAGAACACTGAAGAGGAAATCAACAAATCAGAACCATTTACAGTAGCCCCCAAGAAGATAAAATACTTAGGAATAATTCTTACCAGAGATGTAAAAGACCTATACAAAGAAAACTATAAGACACTACTGCAAGAAACCAAAAGAGGCCTACATAAGTAGAAAAACATACCTTGCTCATAGATAGGAAGACTTAACATTGTAAAAATGTCTATTCTATCAAAAGCCAACTATAGATACAACACAATTCTAATCCAAATTCCAACGACATTTTTTAATGAGATGAAGAAACAAATCACCAACTTCATACGGCAGGGAAAGAGGCCCCAGTTAAGTAAAGCATTACTGAAAGAGAAGAACAGAGTGGGGGGCCTCACTCTACCTGATTTTAGAACATATTATACCGCCACAGTAGTCAAAACAGCCCGGTACTGGTATAACAACAGATACGTAGACCAGTGGAACAGAATTGAGAATCCAGACATAAATCCATCCACATATGAGCAGCTGATATATGACAAAGGCCCAAAGTCAGTTAAATAGAGAAAAGACAGTCTGTTTAACAAATGGTGCTGGCATAACTGGATATCCATCTGCAAAAAAAATGAAACAAGACACATACCTCATACCATGCACAAAAACTAACTCAAAATGGATCAAAGACCTAAATACAGAATCTAAAATGATAAAGATTATGGAAGAAAAAATAGGGACAATGCTAGGAGCCCTAATACATGGCATAAACAGTATACAAAAGATTATTAACAGTGCAGGAGAAAAACTATATAACTGGGAGCTCATAAAAATCAAACACCTATGCTCATACAAAGACTACACCAAAAGAGTAACAAGATTACCTACACACTGGGAAAAAGTTTTTAGCTATGACATTTCTGATCAGCATCTGATCTTTAAAATCTACATGATAGTGCAAAAACTCAACCATAAAAAGACAAATAACCCAATAAAAAAATGGGCAAAGAATATCAACAGGCACGGCACTGGGTTTTGGTCACTAAAGAAGACATTCAGGTAGCTAACAGATACATGAGGAAATGCTTGCGATCATTAGCCATTAGAGAAATGTAAATCAAAGCGACCATGAGATTCCATCTCACCCCAACAAGGCTGGCATTAATCCAAAAGACATAAAATAATAAATGTTGGAGAGGTTGTGGAGAGACTGGAACACTTACACACTGCTGGTGGGAATGTAAAATGGTAAACCCCTTTGGAAATTGATTTGGAGCTTCCTTAAAAAGCTAGAAATGAAACTTCCATAGGATCCAGCAATCCCACTCCTTGGAATATATCCTAGAGAAATAAGAGCCTTTACACGAACAGATATATGAACACCCATGCTCCCTGCAGCACTGTTTATAATAGCAAAAAGATGGAAGCAACCAAGGTGCCCATCAACAGATAAATGGATAAATAAATTATGGTATATTCACACAGGGGAACACTACGCATCAATAAAAAACAATGATGAATCCGTGAAACATTTCATAACATGGAGGAATCTGGAAGGCATTATGCTGAGTGAAATAAGTCAGTTGCAAAAGGACAAATATTGTATGAGACCACTATTATATGAACTTGAGAAATAGTTTAAACAGAGAGGAAAATATTCTTTGATGGTTACGAGAGTGGTGAGGGAGGGAGGGAGGGAGAGGGGTTTTCACTAATTAGATAGTAGATAAGAACTACTTTAGGTGAAGGGAAAGACAACACACAATACAGGAGAGGTCAGCATGACTGGACTAAACCAAAAGCAAAGAAGTTTCCTGAATAAACTGAATGCTTCAAAGACCAGCATAGCAGGGGTGGAGGCCTGGGGACCATGGTTTCAGGGGACATCTAAGTCAATTGGCATAATAAAATCTATTAAGAAAACATTCTTTCAAGAGTGGCGTCTGGGGTCTTAAATGCTAGCAAGTGGCCTTTTAAGATGCATCAATTTGTCTGAACCCACCTGGAGCAAAGGAGAACGAAGAACACCAAAGACACAAAGTAATTATGAGCCCAAGAGACAGAAAGGGCCACATCAGCCTGAGACCCGAAGAACTAGATGGTGCCTGGCTACTACCAATAACTACCCTGACAGGGAACACAACGGAGAATCCCTGAGGGAGCAGGAGAGCAGTGGGATGCAGACCCCAAATTCTTGTAAAAAGACCAGACTTAATGGTCCAACTGAGACTGGAAGGACCCCAGAGGTCATGGTCCCCAGGCCTTCTGTTAGCCCAAGACGGGAAACATTCCCAAAGCCAACTCTTCAGACAGGGATTGGACTGGACTATGCGACAGAAAATGATACTGGTGAAGAGTGAGCTCCTTGGATCAAGTAGAAGCATGAGACTATGTGGGCAGCTCCTGTCTAGAGAAGAGATGAGAGGGCAGAGGGGGGCAGAAGCTGGTCAAATGAACACGAAAATAGACAGTGGAGGGAAGGATTGTGCTGTCTCATTAGAGGGAGAGCAACTAGTAGTATATAGCAAGGTGTGTATAAGTTTTTGTATAAGAGACTGACTTGCTGTGTAAACTTTTCACTTAAAGCAGAATAAAATTTTTTTTAAATCACATTCATTAATCTAAAATTGCTCATAATTCATTTGTTTAAGGTGTTTAATAACTCCTCAGTATTCATCTTATATAACATGGCATATCACTGGTTTCAGCCTGTTCATTAATGGTCACCAAGAGGGGAAAACAGAAAACCAAAATGTTCAAATGGATATAAAACCTAGAGATTTAAGACAACACTAGAGCATTTAGACAGTTCCCAATAGACATATACCATCTAGCTGGCTATCTTCTGCTGTAAATCTCATGATTAAAAAGAAAATAAAAGTTTCCACTGAGACATCAAACCATTAGAAAGACAACCTTGGCTTCCTAGCAGGGTTTAAGGCTTCTGAATTCTTCATGACAGAAAATCTAAGGAATGAATCACAAGTGTTCTTTCTTGAAATGCATAGAGTCATGTAGCTATTCCTTGGCTAAGCTTTCTTTCCAAAACAAGGGTATTTATTTGTGAAAGATAATGAAGAATAATATGAAATTATCTTATAAAAACATATGAGTCACTCTGACTGCTCCAGTCGGAAATAGTGGGAACCATAAAGAAAGTGCAGTTAAAAAAAACAAGTACAGAGAATAGAAGTCTAAGTCACAAAAGGACCCCTAGCAGCACAAAGCAGGAAATTCAGAAAGGACTTTACCCAATTTTTTTTTTTTTTACACAAATTACTTTTAAAGTAACAAGGGTTAGAACTCCTTTCTGAATTTTTATCATAAAATTGTAAAATGTAAATGAAACTTAATTTTTCCTGCTTGTACAGATGTACCACATCTGATACATGAGAGAAATGCACTCCTTTTTCAAAGAGACAACTAGATGAAAAAAATGTATGTCTACTCAAAAAAAAAAAAGTATGTATTAATCTGAGTTGCAGCTTCAGTTTAGTTTTTGCTTTTTTCCCCGCAAACTTACTGGTGAAGTTATTAGGTACCTTAAAAGGCAGGCAATTAATTACAGCGAAGAGGTAAATAAGTAAATAATAAGAATATTGAATAATTCATCTCCAATTAATCAATGTTGTTAGGTGTCGTCCAGTTGGTTTCGATTCATAGTGACCTCACGTACAACAGAATGAAACACTGCCTGGTCCTGCACCATCCTCACAATCATTGCTATGTTTGAGCCTACTGTTGCAACCACTGTGTCAATCCATCTATACTATTAATTATACTATTAATTAATAGTATAGTAAAATTATTATAATCCCAAAGAATGATAAAATCATATTCTTATTAGCAAAGTAACTTTATCATATGAAATCGCTAAAGGCTGTAGGTTATTCATCAATATCAAGCAATATAATGTACTAGAGTGTATAATCCAATAACAGAAAACACAGAAATAATATAAAATAAAGACATCTGCCAGAAATATGTAAGAAAAGAAAAGGTATAAGGCCTTTTACAAGATTTAAAAGTTGGACAAAGATTACCACTACATGTACAAGCACAAGAATATGCAACCCCTAAAAAAGGCAAGAGTTTCCCCAACAGCTGGCAAAACTACCAATTAATTTAATTAGGAATTATGCTAATTAAAGAACTGCAAATTGAAATTAAATAATACTTTTTTAGAAAAATTCTATTTTAGTAAAGATGGGATGAAATAAGATACTTTTTTACTTTGCAATTGGAAATATAAATTGGTAAAGACTTTTTTGGAAGCAAATGTGGTTTATTAAAAATGAATATGTTTTTGACCTAGTTTCTTAAAAATAATTATGTATATGGAACTAGTAATTTCTCTACTAGAAAACTCTTTTTAAAATATCTCATATTAGAGAAAGGTTTTATGCCAGAGATGTTGTTAAAAAGAGTTCAAAATGGATACATATCCAGTTGACAGCATATTACGCAGGTATTAGAAAATTTATAAGATTTTGTAATAACATACAAAATGCTTATATGATAATATAAAATTGAGCAAATCAAGATACCTATTTGTTTATACACTATGATCATAACTATGAGTCGGAATTGATTCAACGGCAATGGGTTTTTTTTTATGATCACAACTATTTTTTTTTTTTAACTGATGCATATGAAAATACTGCAAAGAACAGGTGGGAATATGGGATTTTCTTTGCACTCTCTTTACTATATATTTTTTTAATTTCCAAATTATCAACAAGTAGTATATATCACCTATGTGATGGGGAAGATATATATTTTGTTTTTAAATAAATAAGAAAACCACCAATAATAATGTTAGATAATAAAATTCCGAGTTATCTAATCTGTGTGCATATGTATGTATACATAAGTGCATGTGCACACATAATTATGATGAAAAACAGTAAAAATAGAGAACAAGAGATCCGAAGGACTGTCAAAAACTATTCATAAAACAGAGTAAATGAGAAAGAAAAGGAGGGCAGAGCCTCTCATTAAAATAAAGCCTGATTTAAGTATTCTGTTTCCAAATTTCTTTTTCTAATCTTCAGTATTACAGAATCTATGTGGCTTTGGAAAGATCAAAGCTTGCTCCATATGTCAAACTCTATTAAAACTCCACATTCTTTTAAAGAAAGTGGCTAACTCTCCAAGCCTCAGGTCTCACCCCGGATTCAGGATCTATCTTTTTCTGACTGCATATGTGGCTTTTGTTCCAAATAAATGTCATCTTAAAACCATCAGGACCAGTATTTCAAAGTGAACATCAAAGTGGGTAAGACTGCTCACTTCTAATTACTCTCACTGTTGCAGCTTACATTCCACTCAAATCCAAATATGTTTTTAGAAAAGAAAAAATAAAAAAGTATTTTGTATTCCACTTATGTAAGAAATTTTTAATGTACTCAAAATTTAATATATCTACTTAGACCATTAAATATTCTTCCTTTTTACATAATTTAGATTAAAATGGCATGCTAACTCAGATACCCAAGATCTACAGCGATTGTTATAAAAAAGCATAGTCTCCTGTCAATAAACTCGTTGCCAAGTTGAGTGATTCTGGTTTATAGAACCCTACAGGACTCCAACCTTAGAAACACCAGAGGCCAAGGCTCCACCCTTTGAAACCCCTGAGGTCATGGCCATACCTTTTGAAACTGTGGCAGCTCAGCTTCTTGTCTTGTCTCTTCTGTTTCCTGGGTTTCTCGGCCTCTTGGCTCTTTGGGCCTTATGCCCACTTCTGCCCTGCTGGGGCAAGTGTTCCAAAGCTCTGTAGCTCCACCGATAAGTACCTGGAGGCACCCCACTCTGCCAGGAAGCCTCTTGTATATAGGCACTCAGCTTTCTGGCTCCATGGGTCAGCAAGCCTAGCTCAACAGATAAGTGCCCAGAGGCACCCCACTCCACCAGGAAGCCTCCTGCACACAGGCGCTCAGCTCCCTCACTCGGTTAGCTCCAGCACTGTCTCATGCTGGTCTCCTGGTTCTGCTGCTGTTGCTTCTCTGCTGTTGCCGCTTCTCTGCCACTGCAGGTTCTCTGCTGCTCTGGTCCTCTGCCGCTGTCACAACTCTATCTATTCACAGTTTCAAAACCACTTCCACATTTTAGGTATCTGTTAGAGCAGCATCCTACTCTCTCGGTACCAAATTCTGTCTTAGTCATCTAGTGCTGCCATAACAGAAATACCACAAGTGGATGGCTTTAAAAAAGAAAAATTTTCTCAGTCTAATAGGCTAAAAGTCCAAATTAAAGGCGTCGGCTCCAGAGGACAGCTTTCTGTCTCTGTGGGCTCTGGAGAAAGGTCCTTGTCCTCAATCTTCCCATGGTCGAGGAGCTTCTCAGGCACAGGGACCCCAGGTCTAAAGGACGCACTCTGCTCCTGGTGCTGCTTTCTTGATGGTATGAGGTCCCCAACCCTCTACTTGATTCCCTTTCCTTTTATCTCTCAAGAGATAAAAGGTGGTGCAGGCCACACCCCAGGGAAACTCCCTTTACCTTGGATCAGGGAAGTGACCTAAGTATGGGTGGTGTTACAATCCCACCCTAATCCTCTCAACATAAAATTACGATCACAAAATGGAGGACAACCACACATGGCCTAACCAAGTTGATGTACACATTTTTCAGGGGACATAATTCAATCCACGACAAGTGTATAACTAACATAATCTATCCTATAGTCTGGTTCTAAATCCCGAACCTAAAACTGTGATTACCAACGACTTTACAATTATTTTAACACAATAATTAAATAATACTATGTCTCTGGGTAAATAAAAGATACATGTCTGCTTATCATATTTTTGCTACTCACTGCCAATTAAATCACTTTCTGAAAACAATTTTTCTTTCAGTATTATTCACCAGAAGATAGCTACGGAGGGGGGAGGGGAGAGTAGTTACCACCCTACAAAGTTTATCTCAATTATCAGGTTTCCTTTCTAAAAATAAGATTCTTAAAGTTTATAGTATAGCATTGACAAGCAATGAGTTATTAATACACAGCTTTTCTTATTACAATTTGTTTTTGAGTCAAGGTCCAAAAGCTAAAAGCAAGCAGTTCATATATTTTCTCCAAAGGTTTTTAGAGCTCTAACAGCAAAGGGATAAAGCCTCAAGATCAATAACATCTGTTTAGTCCAAGGAAAAGCTCCACGATTTACGTGGCTGAATGGCTATAGTATTTTCTTTTGATTTTGATAAGCAGAGTAAATACATTCTAACTGCTGACTGACAACAGAACAAATCAGTAGGTGTGCTCTATTCCAAAATTTCTTATCTATTAATTTGTGTGGACTGAAAGAGTATTCAAACTGAGAAAGAAAATGCTGGTATGAGTCCCCTCCCACCCCAAACTATAATCAGCATAAAAATTCCTCTCAGATTTTCCATATCCATTCAGCTCCACCCCAGGAGAACATCAATCAACTTTTTATTTTCCTTTTTGCTTCATATTTCTGGCACAGATATTACTAAGGCAGCAATCTGAACCGAAGAAATCTATTCACTGCTGCATGGGATTTTGTTCTTTATGCCATTTTTAATTCCTGGTTATTCCCATTCCTTTTATATTTTCAAATATTTCTTTTTTTAATCATATTTCTTATATTCCTTTTCCATTCATCTCATTTCCTCTCTATATCATCCTCTTTTTTCAATTATAAAAATACCTGAGTCTTTCATTTCAATTTGCAATTGGCATTACCAAAAAAACCCACAACCATTGCTGTTGAGTCAATTCTGACTCATAGTGACCCTATAGGATGGAGAATTACCCCATAGGGTTTCAAAGGAGCAGCTGGTGGACTAAAACACCCGAACTTTTGGTTAGCGGCCTGAGCTCTTAACTACTGCACCAAGAGGGCCCCAAATTGGCACTACAGAACATCTTTATTAATTGTTTTCCCCTGCGTTAATTGCTTCCCCCATCCTTTTTCCAACCCACCTACATCTTCTTCCTCTTCTATGGAGAAAACACTGTATTACTTGGACATTACAATATTTCTCCATAATCTCCATTTGCCTTTCTATTAGAAACTCTCTTTTTCTCTTACCTAAAGCCTTAAGGCATAATACAAATTCTTCCTCATTTCAATCCAAACCAAAATTATAGCTGCTGACATATAAGGAAGTTTGTGCTTGTAGTCATGTATAAATGCTGAGACACTGAAAAGGGAAAATAACAGCAGAAACATCAAAACAATGAATGTTTGTATCAAACAGCCAAAAAAAAACAGAAAGAATCCATTTTTTTAAGCATGTATATATAGCTTCTAAAGGTCAGGAGTATTAAACAGACTTTGGTTCCACTCCTACCTCTGCTACCCTCTCATTTGGAAATATTAGACAGCTTAATTAATTCCAGCTTCCATGTTTATAAAATCGCAGTAAGACTTGCGTTCACTTAGATGATCACGGTTGTCTGGACTGAACTGTGTCCCCCAGAAATATGTGTCAGCTTGGTTAGACCATGATTCTCAATATTGTGTGATTGTTCTCCATTTTGTGATTGTAATTTTATGTTAAAGAGGATTCGGGTAGGATTGTAATACTCTTACTAAGGTCACATCCATGATCCAATGTAAAGGGAGTTTCCCTGGAATATGGCCTGTACCACCTTTTATCTTACAAGAGATAAAAGGAAGAGGAAGTAAGCAGGGAGTGGGGACCTCATACCACTGAGAAATCTGTGCTGGGAGCAGAGAGCATCCTTTGGACCCAGGGTTCCTGCATGGAGAAGCTCCTAGCATAGGGGAAGATTGATAACAAGGACCTTTCTCCAGAGCCGACAGAGAAAGCCTTCCCGTGGAGCTGACGCCCTGAATTTATACTACTAGGCTACTGGACCGTGGGAAAATAACTTTCTCTTTGTTAAAGCTACCCACTGGTGGTACTCCTGTTATAGCAGCACTAGATAACTAAGACAATGATGAAGATTACGAACATGAAGGCAAAAGCAAGATAACTGGTATGCAGTAACTACCCATGTTTGCCATCAATGTTATGATGAACAAAATAATCTGTTAATACAATACAGAAAGAGAAAAGGATTAAGATTCAATTACACAGAAGCTGTTTATTTCATTTATGTTGAGTACGTTATATTCTCCTGATTCTACACAAGATGTTTGGGACACTTCACTTCAGGAAGTTTATAATCTAGATAAAACTCAAGGCTACTCAAGAGTAAGGTTCCTGGGGCCAGTTCCATTTTTTAAGAGTACTGCTCTTATTATTTTTATTTTGTTCTTTATGTATTTCAGTACTTTATAAATATTTTCACAGTTCAGTTTATAATAGAAAAAATTGGAGTATTCATAAATTTGCTGGTATATTTTGCTGATTTTGAGGCTCTGTGGGACATACAGGTGGAGCTACACAGAAGGGAGGTGAGTATAGGGACCGAATTTCAGAAGACGTAAAGACGGAGTCAGCAAACCAATGTTAATCGAAGCCATGAAAATTGATACAATATGCTCAGTGAAACTGCAAGTGTAAGAAAACAAGAGGGTGACAAAAAGAATCCTAAACAGTACCAATCTGCCAGAAAGATATGCTCATAAATGAGATTGGACAAGGGCTATCAAAGAAAAAGAAAAAATGGAACTGTAGTGTCATAGATTCAAATAGAAAGAATCTTTACAAATATAAAGAGTGATCAATGGTACAAATGGTGCTAAGAGATCAAAGAAGTATATTCTATATTTAGTCACTGGATTAACTTTGGTGACCTTAGAGAGAGCAGATTCAGACAATGATTAGGGGTGGACACCAGACTCAGTGTGTTGAGGTGTGAATGGAAGGTGAGAATGTAAAACCGAGAACATAGATAATTCCTTGAAAATGTTCATCTGTGACCAGAATTAGGGTTGGGGTACAGAGGAAAGTAGACTTAGAATAGAGGATTTGTGCCCAGATGCATTTTTGTTTTAAAGCGAGAAGGTAATGTAACATGTTTAATGCCAATGAGCAGGAATCAGGAGAGAGGGAGAAGGCTGAATATACAGAAGAGAAAGAAAAGTTTCACTTGTGTTAGGACTCTTAGAACATGTACAAACATAAGATCTAGAGCATGCATGAAGATACTGACTTATAGAGGAAGGGTCATCAGTAAGGATTACAGATACAGGTAAGTTTATAAATGAGATAGCAAGAACCTCACAGGTACTCATGGCATGGATGATATTCTCTCTGTAGGTAATCTGTTAAGAAGAGAAGAGAAGAGAAGATAGCAGTGATGGGGTTAGAGCATATGAGAGTAAAAAAGGTTTGAAATAACAGCTGTGGAGAATGGAAGATACCTGTCTAGCAAGGGACATAAAAGTTGCTTTGTAGAATAGTGGGCTCAGTTGAGGATGTCATCCCAAATTCTCACCTTGTTTGCTTGGCAGGTATCATCTCCCCTGAGACTTGCCCATAGAATTGAAGCATTCCTACCTATTCCTTTATACCTTGGCTTAAATGGCATTGTAGAGCAAGACTAACTGTTAATACGTCTATCCTTCTACTAGTATCTATGCTCCCTAAAGGCAGAGACCTTGTCTATTAATTTATGTTCTTCCACTTACCGACAGAGACAAATGAGAACAATCACCACATTAATAAATTAGTTGATTGATTAAAAAGAAATAGAATGCTCTTTAAATAACTGTCCATACTTCCAAGAGGTATTAACAAGAAGTAATTTCACTTTCTTATAATTCACCACAAGTCCAATATAAACATTGGCAGCTCGAATCCACCAGCCACTCCTTTGAAACCCTATGGGGCAGTTCTACTTTGCCCGATAGGGTCACCATGAGTCAAAACTGACTCAAAAGCAAAGGGTCTGTTTTTTGTTTTGTTTTGTTGTGTCTATATGCCCAGAACTGTGTGATGAATGAAAATTATAGCAATAAATTAATACAGTCCTTGCCCTCAAAGAGCTCAGAGTTTACATAGAATGACATATAAACCCACAGTACAGAAGAGTAATGCAGTACCAAAGGACGTACAAAATAAAGGAAGAAGTGAACAATTAATTCCTCTCAATCTATTTTAATGCTGCTTACAAAGTAATTATACTCCTGAAAAATGATGTATAAGTTATATTCTTCTTTTCTCAATGAAATCTCTTAGATACACTAGGGAATCTCACTACTTAGAAAAAACCAATAGGCAATCTTTTGGTAATGCTGTGAATTTCCCAACTAATTATCTTATTTCTCCATTTGTATATGATGTGTTCTGTTCGTCTCCATCAGGAGTTCTTGCATAAGTACCAAAAAGTGGGTTAACTCCAAGTGGCAATTTTTTTTTTTACTTTCCAATTTTTTTTGAACTATAATATAAAAGTATATCAATTTAAAATTCAGATTAATTATTTTAAACATTACTGAATGAAACATAATACTATACGATTCAAATCTCATTGAATTCTTAGTAAACAGGGTTTGAATATGCTGAAAAGTGATGTGTAACAACATTCTAAAAAATAACGATGACGCACCTTCCCTAACCTTTGCACTCATACATGAAGGCACGGCACAGGAGGAAAACACAGTGAAGTAAGTAGAAACTCAAAGAATTTTGCTCTAAGCTAGCTGCATGTTTCTGGGGGAAAAAAGAAAAAAAAACATAGTCATAGTTAACGTAGATAACTGCTCAAATGATTCTCCTTCTCTCTCTTTTTTTTCTCTCTGTCTCCCTCCTTCCTTTCTCTTCCCGTCAGTTGGACCCTTCTGTTTCCAAGATACCTTCTAGTTAGATTCGATTGTTGCTCAACTGGGTGTCTCTGATACTGAGTAGGTTGCCTGGCAACATTACCAACAGAACACTCACCAGCCTGTCTGGTGGCTCTATTTTTTGGTCTGCAGGTGGGAGACTTGGATACAATTTCATGAGGTTTTCACAATGCAATGTTTCATTTCAGTGGGTGTGTAATGAAGTTTATTATTTGCAATAGCATTATTAAAATTTATGGCAACAGTACTGTTTAGAGGTTTTTATTTTTGGCAGAATTATTAATACTTCTAGAAAATTTTAATACATTGAAATTGCCCTTCAAGATATTTCATACCTTTTTAAGAAGGTAGAAAAATAATAATACAATATAATAAATTTTAAACCAAAAGGTATTTGTCTGGAAAGGGACATAAGGGAAACTTTCTGGGTGCTAGAAATGTTTTGTATCGATCTAAGAATAATAAGGTAGTAGTTACCAAGCATATACCTATACAAAAATCCATTAATTTGTATACTTAAGATTAGTGAAATATATATATATTTCAACTGTAGAGTTTTTAAGGGTGGCGAAAATATAAATAAACACACATACACACAGATACACACAAAGGCTATAAGGCTATATAATCTTGGTATTTGTCAGCTTTGAAACAAAAATATATCTCTATGTTTCTATCACAGAACATATATTATCTTAAAGACTGCATTTCTGTTGCATTTAGTCAGTTTAACAATAGAGACTATTTTGCCATATGGCAACCATGCTTTTACTAATAATCTGCTATTTATAGAGACGGAGCCTTTACCGTCAATTCAGATGAGCAAATTCAGGAGAACAGACAGCACTAATAGCCACACATTGCAAATGATTTGCTACTTGTTTCAGCCTCACTGGATCACAAGCAGGATGTTACAGATGCAGTGAAAGATTACATCTAAAATAGATCTCAAGGAGACATCTCATACAGCGAACCACAGACATGCCTTGCTGGTTTCGGCCAAGGAAGTCTTCTCCAGACGGCACTTGCCACGCTTCTTACGGCATAATGTGGACTGATTAACAGATTAGCAAAATCTAACACAAACTTTCAAACAGAGATTTCTTAGTAGCTTTATTTTACTATATTTTATTTTTTAAACGTTATCATCCAGACCAGAAAAGTGAGGGAATTTTATGTACTTTAACCACTGGATCTTTTTAAAGTACTTAGTACATTAATTAAATTTGTTCAGTACTTTAACGTACTTTTAGGTTGCCCTTAATTCACCGGATCCTCATCATGGCCCTAATATACTTTACCCATTTTATACACAAGTAATCTAAGGTTCAGAAAATCTAAACAACCTGTCCAAGGCTACACACTTGGTCTAAATCAGCAATGTTCAGAATAACAATGTGAAGCCAGTTTTCTCACATACAACACCAAGTTGCTCAATTAGTTTCTACAGTTTCCTTTTAAAATTGGCAAAACTTTTCAACAAAGCCAGTTCCTGTAAAAATTCAACTCTGTTTTGATGAAATAAGTCTTTAACAGTTTATTTGCTGCTCTTTAGGATATATTTTTGTGACAGGAGAATCTGTCTGGGACAAATAAGAAGGCATAGAACTGTGGTGCTTTACAAGTAATCCACAGAATTGATTTGTCAGCTGAGGAAACAGAGGTACAGAGGGTTATAAAGACTTTTGCAAGTATCATAACATACTAGCGATAAATTCGAACTTGAACCCATCTTACTTCTTTCTTATCTTTACATTACATAAAGTGCTACTATCATAACCCTACATTTTTAACAATACTTCAAAACCATAAATGATATAGGGCGGAAATGGAGATGCTCAATCCCATTTAAAAGATAAATTCTACCCAAGCGAAATAGGGTAAATTGACTTTGTACCATATCAACTATTATTAAAAAATGGGTAAAACTCTGTCCTCCTTTAAATAATTGAATTTATGCTAATATAAGATGGATAAAATAAAACACACAATTTATTGATAATTTTCTATGTGATAGATCCTTTGTAAATATTATCATATTTAATCCTCATCAAAACCTTTTAAAATTATATCGTGCCTTTTACAGCTGAGAAAGTGGAATCCTAAAAAATCCTGGCTTGGGGACACATAGCTAATAATTTGCAGTAGTGAGATTAGAACCCAATTCTGTTTGACGCTAGAATCCATGCACTTTAACCCACACCATCCTGCCTCACAGACCAGATTAGCTAAATGTCATCCCTATTTTCTCATTTTGACGGCTAGTACTAAGAGCCTACCCAATACATACCTTCCCCTCTTTCCTACCAGGTGTAAAAAAATGGCTTGGGGGCAGTGTCTGACCTCCTCTAACCTCACAAAAAAAAAAAAAGGGAAGAAGAATCAAGGTCAACACCCCAGTGAGGTGTGGGGGCGGGGGAGTCAGGCATGCCTCCTCTCTCCGCCATCTTTACCAATTCTGACACCAACCATCCCTCGCAGAACACTCTCTACTTTTCTGTTGGGTTCAATAATTCATTGCAATGGCCACACAGAACTCACAGAAAATACTCCTAACTATGGAGTTTATTAGGGAAGTAAAAGTTTACAATTCAGGCTCAGGAAAGCTCAGGATACAGTTCTTTCATCAGGTAGCCTCTTCCCAGCTGTGCTCTCAGGCATGGCTCTCCCTGGCCCTCAGTCTCTGCCCAAAGGGACTCAGCTTTCTCTCTCCGTGTGCCAGGAAGCCTACTGAGCTGTCTCCTGCTGCTGAGTCTCTGTTGGCAGGTCTCTCCTTCCTTGGTGGTGGTGTGTTCTTCTCTTTGCTCTGGAATTGGCTCTCTTTTAAGGCAAAACTGACCAATTCCCTGGGTAGGCCACAATTCCCCTAACACACAGCTCCACCCAATCACCTGGGTGGGAGTTACAAGACCATGGCTAGAAAGGCCACACAAAAGTAATTAATTGCACTATACTAGGGATACATTTTGCAGTGAAGAAGTCATTGGTCTTTCAAAATTCTATCATTCAATCTCTGGCATTGTTTCTATCACCACGGCCATATTTTCCAACTACCGATACTTCTTTGTTTCCAACTTTCGCATTCCAATCACCAGAAATTGTCAAAGCATTCTGATTGCATATTCAATCAATTTCAGACTGCAGCAGCTGATAAATATCTTCTGTTTTCTTCAACTTTGGCATTGGTGCTCGGTGTGTAAATTTAAATAACACTTATCATAACTGGTCTTCCTTGGTTCAAAATCAGGAATGGTGTGTGTCAGGGTTGTATCCTTTCACCATACCTATTCAATCTATATGTTGAGCAAATAATCCAAGAAGCTGAACTATATGAAGAAGAATGGGGCATCAGGGTTGGAGGAAGACTCATTAACAACCTGCGTTATGCAGATGACACAACCTTGCCTGCTCAAAGTGAAGAGGACTTGAAACACTAACTAATGAAGATCAGAGACCACAGCCTTCAGTATGGATTGCACTTCAACATAAAGAAAAC
Organism: Elephas maximus indicus; assembly: GCF_024166365.1. Taxonomy (NCBI): domain Eukaryota; kingdom Metazoa; phylum Chordata; class Mammalia; order Proboscidea; family Elephantidae; genus Elephas; species Elephas maximus. Next base: position 51,042,312 of record NC_064824.1, on the reverse strand, counting down.
AAAAATCCTCACAACTGGACCCATAAGCAACATCACGATAAATGGAAAAAAGATTGAAGTTGTCAAGGATTTCATTTTACTTGGGTCTATAATCAAGAGCCATGGAAACAGCAGTCAAGAAACCAAAGAATGCATTACATTGAGTAAATCTGCTACAAAGGGCCTCTTTAAAGTGTTGAAAAGCAAAGGTGTCACCTTGAAGACTAAGGTGCACCTGACCCAAGCCATGGTATTTTTAATAACGTCATATGCATGTGAAAGCTGGACAATGAAGAAGAAAGACCGAAGAAGAATTGACACCTTTGAATTGTGGTGTTGGTGAAGAATATTGAATATACCATGGCCTGCCAAAAGAAGGAACAAATCTGTCTTGGAAGAAGTGCAACCAGGATGGTCCTGAGAAGCAAGGACGGCAAGACTGCGTCTTACATACCTTGCACATGTTATCAGGAAGGATCAGTCCCTGGAGAAGGACATGATGCTTGGCAAAGTACAGGGTCAGCAGAAAAGAGGAAGACCCTCACTGAGGTGGACTGACACAGTGGCTACATCAATGAGCTCAAGCATAACAACTATTGTAAGGATGGCGCAGGACGGGGCAGTGCTTCGTTCTGTTGTGCATAGGGTCACTATGAGTCGGAACTGACTCAACAGCACCTAACAACAACAACAACAGATACATTTTAGTTTTGTGTGCAGCTAAAACACTAAATATAACAGTTGGCTGAACAGTCTAGCCAGTTTAATAATACTTGAAAAAGAAATAAAAGTATAAAATTTGAAAGTATGAAATAATATTATTTACAGACAACATGGCTCTTTTTTCTTTTATTTTTTTTTTTTGCAATTTAAGTGAAAGTTTACAGTTCAAGTTAATTTCTCATACAAAGATTTATACACACATTGTTATGTGAACCTAGTTGCTCTCCCTATAACATGACAGCACACTCCTTCTTTCCACTCTATATTTCCCATGAGCATTCAACCAGCTCCTGTCCCTTTCTGCCTTCTCATCTCGCCTCCGGACAGGAGCTGCCTATTTAGTCTCATGGATCTACTTGAGCTAAGAAGCACACTCTTCACACGTATCATTTAAAGTTTACAGTCTAATCTTTGTCTGAAGAGTTGGCTTCGGGAATGGTTTTAGTTTGGGGCTACCAGAGAGTCCGGGGGCCATATCCTCTGGGGTCCCTCCAGTTTCAGTCAGACCATTAAGTCTGGTCTTTTTACTAGAATTTGTGTTCTGTACCCCACTTTTCTCCTGCTCCATCAGGAACTGTCTGTTGTGTTCCCTGTCAGGGCAGTCATTGGTGGTAGCCAGGTACGACCTAGTTCTGGTCTCAGGCTGATGGAATCTCTGGTTTATGTGGCCCTTTCTGTCTCTTGCGCTCATATTTTCCTAATGTCTTTGGTGTTCTTCATTCTTTGTTCAAGGTAGATTGAAACCAAATGATGCACCTTAGATGGCCACTTACTAGCTTTTAAAACTCCAGATGCCACTCACCAAAGTGGGATGCAGAACATTTTCTCAATAAACTTTGTTACGCAAATTGATCTAGATGTCCCCTGAAACCAGGGTCCCTAGAATCCCACCCCTGCTACTCTGTTTCTCAAAGTGTGTGGTTGTATTCAAAAACTTCTTAGCTTTTGGTTTAGTTCAGCTGACTTCCCCTGTATTGTGTACGACATAGCTCTTTATGTAAAATATCGAAAAGAATCTACTGAAAAAATACTAGAATAAGTAAGTTTGCAATTTGCTATAATGCATGGTCAATATAAAAATCATATTTCTTTACACAAGGAATAAAAATAAAATAAAAATTTTGAAAAAACAAAATATATGATAATATTAAAAATATATAAAATTCTTGGAATAAAACTAACCAATGTATGAGATCACTATGCAGAGAATCATAAAATTGAGAGAAATTTCAAAAGACCTAAATAAATGAAGGATATACTACATCCTGAGCTATATAAACAGGTAAGGCATTTGGCTGCTAACCAAAAAGGTGGTAGTTTGAGTTCACCCAGAGATGCCTTGGAATAAAGACCTGGTGATCTACTTTGGAAAAACCAACCACCGAAAACCCTTTGGAGCACAGTTCTGTTCTGACACACATGGGGTCATGATGAGTTAGAATCAACCCAATGGCAACAGGTGGTTTTATACTCTGTCCATGTATTAAAAGAGTCAGTGTTGCAAATGTGTCAGTTTTTTTTTTTAAGCTTTACTCATTTATAGGTTGAAAGCAGTTGAAACTAAAATCCCAAAAACTGTCAAACTTACCAAAGTAATTATATAAGTTATATGAAATAAGACATAGCCAAGATGTCCTTGAATAAATACATGGTGGGAAAACATGTTTTAATAGATATCAAAAATAATTAAAAAGTGACCTTTGTTAAAATAGTGTTATAAAGAGCAAGAAAAAACAAATACACCAACTGAATAGAATAACTGGCCCCTAAAGGCCCAGACATATATGATAGAGACAGCATAAAAGAGCATAGGAGAGCAGGGGGCAGAGTAGAGGAGTTTTTGCATGGCTCTTTGACAACTGGATATCCATTTTGGACAAAAATATATAACTTGACTTCTACCTCAAACCATTCACCATAATCAACTGCAAACAGAAAAATAAAGCTAAAGAGACAAAGCAATGAAGTTTTTAGAAGATTATGTAAGATAATATGTTCATGTCCTCAGGAAGGTCAAGATTTTTTAAACAGCACTAAACAAAAAAGCACTAGCCATGAAGGAAAAGATTGATAAACCGACTACATTAAAATTAGTAACTTTTCTTCATCAAAAAACACCACTGAGAAACTAAAAAAGCAAGTCACACAAAGGGAGAAGATACTTGCTACATATTTAAGCTAAATATAACTAAAAAAAACTAGCTTCTACAAATTAACAAAACATAACACAATAAAAAAATAGGCAAGACACTTGAATAGGTAATTCACAGATGATAATATCCATAGGGCAATTAAATCATATGACAAAACTGAATTATTCAACAGGGAAATGTAAACTATACTCTCACAGAATGGCTCAAATTAAAAAAGACTAATTATACCAAGTGTCAGGGTACCAGTATAAGGATGAAGCAATGAGAACTCTCATACATATTTACTGGAGTGTAGTTAATATAACTACTTTGAAAAACTCACAGTATCTACTAAAATTGAAGATTTGCATACAGTATGATTCAGCAGTTCCATTACTAAATATATACTCGACAGAAATATACATACATTTGCAACAAAGAACATTAAAAGAATGTTCATAGCAACATTATTCATAATGGCCCAAACCTAGAAACAGCCCAAACTTCCATCAACACTACAAAGGATAATAGGTAGTATTTTTATACAATGGAATACTATGTAATAATGAAAATTAATGAACCACACAAAAACAGTGATGAATCTTACAAAAATGAGCTCACGCATAGAAACCTGACACAAGAAATTCATGTTATATGATTATTATGTATATAAACTTAAAAAAACAGGCTAAACTAAAACTTTGCATTTAGGGATACATGCTGAGATGTTAAAACTATAAAGAAAAGCAAAGAAGTGACTACCACGAAGATCAAGAGAATGTTATCTGTTGGGGAGTTGACAGAAGGAGGGTAGGATTGGGGAGGTGGCAGAAACAGGGGTTCTGGGAGGTGGAAAATTCTATTTCTTGATCTGTGTGATAGTCACATGGGTCTTGTAAAGATCATTGTTTTGTGCGCTTAATGCATTAAAAAAAAAACTAAAAAGCTTAAAGTAGCTTTAATTCTATAATTATATTTGATAAATTAAAAATTGTTATACATGAGGTGAATCATGAAGGTAATTAATCTTTACTGAGACTTTATCTCATCTAACCTTTACAATCTTCAGAAGAGATAGTACTATTGTACATTTCAAAGGTGAAGATAGTAAGGCACAGAGAGCTTAAATAACAGAGTCACAGGGCTAAAAAAGGCCTCAGTTTGGGATCGAAACCCATGCAATATGATTCTAGAGTCCATGCTCATCAGCAGCATATTCTGCTCCATTATGAAAAAAGGAGATACTCCCTATGCTGGGTGTAATTTTTTTCCCTTGTCAAAATTATTGTTTAGTATGATAGGTAAATTAAGTCTAAAATATTGTTTTTTCATGGACCCAAGATATTCAATCTTTAACTTAGCACTCTACCCCTGTTTCAGTTTAAGCTCTGCTGAAGAAGGAAGACAAATCACATTAAGATGACATATTTACTATTCTAATTTATAACTGAGAATATAAATTACACGGTTCCTGTTTTCTAGCATACAAGTAAAAATATACAAGAGATTCATCACTAGCCATAAGGGATATCTCCCAAAAGATCAGGAAATTTTTTCCCTACTGAATGAGATAGCTAAAGAAGGGGTAACTCTGGGGGAAAAAATCCACTTCTCCGACAATAGGTAACAAAGTTTTCCAATTTTGTCAACCTGGAAACTTCAGAACATTTTTTAGAGGAATGATAGTACAGTGGTTAACTGGAGCTAAAATGACAGGGCTCAAATATCAGCTCTGCTACTTTCTAGTTGTGTGATCTGGGACAATTTACTTAACTAACTTCTTCCTCAGTATCCTCTTATGCAAAGTGGGGATGACATTATCATCTACCTCTCAGGGTTGTTTGAAGGTTAAATGAAATAATAAATGCAAGGTATTTAAAACATAGACTGATGCTTAGAAAATGCTGTACAAATGCTAATTATTAATATTACTCCCTCACACTATTTCCTTCAAAATCTTACCTGCATCTATCCCTTCCTCATCATTCCCACTGCGACAACCCAAGGTCTTGCCTTCATCCTTTCATTCTTATGCTGCTTGTTGCTGTGGGTGGTTGTCAATACCAACTCATCCTAATCTCATCTGTGCACAGTAAAACAGCTCCATAGAGTTTCCAAGGCTACGACCTTTTGGAAGCAAATGTCAGACCTATCTTCCAAGGCACTTCTGGGTGGGTCTGAACCACCAACATTTTGGCTTATAATTGAGCACTTAACTGTTTGAGCCACTCAGGGACTTCTTGTCTACAATTCTCCCAACTGGAATACATTCTGAGAACACCATTGGATTAATATTCAAAAAAGAAAATTTTGTTCATTTATTTGGCCCTTACAAAATATTCCTGTTAAATTAAAAGTAAATTTAGTTTTCTTACTCTGGTTTTCATTATTTCTAACCAGGTTCAAGCCTTATTTTCTAGTGTTATCTGTTTTTAGTCCAACACAAGAAACTTACTGTTTTCAAACTAATTAACTTGGCCATTCACTGAATGTGAAGTATGTATGTCTCTTCGACTCTAAATTTTGCTATGCCATTTCTTTTGATTCTATATTAACATTTTCTACTTACTTCAAGACCTAGCTCAAACACCATCTCCACAATGAAATCTTGTGCCAATACAGGTAAGAATTAGATCTCCCTTGTCAGATCTCCTCCAATGCACAGATTTGCAATTTTTATTTTAATTTTTTGAAATGGCTTTTTTACTTTGCTTAGTTCAGACCATTCTCAGGACATATAATTTACTATATACCCTGCTTTATTTACGGCTGTTGTTGTTAGGTGCCATCCAGTGGGTTCCAACTCATAGTGACCAAATGTACAACAGAACAAAACACTGCCCATTCCTGCGCCATCCTCAAGATCATTGCAATGCTTGAGCCCATCGTTGCAGCCACTGTGCCAATCCACCTCGTCAAGTGTCTTCCTCTTTTTTGCTAACCATCTACGTCTACCAAGCATGATGTCCTTCTCCAGGGATTGATCCCTTCTGATAACGTGTTTAAAAGTACATGAGACAAAGTCTTGCCATCCTCCCTTCCAAGGAGCATCCTGGCTGTACTTGTTCCAAGACAGACATGATATTCATCTAACAGTCCATGGTATATTCAATATTCTTCACCAGCACCATAATTCAAAGGTATCAATCTTCTTCAGTCTTCCTTATTTATTGCCCAGCTTTTGCATGCATATGAAGCGACTGAAAATACCATGGCTTGGGTCAGACACACCTTAATCCTCAAAATGACATCACTGTTTTGCAACACTTTAGAGGCCTTTCTTTTTAATTGTACTTTAGATGAAGGTTTACAGAACAAACTAGCTTCTCATTAAACAGTTAGTACACATATTGTTTTACGACGTTGGCTAACAACCCCACAACATGTCAACACTCTCCCTTCTCAACCTTGGGTTCCCAATTACCAGCTTTCCTTTTCCCTCCTGCCTTCCAGTTCTTGCCCCTGGGCCGGTGTGCCCTTTTAGTCTTGTTTTGTTGTATGGGTCTGTCTAATCTTTGGATGAGGGGTGAACCTCAGGAGTGACTTCATTACTAAGCTAAAAGGGTGTCCAGAGGCCATACTCTTGGGGTTTCTCCAGTCTCAAACCAATGGATGGCTAAAATGAAAAAAGATGAAGATCACCTAGAGAGTTTAAAAGCTAAAGCATCAGTGTGGACAAGGTGTTATAAAAAATGACACTATGACACACACAAAAATGATATTTAGGGAAGAGATAGTCAAGCCAAGCTGAACTCCTCATTGCAAACTTCTCCGCACTCCATGGAGTGGCCTAAAGACTACAAGAAAAAGGTGTAGTCAGTCACTTTAAATTCTGAGAAGTAAGAATAATATAAGAAATGGCCTCTGTCCTTAGGGTAGGAGCTTTTTAACTTTTTAAGTGTTCTTTAATAGAACACCATTTTTTCAAGGCATTAGTTTTAGACTGCTGGGTAATCCTATAGACAATATAAGGCAATTGTTATTTCTTTTATTTGAAATTCAGTCATAAACTACTCATTTACAAAAGGCATCATATGTATGATCTGAGATTTACGAACAATGTTTTTATCCAAGTTAAACAAAGAAAGATCAACCACAGATTCTGAGTTCCTATATACCCAGATTAAGAGAATAAAGAAAAGCTTTAGAATTAGATAGGCCTCAAGCTTCAGTCCCATTATGAGAGGCTTAAACCTTCTGTGGTACATTTTTCTATATGAAAAATGGGGATAATAACATATATACCTCATGATATTATTGCTTAGACTGAGATGTTGAACATAAAGTGCATGGGTCAAAGTCAATACTTCATATTGTTTTCCTGTTCCCAATCCTTCAATTTATATGAATTGTTTAATAAAGCAATGTCTATGACTGTTCTTACAAATTATTTGACAACTGTTTCAACTATTTTCTTCATTTATTTTTATAAGCCTGCCCTGTCTCCTCCAAGATAAGCATTTCAGACTCCATAGGCCCTTCATAACTACCTTCTCTTCTCTCCAAAAACACATGAACACTTTCAACCTAGGTCTGCAGTCAACAAACAAGAGGATATATATGTTTGCTTATTTTATATACTGCATACATAGTACTCAGCTGCTAACCAAAAGACTGGCGGTTCAAACCCACCATCCGTTCCACAGCACAAAGATGTGACAGTCTGCCTGCGTAAAGACTACACCCTTGGAAACCCTGTGGGGCAGTTCTCTTCTGTCCTATAGGGTTGCTATGATTTGAAGTCGACTTGACAGCAATGGGTTTGGTTTGGTTTGGTTTTATGCATACATACTGATTGACAAAATGTTTTTTGTTTTTTCATGTAGGTATGCACATATACTGACTGACTAAATGGTTTGTCCTAAGTAAAGGCGCCTATTAAAGCATCTTGTTCTGTTTATAATAGCTTATCTTTCATTTCTTTTCAATCAGTCAACAGTATTCACTGAGTACATTGAGTACTTATGTTATATACTTTGTATGGTATGTCTATGAAATTAAGAGGTTTGATTAACAAACATACTTGAATTACTACATCAAAATTAATCAAATCCAAATTGCTAATATTTATTAAGCATTTACTATGTATCTGGAACTGAGCCATATAGTTCATATAGATTAATTCATTCGCTACAAATATAGTAGATTCCAATCTTATATTCATTTTACAGAGACATTAAGTAATTTGTTCAAGATTACCATAGTTTTATGCAAATAACATGTGCCTTCTACATTTGTTTGCCAGCCTCGCCCTCCCACTGTGAGGTATTTTCATAAGTGTGCTATGCTAGTTTTTTTTACAGCAACATATAAAAAGTAATTGGCAAGCCTGCACTTATGAAAATACTTCGTGAGGGAAGGGCGTGGTCAGCAAACAAAGAAGGCACGCATTATTTGCATAAAGATACAGTTTCATAGTTAGAAAGTGAAAAGGCCAAGATTTAAAGCTAGGTGGCCTGAATCCAGAGTTGAAATTCTTAAATCACTACACCGTACCAGCTTTTTTTCTCTTAAGTAGTTATATTGGGAGAAAATGCACAAACATCAATACTTCCATCATTGCTTCTATAGTTCTTGGAAGTTTTATTTTAGAATTGTCCTTCAGATCATTCCTCTTCATCAACTGAGACTACAGATATAAGGCTTCTATGGTCCCTTCTATTTCTAAAATAAGCAAATAGAACTGTGTAGAGTTTTCTTTTTAATGAATCAAAGAAGGCTCAGAAAATTTTAGAACTCTCATTCCAAACACTTTTTATCAAAGAATAACTAGGGTAGTTTACAAACTTTCTTTCAGATATCTACATTTTCACTTATTTCTTACTAGATCAAAGCAGTTCAGGTCAGAAATTGTAATGCATCATCTGAAATGATAGACAATCAAAAAAAAAAAAAACTGCAGCATTTTCGAGATAATTCTTAAGCAAAAGAAAATCCAAAGAAATAATCAAAACGTGTTGAATTCTTAAGTAATCAAGCTCTTGAATCAAAGTTATTCAACGTTTTCTAAATTATTGCTGGAGGCAACACTTAGTGAAAAGTCTTGTGTACAAAGACCAGATTCATCACTTTGAAGAGATAATGAACAAGCTATTAAATTTCCTAAGTATCAGTTCTTCTCATTTATAAAATGGGAATAGAAATAATGATTTTAAAATGTTTTGAGGACGATTAAAACAACGTTCATACAAATTATCTGATACACAGCAAATCTTACCACATATTAATTCAATTCTCCTTTTTTAATTTCCATATCAACACTAGCTAATATCACTAATTCATTTCCATCACTCTTTTCAAGATATGGCTAAGAGGAAAAAAAAAGTCACTTAACGATTATGTGAGAAATGTTATGTGTGACACACACAGAACAATAGTAAAACCAGTCGTTAGGAATCTTGAAATTATATAACTTAATTCAGAATAGCAAATAGCTTATCAAGTTTTTATATTTTATATACATTTTCTTCAATATTCACAAACATCAAAACTGTAAATAGAAATGTGTTCTTTTATGACTGTCTGACAAATTCATTCAGCATGACTGCAATTGAGAGCAAAAATAAAAAAGGTATTACTTACTGTATATGCTGCCTGGCAATTTCAAAATGATTTGCAAACATTCATCCTCAAAATACTCCTACAAAATGCATCTGTGGAGGAAGAAAAAAACCCAAAAGAGTAAGCAATTTGCCAAGGTCACAGACAAAAAAAAAAAAATCCAAACCAACACACACTTAGACACTATACCTTAACATACTGAAATAAGGTTTTGCAAAATATAGTTCATACTGCTAGCAAAATATAACGGGCTGATGAACCAAAGTATGATGAAATGCAGATATTCTAAAGATCAGTCAAGAAGAGCACTCTTAAATAAAAAGTAAGAAAAGTCTACATTGGCTTCCAAATTATATGGAAGAAACAGACTGTCCCCACAAGACTGACAGAACACAAGATAGGCAATTTAAAATTATGAAACATTTATACATAAATTTAACTGGAGATCTGAGGTGATTATTCAAATTCAAATTCTTTTTAAATGTACTTTTATCTGATATACGTAAATCACTCAGGTAGAAGGGACTCTTGCTTGGCTTATCCAGAGAATAGAACCAGTTCGCTTTGTAATTGCATTTCAATTCTAATTGAAAACCACGCACTGAGAAAAATGGAGGTATGCCACTTGCACACCTCACGAAAATCCATAAGCAGATCTATTCTCTGTTTTCCTGGATGTCACTGTGATTATAAGGAGAAAGTTATTCAATCAAACTTTATTAATTTATTTATTTTAGAGGAAGGATGTTAGGAACAACATTCATTAATCACAAAGCTCAAAATATTTCTACTTAAACAGATTTTATGTAATGAAGTATGTTTTGGAAACCCTGGTGGTGTAGTGGAAACCCTGGTAGCGTAGTGTACAGCTGCTAATCAAGAGGTCGGCAGTTCAAATCCGCCAGGCGCTCCTTGGAAGCTCTATGGGGCAGTTATACTCTGTCCTATAGGGTCACTATGAGTTGGAATCGACTCAACAGCACTGGGTTTGGGTGGTGTAGTGGTTAAGAGCTGTGATTGCTAACCAAAAGGTCAGCAGTTCGAATCCACCAGGCACTCCTTGGAAACCCTATGGGGAAGTTCTACTCTGTCCTGTAGGGTTGCTATGAGTTGGAATGGATCCGACGACAACAGGTTTGGTTTGGTTTTTTTGGTAAGCATGTTTTATAAACGAACTGTTCAAAAGAAGCAAAATAAAACACAATCTCCTGAAAATTACATATAACCTTTTCAGTACACTTTGATTCAAACACATCAGATACACAATAGACAATACAAATAAAAATTTCTCCTAAGTATGGAGAATATGTAGGAGCCAGAATTTTTATAAGAACATCAGTTCTCATCGAACAACCAACGGAATTTCTGCCCAGAGAGATTTGGTTCTTCATAGCATTACACAGAAATAGCAGTTTACTAATACAGGAGTGGTGCTCTTGTGTTCACCAAAACCAACTGTAACCAAATCATCAACTCAACATGCAGAACAGCATTCTGAGTAGGAAAAAAAAGCTAATTTATTTTCCTCTGGCATTGGGCAAGTCTTCTGCAAAAGACCTCTTTAAAGTGTTGAAAAGCAAAGATGTCACTCTGAGGACTAAGGGGCACTTGACTCAAGCCATGGTGCTTTCAATTGTCTCACATGCATGCAAAAGCTGGATTATGACTAAGGAAGACCAAAGAAAAATTGATGCCTTTGAATGATGGTGCTGGCAAAGAATACCATGGACTGCCAGAAGAATACCTGGTATGGGACTGAGTGATTTTACTAATGCATAATACATGGCCTCTCAAACAAGAGGAAACTGGACATAGTTAGCAAGCTTATAGTCATATGGCAAAAGTAAATCAAGAAATTATGTACTCTTACAAACGGCATTTCTCTAAGATTAAAACTTAGAACTTAATAAAATTAATAGAACATATTAATTCACTTTCACATATAATTTGAGTAGAATTATAAAGGTATAAAAGTGAGCTTATCTGCATATTTCTTCATCATTATCATATTAATCCCAATAGGCAAGAGGACTGAGGCTGAATCATCCTGTGACTAGCCAGCTTTGACAACGCTCATAGGCAGTGCAACTGGGGTCCGAAGCAGTTTTTTCTGACCCAGGTCTCTCCTCATTACAACACCTTTGCCAGTCCCTAGTTTGCATCCAGAATACAGATTGCAAACTGGGTGGCTAATAACCAAATCTTGTTTACTGACATGTTTTGTCTGTCCCACACACAGTTTTAAAAAATTTAAGCAGTATTCAAAATTAGGAGATTTCTCCTAAGAATTATGATTTCCAGCTTTTTTTTTTTTTTTTGAAAGGAGGACAATTTTTTAAGTCTGGGCTTGCAGCTTCCATGTGGACCAGAGAAGTGGTTGCCCCTCTTTAGATGGGACATGCTCTCTCTACTCAGCCAGTCCCCACGTTCACAAGTTGTCTTCTACTCTGCCAGCTTCAAGCTTTGCAGTATTTTGCCCATGATCCAAGCACTCTTTACCTACCAAACAAGTCGTCTCTGCTTGCTAGGCAACTACAGAAAATGCTGTTTTTAATTATGCCTAAAAAGCTTATTTCATCAGTTGAAGTGATTGTGACTACTATTCTTCACCAGATTCTTATAACCAACTGCTATCGATTAGTTATTTTAGTCTATATACATACTTTAAAATGGTATGGGTTTGCATTTCCATGTATTTAAATATATATTTGAAAATTTTTTAAAGCTAACGGAGAAAGTTACAAACACAATGGTTTGGTACATAATCAAGAGAGCTAATGATCTCAAATAATGGTTTTACATTTTCAATAGACATGTACTCCAGAAAAAATAGTTCATAGATTGATAGACGTACCATTTGATAAAATAATTGAAATTATTTAATTAAAAAAAAAACTTCAATTTAACTAGATAAGCAGAATTTAGAGAATATTAACCCCTGAAGATGAAGCTCCGCAATCCATAAATTCTGGTTTCATCACGGCATACTGCAAAATGTCTTGAAATACCAACATGTTTTGCACAGTGCTTAAAAATTATGGACCTGGAATTTTATATAGCTAAGGTAAAAAAATTTTTTTTTTTTAAGGTAATAGCAGCCTCTTAAATGTGAAAGTCTTCACATACCCTCCAGAAAAAGAAAAATATATATATATACACACACAAATCCTAAGCCTTCAGCGTAACTGGGAGTTGGAGAATAATAGAAATGTCAAATTACCTGTAAATAGAGAATCAAACAGCGATTTCTAAAAGAACTATCTTTCAAGCTCCCACCATATGTATTACAGAGATCTAGGGAGGTCAAAAAAAAAAAAAAAAAAACCATGAGGGAGAGAGGAGAGAGAAATATAGGTCCTAACAGTGACATAAAAATCACTTGCAGAAAGAAAGCCCACTCAAACTGTAAGGCCACTGAAAATTATCCCAGCATATTAGGACACTGACTACACTGAAGTGCCTTAAAAGCATATGGAATTTGAGGTGACAACATTTTTTTTCAGAGGCAGCGTTAGAAATGATAGGGCTGTGTCAAAAGGACACAGGCCCCAGTATTATAAGGCTCCAACTAGCCAAATGTGAGACAATTGGCACAATAAGATAAATAATTACCATAAAGGACTAGAAATCATTAAGTAAAAAAAAAAAAAAAGTAAATAAAGATATAAATATAAATAAACAAATGAATAAAGTATATTAGGAAGGAGAGAATTTCTTTTTTAGAGTAAAATGCCGCCTAACAAGTATAGATGGAATAATAGAGTTAGAAAGTCAATATTAGGCAAATGCTACAGTAGTAAGTGATTATCTGCTCATCAGGAGATCCTGATTTGCCATGCCTTCCATGACAGAAATTATCTTAGGACCATTATCAAGTTATATTTGTAATAGAAAGTGTGCATGAGTGTTAGCTTAGGGCTCTTGAAAGAAAAACAAAAATGGAGGGCAGAGAGACAGACTAGTGATGACTTTAGAAGTTATAGATTAATCGATCTTGCTTTGATATCTAGGAAAAGTGAATCCATGAAGAAAACACCAGTGGGTTAGCACTAGTGAGTAAAAGTTTGATGACAAAGAAGATATTTTCGTAGTCTCAAAGCATTTTCCCACAAATTAATTATTAATTACAGGAAAAACAGTAACCAGCAGTGGCAAAACCTGGCAGAGACTACCTTAAGTGATCAAAGACAACATCAGCAATAATGAAACAAATATACTTCATGTACCTCCCAGCATGATGAACTGAGAAGGACACATCATTTAAGTGGTACTCCCACCTAACATGCATAACTGGAACCTAATCATAAAAACCCAGCCACCTACTGAAAAACCCAAACCCATCACCATCGAGTCGATTCCGACTCTTAGCAACCCTATATGACAGGGTAGAACTGCCCATAGGGTTTCCAAGACTGTAAATCTTTAAGGAAGCAGACTGCCACATCTTTTTCCTGTGGAGCAGCTGGTGCGTTCAAATCACCAACCTTTGGTTTGGCAGCCAAGCTCTTAGCCACTGCATAACCAGGGTTCCTTGGAAAACATCAGGCAAACCTGAGTTGAGGATATTCTACAAAGTATCTGGCCTGAGATCCTCAAATGTCAAAGTAATTAAAGACTGAGAAAATTTTCCGGATTAAAGAAGCTTAAAATTTTAATCATTCAACTTATTTCAGGCCAACTTTCTTTCTTCCCATATCCACTTTGGAATTCTGCAAATCTACCACAGATTTAGCATCTCTCTAAGTCTATAAACTCCATATTCTGAATTCTTAAATTCTGGAAATTAATACAAATATTATTCACTGTCTTACATTCTGGGGTCTTACATGGTTTGCTCCAAGAGATTCCTGATTCAAAAGCAAATAACAAGCTATTCCTCCCTTTAAACAAGACTACATTTTCTCTACCAGTTGATAAGAACACTATGTGAGACAGAAACTGAACCTTACTAAAGGGAAGATATATGACTCTTTGGATTCCTCTCATATTTAAGTCCCGTCATTGTGTCAGGGAATAAAATTAGATTAAATCAAAGTGATTTACTTCTTTCAAAGCCATGTTGTTTGTTACCCCCATTTTTCCTGGTCTTTGAGGTATATTAAAATCAATTGTCTTTTTGATTTATTCCTCTATTTTCCTAGATATCAAAGCAAGATTGATTAATCTATAACTTCTAAAGTCATCACTAGTCTCTCTCTCTCTGTCCTCCATTTTTATTTTTCTTTCAAGAGCCCTAAACTAACACCCATGCACACTTTCCATTACAAATACAACTTGATAATGGTCCTAAGATAATCTCTATCATGGAAGGCATGGCAAATCAGGATCTCCTGATGAGCAGATAATCAGTGTTTTAATGTAATACTCTTATAATTAACCGACTTATATCAGCACAACATTACCATATCTAGTCTATACGCCATGGTTATATGCCTCAGTAGTACCTTCGCCAAGATCCTGGACACCCTCACCAATTGATCTTTGACAGTGTACATTGTGGCAATTCCTAATTTAACACTATTTCATCAGTCCCTCTTCTTTAGTTATCCAGCTGGGAAGAAGTCAGAGACTGCTTCTTAACTCAAATGGGTTCTCAGTCAGTTCATTGTTCCTGTTATTTTATTTCATTTTTTATTGATTGAATTTTTAAGGAATTGTCAAAGTGTTCCAAATATTTACCATCATTTTGATGTTTGTTGTTGTTGTGTGGAATCAAGTTGATTTCAACTCGTAGTGACCCTATAGGACAGAGTAGAACTGCTCCACAGGGTTTCTGTCATGGATTGAATTGTGTCCCCCCAAAATACGTGTCAACCTGGTTAGGCCATGATTCCCAGTACTATGTGGCTGTCCTCCATTTTGTGATTGTAATTTTATGTTAAAGAGGATTAGGGTGAGATTGTAACACCCTTACCCAGGTCACATTCCTAATCCAATGTAAAGGGAGTTTCCCTGGGGTGTGGCCTGCACCACCTTTTATCTCTGAAGAGATAAAAAGGAAAGGGAAGCAAGCAGAGAGGGGCGACCTCATACCACCAAGAAAGTAGTACATGGAGCAGAGTGTGTCCTTCGGACTCGGGGTCTCTGCACGGAGAAGCTCCTAGTCTGGGGGGACATTGATGAGAAGGTCGACAGAGAGAGAAAGCCTTCCAGTGGAACTGACACCCTGAATTTGGACTTTTAGCCTACTTTATTGTGAAGAAATAAATTTCTCTTTGTTAAAGGCATCCACTCCTGGTATTTCTGTTACAGCAGCACTAGATAACTAAGACCGTTTCCTAGACTGTAATCTTCAAGGGAGCAGATTGCTAGGTCTTTTCTCCCATGGAACCACTGGTGGGTTCGAACTGCTGACCTTTCAGTTAGCAGCCGAGTGTTGAACTATTGTGCCACCAGGACTCTGTATGTAGAGTCCTTTACTCACTCCACCTCACCCCCCCAAACATACACAAACACCACATTTTCTATACCCTTCACTTCATTATTTCCTACTCTCTGAAGAAATGTTGCCTATTCCTTTACATATTCCTATCTTTTCACTGAGTGATTCCATTTCCATGAAGTTATCCTAAGAACTAATTAGAAATACAAAGATTAATGTTCAAAAAACTTCACCACAATATCATTTATAATGTTTATAATTGCAAAACCATAAGAACATGCAGAATGTCTAACCTCTGGGGATCAACTAAGTAAATCATAGTTGTCCATATGATAGAGTATTATTTAGTAACAAAACTCATGTTTCAAGGACAATTTATTTATATGCAGAAATCATATATATATAAAAACATATAAATACTGTCTAAAATAATATAAACAATAAAGTAGCATTTGTGTACATATTTATAAACATATGAATATATATTTGTATGTAAGTTTAGAAAGACTGGAGGAAAGTACAACAAAATGCCAACAGTCATTATCTCCGAATATGTAAAGTGTACGTAAGTTTTTCTTTTTTATATTTTTCCAAACCTTTTTTTTAAAATTACGTATTATACACACACACACACACACACACAAACACATTAAAAAAAAAAACTCAGGGGAGACAAAAGCAACAAAGTACACCTAGGTAAGGACTAATTGCCCAGTTATAAATCAGGCAGAACTTCAGCAAGGAAAAGTGCTAGAACAGATATTTGCACACCGATGTTCATTGCAGCACTATTCTAATAGTCAAAAGGCAGAAACAACCTCAAAGCCTACTAATGGACAAATGGATAAACAAAACGTGGTACATACGTACAATGAAATACTACTCAGCCAGTAAGATAAATGACATCTTGATACATGCTACAAAATGGATGGAATAATGAAAACATTATGTTGAGTAAAAGAAGTCAATCACAAAATGACAAATATTGCATGTCCTCATTTCTATAAAAATAAAAGTGCAAGCAATGGCATAGAGACCAAAGTTTAGTAGTGGCTACGGTAAGGAGATGGGGAAGAGAAGGGGAAAGGGGAGGTTACTGCTTACAGAGAACTGAGTTTTCGGTTTGTAGTAATGGAAGACTTGCATTGATTAAGGGTACAGCTGCACAGCCGATTATTGTAACTGCTGTCTGTAAGTTGTACATCTGTAAAAAGTTGAATTGACAAAGCTGTGTGATAGATACATTTACAACAACAACAAAAAAAAAGTGGCTGCTGAGGCTACTTATGTACAACCAAACACTTCATGGGATTTAATTCTGTGGTTTGGAGGTTTAGGGTCATGGTTTCATGGGAAATTCCAGTTAATTGGCCTAATATTGTCTTTAGTGCTTCTGCTCTACCTCCTAGTTTGTCGTGCAGTGCCTGGGGTCTTAAATGTTTGCAAGCAGCCATGCAAGGTACAACAATTGGTCTCTATATGTTTGGACAACAGAGGAAGATAATCAGGAATAGGAGGAAATGGAATGTGTACCTAATTGCCTCTATAAACAACTGCCCCCTTTGCTATGAGACCAGAAGAACTAGATGATGCCTGGCTACTGTTACTGAACATTTTGATCAAAGATTCTGTAGAAGAATCTTGATCAAAAGGGGAAAAATGCAGAACAGACCTTCAAATGCTCATGTACTCCACACTTTCTGGAGCAATGAAGGCTGGATGAACTATCAAAACTATTACCCTGAGATAACCTTTAAACTTTAAATCAAAAATATTCCCTAAAGTCTTCTTAAAACAAACATTAGTTTAGTTTAATTAGTAAAGAATGTCTGTCTGCCTTGAGCATTGCACTCTTTTAAGATCTAGCTATATATATATATATAAAACAAAAAAAATTTTTTTTTTTTTTTTTATATATAGGAGCCCTGGTTGCACAGTGGTTAAGGGCTTGGCTGCCAACCAAAAAGTCAGTGGTTCAAACCCACCAGCCACTCTGCAGGAGTAATATATAATTGCTTCTGTAAAGATTTACAGCCTTGGAAACCCTGTGGGGCAGTTCTACTCTGTCCAGCAGGGTAACTAGGAGTCAACTTTGGCTCAATGGTGTAATGGGTTTGATTTGGCTTGGTATATGGGATCAAACAGACAATAGCAACTGGAAAGTTTAGATGGGAGACATGGAGGGCAGTGAGTGTGTGTTAATAGGGGAGGAACAACATGGAAAAGGAGGGTGAGAATGGTTGCATAACTCAAAGAATGTAGTCAATGTCATTGAATTGTACATGCAGAAATTGTCGAATTGAAGTATGTTTTTTTCTGCTGTGCATATCTGCTGTGTATAATCTCAGTAACAACAGCAAAAATAAAATAAATTATATATTTAAAAAAAAGAGTTGGAAACTAGTACGGACATAATTTAGGGCATAATTAAGCAATAAGATACAACTTTGAAAAAGTTAATAGAAAGTGATTTTTTCATATGATGTGACCAGACCTGCCAGTTGCCTCCCCAGTAGCAATTCTCTCCTTCCTTAGTTGCTATGTGCAACAGCTCTTTGTATTTTGTCTGCCAGAAATGTAGATATAATGGTTGGAACTCTGGAAGCTATTCTGAGTGCAGAACAATTTTCACATCTTAATATGGCTACAAAGATCCATGATCCCTAGTGATGTTATAGAGCCAGGCTTGGACTATGAACACCAGGACTTCATTCTTTGACGGAGAAAAATGAGTACTCATTTCTTTATGGCACTGTATGCAGACACTAAACATAGCTCCTAATTGATACACATTATCCAAGAATTCACAGGTAAGACCAAAGAAAATTTTCTCTGTCATGGATTTAATGATTATATGGCTAGTATGTATTACCAAATATTAAGGTTCACATGTCCAATCATACCTAAAATGAAGAAAAATTGAAAGGAGTTCAGAGGACAGAGGAGAAAGAATTAACATTTCGGAAATAAGAATATGTTAAAAATTACTCAAATAGAGAAAGCTATATTTTGTAAATGAAAACATTTAATTAATTTAATTATGTTTGTTTGAAGGTTTTTTTTTTTTTAATTAGATTCCAAGAAACGATATAGCTTAAACACGGGCAGCTAAAAATTGTTCAGGTACTAGCTGCTAAAATTAAAATAGAAAAAGTGAAGACTTTTTAACATTTTTAAACCCAGGTTTAGAACTGGAGCCTTTCAAATCACAAGGTCCAATTGGAAGTATCATGTGAAAATGTGATGAACTTTAGATAGAGGATGTGAGTTAACTTCATATCATGATTTATGGTTAATACTTGTGCTTTTTTCATGTTTTATGCCAGTGCTTAAACTTTTCACAGTTTGCATTTACTTCTTCTGAGAATAAGGTAAAACTGATTAGAAATGTATCCTTCACTCCAACACTGTCCAAATGTATGGTGTGGTAGGTTGTAGTTTCCAAAGATGGCCGCATCTCCCATCCCACATGTTCTTCTGCCAAGTGACTTTGAGAGGCCCCCATCAACAGCTGAAGTTTATTTCTTCACTTCTTGGAATCTGAGCAGACCAGGGGACTCCTCTGACCAAGAGAATATGGCAGAAACTATCCTGTACCATTTCCAAAAGTAGCCCTTAACTGGCCTGGCATCTTCTGTTTCCTGCCTCTTGGAGCCCTAAGCAGCCATGTAAAACATGCAGGCTACTCTGCTGGAGAAGTGACCATGGAAAGGAGCACTCAGGAACCAGACATGTGAGTAAAGAAACCACACTGGGCTTCCAGTTCATTGAGCCTTTGGATGACTTTGAGCCCAGCCAACATTTTACTCCAACTACATGAGAGATCCGAAATGAGGATCTCCCAACAGAGCTCAGTCAACCCACAGAACCATGAGAAATGATAATAAATTTCTGTTTTAGGCAAGTAAGTTTCAGGATGGTTTCCTGCATAGCAATAGATAACTAGAAAAATATTTATCACCTTAGAGTCTAAAATCTAGATGTACAACAAAATGATATTGCTTATGATTTATGTATGTGAAATCATGCATATGAACATATATTGACCAAAATGTTCATTGTATTTATGATAATTTCTTTTTTTTCTCTGTCTCTATATTTAGCTATGTGATTTATATCACATCCAATTATTTAAAATTATTACTAGTTGTTTTCCTGGCTAGTAGTTGATGTGTATACTAATACATATATTAAGTATATGTGTGTGGGGGGGGCATTCAGCCTCAAAAATAGAATATATAGCAGAAACCTGAACGTTCTTCCAATGTGAAGAACCGATAGTGCAGAAGGCTGTTCAAATTTGTTTTCTGTGCTCCCCAAAAGCAAAAATAACTTTGGTTACAAGGAACAAAAGTTAAGCTCAGCACAAGGAAAAGCTTTCTTATCATGAGAAATGTCAAAATACAATGGGCTGCCCTAAGAAAAGGTCAAAGGAAGAATAAAAGAAGTTGGATAACCATTCTCCAGAAATAGACTTGAAACACTAATTAGTAGAATTAAATGGTTTTTAAAGACTCTCTTGAGCCTGAGATTTTGAGAAATCTGGTGATTATCCTTGGAAGAAATTATGTTAACATTTTTATATCCCCATCACATTCCAGAAAAAGATACAAGGTATATCACAAAGATTCATTCAACAGAGCATTATTAAACTCATAGACCTTTATCTTACTGAATCAATATTTTACAATATATTCAAGACATTCATTGAGTGATTAGCTATATTATGGACTTTGCTAGGTCTTGGGGGAACAATGAGGAATGCGATATCTCCATGGTGAAAAATCTTACAATCTAAAATGAGAGACAGGCGAGGCAACAACTAACTATGGTAGCATGTTGTAAGTTGGTAGCATAATAGGAATAAAGTGCTACGGGAACAGAGAAAAGGAAAAGAATGATCCTGCTTTGGGGATTACAAAAGTGGTATCATTTGAGCCGATCCTTGAAGGATGAAGATAGGTAACTCTTAAAATGAAAAGCAGTGTGAGCAAAGAAACATGTCCAGGTAATAGAGAAGTAATTCAATAAGTACTAAAAATAGATTAGGAGGGGGTAAAGAAAAGATATGAGGCTATAAAGGTCATTTGAGATAGATTTTGAAGGGCCTTGAATGATATGCTAAAGAATTGGAAATTTAACCTGCAGAGGTCACAAAGGTTTCTAATGCTCAGAGCTATATTAAAAGAGATCCCTCTTTTGGCAACGTGCAGTACGGAACAGACCGCGTAACGTCAGGTAGTCTCAGTCTATGGTTTAGACTAAGCACAACCTTGATGGAGGGCAGGTGGGTAACAGCACCATACCATAAGATTCTTTTCAGTCTTTAACTCTGTGACTTTATGTCCACTGTAAAAAACAATTTCCAGACAAATTCTTATAAATGACAGAAGTGGCAGAACTCTAGGGCCATAGTGGTGAAAACCATGAAGGCATTGTTATTTCAAAGACCCAACAAGTTTGACAAGAAGTATAGAAAGTGCATAATCTTTGGCAAGCTGACAATAGAATATAAGAGGAAAAAAATCACAAAGAAGGCATTAAGATAGCACAGTGGGGAGGCAGTTTCAAATATCCCACTGAGAAAGCCAGATAAAAATTTGACTGACCTAAATCCTTCCTGGCCTGCATGGTTTTCCAAAGTAGCCTCTGATGCTTTAGAAGGCCCAGGGGACCTATCTGTGCATATGCAATCTAATTAAATGCATGTAGTAAGAATTTAATTGTGTACAGCACTTTGCTAGATACAGCACAAAAAGAGCCATGTTAGACTGTCTTCTTGGATTTTGTAATCTACAGATATCGACGAACATCTACAATTTAATCAGACAGAAGAAGGGATTCACTGAACTATAAACCAAAAACCAAACCCAGTGCCATCGATTCAGACTTATAGTGACCCTACAGGACAGAACAGAACTGCCCCATAGAGTTTCCAAGGAGCGCCTGGTGGATTCGAACTGCCAACCCTTTGGTTAGCAGCCGTAGCAGTTAACCACTATGCCACTGAACTACAGGAACTGGTAAAAAAGCTTATCTTAAATGTTTCATGACCATCAATAAGGGGAAGATTCCTTGATTAGCTTCATTTCAAGTAGAAACACAGTGAAGGGTCAGAAATCAAATGCAGGTGACTAGCTCTCACTGCTGAGAGCTACTGGATAAGAAAGGAAAGTTCTTCCCTATTCAGGTTTAACAGCCCTAAAAGCCAAGAGCAGCCAAGCAATCCAATGCACAACATGCCACAGGGCTGTGGGTGCTTGACGGGAAGAGAAACAGGCCAACCACAACACAGCACCAACCAGGGGATACAAGTTCCTTTACTTGTTTTTTTTTTTTTTCTTTGTTGTTGTTGTGGGACCATTCCAACAAGCACAGAGGGAGGCTCATATATGGGTGCCAGCAAAAAGCAGTTACTCATGATTTTTTTTTTTTTAATAAATAAAAGATGTGACCCAGATTAAGAGGATAACATGCAGGGAAAAAAAAAAGTTTTAAATGGTCTCATTTATCCCTGAGACCAAGTATACAGTGTGTGAGATCAGAATTCTTAAACGCTCTGAATGCCTTGCTTGATGGCAATCAGCCAACCATATCATCAGATCAGAATTCTAGATACCAAAGAAGCTCAGTGTCCTTGAAACCCCTGTGCAGTGGTACATGAACAAATGAGGCTCACATTTTCCTATAAAATGCACCCATGAGTAACACAGTATGAACACATTTGCTGAAAAACCTCAAGAAAAAAAAAAAAACACTAAAACTTACACAAAGTAACAATGTGTAGTAACCCACTCATGACTGATAAATTTGCAATGATGTTCAAATAAAAAGACACTATTTCTATGTGTTTATACTACAAGAGGCTCTTTCTTTATTAAAAAGCTTGGCCTTATGATGATATGTAGTTCTATTTTGCAGATGTCATTCATTCCCAAATAAGGACATAATCTCCAGAAGCAGGAATAAGAAAATCGTCTTCATAAGAATATAAGATTCAGTAAGTCAGAGACTTGACAGGAAGCAAGCAGAACTGCAGACACACAGAAAAAAGGATTTTGCCTAGTGGGTCTCCCAGGGCTTTAGAATCGCAAAAGCACTCAGTAATTGCACGCCATAAGTTTGAACCCATTGCTCACAGTCCCTTTGTAAGTAGGTGCCTCTTAATAAAATTTTAGGAGCACCTGATCTTTCATTGAAATAGTGCCTTAAACTAAGTGTATCCCAGAACCCCTGGTCAGACGTATTATGTGCACTGGCTGTTTAAGCAGGAATCATTTCATGCACCAATTAAGTGCAGGCACTTCTGTATAAAAATGTGGCAATGTTTTACTGGCCCACCATTTTACATATCAAAAACATATCAGGTTAGGGTTAATGTAGCCCTTCGACCAAATAAAAGTGCAGAAGTGTTTAGGGAATGATGACTACATGACAGCTGTGTATAACTTGATTAGCATCACACAATAAATTTTTTCCATGGCAAGCACTAAAAACATATATGATTTTTAAAAAACAGACAGAAAATAACAACAGTTAAAACATTATATGCATGAAGTGATAATTAGTACTAAGTGTGAGAGTTTTAAGGTATGTCTAAATAAGTGTGTGCATGCACATGTGCAAGGAGGGAAAGGTGTATCAAGCGGATTGAATTTGACTAAAAACTTGAAAAACTACTAGTAAAACCTGATAAGAAAGTTGTATTGAAGTGATATAGAAAGGTAAGGTTTTGGGCAGAGAAACTATAAAAAAGAAAGTCTAATTGGCAAAACTTAGTTTGGTCCAACATAAGATCAAAACAAACTCTACAGTTAATTAAGCAATTCAAAGTCAAGAATAAGCCTGGATTACCATAAGAAATCAGTACTTTAAATTGAGTGGTGCCCAGCACAATATCATGGAGGTACACCCTTAAAACCAACCAAGGAAAGTGGTCACTAAACACATGAAAAGATACTCTCAGTCATTCCCCATTAAACCTGCTACCCACTGCCGTCATCGAGTAGATTCTGACTCATAGCAAACCTACAGGACAAAGTAGAACTGCCCCGTAGGGTTTCCATGGAGTGGCTAGTAGATTTGAACTGCTGACCTTCTGGCTAGCCATCGAGTTCTTAACCACTGTGCCACCAGGACTCCCATTAGCCATTACAGAGATGCAAATCAAAACAATGAGATACCACCTCACCCCTGCTAAAATGGCACTGATCAAAAAGGAAAAACCCAGAAAACAACAAATGTTGGCAAAGATGTGAGGAGAATGGAATGCTTATCCACTGCTGGTGGGAATGTTAAACTGTACAACCCCTGTGGAAAACAGTATGGCAATTCCTCAAAAAATGAGAAATAGGACTACCTTATGATCCAGCAATTCCACTCCTGGGGATTTGAAAAAACAGACATATGCACACTTCTGTTCACTGCAGCACTACTCACAATAGGAAAAAGAGGGAAACATCCTAAGCGCCCACCAACAGACACATGGATTAAAAATAATGTGGAACATACGTACCATGGAATATTATAGTCATAAAGAGAAATCAGTTCCCAAAATACCTTCTAATGTAGATGAACCTGGAGGACATTATGCTGGGGCAAAATAAGTCAATCACAGGAATACAAATATTATATGATCTCACTTTTATGAAATGACAAAGAACAGATATATACAGAGACCAGTGTTTATTGATGGTTACCAGGGGTTGGGAGGGGGGGAATAGGGGGAATCATTCTCTAGATAATAGTCACTTTTTGTTTACGGTGATAGGAAAGGTAGCACTGGATGTGGGTAAAGCTTGCAGAGCTTGGCTAATGTAACTGATGCCACTAAGTTGTACACAAGAAAAGGGATGTACTGATAAATGCTGTGCCATTTATAATTTTGCAACAACAACCAAAAAATACATATATATAAATACATAATAAAACAAATAGTAGCTAAAGATGCTGGTACTTCTTAGACATAACCAGTCACCTCACAGGATTAGTTTTCTTGGTTTGAAGACTTGGTGTCATAGCCTTGTGGGACAATTCAGTCAATTGGCATAGAATAGTTCATAAAGTTTGTGTTTTACATCCTGGTTTAGAGAATAGCATTGCGGGTCTTAAAAGTTTGAGAGTGGCCATTTAAGATATAATTATTTGTCTTTATTCACTTGGAGTAAAAGAGAAGGAAGGAAGCCAAAAAATCAGAGAAGGAACTGGTCTATAGGACTAATGGTCTTCATGAACCACAGCCTTCTCTAACTTGAGACCAGAACTAGATGGTGCCCAGCTACCAATACACAATGTCCTTATCAGGATAACTAATTGGATCCTGAAAGAAAGGGAGAAAAATGTGGGACAGAACTTCAAATTCTCATAGAACCCAGGCTTACTGGGATCTATGAGATTAGAACAGAGCAAAGGGATACTGTGTGGTTTAAAATCAGGGAAGCTGTATGTTAGGATTGTACCCTTTCCCCACACTTATTTAATCTGTATGCTGAGCAAATAATCTCAGAAGTTGTACTATATGAAGAAGAACACGCCATCGGGATTGGAGAAAGGCTCATTAACAACCTATAATATGCAGAAGTCACAACCTTGCTTGCTGAAAGCAAAGAGGACTTGAAGCACTTACAAATGAAGATCAAAGACTACAGCCTTCAGAATGGATTACACCTCAACATAAAGAAAACAAAAATCCTCACAACTGGACCAATAAACATCATGATAAACAGAGAAAATAATGAAGTTGTCAAGGATTTCCTTTTACCTGGATCCACAATTGACACTCATGAAACGATAAGTCAAGAAATCTAATGACGTATTGCATTGGGCAAATTTGCTGCAAAAGGCTTCTTTAAAGTGTTAAAAAGCAAAGATGTCCACCACTGACTGCTCTGGTCAGGGATCACAATAGAGGGTCCCGGACAGAGCACGACAAAAATGTAGAATAAAATTCAAATTCACACACACACACACACACACACACAAAAGACTTGCTGGTGTGACAGAGACTCAAGAAACTCCAAAAGTATGGCCCCCACTCAATTGGCAAAACTTAGTTTATAAAGAAAATGTTCTACATTCTATTTTGGTGAGTAGTTTCTGGGGTCTTAAAGCCTAAGCAGTGGCCATCTAACACTGGTCTCACCCCATCTGGAGCAAGGGAGAATGAAGAAAACAAAAGACATATGGGAAAGATTAGTCCAAAGGACTAAGGGACTACAAGTACTACAGCCTCCACCAGACTGAGTC
The DNA here is from genome assembly GCF_024166365.1 of Elephas maximus indicus. Lineage (NCBI taxonomy): Eukaryota > Metazoa > Chordata > Mammalia > Proboscidea > Elephantidae > Elephas > Elephas maximus. Next base: position 51,016,290 of record NC_064824.1, on the reverse strand, counting down.
CAGTGCAATTAGATGGTGCCCAGCTACTGCCACTGACTGCTCTGACAGGGATCACAATAGAGGGTCCCAGACAGAGCTGGAGGAAAATGTAGATCAAAATTCTAACTCACAAAAAAAAAAAAAAGACCAGATTTACTGGTCTGACAGAGACTGGGCAAACCCCAAGAGTATGGCACCTGGACACCCTTTTAGCTCAGTAATGAAGTCACTCCTGGGATTCACCCTTCAGCCAAAGATTAGTCAGGTCCCTAAAACAAAACAAAAGTAAATGGGCACACCAGCCCAGGGGCAAGGATGAGAAGGCAGGAGAGGACAGGTGTCCCTGGACACCCTTTTAACTCAGGACTGAAGTCACTCCTGAGGTTCACCCTTCAGCCAAAGATTAGACAGGTCTATAGAATCACTCATAGGGTCGCTATGAGTCGGATTCTACTCGATGGCAACAGGTTTGGTGTTTGTTTCATAACTGAATCATGTATACAAGACTAATAGGCACACCAGCACAAAACAAAATGAGAAGGTAGGAAGGGACAGGAAAACTTGAAGAGTGAAAACAGGGAACCTGGAGTGAAGAGGAGAGTGCTGACACCTCATGGGGCTGGCAATCAATGTCACAAAACTATTTGTGCACTGTTTAATGAGAAACTAATTTTCTCTGTAAACTTTCACCTAAATCACAATTAAGAAAAAAAAAAGCAAAGATGTCACTTTGAGGGCTAAGGTGTGCATGACCCAAGCCATGGTATTTTCTACTGCTTCACATGCATGAGAAGTCTGGACAATGAATAAGACTAAAGAAGTACTGATGCTTTTGAATTATGGTGTCAGCAAAAAGTATTGAATATAGCTTGGACTGTCAGAGAGCAAACAAATCTGTCTTGCAAGAAGTATAGCCAGAATGCTCCTTAAAAGCAAGGATGGCTAGACCTTGTCTCACACACCTTAGACATGTTATTAAGAAGGACCAATACCTGGTGAAGAACATCATTCTTGGTAAAGTAGAGGGTCAGTGAAAAAGAGGAAGATCCTCAATGAAATGGACTGACACAGTGGCTGCGCTCAAACATACGACGATTATGAAGATGGTACAGAACAGAGCAGTGTTTCGTGCTATTGTACATATGGTCACTATGAGTCAGAACACACTCGACAGTGCCTAACAACAATAATAATATGAAATTAGTGGCACCCCCAAAACTATTGCCCTGAGAATCTCTTTAAGTCTTAAGCCTAAACTGTCCCCTGATGTCACCTTTTAACTAAACAGCAGATTAACTCAAAAGGTAAGGAATATCAACCCTGAATACCACTCTCCTTTAAAAAATTAACTATATGAGAGTCAATGGTCAATAGCTCCTGTAAGCATGGATTGCAAGGTTGGGGGATAGTGAGACAAAGTTAATGGGAAAGGAGCAACTGGCATAGAAATAACAAGAATGTGATGCAGTGTGAAAAAAGTAACCAACTTCACTGAACAATTTGTGTAGAAATTGTTGAATAGGAACCTGTTTCTCTGAGTATGATTTTACCAAAAATACAATATTTCAAAAAAGAACAAACAAAAAACCCCAGGTAATCCATAAAAATTAAAACCCAAATTTTAGTAACAGCTCTTTGGAAAACACACACACACACAAACAGTATGCGTTAGCCCTCTTGTATAACCAGGAAAAGAGTTTATTTGATTTGGTGTCAGTCAAAAACACATTAAAAAATCCACTGTGGCCGAGTCAATTCCAACTCATAGTGACCCTACAGGACAGAGTAGAAGTGCCCTATAGGATTACTGGTGGATTCGTACTGCCGGCCTTTTGGTAGCAGCCGAACTCTTCACAACTTAACCACCAGCCGCCCACAAAAAAAAAAAAAAAAAAAAGCAAAACTATACTGCTAATTTTTTTCTATATTTTGTTTTTTTATTTATAAAAATGGAGAAGAATTTATTTTTTAGTTAGTAACTTCCAAAGTACTTGGTAGTAAAAAAAAAATAAAGATTCTTCACAAAATAAGTTTACTAAGTTAATTGTCACTGGACACACACTATAAAATAATTACTGGTGGTATGATATTTTGGTAGGTACACGCAACAATTCTAGAAAACGAATTCACTGTCTCTCAGTGACTTGATATAACTTTGGTCGAAAATTACTAACCTCATGCAGGGTTCTCAAACAAAGCAGGAGTTATGTTATGGATTGAATTGTGTCGCCCAAAAATGTGTGTCTACTTGGCTAGGCCATGATTCCCAGTATTGTGTGGCTGTCCTCCATTTTATGATCTAATTACCCTACGTGTTGTAAATCATAACCTCTGTGATGTTAACGAGGCAGGATTAGAGGCAGTTATGTTATTGAGGCAGGACACAATCTACGGGATTAGGTTGCACTTTGTGTCAATCTCTTTTGAGATATAAAAGAGAGACTCCAGCACAGAGAAGAGGGACCTCATCACTACCAAAAAAAAAGTGCCAGGAGAGGAGTGTGTCCTTCGGACCCAGAGTTCCTGTGCTGAGAAGCTCCTAGGCCAAGGGAAGGTTGATGATAAGGGCCTTCCCTGAGAGCCAGCAGAAAGAGAAGGCCTTCCCCTGCAGCCAGCAACCTGAATTTGGGCTTCTACCTTCCTAGACTATAAGAGAATAAATTTCTGTTTGTTAAAGCCATCCAGTTGTGTTATTTCTGTTATAGCAGCATTAGATATCTAAGATATAACTTGGTTTTAAATTTTTCTCATGTAGAAACTCTTTACAAAGTTATTGAAGAATTTTATAAAGTTTTCTTTGTAACTACTTTCAGAATAGATTCAAACGATGCAAAAAGCCAAGATGAGAGGAGCACTAAACAAATTCAAACTGAGGATGCAACATCATTTTAGGCAGCACTAGAAAAATGTTTAAATTGCAAAGGAAAAAGTAGTAATAGATTATGAAAATTACTTTCATTACTTGTAATACAAACAAGTTTTTAAAAACACAGATAAACAATATACTATTTAATAACCTATCATGTCACTTCTCATATAAACTCTCATAAAACATAACACAATTTAGTCTTTTACCATTTTTTTCTTTAATAGCTACACTTTACTGAAAGTGTACTTGGAGTTGAGAAAGTTGTAGGTTACATTAAAATTTTAGTCCTGGTACATTTCAGCAGTCTGAAAATGATCTAGAAATAAATCAAAAACAACATGATGCATCATTAGATTCCCACCAGCAGTTTATTAATTTATGTATAATTATCATCTGCACAAATTATTGTGAAGGAACCAACAAACTATCAGTGCTCAAAACAACATATTTTCCTCATGTAATAAGAAAAGAAAATTGGAATTCAAATACTTCTATATGAGAAATCAATTACAATTTATTTCCAATTATGCTTTCTTCTAAATAAAAAAAAATGGAAAATCTCCAATTAAGCATTTATAAAGATCACTAAAAACAACGAGACATGCTGAAAATGAAATCAGTGCCTCTAATAAATAGGAAATAATAATAACCTTTCATCTTTTTTATTCAAGGGAATAAGGCTAGGATGGCAATATGTTTTAAAATTTTTACTATTTGTCATATTCTCAAAAAACACTCTCATCTTCCAATGTCTCTAAGTATCACCCACAAGAAAAATACAGTCAAAGCTGATCAAAACACTAAGGGAAAAATGGAGGATGACTGCTCAACTTAACCAAGAATACCTAACAAAAATCAGCAGTGACACTGGGATTTTCCAGATAAAGTTAAAGAAAATATAAGATGCTTATCACCCTTTTTCAAAGGTAGATGTACTTCTTGCAAAGTGGCGTTATAGTATTAAGAATCACGAACAATGATAATATTCATCATGATATGAATACGCCTTTGTCTTCACACATTTGCCTTCCCTTCTCTCTTAAATAAGACTTCAAAATATTTCACTAGTGAAGTTTAAATGTGTTTCCCATGCTGGGAAGAAGGCAATGGGATGATATACATAAAACCTTGAAAGAAAAAAATTGACAACAAAGAATAGTATATCATACAAAACTCTCTCAAATATGATGGTAAAATCAGGACATTTCCAGATAAACAGAAATCAAGGAAATTTGTAAAAATCAAACCAAACTTGCAAGAATTATTAAAGGGAGTCCTTCGGTTAGAGGTCCAAAAACAGCAGACAACAACCTGAATCTAGGACACAGGTCAGTAACAGCCAAATATCAACCTAGCTAATGAACTCTCAAAGATTAAGCAACACTAAAAGATTCAAAACAGGAAACTAGAGACATCAATCTGTAAATGATGACAGCATCAGAACAATACAAGGCAGGATACACGGTATAGGTATAGAACTTTCAAATGGAGAGTAAATCAAGGCAATATCAAGTAATAAAAGACTGGTTCAAACTTAGGAAGATAAAGGTAAATTTCAAGGTAACCACAAAGAAAGGTAACTAAGCTACTCATCAAAATAAAGAAGAAAAACATAAAGTCTCAGTAAACACAAAGTCTACAATAACAAAATATTCAAAACTAAATTTCACAAACAAAAGGAACTCAGCACAGGAGAGTTAAGAGGAGCAAAGACAACATCAGCACCACACACACAAAAAAAAAAAAACAACTACAAAATGACAGCAATAAACTCATACCTATTGATAATCGTGCTGAATGTAAATAGCTTAAATGTAAAGAGACAGAGAATGACAGAATAGATAGAAAAAATGACTCATCAATATGCTGTCTATAAGAGACAAACTTTAGACATAAAGACATAGATAAATTAAAAATCAAAGGAAGGAAAAAATGTATCAAGCAAACTAATCTCAGATAAAATAGGCTTTAAGACAAAATCCACCAAAAAAACAAGGACATTATATAATGATTAATGGGACAACCCACCAAGATGACATAGCCATAATAAATATTTAAAGTCCCAATGACAGGGCCCCAAAATGCATAAAACAAAGTCTAACAGCACTGAAAAGAGAAACTGACAGTTCCACAACAGTAGTAGGAGGCTTCAACACACTACTCTCAGTAAAGGACAAAACATCTAGAAGGAAAATCAGCAAAGATATAGAAGATCAAAAGGCCACAAAAATATTGACCTCATAGACATGCATAGAACACTCCACTCAACAGCAGCAAAGTATACGTCCTTTTCCAACACACATGGAATGTTCTCCATAATAGATCACATCTTAGACCACAAAGCAACCCTCAACAAAATCCAAAACACTGAGATAATACAAAGTATCTTCACGGATCACAACACCATAAAAGCAGAAATTAATAACAGAAGAGCAAGAAAAAAAAATCAAATACATGGAAACTTAAAAATATGTTGCTTAAAAACCACTGCACAATAGAAGAAATCAAAGATAAAAAAAAAATTAGAATCAAATGAGAATGAAAACTCATCATACCAAAACTTTTGCAACACATCAAAGGCAGTGCTCAGAGGTCAATTTATTGCAATAGGCACACACATCAAAAAAGAAGAAAGGGACAAAATCAAAATATTAGCTACACAACTCGGACAAATAAAGTACAGCAAAAGAAACCCACAGCCACTAGAAAAAAAGGAAATAACAAAGCTCAGAGCAGAAATAAATGACAAAGGGAACAGAAAAACAACAGAATCTACAAAACCAAAAGTTGGTCCTTTTAAAGAATCAACAAAATCAACACACCGTTGGCCAAACTCACAGGAGAAAACTCAAATAACCCAAATAGGAGATGAAATGGGGGACATTACAATGGACCCAACTGAAATGAAAAGGATCATAACGAAATACTATAAAAAACTGTATTCCACCAAATTTGAAAATCTAGAGGAAATGGACAAATTTCTAGAAACACTCAACCTACCTAAACTAAAACAAACTGGGGTAGAAAATCTGAACAGACCCATAAAAAGAATAGAGATTGAAAAGATAATAAAAAATTTCCCAACAAAAAAACTCCTGGCCCAGATGGCTTCATAAGAGAATTCTACCAAACATTCAGAGAAGAGCTTGCACCAAACCAAAAAAAAAAAACCAAACCCGTTGCCGTCAAGTTGATTCTAACGCATAGCGGTCCTACAGGACAGAGCAGAACTGTCCCATAGAGTTTCCAAGGAGCACCTCGTGGATTCAAACTGTCGACCTTTTAGTTAGCAGCCATAGCACTTAACCACTATGACACGAGGATTTCCAAGCTTGGACCAGTACTACTCAAACTATTTCAGAACATACAAAAGGAAGGGATACCTCTGAACTCATTCTATGAAGCCAACATAACCCTGATATCAAAACCATGTAAACATACCACAAAAGAAGAAAGTTACACACCAATATCTCCCATGAAAATAGATGCAAAAATTCTCAACAAAATGCTAGCCAATAGAATTCAGCACCATAAAAAAAAAAAATACAACACAACAAATTAGGTTTCATACCAGGTATTCAATGACAGTTTAACAATAAAAATCAATCAACATAATCCATCACATAAATAAAACAGAAGACTCACATGATTATATTAATTGACACAGAAAAGGTATTCAATAAAGGCATTCAATAAAGTCCAATACCCGTTCCTGGTAAAAGCTCTCAATAAAATGGGAATAGAAGGGCTATTCCTCAACATAATAAAGGACATGTATTACACAGAAACCCTGGTGGCATAGTGGTTAAGAGCTACGGCTGCTAGCCAAAAGGTCGGCAGTTCAAATCCAACAGGTGCTCCTTGGAAACTCTATGGGGCAGTTCTACTCTGTCCTATAGCGTCCCTATGAGTTGGAATCGACTCAATGGCAGTGGGTATACAAAACCAATAGCCAACATCACTCTCTATGGATACAGGCAGGAAACATTTCCCCTGAGAATAGGAACAACACAAGGACACCCTTTGTCACCACTCCTATTTAACATTGTGATTGAAGTCCTAGCTAGACCAATAAGGCAAGAAAAATAAATAAAGGGCATCCAAATTGGTAAGAAAGAAGTAAAACTATCCCTATTCATGGATGATATGATACTATACATAGAGAGCCCTAAAGACTCCACAAGAAAACCAGTGGAACTAACAGAAAGATTGAACGAAGTAGCAGGATACAAGGTAAACATACAAAAATACGTTGGATCCCTATACAATAATAAAGCAAACTATGAAAAGGAAATCAAGAAAGCAATACCATTTATAATAAAAGCCCCCTAAAAAGTAAAATAAAATACTAAGGATTAAATCTAACTAGGGACGTAAAAGACCTATCAAAGAAAACTGCAAAGCACTACTGCAAGAAACCAAAAGAGACCTACATAAATGGAAAAACATACCATGCTAACAGATACATAGACTCAATATTGTGAAAATGTCAATTCTACCCAAAGCAATCTACGAATACAATGCAATTCCTGTCCATATACCAACAGCATTCTTTAACCAAACAGAAAAACTAATCGTTAACTTTATATGAAAAGGAAAGAGGACCCAGACAAGTAAAGCATTATTGAAGAAGAACAACAAAGTAAGAGGCCTTGCACTATCTGACCTCAGAACCTACTACATAGCTATGGTAGTCAAAACAGCCTGGTACAATGAAAGACATATCGATCAATGGAACAAAATCGAGAACCCAGGTGTAAATCCAACTCCCTCAGGCAACCTGATCTTTGACAAAGGCCTAAAGTCCACTAAACAGGGAAAAGACAATTTTTTCAACAAATGGTGCTGGCAAAACTGGATGTCCATCTGTAAAAAAAAGGGAACAGGATAAATACCTCACACTATACACAAAAACTAACTCAAAATGGATCAAAGACCTAAATATAAAACCAAAAACTATAAAGATCATGGAAGAAAAAATAGGGTCAACACTAGGGGCCCTAATATACAGCATAAATAGCATACAAACCATAATTAACAATACACAAATATCAGAAGATAAGATAGATAAATGTGATCTCCTAAAAACTAAACACATAAGCTCATAAGAAGACTTCACCAGAAGAGTAAAAAGAGAATTTACAGACTGGAAAAAATGTTTTGGCCATGACATATTTGACAAAAGTCTAACCTCTAAAATCTATAGGAAAATCCAACACCTCTACAATAAAAAGACAACTAATCCAATTTAAAAAATGGGCCAAAGATATAAACAGATGCTTCACCAAAGAAGACATTCAAGTGGCTAACAGACACATTAGGAAATGCTTGCGATCACTACCCATTAGAGAAATGCAAATCAAAGCTACAATGAGATACCATCTGATCCCTGACATTACCAACACAAATCAAAAAAACAGAAAATAACAGTTGTAGGGAGGCTGGAACTCTTATGCACTGCTGATGGAAATGCAAAACGGTACAATCATTTTGGAAATGATTCAGCACTTCTTAAAAACCTAGAAATACCATATGATCCAACAATCCCACTCTTAGGAATATATCCTAGAGAGATAAGAGCCGTCACACGATTAAACATATACACATCCATGTTCACTGCAGCATTATTCACAATACAAAAAGATGGAAACAACCTAAGTGCCCAGCAAAAGATGAACTGATAAACAAACGATGGTACAGACACATAGTGGAATACTATGCAATGATGAAGAACAATGATGAAGCTGTGAAATATCTCACGTTATAGAGGGCATTATGCTGAGTGAAATAAGTCAGCCACAAAAGGAAAAATACTTTATGAGACAACTATTATAAAAACACATGAAAATGTTTTCACACAGAAATCAACAATCTTTGAGGGTTACAAAAGAGGGGAGAGGTGGGGAAGGAAAAACACTAACTAGATAGTAGATAAGACATAACTTTGGTAAAGGGTAAGATTTCACACAATACTGGGGAAGTCAGCACAACTTAACCAGGGCAAAATCACAGAAGCCTCACAGACACATTCAAACATCCTGAGGGACGAAGTGACTGGGCTGAAGGCTGGGGACCATGGTCTTGAGGAACATCTAGCTCAAGTGGCATAGCATAATCTATAAAGAAAACGTTCTACATTCGACTGTGGTGAGTAGTGTCTGGGATCTTAAAAGCCTGTGAGTGGCCATCTAAGATACATCTACTGGTCGCATCCCGACTAGAGCAAAGAAGTACAACGACAACAAAAAAAAAAAAACCAAAGACACAAGGGAAAGATTAGTTCAAAGGGTTGATGGACCAAAACTACCACAGCCTCCACCAGACTGAGCCCAGAACAACTAGATGGTGCCCAGTTATCACCATCGACTGCTCGGGCAGGGATCACAATAGAGTTGGTGAAAAACGTAGAATAAAATTCAAATTCACAAAAAGAAAAAAAAAAGACCAGGCTTGCTGGTCTGACAGACTGGAGAAACTCCCAGAGTATGGCCTCCAGACACCCTTTTAATTCAGTTCTGAAGTCACTCCTGAGGTGCATCCTTCAGCCAAATATTAGACAGGTTTTTTTATAGTGCCAACAATAACACATGCGAGGAACATGCTTCATAGTTCAATCATGTATAGGAAACCAATGGGCATACCAGCACAAAAGCAAAGATGAGAAGGCAGGAAGGGACAGGAAAACTGAATGGATAGAAACAGGTAAACCGGCATGGAGAAGGGGATAGGGTTGACACATTGTGGGAAAGGCAACAAATGTCATAAAACACTTTGTGTATTAACTGTTTAGTGAGAAACTAATCTGCTGTGTAAACTTTCACTTAAAGCACAATAAAAAAAAATAAACAAACATTCAGGTAAACAGAGGTGGAATGGATGTTGGATATTTTAAAGAAAAATCTGGTGATGTTTTACATTTTCTACATAAGTAAAAAACCATAAGATTATATTTTTAACACTTATAAGGTTTTGAAGAATGAGAAAAATTCTATCAAAACAACCTTATTTTAGAACTTATTATTACAGATTAATAAAACTAACGACTCTGATTTGTTGTCAACTCAGTTAGACACAAGACAGAAAATCAAGGTTAAAAGGAAGCAGAGGACCATTGCTAGGAGCGCAATCAACATTGATTGATTTTCTAGTGTTGAACCACCCTTGCATTCCTGGTGCAACATTAGACAACCTATCAATGTGAAAGACTGCATCAAGAAAATGAAGGAAAAAAAAATACATAATCATTTCAATCAATACAGAGAAGGCATTTGACAAAATCCAATATCTTTCTTGATCAAAACACTCAACAAGCTAGGGAGAAGGGAAATTTCTCAATCTGATAAAGGGCATTTTATGAAAAACCCACAGCTAACATCACACTCAGTGGAAAAACACAGAGCTTTCTCTTTAAGATTAGGAACAAGGCAAGGATGCCGCTAACACCACTGCTATTCAATATTGTACTGGAAGTCCTAGCCGGAGCAATTAGGCAAGATAAAAGAAATAAAAGGTATCCAATCTAAGAAGGAAGAAGTAAAACTATCCCTTTTCATAGATGGCATGATGCTGTATAGAGGAAATCCTGAGGAATTGATAAGAAAGCTGATAGAGCTAATAAATGAATTCAGCAAAATGACAGGATACAACATCAACCTACAAAAGCCAGTCAGGTTTCCATATGTTAGCAATTAGCATTCTGAAAAGCGTTGTACACTGAAAAGCATAAATCATTACCGAAAAAACTTAATAAGACCTAATAAATGGAAGATTGTTCCATGCTCATGGACTGGAAGACTTAACATTGTTGAGATGCTAATACTACTCAAAACCATCTATAGATTCAATGCAATTCCCATCAAAATTCCAACAGCTTTCTTTGCAGAAATGGAAAAGTCCAACTTCAAAATTACATGGAACTGTATGGGGTCCCAAATAGCCAATGCAATCTTGAAAAAGAATAAAGTAGGAGGATGTGCACTTTCCAATCTCAAAACACACTATAAAGCTACAGTATTCAAAACAGTCTGGTATTACAAGAGACATATAAACCAATGGAACAGAATTGAGAGTTTAGAAATAAACCCATATATCTATGGTCAATTGATTTTTGACAAGTCCATTCAATGGGGAAAGAAGAGTCTTTTTAATAAGTGCTGGTGGGAAAAGTGGGTTTCTACATGGAAAAGAATGAAACTAAACCCATACCTCACTATTTACAAAAATTAACTCAAAATGAACAAGGATTTAAATGTAAGAACTAAAATCGTAAGACTTTTAAAATAAAACATAAGGGTAATGCTTTGGGACCTAGTTTTTAGTAAATGATTCTTAGATATGATATCAAAAGCATAAGTAATAAAAGTCGAAATAGATAAATGGTGTTTCATCAAAATTAAAAACTTTTGTTCACCAAATGACTTTATCAACAAAGTGAAGAGACAACCTACAGATTGGGAGAAAATTTTGAGGAACCATATATTGGCTAAGGGCTTAATATCCAGAATATGGAAAAAAATCCTACAACTTCTCAAAAAAAACCAAAAAGATAAACAACTCAATCAAAAAATAGGCAAAAGACCTGAATAGATATTTCAGTAAAGATGAAATGCAAATGACCAACAAGCCTATGAAATTAAGTACTAGTGGCACTAGTTGTCTACAAACTGGACATTTGTAACATGGGGGCTGACTGTACTATAAGGAATGATTGCTACTGTGCTTATTAACAAAAGTTCCAAGTATTTATATTTCTTTACACAATACAAACCCTGAATAAACACCCTGCCCCCAACCAATTTCTCTTCCCAGAGGGAATCGCTTTTTTTTACATTATGAATTGAACTGTGTGCCCCAAAAACATGTGTTAAAAATCCTAACCTGTATGCAGGTGGTTATAATCCCATTTGGGAATGGGCTGTCTTTGTTAAATGAGACAGGATTAGTGTAGGGTGTGTCTTAGATCAACCTCTTTTGAGACATAAAAGAGATTAAACAAGCCAGCTAGAAAGCAGACATGGGGTAAGATAGATGCCAAGACACATGGTGATCTCCAAGGAACCAGGAAGCAGAAGCTGAAGAGACAAGGACCTTCCTCTAGAGACAAAGGAGAGAGAAAGTGTTTACCTAGTATTGAGACTTCTATCCTCCTAAACTGTGAGAAAATAAATTTCTGTTTGTTAAAGACATCTACTTGTGGTATTTCTGTTATAGTAGCACTAGATAACTAACGCAGTTTATTAGCTCCAAAATATTGTCGTTGTTATTAGGTGCTGTCGAGTCAGCTCTGATTTTATAGAAACCCTACATACAACAGAAAGAAGCACTGCCTGGTCCTGCGCCATCCTCACAATCATTGTTATGCTTGAGCCCAATGTTCCAGACACTGCGTCAATCCATCGCATTGAGGGTCTTTCTCTTTTTCACTGACCCTCTACTCTACCAAGTGTGATGTCCTTAACCACGGACTTTTCCTTTCTAATAACATGTCCAAAGTATGTGAGATGAAGTCTCGCCAACCTCACTTCTAATGAGCATTCTGGCTGTATTTCTTCCAAAACACATTTGTTCGTTCTTTTGGCAGTCCATGGTATATTTAATATTCTTCGCCAACATCATAATTCAAAGGAATCCAAATCATTCTTCTCAGTCTTCCTTATTCATTGTCCAGCTTCCACATGCAGATGAGGCAGCTGAAAACACTAGGGTCAGGTGTACCTTAGTCCCTAAAGTGACATCTTTGTTTTTTAACACTTTGAAGAGATCTTTGCAGCAGATCTCCCCAGTGCAATGAGTCATTTGACTTCTTGACTGCTGCTTCCATGGGCACTGATTGTGGATTCAAGTAAAATGAAATCCTTGACAAACCAAACTCCCAACATCGACCATCTGTACATTTACTATGACACTGTCAGTGTTGACAATGTTTGCATTCTGTACGACGTCATGATTATCTTCTACATTTTATCTAAAGATTAATGATAAGAGTTGAAAATCAGTAAATACCATTTACATTCATACCACGTGTCTGTCAGTTTGTCGTACTGTACTAGCTTGCTTATTGCTGTAATTCTGGAAGCTATGGCACTAGTACTTCAAATACCAGCAGGGTCATCCATGATAGACAGGTTTCAGCAGGGTTTCCCGACTAGGACAGATTAGGAAGAAGGACCTGCCAGTCTACTTCTAAAAAAATGAGACACTGAAAACCTTATCAACAGCAGAGGAACACTGTCTGATAGACAGCCAGAAGATGAACTCTTTAGGTTGGAAGGCACTCAAAAACGACTGAGGAAGAGTTGCCTCTTCAAAGTAGAGTCGACCTTCATGACGTGGATGGAGTAAAGCTTTCAGGACCTTCATTTGCTGATATGGCACAATTCAAAAGAGAAGAACTACAGACATCCATTAGTAATTGGAATATGGAATGTATGAAGAATGAGTCTAGGAAAATTGTAAGTCATCAAAAATGAAAAGGAACACTTGGAGACTGATATCCTAGGCATTAGTGAGCTGAAAGGGACTGGTATTGGCCATTTTGAATCAGACAAACATATGGTCTACTATGCCAGAACGAAAAATTGAAGAGGAATGGCATTTCATTCACTGTCAAAAAGAACATTTCAAGAGTTATACTGAAGTATAACACTGTCAGAGATAGGATAATATCCATACTCCTACAAGGAAGACCGGTTAAAATGACTATTATTCAAATTTACCCAACAACCACTAATGCCAAAGATGAAAAAATTGAAGATTTTTACCAACCTCTGCAGTCTAAAATTGATCAAACATACAATCAAGGTGCACTGATAATTACTGGTGATTGGAATGTGAAAGTTGGAAACAAAGAAGAATCTATATTGGAAATATGGCCTTGGTGAAAGAAATGATGCTGGAGACTGCATGATAATACTTTTTAAGACTAATGACTTATTCATGGTAAATATCATTCTTCAACTAAATAAATTGCACCTATATACACGTAGACCTCACTGGATGGAGAACACAAGAATCAAATCAACTGCGTATGAGGCAAAAGATGGTGCAAAAGCCCAAGAACAAAAAAGAAGAAAAAAAAGAACAAGGCCAGTGGCTGACTTCACAACAGATCATCAATTGCTTGCATGCAAGTTCAGGCAGAAGCAAAAGAAAATTAAAACAAGTCCACGAAAGTCAAAGCACGACCTCAAGTATAAACCCCCCGCCCTGAAAAAAAATGAACCCACTGCCGTCAACTCTGACTTACAGCGATGACGCAGGACAGATCAGAATGGCCCTATAGGGTTTCCAATGCTGTAATCTTTACAGAGGCAGACGGCCACATCTTTCTTTTGGGGAGTGGCAGTGAGTTTGAATTGCAGAACTTTTGATCAACAGCCAAGGGCTTAACAACTGCACCAAGGGGGCTCCTAAGCTTGAGTATATCCCACCTCAATTTGGAGACCATCTCAAGAATAGATGTGATGTACTGAACACTAGTGACCAAAGACCAAACGAGTTGTGGGATGACATCAAGGACATTATCTGTGAAAAGGGCAAAAGGTCATTAAAAAGACAGGAAACAAAGAAAAGACAAAAATAGATGTCAGAAGAGACTTTAAGACTTGATCTTGAATGTAGAGTAGCTAAAGAAAATGAAAACAATGATGAAATAAAAGAGCTAAAAAGAAGATTTCAAAGGGCAGCTCAAGAAAAGGTAAAGTATTATAATGAATTGTGCAAATGCCTGGAGTTAGAAAACCAAGATCAAAGAACATGCTCAGTATTTCTAAAGCTGAAAGAACTGAAGAAAAAATCCAAGCCATGAGTTGTAAACTTGAAAGACTGTATGGGTATTGAATGATACAGGAAGCTTCAAAAGAAGATAGTACCGAAGGAAGAAGTCCAAGATGCATGGAAAGCACTGATGCAACACAAGGCTGCAGAAATCGACAGAATACCAGTTGAGATGTTTCGACAATGGATAAAGTGCTGCAGGTGCTCACTCATCTATGCCAAGAAATTTAGAAGACAGCTACCTGGCGAACTGACTGGAAGTGATCTATATTTGTGCTCATTCCAAAGAAAGGCGATACAACAGAATGTGGAAATTACTGAAGAATATTATTAATATCACACACAAGTGAAAGTCTTCTGGAGATTATTCAAAAGCCATTGCAGCAAGTACATCGACAGATATTCAAGCTCAATTCAGAAGAGGACATGGAACAAAGGATGCCACTGCTGATGTCAGATAGATCCTGGCTGAAAGCAGACCATACCAGACAGATGTTCACATGTACTTTATTGACTATGCAAAGGCATTCAACTGTGTGTATCATAACAAATTATAGATAACATTTTGAAGAACAGAAATACCAGGACACCTAATTGCACTCATGAGGAACCTATACGTAGGCCAAGAGGCAGTCGTTCAAACAAAACAAGTGGATACTGCATGATTTAAACTCAGGAAAAGTGTGTGTCAGAGTTGTATCCTTTTACCACACTTATTTAATCTGTATACTGAGCAAATAACCCCAGAAACTGGACTATATGAAGAAGAATGGGGCATCAGGATTGGAGGAAGACTCATTAACAACCTGTAATATGCAGATGAGACAAACTTGCTTGCTGAAAGCCAAGAGGATTTGAAGCAATTACTGATGAAGATCAAAGACCACAGCCTTCAGTATGGATTACACCTCCACATAAAGAAAACAAAAATCCTCACAACTGGACCAATAAGCTACATCATGGTAAATGAAGAAAAGATTGAAGTTGTCAAGGATTTCATTTTACTTGGATCCATAGTCAATGCCCATGGAAGTGGCAGTCAAGAAATCAAACGATGTATTTCATTGGGAAAGTCTGTAGCAAAAGAGCTTTTAAAGCGTTGAAAAGCAAAGATATCACTTTGAGGACTAAGGTGCACCTTACCAAGCCATGATATTTTCAGTTGCCTCATATGCATGTGAAAGCTGGACTATGAACACAGAATACCAAAGAAGAATTGATGTCTTTGAATTATGGTGCTGGCAAAGAATATTGAATAAAACATGTGCTGTCAGAACAACTAACAAGTCTGAACAAGTATGTCTTGGAAGAAGTACAGCTAGAGTGCTCCTTGGAAGCAAGGATGGCCAGACTTCATCTCATGCACTTCGGACATGTTATTAGGAGGGACTGGTCCCTAGGTAAGGGCATCATGCTTCCTAAAGTGGAGGGTCAGTGAAAAAGTAGACCTACAATGAGATGGACTGACACAGTGGCTGCAACAATGGGCTCAAACACAGCAGTGATTGTGAGAATGGCACAGGACTAGGTAGTGTTTCATTCTCTTGTACTTAGGGTTGCTATGAGTTGGAACCATCTCGACGGCCTCTAAAACAACAGCACCATTTATATTTAATAAACACTAATAAATTGTTCATTTCAGAGCCAAATGAAGTTATATGATGACTTTCCTTGTGTATTTTTTTGTTTTTGCTGTAGTATTTTTTTTCTTGTAACTGTTTGTCTTTTTAAATACTCTTTTCATATTAAATGTTCAATAATGTATCCATTTTGTCTCAGTGGCCTCCCACCAACCAATCCTACACCAGACTGAAATAATTCGAATTGTTTGCCTTCTAGGACCATTTCATATCTACCATGCCATGTCTTTCACTCTCTCTAAATTACAGTCATTTTGCTGGGGTTCGACCTCAAGTAATTTTGTAAGAAAGTTTACATTTGAGGAAAATATTTTCAGTCTTTGTATGTCTGAAAACGACTCTATTCTACCTTACACTTGATTGATATTTTGACTGGGTATGGAATTCTGAGTTGCAAATCATCTCCCTTCAGAAATTTGGTAATTATCCTCTTAATTCTTTAATAATTGTTTCAACTATTTTTTTTTTTTCTCACTAGATCTCCCATTAGTAGGATGTTAGGAGACCTGGTGGTACAATGGTCCGACTCATAGCAACCCTATAGGATGGAGTAGAACTGCCCCCATAGGGTTTCCAAGACTGTAAATCTTAACAGAAGCAGACTGCCACATCTCTTTCCCGTGGAGCGGCTAGTGGGTTCAAACTGCTGACCTTTTGATTAGCAGCCAAGTGCTTAACCACTGCGTCACCGCAGCTCCTTAAGCTACCGTTAAAAAGCATGTTTTAATGAAAAGAAACCCAAGAATAAGCAAAATTATTACTCTATCGCATGTCACCATAATGATAATGGAATGATGTTGTTCAAAATGATTCAGGCAAGGCTCTCTGTCGAAATTAATGCAAATTTCGCATCTGTACAGATGTTAAAGTATACAGGGTAAAAGGAACATTATTGGTTTCCTGTTCATGAAATGCCTTGTACTCTGTCCTTTTTGTGGGGAATGAAGCAACGGATTAACATTCTAAAAGAAAAAGTTTGTTGACATTCAAAATTATTTAATGAGATAGTTGCAAACATCATCTATTTGTAGAAGGTATTCTTCCTCCCAAAGGAATGAGAATGATGTATACATGTTATCCCACTTGAATTAGAATTTTATATAGATAATAAGGATTTGTGCATTTTAGAAGCAGAATGGGCTTATTGTTGTCTGCAACAGCAAATGAAGTGTCTCATAACTAGCAATTCAATATGTTAATTCAGCTGCACCATCCAATTACCTACGATTCATCTCAACTTAGCACACAATAAAAGTCTTTAAAAATCTGTGACAAAATGTCTGCTCTAGGTTTACCAAATAGAGGAATACTATGCTAAGTCAGAGGGTAGGAGCAACAGGATAAAAATTGTGAAAATTGTTGAGTGCACTTTATCACTATCAAAATGAGTTTCTGATATGAAGCCAATTGTTTAGAGTTGTTAATGAAATATACATGTTTTTATAAGGAAAATCTGACCAAGAAATATGAGAACTATGTGGCAACTGAAATTGGCATCCCCTCAAGTAACACAGCATTCCCTTGGAACCATGGGCCTGCCAACCGACCACAGGGCCCGAGCACATAATTCTAAAAGTAGAAAAAGTTAATGAGATGCAGATTTAGCATCCCAGCCTCCTGCTAAATGACCTAGATGCAAGAACTGCAATGTCTCTCTCTTACCTACTCAGAAACTAAATGATACAATGAACAGAACCTCTCTTTAATCACTTTTTAAATTTTTCAGAGAATCAAGAGCACTAACTGATAGTTCAGACCTCATATATCAGTATTTATTGAGGGACAGAAGGAAAACAATTAAAAATAAAGGAACACCATGAAAACAGAACGAAGGAGGAAAGGTATGGGAAGAAGAAAAAGAATACTGAGAAAGAGCAACACAATGCTCACTTGAGAAGAAAATATAGAAGCACATTTAAAATCTGCAGGATATAGGTAAAATCTAAACCATGTTCAGGAACAGACTGGTTTGTAATATTTTTCAGGAGAGGTGACATAAATCCCATTTGAGACTGAACTATCAACAGGATCAAGGAAATATGCCTGGAGGATTCCAACAAACAAGGGAAATTGACTATGAGAAAAGAAGAAAAGATTGCACTGAGTCTTGAAAATAAGATAGTCTGTGATACCATCAACCCTCAATTCATTTGCAGAATCTGAAAATGGCATTTTAAAAAAAGACAAGAGGAGTAACACGTTATCAAAAAAAAGAAATAAAGAAAAACCACAGTTGTCATCAAGTCCATTCCAACTCATGGCAACCCCGTATGTGTCAGACGAGAACTGTGTTACACGGTGCTTTCAAAGGCTGATTTTCCTAAAGTAAATCACCAGGCCTTTTTTCTGAAGTGCATCTAGGTAACTCAAACCACCAGCTTTTCAGTTAGTAGCCAAGAGTATTAACCATCGGCTCCAAACCTAGGACTTCAACACATTATTAATAAACAGAAAACCAAACCCATTGCCACTGAGTCAGTTCCAACTCCCGGAGACTCCACGTGTTACAGAGTAGAGCTGACATCCACAGGGTGTTCTTGGCTATAACTTTATAGAAGCAGATCACCAGGCCTTTCTTCCTTGGCACCGCTGGGTGAGTCAGTAGTCAAGCACAAACCACTCTTGCCACCCTGAGACTTTAATACATTATTGTTGCTGTTGTTGTTGTTGTTAGATGCCATCGAGTCAGTTCTGACTCATAGCAACCCTATAGGAAAGAGTGGAACTTCCCCATAGGGTTTCCAAGGAGCGACTGGTAGATTCGAACTTCCAGCCTTTTTGGTTAGCAGCTGAGCTCTTAACTACTAGGCCACTAGGGCTCCTGAGACATTATTTGGGGTATCTAATTCAAATAATACACATAATCTAATCAAGCATGAGCCAGTCTAAAATAAAATTTATTTTACAAAAAGACTAGCCATAGTCAAAAAATAAAATTAGAAAAAAAAACTCTTCTAGTGCTTTAAACAAAAATATTAAACTGAAGGTTGCTGAAATCAACCAAAGACCAAAGAAAGGAGAAAAATCACCTTATCAAAGAGTAATACAGCAGTTCTTTACAGATTACAAGTGATTCCAAATTATTATAGATATTCCATCATATAGAAAGCTCAAAAAAAAATCATACTTAAGAAAATATCCAGAATTTCCAGTAGAATTTCCCCAATCCTTTCTTATATGAATATTTCCTAATGCAATTTTAAAAATTTATCAGTAGCCCTCGTGACACCTTGGTTAAGAGCTTGGCTGCTAACCAAAAGGTTGCCAGTTCGAATCCACCAGCCGCCCCTTGGAAATTCTATTAGGCAGTTCTCCTCTATGCTATAGAGTCATTATGAGTCAGCATCAACTTGACAGCAATGGGTATTGTGGGAAAATAAGTTATTATTTAGTTTAGTTACAGTTGTACACCTTAGTTATGAATTGAAGTCTGTATGTGTAGATATTATTTAGTTATAGATTGAAACAAACACCTATGACCTTTTTCAATTTTTGTAAAGGTTTTCTTCCTCTCTGCAACACTGTGTTAATTTCTTGGTGTAATTTTTTTTTGGGGGGGGGATATGCATCAAAACAGAGATCAAGTCAATGATGAACCTACTTGAAGAAAACCACTCTGATTTTCCCATGTTTATTTGTCCCCTTCATTATTATCTTTCCTAATTAATCTGATGCTAATGTCTTCTAAAAGATAGGCATTTTTTGTGCCCAACTCCACATACCTGAGTTGGTATGACTTTCTTCCTGTATCTTCAAAGGCAAAACGTATTCAAAGAGGAAACAGAAATCTAGGTTCCAGTCTCAGTTCTGCTATTGTGGGCTTTGTGACTCTGGACAGATAGTTTTAACCATTTCATCAGAATAGTACAGTCCTTGCTCTGCCACTTATCAGCTTACCTTGGACAGCTTGCTAAACCTTTCTGTGCCCCAGTTTCTTCATCTGTGAAATGGGGATATTAATAAAACCTATTTCTTCAGATTGTTATGAGTAAATGAGCTAATTTCTATAAAGCACTTAGAATTGCAGTCGTACATAGTATAGCTATATTTTGTTAAATAAATAAATATTAATTAACCTTGGAAATTACATTCTTAAACTAGATCAGTTGCTGCAAACCTCACCGCACCTCAGAAACACCTACGTAAATGTTTATAAGGAAAGAATCTCTGGACCCGTCTTAGGTAAACGAGAATCTGTATCAGTGGACCTGACAGCCTGCATCCAAAAAAAAAAAAATTTTTTTTTTTTAAAGCTCTTCAAGTAATTTTGATTTACAAACTCACTTGGTAGCAGTAAGACTAAATAATGCCTTAGGTCAATTTAGCTACATATCATACACCCCACCAGCACTGTTTTCCTCTTCAATGGCCACAACAGTCACTCTCCAAAGCAATACGGGATTTAATAGCATCCGTCAGTTTTACAAAAGCAGTTAGAGGTTTAGTTTTGGAATTTTCTTTCCTACCTAAAGCAAAACTGCTTTGTCCTCACCAAACCAAACAAAGCACTTACAAAAAAAAGAAGCAGCAAACTAAGCCCTAAAGCTTGAGTGCATCAGTTAGTTAGGGGAAAGGAGGGAAGCACAAGTTCTTCTGACATGTTTTTGTTTTTGCCCAGCAGTCATTCCTTGTTCCCAGGACACGGGTGGGCACCACCTTGTTGCTGGGTTCTGTCGAGTCAATTCCAACTCACAGCAATACCATGGGACAGAGTATAACTCTCCTGTAGGGTTTTCTTGGCTGTAATCTTTATGGAAGCACTCTTTCTCCGATGGAGCCACTGGGTGAGTTTGAACTGCCAACCTATCAGTTAGCAGCTGAGCTCTTAACTGTTGCACCACTGATGATGATTTGTGGTAAAGTACGAAAACAAGTCATCTTCAACCCTCCAATCCTTTCAATAAACACTAACACAGTAAACTGAGGCTAGGCCTAGCTTCTTTCCCCGGTCCGAATTTTGTTATCCACACTTGAACTAGAAAAATAGACTAGGTCATTAGTATAATGTCTCACTAAGTTTTGGATATGACTACCATGCTGGCCTGTGTTGTATGGGTTTACGGGGATAGGCAGTGTATCAATTTAGTTCAGACTAAGAAAGGGTTCCCAAGAACAGATTACTGATGGTGATGAAACAAATTACCAGTCTCTGACGAAATTTTTATCAGTCTTTGGCTAAATTAGAAAAATAAGGACAATGTAAAAAAAAAAAAAAATGCACAGGAAGCCAAATTTAATCTATTTAAACAACAATTCTTTGTTTCTGAGATTTAATTTTTCCACGTTAAACCAAAACCAAACCCATTGCCATCAAGTCAATCCCGACTCATAGCGACCCTATATGAATGACAGAGTAAAACTGTCCCACTGAGTTTCCAAGGAGCACCTGGTACATTTGAACTGCTGATCTTTTGTTTAGCAGCTGTAGCTCTTAACCATTACACCACCAGGGTTTCCTTTTAGTTGGGGTTAAAATGTCCACTCTTTTATAAAACGATGGTAATACAAGCAGACTTTTTAAATAATTCTTACTAGGCAAAAGAAGGAGCCCTGGTGGCGCAGTGGTTAAGAGCTCACTGCTAACCAAAAGCTCGGCAGTTCAAATCCACCAGCTGCTCCTTGGAAACCCTATGGGACAGTTCTACTCTGTCCTATAGGGTCGCTGTGAATCTGTGTTGACTTGACAACAATGGGTTAGGGTAGGGTAGGGTAGGCAAAAGAAAATGTTCTGAATTCTGGGTTGTTGTTTCTTTTTTTTTTTTTTCAAAATTTTACTAGTCAGTGAAAACGTCAGATCGACGACTAGTAGAGCAGAGGCTTTGGAGACAGAAACAATTGGTATGATGCTTGGCTGTAACACATATTAGCTATGTGACTTTGAGCAGGTAAGTCCTCATTTATACAATTGGGATAGTAATATTACCTGCTACTCATATGATTGTTGTGAGGATAAAATGTGGTAAGACCTGTCAAATACTTACTATGAAAAAACAAACAAACAAACCTGTTCACATCAAGTCGATTCCGACTCATAGTGACTCTACAGGACAGGGTGGAACTGCCCATAGAGTTTCCATGGAGCACCTGGTAGATTCAAACTGCTGACCTTTCGGTTAGCAGCCATAGCTCTTAATCACTACACCACCAGGTTTTCCTACTTACTATAGAAGTAGTAAAAACTAAGCTTCCAATAAATTTTAGTTATTTTATCAATTTATAAATCAATTCACCATTTCAACTCCATCAAAAGCTAGCTAGAATAGATACACCTTTACGGATATTTATTTCCAGGTATTTTTCCCCCCCTTTCTTTAAACTAAAAGTAGTAGTATATGGAAGTCTTGATAGCCATATAAATCTCACCTTCTGCATCTGAAACTAATTACATAATAAAAACCTCAAGAGAAAATTAAGTCCATTATTATCCTTTGATCTACAGAAAGATGCATCATCCTCCCCGTATGCCAAAATCCACTTTTATTAACAAAAAAAAGAGGTGCTCTGCTTTATAATATTAAGACAATTAATATTAGGCAGGAGACAAAGTTGACGTTTACTACTATCTATGAGGTTTAACCCCCACGTGTCTGTCAGTTTGTCGTACTGTGGGGGCTTGTGTGTTGCTATAATGCTGGAAGCTATGCCACCGGTATTCAGATACCAGCAGGATCACCCATGGAGGACGGGTTTCAGCTGAGCTTCCAGACTACGACAGACTAGGAAGAAGCACCTGGCAGTGTACTTCTGAAAAGCATTAGCCAGTGAAAACCTTATGAATAGCAGTGGAACATTGTCTGATATAGTGCTGGAAGATGAGCCCCCCAGGTTGGAAGGCACTCAAAAGATGACTGGGGAAGAGCTGCCTCCTTAAAGTAGAGTCAACCTAATGACGTGGATGGAGTAAAGTTTTCGGGACCTTCATTTGCTGATGTAGCATGACTCAAAATGAGAAGAAACAGCTGCAAAAATCCATTAATAACCGGAACCTGGAATGTACGAAGTATGAATCTGGGAAAATTGGAAATTGTCAAGAATGAAATGGAATACATAAATATCGATATCCTAGGCATTAGTGAGCTGAAATGGACTGGTATTGGCCATTTGGAATTGGACAGTCATATAGTCTACCATGCTGGGAATGACATCTCGAAGAGGAATGGTGTTGCATTCATTGTCAAAAAGAACATTTCAAGATCTATCCTAAAGTACAACGCTGTCAGTGATAGGATAATATCCATACACCTACAAGGAAGACCAGTTAATACGACTGTTATTCAAATTTACACACCAACCACTAGGGCCAAAGATGAAGAAATAGAAGATTTTTATTAGCTGCTGCAGTCTGAAATTGATCAAACATGCAATCGAAATGCATTGATAATTACTGGTGATTGGAATGCAAAAGTTGGAAACAAAGAAGAAAGATCAGTAGTTGGAAAATATGGCCTTGGTGATAGAAACAATGCCGGAGATCAAATGATAGAATTTTGCAAGACCAACGACTTCTTCATTGCAGATACCTTCTTTCACCAACATAAACGGCGAAACCTTATACACATGGACCTCGCCAGATGCAACACACAGAAATAAAATTGACTACATCTGTGGAAAGAGACAATGGAAAAGCTCAATATCATCAGTCAGAAAAAGGCCAGGGACCTACTGTGGAACAGAGCATCAATTGCTCATATGCAAGTTCAAGCTGAAACTGAAGAAAATCAGAGCAAGTCCAAAAGAGCCAAAATATGACCTTGAGTATATCCCACCTGAATTTAGAGACCACCTGAAGAACAGATTTGACGCACTGAACACTAGTGACCAAAGACCAGACGAGCTGTGGAATGACATCAAGGACATCATCCGTGAAGAAAGCAAGAGGTCACTGAAAAGAAGGAAAGAAAGAAAAGACCAAGACGGATGTCAGAGGAGACTCTGAAACTTGCTCTTGAGCGTTGAGCAGCTAAAGCAAAAGGAAGAATTGATGAAGTAAAAGAACTGAACAGAAGATTTCAAAGGGCCTCTCGAGAAGACAAAGTAAAGTATTATAATGACATGTGCAAAGAGCTGAAGATGGAAAACCAAAAGGGAAGAACATGCTCGGCGTTTCTCAAGCTGAAAGAACTGAAGAAAAAATTCAAGCCTCAAGTTGCAGTAGTGAAGGATTCTATGGGGAAAAAATTAAACGACGCAGGAAGCATCAAAAGAAGATGGAAGGAATACACAGAGTCATTACACCAAAAAGAATTAGTCGATATTCAACCATTTCAAGAGGTGGCATATGATCAGGAACCGATGGTACTGAAGGAAGAAGTCCAAGCTGCTCTGAAGGCATTGGCAAAAAACAAGGCCCCAGAAATTGATGGAATATCAATTGAGATGTTTCAACAAACAGATGCAATGCTGGAGGTGCTCACTCAACTATGCGAAGAAATATGGAAGACAGCTTCCTGGCCAACTGACTAGAAGAGATCCATATTTATGCCTATTCCCAAGAAAGGTGATCCAATCAAATGTGGAAATCATAGAACAATATCATTAATATCACACACAAGCAAAATTTTGCTGAAGATCATTCAAAAACGGCGGTAGCAGTATATCGACAGGGAACTGCCAGAAATTCAAGCCAGTCTCAGAAGAGGACGTGGAACCAGGGATATCATTACTGATGTCAGATGGATCCTGGCTGAAAGCAGAGAATACCAGAAGGATGTTTACCCGTGTTTTATTGACTATGCAAAGGCATTCGACTGTGTGGATCATAACAGACTATGGATAACACTGGGAAGAATGGGAATTCCAGAACACTTAATTATACACATGAAGAACATTTACATAGATCAAGAGGCAGTTGTTCAGACAGAACAAGGGGATATTGATTGGTTTAAAGTCAGGAAAGGTGTGCATCAGGGTTGTATTCTTTCTCCATACCTATTTAATCTGTATGCTGAGCAAATAATCCGAGAAGCTGGACTATATGAAGAAAAAAGGGGCATCAGGATTGGAGGAAGACTCATCAACAACCTGCGCTATGCAGATGACACAACCTTGCCTGCTGAAAGTGAAGAGGACTTGAAGCACTTACTAATGAAGATCAAAGACCACAGCCTTCAGTATGGATTACATCTCAACATAAAGAAAACAAAAATCCTCACAACTGGGCCAATGAGCAACATCATGATAAACGGAGAAAAGATTGAAGTTGTCAAGGATTTCATTTTACTTGGATCCACAATCAACAGCCATGGAAGCAGCAGTCAAGAAATCAAAACATGCATTGCATTGGGCAAATCTGCTGCAAAGGACCTCTTCAAAGTGTTGAAGAGCAAAGATGTCACCCTGAAGACTAAGGTGCGTTTGACCCAAGCCATGGTATTTTTAATCACATCATATGCATGTGAAAGCTGGACAATGAATAAGGAAGACCAAAGAAGAATTGACACCTTTGAATTGTGGTGTTGGTGAAGAATATTGAATATACCATGGACTGCCAAAAGAATGAACAAATCTGTCTTAGAAAAAGTACAATCAGGATGCTCCTTAGAGGCAAGGATGGCAAGACTGTGTCTTACATACTTTGGACATGTTGTCAGGAGGGATCAGTCCCTGGAGAAGGACATCACGCTTGGCAGAGTACAGGGTCAGCAGAAAAGAGGAAGACCATCAATGAGGTGGATTGACACAGTGGCTGCAACAATGAGCTCAAGCATAACAATGATTGTAAGGATGGCACAGGACCGGGCAGTGTTTCGTTGTGTTGTGCATAGGGTCGCTTTGAGTTGGAACCGACTCAACAGCACCTAACAACAACAACAACATGAGGTTTAATTTGGAAGATTTTTTAACGTTCAGGCAGTGCTTTAAATTCTTCTTTCTGTTTACGGTGGCTACTCACCACCACAGGTATTATGTTCACCAAAAGCACCACTCAACAGTTTAATCACGTTCTTCCTATAATGTTCTACAAGTGTTTAAGTAAGACTTAAGTGACAGTACAGTGTAGTTTAACATACAAAACAGAGTCCCAGTTAACTCCCCATCATGTTAAAACCTTGATACATCTATCTTAACAGTAAGTACTTCTAAAAATAATATAAAAGAAGTCTGAGTATTTGATATGGACAGTGTGTTTAATTTTCTCAGGTAACATACAAAATATCACAAATATGCTCATATCTAGAATGAAAGCAGTCATTATTCCCTCTATATCCCCCCTCATGCTCTCTTGGGAGGATTAGCCATTAATAAGCAACAGTATTTAACAGATGATATTTTGAATCTTGATTTAGTTCTGGTGTGAAGGGCGGACAATTGTTCCACATCACAGTAGGGTAGACATCAAAAAAGAGAAAACCCTCAGGCAAGAGCTCATGTGGATGATAATTCTGTGGATATCTAAGTGAAGTGGGGCCCTTAGAGGTCTCCTCTAAGTTTACCTTACACTTTAGATTTTAAGCCCCAGCAATCTCTTAATAACTTGTGACAAGAACTTTTAAAAATTAAGAACTTGAACTTAAATAAACAGGTCCAAAAAAAAAAAAAATTTTTTTTTTTTTTTTTTAAGCCATACTAAGAAAACAAACACGGAATACTCACAGCTGAAAATGAATTTCAGCTAATGTCTTTACAAGGGACATTAGAAAAGACATTAATCAGAATCACACAGATGAAAATAGCCACCTGTTATCATTTATTAGTCATCAAACTAAGACAAATTAATAAATGATTAAAAATATACTACATTGAAAACACAGACATAGGTCTAAATTCAAAGCAAGAAGGAACAAGTATCCAATGAATTAAGTCTGTTTGGTTTATGCTTCTGCTCCCAAAGATAAGTGCTTATAGTGCCCTGAATGGATGACCAATTACTACTAAATTAACATGCATACTGATTTTCACAAATTTCTCTGAATTCTCTAAGCATTAAATTTCACAATAGAAATCTGGACTCTTCAAAAGCATGTATGCTTGTAATTCAATAACAAAAGACGTTAATTAAACAATGGGCCTTAAGATAGAAACTGTAAATGGAAGTCTAATCTGTTAAAATCATAAATTGGTTTAAAAAAGCAGACAGAGCCAGATCTTTAAATGTGATTTGTGTTTTCAAACACATGCTCTGCTCTGTGTGTGTGTGTGTGTGTGTGTGTGTGTATATATATATGCACACCTGTGTGGTTGGGTGACATTAAGAAATGTCATCAAATAGAGTCAATATGAGTACATATGCTTAAGGCTCGATTTGAGGTTTCACATGTGTTTATTCTGATGACAAGAGTACAAGAAAGGATTTAAAACCAATGGCCAGTTAAAACCCTTTGATAATTAGGCATATGGTCACTCAGACTTCAAAGTAGTAATCTTGTTAGATCCCATTAGTTTTAAGATGCCTAAATGTTAATATTGATAGGGACACAAACCCAAGAAGTGTGATGTATTAGAAGCCACAATCTAGAACATGTTATTACAAGAGGTGTCCCTTGACAATACAATGTCCAATATAAGACAAGTGAGTTAAAAGACAAAACATAAGAACAGTCTGTCTTTGTGAAACACAATGAAAACTCATCAGAGGCATGTGGCCTTATTTATTTTACATGGTGGGATCTAATTATATTCATGCTTTACTCTATTTACTATTTGCTATTTTTTATTTACTGTTCTTATTACTTAGAAACAACAATATAGTTAGTATCTCTTCTTATGCCCAACAAGAAAAAATAAAAATATCCATTAGCTGCTTTTTCTCTTACCCTCATCCTAAAATGCCAAAGTCTTAATAATCTGCACAGTCTCTATTATACAGAAGTGTTCCTGCTACAACTGTTGTTGTTAGGTGTCTTGGAGTCAGTTCTGATTGATAGTGACACTATGGACAACAGAACACAACACTGCCCGGTCCTGCGCCTTCTTCACGCTCATTGTTATGCTTGAGCCCATTACTGTGGCCATTGTATCAATCCATATTGTCAAGGGTCTTCTTCTTTTTTGCCGACCCTCTAACTTACCAAGTCTGATGTCCCTCTGAAGGGGCTGGCCCCTCCTGATAACATGTCCAAAGTATGTGAGATGAAGTCTTGGTGTTCTCGCTTCCAAGGAGCATTCTGGTTGTACTTCCTCTAAGACAGACTATTTATCCTTCTGGCAGCCCACTGTATATAAAATACTCTTGGTCAAAACCATAACTCAAAGGCATCAGTTCTTCTTTGGCCTTCCTTATTCACAACTCAGCTTTCACATGCATATTATAGCAACTGAAAATATCATGGCTTGGGTCAGGTACATCTTAGTCCTCAAAGAGACATTTTGCTTTTCAACACTTTAAAGAGGTCCTTTGCAGCAGATTTGCCCAATGCAATACTTTGGTTTCTTGACTGCTGCTTCCATAGGCATTGATTACGGATTCCAGTAAGACGAAATCCTTGACAACTTCAATATTTTCTCCATTTTTTGGATTTTTGTTTTCTTTATGTTGAGATACAATCCATATTGAAGGCTGTCGTCTTTCGTCTTCATCAGTAAGTGCTTCAAGTCTTCTTCACCTTCCGCAAGCAAGGTTACGTCATCTGCATATCACATGTTGTCAATGAGTCTTCCTTCAATCCTGATGCTGCATTCTTCCTCATATAGTCCAGCTTCTCGGATTATCTGTGCAGCATAGAGACTGAATAAGTATGGAGAAAGAATACAACCCTGATGCACACCTTTTCTGATTTTAAAACGTGCAGTATCCCCATGTTCTGTTCCAACCACTGCCTCTTGGCCTATATATGGATTCTGATGAACACAAGTTTTCTGATATTCCCATTCTTTACAATGTTATCTATAATTTGTTATGATCCACACAGCTGAATGCCTTTGCACAGTCAATAAAACACAGGTAAACATCTTTCTGGTATTCTCTGCTTTCAGCCAAAGTCCAGCTAACATCAGCAATGATATCCTTCATTCCATATCCTCTCCTGATCTGGTTTGAATTTCTGGCAGTTGCCTGTCGATACACTGCGTGTGATATTACTTGCATGTGATATTAATAATGTTGTTCAGTAATGTCTGCAATTTGTTGAATCACCTTTCTTTGGAATGGGTACAAATACGGATCTCTTCTAGTCAGTTGGCCAGGTATCTGTCTTCCAAATTTCTTGGCATACATGAGTGAGAGTTTCCTGCATTGCATCCTTTGTTGAAACATCTCAATTGGTATCCTGTCAATTTCTGCAGCCTTGATTTTCGCCAATGCCTTTCACGCAGCTTGGATTTCTTCCTTCAGTACCATCAGTTCTTGATCATATACTACCTCCTGAAATGGCTAAATGTCAACCAATTGTTTTTGATACCATGACTCTGTTATTCCCTCCACCTTCTTTTGATGCTTCCTGCATCATTCAATATTTTGTCCATAGAATCTTTCAATATTGCAACTCAAGGCTTGAATTTTTCTTCAGTTCTTTAATCTTGAGAAATGCCAAAAATGTTCTTCTCTTTTGGTTTTCTGATTCCAGGCCTTTGCACATGTCATTGTAATACTTTGTTCTGTCTTCTCAAGCTGCCCTTTGAAATCTTCTGTTCAGCTCTTTTAATTCATTTCTTCTGTTCACTTTTGCTATTCTACACTGAAGAGCAAGTTTCAGAATCTCTTTTTAACATCCCTTTTGGTCTTCTCTTTCTTTCCTGTCTTTTTAATGATCTTTTACTGTCTTCATGTATGATGTCCTTGATGTCATCCCACAACTCGTCTGGTCTTCTGTCATTAGTGTTCAATGCATCAATCTATTCCTGAGATTGTCTTTAAATTCATGTGGAATATACTCAAAATCATACTTTGGTCCTCATTGACTTGTTTTATTTTTCTTCAGCTTCAACTTGAACTTGCATATAAGCAATTGATGGTCTATTCTGCAGTTGACACCTGGCCTTGTTCTGACTGATGATATTGAGCTTCTCCATCATCTCTGTTCACAGATGTAGTCGATTTGTTTACTATGTATTCCGTATGTCAAGGTTCCAAGTGTATAGTCTCTGTTTATCTTGTTGAAAAATGATATTTGCATTGAATAAGTCATTGGTCTTGCAAAATTCTATGATTTCCAACATCATTTCTGTCACCAAGGCCATATTTTCCAAGTACTGATCCTTTTTCATTTCCAACTTTCACATTCCAATCATCAGTAAATATCAGTGCATCTGATTTCATGTTTGATCAATTTCAGACTACAGAAGTTGGTAAAAATCATCAATTTCTTCATCTTTGGCATTAGTGGTTGGTGTGTAAATTTGAATAACAGTCATATTAACTGGCCTTCTTTGTAGGTTATGGATATTATCCTATCTCTGACAGTGCTCTACTTCAGAACAGATCTTGAAATATTGTTTTTGACAATTAATGCAATGCTGTTCCTCTTCAATTTGTCATTCCCAGCATCGTAGACCATATGTTTGTCTGATTCAAAATGGCCAATACCAGTAAATTTCAGTTCAGTAATACCTAGTATAGCAATCTTCAAGTGCTCCATTTCATTTCTGACGACTTCCAATTTTCCTAGATTCATATTCGTACATTCCACATTCCAATTGTTAATGGACGTTTGCAGTTGTTTCTTCTCATTTTGAGTCATGCCACCTCAGCAAATGAAGGTCCCAAAAGTTCTATGACATCCTCATCATAGTCTACTTTGAGGAGGTAGCTCTTCCCCAGTCATATTCTGGGTGTTTTCCAACCCGAGGGGCTCATCTTCTCTATATCAGACAATGTTCCACTGCTATTCATAAGATTTTAACTGGCCAGTGTTTTTTTAGGAGTTTCTTCCTAGTCTGTCTTAGTCTGGAAGCTCAGCTGAGACCTGTCCACCATGGGTGACCCTGATGGTATTTGAAATACCAGTGGCATAGATTCTAGCATTACAGCAACATGCAAGCCACCACAGTACAACGAACTGACAGACGAGTGGTGGACATCAGAATTGCCACCTTTTAATACAGTTTTTAAACATAAGATTTGGGTAGATGAGAATACCAGAGATTTATAAGTAGTATTTCTCTAGCAAAATTGCCTTGAAATGCTCCTTCACAGCACCATCCTAAGTCCCCAGCCTTCTTAGGAGGTGACTAGTATTCAAAAAGTAATATAGCAGCCCATGGATTCCCACCAATATCTTTTTTCAGGAGGCATTACATTTCCAGGTATTTTGGCATATTCTCATATGCATGTAGTATCACACCTCTCGTCTATTTGAAGCAGTAAGGAAACTTATAAATTATTTAGGTAACTGATGCAGTTTACAGATCAATTTACAGCCCCAAAATGTCTTAAGGTGACATATCCGTTCTTTGTATAAAAAGATAAAACTTTTCACTTGTTAAGAATCACACAAAAAATGTTCAAAAATGTGTCACATCCCAGTTTACTTTTAGATAGGAAGGTTTAGGGATGCCACCTATCAGCACCTCTAAACTCATTTCTTTGATTCTGCAATGACTGCTAAAGAACATCAGCCAATTTAAAGACTTTCAGAGAGGGGCAAAACCAGGTAGTGAGCTAAGCTAGAAAGAAACAGAAGGCTCGTGTTTCAGTATCCCTTCTAGTAGTCCTCAATTAGACCTCGATTCCCATACACAAAAGACTAAGTGAAACAGAAAAAAAGAGAGAGAGAATTCAACTTCTAGTATGGTCATGAGCATAGCTGAGTGACTTCACAGTCTATAATCAGCTGCTTACTAATCAACCAACAAGTTTTTATTAAACACTTACTAGCTTTCCCACACTGCACTCGGATCTGCATATGTGACACAGCATATGGTCCTACTCTAGTCCCTCTAATCCAAAATTAATCTACGCCAATGGTGCTCTGTACTTCTTTCAGAAAAGCTTTAATTCTTCTTCTTCTCCAAACCTGATCTGAGACATAGTGCCACTACTTAAACAAGCAGCTTAAGCTCCAGAATGGGATGGCCACCATAGAAATGGTGAATTAAACATATCTATTTTTTTTTAATTTTATTTAAACAAGCAAGAGCAGGGACAGAAAATTCTCAGTGGAGTTGAAGGTGGGAAGGGGCATGAGGAAGAGATGTGAGATTCCGGTTTGTGTAAAACAGTGCAGAGAAATGTACATTTCTTGTGTTCAAAGCCTGCCTTACCTTTAAAAAAAAATTTTAAGCTATGAAAATTCTCCAATTCTATACTTCTCTTAAGTCACTAACAGGGTTACAGTATTAAGGTTCTAATTCTGCAGAAGAGGAGTTTACAGAGATCAGCAGGAAGGAAAGGTTAGCAATGCAATTCAAAAGTCAAGATGAGGAAAAGGAAAGGGTGTTGGAAAGAAAGCAAGGAGAATGATCCAGGAAGGGCAGCGGTCCAAAGTAAGAATCACCAATAGGCTGACCTTACTTTTCTATATTCTCAAACCAGCAGGCTTCTTTAACACTAGAGGGCATGAACACCAACAGATGCTTACACAGACACACACACACACACACACACACAAACAAATGAAAGTGACAAACACTGAGCAAAGGCAATCTTTACATAAAGACTGCTGAAAAGTCTGGGGATCCCACGGAATCCACAAATTTCAGAGGGCTGTAGCCGCCAAGTGTCTTCCGCCGTGCAAAAAACCCTCTACGCTGTGTTCTGGGAAGAGTGGCTGGAATCTCTCCCATGGAAACCGCTCTCCTAAAGACTGAGTGGATGGTAGTTTGAGGCAGACATGCCTCCTCTGTTCCCAATGCTCTCTGCCCTCCTCTGGTGGCAACACCTTTGCTTCACTAAAGCTCCCACCCTTTAGAGGTTAGTTTTCCCTGAACCCGTAGCTTCTGTGTTTGCCCACTGTTTATTCTCCTCCAGCTGCCTGTAAAGGCTGGAGGTGTAAAGTCTCCACCGGAAGACTCAACTGTAGCAGCCCATAAAGCTTTCGCTGTCCAAATGGACAGTTTTGGTGCGCTCTGATCCGCGGCAGCGCGGCGCCCTCGGACTCAGGAGCAGAAGCTGGCAAGGGGCCCTCCGCTCTGGCCCTTGTACTCCTCATTCAGCCCCTCGACTCCGCAATAGCCCCGACAACGGCAGGCTGCATCCAACCCCACGTACCCGCCATCCCCCAGAAGGGAGGTCTTTACACCTGGCGGGCTGGGGCGTGCTCCCCTAGCCAAGGCGCCTTGGGATCGGATCAGAGAGCTGGAGCTGGGGGATTAGGGGAGGAAGATGAGGAGAAACGGAGACAGGCAGAGAAAGGCATAAACAGAGATAAGATACTGCAACACGGAGAGACAGCTGAAGAGACAGAATGAAGGGGACACACAGACATCCCGAGAGAGGCAGAGAGAAAGAATGAGAACGACAGGGATACACGCACGTAGGATGGGGGAGACAGCCAGAGATACAGAGAAACTGAGTCAGAGACATAAAGATTGAGAGGCAGAAGGGCACTGAAAGAGAGAAGCTAAGGAAGGCAGAGAGAGTGGAAAGAAACCGTCGAGGTAGACGCCCAAGAGCCGCAGCTTGCCAGGGTCGGGCGGTACAGAATTGCAGGCACTATCGCCGCCGGCCACCCGCAGCTGGTTGGAGAAAGTTGCCCGGCGGGAAGGCCGAGTCATCCTCGCCGCCGAGCGCCACTACGGCGCAGTGGGTGTCCAGGACCCCCCATCTCAGCCCGGTAGCGGGAAAAAGCTGGAGAGAGGGCGGCCGGCAGCAGAAACTTCTGCGCCTCGCAGTCCTCGCGCTGCACCTGCAGACGTTGGCAAGCGCGCTCTGAGCGCGGAGGAGACTGCCTCATCTGGTCCTCCGGTACCCCTGCCCCAGGACCGGCCCGTGGCGGTTGGTCCGCACCCCAGCACTCACTGCAGGACTTTGCCTGGGCACTTTGCCCACCCAGAAAGGGCTCGCCCCTGACAATTACGAAGAAGAGAGGAAGACCGAGACCTGCTGTCCGTAGCCAAGGATCCCGCGAAGAGGCAACGGCGTCCACGCACGGAATTCACACTCCGACCAAGCCCAGCAGGAGCCGGCCGGCGGCGCCGAGTGCCCGGCGCGCCAAGCTCGCGCTCACCTGGAATCCGCCGGCCCGCGAGCGCCGCGAGCAGCCCGGCTCCCGCCCGCGCTTCTGTCTTCACACTTCCCTGCGAGCAGAGCGAGCCGGCTCCGGCCTCGGCCAGCCCCAAAGAGGAGCCCTCATAGCGCAGCGGCGGGCTGGAGGGCTCGGCGGTCGCGGCAAGAGCGGGCGCCGAGGCCGAGGAGGCGCAGGAGACAGAGCGAGGGCTCCTAGCACATTGTCACCTCAGCAAAGCCGCCACCGCCGCCGCCGCCTGGTCACTTCGCCCCCGGCCCCCGCCCCCCTCCCTCCCCAGCCCGCTCCCTTCCAGCCCCTCCTTCTCGCGCGGCCCCTCCCCCTCCAGTAGCCCCAGCCTGGAGGCCTCTCACTGGGCTGGTATCTTTTACGTTACCAGCACCCCCAGGCCTCCTCCCTCCTCCCTTCCGCTTCTCCCGGGCTGGGGCGGTGCGCACCGAGCGCGCTCCAGCTGCTCCTGGAGCTGCGGCTCCTGCGACGTGCACAAGTCCCGCGATACTTCGCAGGCATGGCCCCCGAGAGCAACTGAGGGGGTCGGCTCGTCTCCCCGGAGAGCGACGCTCGACCCCTGGCTGCCCAAGGGCCCCAAGGTATGAAAGCCGGCATGCTTACACCTTGGTTACCCAATGCACCAGAGAGCCTCTTAGAGGAATGTTGAGGGGTCAGGGACTGTCATTGGCAGAAGCTCAGGCAACCCCATCCCCGCTGTCGGCTCTCCAGTGGAGAGTTGCTCTGGGGACTTGAGATTTTGGCGCCCTGAAGCAGAAAGGACGGAAATTTGCCCTCTTGTCCATTACAGTTCGCACACTGTGACAAGAGCCTAGTGTTTTGGTTAGCAGTGGCTGCTGACACGGAATGCGCTGTCAGAAAACTGGAAACACAGAGCTCTTCCTTATGTTTTGAATTTTTTAGAGAGTTAGACAAGTCAGGCTTTAACTATGGTCCAAGGAAGGACAGCTTTAAATTCCTTTCTCAGTCAGAAAGGTGATTTTTCGGTGCAGCATTTGATCAGTAACACACACCCACACCCTCAAGAGCCTGAATACTTGCATTTCTAAGTAAAGTTAATGCGTAGTATATAGCACAGTGCCTGCTTCAGGAATGACTTAAAAATCAGCTATTATTCGTGTCTGGAAGACTTGAGATCGATCCCCCAGCTGCCATGTGGGACTCTTCTAACAAACTAGGATTGTTTAGTTCAATTAAGTCCCTGCTTTGCCATTTATTCACTGTTGGCGCTTGGCTAGTTCTGGCCCTTGAGTTTCTTCAACCTCGGATTTATTTGTAAAACCAAAAAACCAAACCCATTGCTGTCAAACGACCCTATAGGACAGAGTAGAACTGCCCCATAGGGTTTCCAGCAAGCGCTGGTGGATTCCAACTGCCGACCATTTGGTTAGCAGCCAGGCTCTTAACCTCTGCGCCACCAGGCTTCCTCTTATTTGTAAGAGGGGATGAAATAAGGGCCCTTTTCCCTGGAATCTCAAGCTGTGTCACTTTGAGTGTCTTAGCTTCCTTTTCTAAGTCATATCATTTTGGGGGGCTGGGGGGCAGAATTGGGGAAGGATATGAAAACTACTTCAAAAATATTAAGAGCCATGTTGTACAAACCTGATATTAATTATTAACTATAATCTAGCATGTCAATGACGTTCTTGATTATGCTCACAAAAAAGAATTTTCTAGAGATGTCATCTTTATATATTCTCAGGAATCAATTATCATCTAAATTGGTGTGACAATCAACTATATTTAAAGTTTCCTCCTACATTATCCATTCTGCCACCCCTACTCAACCATCAATTATGGAGGATCTACAAGAGCTGTCTTTGTGCATGTATGAGGACACAGGGTCCTACTCATTACACTAGGAACATTCTGCAAATTTTCTCTGCTACTCCCTCTTGTAAGTTTCAGTTCTACCATGAGATCACTCACCTAAACATGGCATGTCTAGAAAAGCTATGAACGAGCAGGTAAAAAAATTGAGGTTCTAATGCTGGCACAACCACTTACTAGCTATATGCTTTAAAAATCCAAAAGCCAAACCCATTGCCATCAAGTCAATTCCGAGTCATAGCTACCCTACAGGAAAGAGTAGAACTGCCCCGTAGAATTTCCAAGGAGTAGGTTTGAACTGCTGACCTTTTGTTTAGCAGCTGTAGCACTTAACTACCACGCGACCAGGGTTTCTGCTGTCTGCCTTAGGGAAGCCATGATGGTTCTGCGGGTTGTCTAGTGATTTTATGGTTTTGCTAGCTCAGTTTAGGTTAGATGGTCTAGGATGGCCTCATGCATATGTCTAGGAGTTGGCAGGCTTTATTAATCTTGGGGGACAGAACTCAGGGTGATAGGTTATCTTTGTTCAACCTGATCTGCCATCCTCCAGTAGGCTAGTACTGTATTCTTCAGTGATGGCAGTTGTAGATTCCCCCAAAGCAACTTTTCAAGGTTCTTCTGACACACGTTTACCAGTGTCACATTAGCCCAAGGAGGTCATATGGCCAAGGGTTGTTTCTAGGGATGGACTAGCATAAACCATGTCATGATAGGAAAAGATACAAACTCATTGCAAAGGAGAATGCACACAAATGGGAATCATTTGAGACCATTTTTTTAATCTACCATAGATTCCTGTTAAGTACAGGGAATAAGACTTACAGTGGATAGTTCTGGCAGATATCACGTTAACAAAGTGATCAAGGTTAAAATCACCAATAATGGGACCAAGTGACATCATCTCTCTCATCATGTCATGTACTGAGAAGTACAAAATACTATATTATTTACTTGATATTCTAGCCAAAAATGGATCATTGAATCTACTCATGAGGAAACATACCCACTGCCATTGAGTCAATTCTGACTCATAGCAACCCTATAGGACAGATTAGAACTGCCCCATAGGGTTTCCAAGGAGCACCTGGCGGATTTGAACTGCCGACCTCTTGGTTAGCAGCCATAGCACTTAACCACTACACCACCAGGGTTTCCTGAGGAAACATAGACGAATACAAATTGAAGGAAATTCTACAATTTGTCTTGTTTGAAAATGTCACTGTCGTGAAAGTCAGAGTTAAGGACCCATTCCAGACTACGAGATTAGAGAGACACGGTGTAGTTATCTAATGCTGCTATAACATAAATACCACAAGCGGGTGGCTTTAACAAACAGAAATGTATTTTCTCACAGTTTAGGAGGCTGGAAGTCCAAATTTAGGATACCAGCTCTAGGGGAGCTCTTTCTCTCTCTTTTGGCTCCTGGGGAAAGTCGTTATTTCTTTGCTCCTTGGTGGGATCTTCATGTGGCATAGCATCTGTCTTCTCCCATCTTGCTTGCTCCTCTGTCTTAATCTGCTCTTTTTATATCTCAGAGGTGATTAGCTTAAAACACACGCTACACTGATATGGCCTTTTTACATAAGAAAGAAAATCCATTCCCAAATGGGATTATAACCAAGGTATAAACCAAAACCAAACCCATTGCCATCAAGTCAATTTCAACTCTTAACAACCCTGTAGAACAGAGTAGAACTGCCTCAGAGGGTTTCCAAGGAGCAGCTGGTAGATTTGAACTGCAGACCTTTTGGTTAGCAGCTGAGATCTTAACCACTATAGGGATTAGGATTTACGACACATATTTTGGGGGGCATAATTCAGCCCATAATGCATGACTACTAAATGCAAAGTGGAATCCAAAATTGGATACTGGACTGGAAAAAAATAGCTATCAAGAACATTAGTTGAACAATTGGCAAAATATGAATAAATTCTCTAACATCTGGGTTTAGGCCCTCTATTAATGTTAAATTATAATAGTTTTATACTAATATTAAATATCTTTATTTTAATCATTTTACTGTTACATTTTAATGTACTAAAATATTTTGGAGTAAAAAAAGCATGAGGGCCACAATATATTCACAAATTCTTCAGAAATACAGAGACAATTACGCAGCAAATATAACAAACTATTAACAGTTGGTAAATCTGAGGTAAGAGTATATAGGAATTGTTCGTAGTAATTTCATAACATTTCTTTTACTTTGAGGTTATTTTTTAAATGAGGAGGCAGCAATCTTTGCCTGTCTCACAAGAAGACGTAATAAATGCAAAAATTTATGTGAATGAGTATTGAAAGTAAAAAAAAAAAATGTTATGATGTACTTTTTTTTAAGATAGAGCTGAGAATTTATCTTTAATCAGTGAGGAGCTACTGCAAGTATCTGTTTATATAAATGGGATGAATAGCAATGAACAATTAATCTGGCTGTAAGACATAGAGTGACTTCATTGGAGAATATACTGAAGACATGGATATGCATTTAGCAGCTACAGTTGCCTGTTCTATAGTTAGCCAAGGCCTGAATTCAGATGGAAAATAAAGGGTGGTATAGATTTATCTGCTGAAATTAAATTGTCAGGTTTTGGCAAATTATTAGCAATGAAGGAGAAGGAAAAAATGTTGCATCACTTTGAGATTTTAAGATTAGATGACTCAGAGAATGGAGGTGCCATTGTTAACAGAAACAGAAAGAACATTTTTTTCTAAAATGAAAATTTAATATTTCTTTCTCATTGTAACACTTCAGTAGCTTCTCATTGCATTTAAGAAATAGTCCTAAGTTTTTAACACACCTTACAAAAACCTTTATAATCTAGGATTCTGGTTATCTGTTTAGGACCTACAATAAGCAATGCACTGGGATAGATGTTGAAGGTAAAAGGAAAAACAAAGACAGCTCTCATGGAATTAAAAGCTATTCATTCATTGAAATAATATTTGTTGAATGCCAGCAGCATGACAATTATTTTCTAGATACTGGTAACACATGCTATGAGTCGAAATAGACTCGACACCAACGGGTTTGGTTTTGGTTTGGGAACACACTCAAACAGTGAGCAAAAAAAAAAAAATGCTTTTGTCAGTGTCCTAAACAAATAAATATGTTATTTGTGTTGGACAGTAATAAATTCTAAGAAAAAATAAAAGCAGGGTAAGATCAGAACTTTCCAACTAGTGTGTTATAATTGGACACAGATATGCCATGATATATTGATCAACTCACTCCTCAGCAGCAGCCAAATTGGGGGGTCCTCAAGTTGCCAGAGTCCATAGTCACATAGCCTCTGGACATATGTAGCGCGTGCAGGGATTCTTGGAATTGGGCCTGAGTAGAATAGGGTCTGAGTGCGTGGGACACTGTTCCTAAAGGTAGCATAGGTAAGGAGGTGTATGCCTCTGGACATCTAGTCCAGCATTCAGCTGGAGGGCACTGGACAAGGGTTTATGAAACTGTTCAATGATTTTTTTTTTCCATAAGCCAAGAAGTATGACATACAACTCAAGATACAGCTCATTCTGGTAGAGGAGCAAGGAAGTTAGTCAGGAATTCCTAGTAGGCATAGCTCCTAGTAATGACCCAAATCTCTGGCAACATAAATATCAGATAATTATGTTCCATATACTGCTGACTTTTTATTTTAATTGTAGCCACATAAGCTATGTATTGGCTCTTCTAATAATGCATGGGCAATCTTCAAATTAAAGCTTCATCATTATTTTGGATTTTCTGATGAGAATTTTCATTGGACTTAAAATCCATTTATATCCCCAGAAAATTCAAAATCACAACTAATAATGAAAGAAAAGTAGAACCGATATATTTTAAGTACCATTTTAACTAGTATAAATATTTGGTCATAAAAGTAAATGTTTAAAATCCCTTTCACCTAATCGTACAAGCAAATGTTCACACTGTTGTGATGGTCAACTGTTACATCATCATTTAAAATATTATCACCAGGAAATACTGGAGCCATTTCAGGTATAAAATCTACTGTTAAAAAGTTCAGTTTACGATAGCAAGCTCTCATTATAGCATTTTTTAAAGGTTTCAATTGAAACCCTGATGCAATTTACTAAATCTTATCTTTTTCTATATATTTTGTCTAATAATAATTTAATAATATGAAGAAAATGTAATTAATTTTTAACCAAGCTCCATATTGACACACTAAAATTTGCTCTAGCTTACCTCCTAATCCATAAAGCCCTGTATCTATCTTTGCACTTAACACAGCTGAAAGTTTACATTTTTCCATTATTCTGTAATCAGTGTCTGTGTTCCCCACTATATAATAGATACATGAGGACAGAAAATAGGTTTATTTCCTGATAAGAGCATTGTTGTTGTAGCTTCACTTCAAGCACAATGCCTGCTACATACTAAATTTTTGTAGAATGAGTAAATTAATCAGCATATCTGCCAATAAATATCTAAGCCTCTTCTATAAACATTTCCCTTTTTGCTTTTCTGTTTCCCCAAAAATCGTTCCCTCTCCTTGTTCTGAATTCCTAATTAAGCAGTAACCATTAGAGCCAAGGTTCTTTCAGTACCTTGGAGAGCAACAAGTTGATTTCTCCCTGTGAACGCTGTGCTTATACTGGTCTGGTTATGCCGTTATTCAGCAAGCATTAAGAGAAATAAGAAAATGGATGGAGAGTAGGGCAATGTGAAAAAGCCTGACTATGCCATTATTGAGCTCCATAAACACAGATAAGTAAATAGATGAAAAGCAAGACAATATGGAAAAACATTAGCATTCACTTAAGGTAATGTGGTTTTGCTGTCACTTAACCTTTCTGTGGAGCCCTGTAGCACAGTGGTTAAGAGCTATGGTGAGCTATGGCTGCCAACCAAAGGCCAGCAGTTTGAATCCACTGGCCGCCCCTTGGAAACCCTATGGGGCAGTTCTACTCTGTCCTATAGGGTTGCTATGAGTCAGGCAACAGGGCTTTTTTTCGGGTTAACCACTCTGTATATTTATTAAATCAAACAGCAAGTATGAAGTAAAATGTTAAGGGCCATCAGAGTTCAAAGCATAAGGTAATAACATATCTGCAACTTCAAGAGTTTTTTACTCAACTTTATGAGCATATTCTGTGGATATATCCCTTCTTACAAGGTGAATCCCTGGAAGGCAGAGACAACATCATTGTTTCCCAGTAGGAGTTTTATTAGCATATTGTTGTTGTTGTTGTTGTTGTTGGTTGCTGTTGAGTTGGCCCATATTCAGGGTGGTCTTATGTATAACAGAACAAAACACTGACTACTCATGTGCCATCTTCATGATCACTGGTATCTTTGAATCCATTGTTGTAGCTGTTGTGTCATTCCACGTCATTGAGGGTTTCCCTAATTTTCATTGACCCTATACTGTACCAAGCATGATGTTCTTTTCCAGCAGCTGGTCTTTCCTGATGATGTGTCCAAAGTAAGCAAGTTGAAGTCTCATGTTCCTCGCCTCTAAGGAACATCCTGGTTGTATTTCTTCTAAGACCGACTTGTTCGTTCTTCCCACAGCCCACGATATATTCAGTATTCTTCACGAACATCACAGTTCAGTGCATCAATTCTTCCTTCTTTTTCACTTACCAGCTTTTTCAAGCATGTAAGGCAATTGTCTGGCACACAGTAGGTAGCAATATATTCATTAAATATATGTATTAAATTACATCATCCTATCAAGAATATTTTACTTGGTTAACAAAGTTTTGAATAATCCATTAGATTGGCAAAATGATTTTCACATCTAAGAGTTTAACAATTTGTGATCTTAATTTTGAATATGAGTGCTTGTCAAAGAAAGAACTATAATACAGTAGATAAAATTTATTGGTTTTATTTGAGTTTATTTTAAACCTATATTTAAAATATTTTCTTCTTGATGAAGGATTTTCCAGTGCCTTTCAATTTATTTTTTGAAGCTTTACTCCTAACTCCAGCATGCCAAATGTAACAACCACAAAATCCTTTGACCAACAGTGGCTATACAAAAACAAAAAAAAAACTCCATTGTTGTCAAGTTGATTCCGACTCATAGCGACCTTATAGGACAGAGTAGAACTGCCCGATAGAGTTCCCAAGGAGCGCCTGGTGGATTCGAACTGCCGACCCTTTGGTTAGCACCCTTAGTTCTTAACCACTACGCCACCAGGGTTTCCACAGTGAGTACAGATAGCCACAATAGCTCTCTACGTCATCAATGCTTAAATGTAAAAGTTATTGTCGAGTTAGAGTGAGTCAGATATAAAGGAACAAAGAAAAGTATCAAAGCCACTATTTTTAAATGCAAATTTTTAAAAGATTCCCAGAATCATAGAAGATTTTCTTCCTGAGATTCATTATTCTTCAGCTACCCCACTCAAAGCAAATTATTTATGTTGCAATTCAGTGTACAAAACAAAACCGTCTGTGTACTGGATAAGAGATTTAAAATAGGTGAACTCATAAATTATTTAATGTTTAATAGGAAACAAGAACTAAGAA
The DNA here is from genome assembly GCF_024166365.1 of Elephas maximus indicus. Classification (NCBI taxonomy): domain Eukaryota; kingdom Metazoa; phylum Chordata; class Mammalia; order Proboscidea; family Elephantidae; genus Elephas; species Elephas maximus. Next base: position 50,973,635 of record NC_064824.1, on the reverse strand, counting down.
AAAAGTATGAAGTGGAATGTCACAAATTTTGGCCCTGGACCCTGTCTAAATATTTGTGATGGATTTGGATTAAAAAGGAGAGAGTCCGTTTCACTTTCAATCCACCTATGTTGTCAAACTGACATGAAGGGTCAAATTTTCTCAACATTTAAAAGAATGACAGAAGAATGATTAACATTCATTAGGAGAACAACTATAATTAACTGTGGGAAATTGTGTGAAACTTAACTAACTGAAAGGATATATTTCACTTTATTTTGAAAAATTAGAATTTCATATTATAGCACAGATTAAATGTAAAAAGAGAACATATGTATTATTGAAATTTTTCTTTCTTTAGCTTGAAATGCAGTCCATTAAGTCAAATCATGTATTCTTATTCTCTCTATATATAAGTAAAATCAAAAAACCAAACCAATTGCCATTGAGTCGTTACCAGCTCATAGCAACCATATGTATATCTGTTTCTCCTTTGAAAAGTATAAAACTTTTTCCAAATGTTAGGTTAGTAATAACAAGCATAGTGGTAAGAATTATTAGATAGTTAAGAACAAGAAAAATTATGGGACATTTAAATAGGCCCCGGATTCTAAGCTTGAAGGACAGCCTTAGAGAAAAGATACGAGGGTAGGGTATATAACCATGTCTTGAAGGCGATTGCCATGCATCAGCCATCAATATCGTATAAAGCCAATGAAGCTCATTAACCATCAAGAGCACAGTGCTAGACTCTCCAAGAAGAAATACACAGACATGTGACTTGACCTTTCATAATTTGTATTTCACAATTTATACAAATTGTGAATATATTTATATTTATATTCACAATTTATATTTCTAATTGTTAATTTATATTAACAATTACTCACATTTGTAAAGAAAACAGAATTGGAAGTATTTTAAGTGTGCCCTTGCCCCAGGGATATACAAAACAGCTTTGCAAAATTCTTTCCAGACTTTTAATCATATCAATTTAACTGACATCTCTGTGCTTCTTCTCTGAACAAAAGGTCATTATGTGTGTGTTTGTGTGTGTGTGTGCATGTGTGTTTTAAAATCTATGGATTGTAATACAATTCATTTTTATGAAGTGAATAGACATAGTTCTCTTTCTAAGTGTATAATTGATATGACTCTTCAGTGTGAAAAATTAGACTTTGTAGCTACCTCTCGTAGCATACAATAGGACTCAATATGCCATGTGACGTGTATGGTTTTATGTTGACTTTTGAGAATTCTTCAGTGCAGTGATGAAAAGTTTCAGAGTGGTTAAAAATTAAAAACTAAAAATAGCACTTCCCGCGCCACAAATCTGCAAACTATGTGAGCTGCCAGTAGCTAGATTTTAAAAATGAATATAAGACTTACTGTCATGGCCTCTAGCCACCCATTAAAGAAAGGAAATCACAGCAAAAATTAACTACAGAAATCAGCTTTTCCAAAGCAGTGCTCCTACTTCCATTTTCATCACAAACAAGCCATAGAAATAATGAAATGAAAAATCACGCTAACATTCACTCACCAACCTACACAGTGGATTTTGTTTGTTTGTTTGTTTGCTTTTCCACCTACATATCATTTCCCATCTCAGGCTCAGGGTCCACAAACCATTCGTAGACTTTAACATAGAAATGGATTAAACGTCCAGTTCTGTCACCTAGTAGCTATGTGATCTTGCGCATGTACCTCTCTGAGAAGCAGTCAATTTATTGGTAAAATAAGTGTATCGTAGGTACTGCAGGGGGAACGCTGGTGTCATAATGATTAAGAGCTATGGCTGCTAACCAAAAGGCTGGCAGTTCAAATCCGCCAGGCGCTCCTTGAAAACTCCGTGGAGCAGTTGTACACTGTCCTGTAGGGTTGCCGTGAGTTGGAATCGACTCAACGGCATGTACCACAGTGGGCAGTGGTTGTTCAGTGACAGAATTCTCACATTCCATTTAGGAGACCCAGGTTTGATTCTCAGCAAATGCACCTCAAATGTAACCACCACCGTGCCACTAGAGGCTTTTATGTTGCTATGATGCTGAACAGGTTTCAGTGGAGCTTCCAGACTAAGGCAGACTACGAAGAAAGGCTTGGCAATCAACTTGCGAAAATCAGCCAGTGAAAATGCTATGAATCACAAGGATCCAATCTGCAACTGACGATGTTTTTCCGTCTGTTGTGCATGAGTTGGGGCCAACTTAACGGCAGCTGCTAACAGCAACAACAACATGTACCAAGAGATGTTTTGAGAATTAAATGATAGAGTATAGGTAGTTGTTGTTTTTAGGAGCCATTGAGTCAGTTCTGACTCATAGCGACACTATGCACAGCAGAACAAAACATTGCCTGGTCCTGTACCATCCTCACAATTGTTGCTATGCTTGAGCCCATTGTTGCAGCCACTGTGTCAGTCCATCTCGTTGAGAGTCTTCCTCATTTTTGCTGACCCTCTACTTTATCAAGCATGATGTCCTTCTCCAGGGACTGATCCCTCCTGATAACATGTCCAAAGTATGTGAGACATAGTCTCGCCATCCTTGCTTTTAAGGAGCATTCTGGTGGTAGAGTCTGTAATAAAATAACTGGCTCATACTAAATACAGGTAATCCTCAACTTACAATGTATTCGAGTTACAATGAACCGCATTTACGACCATCTGTTTTTGTTTTGTTTTGTTTGCACATCACTTCGTTAGTCACATATACTTCATACAGTGTTGCAGTATGTAATTTATTGTTGTTATTCTTAAACGTTCACTCACTGGTGTTCGAAGACAAAGATAGGACTTATAAATATACTGATAGTAAGAAGCAGTAATAATAAAAACTAAAAGAGGTATTCGACTAAGTCAGAACAACTTACGATGGAGTCTTCGAAATGGAATCCCATTGTAAGTCAGAAACTACCTATATTCAATAAGTAATACCTAAGTATGCTGTATTTTAAATGTTATTTTTATTGATTATAAGATATAATGGTGGCTTAAGATGAATCCTGGTTGCTCAGTGGTGAAGAACTCATCTGCTAACCAAAAGGTCAGCAGTTCAAATCCACCAGCCGCTCCTTGGAAACCCTATATGGCAGTTCTGCGCTGTCCTATAGGGTCGCTGTGAGTTGGAACTGACTCTATGGGAAGCGTTTTTTTTTTTTTTCTGGTGCGATGAATCCAGAAGGATTCCATCTTTCTTGCTCTGGGGACAATTTAGGAGTGGGAATCAAGGTGAACAATAATGTTTGTGTATATATCAGAAGTTCTCTCAATGCTTTTCCTCTCTTCAAATCTTTAAACTCAATAATAGTCCTAGCTTAGGATCAGAATAAACTGTGCACTATATACTATGTACTATATGGAGCCCTGGTGGCAGAGTGTTAAAAGCTACAGCAAGCTACACCTGCTAACCAAAAGGTCAGCAGTTTGAATCCACCAGACTGTCCTTGGAAATCCTATGGGGGTGTTCTCCTCTGTCCTAAGGGTCACTATGTGTTGGAATCGACTCAATGGCAATGTTTTGTTGTTGTTGTTATGTATTATATACTATGTGCTATGAATGTTCCTGTTCCCAGGCCTAATTACTACCCTATCATTTTTGTGTGTGCACACATCCAAGCTTCATACACACACCCATACAGTAGCACACATATGCACACAGATTCCTACTCTAAAATGTAAGGTCCATGGACGTCATCTGCCTTGTGCATAGAACTATCCCAGTACATTGGACAGTGAGCTTGTCACTTAATAAGGGATCAAGAAACAGTACGAGTCACCATGTAGTCCCATGTTCTCTCTGCAATAACCATTACATACCAGAAGAAAACTGTCTTCTTATCAAACCCAGTCTACTCATGATAACCCTTTTTAATAACTTCCTAATTGAGCAATGATTGCTCTTCTCTGTGGAGAAGGTCATCTTGCAAAGAACCATGTGCTGAACTTACATAAGTTTTGCATACAGAAAAAGAGAACAGAACTCAACCAATTTAGTCCCAAATAAGTAAATATGCAGCTTTATCCAATATTCCTACTTTGGCCTGAATATTGGTTATTTAAATCAATTATTTTATTATTGGGTGCCATCAAATTGGTTCTGACTCATAGCAACCCAAGGTACAATAGAAGGAAACACTTCCCGATCCTGTGCCGTCCTCACGGTTATTGCTATCCTTGAGCCCCTCGTTGCAGCCATTGTGTAAATCCACCTCCCTGAGGGTCTTTGTCTCTTTCACTGACCCTCTACTTTATCAAGCAAGATGTCCTTCTCCAGGAACTGATTCCTCTTGATAAAGTACGCAAGATGAAGTCCTGACGTTCTCGCTTCTAAGGAACATTCTGGCTGTACTTTTTCCAAGACATATTTATTCATTCTTGTGGCAGTCCATGGTATAATCAATATTCTTTGCCAACACCGTAATTCAAGGCATTAATTCTTTGGTCTCCATATTTTTCAGCTTTCTGATGCATATGACGTGATAGAAAATACCATGGCCTGGGTGAGGCACAGCTTAGTCCTCAAAGTGACATCTTTCCTTTTCAACAGGTTCAGGAGGTCTTTTGCAGCAGATCTGCCTAATGCAATAAAAAACCAAACCAAACCCAGTGCCCTCAAGTCCGACTCATAGCGACCCTATAGCCTAATGCAATAGGTCCTTTAATTTCTTGATTGCTATTTCTATGGGCTTTGATTATGGATCCAAATAAAATGAAATCCTTGACAGCTTCAATATTTTCTCCGTTTATCATGATGTCACTTACTGGTCCAGATGTGAGGATTTTTGTTTTCTTTTTGTTGAGGTGTATTCCATACTGAAGGCTGTAGTCTGATCTTTATTAGTAAGTGCTTCAAGTCTTCCCTTTCAGCAAGAAGACGCATGTTGTTAGTGAGTCTTCCACCAATTCTGATGCCACCTTTTTCTTCATATACTCCATTTTCTCTGATTATCTGCTCAGCATACAGATCAAATAAGTAGAGTGAAAGGATACAACCCTGGTGCACACCTTTCCTGATTTTAAACCACACAGTATCTCCTTGTTCCATTCGAACCACTGCCTCTTGGTCTATGTATAGGTTCCTCTTGAGCACAATTAAGTGTTTTGGAATTCCCATTCTTTGCAATGTTATCAATAATTTGTTATCATCCACAATGTCCAATGCCTTTGTAAGTCAATAAAACACATTTTTCTGGTATTCTCTGCTTTCAGCCAAGATCATCTGCAATCAGCAGTGATTTACTTTGTTCCACGTCCTCTTCTGAATCCAGCTTGAATTTTTGGCAGTTCCCTGTCAATGTACTGTTGCAATGACTTTTGAATAATCTCCAGAAAAATTTCACGTGCGGGTGATATTTACGATATTATTCAATAATTTCCACATTCTATTGGGTTGCCTTTCTTTGGAATGAGTACAGATTTGGATCTCTTCCAGTCGGTTGGCCAGGTAGCTGTCTTCCAAATTTCTTGACATAGACAAGTGAGCACCTCCAGTGCTACATTCATTTGTTGAAAAACCTCAGTTGGTATTCCATCAATTCCTGGAGACTTGTTTTTTGCCCGTGCCTTTTCAGTGCAGCTTGGACTTCTTCCTTCAGTACCATCAGTTCTTGATCATGTGCCACCTCCTGAAATGATTGAAGGTCAACCAATTTTTTTTTTTGGTACAGTGACTCTGTATTTCTTCCACCTTCTTTTGATGCTTCCTGTGTTGTTCAACATTTTGCCCATACAGTCCTTCAGTATTGCAACTACAGGAATGAATTTTTTTTTTCAGTTCTTTCAGCTTGAGAAATGCCAAGTGTGTTCTTCCTTTTTGGTTTTCTAACTCTAAGTCTTTGCACATCTTATTATAATACTTTGTCTTCTTGAGCCACCCTTTAAAATCTTCTCTTCAGTTCTTTTGCTTTATCATTTTTTCATTCACTTTATCTACTCTACGTTCAAGATCAAGTTTCAGAGTCTCTTCTGACATCCATCTTTGTCCTTTCTTTCCTGTCTTTTTAATGACCTCTTCCTTCATATATGATGTCCTTGATGTCATCCACAACTTGTCTGGTCTTCAGTCTATGGTCAATGCATCAAATCTATTCTTGAGATGGTCTCTAAATTCAGGTGAAATATACTCAAAGTCCTACTTTGGCTTGAGTGGACTTGTTTTAATTTTCTTCAGCTTCAACTTGAATTCATATATGAGCAATTGATAGTCTGTTTCACAGTCGGCCCCTGGCCTTGTTCTGACCTATGATATTGAGCTTCTCCACTGTCTCTTTCCACAGATGTACTCAGTTTGATTCCTGTGTATTCCATCTGGAGAGGTCCATATTATAGTTGTTGTTTATGTTGTTGAGAAAAGGTATTTGCAATGAATAAATCATTGGTCTTGAAAATTCTATCATGCAATCTCCAGCATTGTTTCTATCACCAAAAGCATATTTTCCAACTACAGATCCTTCTGTTTCCAGCTTTCACATTCCAATCACTAGTACTTATCAATAAATCTCGATTGCACATTTGATCAATTTCAGACTACAGAAATTGGTAAAAATCTTGAATTTCTTCATCTTTGGCCTTAGTGGTTGGTGCATAAACTTGAATAATAGTCATATTAACTGGTTTTCCTTGTAGGTGTATGGACATTATCACTGACAGGGTTGTACATCAGGATAGATCTTGAAATGTTCTTTTTGATGAAATCGAGACCATCCCTCTTCAATTTGTTTTTCTGGCATAGTAGACCACACGATTGCCTGATTCAGAATGGCCAGTTCCAGTCCATTTAGCTCAGTAATGCCTAGGATATTTGTCTTCATACATTTTTTTTTCTTTTTTTAAGACTTCCAGTTTTCCTAGATTTATACTTTGTATCTTCCACATTCTGATTATTAATGGATGTTTGCAGCTGTTTCTTCTCATTTTGAGTCATGCCGCATCACCAAATGAAGGTCACAAAATTTTACTCCATCCATGTCATTATGGTCAACTCTACTTTGAGGAGGCTTCTCTTCCCCGGTTGTATCTTGAGCGCCTTCCAACCTGAGGGGCTCATCTTCTGGCAGTATATCAGACAGTGTTCCAATACTATTCATAACATTTTCACTGGCCAGTTTTTTCAGAAGTAGGCTGCTAGGTCCTTCTTCCTAGTCTGTCTTAGTCTGGAAGCTCCAATGAAACCTGTCCATCATGGGTGACCCTGCTGGTATTTGAAATAGTGGTGGCATAGCTTCCAGCATCAGAGCAACACGCAAGCCACCATAGTATAACAAAATAATAGATGAGTGGTGGTATATATATCTCTAGTAAGCACCAAAAATAAAACCAACCAGTTGGCATCGAGTCAATCCTGGCTCGCGGTGACCTCATGTGTCGACAGTAGAACTTTACTTCGTAAGGTTTTCAAGGCTGTGACTATTTGAAAGCAGATTGCCAGACTCTTTTTAAAAGGCATCTCTGAGTGTATCTGAACCTCCAGCCTTTTGGTTAGTAGTTGAGCGCTCAGCCATTTGCACCATCCAGAGACTCCTCCAGCAAGAAAAGAGATGTCCTGAACTACCTAAGATGTGAAAAAATATGGGGAGCTCTTAAGAAGGAACAGGAATAGAAGCATGATCTCTTTGTCAGGACCCAAAGAACCTTGTTAATAATTCCAACATTTTGCAAATACAGAACTTTTCTTTGTAAAACAGTATGGAAGATAACTTCAGTTTTATCACATTTTCCCTTTTGTCAGACCAATTTCCAGGGTTTCAGAAGAAAGTATAAAATTCTTGAATAAATAGATGTCTTCTTATGCAATTTATTTTGTCATTATTCAGATGTGGATTATCTGAGCCTTCTTTTTCTCACTTCCTTATCTACCTTTTAACTGTTAAGTTTTATTTTTTGTTAACAGTGCCAGTGGAAACAGGAACCAGTTTTATACATATGAATTATGAATTTCACCTGTGGCATACTGTCTTATACAGCTATTTGAACAGAATTCTAAACCAATTATTCTGACTATTAATACTGAATAGTACTGCAGCATTTACTACGAGGCTTTACAAAGTCTTCCATTAAAATTATACAAGTTATTTCAAGATTTTAAAGTGAACAAATAGTGTTTAAATAGAAATCTACATGGATATTTTAATAACATTTAGGAAGTGTTCCTTAATTTGTATTTCATAGTCATTATCTTGGAAACTCTGGTGGCCTAGTGGTTATGTGCTACGGCTACTAACCAAGAGGTCTGCAGTTTGAATCCACCAGGCGCTCCTTGGAAACTCTATCGGACAGTTCTACTCTGTCCTATAGGGTCGCTATGAGTTGGAATCGACTCGATGGCAGTGGGTTTTTGGGGTTTTTTTGGTGGCACAGTGGCTAAAGCGCTTAGCTGCTAACCAAAAGTTGGTAGTTCAAACCCATCAGCTGCTACGCAGGAGAAGGATGTGGCAGTCTGCTTCCATAAAGTTTTACAGCTTTGGAAACCCTATGGGACAGGTCTATTCTGTCCCATAGGGTCACTATGAGTAAGAATCAACTCAACAGCAGTGGATTTTGGTGGGTTATCGCTGAGTTAGGGCCAATCTATGTTGTTCCTTGGTTTTTTTCCCTACTGATGACTAAAAGTTGGAAAGTGTTTTGTCATATTTCCAGATTCAAGACAGGAAAATGAAAGCCAATACAAAAAGGTATGGAGTAAGTAAGAAGAGATATCAAGCCAGCACCTGCTTGGAGACTCATATGTCTGTCTGGAAGAGAACTAGCTACAAAAAGTAGTTATGACAGTAACGAGCAGTATTCTAGTAGCACAGTGATTCTAGTCAGAAATCTGTGGATATCCATTGTGTGTATGTCTTCAACTGTTAAGAAACAAAACAGATTGAACAATTGTTAGACAATCAGAATATTTGTCATTTTAAAAATCTTGCTTTCTGTCTTAAAAAATTAGGAGATCTAGAAACATTGAACCCATATTACCAAATGCAAAAAGGGAGCTGCCTCAATGAACTAAAAAAAAAAAAATTTTTTTTAAGCAACCATTATTTCTCACATCAATTCTTGTAATAGCCCCCTGTTTCCATCCTTCCCTCCCTTGAATATATGCTCAATGAAATAGCTAAAATGATACCATTAAACCAAAGTTAGATCACATCACTACTCTGCTTAAGTCCTTCCATTGCTCCACATCTCACTGAGATTAAAATCAGAATCCTTACGGTGACTTGACTGACTCATTTTTATCCTGGCCTCACTGATACTTCTCAAATAGTTCAGGCATACTTGTGCCTCAGGGCTTTGCATTTTCCGTTCCCTCAAATATAATGCCCTTCCCCGTAGATAATTGTATCTTGCTTTCTCACTTTATTCAAGCCTTGATTTAAATGTCTTCTCAGGGAAAACAGATTAATAACAAAACACAATAGTTGCCTTTGAATCTATGCTGACTGATAGAAACCTTATAAGACCAAGTTCCATAGGGTTTCCCAGGCTGTAATCCTTACGGGAGCTGATCTCAAGGTCTTTTCTACCCTAGAGGGGCTGGTGGGTTTGAACCACTGACCTTTCGGTTCACACCCAAGCTCTTAACCATTGTGCCGTGAGGATTCCTTGATTAATTAAAATTACATAAAAATTAATACTAACCTGCTGACACCCTCTATAGTGTGTCAGGGCTGGTATTGGAGGCTTCTCCTGACTCGTGTAGTTACAGGGGCTGATAAACCCAAGATTGCCAGCTCAGGCAGCAGGCTGCTGTCTCAAAGGCTGTGGAGGCTGACCAGTCCCAAGATCAGCAGGTAATACAGCAGGCCACTGAATCAAGTCCCAAGAATTGGAGGTCAGATGATGATGAGCTGAATGTAGGATCCAGAGTGAGCAAAAGCCAGTGAGCTTTGCCAGAATGTCCATATATATTGAATGCAGACCACATCCCAAAGAAACTTCCCTTAGAACTGATTGGCTGATCGCATCATGGAAGTGATTACATTATATCACAAAATGGAGGATAACTACATCATTATATAGTTGCCAAACTACGTCACTACGTCACTGCCAAACTACATCATTACATTCCTGCCAAACTGCTGAGAATCACGGCCCCAAAGAGTTGACACACAACCTTAACCATCACACCCTCCCACAAAAAAAAAAAATTTCATGGCATGAATACATCCATCATGGCCAGTTTTATGCTACCAACTTAACTTCAACCACCTTTCAAAATTCAAAAATTTGACAATCAGTTCTTGCAAGCTGATATAAGCCACACTAGTGATTGCTTTAAGTTTTAGAGTATACATCTTTAAGTCTACCTTCAAGTAATATTATATCACTTCACATATAGTATAGACCTACAACAATATACTTCCATTTTCCCCCTTGTAGACTTTGTGCTATTGTTGTCATCCTTTTTATTAATTCATGTATGTTATAAACATGCATGTTATAAATGCCACAATATGTTATTGTTTTAAGTAGTCAATTATAAAGGTATTTCTTAAATGAGAAAAATAGTCTTTTATATTTATCTACATATTTACAAATTCTGGTGCTCTTTCCTTTGTGTAGATGCAGATTTCTACCTGGCACCATTTTCCTTCTGCCTGGAGGACTTCCATTACCATTTCCTCTAGCGTAGGTCTGGTAGCACTAACTCTTTTCTATCTCTTTAAAAGTCCTTATTTTGCCTATATTTTGGAAGGATATTTTTCCCAGATATGAAATTTAAGATTGACTTTGTTTTTCTTTCAGTATTTTAAAGATATTAATTCATTCTACCATGGCTTGAATTGTTGCTGACAAGAATTGAATTTTCATTTTTCTATTTATCCCTGTATGTGCATAATATGTCCTTTTTCTCTGGCTGCTTTTGAGGTTTTCTCTTTATCACTAGTTTTGAGCAATCTAGCTATGGTATGGAATGGTGTAGCTTTCTTCCTTTTTTTTTTTTGTGTGTGTGTGCTTGGGGTTGTTGAGATTCTTGCAGCTATGAGTTTACAGTTTTCATCAAATTTGTTAAATCTGTGATTATTTCTTTAACATTTTATCTGTCACCTGCCTCCCCTCCCGGCCCTTTATTAGGGTCTCTAATTACACCAGGGTTGTTTGAAGTGGCCCAAGGCACCTGATGCTCATTTCATTGTTTTAAAATTTTTTTTCCCTTTCTGCAATTCATTATTTGTAGTTTCTATTGCTATTCTTCAAGTTTACTAATCTTATCTTTTGCAATTTCTTATCTACAGTTAATCTCATCCTATGCATTTTTCATCTCAGAAATCATAGTTTTCATCTTTAAAAGTTTGCTTTCAATCTTTTATATCTTACCTATGTCTACTAAATATGTTCAATCTTTCCTTTATAATTTTGAATATATAGAGTATTGTTATTTCTTGTAATGGTTTTAAGGCCTTGTTTACTAATTATAATCCATGTAATTTTTATATCTATTTCTATTGATTAGTTTCCCCCACATATGTGCACGCGCGCACACACACACACACACTCTGATCCTATTTTCTTCTTTTCCGGTAAATTTTTGATTGGTTGATATATACATTGCAAATTTTACCTTTTGAGTGTGGTAAACTCTTTATTTCTATACATTTCCTTGGATTATGTTCAGTTAATCTACTTAGAAACAGTTCAGTTCTTTGAAGGCCTACTTTTAAGCTTTGTCAGGGAGCATCAGTCCAGAACAGCTTTATATTAGGGTTTTTTCTCTGCTCCTGAGATGATATTCTGATTAATCTACCTAGTGTCTCACTAGTTGGAACAAGCTTTATTCTCAGACCTGTGTGAGCTCTAAGGATTGTTTGCTCTGCTCCTTATGATGGTAGTTTCCTTTGTTGTTGGTGTTGTTGAGAATATATGCAGCAAAATATAACACCAATTCAACCATGACATTGATTACATTCGCCGAGTTGTGCAATCATTCTCACCCTCCTTTTCTTAATTGTTTCTACCCATTAATATAAACTCACTGCTTCCTAAATTTCCTGTCTAATCTTTCAAGTTGCTGCTATTCCTTTGATCTCGTATAGATAGTTCTTAAAAGAGAATAATGCTTCAGGCAGACATTTTTTACTAGCTAAGCTAGACTACAGTTCAGTTTTAAGAAGACATCAGGGGGTATTTTTGGTTTAAAGTTTAAAGATTATCCCAGGGCAATAGTTGCAGGGGTTCATCCAGCCTCCATGGCTCCAGAAACCCTGAATCAGGTAGTTTCTTACACACATATGCTAATCAGTACTCGGCTGAACACTGAAGGAAAGCCTCCACAGATTTCTGGAATTCTCTGTGCAGTTCTTTACTCTCTAGATCTCTGCCTATGAACACTGCTACCTTGGCCTCTCTGGACTTCCATTTGTCCCCTGAACTCATAACCGCTGATACCCACCTGGGTTCTTCCTGTATGCATTCTCGAGGCCTCAAACTGAGGAAATTGTAGTGTTCATCTGTTTGTTTCCCCTCTTTCAGATCATTATTCTCATTTTGTAATACTCAGTGTTTGAAAACTGTTGTTTCATATATTTTGTTGGAAGTAGATGTCTGATCCTTTTATATTCATGCTTTGTTCTTGCCTGATTTCATGATAAGCAAGAATATAACATTGAATTCAGTACATTATTTAGTATAAGGGGTTTAAGAGGAGACATCATTGACTTGTTCCTATTCTCTAAGGGAAAGCTTTAGATATTTCACTATTAAGTAAGATTTTATTATAGGACTGTTGTAGATACTCTTTTTCAGTTTAAAGAAATTTCTCCTATTCCTAGTTTTACCATGAATGAGTTTTAACTTTTATCAGATGTTTTTTCTCTATCTGTTGAGAGGATACTATGCTTTTTACTTCTTTATTCTGTTTAGTGTGAAGAATCACAGTGACTGATGGTTGAATGTTAAAACAATCCTAGAGTCCTGGAATATAAGGTCTGGTGGTTCAGTGATAAAATTCGAGCCATCCATGCTGGAGACCATGGTTCATTTCCTGGTCAGTGCATTCATACACAGCCACTTGTGCATTGCTATGATGCTGAACAGGCTTCAGTGGCTTTTCCAGGCTAAAACAGACTAAGAAAGTTTGGAAACCTATTTCTGGAAATCAGCCGATGAAAATTCTGTGGATCATAACGGTCTAAACATCAACTGATCATGGGGATGGCACAGGACTGGGCAGCATTTTATTCTATTTTTTCATGGTGTTTCCATCAGCAGGTGGCTGACTTGACAACAGCTAATAACAAATCCCTGGAATAAACCCAACTTTGTCTTGAGTATTATCCTTTCCATACTTCACTAGTTTTGATTGCTAATATTGTGTTTCAGCTATTTGCATCCAAATTAATGAAAGAGATTGACTTGTAATTTTCCTTCCTTGTAATGTCCTTGGCTTGTTTTGGTGTCAGAATTTTCTTGGCCTTGTAAAATGAGTTTTTCTATTCTCTGAAAGAGTTTTCATAATACTAGTACAATTTCTTCCTTACATATCTGGTAGAAATTCATAAGTAAAACTATCAGGGCCTGTAATTTCTTTGTGGGAAGATTTTCAAATATAGATTCAGTTACTTAATTACCTATGAAATCCTCAGGTTTTCTGTTTCATAATATCTCCATTTTGGCTAAGTGTGTTTTTTACCTAGAAATTTGTGAATTTCTCTAAATTTTCATATTCCTGGCATATATATTTTTATTCTCATTTTTTTTTTATTGCCTGTAACATCTGCAGTGGTCATCACTTTTTTAAAAATTCCTGATATTTATAATTTATGCTTCTTTTTTTCTTTTAATTTCTTGATAGATAATTTTTACCAGATGAATTCCATTAGTTTTTCAAAAACAAACAAATTTTGGCTTTATTGATTTTCTTCATTTTATATTTTCTTTCTAGTTCATTAATTTATATTCTCATATTTGTTATTTTCTTATTCCCACATTCTTTGCATTTAATTTGCTTTTACTTTTCTGACTTCTCGAGATAGAATGTTAGGTGTTGATTTTCAGGCTAAGACTGGGCGTCGTGCTTAAATCCCCTTGTATCACCTTTACTGGTGTTCTGTGCCCTTACTTCAGTTTCTGTGTGCTTTGCTAATAATGTGTAGCTAAAATCTTCTTCAGAGGATTACCATCAGAATCAGAAGCAGATTAACCAGAAAGCAAGGTATACACAGACTTACTTATGCTTACTTATTGGGTAATCTGTGCCTGATTAGGATACTGGAACTACCGTACCCGTATAACCCATTGCCTTCGAGCCGATTCTGACTCATAGTGACCCTATAGCGACCCATATGGAGATCTATAAATGCCTAGAAATTTAAATCTCCATGGGGCAGCCCATGTTATTGTGTGCTATGGAGTTGATTCTCATAGGAACCCTGTATGACAGAGTAGAATTGCCCCATCAGGTTTCCTAGGCTGTAATCTTTACAAGACCATTATCACCAAGTCTCTTCCCTTCCTGAGTTTCTTTATCTTTTGCAGCTGATGATTTGTAGCTTAGACCTTCTTCAGAGAGTTGTCTAGACTATTTGGAAAGCCTGAAGTGCCTGGAAGTTTACATTTTCTGGGATGTTACTTACTTATTCACAAGTTAACTCTCTTGCCTCCAGATGGGACTCATGCTGATGTGCAATTTAAGCTGTAGAAAGCTCCACATGATCAGACGGAGGTGTAGTCTTAGGTAAAATCATGTTTTCCTTGGGTTTTTACTCTCTACGAACCTGCTTGCTTCACCCCCTCGCCAGTTTCTCTCTATAGCATTTCCTAATAAATCCTTGACTCAGCGTGTGCTTTGGGGAGAAGCCTAAGATGTAGTACACATTTTCCTCTAAGCACTGCTTTAGCTACATAATACTTTGACATATATATATTATAATTTTTATTGTGCTTTAAGTGAAAGTTTACAAATCAAGTCAGTCTGTCACACAAAAACCCATATACACCTTGCCACACACTCCCAATTACTCTCCCCCTTAATGAGACAGCTTGCTCTCTCCCTCCACTCTCTTTTCGTGTCCATTTCACCAGCATCTAACCCCCTCCACCCTCTCATTTCCCCTCCAGGCCGGAGTTGCCAACATAGTCTCAAGTGTCCAACTGATCCAAGAAGCTTACTCCTCACCAGCATCCCTCTCCAACCCACTGTCCAGTCCAATTCATGTCTCAAGAGTTGGCTTCAGGAATGGTTCCTGTCCTGGGGCAACAAAAAGTCCAGGGGCCATGACCACTGGGGTCCTTCTAGTCGCAGTCAGACCATTAAGCCTGGTAACTTTGACATATATTTTTATTATCACATACCAAAAAAAAAAAACAACCGTTGCCATCCAGTGATTCAGACTCACAGTGACACTATAGGACAGGGCAGAACTGCTCCATAGCAGCTGAGCTCTTAACCACTGCTCCACCAGAGGAACTAAACACATGTATTTGTTAATCATGATATTCAAATCCATATTCTTACTGACTTTTTATTTGCTTATATCACTTACTGAGAGATTTGTGTTTAAAATCTGTCATACTTTTAAATTTGTCTATTCAAATCTGTCAATTTTATCTATGTATTTTGAGAGGAGGGTAGTATTAAGTGCATTAAAATTTGTAACTGTTATATTATCCTCATAGATAGACTCCTTTATCATTATGAAATGTATTCTCTATCTCAAGTAAAGCTTTTTATCTTCAGTTATACTTTGTCTGATGTTAATTTAGCTATTCCAGCTCTTCTCGCTAGTTTTTACTTGGAATGTATTTTTTTCATTCTTATTTTCAACTTTCATGTATCCTTGTATTTAAGTTATATCCTTTTTAAACAGCATAAATTATATTTTTGAAAAAAAAGTTGTGCTTCAATATGGATACCTTTCTAGATTATCAAATTCTAGCCTTTCATTATCGAGGAGCCATTTTACATCTTTTTGAATTTGTAGACATGCAAATTCTGTCCTGTCTGATGAAGATCCAGTTCTCTTCGTTCCCTCTCTGTGGGATAAGTTTTGCCTCTACACATCACTTCAATATTTGTGATTTGTAAATGTGTCTGTATTTAGGATTCTTTTTTCAACTGGTTGTAACATCTGCCAGGGCAACTCAGGAGTTAAATATTTAACATATATTTATTTTAAAGTCATAATTTAACCTTTTATGAAAATTATCTTTTAATATTATCTTTCAACTATATTACTTATAACATTTGCATTAATGTAATTTCTACTTTAAGTTTAAATCTGACATCTTACATATGTTTTTCTTTATTTGTCTCACCTGTTTTTTTCTCCTTCTGGATAAATCAACTATTTTCATTGTTTTCCTTTTTTAACCCTCACTGATTTCTTAGTTATTCATTTATTATGTTTTTAATGATTATCATAGGCATTACAACATGCACTCTGCTTTTATTTCTTCCCTGAT
Source organism: Elephas maximus indicus (assembly GCF_024166365.1). Classification (NCBI taxonomy): domain Eukaryota; kingdom Metazoa; phylum Chordata; class Mammalia; order Proboscidea; family Elephantidae; genus Elephas; species Elephas maximus. The sequence goes on along the minus strand of NC_064824.1, from coordinate 50,957,269 downwards.
AATGGTAGCACCTTTGACAATTTTATCTTTCTTTACATCCCTCTTACCTTGTATGTATTTTAGGCTTCCGTTTGAATTCTGCATATATTTAAACTCTAGAGGCTGTTATTATTACAATATCTATTTTTATTTTCCCACATACTTATCTTTTCCATGCATCTTCATTTCTTTCTGTGCCCCTTTTCCTTCTGCCTGAATAACTTAGTATTTCTTTTTAGTACCTATCTGTTGATAGCAAGCAAAGTTCTTTTACTTCATTATTTCTCCCTTTTGCTTTAGCTGCTTGACATTTGAGAGAAAGTTTCAGAGTCTCCCGTGACATCCATCTTGGTCTTTTCTTTCTTTCCAGTCTTTTCAATGACCTCTTATTTTCTTCATGTATGATGTCCTTGATGTCATCCCACAACTCACCTGGTATTCGGTCATTAGTGTTCAATGCATCAAATCTTTTCTTGAGATGGTTTCTAAATTCAGGTGGAATATACTCAGGGTCTTATTTTGGTGCTCCTAGACTTGCTCTGATTTTCTTCAGTTTCAGCTTGAACTTGCATATGAGCAATTAATGGTCTGTTTCACAGTCAGCCTTTGGCCTTGCTCTGACTGATGATATTGAGCTTTTCCATAGTCTCTTTCAGCAGATGTAGTCAATTTGATTCCTGCGTATTCCATCTGGTGAGATCAATGTGTATAGTTGCCATTTATGTTGATGAAAAAAGGTATTTCCGATGGAGAAGTCATTGGTCTTGCAAAATTCTATCATTCAACCTCTGGCATTTTTTTCTATCACCAAGGCCATATTTTCCAACTACCGATCCTTCTTTGTTTCCAACATTCGAATTCCAATCACCAACAATTATCAATGCAATTTCAGACTACAGAAGCTGATAAAAATCTTTAATTTCTTCATCTACAGCCATAGTGGTTTGTGTGTAAATTTGAATAATAGTCTTATTAACTGATCTTCCTTGTAGGTATATGGATTTTATCCTATCACTGACAACATTGTACTTCAGGATAGATCTTGAAATGTTCCTTTCAATGATGAATGCAACACCATTCCTCTTCAAGTCATCATTCCAGGCATAGTAGACTACATGATTGTCTGGCTCAAAATGGCCAATACCAGACCATTTGAGCTCACTAATGCCTAGGATCTCAACGTTTATATGAAACATGCTCTTGAACGTTGAGCAGCTAAAGCAAAAAGAAGAAATGATAAGGTAAAAGAACTGAACAAAAGGTTTCAAAGGGTGGCTTGAGAAGACAAAGTAAAGTATTGCAATGACATGTGCAAAGAGCTGGAGATAGAAAACCAAAAGGGAAGAATACACTCAATGTTTCTCAAGCTGAAAGAACTGAAGAAAAAATTCAGGCCTCAAGTTGCAATAGTGAGGGATCTTATGGGGAAAATATTAAACGATGCAGGAGGCACAAAAGAAGATGGAAGGAATACACAGAGTCATTATAACAAAAAGAATTAGTCAACGTTTAACCATTTCGAGAGGTAGCATATGATCAGGAACTGATGGTACTGAAGGAAGAAGTCCAAGCTGCTCTGAAGGCACTGGCGAAAAACAAGGCTTCAGGAATTGATGGAATATCAATTGAGATGTTTCCACAAACGGATGCAGCACTGGAAATACTCACTCATGTGTGCCAAGAAATTTGGAAGACAGCTACCTGGCCAATTGACCGGAAGAGATCCGTATTTATGCCTATTCCCAAGAAAGGTGATCCAACCAAATATGGAAATTATCGAACAATATCATATGCGAGCAAAATTTTGCTGAAGATCATTCAAAAGCGGCTGCAGCAGTATATTGACAGGGAACTGATAGAATTCAGGCCAGATTCAGAACAGAATATGGAACCAGGGATATCATTGCTGATATCAGATGGATCCTGGCTGAAAACAGAGAATACCAGAAGGATGTTTACCTGTGTTTTATTGACTATGCAAAGGCATTAGACTGTGTGGGTCATAACAAATTATGGATAACATTGCGAAGAATGGGAATTCCAGAACACTTACTTGTGCTCATGAGAATCTGTACATAGATCGAGAGGCAGTTGTTCGGACAGAACACAGGGATACTGCATGGTTTAAAGTTAGGAAAGGTGTGCATAAGGGTTGTATCCTTTCACACACCTGTTCAATCTGTATGTTGAGCAAATAATCCATGGACTATATGAAGAACAATGGGGCATCAGGGTTGGAGAAAGACTTATTAACAACCTGAGATATGCAGATGACACAACCTTGCTTGCTGGAAGTGAAGAGGACTTGAAGCACTTACTAATGAAGATCAAAGACCACAGCCTTCAGTATGGATTACACCTCAACATAAAGAAAACAAAAATCCTCACACCTGGACCAATAAGCCGTATCACAATAAACGGAGAAAAAATTGAAATTGTCAAGGATTTCATTTTACTTGGATCCACAAGTCAACACCCATGGAAGCAGCAGTTGAGAAAATCAAAAGATGCATTGCATTGGGCAAATCTGCTGCAAAGAATGTCTTTAAAGTGTTGAAAAGCAAAGATGTCACCTTGAAGACTAAGGTGTGCCTGGCCCAAAAAAAAAAAAAATTTTTTTTTTTTTTTAGCCATGGTATTTTCAGTTGCATCATATGCACATGAAAGCTGGACAAAGAATAAGGAAGACCAAAGAAGAATTGACGCCTTTGAACTGTGATGTTGGCGAAGAATATTGAATATACCCTGGGTTGCCAAAAGAGCAAATAAATCTGTCTTGCAAGATGTACAACCAGAACGCTCCTTAGAAGTAAGGATGGTGAGACTGCGTCTTACATTCTTTGGACATGTTGTCAGGAGCAATCAGTCCCTGGAGAAGGACATCATGCTTGGTAAAGTACAGCGTCAGTGGAAAAGAGGAAGACTCTCAATGAGATGGATTAACGCGGTGGCTGCAACAATGGGCTCAAGCCTAACAACAATTTTAAGGATGGCGCAGGACCGGGCAGTGTTTCATTCTGTGGTACGTAGGGTTGCTATGCGTCAGAACTGACTTGACAGCACCTAAGAACAACAACAACAGCATCGACTGATAAAGAATTCTCTCAATTGCTATTTATCTGAGAAAGCCCCTAAACCCAAAAACCAAACCCGTTGCCATCCAGTTGATTCCAACTCATAGTGACCCCATGGGACAGAGCAGAACTGCCCCATAGGATTTCCAAGGAGCGGCTGGTGGATTCAAACTGCCAGCCTTTTGGTTAGCAGCCATAGTTCTTAACCACTGCACCACCAGGGCTCCGAAAAAAACCTGTATTTTGCCTCTATTCCTGAAGGATATTTTTCTGCTTATAAAATACTAGGTTGGCGCTTACTTTCTTTCAACACTTGAAAGAAGCCATCTCACTGTCTTTTTTTTTTTCATTAATTTCTGTTGAGAAATGAGCTCTTAGCCTGTCATTGCTTCTTTGAAAATAATCCATTCTCCCTCTGGCTGTTTCTAAAATTTGTCTTTGGTTTTCAGCAGCGACAGTGATGTAGAGAAGTATGGCATTCTGTATTTATGCTGCTTAAATTTCAAGGAAATTTTTGAATCAGTGGTTTGATATTTATGTCCATTTGGGAAAATATTCACCACTGTCTTTAAATATTGGTTCTGCTTCATTCTTTCTCCTCCCCTTCAGGGGCCTCCAAAATACTCATATTTCATCTTTTTGTCACATCTCATGTATCTCTTAGTTTCTCTTCATTTATTTTCCATTATTTTTTACTTTCCATGCTTTAGTATGGATATTTCCTTTTGATCTATTTTCTAGTTCAGTTATCTTCTCTTGTGTCATGTTTAATTTGTTGTTAAATATATGTATTTGCTTCTTAATAGGGGTATTTTTCAATTCTAAAATGTCTACTAGATTCTATTTGAAATATTCTAGTCTTTTGTGGAAATTTTCGATCTTGTCATATATTTTCCTGGGCACAGAAATCAGTTTTAAAGTCAGAGTTTGATTACTCCACTATCTAGATTGCCAGTTGGCTTGTTTGTTTTTCTAATTTTTCTTTGTTTTTTTTTTTTTTTTTTGTCATTTGACCTTCCTTTGACACGCTTGGTAATTTTTTACTGCATGCTAGCCTTTATGTATTTTTAAAAAAAGAAAAATTAGCTGAGATTTTGACTGACATAATCCTCCTCTATGGAAAAAAGTACAAATTTTTGCTTTATGACAGACAATTTGAGTAGGAAAAGATGACCTTTATCTAGTTTGGGATTGAGCTGGTTTGAATTTTTTTTTAGTCTTTTGGCCGGTATATTTCCATTTCTCCCCTTCCCTCTTGTTGTAACACTTCCAGGTTCCTAAATGTACATCTTGAGTATTGTCCAGGACCTAAATCCCTGATCTTCAGTATTTGTTTCCTCAGCCCATGAAACTATCAAAAGTTTTGTCCAATTTCTCATCCATTTAGTGCTGCTTCTTGTTCAACTTCTTGATTCTCAAATATGCATGACATGGATATATTTTTTAAAGGAAAAGGGATAAAGAATGTCAGGCTTATTTCAGTTTTCTTCCATACTTTGACATCCTGGTTTTCTTGGTAGTTCTCTGGTGCTATGGGCAGATTTTATATTTCTTAAGCTTTTCTAGTTGTTCGCAATGACAGCGTTCTTTCACAACAATTATTTTACCATTTTTGGAAGCAGAAATCTATTTCAACCTCCTGCCCTCTCCCCAACCCCCACTGTACTTTCATTTCTGTAGAAAGGCATACAACCTGAAATTTCAGTCCTTGCCACATTTGCCTTCCCTTGGATCAACAAACTTAAACCCTAAACCCTGAAGTATGTCAGCAATGAAAATCAGAAATGTAAACACCATCTTCTGTGTATTTTATTTTGTTTGCCGACTTACACTTTCTAGATCTCAAAAATGCATTGTTATAGACACAGACCACTTAATAACAAGGGCCTTATTATAATTTTATACCTTCAGATTCCCTGCTTTAAACTTGAAATCTAACCGTAACACAGATTCCCATGTGATTTTCTCAAAACATAGGCACACATTGTATAATAAAAATTGTCAGAAAAAGTGGAGGAAGAGCATAAATACTATGTTGTGTATTTTCAGGAGGTGCCTGTGTTTTGAAATGAGATGGGTGTATGCTCAAATCCTGACTTTCACACTTATTGTGTGACCTAGGATTTGTTATTTAGCATCTTTACTCATTAGTTTTCTGTTAAATCAAACTCTAAGGCTTGTATATTATGAGGGTAGTGTAAGTTTAAATGAAATATTGTGCATAAAATATCTAACATTGCTTGACTCAAAGTGCTCAATGAATATTAGTCACCCCCTCATATTCTCTGACATTTCCTAAGCTAAGAAAAGTGCCTAAAAATAAATTATGCCCAAATTTTAGATTTTAAGGTTACAAAACTACAGATTATTTTAAATTGCTGAATATTTTTAAATGTAGTGAATAATTTTACACATAAAACAAGATGAATTATAGTGGAGAAATGATGTCAAATTCAAAAGAATTCCTCTATTGGAAGGAAAATGTTAAATAGCTAAAATTCTTACAGCAGTCTTTGTACTTACAGGTTAGGTTAATTGCCAAGATTAAGTAATGAGGTCACAAAACCATATAAAAGGAGTAGTTGAAAATAAACCTTTAAGTTGTGATGAGACTTGAAGATATTTTCCTTTAAGTAGTGTAAAACCTTGCCAATTTAGGCACAACTGATTCAGCATTTTTGTTTGTTTGTTTGTTTTAGAGAGTCATGACAATTTGAAATTATAAGGGATCTGTCATGGATTGAATTATGTCCCCCCAAAAATGTGTGTATCAACTTGGTTGGCCATGATTCCCAGTATTGTGTGGTTGTCCTCCATTTTGTGATTGTAGTTTTATGTTAAGAGGATCAGAGTGGGATTGTAATGCCACTCTTACTCAGGTCACCTCCCTAATCCACTGTTGAGGGAGTTTCCCTGGGGTGTGACCTGCACCACCTTTTATCTCAAGAGATAAAAGGAAAAGGAAGCAAGGAGAGAGTTGGGGACCTCATACCACCAAGAAAGAAGCACCAGGAGCACAGCGCATCTTTTAGACCCAGGGTTCCTGTGCAGAGAAGCTCCTAGTCCAGGGGAAGATAGACGAGAAGGACCTTCCTCCAGAGCCGACAGAAAGAGAAAGCCTTCCCCTGGAGTTGACACCCTGAATTTGGACTTTTAGCCTACTTTACTGTGAGAAAATAAACTTCTCTTTGTTAAAACCATCCACTTGTGATATTTCTTTTGTAGCAGTACTAGATGACTAAGAAAAGATTGAAGTCATCAAGGATTTCATTTCATTCGGATCCACAATCAGCAGCCATAGAAGCAGCAGTCAAGAAATCAAAAGATGCATTTACCCAATGGGTAAATCTGCTGCAAAGGACCTCCTTAAAATGTTGAAGAGCAAAGATGTCACCCTGAAGACTAAGGTGCACCTGACCCAAGCCATGGTATTTTCGATTGCATGATATGCTTGTGAAAGCTGGACAATGAATATGGAAGACCAAAGAATTGACTCCTTTGAATTGTGGTGTTGGCGAAGAATACTGAATATACCATGGACTGCCAAAGGAATGAACAAACCTGTCTTGGAAGAAGTACAGCCAGAATGCTCCTTAGAAGCAAGGATGGCAAGACTGGGTCTTACATACTTTGGACATGTTGTCAGGAGGGATCAGCCTCTGGAGAAGGACATCATGCTTGGCAAAGTACAGGGTCAGTGGAAAAGAGGAAGACCCTCAACGAGGTGGATTGACACAGTGGCTGTGACAATGAGCTCAAGCATAACAATGATTGTAAGGATGGTGCAGGACCAGGCAGTGTTTTGTTCTGTTGTGCATAGGGTCGCTATGAGTCGGAACTGACTCGACAGCACTTGACAACAACAACAGATGACTAAGACAGGATCTTATTAAAAGATTAGAATTTTCAGATCTAGTGTGTTTAAGTAACTTTCTAAACTTACACACACAAAAAAAGTATTCACAAATACCTGATTAGAGCCTGTGCTGAATACCTCCAATTTACCTCTTCAGTTGTACTCTCTACCTCTGCAACCTGCTCTGTGCTCTGCAAGGCTGACCTGTAAAGATTGACTTCTGACTTCAGCTTGAGTTTGTCCAATGGGCAACACTATCAGCAGATTAGAGGAAAGCAGGTGAATGAGATCAGGGTGTATAATACCTCCACTTCCTCCCTCCAGGATTATCCTAGGCTCACTGTATTTCTTGACTTAAGGTTATATTTTCTGCCAGGCAGTCCTCAAAACACAGCTGTTACAAGCTGCTGTTATCAACCTCAGAGTACTATAATATCCCTTGTGGTTTATGTACGCTCTGCCTTTCATTAAGCATTCCTCAAATTATCCAATTGCTTGTGCCATCTTTTATTTGCTAGGACCCTGACACACACAGATCTAATATCTTTAACTGGGAGTTCAGCATGCTTTGGTTCACTGGTAGGCATTTTCTCCTCAATATGGTGATGGGAGAGTTGCTACCTAGAAGGTTATTATTACACAGATTATACAGAATGATGCAATACCCAAATATGTTCATAAGAGCAATCATTATTGCCATAAAGTTATATATTATTTTTATTTCTTAACATTTAGCTTTAATCAGAAAAGCAAATTTGCATAATATTTAAAGATAATAAGAACATAGCACCAGACGTTTTTAAAACTCAAGAAAAAAACAGTGTCTCCAAAACAGGTGCTATTGCCAGTGAATTTTATATTATTTTTGGTCTATTTGTTTATTTTTTTATTTGTAATCAAAGTTCTTCAGTGTATTTGGGGCAACTTTATATTGAAAAATGCAAGGTAAAGGCAAGTAATAGCTGCAATGTGCCAATCACATTACCACATCAATTGGCAACAAAGAAAATAAATATAATCACCTATGAGAAGCACCTCTCCCCATCTCTTATCCCATCACATTTTAAAAGAAGTATTTAAATCGGGTTTTTCCCATGACTAAATCATCCTCTAGTTACAAATTTAGCTGTTAATAAAGAGTTTTTCATGATTGCGGGCCAGGGATGCATTACACAATAAGAAAGGTATGCACGGGTTTGCTTGTGCTTACTTACTAATCTGTAGTGCACAATTTTATCTGTTTTTCACCACAGACCTATCTGAAATTTTGCACTACAGATTAGTAAGTAAACACAAGTAAGCCCATGCATACCTTGCTTAATGTAAGCCATGTGTACTGGTTAGTCCGCCCATGATTGTGGCAGTACGCTTACTAGTTTAAAAAATAGTATTTTATCTACCCCTGTTTTGAAGCCTTGCATCTTTTAACTCATGAACACATAATGGTTCATGAAGTGGTTCAGAACAGAAAATCCATCTAATATGGGCCCAGATTTTTCAGTATCTAATTTCATCAATGATGAAAAAATAATAAATATGTAAGCCAAAATAGTTCAGGAAAGTTCAGGATCTAATGAAGCTGCAAATTATGAGTAGTTTGTTAGATGCATGGATTTCAAGTTCAGAAATATTGTGAAATGTTTTACATAATTCATAATTAGTACTTTAACCTTGCCTTATGACATCAATAAGTTCTCCAGGTGTTATTTACCTTCACTGCATTCAGGTGTAGAAGTCGTAGCTAAAGCTGCATATGTTCTCCAGGCACCTTCACATAATTTGCCAACTGGAAATGAAAATCTCAGATTGAAGTCTTCTCTAAAATTATTTTATCTTAGCCTAGGATCAATGGGAAAGATCAATCCACTTTGCTTTATTGTATATAGTATATTAAGGTGAACTCGTCACTGTTGCTATGTTCACTATTTCAAAAAGCAGCATGGCTAAAATAAACATGTGTTAGTAGTATGTGATAAAGAAATTAACTTCACCCAAAGAATTTGGTCTTTGCCCTTGGTTCCTCTGAAACCTTTTAGATAACCTGTAAAACCTTGGAATTTCACCCAGAGACTGAAGTGTTTTTGATAAGGGCTCCAGACCACACCTGAAGATTTATGCTAATGAAGTGACTCAGGTGGGAGCTGGTCAGGTCAGAAAGACCACGAAGTGATATCAGCTGACCTCAGGGAGGGAATGTGAACATGATTCAATCAATCATGTCTATGTAATAAAATAATAATAATAATAATAATAAGGCACCGATAAAGACTCTGAGCACAGAAGTTCCTCGGGCTTCCTGGTTGGTGAAAGGCATCAGTGTACGTGGGAGGTAGCACACCCCTTTTTGGAACGTGGAGCACTGAGCTGGGAACCTTTTCACACCTTGCCCTCTGTGTCTCTTCATTTGTATCCTTTTTCTTATAATAAAACTATAATCATAAGTATAGCACTTTCTAAGAGTTCTATGAGTCATTCTACTGAAATTGAACCCAAGGGAGTAGTGAGAGCCAACAGGTCAGAAGAGAAGGGAGCTGGGAACTCCTGAGCTTACAACTGGTATCCTGAGGGTGTAGAAGGAACCCCCAAATTTGTAACCAGAAGATCAGAAGTGAAGGTGTCATTGGGACTCCCAAGCTTGCAGCTGGCCTCTAAGGCCGTGGGCTGACTTGGCAGCCTGGAGGACTGTGCCCTGTGACTTGTGAGGTCTGACCTAGCTCTCGTGGTTAGGGTCAGAGGAGGAAGTGATACATGTACACCTGAATCAGAACAGCAGTTGGAAACTGAACTGAATTGATTTGTTGATCCCTGTAGTTACTTAGAGCTGATGAATCTGATAGAGTGGCCAAGTTGCCTCCAGCCATGTGGAGGAAGCCTCACTAACCTCAAAACCTAAGAGTTATTCTGCTGGTTCCATAAATCCAATTTTTTTTTCTTGAAATGTATATGTTAAATAATATTTTAATGAGAAGAAACTATAACACTAAAATAATTGTGTAAATACATGTAACGTGGATAAAACTCACATTCTCTTTTATATTACAAACAGGCTTATTGGGCTTTAGCAAAACAGTTATGTGAACTTTTGAATTTCAACTTAAAGGGGGTGACAACACCTTAAATGGGGAAAAAAACAATGAAGGGTGCCATTTACCCAGAACTATGACTTTTAAAAGTATTTGTTTAGCATGCAAACAAAGCTCCATTCACTATACTATAACATTTTTCAAAATTACTTCCTTCTAATTATTGTCTAAATCACCCAAAGTATCTGTTGTACCAAAGATTGCATCAGAGCCTTTGATTGACAGATACAAATCTTTATAACTCACATTAGTCGACAACAATGTACATCATTGGAAGATGAACAATTCTTCTGCTTTGGTATTGTGTATATTTTGCATATGAGGTTTCTTGGGACCCCACAAATAAGATTAACCAACATGGCTATAATAACCAGTTATAGTCAATAATGTTATATGCTTGGTTTAGATTTATTTATTTTAACTGTAAAGAAAAGAAACCCACTTGAGTGAGTTCAGGATGAGAAGACTTTATTATAAGGCTACATGTGGAAATGCACTAGAACTAGAACTTGAAAACAGGCGAATCTAGGGACCAGGTTCTCTCTCATGGACTAAATGATCTCCTTTTGAGAGTCTATTTTTCCTTGCATATCTTTTCTACTTTCTCTCAATTGACTTACTGCCAACTGACTTTCTCTGCTTACTCATCCTTTATGGTACTTCAAATATTTAACTTCAAGAATTGTTTATTTAATTTGAAAAGCAAATATTTACTAAGCACAGACCATGTTTTAGACACAGATGGCTTCATCTTGCCATAGCTCCAACTCTGCCTCATTTTCTGTTGGTTTCTTTCCTCCTTGTTAACTATGCCTCTCTGTGTTTCCAAATTCAAATACCCCAAAGAGAAAAATGACATCTCTTGTAGAAGTTGTGAACTGTGGCTCCTGGGTCGTTTTAAACCTTGAGATGTGTTTTTCTTCAACCACACACTGTTGCCCCTTCCCCAAACAGGGTTTTAAAAATTGAATTAACTCTCAGCATCTAAGAATTAAGAGATAAAAGGTCCTAATTTCTGCCACCACTTAAAAAAATCAGAGGTTAGGCAACACTAGGCATTTTTTGCATGGTAACAATTATTTGGAACTGAATAGCCTTAACTTATTTGATTCAATAAAATGAAAAATAAACTTGTGCATTTGAGTAGCAAAAGGAAAATTTTCTGCAGAAAAAGATTTGCTAAGTTTTGTCAGTAGCATGGCTTAGAAATCATACCACTGAAGGGTGTAACTGCCCAACAGTGCACTCAGAAGAGGATAACACAGAATAGAAAACTTGGTGGTACAGCATCACCAGGTTCTCACTATATTTTGAAAACTGCAGGAGCGTAACCCCCAAAAATATTTTTCCCGGGTTAGTTGATTTTATAGTTTCTCCTTCCAATCTTCTAAGGCAAAGGTTGGCAAACTGCAATACATGGACCAACTCTGGCCCACTACCTGCTATTGTAAATAAAGTTTTATTGGAACACAATCACTTCCATTCATGTAGTATCGCCTGTGGCTCTTTGTGTACTATAATGACAGAGTTGAGTAGTTGTGACAGAGATGGCCTGGCCAGCAAAGCCTAAAATAATTTACTAACTGATCCTTTACAGAAACAGTTTGCCTACTCCTGTTCTAAAGAAAGATATAGCCTGGTACCCAAAAATACATCATAAATTTGGCCCTTCTAATATAAGTTCTCTTCCTAGCTAACCTAAATTCTTGTGCTTCAGCTTCATTTATTTCCCTCACCTTGACCTTAGTTGAGAGAAAGAACTACAACACAATATCATAGATAACATTCATTTACATTGAAATCTGTTAGCAAACAATCGACTCTGCCATCCTATAACCAAAATCCTAACTTTTGTTGAATGCTAATCATACTCCCTGATACGCATTTAAATAAAATAAAGATCTTTCACAGCTGCAGACCTAATTCTCTGAACAACTTACATACTTCAATAACTCCACTTATTTTTAAACTTGTTTTGATCATGGCCAAATTGACCTATCAAGACTTTCACACAAAAAGTAAATTTTTCTTTCATACCTTCACAGATCACATCACCAATAAAAAAAAAAAAAAAAATGTAATTCACTAGAAATGCTATTTCTTTTGAAAACACTTGCCATTTTTAGTGATGCCTGCTGTGATCTTTCCTGTCTCTATTAGTCTCTACCCTACCTGTCCCATTTTTTCACAGTGAATGTGTATTGTGATACTGACCTTCAACTGGGAAGTCAGGTTACTCAAGCATAATACGTAGGTTTAACTTTATGCTAGCATAAACCGAACCAAACCTGTTGCTGGAGAGTCGATTCTGACTCATAGCTATCCTAGAGGACAGAGTAGACCTGACCCCATAGGGTTTCCAAGGAGTACCTGATGGATTTGAACTGCTGAACTTTTTTTTTTGGTTAGCAGCCATAGCTCTTAACCACTACACCACCAGGGTTTCCTATGCTAGCACAGTCTTTTTTTTTAAAAAAAAAAATTTTTTTATTGTGCTTTAAGTGAAAGTTTACAAATCAAGTCAGTCTCTCACACAAAAACCCATATACACCTTGCTACACACTCCCAATTACCCTCCCCCTAATGAGACAGCCTGCTCTCTCCCTCCACTCTCTCTTTTCACCAGCTTCTAACCCCCTCCACCCTCTCTTCTCCTCTCCAGGCAGGAGACTTCAACATAGTCTCAAGTGTCCACCTGATTCAAGAAGCTTACTTCTCACCAGCATCCCTCTCCAACCTATTGTCCAGTCCAATCCATGTCTGAAGAGTTGGCTTTGGGAATGGTTCCTGTCCTGGGGCAACAGAAGGTCTGGGGGCCATGACCACCAGGGTCCTTCCATCCTCAGTCAGACCATTAAGTCTGGTCTTACGAGAATTTGGGGCCTGCACCCCACTGCTCTCCTGCTCCCCCAGGGGTTCGCTGTTGTGTTCCCTGTCAGGGCAGTCATCGGTTGTAGCCGGCACCATCTAGTTCTTCTGGTTTCGGGATGATGTAGTCTCTGGTTCATGTGGCCCTTTCTGTCTCTTGGGCTCGTAATCGCCTTGTGTCCTTGGTGGTCTTCATTCTCCTTTGATCCAGGTGGGTTGAGACCAGTTGATGCATCTTAGATGGCTGCTTGCTAGTGTTTAAAACCCCAGACACCACTCTTCAAAGTGGGATGCAGAATGTTTTCTTAATAGATTTTATTATGCCAATTGACTTAGATGTCCCCTGAAACCATGGTCCCCAGACCCCTGCCCCTGCTACGCTGGCCTTCAAAGCATGCAGTTTATTCAGGAAACTTCTTTGCTTTTGGTTTAGTCCAATTGGCTAGCACAGTCTTTTAATATTTACTCTATTAGAAACATCCGCATTGATAATCCCCTGAAATATATAGTGATTTTTCCTCTGCAGGAAAATAACTACTTAAAATCAAGATAGAAATAAAATGTTTCCCCATGTTCCAGCTATTACCAGCTCTATACACTGGGAAGACTGGGGATAATGTACATTGGAAAGATACTCCATGCATACAAATAACAAAACACCTCATACTTAAGTAGACTCGAGCAAAATGAATATAGAAATGTAAAATTATTTTGAAAGACTTAAGTCAATGCATGGAGAGAAATACTATGTTCAAGTTATTAATCAGGGTCCAGTCAGGAGACAAACTAAGCCGGTTACTAGAACAGAGAAGTTGTTAAATAGATAATGGAAAAGGTAAAAAGAGAACCCGTTTTCTTCTAAAGAAGCAGTCATCACCTCTCTGGCTGAGGAAACAGAGGGATGAAGTTGTAATTATTAATACTTTCAAGTTTGAGGAGGGGTCCCACAGAGTCGAAACTAAGACCTCTGAGGAGGGGGCACCATCGATATGTGTGGGGACTTCTGAGAAGGTGTGAGGAGGCTGGTTCTGTGAATGTTGGAAAAACTGTAAAGCAGATATAGCTGCTGTACAGGAAGAAATTGTTGCTGCCAGGGTGAAGAAGCATTGCTAGGGAGACATTCATAGGAACACAAGTGGACTGGTAGCCCACAGGAAGCAGAGAGGAAGGAATAAGTGTCTCCTCCCTTCCCTTGCCTTGCAGCCTTGCCTCTAGTGTCTTCTGTTGACAGATCCTGACATAGAGCAGCTAGCTGAGAAGAAATGTGGTTTGCAAAGTCCAGCATCACAAAGGGTAGAGTTGGACTAAGGAACAACGGTGTAATAACTGGCACATTAAAAGATTTTATTTCAAATAAATGTATAAACATCTTGGGATGTTGTCGTGTGCCATCAAGTCAATTCATAGCAACCTTATTAGTACAGTAGAACTGCCCCATCGGGTTTCCTAAGCTGTAATCTTTACAGAAACAGATCACCGGGTCTTTTCTCCTGCTGATTCACTCTTGTGTTCAAACCGCTGACCTTTCGGTTAGCAGCCAAACTCTTGGTCATGATACCACCAGGGTTTGGTGTGGTAGGATGATGTAATTAACATTTTTTAAAGGTCAACTGTAATTAAAAAGAAAAATAGTCAAAGATATTCAACAAGTATAACAAAAATAATTTTACATTACAAACATGTAAATGCATGATAAACAATAATACTCCAAACTATAGCAGGAATGTTGCTTAAATTAATTACACAAAATAAATTATTGAGAAATATACTCCAGTATATCTTCACATATCCTCATGGATAATTGATAAATGTGCTAGAAAGAAATTTTAAAGATCTTTATATTATACTTCAAGTTTATCTTCTGTTGAATTAAAATTTCAAATATATATATATTTTTTATTTTTATATTTATATTTATATATAGCATACTGTATTTTTACACAAATAACGCACCCCTTCTGCATTTGTTTGCTGGCCATGCCATCCCCCTGCAAGAAACCTTCAAATATAGTGTGTGTGTGTGTGTGTGTGTGTGTGTGTGTGTGTATATGGAGCCCTGGTAGCACAGTGGTTAAGAGCTATAGCTGCTAACCAAAAGGCCAGCAGTTCAAATCCAGCAGCTGCTCCTTGGAAACCCTATGGGGCAGTCCCACTCTGTCCTATAGGGTCACTATGAGTCATAATTGACTCGATGGCAATGGGTTTAGGTTTTGGTTTGGTATATATGTATGCATATATATTCCCTAGGTGGTACAAACTATTAACGTGTTTGGCTGCTAACCAAAATTTGGAGATTGGAGTCTACCCAGCGGTGCCTCAGAAGAAAGGCCTGGCAATCTACTGCTGAAAAAGCAGCCATTGAAAATCCTATGAAAACAGTTCTACTCTGACATACATGGGGTCACTATGGATTAGAATCGGCTGATGAAAACTGGTAAAAGTTGTCTCAGAGACAAGATAGCAACATGTACCATATAATCTTAAATATTAATACTTTTTGATCTAACTTTCCCATTTCTAGGTAAGAAAATGAACAGAAATTATAGGTAAAGGCTTCAGTAAGGGGATAGGAAATGCAATGCCACCTGTAATAATTAAAATTGTAAATGAACTAAATGTCCCACAAGAAGGAAGCTACAGTAGACCCATGTGATAAAATATTATGTGGTAATTGAAAAGCATGTTCTAAAAATAAACACTTAAGAAACCTAGAAACTTTTCAAGATGTGCAAAGTAAAAGAAAAACATAAAATCTAAATACAAAATAATGTTTTTAGTATGTTTCTAGGAAATATACCAAAATTTAATAGTAATTATCTCAGAGGATGAAATTATGGGCAATTGTTTCTTTTTTTTTTTAGTATTTTTAAATTGACATTCATAAAATATAAGACTAAAACATAGTTTTTTTCTTTAAATATGAGAGTGTTAAGCAAAATATGTACTCAGAACTTGAACGTATTCTCAGAGCCACTAGAGTCCCCTATTATGTATTCCCCCAAAACAAAACTTACATAAGACCTCTGCAGTAACACATAAAGGAATTTTGTCTCCTCTAAATATCAATTGCTAGTTCTTTAAAATTCAATAGCATACAAGCATTTTTACTAGCTTCAACTAGCATTTTCTAAATACCTATTATGAAATTCTATTTTCTAGGTTAAAATGTTAAATGCCATTTATATGTTTATTATTCCAAACTTTATTTATGGACCCCTCCCCTAAGCTTCAAATTCACACATTTAACGGTCTGCTCAGCATCTTGCCTTAGAAGTCTAATAGAATTTGCAAAGTGAACATGTTCAAAAAGGAGGTGTTTATTCCCTCTATCCTTATCCTATCTCCCCTCTGTCCCCTCGCCCCGTGTCAGCAGCTTCCTCCTCCTCATTTTCCTAGAAGACATCGATTGCTCACGCCAAAATTCAGCTTTTCTCTATCTCCAGCTCTATCCTTAATCTGTCCAGTTCTTACTTACCCCAGTGTTGCTACCTGTGTCAAAGCCTCCATCATCTCTCTTCGACCTCTAAACTAGCCTTCTATCTGGTTTTCCTTTTTCCACTGTTGTTCTCCCTTGCATCTGTCTACTTGGTTACAAAATAGCTGTGTAGTAAATTACCACTTGGTGGCTTAAAACAACAACCATTTATCAGCTTTCTTTTTTATAGGACAGAAGTTCAGCATGGTATGGATTCTCTGCTGAGGGTATCAAAAGGTTGAAATCGAAGTGTTGGCTTGGCTAAGTTGAGTTCTCAGCTGGAGGCTCAGGGGGAAAAATCCACTATGAAACTCATTCAGATGGTCGGAGCATTTAATTCTTTGCAGTTATAGGACTAAGGTCACATTTCCTTGCTGTATGTCACCTGGGAGCCACTCTCAGCTCCTAGACACTGGCTGCATTCAAGTAGCTCCTCCATCTTCAAGCCAGCAATGATGCATCCTATTTTTCTAGTGTTTGTTTGAAACTCTGGCTTTCTTTTGTCACCAACCAGGAAAAATTCTGCTTTTAAAGGACTCATGTGATTAGGCCCACCCACAAATTCTGCCTATCTTAAGGTCAACTGATTTGAGACTTTAATTATACCTGCCATACCCCTTCACAGCAATACCTAGCTTAGGGTTTGATGGAGTAATCAGGAGAAGGTATGTGTACACCAGGGGCTGGGAATCTTGAGAGCCTACCTTAGAATTCTGTCTACCACACCATCCCAATATTCCATCAAACCTCAGCTTTTGCATAGCACATGCCCATTGTCGCACCTCCTTCAGCAAAAGTCGATTTATTGGTCCCTCTATTATGCAGGATTCCATCTTGGTAAATTAGACACACCGTGAGCCCTTAAGTAATGGTGCTATTGGCATGAAAGGTAAACTCATACCAATAAGTATGTATCAATCTAAAAAATTTAAATCGATGCCACTCCAAGGGTGAAAGATGTCTGATGTTATCGACTTGTTCCAAGTGGCTTGTTAGTCTTCTAGAGAAATGAGGAACAGAGTATGTCTCTGTGGCTGGCTAGATGCTTAGCAACAACAGTAGCTAGATGAGCCTTAGTGTGAAGAAGCTTGTGCTTTGGGACTCCTGAATACTTTCTACAGTTGCTCCCATGGCTTCTTTATGTATGGACCTACTGTGTAAGCAATGGAGTGGTTGGGGATGGAAACTGGCTAATCTCCATGGGATGATCATCCTATCCACCTGATTATTTAGTGTGGTAGATGTTTCTGGTAATTATTGATATGAGATATATGATAAAACCCACTAATTTTTTATGGCATATTCCCATAGATTTGTCCACATGCTTCTTTCCTAGATCTTACTTGTTCCTGTTGCTGTCAAGTCGATTCTAATTGGTAGTGACCCTATAGGACAGAGTAGAACTGCCCCGTAGAGTTTCCAAAGAGCGCCAGGTGGATTTGAACTGCCAACCTTTTGGCTAGCAGCCATAGCTTTTACCACTACACCACCAGTGTTTAATACTGATTAGTGACAAATAGTTTAGCTGATTGGTCAGGGACCTGGAAGAAGCAAAACTTGAAAATCATAGGCAAGACCTTATTGACCAGTCAGCTAAACTGTGGTCACACTGTGTATATCCTTAACTTTAACCACTTCTCCCTATCCTCTAAGTTGATGACCTGGTGTCTTTCTCAGAATTTTGCCCATTGGGAACGTGTTCCCTCCCTGCTGTCTTTCTGGATTACCCCTACATAAAGCTGTAATGTTATCAGTAATCCATTTTAAACTTCATCATCACAACAAGCCAATCCATCTTTATTTCCATCAGCTTTATAATATATAATGCACATGACTTAAAAGTTACCCATTTAAAGTATACAATTCAGTGGCTTTAGTATGTTCACATGGTTATGCATCTATCATCACAATCAAATTCAGAATATTTTCATTACCCACCAAAAGAAACCCTGTACCTCTTAGCCATCATCTCTCAATACAACCATTACTTCCAGCCCTAGGCAACCACTAATCTACATTCTGTCTCCATATATTTGCCTGTTCTGTGTATTTCATATAAATGAAAACATACAATATATGGTCCTTTGTAGCTACTGGTTCTTCCACTTAAAATAATGGTTTCTAGTTTCCTCCATGTGGTATGTATCCGTACTTAATTTATTTTTATGACTGAATAATATTCCACTGTATGGATGGATATATTATGTTTGTTTGTTTTGTCCTTAATTCAATAGTTGATGGCATTTGGGTTATTTCCACTTTTTGGCTGTTATGACTCTTGCTTCTACAGACATTCACATAAAAGTTTTTTTGTGGACCAATCCATCTTTGATGGCCAGCTTTTTCCTCCTTCATTAGATAATCCTAATGAACATCCTATGAAACCATACATGTAATTATGCTGAGGGAGAGTTGTTGATGTAAGAGATATTATGAGGCTCTGGGCCATCTGCTCAGGGCTAAACCCAAATGTAGCACTTCTCTTATATGATAGATTATTGCTTTTTTTGCCAGGCCTTAAAACTTGGTGGATGATAATAACTAGTTTACGATGGGCAGCACAGGTTGCATAGACATTTAATATCCCACTATCAGGCACTGTCAGGCACTATACCTTGCCAGGAGATGCTTTTTGAACAGAGAATATTTCTCTTCTGCAGAATGCGTGGCCTTGCTCCAGAACACAAAGAATCTGCTTTGCGACTTTCCTATTGGAGCTTGCCTAAGATCCAACACGTTGTCATTAACTACCACAGATACTTCTAGAACTCTGGAATTTTGTAAGGTCATGTGGACCAAGCAACAGAGCTGCTTGCCATGATCTGAATTTGCCACAGAACTATCTATTGCTGTGGATTTTATTCAAAACTGGCAGCCTCTATGTGGAGAGCTCCTGCCTGGAGGCGAGATGAGAAGGCAGAGGGGAACAGGAGCTGGTTGAATGGGCACAGGAAATACAGGGTGGAGAGAAGGAGTGTACTGTCACATTGTAGGGACAGCAAGTGGGGTCACATAACAATGTGTGTATAAGTTTTTGTATGAGAAACTGACTTGTAAACTTTCACTTAAATCATACACACACACACACACAAACTGGCAGTCTTCTGAGTAACCTGAAAAATGGAGCAGAGAAATATTTCTGTGTGGCATAAACTGTGCCTGCTACAGTTCCCGTTGCACTTAAACTAAAAGGCAAACATTGTGCCACGGCATACACGTAACTTTATGAACTCCCCCACCCCTTACTTCTCCCACCTCAGCTCCTGTGTGCTTACTATGACTTTCTTACTGCTTCTAGAACGTGCACAATTTGATACCTCCTCAGGCCTTTGTATATTCTGTGCCTCTCACCTGAATGTTCCACTCACACATCTCTTCATGATTGGCTTCTTCCCAGGAGTCAGGTCTCTGTTCAAGCACCACCACCTCAGATTCAGAGAGGCCCTTCTCTGGCTACTTTAAAGTAGGCCCTCCCACCATTCCCTCCTCCCTGCTTTGAATTACTTTCTATCCCAATTCCTTGTTTTATTTCTTTATAAAACTTATATCTAAAATTACAACACTCATTCATTCGTTCACTCGTTTATTTTCTTCCTCAGCCCGTAGAATGTAAACCTCATGAAAGCAAGAAACAGATCTGCCGGGTTCACTGGTATTTGCACTTCATCCAGCACATTGGCTGAGTGAATAAATCAAAGAATCATAGCAATAGTCATGGATAGTCATTGTATAAAACGAAGAACCTGAAATGTTACTGGAATAAAGAAACACACACTAGAACATACGATTAAAAACTTGATACGGGTATTGGAGTAATGAATTTAAGATATGATGACTTTTCTTAATACAAAAGAATAAACCTTCAGCACATTTTAATGAAAACACAGTAATAGGAGTTGAGACCTATAACAAAGTCTTGCCTCAAGATTTTGTGACACGTGATCACTTGAGGACTTTTTTTTTCTAAATGTTCCATTGTGTTTACCAAAAAAAAAGTAGAAGAAGAATAATGAAAAACACTTTTATTTTAAGACATGTGGAACGAGTGTTCTTATAGGTCAGGTCTGCCCCATCTCTGTTATGAAGTGGCTTATAGCCATTACCTAAAAGCATTCAACATTTGTATCGAGAGTAAGGAACCCGAAGGAATAAATCTTAGAGGTATTAAAAATTATAACTTCCTAATTTAGAAGATTCTATTTAAAGATGCATATATCCCTTAAATTGGTTGTTGAGTTCTACCTGAATGAAGTGAAGTAGATTAATATTCTGAAGGGTACCTTCAGCTGCCCCCAGGCACTTCAACTAAGTTTGTACACAGCACGATTATACACAGCTAAGTGGGTATAGTAAGTATTAGATGAGAGAGAGATGATTGAACAAGAAGTGTGAAAAAAAGGACTTAGTTTGATCCCAGACAACATTGTTAATAGATTTATAGTGTCCAGATGTAAGGCATTGATTATAGCATCTATTTTTCACTGTTTAGGCTAAGTTAAGTGTGTCCATATTAAGAGATGTCAGCCAAATGGAGGCCATCTGTAAGAGAATGATCAGGCTAAAAATGGACCTGGAAGTAATGGCAGAAGAGGAGGTGTTTAGCAAAGATCAGGCAAAAGCTTAGGTAGGACCATGATAGCTCTTATAGATAAAACTAAGACAAATGAATGCTATTTATGAGAAGTTGGATTGTGGTTCATTCTGTGGAGAATCTTTTCTGGGAATAGAGGTGTCTCAATATGATATGATGAGCACTGTTTAATGTCTCTCCCCACCCACTGTCTAGGATATGGGGTTTTCTACCTCAGACAATTAAAAGAATGAGCAAAGCTCTATTCCAGGAGAATACAGGCATATAACAAATTTATCTGAACCTGAGTTAGGGATCAAGATTAGGGATCAAAAGGTCTAAGTCAGAGAAGGTCTCTGAAGCTGGGTTGAGAGAGCATTAGAATGAAAACTATCAGAAACATTGATATGCATAGGCTAAAGAAGAAGAGGTGGGCCTGGGCAATTGTATTACATTCCAGATGTGGTAGTGTTTCCAGAGGTGGCTGCAGTATCTCCTAGCATTAGCAATGAGACTTTGCAGCTTTTCTAACCAAGTGGTGGAGTCTGTTTCTCCTCCCTTTGAAGCTGTTGTTTTGAACAATAGAATATGAAAGAAGTGATGATGTAGCTGATCTGAACCAGATTTTAAGATGCCTGACATCTTTTGTCTTCCGTCCTGAAAGCTAGCTGCCATGCTACGAGGGGTTATAGGATAGCCTGCTGCAGAGAGAGCACAGGAGTCTGGAGGATGAGATGGCACAAGGAAAAAGAAAGAAATCACATGAAAAAGCACCAAGGTACCTGACATGAAGTGTTCTTGAATCTTCTGGCCCAGCCCAGCAGCCAGCTGAATGCAGCCGAGTGACCCCACTGACAAAATGTAAATTAAAGAGGGGCCCTGCTGATCCTTGTACAAATTCCTGACATACAGAACTGTGAGAAATAATAAATGACTGTTGTTATAAGTCCTTAAGTTATAGCAACAGATACCTGAAACCTAGGTGTTTATGAACAGCATGTTCATATCAGATTGAGATTTCCAGACACTGTTGGTGTTCAAGAAAAGACTCTATAATCACTGTAGGGAAGCTGTAGAAAGTAAGTGAGCATGGAATAGGTAGGGTGGGACCAGAGGGCCTCTGAGGTCCTAATAGCTAAATACTATAAGAACATACTTCCTGTCCTATTCTTTATAGAAAAAAAAAAGGGGGGGGGAGATAAAGCATGTTTTCCCCTAAAAGCCATAATGGGGAACTGATCTGCATGATCTGCTACTTTCTGATTCCAGAATTTACTCAAAGCTGCTTGGGTACACAGATACTTAGGAAAGTTGAGGATAATTACACATCTGTAGTTTTCTTGACAGATTATAAACAGCCAAGTATATTTTAAATACCTTAACAATGCAAATACGTTACATCATAATAAGTATATTTTATCAGTGTGCAAATTCTTCAGCACCTCAGAATCCTGAAAAACAGTGTGCTACAACGCTTGCCCACTCTTCCTCACACTCCTACCTCCACTTCAGTAATATTTTTACACGTATTTATAATACAGAAATACGTACTTAGATTCTGAGTCACTGAAAAGAAAATAGATAAGAATTCAAAATTGGCATATTGACCCTGGCGCAGGTGAAGAATGATAATAAGATGTAGAACTCAAGAAGAAATCAGGCCTCTGTAAAAAACTGATAAGAAATGAAGCATATAGATAAAAAGAGTACAGGTAGGATGAAGGGAGGGAACCACTCTGAAATTTTTGATACATTTTGGTCTATCAGCCATATCAGTGACTATATGTAAAAAGGTTCAGATAATTTGGTAAAGAGGAAGAAAACTTGGAGGATCTTTTAAAGTCAACATGCCTTTAAGATATCGCCATTTATGCAAGCTAAGAAAGAGAACATTTTGTTTGTGTAGAGAAAACAGTACACAGATTTAGTGAGAAATCGACAGTGTGCTCCACATATTATTGGGCTAGGAAAAGCACTGGATCCCCTTTGCCACTACCTCAGAAAAGCAAAGGAGAAAAAGGGACAATGTTAAAGGGAAAACCCGAAACCCAAATCTATTGCCATTGAGTCAATTCCGACTCATAGCGACCCTATAGGACAGAGTAGAACTGCCCCATAGAGTTTCCAAGGAGCGCCTGGGGGATCCAAACTGCCAGACCTTTTGGTTAGCAGCTGTAGCACTTAACCACTACACCACGAGGGTTTCCATATTAAAGGGAAAGGAATGTAAATTAAGACTATGGAGGAAAATAACCTCTAGGGGATGATCATAGCTAAATAAGCCTTTCCTTTTTTTTTTTTTTAAATTATGTTGCAGGTGCAAAGTAAATAAGAAGACAGGAATGGGCTGTAAAGGAAACTAAAACTTCTGTTAGTTTTGAGATCATAAACGAAATATTTTTCATAAATTCTCCTATCCTTCTGACTCTGGTATTTTCAGTCTTTCCATTTCCCCTCTCCAGTGTCCTCTTTAAACCCCCATCTTTCTCCACAAAGGGCTAAGAATACTAATAACAAAAGCACAGGAATAAAAGAATCTAGAATAGATCATGCTTCTATCGCTTTGCCTGTTTCTGTCTGCAACACACGGAAAAACCTAGATGGATTTACACCAAGAGCAGAATGTTCAAAGCAGCTTTACTCATATTAGCCCCAAACTGGAAACAGCCCAGTTGCCCATCAAAAAGAATGGACACATATGTTGAAGTATATTAACACAATAGAATGTACACGATAATAAAAAAAAACTACTGATACACGCAAAAGTAAAAATGAATCTCACGAATACATTGAGTGAAAAAAAAGCAGCCCCCGAAAAAAATTCATAATGTATGATTTCCTATTATAGAAAGTTTAAGAATGAGCAAAACTAAATAATGATGATAGAAGTCAAAACGGTGGTGGTACAGTGGTGATAGACGTTTTGGGGGCTTGTTATAGACAAGATGAGGCAAAATGGAACCTTGCTGAGGACTTGAAAATGTTTTATATCTTGAATTAAGTGACAGTTAAAAGTATACAAAAATATGTAAATAATTATTAAACTATTAAAATAATTACTATCAGTATACTTGAATAATTAATGAATATACTTTGATAATATACTTGCATAATTAAGATTAATATACAGAGTGGGTTCGAACTGCCAACATTTTTATTAGCAGCTCAACACTTAACCATTGTGCCATCAGAGTTCCTTCAAAAATGATGCAACACTGGAAGCGCCCACTTGTCTTTGTCAAGAAATTTGGAAGACAGCTACCTGGCCAACCAACTGGAAGCAATCCATATTCGTGCCCATTCCAAAGAAAAGTAATCCAATAGAATACAGAAATCATTGAACAATATCGTCAATGTCACACACAAACAAAATTTTGCTGAAGATAAGTAAATGGTTGCAGCAGTACATTGACAGAGAACTGCCAGAAATTCAAGCGGATCAGAAGAGGATGTTGAATGAGGGATATTGTTACTGATCTCGGATGGATTGTGGCTGAAAGCAGATAATACTAGAAAGATGCTTAGCTGTGCTTTATTGCCTATGCAAAGGCATTCAACTGTGCACCTTTGCATAGTCGTGTATGCATAGTTGCATAATGTGGATAACATTGAGAAGAATGGGAATTCTGGAACACTTAATTGTGCTCATGAGGTACCTGTATATAAACCAAGAGGTAGTTATTCAAACAAAACAAGGGGATACTATGTGGTTTAAAACAGGAAAGGTGTGTGTCAAGGTTATATCCTTTCATCATACTTACTTAGTCTGTATACTGAGCAAATAATCTGAGAAGCTGGACTTAAAGGAAGAAGAACAAGGCATCAGGATTGGAGGAAGATTCATTAACAATGTGTGCTATGCAGAAGACACAACCTTCCTTGCTGAAAATGAAGAAAGAAGACTGGAAGCACTTACTGATGAAGATCAAAGACGACAGCCATCAGTATGGATTGCACTTCAATGTAAAGAAAACAAAAATTCTTACAACTGAATCAATAAGCAACATCATAATAAATGGAGAAATTATTGAAGTTGTCAAGGATTTAATTTTACTTGGATCCACAACCAATGCTCGTGGAAGCAGCAGTCAGGAAATCAAACAACATATTGCATTGAGTAAATCTGCTGCAAAAGACCCCTTTAAAGTGTTAAAGAGCAAAAATATCACTTTGAGTACTTAGGTGCACCTGATCCAAGCTATGGTATTTTCAATCACTTTATATGCATGCAAAACCTGGACAATGACTAAGGAAGACTAAAGAAGAATTGATGCTTTTTAGTTATGGTATTGGCAAAGAATATTGAATGTACCATGAACTGCTAGAAGAACGAATAAATCTGTCTTGGAAGAAGTACAACCAGAATGCTCCTTAGAAACAAGGATGATGAGACTTTGTCTTACAGACTTTGAACAGTTTCTCAGGAGAAACCAGTTCCTGGAGAAGGACATCATGTTTGGAAAGGTACAGGATCAGCAAAAGAAGAAAATTCTCAATGAGATGGACTGACACAGTGGCTGCAACAATGGGCTCAAACATAGCAATGATTGTGAAATGCCGCAGGACCAGTCAGTATTTTGTTGTTGTACATACAGTCATTAGGAGTTGGAACTAACTCAATGGCACCTAACAACAACATACTTGGAAAAAGGAGCCCTGGTTGCACAGTGGCTAATCTCTTGGCTGCTAACTGAAAGGTCAGTGGGTCAAACCCACTAGCTGTTCAATGGGAGAAGAGTGTGGCAGTCTGCTTCTGTAAAGATTACAGCCTTGGAAACTGTATGGGACAGTTCTATTATGTCCTGTAGGGTTGTTAAAAGTCAGAATTGACTCAATGGCAATGGGTTGTGTATACCTGGAAAAGTTTACGATGCTTTTTTTTTTGTTGTTGTTAGGTGTCGTGGAGTGAGTTCCAACTCATAGTTTCCCTGTGTATAACAGAATAAAATGTTGTCTGGTCCTGTGCCATCCTTACAACCATTTGCTATGCTTAAGCCCATTCTTGCAGCCACTCTGTCAATATATTTTGTTCAGGGTCTTCTTCTCCTTTGCTGACCCTCTACTTTATCAAGCATTATGCCCTGATCTTTGAGTTTCTGTATGTATATGTGTATTATGTCTCAATTTCAACAAAGATAAAATGAAAAAGGCAAGCCACGGACTGGGAGATAATATTTGCAAAACACATATCTGATAAAGGGCTTGTATCCAAGCTGTACAGAGAACTCTTAAACCTTAAAAATATGGAAACAAACAACTCAATTAAAAATGGCCAAAAGGTCTGACTGTATTTCTCACCAAAGAAGATATACATATGACAAATGAACTAATTAAAAGATGCATGACATCATATGTCATTAAAAAAAAAATTTTTTTTTAGGGACTTGCAAATTAAACAGCTATGAGATACCGCTACACATCTATTAACATTGCTAAAATCCAAAACACTGACAACACCAAATGCTGATGGTGATTTCGAGCAACACGAATCCTCATTCATTGCTGGTGGGAATGCCAAATGCAACAGCCACTTTGGAAGACAGTCTGGCAATTTCTTACAAAACTATCATAGGTTTACCATTCAATCCAGCAATCACATGCCTAAGTATTTACCCAAATGAATTAGAAACTTATGTCCACACAAAACCTGCACATGAATGTTTATAGAAGCTTTTTTCATAATTTCCCAAAACTGGAAATAACCAAGAATGTCTTTTGATAGGTGAATGGATAACAAACTGTGGTACATCTACACAAGGGAGGGTTATTTAGAGATAAAAAGAAATGAGCTATCAAAAGACATGGAGGAACCTTAAATGCATATGACTAAGTGAAAGAAGCCTACTGAAGAAGCTAATACTATATGATTCCAAGTATATTGCATTCTGGAAAAGGCAAAACTATAGAGACAGTAAAAATATCAGTGGTTACCAAAGGTTTGGGGGAGGAGAGATAAACAGGTGAAGCACAGAACTTTTGAAGGGCAGTAAAACTACTCTGGGTAATACTGTAATGATGGAAACATAGCATTATGCATTTGTCAAAACTCATAGAATTGCACAACCCAGTGAGTGAACCCTACTGTAAACTATGCAGTTTAGTTAATGCATCGACATTGGTTCATCAACTGTAACAAATGTACCACACAAATGCAAGATGTTAATAATAGGACAAACTGGGTAGGGGCAGGGGAGGAGGGCACAATGACACTCTGTACTTTCTGTGCATATTTTTCTTTTGTACACCTAAAACAGCTCTAGAAATAGAATGTATTTTTTAAAAAGAGAGAGATATAGAAAAAAATATATATAGACTTTGTGACAAATACATTAATTTTAGAGGACCCTGGTATAAGCACTTTGAAAGAAAGACTGTTGTCCCCCGGAGCAGCTGAGTCTCAGAAACAAAAAGAGGCTTGTGTAACTGACAATTGGAGAAGACATTCTGCATATATTAAGACATCACAGACAGAGAAAACAAATAATGGTTTCAATTACAAGCCCTCAATAAATAGCCACTAGGGTGGAAGCTCCAAATTGTAGGCTTTGGTTTGCAATTCATCCACTTCTCACGTGGGCAACTCTATGTCTCAAGTTCTAACTATGGGAGTAGCAGGGATTTATTTATTCAACAATGGGAATAATTCTTCTAAGAAATTCAGAAGGACAACTAATAAGAAAACATACAAATATATTTTAGAAGTAATTACCAGGGAAAAACAGAATACAAACAAGACATAGATAAAGGCAATGAAGGTAAAGGCAATAAAGACAGATAAATGCTATGATTATTCTGTAAATTTGATTCAGTTTCTCAGCAAACAGAGAAAAGAGGTAAAGCTGATCAGTTTTTTAATGCTCATTGTCATGGTCAGGACAAATATCAATCTCCCAAAAGCTTTTTCTGGAATTGAACTTATTTTAAAATCCATGCTAAATGATATTCATTGAATACAACAATATGATAAAGTTAAAAAATCATTGGATTAAAACAAAAAGACCTAGATTTTGATCCAGGGCTCATCACTCATCAGTTGGGCAATCGATCTTAACCTCTCTGAACCTCAGTTTCCCTATCCTGGCTTGCTGTGTTCTGGGTATTAAAGAAACTCAATCCTCGTTAACAGCCTTGTTAAGAGGGGCTCTTACCCTCATTTCACTGATGATGGAATTGGGGTACAGAGAGGTTATGTGACTTTCCCAAAATCACACTGTAGTAAAAATGATAATCATCTTTTTTTTTTAAATTGTGCTTTAGGTGAAAGTTTACAGCCCAAGATATTTTCTCATACAAAAATTTATACACATATTGTTATGTGACCCTAGTTGCAATCCCTACAATATGACAGCACACTCCTCCTTTCCACCCGAGTTTCTTATGTCCATTCAACCAGTTCCTATCCCTTTCTGCCTTCTCATCCCACCTCCAGACAGAAGCTGCCAATTTAGCCTTGTGTATTTTTTTTTATCTACTTGAACTAAGAAGCACACTCTTCGCAAGTATTATTTCATATTTTATAGTCCAGTCTAATCTTTGTCTGAACAGCTGGCTTTGGGAATGGTTTTAGTTCTGGGTTAACACAGAGTCCGGAGACCATGTCTTCTGGGGTTCCTCTAGTCTCAGTCAGACCACTAAGTCTGGTCTTTTTACATGAAGTTGAGTTCTGCACCCCACTTTTCTCCTACTTCATCAGGGACTCTCTGTTGTGTTACCTGTCAGGGTGTTCATTGGTGGTAGCCAAGCACCGTCTAGTTCTTCTTGTCTCAGGTTGATGGAGTCTCTGGTTTATCTGGCCGTTTTTGTCTCTTGGGCTCATATTTTCCTTGTGTCTTTGGTATTCTTCAATCTCCTTTGCTCCAGATGGGTTGGGACCAATTGATGCGTCTTAGATGGCTGCTCAATAGCTTT
This sequence comes from Elephas maximus indicus, assembly GCF_024166365.1. Classification (NCBI taxonomy): domain Eukaryota; kingdom Metazoa; phylum Chordata; class Mammalia; order Proboscidea; family Elephantidae; genus Elephas; species Elephas maximus. The sequence goes on along the minus strand of NC_064824.1, from coordinate 50,928,456 downwards.
TAATACCCTAGACACCACTCACCAAAGTAGGATGCAGAACATTTTCTTAATAAACTTTGTTATACCAGTTGACCTAGATGTACCTCAAAACCATGGTCCCCAGACCCCTGCCCCTGCTACTCTGTCCCTAGAAGTGTTTGGCTGTGTTCAGGAAACTTCTTAGCTTTTGGTTTTGTCCATGTGCTGACTTGCCCTGTATTCTGTGTTGTCCTTCCCTTCACCTAAGATAATTCTTTACTATCTAGTTAGTGAATTCCCCTTTCCCTCCCTCCCACCCTCATAACCATCAAAGAATGTTTTCTTCTGTGTTTAAACCTTTTCTTGAGTTCTTATAATAGTGGTCTCATACAATGTTTGTCCTTTTGCGACTGACAGTTTTCACTCAGCATAATGCCTTACAGATTCATCCATGTTGTGAGATGTTTCACTGATTCATCATTGTTCTTTATCATTGCGTAGTATTCCATTGTGTCACTGTACCATAATTTGTCTATCCGTTAGACCACTAATAGACACCTAGGTTGTTTCCATCTTATTGCTATCGTGAACAGTGCTGCAAGAATCATGGGTGTGCATGTATCTATTTATGTGATGTCTCTTATTTCTCTAGGGTGTATTCCAAGGAGTATAGTACTTCTATTTCTAGTTTTTAAGAAAGCACCAAATCAATTTCCAAAGTAGTTGTACCATTTTATATTGCAGTGTATAATTGTTCCAGTCTCTCCACAACCTCTCCAACATTTATTATTTTGTGGTTTTTGAATTAATGCTAGCCTTGTTGGGGTGAGATCATATCTCATTGTAGTTTTGATTTGCATTTCTCTGATGGCTAATGATGTTGAGCATTTCCTCATGTATCTATTAGCTGCCTGAATGTCTTCTTTGGTGAAGTGCCTGTTCATATTCTTTGCCCATTTTTTAATTGGGTTTATTTGTATTTTTGTTTTTGAAGTTTTGCAGTATCTTATGTGGTAGCCAAAAGTTTTCTCCTAGTCTGTAGGTTGTCTTTTTATCCTATTGGTGAAGTCTTTGGATGAGCATTAGTGTTTGATTTTTAGGAGCTCCCAGTTATCTAGTTTTTCTTCTGTTGTTTGTGCATTGTTAGTAATGTTTTGTATTCTATTTATGGCATGTATTAGGGCTTTTAGCATTGTCTCTATTTTTTCTTCCATAATCTTTATCATTTTAGATTTTATATTTAGGTCTTTGACCCAATTTAAGTTAGTTTTTGTGCATGGTGTGAGGTATGGGTCTTGTTTCATTTTTTTGCAGATGGATATCCAGTTATGCCAGTACCATTTGTTAAAGAGACTGTATTTCCCCCATTTAAGGGACTTTGGGCTTTGTCAAATATCAGCTGCTCATAGATGGATGAATTTATGTCTGGGTTCTCTATTTGGTTCCATTGGTCTATGTATCTGTTGTTATACCACTAACAGGCTGTTTTGGAGTACTCTGGTAGGATAATAGGTTCCAAAACTATGTAATGTGAGGTCTCCCACTTTGTTCTTCTTCAGTAATGCTTTGTCTATCCCAGGCCTGTTTCCTTTCCATATGAAGTTGGTGATTTGTTTCTCCATCTAATTAAAAAATATCATTGATATATGGATCGAGATTCCATTGTATCTTTAGATTGCTTGGGTAGCATTGACATTTTCATAATGTTGAGTCTTCCTATTCATGAGCAAGGTATATTTTTCCACTTATGTAGGTCTCTTTTGGTTTCTTGCATTAGTGTCTTGTAGTTTTCTTTGTATAGGTCTTTTATGCCTCTGGTTAGATTTATTCCTAAGTATTTTATCTTCTTGGGGGCTACTGTAAATGGTGTTGATTTTGTGATTTGCTGTTCGAAGTTCTCTTTGTTGGTGTAGAGAACTGATTTTTGTATGTTTATCTTGTATCCTGATACTTTGCTGAAGTCTTCTATTATTTCCAGTAGTTTTCTTGTGGATTTGGGGGGGTTTTCTGTGTATAAGATCATATCATCTGCAAATATGAATACTTATACTTCTTCCTTACCAATTTGGATGCCCTTTATTTCTTTTTCTTGCTCTGCCTAGGGCCTCCAGCACAATGTTGAATAAGAGTGGTGGTAAAAGGCTTTCTTGTCTGGTTCCTGTTCTCAAGGTGAATGCTTTCAGACTCTTTCCATTTAGTATGATGTGGGCTATTGGCTTTGTATAAATGTCCTTATTATGTTGAGGAATTTACGTTATATTCCTATTTTGCTGAGAGTTTTTATCATGACTGGGTATTGGACTTTGTCAAATACCTTTTCTGCATCAGTTGATGAGATCATGTGGTTCTTGTCTTTTGTTTTATTTATGTGATGGATTACTTTGATTGTTTTTCTAATATTGAACCATCCCTGCATACCTGGTATGAATCCCACTTGGCCATGATGAATTATTTTTTTGATATGTTGTAGAATTCTGTTGGCTAGAATTTTGTTGAGGATTTTTGCATCTATGTTTGTGAGTGATATTGGTCTATAATTTTCTTTTTTAGTGGTGGCTTTACCTAGTTTTGGTATGAGGGTTATGCTGGCTTCATAGAGTGAGTTCGGGAATATTCCATCCTTTTTTATGCTTTGAAATACCTTTAGTAGTAGTGATGTTAACTCTTCTCTGAAAGTTTGTTAGAATTCTCCAGTGAAGCCGTCAGGGCCAGGGCTTTTTTTTGCTGGAAGTTTTCTGATTACCTCTTCAGTCTCTTCTTTTGTTATGGGTTCTACCTCTGCCTGTGTTAGTGTCAATAGGTAGTGTGTTTCTAGAAATTTGTCCATTTCCTCTAGGTTTTCAAATTTGTTGGAGTACAGTTTTTCATAATATTCTGTTATGATTCTTTTAATTTCATTTGGGTCTGTTGTGATATGACCCATCTTATTTCTTATTGAGGTTATTTGCTTAGTCTCTCATTTTTCTTTTGTCATTTTGGCTGGTGCTTTATCAATTTTGTTGATCTATTCAAAGAACTGGGTTTTGGACTTGATAACCCTTTCACTTGTTTTTCTATTCTCTATTTCATTTATTTATGCTCTAATTTTTATCATTTCCTTTCTTCTGATGCCCACGGGCCTCTTTTGCTGCTCTCTATTTGTTCAAGTTGTAGGGTTAATGTTTTGATTTTGGCTTTTTCTTCTTTTTGGATGTGTATATTTATTGCTATAAATTGACCTCTGAGCACTGCTTTTGCTGTGTCCCAAAGGTGCTGGTAGGATGTGTTTTCATTCTCATTTGAGTCTATGAATTTCTTTATCCTGTCCTTAATTTCTTCTATAACCCATTAGTTTTGGGGCAAGGTGTTGTTCATTTTCCATGTGTTTGATTTTTTTTCCTTGCTTTTGTCTGTTATTGATTTCTACTTTTATGGCTTTAAACAACCAAACCAAACCCAGTGCTGTTGAGTTGATTCCGACTCATAGCGATCCTATAGGACAGAGTAGAACTGCCCCGTAGAGTTTCCAAGGAGCGCCTGGCGGATTTGAACTGCCTACCCTTTGGTTAGCAGCCTTAGCACTTAACCACTACACCACCAGGGTTTCCTTTATGGCTTTATAGACAGAATATTTTGATGTTTTGGGTTCTGTTAAAGTTTTCTTTGTGGCTTAATATGTGGCCTATTCTGGAGAATGTTCCATGTGCATTGGAAAAGAAAGTATACTTGAGCGGAGTGTTCTGTATATACCTATGATATCAAGTTGTTTGACTGTGGCATTTAGATCTTCTGTGTCTTTGTTGAGCTTCTTTCTGGATGTCCTGTCCTTCACTGAAAGTGGTGTGTTGAAGTCTCCTACTATTATTGTGGAGCTGCCTTATCTCCTTTCAATGCTATTAGAGTTTGTTTTATGTATTTTGGAGCCCTGTCATTGGGTGCATAAATATTTATTATGGTTATGTCCTCCTTATTATATAATGTCCTTCCTTATCCTTTGTGGTGGATTTTGCTTTAAAGTCTATTTTGTTAGAGATTAATATTGCCACTCCTACTCTTTTTTGATTTATGTTTGCTTGATACATTATTTTCCATCCTTTGAGTTTTTGTTTGTGTCTTTAAGTCTAAGGTGTGTCTCTTGTAGGCAGCATATAGATGGATTGTATTTTTTTTATCCATTCTGCCACTCTCTGTCTCTTTATTGGTGCATTTCATTCAGTATAATTTATTGGTGCATTTCGTTCAGTATAATTAATGATAGGTTTGAGTTTAGTGCTGTCATTTTGATGTATTTTTGTGTGTGTGTGTGTGTTGTTGACAGTATCTTTGTTCCACTTAATTTTCTGTTTTGTTTTTATGTACTTCTCATCTTTTTCATTGTTATTGATTTTGTATTTGCTGAGCCTATGTTTTTCTTGTTTTTTAATTTGATTTGTAGGATTGTTGGTTTCCCTTGTGATTACCTTAATAGTTACCTCTATTTTTCTAAATTTAAACCAGTCTTTTATTTCTTGATACCTTCTTTCTTTCTTGACTTCCTCTTTTATGAAAGTTCTGTGACTACATTATTTTTGGTTTAATGTTGTCATCTTTTACATATTGATATCTCTGTTTCCCTATTTTCAGTGTTTTAGCTTTGATTTATTTTTGTGACTTCCCTATCTGGGTTGATATCTGGTTGCTCTGTCCAGTGTTCTAGTCTTGGGTTATTATCTGATGTTATTGATTTTCTAACTGGAGTACTACCCTTAGTATTTCTTGTAATTTTGGTTTGGTTTTTACAAAGTCCCTTAACTTGTATTTATCTGAAAATGCCCTAATTTCATCATCATATTTGAAAGACAGTTTTGCTGGATATGTAATTCTTGGCTGGCTATTTTTTTGCCTTCAAGACTTTATATATGTTATCCCATTGCCTCCTTGACTGTATGGTTTCTGCTGAGTAGTCAGAGCTTAGTTGTATTGACTCTCCTTTGTAGATGACTTTTCATTGATCCTCCATTTATCCCTAGCCCCTCTTAAAATTCTCAGTCTTTGGTTTTGGCAAGATTGATTATAATATGTCTGGGTGACTTCTTTTGGGATCTACCCTGTGTGGGGTTTGATGAGCTTCTTCAATAGATATTGTCTCATCTTTCATGATATCAGGGAAGTTTTCTGCCAACATATCTTCAACAATTCTCTCTATATTTTCTGTTCCCCCTCCCCAATTCTGATACTCCAATTACTCATAGGTTATTTCTACTGATCAAGTCCCACATAATTCTTAGGGTTTCTTCATTTTTTTAAATCCTTTTATCTGATTTTTCATCACATAAATTGGTGTCAAGTGCTTTATCTTTAATCTCACTAATTCTGACTTCTGTTGCCTCAATTCTATTCCTGTGATTTTCTATTGAGTTGTCTAATTCTGAAATTTTATTGTTAATCCTTTGGATTTCTATTTGCTGTCTCTCTATGGATTATTCAGCCAGTTAAATTTGTCATTATGCTCTTGTATAACCTTCTCAAGTTCCTCTGTTGCTTTATCTTTGTGTTTCTTGGCTTGGATTCCGTTTTGCCTGATCTCTTTCCTGATCTCTTAAAGAGCTCTGTATATTAATCTTTTGAATTCTACCTCTGGTAATTCCAAGAAATTATCTTCCTTTGGAAGGTTTCTTGGTTCTTTGTTTTGATCGCTTGCTTAAGCTATAATGGACTTCCTCTTTATGTGATTTGATATTGACTGTTGTCTCTGAGCCATCAATAAGTATTGTATTTATTTTGTGTTTGCTTACTATGTCCTAGCTTCTTGTTTTGTTTTGTTAATGCTCAAATAGACTGGTCACATAAGCTACTTTGACTTTTGGCATCTTTGAAGCTCTCATGTCCTGTCACGAGGTGGTTAGAACTCTTACTATCTATGTGAGCCCAGAAGTCCTTTTTCTTGTGTGGATTCAGCTCAAGTGTCCAGATCCTTGGTCACCGAGTTTGTGGTGCAGGCTCTCACCTACAGTCCTAGATGGGCATGGCTGATTGTAATAGGCACAGGTATATGGTTGTTGTAGGGGCTCATGTGCCCAGCAAGGCGGGGGCTGATACCTGCTCCTGAGTGCCTGGGTTGAAGGCATGTCCCTATTCCCTAGAGCACATAGGTGGGTGGGTTTTGCAGCCAGACTTTGGGCACCCAATACTGTTCACTGTAAGGACTGGGAGGCACCACTTATTCTCGGACCCCTGTTGTGAGTAGCTAGGTGGCATGTGTGGAGCCACCAGTCCTCAGGCCCATGATGTGGGTAGATAAGGACACTGCTTAATGTGCAGGGCGATGTCAAATGTCATGAATCTGCTAGTCCCCCTTAGCTGTTGCAGTTGAAAATAGGCTCCAGGTAAATACCTGTTGTACTGTGCTAATGAAGTCCTGTGCTGTTGAAATGGCCCCACACAGGTCTAGGCAGGAGTGAAAGGCATTCAGAGTCCATAGTCCCCTTATGCCTGTGCCTAGGCAAAGGGATTGTGCCTGCCCTGAGGTTCTGGCTTAGGGGAGCTGGCAGGTTATTTTTTCCTGTTTGTTAAATTTGTTCCTTCTCCAAAGCTGGGAGAATGGCTTGGGGCATGTGACAAGTCCAGAGGGCACAGCAATAGCTCAAGCCAGACTGGGACCGAGAGGAGAGTTGGAAGGGGGGGGCGGGTAAATGGGAGAGAGGTACTTCTCAGGGGGGGGGAAGGGTTTTTTTAATCCCACACTGTTGGTAAGATGCCTGTACTTAACTTTTCTTTATTCAGCATTGCTTCTCCCTGGTTCTGGAGGCTTGAGCAAACTCTCTGCCTCTCAGTTTCTCCCAATGTGAACAACACATCCCAAGCACTACTGCTTGCCTCAGCCTGTGTGTGTTGGCCAATCCAGCCTGCAGGGTGCCAGACAGGTCAGGTCTGGCAAATCCTTACTGCTTCTGAACTGTCTTTCCCTCCCCTGCCACTCGGTCCAACTCCTCAACTTTGTCTTTGATGTTCAGGGCTCCTAGATTGTCATATATAATTGATTCACTTGTTTTTCAGGTCTTTGTTGTAAGAGGCACCACAGGAAGCATCTGACTACTTTGCCATCTTGGCACTGTCTCTGATAATCATTATTTTTTAGCTTACTTCATCAAGTGGTAATGAAAATCATATGTGATATCTGATTAATCTTTTGGAAAATACTGTACAATTTGAAAAATTAAACAGGGAAAACAACTATTTTGTATTTGTTTATAAGCAAAGCATTTTACTAGACAAATTGGAGTCCACAGAGATGTAAATGGCATTCTGCCTTGATTTAATAAAAGGTTACCCCTCTCTAAAGCCAATCCACATGACAGGCCCTTGCATAAAAATGTCTTCTCTTGACCCTGTCCTTTCCTATACTTCACCAAGAATTTTGTTGATTTTTTCCAGATTCATTATTCCCTCCTTATTCTTCAATTCTCTCTTCCCAGCCCAAGCTACCTTTGAAAGAATGGATATATTTGTAAAATAACAAAAGATATAAGTGAGATAAGAAGGCTGATGGAACTTACATAAACACATTCAGAATGCTTGTAATGAGAATAAACTACAGTAATTAGATAGAAGTTTACATATATTTATTCACACACACATATATACATATGCACAATGCTTTTAAAATGTAATGTAAATTACCAATAATTTAATCTGGCTATAGGGAATAAAGAGAATGTGGAGATAGTGGGTATATGGAACACTTTCAACAAAATTTTTTTTCTTGTGGAATTGAAGGACCCTTCAGGTCATAAGGGGGAATTTGTTAGCTAAGAAATGTTACAGTATGTTTGTAAGTTGATGGGTTTGATAGAATAGGAGAAATTGTTGTTGAAGGAAAGGGATTGATTAAGAGAAAAAGCCATTGAGAAAACAAGACGAAATGGATTCTAGTGTATAAATGAGGACTTGACTTCAATAGGTACAGAGAAAAGCCATCCATTGTAGCAATGGAAAAAGCAAAGTATAAAGGACTAACGCATAATGTTGATGGCTTCCAAAACTGCTATTTCCATGCTAACATACTCCAAATTATGTTCAGAAATTAAGCAGTGATATATCTTGTATTGGAGGACCAACTTAAATGGACTTAGTCACCAATCCTGATATTTCCTTTTTGAAAACGATGGATTTAGGGGTGGGAATATGACTCGATCCTGCTCAAATTGATATGGGGGAAATTTTGTTGGAAAGTTTGGGGGATTTTCCCCCACCTCTGATTTAAATAGAGAGAGAGATGCAAGGAGAAACATCTTCTATCTATGTTAGGATGACTGGGTATGTGATACTAGAACTGTGGAAGCTACCTTTAACCATGAGATTGAGAGAGAAGTCACCCAGAGGTATTGAACTAACCTAACCAATCCTGAAACCACACATCTCTGGCCTTATTGTAATGTGATATTAAAAACCTTATTTTTAAAATCATTGCAACAATATATTTTGCTGCTTGATGGTGAAAGCATCCTAACAGATTCAATGAGAAATGGGTGCAGGTAAATGAAAGTTGGAATATTTGATGATAAAAAATAAGAATATTCTCTCATAATGGTTTGTATGTTTTCACTGAAGAAAGTGTAGATTTTATCATTTTTCAGTGAAGATGGTGAAAGGGTTTAAGATGTTTGAGAGAGAGGAAATATGAAAGAGTCCTGATGAGTAGGTAAGAAGCTTACTGGGGAAATATAACAGTAATGTTTAGTGCTCCTGAGTGCCCACAGAAGATTAGTGACTATATACTTAAAGTGCAAACAGCATAGTTCTGTATTTTTCTCCAGGCATGTTCAGATATTCAGGGGCCTGCACAGAGTAAACCAAATGATGAGCTTAATCAGGTTTGGCATTTTGCTAGGCTAGTTTTAGGAGCACAAGAGAAAGGTAAAGAAGTTGAGGGGCTCTGCAAAGGAGTGATTAATCATGGAGGGTGGCATGTGTAAAGAGAAAATAGAGAATAAGATAAGGCAGATGACAGTGAAGAATAGATTGGGTTGAAGGATTGGATGTTTCAATGGAGACAAAAAACTGTTGGAGAGAAGAGACTAAAGTGATTCAAAAGAGAGGAGGTAATGGTCAGAGTAGGTGTTTATATATGAGATTTTTGAGAAGCTCCATATTGAACAGACTAATAAAATAGAGGTTGAGGTCACACTGAGTAATGATGGGAATAAAAAAACAGAAAGACCAAGTCCATTGCTGCTGAGTCGATTCTGACTCATAGTGACCCTATAGGATAGAGTAGGACTGCCCCATAGAGTTTCCAAGGAGTGCCTGGTGGATTCGAACTAGCCAGCCTTTTGGTTAGCAGCCATAGTTCTTAACCACTGCACCGCCAGGGTTTCCAATGATGGGAACAGTCAGAAAAAGAATGACCTAGGAACTATGATATTTAAAAAATTAAGAGAAAAACATGGAGACTAGTAGTTGACAGTAAAAATGAGAGCTAATTGGAGATAGTCTGAAAGCAGGTACTCCAGATGATCAGGTTTGAAGGGAGCAGAAAGGAGAAATGGGATGAAAGTGTTAATTTAGCAATAAGGACAATTACGCCACCTCCAGGACCTATGATAGTGGGATGTAGTAGAGAGCACAGGCACCAACTGAGAATGCTATGGGAAAAGTTAGCTAGACTTTATGAACATCAGCTTCCTTATCTATATTGTTGTTGTTACTTGCTGAGTTTAATACAGCTAATAGTGAATTTCTAGAGTAGTTTGAGGATAAAATGAGATAACATATAAAACAAAAGAAAGCTGTCTTTATTATAGAACAAAAACACAGCCCTACATTTTAAAGTGACTACCATATTATTAAAAATAGTTCTTTGGCTGTATGCATTGACTTTTTACTTTATTTCATGCACTGTTAACTAGACACTGAAGAGCCAGGGGTAAAAAAATTCTCTTCAGCTGGCATCTTAAACCCTTAAAGTTAAGAATTCAGTTGAAACTTATTTTAATTTAGTATTTATTAGATATCTAACAAAATTATATGCAAATTTTCACTAGGGAGAAAAATATCACCTTTTTAAGATCCAAAAAAAAAAAAAATCACAAAACACGTAAGAAAATAAGATACCCTGGACAAACAGAAATATTAGACAGTATAATCAGATCTCAAGACTGAAAATATTGGAATTACCAGACCAGACTTTAAAATAACTGTTCATAGTATATTTAGAGAAATGTAACTAAAGATTGAACATATGAGCACAGAAAAAATGTTGAGAATAACTAAGTTGATCTGTAAAAAAAAACCTATGAAAGGGGATGGATCATGCCTGACATATAGAGAGCTTCAAAGACACTGACCTATTTTTTAAACTGAGTTATGAGTGTACAAGTCCCTGGGTGGTGCAATGGTTAAGTGCTGGGTTACTAACCAAAAGCTAGTGGTTCAAGCCCACCCACAGGCATCTTCAGAGTAAGATGGGTGATCTGCTTCTGAAAAGTCACAGCCTTGAAAACCATAAGGAGTGGAGTTCTACTTTGCACACTTGAGGTCCCCATGAATCAGAATCAATGGCAACTAACAACAACAACAAAGATGATACACAAGTGTTCATTGTATCACTATTCTTTGTATCTTTCACATGTTTATAAATATTTTGTAAATACACAATAGTTAATAAAACAATTAAAATATTTTATGACTGTTTTAAGAAATATTATATAGGCAATCTATAGGGTCACTATGAGACAGAATTGACTCGAAGGCAACATGTTTGGTTTTTGGTTAATCAAAAAGATGAGGCAAAGGAAGCTGTCTAATAGAAAATATATTTTAGACATATTTTTCAGTGAGAAAAGGAAGTCAAAATGTAGTATGTATAGGAGGATTGCATGGCTATAAAACAAATATATAAAAATCTTATTTACACTTATATTCACAGTCATTACTGCATATGTAGATGATACTAATTTGCTTGCTGAAAGTGAAGAGGACTTGAAACATTTACTGATGAAGATCAAAGATTACAGCTTTCACTATGGATAACCCCTCAACATAAAGAAAACAAAAATCCTCACACCTGGGCCACTAAGCAACATCAGGATAAACAGAGAAAATATTTAAGTTGTCAAGGGTTTCATTTTTCTTGGATCAACATTCAACCCCTGTCTTAGGCTGGGTTCCTCTAGAGAAGCAAAACCAGTATAGCATATAAATATATAAATAGAGAGAGGATTATATCAAGGAAATGGCTCACGCAATTGTACAGGCTGCAACATCCCAAGTTCTTGGCTCAGAATAGAGGCTTCTGATGCATGTAGCCACCAGGGCTTGCAAACCCAAGATCGGCAAGTCAGAGAGCAGAGCTCTTGTTTACAGGCTGTGAAGACTGAGGAACCCCAAAGATTGGCAGGTAAGACTGGAAGGTAAGCTGCCAGCTCAAGTCCCAAGAACCAGAAATCAGATGAATAGGAGCCAGCTGCAGGATCCAGAATGAACGAAAGCCCACAGGCCTTGCCGGAATATGCACTTATATTCGATGCAGGCCACACGCCCAAGGAAACTCCCTTTCAACTGACTGGCTACTCACAGGAGATCCCATCATGCCCGGTCCTGCGCCATCCTTACAATCGTTGTTATGCTTAAGCCCATTAGGGTCTTCCTCTTTTCCTCTGACCCTGTATTCTGCCAAGCATGATGTCCTTCTCCAGAGGCTGATCCCTCCTGACAACATGTCCAAAGTATGTAAGATGCAGTCTCACCATCCTTGCTTCTAAGGAGCATTCTGGTTGTACTTCTTCCAAGACAGATTTATTCATTCTGCTGGCAGTCCATGGTATATTCAATATTCTTTGCCAACACCACAATTCAAAGGCATCTATTCTTCTTCTGCCTTCCTTATTCATTGTCCAGCTTTCACATGCATATGATGTGGTTGAAAATACCATGGCTTGGGTCAGGCCCACCTTAGTCTTCAAGGTGACATCTTTGCTCTTCAACCTTTTCAAGAGGTCCTTCGCAGCAAATTTACCCAATATAATGCATCTTTTGATTTCTTGACTGCTGCTTCCATGGCTGTTGATTGTGGATCCAAGTAAAATGAAATCCATGACAACTTCAGTCTTTTCTCCGTTTATCATGATGTTGCTCATTGGTCCAATTGTGAGGATTTTTGTTTTCCTTATGTTGAGGTGCAATCCGTACTTAAGGCTGTGGTCTTTGATCTTCATTAGTAACTGCTTCAAGTCCTCTTCACTTTCACCGAGCAAGGTTGTGTCATCTGCATATCTCAGGTTGTTAGTGAGTCTTCATCCAATCCTGATGCCCCGTTCTTCTCCATATAGTCCAGCTTCATGGATTATTTGCTCAGCGTACAGATTGAATAGGTATGGTGGAAGAATACAGCCCTGATGCACACCTTTCCTGACTTTAAACCAATCAGTACCCCCTTGTTCTATCTGAACAACTGCCTCTTGATCTATGTAAAGGTTCCTCATGAGCTCAATTAAGTGTTCTGGAATTCCCATTCTTCACAATGTTATCCATAATTTGTTATGATCCACAGTCTAATGCCTTTGCATAGTCAGTAAAACACAGGTAAGGATCCTTCTGGTATTCTCTGTTTTCAGCCAGGATCCATCTGATATTAGCAATGATATCCCTGGTTCCATATTCTGTTCTGAATCTGGCCTGAATTTCTGGCATTTCCCTGTCAATATACTGCTGCAGCCACTTTTGAATGATCTTCAGCAAAATTTTGCTTGTGTGTGATATTAATGATATCGTTCTATAATTTCCACATTCGGTTGGACACCTTTCTTGGGAATAGGCATAAATATGGATCTCTTCCAATCAGTTGGCCAGGAAGCTCTCTTCCATATTTCTTGGCATAGATGAGTGAGCACCTCCAGCATTGCATCTGTTTGTTGAAACATCTCAGCTGATATTCCATCAATTCCTGGAGCCTTGTTTTTTGCCACTGCCTTCAGAGCAGCTTGGACTTCCTTCAGTACCATCGGTTCCTGATCATGTGCTACCTCTTGAAACATTTGAACATCGACTAATTCTTTTTGGTGTAATTACTCTGTGTATTCCTTCCATCTTCTTTTGATGCTTCCTGCGTCATTTAATATTTTCCCCATAGAATCCTTCACTATTGCAACTCGAGGCTTGAATTTTTTCTTCAGTTCTTTCAGCTTGAGAAACACCAAGCTCGTTCTTCTCTTTTGGTTTTTCATTTCCAGCCCTTTGCACCTGTCATTATAATACTTTACTTTGTCTTCTCAAGCCACCCTTTGAAATCTTCTGTTCAGTCCTTTTACTTCATCAATTATCCCTTTTGCTTTAGCTGCTCGACATTTGAGAGCAAGTTTCAGAGTCTCCTCCGACATCCATCTTGGTCTTTTCTTTTTTTCTTGTCTTTTCAATGACCTCTTGCTTTCTTCATGGATGATGTCCTGGATATAATTCCACAACTTATCTTCTGTCACCAGGGTTCGATGCATCAAATCTGTTCTTCAGATGGTCTCTAAATTCAGATGGGATATACTCAAGGTCATATTTTGGCATTTGTGGACTTGCTCTGATTTTCTTCAGTTTTGCCTTGAACTTGCAAATGAGCAATTGATGGTCTGTTCCACAGTCGGCCCCTGGCCTTGTTCTGACGGATGATATTGAGCTTTTCCATCGTCTCTTTCCACAGATGTAGTCAATTTGATTTCTGTGTGTTCCACCTGGCGAGGTCCATGTGTGTAGTCACCGTTTATGTTGGTGAAAGAAGATATTTGCAATGAAGAAGTCAGTGGTCTTGCAAAATTCTATCATTCGATCTCCAGCATTGTTTCTATCACCAAGACCATATTTTCCAACTACTGATCCTTTTTCTTTGTTTCCAAATTTCATGTTAAAATCACCAGTAATTATCAATGCATCTTGATTGCATGTTTGATTAATTTCAGACTGTAGTAGCTGATGAAAATCTTCTGTTTCTTCATCTTCGGCCTCGGTGGTTGGTGCATATATTTGAATAACAGTCGTAGTAACTGGTCTTCCTTGTAGGCATATGGATATTATTCTATCCTTGACAGCATTATACTTCAGGATAGATCTTGAAATGTCCTTTTTGACGATGAATGCAACACCATTCCTCTTCAAGTTGTTATTCCCAGCATAGTAGACTATATGATTGTCCAATTCCAAATGGCCAATACCAGTCCATTTCAGTTCACTAACGCGTAGGATATCGATGTTTATGCGTTCCATTTCAGTTTGGATGATTTCTAATTTTCCTAGATTTATACTTCATACATTCCAGGTTCTGATTATTAATGGATGTTTGCAGCTGTTTCTTCTCATTTTGAGTCATGTCACATCAGTAAATGAGGGTCCGAAAGCTTTACTCCATCCATGTCATTAAGGCTGACTCTACTTTGAGGAGGCAGCTCTTCCCCAGTCATCTTTTGAGTGCCTTCCAACCTGGGGGGCTCATCTTCCAGCACTGTATCAGACAATGTTCCGCTGCTATTCATAAAGTTTCACTGGCTAATACTTTTCAGAAGTAGACTGCCAGGCCCTTCTTCCTAGTCTGTCTTAGTCTGGAAGCTCGTCTGAAACCTGTCCTCCATGGGTGACCCTGCTGGTATCTGAATACCAGTGGCATAGCTTCCAGCATCACAGCAACACACAAACCCCCACAGTATGACAAACCAACAGACACATGGGGGCCTGACAACATGTGTATATATATATACATAAGCATATATATATGAATGCATGTATATGTCATCTATCTAGTATATATGTAAAAGGTTAAAAAAAGATATGGAATGAAATACGTTAATGTGTTATAAGGGATAATTTATTAGGGAAAAGGGAGGGGAAGTGGGTTGCTAAAAGAAGAAATTCACTTTTTACTTTATGATACTAGTACATGGATTGAGCATTTTATAATGATGATGAATACCCTTGTAACCACTACCCAGGTTAAGGGAAAAAACTTCACCAGCCACCTCAGGAGTCCCTACAGATCCCCAGTCCCAATCACTCTTCCCTCCCTCCCCACAAGTAACCATCTCTTACCTTTTATGGTAATCGCTTCCATGTGATTCTTTATAGTCTTATGACCAAAGTGTACATCCCTAAAAACACTGTAAATTTGCCCTACTTTTGTTTTTAATTGGTTATGTTTGTTATTTTTCCCCTTACTAGTTGAAGAATCTGAGCCATTTGACATATACTGTTTCACACAGTCTGGATTTTGCTGATTTTGTACTCATGATAAAAATCTACACGTTCTTCTGCCTATCTCCTACACACTGACAGGTGGATCCAGAGGCTTAATCACATTCAGGGTTCAGTCCCTTTGACAAGACTATAATGCTGTTGATTTCTTTCTTAAAGAAGCATATAATGTGTGATTGCCTCTCCTTTTTTCATATTAGTGGGTGTTGATGCTCGGGCCTAGATCCGTTAATTCAATGGGGATTGCAAATTAGTGTTAGACTATTTCTATCATTTACTATTCTTTTTTTTTTAGATGAAATACTATTATAAAGAGCCTTTTCACATCTAGTTACCCGGTGATGTAAGATAAATGTGTGTTTCTTTCCACCTATTTACCTGTTTTTAGGATAGTATATTAAAAGATTTAAGTAAATTACAATTATTATCCTTTCTGAAGTACAAACCATCCCATCTCCAGCCAGTGGGAACATCTTCAAACTGGCTCCTTTTGATAGTACCCTAGAACTGTAACGTTACCCCAGTAATATTTGATAGCTTCCTCACCAACTGATAAAACAAGGTTCTACAGGCTCATCTTAGACATTTGCTTTTGCAGATCTGCCGTTGGACATTTTTCTAAACAGCCTTAACATTTTAACCCTTTTGTGCCTGGCAGTACATATAGTGACCATGAACTTTTTTGCCTCAGGTGTTTATTGGGAAGCTGTTGTACCACTGACAGTGCATTCTGCCACAGGGAGAGACCTTCATGATTGTTTGAAACTGAATAAATGAGCGTGTCCCTCAAATTACTGTTTTAACAGGGCATTGTATGAGGTGTTTGAATTTTTGATAGGGAAAATAGCAATTTTAAAGATTTTTATTTGTTACACATATGTACCAATAAATCCTGGTGGGGACTCTGGTGCATAACTAGTGGTACTTATGGTACGTTTGTGGGAAGGGGCAACAAAAACAAATCTATGCTGCCTACCAAAAATTCAGACACACTGAATGATTTAGCATGCTTCCTTTAATGAAATCACATGGTATCAACCAAAAATTCAAAGCAGAAAATAATTAGGTCACTGTCCTAGGCTGGGTTCTCTGAAGAAGCGAAACCAGTGAAAAACCAAAAAACCAAATCCTTTGCCATGGAGTCGATTTTGACTCATAGCAACACTATAGGACAGAGTAGAACTGCCCCATAGGGTTTCCAAGGAGCAGCTGTTGAATTTGAACTGCCAACCTTTTGGTTAGCAGCCAAGCTCTTAACCACTGCATGACCAGGCCCCGAAACCAGTGAAATGTGTGTGTATACATATAGAGAGAGACGGATTGAGAGAGACTTAGGTCAAGAAAATGGCTCATGCAGTTGTAGAGGCAGGCAAGTCCCAAGTCCATGAGCCAGGTGTCAGACTGGAGGCTCCTCCTGACTCATGTAGCTGCAGGGCTTGACAAAGTCAAGATTGGCAGGTAGGACAGCAGTCTGCTGGCTCAATTCCCAAGAATAGGAGGTCAGATGATGATAAGCTGGATGCAGGATCCAGAGAGAGCCGAAGCCAGTGAGCTTTGCCAAACATCCATATATATTTGATGCAGGACACACCCTCGAGGAAAGTCCCCTTACAACTGACTGGCTGATCATATCAGATCACAACATGGGTGTGAACACATTTTATCACAAAATAGAGGATAATTATATCATTACATAACTGCCAAACTCTATCATTACATAACACTTAAATCACTGAGACTCATGGCCCAGCCAGTTGACACACAACCTTAACCATCACAGTCACCAAAGGGTTAATAGGCATATTTGGTATTATTGGTGCTAAGGGTTCTCATTGTTCCTGAATTGGTCATTTTTTAAAAGCTGTTTAATGGGCAAGATTATGTATGCACACACACACACACATAATGTGTACTATACATATATACAGAGCCCTGGTGGCACAGTGGTTAAGAGCTTGGCTGCTAATCAAAAGATCAGCAGTTCAAATCCACTAGCTGCTCCTTGGAAACCCTATGGGACAGCCCTACTTTTTCCTATAGGGTTGCTGTGAGTCGGAATTGACTCGACAGCAAAACTTTTTTTTTTGTAATAACCTATATGTTATATCTGTGACAGATATATATATATATATAAAATCAGAATAATCACTCAATTTCATACTTATATTTCCAATTCAAACAGGATTTTTTTAATTAACCTCTTTTGTATTGCATCTGGATTTTCTTTTTTCCTTTTGACAAATGCAAATGCGTTCACTCCAGCAGGGTGTATATTTGAGGGATGGGAGCTGGTGGTTCATGTAGTGAAATGTTGTTGTTATTGGGTATCATTGAATTGATTCCAATTCATAGGCACACCATGTGACAGAGTAGAACTGCCCCATAGTGATTTTTAGGCTGTAATCTTTATGGGAGCAGACTGCCAGGTCTTTCTCCCACAGAGCCACTGGGTAGATTCAAACTGCCAACCTTTCAGGTAGCAGCTAATTATCTGAAATAAGACAGTAAAGATATCTGTTTGGATTGGGGAAATGAAGGAGGATGATCTTGGGAAAGGTGAGAAGTGAGAGACACTGTTAGCCTAACAGGTTCATGGACTGTGATCCTGACAGGACTCTAAGCCTACCAGCTGAAAACATTGAAAGGCAGCCTGAAAACACTGGCACTGAAATAGGGGGAATGCAGGATGTCATCAAAATGAGACTTCCCAATTGGTTGTAATGAATGTGGAATCTAATTTGCTTTATTGTGGGAGCCCTGAAATCCAGAGAAGTGGTTATCTCACACCTAGACAGTGTCAGAATCAAGATTTCTCCTAGAAATTTGTGAGGCCAAAATCAGTGCAATTTCTAATGCTCTCTCTCCCCCTCTGTTGCCTTACAGACTTCACAGTTTTCTTGAGGGCAGCTGATGGGTCATGAGCTTGAGCTTCTATTTTGACTGGATTCTACTCAGTAGTTTTAGAGGTATTTTGGGCTCTTAGTTTCTGTAATACTGTGACTAAATGAAATAGGCCTGCACAGGAATATGAATTTGTAAAAATTGAACAAAAATCAGAGCATCTAGAAGCTATTTTTCCTCTGTACAATGAATACTGGAAGTTATAAAAATAACTGAGGATGTATTATTCTCAGAGATATTTCATGAAATTGGCAGCCATATCCACTGATGTTTTAAGAATTGTGAACCTGAAAGGTGATTGTCAGGATTAGATGGACTCATAAACACCACGAAATGAGCCGTGCCAGATTACTACGTAGAACTCTTTTTCTCTACTATAAATTTGTAACAAAATAATAACAGAGAAAATTGAACAGAATATTATTCATCTCCTGTGACTAATACTAGAGTCACTAAGAATAGATCAAACCAAATAAAATGCTAAAATAAGATCTCAATGTGATTTCCATTAAAATATGTGTTTTGGTTAATAGAGAGAAAGCACAGCAGAAACACTCGAGAGTTTTCTTTTCAGTTGTATTATAGCTTCTGACTACATCTGAGTGTACTGAATAAAATCCATGGCAATAGAATAATTATTCCATTTATAGATGCTAACATTTTGAGAAAGTCTTGAAGACAGAAACCATAATAATGATTCACTATATCTAGGAAGAAAATATAATAACGTGTGACATAATTCCAATCATGGTAAATGACTTGCCACAACACAGATCTCATATATACTAAAATGAAGGCCAACTAGTGGCTAAATAAGTGGCCTAGCATGAACATTCTGCTCAAAAAGAATGACAAAAAGACTAATGCTCTTGGGAGTTTTCATGAGAAAATTAGAGAGTTGGTAGTAGGTGTTAAAAACCGAAAGGGAAAGACATAGGAGACAGAAAATAACTGAAGCCACAGCAGAAGACATAGAATAATTGATACCATACATAAGCAGAAATAATGAGTGAAGAAAAGCCATAATATAGAAACAGAGAAAAGGGGGGTGGGTGGGTAACATGAGCGCTAGATGGTGAAATTAGTTAATAGCGACAGAGAATAGCTGATCGCCATATCAATCTGTTTAGGCAAGATTATTCTGCAGTAATAAGCAACCCCAAATTTTCAATGGTCAACACAAGCAAACGTTTATTTCTCACTTTATATATATACAACATGGAAACACTGATGGCATAATGCTTAAGAGCTATGGCTGCTAACCAAAAGATTGGCAGTTCAAATCCACCAGGCACTCCTTGGATACCATATGAGGCAGTTCTACTCTGTCCTATAGGATTGCCTTGAGCCGGAATTGACTCGAGGGCAATGGATTTTTATGTATACAACATGGGTCAACTGCAGCTTCGCTCCATTCCTTCTTCATTTGGGTTCTCAGTGGCTAAAAATCTGCTTATTTGGGCTATCTTTAAAACATTTGGATGTGTAAAAATTTGAGTTTACCTGGGACCATGACACAGAAGCCATCTTTGTCTCATTTATATAACATTATACAATGTGAAAATAACCTACCAGTATTCTCAGATACACACATGCATATACACAAATATTAAAAAAAAACCCTTTATTAAAAAAAAAACCCTTTTAAATACCAGCAATAATATAGGCACATAACCCATTGCCATTGAACTGATTCCGACTCATAGATATGCACATTGGAAAAAAAAAAAAAACCTGTTGCCATCGAGTCAATTCCAATTTATAGCAACCCTATAGGGCAGAGTAGAACTGCCTAATAGAGTTTTCAAGGAGTGCCTGGTGGATTCGAACTGCCGACCTTTTGGTTAGCAGCTGTAGCACTTAACCACTATGCCACCAGAGTTTCCGGATATACACATAGGAATGTGAAAAAGACAGTTTAACCGCTTTTGAGTAAACTGTAGTAAAATCTACATAGCTTGATAACTATATTATGAAAGACTCCAAATATGGTAAGATAACTTTTTGAAGAGTCCAATTTGAAAATTAATAGATTAGTTATAGCGATTTAGGCAAAATAATTTCTCCAGATACAACACTGTTATGGACTTTTCCCCTTAGAATTAGTTCTACAGAGGAGTCTTCCTTTTAATTATTTCCTATTCTTTAGTAAACAAGAGCTAACTGGTTCTAAAGATATCTTTGTGAACTCTAACAGGAAATTTTTATGCTGTGTTAGTTAAAATTCCCAGTTTATATTTGAATATTTTGTAATTAAATTTACTGCTATTGCATCATCACCAGTAAACACAGCAACCATCTTACAAGATGAATTTACATAAAACATAAAGGACTGACTAGTGACAAACACACATGCTCAGAAATAAACTCTGAAAATGTGCAATTCATCTATATGTTTCATTTTACCTCCAGTTGTTCTATTCAAAGTATGTTATACATATTATCATGAAACAGTAACATTTTTTCAAACATTTAATTGGAAACTGAACAATTTGTGTAAGTGAGTGCTGAACAGTTTCCTAATCATTTTATATACTTAGTGAAGATGAAAAAGACAACAGCAGGAAATTATAAGATCAAGAGAAGTTATTGGCTAACACAGAACAAATGAATTGATTTAAGTCAAATTGTTGTTTTTAGGTGCCACCCAGTCAGTTCTGACTCATAAAAAAAAAAAAAAGCATGCCTATATACAACAGAATGAAAGACTGCGGGGTCCTGCGCCGTCCTCACAATCTTTATGCTTGAGCCTGTTGTTGCAGCCACGTGTCAATCCATCACTTTGAGGGTCTTCCTCTTTTTCACTGAACCTCTACTTTACCAGGCATGATGTCTTTCTCCAGGGACTGATCCCTCCTGATAACTTGTCCAAAGTATGTGAGACATAGTTTCGCCATCCTTGCTTCTAAGGAGTATTCTTGTACTTCTTCCAAGACAGATTTATTTGTTCTTTTGGCACTCCATTGTACATTCAAAATTCTTCACCAACACCACTTTTCAAAGGTATCAGTTGTTCTTTAGTCTTCCTTATTCATCCTCCAGCTTTCACATGCATATGAGGCAATTAAAAATTGCCTTGAATACATACAATGCACTTCCGATCCAAATTCCAATGTCATTTTTTAATGTGTTGGAGAAACAAATCACCAACTTCATATGAAAGGGAAAGAAGCCTCGGATAAGTAAAGCATTACTGAAAAAGAAGAAGAAAGTGGGAGGTCTCACTCTACCTGATTTCAGAAGCTATTATACAGCCACAGTAGTCAAAACAGCCTGGTACTGGTACAACAACAGGCACATAGACCAATGGAACAGAATTGAGAACCCAGATATAGATCCATCCACGTATGAGCAGCTGATATTTGACAAAGGACCAGAGTCAGTTAATTGGGGAAAAGATAGTCTTTTTAACAAATGGTGCTGGCCTAACTGGATATCCATTTGCAAAAAAATGAAACAGGACCCATACCTTACACCATGCACAAAAACTAACTCCAAGTGGATCAAAGACCTAAACATAAAGACTAAAACGATAAAGATCATGGAAGAAAAAATAGGGACAACCCTAGGAGCCCTAATACAAGGCATAAACAGAATACAAAACATTACCAAAAATGATGAAGAGAAACCCGATAACTGGGAGCTCCTAAAAATCAAACACCTATGCTCATCTAAAGACTTCTCCAAAAGAGTAAAAAGACCACCTACAGACTGGGAAAGAATTTTCAGCTGTGACATCTCCGACCAGCACCTGATCTCTAAAATCTACATGATTCTGTCAAAACTCAACCACAAAAAGACAAACAACCCAATCAAAAAGTGGGCAAAGGATATGAACACACATTTCACTAAAGAAGATATTCAGGCAGCCAACAGATACATGAGAAAATGCTCTCAATCATTAGCCATTAGAGAAATGCAAATTAAAACTACGATGAGATTCCATCTCACACCAACAAGGCTGGCATTAATCCAAAACACACAAAATAATAAATGTTGGAGAGGCTGCGGAGAGATTGGAACTCTTATACACTGCTGGTGGCAATGTAAAATGGTACACCCACTTTGGAAATCTATCTGGCGTTATCTTAAACAGTTAGAAATAGAACTACCATACAACCCAGAAATCCCACTCCTTGGAATATACCCTAGAGAAACAAGAGCCTTCACACAAACAGATATATGCACACCCATGTTTATTGCAGCTCTGTTTACAATAGCAAAAAGTTGGAAGCAACCAAGGTGTCCATCAACGGATGAATGGGTAAATAAATTGTGGTATATTCACACAATGGAATACTACGCATCGATAAAGAACAGTGACGAATCTGTGAAACATTTCATAACATGGAGGAACCTGGGAGGCATTATGCTGAGTGAAATTACTCAGAGGCAAAAGGACAAATATTGTATAAGACCACTATTATAAGATCTTGAGAAATAGTAAACCTGAGAAGAACACATACTTTTGTGGTTACGAGGGGGGGAAGGGAGGGAGGGTGGGAGAGGGTTTTTTATTGATTAATCAGTAGATAAAAACTGCTTTGGGTGAAGGGAAAGACAACACTCAATACATGGAAGGTCAGCTCAATTGGACTGGACCAAAAACAAAGAAGTTTCCGGGATAAAATGAATGCTTCAAAGGTCAGCGGAGCAGGGGCGGGGGTCTGGGGAACAGGGTTTGAGGGGACTTCTAAGTCAATTGGCAAAATAATTCTATTATGACATCATTCTGCATCCCACTTTGAAATGTGTCGTCTGGGGTCTTAAATGCTAACAAGCGGCCATCTAAGATGCATCAATTGGTCTCAACCCACCTGGATCAAAGGAGAATGAAGAACACCAAGGTCACACGACAACTAAGAGCCCATGAGACAGAAAGGGCCACATGAAGCAGAGACCTACATCACCCTGAGACCAGAAGAACTAGTTGGTGCCCGGCCACAATCGATGACTGCCCTGACAGGGAGCACAGCAGAGGACCCCTGAGGGTGCAGGAGATCAGTGGGATGCAGACCCCAAATTCTCATAAAAAGACCAAACTTAATGGTCTAACTGAGACTAGAGGAATCCTGGCGGCCATGGTCCCCAGACCTTCTGTTGGCACAGGACAGGAACCATCCCCGAAGACAACTCATCAGACATGAAAGGGACTGGTCAGCGGGTGGGAGAGAGACGCTGATGAAGAGTGAGCTAATTATATCAGGTGGACACTTGAGATTGTGTTGGCAACTCTTGTCTGGAGGGGGAATGGGAGGATAGAGAGAGAGGGAAGCCGGCAAAATTGTCAAGAAAGGAGAGACTGAAAGGGCTGACTCATTAGGGGGAGAGCAAGTGGGAGTACGGAGTAAGATGTATGTAAACTTATATGTGACAGACTGATTGGATTTGTAAGCGTTCACTTGAAGCTTAATAAAAGTTAAAAAAAAAAAAAAAATTGCCTTGAGTCAGGCGCACCTTAGTCTTCAAGGTGACATCTTTGCTTTTCAACACTATAAAGAGGTCTTTTGCAGCAGATTTGCCCAATGCAATGTGTCTTTTGATTTCATGACTGCTGCTTCCATGGGTGTTGATTGTGAATCCAATTAAATGAAATCCTTGAGAACTTCAGTCATTTCTCCATTTATCATAGTGTTGCTTATTGTTGCAGTTGTGAGGATTTTTATTTTCTTTATGTTGAGATATAATCCATACTGAAGGCTGTGGTCTTTGATCTTCATCAGTAAGTGCTTCAAGTCTTCATTTTAAGTAACCAAGGTTGTGTTATCTGCATAACACAGGTTGTTAATGAGTCTTCCTCCAAATCTGATGTCCCATTCTTTTTCATATAGTCCAGCTTCTTGGATTATTTGCTGAGCGTACAAATTGAATAAGTGTGGTGAAAGGATACAACCCTGACACACACCTTTCCTGACTTTATCGAACAACTGCCTCTTGATCCAGGTACAGGTTCCTCATGAGCAAAATTAAGTGTTCTAGAATTCTATATCCTCGCAATGTTATCTATAATTTGTTATGACCCACATAGTCAGATGCCTTTGAATAGCAAATAAAACACAGGTAAACATCTATTTGGTATTCTCTGCTTTCAGTCAAATTAGGATATCATGAAGAAATGCTTTTAAAATTTCAGAGTAAGTACAAATGTCCTAAATAAGAAAGACTGAAGAAAAATGGCAAAGAATATTGAAGATACCATGAACTGCCAGAAGAATGAACAAGCCTGTCTAAGAACAAGTACAGCCAAAGTGTTCCTTAGAAGCAAGGAGAGAGAGACGTGGTCTCACATACTTTGGACATGTTATTAAGAGGGGCCATTCCCTGGAGAAGGACATCATGCTTGGTAAAGTAGAAGGTTAGCGAAAAAGAGGAAGACCCTTAGTGAGATGCATTGACACAGTGGCTGCAACAGTGGGCTCAAACATAGCAATGATTGTGAAGATGGCACAGGACCAGGCAGTATTTTATTCTGTTGTACATAGGATCTCTATGATCTGGAACTGATTGACAGTACCTAACAACAACAACAGATGACATAGGACCTATGTCAGAAATACTCCAGAAAGACAGTAGAACATAGAAGGCCTTCTAAGATACCTTCTTCAACCAGCTCTGGCCAAATACTATTGTATTTCTAATCTGCTTATGGAATATTTCAGTGGGTCTAGACCAAAGGTTGCATGGGATAGAAGTCTCAACAAGGTCAAATAGCACCTGCCTGTCTTTATCATAATTTTATCTTTATTTTAAAGCATCTTGTCTGGAGGTTTAACTGAATCCCACAGGCATGCTAGCCTCTAATCTCACAGGGAGGTTTTTCAGCCTTCATAATGCACTTCCAGTGATCAAAAAGAATGTAGCTGATGGGCTCTACAGGGAAACACATTAAGCCTCTTATCTCTACACATGCTGACTGAAGGTGAAATAGGAAGCAGAGTCATAGGAAAAGTCCTAGCGGGATCCCTTGAGATTAAACATGTTGAGTCAGTGTGGTTACTTTTTAGAATGAATGATCTTCTGTTCCCTGTGTAAAGTGAGTGTTATTTTGCCAGTCCAGACAGTGGTTCAAAGAGGGCCTTTGGTCAGATTATAACCTAACACTTTTTTAAAAGACTCAGAGCATCACCAAGTCATTCTCTCTAACCACTTTTGGAAACACAGCATACTCCTGTCCAGTCGTGATTTATAGCCTAATGACGATGCTTATGGATATTTTTCTCTCTCAGATTGAAGCTGCATACCAAACTCTTTTACTGTTTTCTTAAAAAAAATGCTTCTGTCCATGTCACATCTGACAGACTTGCCATTAGGCACTCTGTTATTCTCCTCTCCCCCATGTCTGCTGACAAGGTAAGCATTAACTGTGGCCGAAGCCCTAGCTTTCATGTTAATGCTCACCAAATGCCTTATTAACTCTTCCTTTGATAATGCAGATCATACAGGATTCAAGCTTAAAACATTCCTTTCCATTTGTCAAAAAATGTGTCCAAAATGAAACTGATGAGATAAATAAACACTTCAATTTATTGTATCATATATATAGAAGATAAATTTTTCTTTCTTAATGATTTACATTTATTTGCTGAAATTATGAAATGTAGTATTTGTCCAAAATGGAAGGGCAGAGCAACTTTAAATACACAGGAGAGGAAGGCTGCTATTATTATTATTTTTAATTCATGGCAGGAAAGAAAATATTGAGAGACAACAAGACTACTTTCATCTTCGTGCAATGCTATGCACACTTCTGTGAATATCTACCTCAAAGATTACAGTCTAGGGAAACCTTATTGAGTATTTCTACTCTGTCACATAGGGTTGATATGAGTCAGAATGAACTCAACAGCACACAACAATATGTTAGAAACATAGGTGGTTTTTTTTGTTTGTTTTTTTATGTGAAATTCACATAACAAAAAATCAATTGTCCATTTTAAAGAGTAAAATTCAGTGGCAGAACATTCATAATGTTGTACAATCACTATGGCTGTCTAGTTCCAATACATTTTCATGACCCCAAAATAAATTGTCATACCCATTGAATTGTCAGTCCCTGTTCCTCCTTCCCCTGAAACAGAATATTTTGATCAAAAATATATATTTTATAGCAATGTTGTCTAAGTATGTTTGGAAGCATGCAATGAATTCCAGTCATTTTGTACCACCAAGGGTGTGTGCTTTAAATCTCGATATAGTCAATTTATGATCTAACTTTTGTTATCCTTAACTGATCATCTTTATTTTTGTACATAGCTCACTTGCCATGACATTGATAAGCTAAAGCTTCAAATTAGCTTCTCTAACATGAGCACTTTTAGCAAGTCTCCTGATTGCTTATGGAATATAAGCACCTGAGTTTGTTATGACACATTTAATTTTTTTTTAATAACACATAATGCAGGGTCCCAAGACAGGTAACCATTTGAATTTTTTGTGTGTGTGGTACACATCATCTAGGGAGAAAAATGTTCTCCACTCTACCCCTTGTCACTCTTCTGTTGTCACAATAACTGGTCCCACATTCTTTCAGTCTGTGGCATCCTGGGAGCCTGACTGTGGGCAGTGAGTCAATACTGATGCTGTGCGTTGTAATGGGTCCCTTTCTGCATTAAATGCCTTGTCTACATAAGCCCTCATCTGCACAGAAATGCCCACTTCGCCCCAGTAGCAAGAATATGGGGAAAATGTTCAGATCTGAGATGGGATCTGGAATAAAAACTCTCTAATGTCTTCTCCCCTTGAGCTCTGGTGCAGTTATATCTGCCAGAGCATGACAGAGGGAAGGGCACTTATTTATAAGAGACCACTCAAGTCTATAATGGGTTTAAAATGTGACACAGGTGATTTATTTTAAATAAATAATTATGAATCGACTGAATGCGGTCATATTTTTCTTACCCTTGATATAGTACAAGAATTTAAGAAGTCTATTTTTTTATCAAATAGAGGGAAACCCTAGTGGCATAGTGGTTAAGTGCTACGGCTGCTAACCAAGAGGTCAGCAGCTCGAATCCGCCAGGCGCTCCTTGGAAACTCTATGGGGCAGTTCTACTCTGTCCTATAGGGTTGCTACGAGTCAGAATCTGCTTGACAGCAGCGGGTTTGGTTTTTTTTTTTTTTTTTTAATCAAATAGAGAAAGCCCTGGTGGCAGAGTGGTTAAGAGGTTGGCTGCTAACCAAAAGGTCAGCAGTTCAAATCCACCAGCCACTCCTTGGAAATCCTATGGGGCAGTTCTACTCTGTCCTGTAGGGCCACTATGAGTCAGAATTGACTCAACGGCCATGGATAATCAAATAGAGAGTAACATTTTATCAACTGGAAAAACAAATTAACAAACAGACCTCATGATAAAAATGCAAATGAATCATTTCAGTTAGTGAATTTCTGTGATTGGTTCTCTTGGAGGACAAATCATAACTTTAAATTAGAATCCAAGAGGTAATTATGCATATTTTGTAGGACACTTTTTGCCCAGGAAACATTAGAGGAGACTGAACAAAAAGATGCTTAGATGAGATTTATTTTTCTGAATATATAACTTCTTCTGGATCCAGGAGGTCACCCAGGACATTAGTTTACTGTGACCATTGGCAGTGTATCAGCTCCAAGGTCAGGTAATTCAGCCTTCTGTTTACTCCACTGAGAATAATTCCTGCAGCTTTGATGTCAGTAAGCACAGAACACATTTTCCACTACCTTACTCATCAAATATATCTACAAAGTTATTTAATGTGCAATAATTTGCCCTGAAATTGACTCAATTTTCATCAAAATTTTACAACTAACTAACTGTGTTGGAGTATTTTTATCAATAAATTGTAGTTTTATGAATGAATTGTCAATCAATAGCAAAATACTTCTAGTAAAAATGTTTTAAAGAAAAATGAATAAAACACTGTGATGAAGGGTTAAAACAAATTTAGGGCATTCACCACCTCCCTCCTGGCTCAGATGAAAACCAGGCTTGCTAGGCTTGTTTAGCCTTTTCACTCTCTCTTTTTCTTGTCACCCTTATCTTGAAACTGTGGTAGGCATCAAAATAGAACTAACTGTGCTAAAGCATTATTTTGTCTGTAAGAGAAGCATTGGTTTACCAGAAATACAAATGACAAATCTGTTACCATGTGTATCGTTGCTTAAATACGTCTTTCTTCTGCTCAAAAAATTTCTGAAATATCACTTTAACAACTTTTTTTTCTAATATACCTAAGAGATTTTATTCTCAGAAACTAAGATAATGCTCATTAGTCTTAAAAAATGTAAACACAGTTGTGTTTAGCTACATGTTCTTATTTTAAATTACCTTTTCTGGTACTAGAGATCTAACTGACAATAAGCTAAAAGAAAATCTAAGCTAAACAAGATAAGCTAAAAGAGAAAGGATTTAGAAGAGATATTTTAAGGAATATTAAATGCCCTAAGTTAAAAAAGAAATGTTGCACACTAACATCATCCCTCAAGTTTTAATGTTAACGTTTTCTAATCAAAATTTTTAATTTTTTAAAAATTTTAGGTGAGATTTAAAGTTTATCAATGTAGACCTGAAGAAAAGAAATGTGTTTTTTATATATAAATGTTGAATTTCAAGATTAGAGCTACCCATGCTTTGTTTCTTGGCTTCCAAACTGAAATGGAATTGATCTCTTTGATATTGACCATTAAAACCGATACTTCGTAACAGAAGGAAGAATTTTTCCACGTTCTGATAATTTTAAGTAATCTAGGCAAGGGCCGTGACACTAGGTATAGCCTTAAAAGGATCAGCCTCCTTAGCAGAAAAACATCATCTGACTAGATTTCTACAATATTCACTCATTTGTTTAAAATATGCTTTTATTTTACTTACATTGTAATAGGTATTATGAAGGGGGATGAAGTCTTATTGAAATAAAAAGTAAAACACTCTTTTATCCTGCCACTTTAGATTATCAGTCTTTAAATCCAAAGGTGTGAATTTCCCTTTTATACATAATATGTAAAATGAAAACTATGTTTCCTTGTGCAGAAAAAACTAAGGATACTATTATCTACCTTCAAAGAATATTTTCGGAATCAAAATAGGTTTCAAGTCTGTAATTCTAATTCCAAAAGTGAGATAACAAAAAGAAAGAGAAATAAGAAATAGTGTAATATGACTGTGTCATTTGACGGAACATTCCATTTATTTGTTCCCTGAAATTATGCATGATGTTTCTTCAGTAGAGAACCACTCTACAGGACAACTAAAGAGTTAAAAAGCTAAGTTTTAGATTACTGGATGTTATATTCAGTTTCTGAAAGATGTCCTGCGTTTGAACTGGCAAAAGAAAGTACAAGAACAATTCCATCTCAAAGAATAACATTAAAAATGCATAGTTTACAAAAAAAAAGTTTAATACAGAATCCATATTAAAATAACACTATAAAATATTACCTTGGAACACTAAAGATGAATTAAATAAATGGAGATATATACTGTGCTTCTGTTAGAAAGCATGCATATTGTAAATATGCCAATTCTTCCAAAACTGATTATACAACTTTTCTGGAGAATATTTGACAATACAAATCAAATGCCTAAGAACATACCTATCCTCTTCTAGAAATTTCTCTTAATGACAGAATATGAGATACAAAGAAAGATATCTAAGATAGAGAAAAATCATTTTCATGTCCAATAGTAAAAGACCAGTTACATATACTAGGGTATATCCAATCAAATCTTTATTATGTAGCCATTAAAATCATGACTGGAGACTCGGGTTTCCATTTGATATGTCAGAGCTTGGAGGTCATTGCTCTTGTCCTCACAAGAAAGAAACTAAAAAAAAAAAAAAAAATTCAAATCTAAAAATAAACAACTCTTCTTAGATCCATCAGGCAACTGAGGTCACAGGAAAAATTGATGCTCCCAAAATTGGAGAGACAGACAGGTGAATGCAGAGAATCACAACTCACTGGGAGCAGAAAACTCAGTGGGAGTCAGACTGTTAGGAAAAGTTAAAGGACAATTGACTAATTGCTGGAAGCTAAGCACGGACAGCTTGAGAGATTAAAAACTCCTAGAGGTTCAGCCTTAGAGAAACCCTACACTTTCATGTGTTTTACCTCCATTCAACATACCCATCATTTTTCACCTCACTCTAGATTCCCTTTCCTGACTTACCTGTTTATTTCTATTTCTTTTGTAACCATTTCCTCAAGGCTCCAAACTCACTCACCTGGCAGTTGACAGGCCTCAAAAGACTCACTAACAAGCTCACTAACATGTTTGTTGGCAGACATCACTGGCTATTGTGCCTAGACACCAGTTCCTTGATGTATGGGCCTGTCTTTGGGGCAGCTCACAGCATGGAACGTGGCCCCTCAGAGTGAGCAAAAGAAAGAGCAAGAGGGAGTAAACAAGATGGAAGCCAGAGTGTTTTTGTAACAATCTTGCAAGTGACATCCCATCACTTTTGTCATATTCTATTCATTAGAAGTGGTGTTTAACCCCTATTGCTTGCGATTCTCTTTAGAATAGGGTAGTTAGCACTTCTTTGTTCTCAGCTGATTTATATTGACTAATTCTGGGACATCAGAAAATGCCACATCTGATATCCTGTTACATTTAGATTTTAGATTTTGTTTGTTTGGGGTTTTTTATTTGGAGGCAGGTTCTTCTTAAAAAAAAAAAAAAAAAAAAGCATCATCTTTAGTATTCTTTCTGAGCGTTGTGAAAATCAAGAATATTTACCTTCATATTTTATGTTGGATAAACTAAGCTGCTCTCTTAAATGCACACAGTTTTCGTAGCCAAAGAGAGGGAGTAACTGCCTACTTACTGTTGCCTGGCATGCATATGAAAGCCTTATCACCAGTGCAGGTTGTACATCTCAACTAGAAAGAGAACTAATCAATTCTGTACAGATGTGTTCATTCTAATTCTGTGGCACCAATAAGTCATTAAGTGAATTTTCTTGTAACAATACGAAATGGCAGGGTGAAAATGAGGAAAATGAGGCAATAGAAAGTCATGCCACACTCCTGAACCTGTTCAGTCACAAAGCTAATGTAACAACTTTATAGTTTCTGCCACTACTATTGCTTTCAATCCAATATGCTGCAAACTAACGTGGCAAAAATGTAATATTGAGGGCTCTGTGGTGATTCTAATATTTTAGGCAAGAGGACTGCAATTTTCTGGAAGCAAATGAAAAAATCCTCAGTCCTTTTGCACGTGATGTTCCCTCTGCCAGGAATGCTCTCCCCACTGATACCCTCTACTCTGATCTTGGCACTTCACGTGGCCAATACCTAATTGACTCTCAGGTACTGGTTTATATGATTATCCTTCAAAAAAATGTACCTGACCCTTCTGTGTGTTCACCAACCAATTATCACAGATTTTATCATACTATATTGTAATTTCATACGTAGTTACCCATCTTCTCATTAAGCTGTAAGTTTTAGGGAGGTAGGAGTCATAACTCTTTTAGGCATCACTAGATCCCTGGCACTTACCTCAGTGCTTGGCACATAACAGAGCCACAAATGAATAGACAATATTTTTTCTGCTGTCAAATGTGGGAGAAAAGTAGGCTATTGCTTTGGAGATGTCATTTAAAAAAAAAAGCCTCCAAAGCAACATTCATTGTGTGTCCCAAAGTCCTCCCACACCCGAGTCCCTCTCTTGACAATAACCAGTAGGGAATGATGTAGTGGTTCGTGCTGGCTTACTCTGTAAGTATCAAAAAACTATTGTATGTGGAGAGAGCGAGAGGTTCTTTTATATGAGTCTGTTAATAAAAGCAAAGATTTATACTGAACTCTAAGGGCCAGAAATATGATTAAAATTGGGGTTACAAAATAAAGAGTTTGAAGTCGGGCAAGGTTTGGAGCTGTAGCAGGTTAAGCATAAGCAAGGACTGCCCAGGGTAATGACAGTGAAAAGTGCTGAGGGGTCAGCAGCCCACCGTGATAGCTTAAATGACTTTGGTGACTTCAAAAGTAGGTTAAATAAAGTTTAAGAGGAATTAGATTAAGGTCAAAGGTACAGAAAGATAACTTCTAATGTATAAATCTTCAAAGTCTGTTCCAAAGAAGATGATATTACTTAGGATGGCTGACATGAAAGAGAAAAAATGCCAGCTACTTGTTTTGTTGTAAGAGGACATTCTTAGTCTGAGCTCGGAGGGCAGTTCACCAAAGCTGTTATTGACTCAGAGGGTGTCCTGCCAAATCATGCGAGGTTTCAGAAGAATAGAAATTTTTTTTGAAGAATGAATATATTACATTCACCACACATGTTAAACTTGATGGAAAAGAACCTGAACGGTGAACAAAATGTAAACATTTCTTGATTTATTCAGAGACTGCAGGGACTGGTAAGAAGAAAGAAAAGCTGAAAATCTTCTCATTTTGCTATATATGCATATTACATTTACATCTATGAAAAATTGGAGCCAGTTTAGCTATTGTAACCCAGATGCTTTATGAAAACAGCAGTCTCTAGTAAAACCGTCACTCAGGAGATATTACACAGTTTTTTTTTTTTTTTCCCAATTTTCAGTCTGGGAATATACAAATCAGCTTTGTCTGCCAGATTATTTTCATAATATAAAAATGGAACACAGCAATGCATTTGGGACTAACATTGAAACCCCTGCTCATAATATGTTGAAATGATAAATGTAGTATTTTATAAAAATTCCTTGTATTTCACGGTAGGTGAAGTTAAAGGATACTTTATTTGAATTGTAATGTACATTCAATTTTACTGATGTTTTAAAATTCAGGTATTAATAATATGGTATATATGCTATAAGAATTAAACCACAATAGTGCATTTTTAAAAATGAGACACTTGAGAATCAGAATCGACATCTTTGTAGTAACTGTGTCAAAACCATAACTTGAAAATTGTATCAGTGCTACTGGCTAAGTTTTTGATAGAAAGACGACACACTTCTAACATTTTAACTACTGTTGGGCATCTTTTTACAGGCTCAGAACTGAAGTCAAGCCTTCAATAAACAATAAGCGAATTTGCATTTTCACTTCTAAGCCTGGAATTCTTTTCAGAGGAAAAAACCATCACTCTATGTATGGTCGCATCTCTGGAATTTGTTCATTTACTAAGTACTAGGTTTAAGGACTTACAAACAATATTTAGACTTCACAAAACCCTAAGAATAGGTCATCCCAAATTTGAGCTGAGGAGGTTGAGTTCAGCGAGATTAAGTAAGAGGTCCAAGATCACATACCTAATCAATTTTAGATGAAGGATTTGAATCCAGATCTACCTCCAATACAGTAAGTCCCCTATGTGTTATAAATGTCCTTAAGGAAAACTTGTACTTGCCTTTTAATGTTATATAAATTTTCTCTCACTTCGAAATGATTGAACTAACCCCCTACTCACAAGAAATTCCTCATCACAATAACTTGCTGCATGTGTAGCTTTTAAATCTTTGAAAAGGTTTTGAAACTTTTCTTGCACTAAAGTTAAGGCTAAATAAGAGCTGACTTACCTACAGATTGTTCAAAACCCACTTAGAAATGGACCTTGTTCGTAACCAGGGGACTGCCTGTAACTGCTTTCGTATTAAGATTCTGTTCTTGTTTCCACTTTGCTATATGGATTAACTTCTGGCTTTCAAAGTGGTGTTCGGAAAAAAAAAAAAAAAAAAGGAGGAAAATTAATTAAAAGTTTATAAATAGAATTCGTAATAGATTGAGATTTAGAATTATTTAGTAGACAGAATAAGACTAAAACTCTATAGTCTTGTTATTTTTGTAGGAATCAGTTGCTGTTGAGTCCGTTCAACTCATGGCAGTCACACGTGTGCCAGAGTAGAGCTGTGCCCCAGAGAATTTTCAGAAGTAGATTGCATGGGCTTTCTTTTGTGGTATCTCTGGGTGCACCTGAACCTCTAGCTTTTTGGTTAGCAGCCAAATACATTCTTCTGTGACTAGTCATCAAATTCTTGGAAATAGAATTCTGTAGGTTAGACAAGAAGCCACTTTAGTCTGGCTCCAATATCCTGTTCTGTTCTACTTACAGAGAGAGAATGTACTCTCATTCCTTAAAGTTAGGCCTGCCTATGTGATTGCTTTGACCAAAAAACAAACAAACAAACAAAAAAAGTGAGTGGAAGGAAAATGCATTAATTTTGTCTATTAAAAAACAAAAAAAAACATTGCTGTTGAGTAAATTCCGACTCATAGCAACTCTATAGGACAGAGGAGAACTGCCCCATAGTGTTTCCAAGGAGCACCTGGTGGGTTCGAACTGCTGATCTTCTGGTTAGTAATCATAGCTCTTAACCACTGTGCCACCAGGCTATGGACACAATAAATTGTCTTTGCTCAGTTCTCCAGCCATCTCCTCCCTGCCATAGTTATCCAGGGAGCATATTTAATATGCTTTGTTCCACTAAGCCACTGAGATTTTAGCATTGTTTGTGACCACAGCAAAACCTACCCTATCCTGACTGATACAGCTAATGTTATGTCTAAACGGAGTATGTCATTCTTTTATGACCCTATTTCAGGGAAAACAGAAATTCCCTCTAATACACATCTTTTCAGCATATCAATATCTGAAATTCTATCATAACTTATGATATGAGTTACTAACAAAATTTGGTCTTTAAAGTCCAAATAATTCTAGAAGGATAATACATGAAAATTGATCAATTATCAACCCTTTAGTACATCAGATAGTTCTAGCTAACAGTAATTCCATGTAAAAATGAGCCATGAATTTGGTATAAGTGCCTGGACAACTCCAGGTCAGAATAAGGTCAGAGAGAAGCTACAAAATCACTGATATTAATAGGACCTAGAAGTGTATTAAAAAGGAGAGTGTTGAAAACAAGAAGTCCATAATTTCTTTGTTATCTTGAGTGAAGGCAGGGGCCCAGCTGAGGCTGAATTAAGGGCTTTGCTGTTTGGAAACTTATACGCCAAAGCACATGACAGAAATGAAATACAAATTTTAATTTCATTTTAAAAGTAACATTTCATTTGGTTTTGTCTAACACAGAAAAAAAGATGAAAACAAATAGTCAATAATGTCCCAGCTCAGACAATCTTTTCTGACAGAAAAAATAGAAAGTAATATCTATATAAGTTAAGAATGTTTAGTCTATTAAAAAAAAAGAATTAAAGCCAATCCCCATCACCCCAGTCTCTTCTTGTCCACCAAAGTTAACTACTATTGGCAACGTTATATAGCATTACAAAAAATTAAGTCATATAATAGCATCTAATTTCATCACCATTTCTTTCCCCATTTCTATGTCTCGATTTTCTATGTATTTAATTTTATATACATATGTAGATACACATTTGCATACACATTTGCATTTATACAAAAAGCACCATACTGTGCAAATACTATACTTTGATCATTTTTCTCTAATAATATGAACAACTTTCCACATTAGCACGTAACTCATCATTTTTAATGGCCATCTAGCATTTTACTCACCCAGTTTTCTACTAGAGGACACTGGGGTTTTTTCTAGTTTTTGCTGTTATAAACAATATGTAATAAATGTCCTGTTTCATATATCTTACCATTTATTTTCAAATACATCTCTGAAATATATTTCTAGACCTGGAACTGTTGAATCAAGGGATTTATGAATTTTTAAAGTTTGGATATATATTGCCAAAAATTGTTGTATCAATTTTCATTTTTACCAACAGTAAATATGTCCATCTGTTTCCCCCCCACCCGTTACTTAACCTCAAATAGTGTCATCAATTTTAAAATGTTGTAAATTTGGTTGGTGAAAATTAGTATCATTCATTGCTTTGCTATTCTTAATTTATGAATGAGATTAAGTATTCACATGATTTTTGGGACATTTTAATGTTTGCTTTATAAATAACTTGCTCATGATTTTTATCATTATATATATTTAAAATAATGTGAATGAACATTTATTTAGCTTACCAAAATATAATTAAATTTACATTTAAATCAGTTTTGTTCTGTGCTATATATTTACATATATCCTAATGCTTTATGAGAAGACAGGAGGGAGAAGAATGGAGAAATGGAATGAGCAGAAGATAAGATAAAGATGCTACATAAAAATACAAGAGAAAAAAGAACTAGAGGGAAAAAGAAAGCAATGATAAAGAAGGGAGTAGATAAAAAAATACAAATAAAAAAGCAGAAAGGGAATAAAAAGATGAAAAGTAATAATCACAGAAGCCTATGAACAAAAACCACCTTATGATCTAGTTTCCTCAAAAACCATGACAGCAGTAATTTATTGCTGTATATTTTTGTGGCCTCATTGGGTTGGAAACAAAAGTAGGAGATTTATGTACAAAGGGGAACACTTCTGACTTCTCGTATCTATTGTGAATTCAAAATGTTTGCCAAATTTAAAAAGTAGTCATCATCCTTTCTTTGCTTAGACCAGGACTAGCAGTGGATCTAACACATTGGCTTAATGCTTCTGGAAATTATTGTATAGTTGTGTGTGGGTGTGTGTGTATTTCTTCTTCTGGTGTCAGTAATGTTCTTAGGGCAGCCTCTGTTCTGATTTTACATATAACTTCAGAATTAGATATATACCAAGAAATTTAGCTCACCACTGTAGAAATACATGATATAAGATATTGTAGTCTTAGTTTAGTAACTCAAGGCAGAAAACATAACTTTATTTTTAGAAAACACTTAATTTTTTAATTGTTATAAAAACATAGATAATACAACATTTGCCAAATTAGATTTTTTTTCACATGTACAATTTAATGACAATACCACTTGATTTTTAGTCTACTTGATTTGAGCTTCTTACTTCACTAGAACGAGTATTCTTAATCAAGCCATTTTAGAATTGCTGTTCTTGGCCACATACTCAGAGCATACCAAAATTCCCAGAATTTCATGTAGAGAGATGCACTATGTTGTCCGAAACATAGGTAGGACATAGCTAGTCTATCTTAGTATTTATCCTCCCTGAAATTCATTGAAACTCAGTCTACAAAGTTCATGCTGAGTAGTCCCTAATTCAGATCTGATGTCTTCTTTGGGTCCATTCCTTTTCTGTCCTACTCTCCCATCCTCTCAAGTGTAAGTGAATAGGGCAGGACTGTCTAAGGGCTTTTACTACTCTCCAATGCTACTCCGAGGTACACAAGAGTAGATATACTGATCTTGGGCACTACAGGGGTATGGGGGAATTTTGAGAATCTGTATCATGCCTTTTTTGCCTAGAAGTTGCTTTTGTTGTTGTTAGGTGCCTTTGAGTCGTTTCTGACTCATAGTGACCTTATATACAACAGAACAAAACATTGCCCGGTCCTGTGTCATCCTCACAATTGTAGTTATGCTTGACTCCATTGTTACAGCCACTGTGTCAATCCATCTTGTCGAAGGTATTCCTCTTTTCTGCTGACCTTCTACTTTCCCAAGCATGATGTCCTTCTCCAGGGACTGGTTCCTCCTGATAACATGTCCAAAGTATGTTAGATGAAGTCTCACCATCTTTCCTTCTAAGGAGCATTATGGCTGTATTTCTTCCAAGACAGATTTCTCCCTTCTTCTGGCAGTCCATGGTATATTCAATATTCTTTGTCAACACCATAATTCAAAGGCATCAGTTCTTTCATCTTCCTTATTCATTGTCCAACTTTTGTATATATATGAGGTGATTGAAAACGCCATGGCTTGGGTCAGGTGCACCTTAGTTTTCAAAGTGACCCCTTTGCTTTTTAACACTTTAAAGAGGTATTTTGCAGCAGATTTGTCCAAGGCAATGGATCTTTTGATTTCTTGACTGCTGGTCCCATGGGTGTTGATTGCGTATCCAAGTAAAATGAAATCATGACAACTTCAATCTTTTCTCCATTTATCATGATACTGCTTATTGGTCCAGTTGTGAGGATTTTTGTTTCCTTTATGTTGACGTGTAATCCGTACTGAAGGTTGTAGTCTTTGATCATCAGCAGTAAGTGTTTCAAGTCCTCTTCACCTTCAGCTAGCAAGGTTGTGACATCCGCATATCACAGGTTATTGAGACTTCCTCCAATCCTAATGCTGCATTCTTCATATAGGTCATTTTCTTGGATTACTTGCTCAGCATACATATTGAGTAAGTATGGTGAAAGGATATAACCCCGACACACACCTTTCCTGACTTTAAACCACACAGTATCCCCTTGTTTTGTTTCAATGAATGCCTTATGGTCTATGTACAGGTTCCTCATGAGCACAATTAAATGTTCTGGAATTTCCATTCTTCATAATGTTATCCACAATTTGTATGATCCACACAGTTGAATGCCTTTGCAGAGTCAATAAAACACAGGGAAACATCTTTCTGGTGTTCTTTGCTTTCAACCAAGATCCATCAGTAATGATAGCCCTCGTTCCACATCCTCTTCTGAATCTGGCTTGAATTCCTGGCAGTTCCCTGTCGATGTACTGCTACAACAGCTTTTGAATGATCATGTAATAATTTCTGGGCTTATACCTTAGTGTATAAGCTCAGAAAATAAATTAGGCCATTTACTAAGCTTAGCATCTAAGCTTTTTTCTCCACTCCTACCACCCTTCATTTTGCTTTTCCTCACAGTCCAGGAAACTCTCTGGTATAAGGCAGGAATAGAAATAGGGTTGGGCAGGGAAACTTTGCAAAGATTCATCGTGAAACTTCAAATCTATTGCACATAGCCTGAATGCTTCCTAATTGCCTGTGACCTACACTGTGGCCTAGGACTTCTCTGTCTTTCTCTTCCTATCATACCATCTATTCCCTGAACATAGCACAGAATGCCTAGTTAACTGTATGTGAAAATAGTCATGGATAAAAACAAAGTATGGGGAGAAGCCCATGGGGTATTTATTGTCCAACACCATAGATAACATTCTCATATATTTCCCAACTAAGAAGTAAGATGAAAAAAATAGTCAAGTGATTTTCAACATTCTTAAATTTCTAAACCAGTTACTTTGGCCATTAGTTAGAGATTTTGCAACAGCACTCTTCATAATAGCTTAACTTGGAACAGTTTTCTGCCGTTTTCTGAAAGCAGAGTGTTCCTATGAAACCTTTCATAAGCCAAAAAGGCATAAAACAAAGAAGCAATTACCATTAATTTATGTGGGAAAAATTTTTTAGCTTTCTCATACCCCAAAAATCACCTACCAGATCATACCAAATGGCATATAAAACCTAAAATAACACTAACATACAGTAAAAGCAAGAATGATATGATAAATGCACAGCCTACATACAGTAGGAATAGCATGCGTACAGTATAGTTGCAAAGACACAGGCAAGGCTATGGTGGCATGGTGCTGAGATGCTGAGTGTAGTTCCTGGGGAAGGAGCTTGGTGAGGGCACTCTTGCTGCTCTGAGTGTGTGCTGCCTCTATAGGCTCAATGCAAAACAAATGTTGGGCGCTATTTCTGCTTAAAAGTGAAAATCCTCTTCAGATTTCTTTTGGTTAGCAAAAACAGGTACTAATATAGGTCTTTCCTAAAAGCCAAGTGGCCTAAAGTGAACTTTCAAAAAAAGCAGGGGATACATGTATCTTGATTTCATCTTTGATTACCCTCAAATTTATTAGAAGACTGCATCAGATCTCTATAGAAAATGGAGCATTTTATAGCTCCAATAATGACCTTTGTGAAATTGACAGCTTCCAAGTGCTTTCCCCATATCTCTCTCCCTCCTCGGACCCTGCACGTAACACTAGGTCATTTACTGGAAAGTGTCTGTTTACTGCACTGAACAAAGATATTATGAGTGACTTCTTATTCATTCCTTTCATTTTGGCATAATTCTTCCCTAATTGCCTACATGTTCATGCAGAGTTTTATTACAATTTGAAACAGTCTTGATTGTCAACAACGCATATAAACAAACCACTAACCGCTGAAATTACTTATTATGAACATCATTTATCAGTAGCTTTGTAGTTATTACAAAATGCCAATCAGCCTCATATTAAAAAAAAAAAAAAAAAACAGTAACAATAAGTTCCACAAATAAATTTAGCTCACCCAGAAGGAGTCTTAAAGAAGATAGGAAATGATGAAACCTCTTTTCACCATGGGTACTCCATTTTCACTGAAGAAAAACTTCATTCAGACATGTTGACAGGCTAAAAGCAGTCTTGGCCAGGGCAAAGGAGAAACTTAGTGCCTTGGTAATCAAAGTGGAGAACATCTAAAATAAGGAGTCTGGGAGATGTTTCATCTCAGGAAGGCACAAAGCCCAGCTGCACTAAGGTTGAAGCAATTACTGAAATGTCAGAACTGCACAGCAAAGAGAAGCTACAAAGATTTTTACAGAGGGTGACAGGCCTTTTTTTTTTTTTTTTTTTTTTTTAAGCATTCACTTTACAAATGTTTTTGGTAAATGTGTGCTTTAGGGGTAGTTCGTTGAGAAATCTTTGGGATAGAAAGCACCAGGAATGAAAGACATAAGCAATTGAGAAATTGAAAGCAGCTTCTCCTGGATGTTAATGCTTTACTGGAATTGACATTTTGAAGCTACAAATAGTGACTTAATAGCCGCTGTGAAGCACCAAGGAGTTTTGTCCTTGGAGAAAGCTAATGTGGTGCTATCCAGAGTATAAACAGGGGGAACCTAAAGTGTTGGTGCCCTTTGCCCTTACTGAACACATTTCGAGAGGAATTTTTTATAGCCTCTGAAAACACACTAGAGAATTTCTGGAACCGCCAGCCTTGTACGAATGTTTTCAGAAAATTTACACAACCAGCTATGTAGAATAAAACATAAACTCTTACCCTTTTTTCATCCTGTTTTTGTTTTTTCAATTTCTGGGTACAAGCTTCAAAAAGTGTTTGATTCTCCACCACAGTCTTGGGATTAAAATGTACTTCAAAGGAAATAGATGTTTGTTTGTT
Source organism: Elephas maximus indicus (assembly GCF_024166365.1). NCBI lineage: Eukaryota > Metazoa > Chordata > Mammalia > Proboscidea > Elephantidae > Elephas > Elephas maximus. Next base: position 50,887,545 of record NC_064824.1, on the reverse strand, counting down.
TGTTTTTTGCTTGATTCTCAAAATCTTCGCACCTATGTCAAAATTCTGAGTTAAATAGAAAAGTGTTGAACAAGCACAGTCAGCTTTCCTTATGTTAATAATAGATTTGTACTAAAAATTTTCTTCTTAAGTTTTCTATTCATTCATTTGTATTTCCAATTACGAAGTCACTGCCTCATTTTGAAGAGTGATTTCATAATTTATTATAAACAAATTTTCTAATGGATAATCATAGGTTTTACTAAAGGTAATAGCAGACAAGGCATTATAAAAGTGGAAAGAAAAAACAAACAAATCTCAGGATAATATAATTAGTGTGGACAATTTCTTGTAATTGCATAGGAGTTAGTCATCCAATATTATTCAGTGCATTGCATTCTGTTTGATGAAGGCTAAGAGAAAAATGATACAATTCTTGCTCTTAAAGAGATAAATGTACAAATATGAATATTTTTAAGGCAGCATTTAATCAAATATAAGTGATATGATATAACCTGAACACATCGTGAAGAAAAATGATCTTAGATATAGTGCACTTAATCTTGTAAATTAAACGTATCGGTCAGATAGATTCAAGTTTGGGGAAAGAATGAAGAAGGTTTACAGGAAAAACATAAATTATTTTTTTTAGTGAATAGTTTGTGTGATAATAGAAGTACTTGCCATTTAATAACCTGGAGTTTTGCCATTAATAAAAATCTGAAAATTGAGTAGAAAACATATCAACACATGAATGAAGCAGTGCGGGAATTCTATACCATCTCTTTATCCATTCTAGGAATACACTAAAAACCAAATTTTAGAATTGCCATGTCTTTAATTCTTTCTATCCTTCTCTATCTACTCATAAAAAAGAAAAAAAGGAAAAAAAATTGTCTGACTTCTTTTTTGACCCATTAAGGACTTTCTACCGTAAATGATTTTATATTTTATAAATGGATTGCTGAATCAAGTAAATTCTGCATTCACCTGAAAAGTGCTAAATGCTCCCTTTATATGAAACTTAATTAAATGTTTATCTTATCTTTTATCTTTCTTGATAATTACAGTACCTCCTCTCCCTCTAAAGTTTTTTTTTCTGATTATGAGATTAATTCATAATTTTGAAAAAGATAATAGGAGAAAAAAAGGAAATACTATTGATAAGACTACCATCCAGAGATATTCGCTAAACATCTTTTGCCATATTATGTTCCATTATTTTATCTTGATTTTTTTAAGAAGGATATTTATTATGATTTACTTATTTATTTGTATTTATAGTTTACTGGATTTATTATGGTTACTTTCCCAAACATAAAAAAAAAAATTCTCTATAAGACCAGACTTACTGGCCTGACAGAGACTGGAGAAACCCTGAAAGTATGGCCCCCAGACACCCTTTTGGCTCAGTAATGAAGTCAATCCCGAGGTTCACCCTACAGCCAAAGATTAGACAGGCCCATAAAACAAAATGAGACTAAAGGGGTACAACAACCTAGGGATAAGGACTAGAAGGCAGGAGGGGTCAGGAAAGCTGGTAATAGGGAACCCAAGGTTGAGAAGGAAGAGTGTTGACATGTCATGGGATTGTTAACCAATGTCATAAAACAATATGTGTACTGTTTAATGAGAAACTAGTATATCCTGTAAACCTTCATCTAAGGAATAATTTTTTAGCAATTATTTATATACATAGTTTAAAGGCTGTAGAATCTACCACCCCACACGTGTCTGTCAGTTTGTCACACTGTAGGGGCTTCCATGTTGCTGTGATGCTGGAAACTATGCCACCAGTATTCAAGTACCAGCAGGGTCACCCATGGTGAACAGGTTTCAGCTGAGCTTCTGGACAAAGGCAGACTAGGAAGAAGGACCCAGCAGTCTATTTCTGAAAAGATTTAGTCAGTGAAAACCCTATGAATAGCAGTGGAACGTTGTTTGATATAGTGCTGGAAGAAGCACCCCTCAGATTGGAAGGCACTTCCTGCTTTCAGCCAAGATCCATCTGATATCAGCAAGATATCCCCCGTTCCATGTCCTTTTCTGAATCCGGCTTGAATTTCTGTCAGTTTTCTGTTGATGTACTGCTACAACCATTTTTGGATTAACTTCAGCAAAATTTTACTTGTATGTGATGTTAATAATATTGTTTGATAATTTCCACTTTCTATTCGATCATCTTTCTTTGGAATGGGCACTAATATGGATGTCTTCCAGTCTGTTGGCCAGGAAGCTGTCTTCCAAATGTCTTGACATAAATGAGTGAGCACCTCCAGTGCTACATCAACTTTTTTTGAAACATCTCAATTGATATGCCATCAATTCCTGGAGCCTTATTTTTCTCCATTCCCTTCAATGCAGCTTGGACTGCTTCCTTCAGTACCATTGGTTCTTGATCACATGCTACATCCTGAAATGGTTGAATGTCAACCAGTTCTTTTTGGTGCAGTGACTCTGTGTATTCCTGCCTTCTTCTTTTAATGCTTTCTGTGTCATTCAATATTTTCCCTGCAGAGTCCTTCAATATTGCAACTCGAGGCTCGAATTTTTTCTTCAATTCTTTCAGCTTGAGAAATGCTGAACGTATTCTCCCCTTTTGGTTTTCTAACCCCAGGTCTTTGCATATTTCATTCCAATTTCATTCTAATACTTTACTTTGAAAAGTGGCCCTTTGAAATCCTCTGTTCAGCTCTTTCACTTTATCATTTCTTACTGTTCTGCATTCAAGAGCAAGTTTTTGAGTCTCTTTTGACATCCTTTTTTGTCTTTTCTTTCTTTCCGGTCTTTTTAGTGACCTTTTGCTTTCTTTATGTACGAAATCCTTAATGTCACTACACAACTCCTCTGGTCTTCAGTCGTTAGTGTTCAGTGAGTCAAACATATTCTTGAGATGGTCTCTAAATTTAGGTGGGATGTACGCAAGATCATATTTTGGCTTTTGTAGACTTGCTTTAATTTTCTTCAGCCTCAACTTGAACTTGCATATAGGCAATTGATGGCCTGTATTTTTTTTATATATACATATATGTACGTATCAGAGCATTTTTATAATATTTTACTCCTTTAATGTGCTATTTAAAAGTCAAAATGAAGTTTAAATGCACTGAACTGATAAAGTGTGAATTATTGGTTTTATTAAGTTCTACTAAAAGAATGGAAATGCTGGTGGCGTAGTGGTTAAGTGCTACAGCTGCTAACCAAAGGATCAGCAGTTCAAATCCACCAGGCACTCCTTGGAAACTCTATGGGGCAGTTCTACCCTGTCCTTTAGGGTCTATAGGGTTGCTATGAGTCGGAAATAACTCGACTGCACTGGGTTTGGTTTTTTTGGTTTGACTAAAAGAATACAAAAGTAAACTGAAATCTATGTTTAATTTTATGAACGAACTCTTTCAACTGAATATATCCCTTTTAGATGATTCATTTCACAAAGCAAAACACAATTTAAAGGAGATTAAAATCACATATTTTATTAATGTATTTTATCACCAAAGCTTTTCTCTTTTTTCTATAAAAAAGGCAAAATATTCATTTTGACAATTGATTTTTCACATTAAATTGAGCCCAGTAAAATTATTGATGTGATCTAAATCATATGATCACCCTCTAAATACAATATTTTGGGTTTCAGGCTTAAATGCTATTTATTTCTAAATCAAGTCTAAGAAATTATGAAACATAAAATGTTTACATACCAGACTCTTCAATTTTACCATATAATCTTTTCTTTTTTTCCTTCGATTGAAGATACTTGTGGTAACATACTTTTTGAAAGATTTGCTTAAGGGGAAATGTGGCAGATAATGACAGGAAATAATGTCTTGCAAAATCAATATGATATAAACATCAGTCAGTAATGATCACATAAAGCTACAGAAGTGTTCATTACTTTATGCTCTGTTGAAGAGGGTAGGTTGGAGATGAGGATTGGGGCACTTATTTTAACAATATTTGGGAGGATACTAATAAATACCTTGCCAGAAGATATTGTAAAAATATCCTAACACAGTAATGTTGATAAGTTAAATGAGGAAATAAAATAAAGTTTGAATAATCATCAAACCTAAATTATTAAATGTTCAGAGTGTGATGCTCTATGTGAAAATTGGCAAGCCCCATTTCTGGGGAAAATGGTGACTTATATGCAGATTTACAATTTATCTTGAGAAAACAGCTTAAAATGAAGAGAGAGAGAAAAAAAAAAAATGCAGTAGCAATACAACCAAGCAATAGTTCTGGCCTTATGCTATAAAATGTAAGAAATATTCGTTATATTACAATTCAGGTTTTTGTTTTGTTTTTTTTTTTTTTTTTTACTGAAGAGCAAAGATTATTGAGCACCTGCCATGTGGTGCTCTGGGGATTAAGAGGTGAGGTAGACTGAGAAATTAACACTGAGCATTATCCTTATGCAAAACCATATGCCATAGTTTAAAAAAAAAAAAAAAACCAGGAATCAGAATAAAATAATATATAACAGCTATAAAAAAAAAAAGTCTTCCAAAGAACAGAATAGACAAATCCATAGACAGGAGTTGATTATAGAAGGGAAAGACAATGTAGTTTAACATGTGGATAATTGATATAATTGGACAAGAAAACTAAAATAGTGAAACAGAAGAACATATATACACATATATTAAAAGATAAATTTTCTGGATGAAAAAAGATTGAAATGGCTCATCACTGTCAACTCACAAAAATAAAATATAATAGTATTTTAAACAATAAAATACAATACTAGATATATATTGGGATGGATTCAGCAAATTTCAAATCCAAAGAAAGAATCTTTAAGAAACATAGACAAAAGAAAATAGACACATAGGAAAGCTATAGACTACTTCCAGGCTTCTTTTAATCAACATAAATGACAGAATACAATGGAGCAGGGCTTTCACTTCCAATGTGACAAAGTTCTCCATTTTTACAGCTTTTAGCTTAAGTGTAGGCACTGCCCAGGGAGGTAAAAACTCTGATAGAAATCCACAATCTTTCTGGTTTTAAAAATAAGAAGAGAGCCACCGGAAAGTAAAATGGGAATCCTAGAAAGAAGAAAGCTAAAGAGGCTGACTCAAACTCTACACAAACTCTGCTTAAGTCTCTAGCCGACTTTGAACCACGCATATGTAGGGCATCCACAAAGCAACCCAGCTGATTTGGTTAGACGCAAAAACAAAAAACAAACCAGTTGCCATCAAGTCAATTCTGATTTACTACAATTTGTGTTGAATGAAGTTAATTGCTTCTAAAACAACAACCAAAAGTAAACATTCTCTGTAAGAATATTACTAGATCCAAAGTCTCCACAACAAAATACTCACAATATCTAGGATAAAATCCAAAGTTACTCAATATATAATGATCCAGGGAATTTTCAATAAGTCTTGAGAGAAAAGACTAATGTGAAGATGATCCAGAGGTTGGACTTAGCAGACATGAAATTAAAAGCAGCTATTAAGTAAAATATGCTCACAATTAAAGAAAAGAGGAATTTTCCCCAAAGAAACAGAAATATATATATTGAAAATTCTAGAGATAAAAAATACAAGACTTAAAAATTCACTGGATAGGATAACAGTTGAATGGAGATAGCAAAGAAAATAACCAGTGAATTTGAAGATAGAGTATTAGAATTAATCCAATCTGAGTAAAGGAGAAATAATTTTTTTTTAATTTATTTTAATTGAATAATAAAAAAAAAAACAAGCCTCAAATCGCAATTTTTAAAAAACACAGGAATGTCAAAAGGAGAAAGAATACACAGAGTTACTGTACTAAAAAGAATTGGTCAACATTCAGCCATTTCAAGAGGTAACATGTGATGAAGAACCGATGGTACTGAAGGAAGAAGTCCAAGCTGCACTGAAGACACTGGCGAAAAACAAGGCTCCAGGAATTGATGGAGTATCAACTGAGATGTTTCAACAAATAGATGCAATGCTGGAAGCACTCACTCATCTATGCCAAAAAATTTGGATGACAGCTACCTGGCCAACAGACTGGAAGAGATCCATATTAGTGCCCATTCTGAGGACAGGTGATCCAACAGAATGTGAAAATTATCCAACAATATTATTAATGTCACATGCAAGTAAAATTTTGCTGGAACAGTACATCAGCAGGAAACTGCCAGAAATTCAAGCAGGATTCAGAAGAGGACATGGAACGAGGGATATCATTGCTAATGTCAGATAGAGCTTGGCTGAAAGCAGAGAATACCAGAAAGATGTTTATTGGTGTTAATATTATTGACTATACAAATACATTTCACTGTGTGGATTGTAACAAATTATGGATAACATTGTGAGAAATGTGAATTACAGAATACTTTATTGTGAGGAACCTGTACATAGACCAAGAGGCAGTTGTTCAAACAGAACAAGGGAATACTACATGGTTTAAAGTCAGGAAAGGTGTGTGTCAAGGTTGTGTACTTTCACCACACTTATTCAATCTGTATGCTGAGCAAATAATCTGAGAAGCTGGACTATATGAAGAAGAACAAGGTATCAGGATTGGAGGAAAACTCATTAACAACCAGGATATGTAAATGACACAACCTTGCCTGCTGAAAGTGAAGAGGACTTGAAGCACTTTCTAATGAAGATGAAAAAATTATAGCCTTCAATATGGATTACACCTCAACATAAAGAAAACAAAATTCTCACAACTGGTCCAATAAGCAACATCATGATAACCAAAGAAAATACTGAAGTTGTCAAGGATTTCATTTTACTTAGATCCACAATCAACATCCATTGAAGTAGCAGTCAAGAAATCAAACAATGTATTGCACTTGGTAAATCTGCTACAAAAGACCTCTTCGAATTCAGGCAGCTAACAGATACATGAAAAAATGCTCTCGATCATTAGCCATTAGAGAAATGCAAATTAAAACTACGATGAGATTCCATCTCACTCCAACAAGGCTGGCATTAATCCAAAAAACACAAAATAATAAATGTTGGAGAGGCTGCGGAGAGATTGGAACTCTTATACACTGCTGGTGGGAATGTAAAATGGTAAAACCACTTTGGAAATCTATCTGGCGTTATCTTAAAAAGTTAGAAATAGAACTACCATAACAACCCAGAAATCCCACTCCTTGGAATATATCCTAGAGAAATAAGAGCCTTCACACAAACAGATATATGCACACCCATGTTTATTGCAGCTCTGTTTACAATAGCAAAAAGCTGGAAGCAACCAAGGTGTCCACCAACGGATGAATGGATAAATAAATTGTGGTATATTCACACAATGGAATACTATGCATCGATAAAGAACAGTGAAGAATCTGTGAACATTTCATAACATGGAGGAACCTGGAAGGCATTATGCTGAGCGAAATTACTCAGAGGCAAAAGGACAAATATTGTATAAGACCACTATTATAAGATCTTGAGAAATAGTATAAACTGAGAAGAGCACATACTTTTGTGGTTACAAGGCGGGGAGGGAGGGAGGGAGGGAGAGGGCTTTTTTATTGATTAGTTAGTAGATAAGATCTGCTTTAGGTGAAGGGAAGGACAATACTCAATACATGGAAGGTCAGCTCAACTGGACTGGACCAAAAGCAAAGAAGTTTCCAGGATAAACTGAATGCTTCAAAGGTCAGTGGAGCAAAGGCGGGGGTTTGGGGACCATGGTTTGCGGGGACTTCTAAGTCAATTGGCAAAATAATTCTATTATGAAAACATTCTGCAACCCACTTTGAAATGTGGCGTCTGGGGTCTTAAATGCTAACAAGCGGCCATCTATGAAGCATCAATTAGTCTCAACCCACCTGGATCAAAGGAGAATGAAGAACACCAAGGTCACATGATAACTATGAGCCCAGAGACAGAAAGGGCCACATGAACCAGAGACTTACATCATCCTGAGACCAGAAGAACTAGTTGGTGCCTGGCCACAACCGATGACTGCCCTGACAGAGAGCACAACAGAGAACCCCTGAGGGAGCAGGAGATCAGTGGGATGCAGACCCCAAATTCTCATAAAAAGACCATACTTAATGGTCTGACTGAGACTAGAGGAATCCCGGCGGTCATGGTCCCCAAACCTTCTGTTGGCCCACGACAGGAACCATTCCTGAAGACAACTCATCAGACATGGAAGGGACTGGACAGTGGGTAGGAGAGAGATGCTGATGAAGAGTGAGCTATTTGTATCAGGTGGACCTTTGAGACTGTGTTGGCATCTGCCTGGAGGGGGGATGGGAGGATAGAGAGAGTTGGAAGCTGGCAAAATCGTCACGAATGGAGAGACTGGAAGGGCTGACTCATTAGGGGGAGAGCAATGGGAGTATGGAGTAAGGTGTCTATAAACTTATATGTGACAGTCTGACTTGATTTGTAAACGTTTACTTGAAGCTCAATAAAAGTTAAAAAAAAAATAAAACCTCTTCAAAAAGTGTTGAAAAGCAAAGTGTCACTTTGAGGACTAAAGTGCACCTGACCCAAGCCATAGTGTTTTCAATCACCTCCTATGTATGCAAAAGCTGGACAATGAATAACGAAGACTGAAGAGGAGGTGATGCCTTTTAATTATTGCTTTGGTGAAGAATACTGAATATACTGAATATACCATGGATTGGTAGAAGAACTGACAAACTTGTCCTAGAAGTACAGCCAAGATGCTGCCTAAAAACAAGGATGGCGTGACTTGATCTTACATACTTTGGACATGTTATCAGGAGGGACCAGTCCCTAGAGAAGTACATCACTCTTGGTAAAGCAGATGGTCAGTGAAAAAGAGGAAAACCCTCAACAAGATGGATTGACACAGTGGCTGCAACAGTGGGTTAAACATAGCAATGGTTGTGAGGATGGCGTAGGACCAGGCAGTGTTTCGTTCTGTTGTACATTGGGTCACTATGAGTCAGAACCATCTCAACAGTATCTAATAACAAAAACAACTTAATTTTAAAAAAAACATAGGCCAATGTAAATATATAAACAAAGTAGAATTAAAAAAAAAAAAAAAAACTCCTTTTATACCATTAAGAAATAAGTCAGAGGTACCACAGATAATCAAGATGGACTCATTCATCTAGAAATTCAGAAGACACACTTATACTAGGAAAGGCTTATCGGCACTATACCAACCAAAGATCCTGCTACATTTTGTACTAAGCACTTGCATATTTTATCTTTTACATTTAAAATTTGCCAGTGTAACTCATATTGATAATTTTATCCTTTTCTTATTTTAAAAAAGAAAAAACTATCAGGTTTTTATATGTCCCATTTAAGGATTTGGGAGGAAAATGTTTTCCTGCTTTGGGAGCGACTTTTTTCATTTTTATTCCATGCACTACAGGGCAGTACCAAAAATAAATTTAACAAAACATTAAATTTTTGACACAAATGCAAAAATAGCAGTCACTTGACTAAAGTATAGGTAGGCAGACTATGAATGTTAATCGTACAAATCGTTCTTGGCACAAAGGCCAGCACAATTTGATCTGAGAATCCAGATGTACAATTTTCAGCAGACTGAAAGTATAGTATATTGATGCCTGTACCTAAATAAGTAACATGCACGTTCAGCAGAACCCCTGGGAGCGCAGTGGTTAAGTGCTATCGCTGGTAACCAAAGGGACGGCAGTTTGAATCCACCAGGTGCTCCTTGGGAACTCTATGGGGCAGTTCTACTCTGTCCTATAGGGTCGCGATGAGTTGAAATTGACTCTATAGCAATGGGTTTGGTTTGGTTTTTTGGACTGTGAAAAAGTCAGCTGAGTTAACTAGTTCAATTAATTAGACTTCTTTATAATTATTAAATCATGTGAAGTAGTCATCCCAATTAATTAGAACTTTAGGCTACTCAGGCAAAAGTAAAGACAAAAACTCATCTCACTATAGTTATTACAAAAACAAATCAGTGTGCCTGTCATCAAGATGGCCTAGTGGTATCATCATAATACACTAAAGACAGTATATTTAGAAATTTTTTCCAACAACATAAATTTTGCCTATCTTCATTGCAACCCCTTAAAAAGACAGCTTATTTTGTGTGTCACTCAGTCAAGTGTTATGTATGCGACAATGCTTTTGATGCTCAAGACATTGAAAAATAAAAGGCTATTCTTTCTACAGAACAACAATCTAAAATTTTTTTAAACAGTAAGCTCTAGAGACCAAATTGAAAGTTCTTTTATTTTAAAAATTCCGTTAAGCAAGACTTGCTCTCATAAATAAAAGCAGGTAGGGCATCCCGACGGATATTAATTAAACTCTCTGAAAATAAAAATTCAGAGATGCAGTTCCAAACTTGACACTGAACACTCTAAAACAGAAGCCCTGCAGCTGTGACTCTTATGTTTTATCTTCCAGATAATATCAAGCAATGTTTCTGTCAGTCTGTCAAGCAGCCAGTGGGCTAAAAGTATTGATGGAGACTGCAGGGTTCATGGCCACATCGCCAGTTACTCAGGGAGGTGCAGAAAGACAGATCTAGGCCTTCTAGCAAGGTACCATCCAAAATGCAAAAGCTGGTATTTTCAGTTGAAAACAGAATGCTGACGTGGATGGAAAATTAATGAAACCAATGCCCAAAAATGTTTAATTCTGACTTAGTCCAAAAAACATTGGCTTGATCAGAGTGTAATTCCTGACCTACTAAGTGGCACAGAATACAATTGTATCTGTTGTTCCTGAGAAAAAAAGCAGTCCAGAACTACAGCACAGGGTCCATTCCTTTTGCAGCCAATCAAAACTCACCCATCTTTGGACTATGAGTACATTTGTAATGACCTTTGACTCTCTCCGTAGGGCTCGCCATTTAAGCAGGCTGCCCTGGTGCATAACGGCTAAGTGTTTCACTGCTAACTAGAAAGGTTCCATGGGAAAAAGACCTGGTGATCTGTTCCCATAAACAGCTCTACTCCGTCACATGGGGTCACCATGAGTTGAAATTCACTCGGCTTGAATTGGTTCCACTTGAAATTGACCTGAATCGACTCGACAACAACAAACCTTTGTGTGCAAACCTATCCCTGAGCCTTTGTTTACATCCCTTTATATTCCACTCCAACCTTGTCTGCCTATTGTATATTGTCAATTTTAGCAGAGCTGTGTTTTGATAAGTCAGTAAGTCAAAATAGTTACAATCCAGGTGGCTGTTTGACTTTTTCCCCTTATTATCAGCTGTAATTTTTCTAATAGAGACTTATTACAAGGATTTTGAACAGAAGAGAAAAGGGAAAACAATTGCCTGTGTGGAGGTATGTTAATTGTAACACATTTTTAAATTGAAAAACAAAACCACCGTGGTAAATGTTGTACAAGGTACAGGAGAGGATCTCTACAGCACAAAGAAAAGGCACACTCGTGGTGCACATGTGAGCCAACAGTGCCAGCAAACTTAACTGAGGTGCATGGGACATGGCTTCTAACATAAGTGGTTTCAAGGAGTCACTAGACTTAGTGAATTAAATAACATCTACCTAAGCAATGAAATAGACACCCAGCATTGTCTTGAGCTGTGCCGGAGTATCTAAGACAATTAAGCAACCTGACTGCTTTCCTAAGAAAGCATAGAGTTTGAAGAAGTGGAAACAGCTGACTCTAAGATAAATTTGGCGATCTGGAAGAGAACACCATTGAAACCAAAAAACCAAACCAAACCAGTTGCCATCAAGTCGATTCTGACTCAAAATGACCCTATAGGACAGAGTAGAACTGCCTCATAAGGTTTCCAAGTAGTGCCTGGTGGATTTGAACTGCCAACCTTTTGGTGAGCAGCCATAGCTCTTAATCACTATGCCACCAGGGTTTCCACAACTGTTGAAAAGGGGAGGGAATTTAGATGTATTAAACTGACAATCCGCTGAAAAATCTCCTCAAGACCCCGAGTTCATACGCTTGCATTACTCAAAATTATTTGACTTACATTAAGTTTTACTCCACAGGTTCACCTTCTTCGAAATGAACACTTTACCACTACGTCCCTGAAGTGTCTTCTACTTTAGACCACTGTGTGATCGCTGATAACCATTTGCTCAATAGCAGCTTTAAATGCCTTACACAGAGAGAAAGCTACTTTTGAGACTTAATAACATCCATTCTAAAAGTCTTCACTGAAAAGGGCTGAATTGCAACATTGCTGAAATTAGCCATTTTGTATAGAGCAGAAAAAAAAAGTTTTCTTAAAATTATGTTAAGCCCATTATGAAACATGCAACATAAGTGTGCAAATACACGTGCCTGTGGGTATTGGGATGTGATGGGAGATAATTAAGAAAAGGAAGAACTACACCCAACTGGTCTTACCACTGTGGCTTAAAGAAAATGATTCTAAAAGTATCTATTGAAATCTTTTTGCCTTTCAGGAATTGTGTCAGGAGTTGTATATGAAGAAACAAATACAGACCCTGCCATCTTGAAGCTTACAGATGACTCAAAGGACAGGCTAACGTCAATAGCTTAATTTCTCGCATGTTTTAATCTAGGTCAATGATCACTCTGATGGGTGAAGAAATTAGATTATCTGCTACCCAATAATGTTTATGTTTTGTTTGATAATTTTTTTTCACACAAAAACAAAAAATTTAAGAGTTGCTTAATCAAACAAGGGTTTATTTTTCTTCTCACTACAAGATATATGGTAATAAGTAGTTGCTGACATTGGTTCATCTTCTCAATGGTTTATCAAGATCTCAACATCTTTCCACTCTTCCACATAGTCATTCCCACATGCTGAATGTTATCATTAGGCTTGTCACCTCATGCTTGCAATATGGCTGTTGCAGCTCCACGCACAGCCTGAAAGAAAAAAAATGGTAGTAGAGTGGCCACAGCCCTCAGTCTGTTCCTATCATGTTCAGACACGAATAAGGCAACCTTAATGACCTGGCATGATGTACAATACCCCTGATTTATGTAACAAGAAATATTTACAGTGTTTCTATACTTCATAAAAAAGCTATACACAATCTCAGCTAAAAAAAAAAGATTAAATGTCATATATTAAAATTAAGAACATATGTCTATTAATAGATACTATTAAGAGAATGAAGAAGATATTCACAGTACATATATTGACAAAATATTTACATCCTAAACACCTAAATACCTCTTTTAAAGCAATAAGAAAAGGACAGGCAATCCAATAGAAAAGTGGGGGAAATATTTTTACACTCCACACAAAGGGACATCCTTATGTCCAATAACCAAAAAAAAAAAAAAAAAAAACCCGTTGCCGTCGAGTCAATTCTGACTCATAGCAACCCTACTGGATAGAGTAGAACTGCCCCATAGGGTTTCCAAAGAGTGCCTGGTAGATTCGAACTGCTGACCTTTTGGTTAGCAGCTGTAGCTCTTAATCACTATGCTACTAGGGTTTCCTTATGTCCAATAAGTGTACAAAAAGTGATCAATTGTGTTAATAATTAGGAAATACAAGACAAAACCACAAAGTAGTACTAATGCACACCTACCCAGACTGACCAGAATGAAAAATGCAGAAAATACCGAGTTTTAGGTTGCAGAGTAATTAGAACTCTCATACTGCTGGTGGGAGTGGAAATTGGTAAAGCCATTTCAGAAGATTCTATGACTCTGAACAAGGACGTACACTATGACCTACCAACTCCACTCTACTCCAATCCTAACAGAAAGGTGAACACTGTCATGTTCCTAACGGCACTATTTTTAATAGCCAAAAAGTGGAACTGACCAAATATTCAGCAATAGTAGAATGGATGAAGAAATTGTGGCCTATGTTTAATGAAATAATGTACAACAATAAAAATAAATGATGTAGAAGTATATACAAACCTATGGGAAAATCTCACAAATTTATTGTTGAGCAAAAGAAGCCAGAAGCAAGGGTATATACCTTACAATTCTATTTAGGCAAAGCTCTCAAGCAGGCAAAACCAATGTATTCTGTTAGAAATCAGAATAATGTTTACCCTTGCCCAGGTTAATGGTAGCAAAGCCACAGGATTTAAGAAAGCTCAAGAGATATAAATGGGTTTGAAATTACCCTGATTATGTGCTTTTCAACTGCAGCATTCTAAGAAAAGTAAGTTTTAAAATCTGTATCAGATAACTGAAATTCATATGAAAATTAGCTAATGTCACAAAACCCATTGCCATAGACTTGGTTTCGACTCATAGTGAGCCTACAGGACAGAGTAGAACTGCCCCATATAGGGTTTTCAGTTCTGTACTTCTTACAGATGCAGATTGCCACATCTTTCTCTCGCAGAGCAGCTGGTGGGTTTGAAGCACTAATCTTTCAGTTAGCAGCTGAGTGCTTAACCAGTGTGCCACCAGGGCTCCCAGTGTCTCATAGGTTGCAATATGATTATTTAAAAGCTCTGTTGTGTGCTTTCAAGTCAGCAGTTGGGATCCAACGATTTGCTAATATTCAATTTGAACAAGGAACAAGGTAAGACCTTGATGGTTTTAACATGTTTTTTTTAACAAGGAAAGAAAGTAGGTGAGCTAAATGTTATGTTTCATTTGTATTTACCTTTAAAATAAAGAAATTTCATTTGTGGAAAATAAAAATAGGTAGAGGTTTAGGCTTTCATTGTCTGAGTGAGTTTCATTTGGCCGATCAACACCTGGAGCATCCTTTTATCAAATTCAGTTTGCAGGGATTTCATTAAAATGTGCCTTGTTAAGCCATATTTCAATACACTGAAACCATGGCTGCATCGGGTAATGGTTAATGAAAAATTAAACTAAATATTGATTCTCGGTAAAGAAAAAATAAATTTGAGGTTTTTTTATGTTGATGAGAGTTACTAGATACAGCTTTAACTTGCCATTTCAGTCAATCATTTTACTTGAAATTTCCCAAATAGCTAAAGTTATAATTTAGAATAACTGATATATGGAGTTTATGCAGAGCCCTAGTAGTTCAGTGGTTAAGAGCTCAGTTGATAACCAAAAGGCTGGCAGTTTGAATCCACTAGCCACTCCTTGGAAACCCTATAGGGCAGTTCTACTTTGTCCTATGGGTGTTGCTATGAGTTGGAATCAACTTGATGGCAATAAGTTTTTTTTTGTTTTTTTTTTTTGAGTTTATGCACATGGAGGCTTGTATCATATTCTTATAATTTTCCACATATGTGTGTGAGTATGAATGTTTGGGTGGGTGTGTGAGTATGTATGTTTGGTTCATATGTGTATTTTCAGTAAAGAGCTATAAAAATAATTCTAAATATGCATGAAAAATGTTAAAATTTTCCTTGGAAGTCTTCATTTAAAAAAATTATTATAGTAAAAATATAATGGACACATTTGCCAATTCAACATTTTTCAGGCATACAATTCAATAAAACCAATTAAATAAATCATGGTGTATAACCATCACCAATATCTGCTGCCAAATTTTCCATCTCCATAAACAAAAACTCAGTGCTACCTAACTAATGATTCTCCATTTTCTTCAAGAGATATTCATTGTAAGATTTATTATGTTGGAATCAAAAGTCTCCTCAACAGAACAGTAACTCCATACCAATACAAGTCATTGTTAAAGAAAAAATACAGGCTCTATGTATTTGCTAGTAACATTTTACACTCAAAAATTCTTACTAATTAGGTTGAAGAGACACACACACACAAAAGATGCTACTGAAAATGTACTCAAAACAAAGGAAAAATAATTTAAAAACATTCAGCATAATGTGAAGTGTTCTATAATGTAGGCCTTCATGAAACACCCATTTATTCATATGATTAAGCTGTGTGGCATTAGGAATGCCAATTAGAATTTCAAATTACGTTTTTGGAACCAGCTGCCAATGATATCTGTCTTCCTCAAAAGTGACATCTCTGTAGCTGGCATATTAGGCCAGATTTTCGAACACTGGAGTAGAATGTCATAAGCTTTATTTTTCCAAAAAGTATCCTTAAATTTTTCTCAAACTATTCTTATTTATTTATTTTTGAAAAACGTCCCATGGCTTCATAGTATTTTGAAATTTAAAGACTTGTTACACTGGTGGTGTAGTGGTTAAGTGCTATGGCTGCAAACCAACGGGTTGGCAGTTCGAATCCGCCAGGCGCTCCTTGGAAACTCTATGGGGCAGTTCTACTCTGTCCTGTAGGGTTGCTATGAGTCGGAATCGATTTGATGGCACTGGGTTTGGTTTTTTTTGTTTTTTAGTTATATTACCTTTTTCAAATGGACTTTGGACGAATATGGAAGCAAATACCTTCTCCTCATTAATTAAATGTTAAAGAGGTACCTTTCAGTCAATGTCACTAAGCCCTGAGGAAAAGGTTGTTTGCAGGTAGCCACTCAGTAGAACATAGGATCTAGTGAGTTAGAGGAGACCATAAATAAATCTAGTTCCTTGTCTTATAGTAGAAAATCAAATATTTGTTAACACCCAAGCCGTAACTTCTATCTTAACTTATTATACAAGTCTCCCCTTTTCCAGGCTAAACATTCTCAGCTTCTTCAAGCCACTTTTGATGAGATGGTTGCTGCAGTCAGAGTAGCTTGACAGTATCAGCACCAAACGTAAGGACAGAAAACCAAAGCTTTATGCTCCCTGACATCATCAAGGGAATAAAAACAGAGTGGGGTATCCTAGTGGGAGTTACCCTGATCTAGTTAATTACGACCAAGAGAAAATCCTTGCCCAAGAACTCAGGGGTAATCTCCATGGTATTCCATCCTGCATAAACATGGACCCCCAGAGTTTAATGAGATATCTAGTAGAAAACATACGGCTTACATACAGACTTTAAATTTCCCATTCAATAGCAGCACACTATGTTTGTTTTGGAGCTCTGGTGGTGAAGTGGTTAAGAGCTATGGCTGCTAACCAAAAGGTCAGCAGTTTGAATCCACCAGCCACTCCTTGGAAACCTTATGGGGCAGTTCTACTCTGTCCTATAGGTTCACTATGAGTCGGAATCGACTTGACAGCAATGGGTATTTGGGTTTATGTTTATATTGCGCCTTTTGGTTTCCAAAGTGCATTCTAATCCTGACCCTCATGACACTGTGAGATCAAAAGAATAGGAGTTTATTATTATTAATTATATATAGAAAGCTAAGGTTCATAGAGGTAAGACAGAAATCCAGTTGCTGTTGAGCTGATTCTGACTCATGGCAACTCCTGTGTATAACAGAACACACCTGTGTTCCATAGAATTTTCGATGACTAATTTTTCAGAAGTAGCTTGCTTAACCTTTCTTTTGAGGTGCTTGTGGGTAGACTCGAACTGCCAAACTGTTGATTAGAAGCCAAGTGCATTAACCATTTTGCACCACCCAGGGACTCTGATTATAGAAGTAAATAGACTCAAAGTTTGCAACTGGTGAAACAAGTATGGAAACAAGTCCTAGACCCAAGACTTTTCATGCTCAATCCTGAGCACACTTTGCTGCTTCTTCATTTCATGGGTGTATAAGAATACACAGATGGCTGTGAAACATAATTTGAAGGACGCCAAGAAGGGCCATCAGCTGCAAGTATCACCTCTATGGCCTTTATGAGCCCCAGGCTCCAGAATAGGGATTTATTCTTTTGAGGTTTAAAGGCTTTCCTTAGCTTTTAAAGAATGACTTGCAAAATTTCAACTACAGAAAAATATAGTTCTATAAGCATACACTAGAACACATATCCTGCAGCAGGAAGAGGGTTAAGAGAATTATTAGGAGGGCAATTAAGAGGAAAGACGGAAAGATACCCAAGACAAATCTGACCACCTTATCTGTGTGTCCTGGTGCTGGCTTTCGATCATTCAGTTCTCCATTCCTTCCATTTTGACAGTCAGCAACTAGTTTCCCACCTCTAACTCTCTCATAGCTTCTTTTTTGAGCATAATTTTTTGGTTTGTATTCTGATAGTAATAGTGATAGAACTGTATTAATTTCAATCTACCTTCAAAATCACTTTTTAAAAAAATCATAGATTTTTCCAGCAAGTTATAAAGCAGTGAATCTTATGACCTGATTAAAAGAAAAACAGAGGCGAGCAGTATTCTCAGAGTTTTTAAATTATTCCAGAGTCATGCCAAAGGAGAGAGTTTATAGACATCTAAGATAAAAAATTTACTGATTTTTAAGTATTTTTATTTCTTGTCTCTACTAGGTTTAAGAATTTTGTAGATAAATTTAGCTGTAAATAATTGATGACCAAGCACTAGATTTTAAGGAAGTTTTGATTTGATGCTTAAATAAGACTTCTGCCTGGTTGCTCTACAATCGGTTAAATTCTTGCTCAAAGTAAGCTAGTTACCAGACTGCTATTAGATTAGCTTAACTGTTATTACAAAAGCCTCAGTCTTTAAAAATTCAGCATGCTATTGAAATATTCAACATTTGTGCTTCAGGTATGAGTGTGTGTTTGTGATGAGAAGTTCTACCAGTGCAGAAAGGTTTAAAATGTGTGTATGGAAGTTTTTAAATTAGCTGTAAATATTAAGCACAGGGATCTAATTTGTATCATTTTTATATAAGTGATAATATTGATTAATCCTTTGAGTTGTGTTCTCTCTCTGCATAACACCATATTTGAGCACTACTCCCCGAACCAGGAGAAAAATAACTTCCAAATAAATTGGAAGTGATAACTGAGAAAGTATGCTACCTAAAACTGCATAAATTGGTATCCTGGCAGAGTTTAGAAGTTATTTTTTCTATAGATGCTTCATTCTCTACTTAAAATGCCACAGTACTAGCAGAAAGTCTGCTTTACTTAATTGTCCAAAAGAATACTAAACTGGAATAGAATCCCTGCAGAATGCAAGTGGAACTCACTAATATGAGCTTTTATTTCCCGTAAGTGGCAACACTATGAGCAATTAGGAACAACAAACAGCCAACGGAAAGAATTTAAAAAAAAAGGCAAAGCAGAATGTTTATTATTTTGAGAGGTTCATCAGGGAATGCTTTTATGTCAGGGGAATAAACACGGCCACCCAGGCAGGGAAGTTACACTGCTCCCAAAGTGTCCTACTGAATAAAGTTATCAACGCTCTTATTCCTTACGCGTCACTGTTATAGATGAGGTACCAACGGTGTGGTTGAGAGCACACCAGGTGAGATGGAGGCAAACCTAGGCTATTTGGAGTGACTGGTTTTATTAGGATTCAAGATTCATATTGAAAAGAGCAGTTTCTTTACAAAGAACAATAAAGTATATTCCTTCTATTACATGTTTTAAGGAGCCCTGGAGGTGCAATGGTTAAGTGATTGGCTGCTAAACGAAAAGTAGGCAGTTCAAACACACCAGTCACTCTATAGGAGAAAGATGTGGCAGCCAGCTTCCATAAGGATTACAGGGTTGGAAACCCTGTAGGGAGGGCAGTTTCACCCTGTCCTGCTGGGTATATATGAGTCAGAATGGACTCGATGGTAATGTTTGTTTGTTTGTTCCTTTATTATTATATGTTTCAGTAGGAGGCTTTCCTATTCATTTGGTTTAGGAACAGAGAAGCTTGAAGAGTTTACTTTTTAGCTCACTTTCTGCGAAGTTAGGATTAATTTTACAATTCATAGGCCTACAAGACATAAAGTTATTTTCTAGTGTTAAATGGGATGATACTTTAAAACTCAGTAAATCATTACTGAACCCTCAGAAGTCTCTGGTGACCATTGTAATGACCCCTAAATTCAGAATCATTATACAACCCAAGTCCTCAGTGGAGAGGCGATGCCCAGTGATGCAACATAGCAATTATTGCTCAGAGGACACTAAGCTTCTGTGAAGGGTAATGGGAAGTTTGGAAAGGGTTAATGGTGATGGTTGCACAACATGATGAACCCAATGTCACTAAATTGTATAAGTGAGGAATATGGAAATGGCAAATGTTTGTTACATATATATTTACCACAATAAAAAAAAAAAAAACTCTAATATCAACTGTGTGCAATCCAGAATAATGCCTATTCATAGAGGTTTAACAAAAGGCATTTTTTCTGAATTTCAGAATTAAATGTCATCACACCACCAGTTTTGGCTGCCTGGAAACTGTCATTCCCCATTGAATGAGCATTAGAAGACCTGAGCTATTCATTGAGACCAAAGCTCCTCCAAACAATGAGTTTTACCTCATTTTCTCTCTGGCTTTCACTCCCGCTTTACAGAATGGTGGTACTTTCTGCTACAGGTGAGAAAGAAGCTAGCTGAACTGATACTCAACAAAGCAAGGGTTTTGTTTGCATCTCCTTCATCCCTTCTAAATTCTGAAACCTTTGTTATCAATGAAACACTTCTCATGTCTATTCAACAATATGGTGGAAAAAGTGGTATTCAGTATCCCAAAGTTCTTTACTCAGAAAACATCCCCAGGCCCTCTTCCCTAGATGTGCACAAAATGAAAAGATTCTAGCTTGAAATTGTGACCATTTTCAGCCCTAAGAACCTAGCCATAAGTGAGAAAAAAAGAAAGAGAACAACAGAGGGAGCTAATAGATCAAAAGGAAAGTGAATTTAGGATTGAGGTGTTAATGTAGGGTAGGAAGAGAGCACTGGGTGAATTAAAGAAGGAAGGGGTCAGGGCATAGTTGGGATGCAGAGGGGGGAAATACTCTGACCGAAGCCCTCAATAAGGTCTTACATCAGCCATTTGCTTTTTGAAAAGTTGACAAGCAACATGTGCCAAAGACTGGAGATGGAATTATAGCTTTAATTTATGTATGTTTTCAAAGTACATTGTGTTTAAAGTAATACAAGGCACTGAAACCTGCTGGGAGAATTGCAAGACTGCAAAGCCATTAGCATCTACTATTTAAAGCTGTTAAAAGGTAACGTAGCAGTCACAGTTGAGAAAGCTGTTGACACATTGTGGAAGGGCCAAAGCCAACCAAAGCCCCCAGGAGATAAAGAGACGGGAGGGCTGCAGAGCAATCAGATATTGCCTCTGAGGGACTGTGTATTTCTAAAGACAGTTTGTTCTAGACTTCAGTCCCAGATCCAGTTATTTCCAAAACCATTGGTGGCAATTAATACTTAGTAGGCACGCAAAAAATACACTTGATTACAATTATCCATTATATAGTAAATCAATTATCCATTATCAGTTTAAATAATAACTTATACACATCCTAGTAAAATTAGCAACTGAGATGTATGAGCCCAGCAATTGGATTTTGAGGTGAAACCAGGGTGAAAGCCTGAACCCTCCTGCTCCTCGTGAGCTGATAATTCACTAAGAGCACCACTCCCAGAGTTGAGCTGAAATAGAATGACAGAAGGTAAACACTGACAGAGAAAATCAGTGACTCCAGACATCGGCTTTATATTCATGATTAACCTAAGAAAATAGGAATGTGAAATTTCCAAGTGACATTTGAAATTTTAATTAGCTCTCAATTAACAGCGATAGCAATATTCCCTAACACCATCATCTGAGAGAGGAATACGAGGGAAACAGGAAATGAATGAAAAGGAGGTAAGGGCTAAGTACAAAGTAGTTTTACTCTGTTTTGTTTGTTTCCCTAAGACCTAGATTCAGACTGAATTGCTGGATGAAGTAATAGCCTCCGAACAGAACTCTAAAGTGTGGGGATCTATGATTTTAGCTTTTGCCATTTTCATTTTGCCTTGCTTCATTTAGGCTGGTGGGGACTCTTGGGACGATTGACTAGGTACCTTATGTACTTCTTATTTAGCACTTATTCACTGCCCGTTTTTTTTCTTCCTTAATTATAACACTACAAATTGTTTCACAGCTTCAGTGATTCATCATTCAAAAAAACAAACCTACAGCCATGACGTATTCATTTCTTTAGAATAGTGGGAAATAAGGATTGCAGAGCCTAAAGGCACGTATGAGAATGTGGTTTTCTTGAATATGGCACAATTTGGGGAACATTTTGGAAAGTGTATGGTAAAGTAGTTGGATGATTGCGGGCAGTACTTTATTCATGATTCATATCCCTGCCAGTGATGTATTTTATGTAATTACATAATATGAAAATCTACCTTCAGAACCCTGTAGTATAGAACAGGTCTCAAGATTTTCCATTTGCATGTGGAGGTCCTCCTAGGGGAAAAAGAAGTGAAGATTTTGGTAATGATTAGTATGTTCCACTTCAGTGGAATTATCAATTTTAAATGAAAAAGCCAACAAGTGTGCCTAAACCTCTAGAAGGAATGTCCCAGGTTAGCAAGAGCTCACCATGATGAAGGATAGATGAAAGAAATTTGTTCTGGAATGTAGACACTGGAGGGAGAAGTGATGTTCTAATGTAACAATGGTGCCATTCAATGCCCTCTGCCTAGTCCCCAGGAACATGCTCCAAAAATTTTAAGTATAGTTTAACTGATGAATGGATAAACAATATGTGGTATATATACACAATGGAATATTAATCATAAAGAGGAATGAAGTCCTAATGTATGCCACAACATGAGTTAACCTAGAAGACAGAAATGCTGAACAAAATAAGTCAGACACAAAAGGACAAATACTGTATGCTATCATCAGGGTCCCCCAAGTGTCTGTCAGTTTGCTGTACTGTGGGGGCTTACGTGTTGCTGTGATGCTGGAAGCTATGCCACCAGCAGGGTCACCCAAGGTGGACAGGTTTCGGCTGAGCTTCCAGACCTGAGCTTCCAGACTAAGACAGACCCGGCAGTCTACTTATGAAAAGCATTAGCCAGTGAAAACCTTATGAATAGCAACAGAACATTGTCTGATATAGTGCTGGAAGATGAGCCCCCCAGGTTGGAAGGCACTCAAAGCATAACTGGGGAAGAGCTGCTTCCTCAAAGTAGAGTCGACCTTAATGACGTGGATGGAGTAAAGCTTTTGGGACCTTCATTTGCTGCTGTGGCACGACTCAAAGTGAGAAAAAACAGCTGCAAACATCCATTAATAATCGGAACATGGCATGTACGAAGTATGGATCTAGGAAAATTGGAAATTGTCAAAAATGAAATGGAACGCATAAACATCCATATCCTAGGCATTAGCGAGCTGTAATGGACTGGTATTGGCCATTTTGAATCGGACAATCATATGGTCTACTATACTGGGAATGACAACTTGAAGAGGAATAGTGTTGCATTCTTCATCAAAAAGAACATTTCAAGATCTATCCTGATATACAACGCTGTCAGTGAAAGGATAATATCCATACCCCTGCAAGGAAGACTAGTTAATACGACTATTATTCAAATTTATGCACCAACAACTAGGGCCAAAGATGAAGAAATAGAAGATTTTTATTAGCTGCTGCGGTCTGAAATTGATCGAACATGCAGTCAAGATGCATTGATAATTACTGGCAATTGGAATGAGAAAGTTGGAAACAAAGAAGAAAGATCAATAGTTGGAAAGTATGGCCTTGGTGATAGAAACAATGCTGGAGATTGAATGATCGAATTTTGCAAGACCAACAACTTCTTCATTGCAAATACCTTCTTTCACCAACATAAACGGCGACTATACACATGGACCTCGCCAGATGGAACACACAGAAATCAAATTGACTACATCTGTGGAAAGAGATGATGGAAAAGCTCAATATCATCAGTCAGAACAAGGCCAGGGGCTGACTGTGGAACAGACTATCAAATGCTCATATGCAAGTTCAAGCCGAAACTGAAGAAAATCAGAGCAAGTCCACGAGAGCCAAAATATGACCTTGAGTATATCCATCCCACCTGAATTATAGACCATCTGAAGAACAGATTTGATGCATTGAACACTAGTGACCAAAGATCAGACGAGTTCTGGAATGACATCAAGGACATCATCCATGAAGAAAGCAAGAGGTCATTGAAAAGACAGGAAAGAAAGAAAAGACCAAGATGGATGTCAGAGGAGACTCTGAAACCTGCTCTCGAGAGTCGAGCAGCTAAAGCAAAAGGAAGAATTGATGAAGTAAAAGAACTGAACAGAAGATTTCAAAGGGGAGCTCGAGAAGATAAAGTAGGGTATTATACTGATATGTGCAAAGAACTGGAGATGAAACACCAAAAGGGAAGAATACTCTTGGTGTTTCTCAAGCTGAAAGAACTGAAGAAAAAATTCATGCCTTGAGTTGCAATAGTGAAGGATTATGTGGGGAGAATATGAAATGACACAGGAAGCATCAAAAGAAGATGGAAGGAGTACAGAGTAATTATACCAAAAAGAATTAGTCGATGTTCAACCATTCCAAGAGGTAGCATATGATCAGGAACCGATGGTACTGAAGGAAGAAGTCCAAGCTGCTCTGAAGGCATTGGTGAAAAACAAGGCTCCAGGAATTGATGGAATATCAATTGAGATGTTTCAACAAATGAATGCAGTGCTGGAGGTGCTCACTCATCTATACCAAGAAATATGGAAGAGAGCTTCCTGGCCAACTGACTGGAGTAAATCCATATTAATGCCTATTCCCGAGAAAGGTGATCCAACCGAATGTGGAAATAATAGAGCAATATCATTAATATCACACACAAGGAAAATTTTCCTGAAGATCATTCAAAAACAGCTTCAGTAGCATATTGACAGAGAACTGCCAGAAATTCAGACTGGTTTCAGAAGAGGATGTGGAACCAGGGATATTATTGCTGGTGTCAGATGGATCCTGGCTGCAAGCAGAGAGTACCAGAAGGATGTTTCCCTGTGTTTTATTGACTATTCAAAGGCATTCAACTGTGCGGATCATAATAAATTATGGATAACATTGTGAAGAATGGGAATTCCAGAACACTTAATTATGCTCATGAGGAACCTTTACATAGATCAAGAGGCAGTTGTTCAGACAGAACAAGGGGGTACTGATTGGTTTAAAGTAAGGAAAGTTGTGTGTCAGGGTTGTATTCTTTCACCATACATATTCAATCTGTATGCTGAGCAAATAATATGAGAAGATGGATTATATGAAGAATGGGGCATCAGGATTGGAGGAAGGCTCATTAACAACCTGCGTTATGCAGATGACACAACCTTGCTTGCTGAAAGTGAAAAGGACTCGAAGCACTTACTAATGAAGAGCAAAGACCACATCCTTTAGTATGGATTGCACCTCAACATAAAGGAAACAAAAATCCTCACAACTGGACCAATGAGCAACATCATGATAAACGGAGAAAAGATTGAAGTTGTCAAGGATTTCATTTTACTTGGATCCACAATCAACAGCCATGGAAGCAGCAGTCAAGAAATCAAAAGACACATTTCACTGGGTAAATCTGCTGCAAAGACCTCTTTAAAATGTTGAAGAACAAAGATGTCACCTTGAAGAGTACGGTGCACCTGACCAAAGCCATGGTATTTTCAGTTGCAGCATATGCACGTGAAAGCTGGACAATGAATAAGGAAGACTGAAGAAGGATTGATGCCTTTGAATTGCGGTATTCGCGAAGAATATTGAATATACCATGGACTGCCAAAAGAATGAACAAAACTGTCTTAGAAGATGTACAACTGGAATGCCCCTCAGAAGCAAGGATGGTGAGACTGCATCTTACATACTTTGGACATGTTGTCAGGAAGTATTAGTGCCTGGAGAAGGACATCATGCTTAGCAAAGTATAGAGTCAGTGAAAAAGAGGAAGACCCTCAACGATTGTAAGGATGGTGCAGAACCGGGCAGTATTTCGTTCTGTTGTGCATAGAGTCGCTATGAGTCGCAAGCGACTTGATGGCAGCTAACAACAACAACAACAACATCACCAGGGCTGGGAGGGAGAGGGAAAGTACAGGTTTCTGCTTAGAGTGCATTGAATGTGTGTTCATGATGGTGAGATAATTTGGAAAAAGGTAGTGGGAATGGCAGCACAACTTGAAGAATGTAACCAGTGCCACTGCAGTGTACATGTAGAAATTGATGAAGTGTTGTATGTTTTGTTATAGGTATATAGCTATAGGGTTGCTATAAATTGAAATCGTCTCGATAGTAATGGGGCATAATAAAAAAAGAAAGGAATCTTAGGAATGGGGCCCTAAAAACTGAGAGGGGATCTAGGAGGGAGAGAGAGCAGTTTTTTAGAACAGTTTGCATTGCTAGAGAAAAAGGGAGGGGGACACTCTTTAACCACTTCAGATATACTGGTGGGGAGAGAATAGAAGTGGCAGTAAATGATAACATTTTGGGAGGAAGAGCAATTGGAGATCTAAACAGAGGCAGAATAGTCATCAGGGAGCTGGCAGTTTCTGTGCGTTTGATTTTTTATTTTGTTCCTCTTGGCCATGGTCATTGAAGGACACAGTTCTCTATGGAAGACCAAAGAGACAGATTGTCACTAGTAGAAAAGAACTCAGTTGAGGCAGATGGCAGCATGAGAGGCATTGGGATATCAACAAGGAGAAAAGAAAGTCAAGAATGAGGGTGTTTGTAGCTCCAATGATATTCCTGAGTGAGTGGAGGACCAAGCGCATGGCAATTGGTACACAAGCTTTATTGGCTCTCAAAGTCAGTTTCTCCTAGGATAACGAATAAGGCTACTCATTTCATATAAAGTGGTATCTTATCATTTGTTTTATCCATTACCTAAAGATAAAAATACTTGATGGAAATATTTGTTCCAATTTCAGGAATAATATTATTTTACAACCTAATCTTTAACCCATACATCACTATGATTTAAATTCCATATCTGCCACTGCAGCTGGTTTATGCCATTAGAGAAAGCCTGGAGTGACTTATCTGTATGTTCGTCTTAGTAGTAGCTTCTATAAAGTTGGGCAACAAGTTGGACTTCACCCATCATTTTACACCAAGACTGAAATTGATCCATTTTTTTAGTACTCCCCTGTGTGGCAGGGTATGGCAACCTTTGCAAAATAGTAGACCAATACGGTTCTGATCTCTTGATTCTGGGTGGCAGCTGGCACTTCCTGGACTGACTGTCATGTGCCACATGGCCATGGCATGAAAGCAGTCTTTGTGCCACTTAAGTTATTTCCATATGTGGTTGTTAGTTGCATTGAGTTAGCTCCAACTCATGGTGACCCCATGTACTATTGAAGTGTTGCCTGGTCCCGAGCCATCTTCACAGTCATTGATATGTTCAAGTCCATTATTGTGGCTACCGTGTATTTCAACTGCCTTCCAACTTAGGATGCTCATCTTCCAGCACTATATTAGATAATATTCTGTTGTGATATATAGGATTTTCATTGGCTAATTTTTGGAAGTAGATTGCCAAGCCTTTCTTCTTATTTTGTCTTAGTTTGGAAGCTCTGATGAAATTTGACCACCATGGGTGACCTTTCTAGTATTTGAAATATGGATGGCATAGCTTCCAGTACCACAGCAACATGCAAACCACCACAGTATGACAAACTGACAAATGGGTGGTAAACTGACAGATGGGTGGTTTCTATATAATAAACCTCAAAATTGCATGTGAATGCATTCAGAAATAATCATGTGGTGGGATAGAAGGCCTCTGCTCTCTCCCCACCTCTGCAATGCCAGAGAAACAGGCTTTAACACCAATCACCAAGCAAAAGGCCCAAGACTTCTTTACTGGCACAACATCCTGTCTCGTCTCTAGCTGCAATAAACGAATGAATGTAGCTACAGTACCACGGATATAATGCGATCCCTATTGTGGATGAAAAGTTTATCCTGCTACATTGCTCTTGAGGCTTTGATAAAAACCAGTGGGACAGGGTTGGAGACACACTAGAATAATATTGATAAAGGGTTGAGGAAGGAGACATGAAAAAAATGAATTTATTAAATCTCGGTAGCTTATTCTTCTTTGAAGGACCAATAAATTAGTTGCTTCTTTCAAACGGCAACACAATTTCTAAGAGTGTCACATTTAATAGTTATAACTGTCATTTTGAAATAATGTAAACATTATACTTCTAATTGAAGTGCATTTTTAAACTTGTCGGTAAGAACTAGAGGTACGAGAACAATTGTCAACTATTTTTCTGAATATTTTTATGACTTGTTACCCTTGAAGTTTCTAAAAGATTATTAAAATTTGAGATATAATTGTCTATTCCCTCAAAAATAGTTACAAACTCCCAAACAATTTTATTCTTTATTTCTAGTAGTATCGTAAGAGTTAACATTCAGGGAGGTAGTTTTTAATTTTTTACTTATAATTTCAAAAAGACCACTGTAATTACTACTTTCTTTCTTCCCAGCATTTAGTAGAATGAAGTTAGGCAGGGACATTTGATATGAAAAATAAAATATATTTAAAAGTGAAGCCTTGAACTGACAGTGCATAATTCTCCATGTTCCCTTTCCCTGTAACAACAACCAGTGATAATCCAGAGGATGGACTCTGTTAATCTGCATTTCTGAGTATAAGAATGTGTGCAGCAGAGCCCACAGCTGACCCACGATGAACAGGTAACATGAGTGAGCAACAAAAATTTTGCTGTATTACCCCAGTACCAGTTGTCATCTAGTCAATTATGACTCACAGTGACTCCATGTGTGTCAGAGTAGCGCGGTGTCCCACAGAATTTTCAATGTTTGATTTTTCAGAAGTAGATTGTCAGACCTTTCTTCCCAGGCTCCTCTGGGAAGACTGAAACCTCCAACCTTTAGGTTAGCAGCTGAGCGTGTTACCCATTTGTATTACCCAGTGAATCTTTGCTACATAAAGCCACTGAAAATTGGTGTTTATTTGCTACCACTAAGGGAATTTCTCCCGACCAATATAATCATTTAGTTTCTTTATACTGGGACATTTATTAGAAAATGCAGCTTTAATGTCAAGCAAACCTGGGTTCAAATTCTGGCTCTGCTACTTTTTACCTAAATGATGTTGGAAATATTCCCAACCTCTCTGAGCTTCCATTTCCTCATCTATGAAATGAGAATTATGATAGCTACTCCACAGTGTATCTACATGGATTACAAGAGAGAGATGTAAAGGACTGGACCCATTCCTAACACATCATAGTGAGCTCCTCAGTATACGATAACTTAGTGTAATTATCTCTTTGAGAAGACTGTAGCTTAAGCTATTTCAGGTTACTTACAATGACATCAAGTCCTAACTTGAGGCCAGGTTTTTATTTAATGTTTCCACTAATGTAACTCCATGCACACTATGAATGTTATAAAGCTACAGATTTAGGCCAAATTATAATAGCAATTTTCATGAATCCATTTCAGCATTCTTAGTAATTTTGATAAATGACTCCTTCAAAAACGTGGCTTTAGTGGTGACTGAAATGGTTTAAAGAATTGAGTTTAGAGCTGAGTAACTGTACAACAAAGTTCTCGTGACAAAGCTCGGTGGAAAATGGGCTTGAAATATTGTTTTAAAGTCAGGTCATTTCACTTACAGTACAGGTGTTTTCTGTTTATTTTCTCAATAGCATTAAATCCAATTTCCAAGATTTTTACTTTTTAAGGAAACAGATTAAGAATAATGTACTGGAGAGTAGAAGTCTTTTCAGCATATTGTGGCATTGCTTTTGGGGAATTGGTACTCTCAGAGACCATTTGATTCTTGAAAATAATCAAATTCGCAACTTAACACAGGCACTAAGAACCAAAACTGGTTAAGGTAACCGATATGCTCATTTACCATAATAAGGCCATTTAAATAGTTCTCAATGTCTATGAGAATTGTTTTATTGACAAATCCATGTAATTGTTAAATAACTACATACTGAGTAAACCAGAAAGGGTGTTGAATACCTACTCTTGTTCAGTAGTGAAAATGCAGAAAACAAACAAACATAGGCTCTCTAAGAGCTATAATCTAATTGGCAAATTCAAATATACATTTCTCCTTCTTTAAAGGTTAATGTGTGCAGTTCAGATGATAATTGCATTAGGAGTTCAGAAGAGATAAAATGATTTAGACTAGTTTTTCTAAATGTTTAGACCAGTGTGGTCAAGGGGCTCCTGGGGGTTGCTGAGACCCTTTTAGGTAAGCCACAAGGTCAAAAATATTTTCATAATGACATCAAGATGTCATTTGCTTTTTCACTTTCATTCTCTTATGAGCCTATGTGGAATTTTCCAGAGATTTCAGGATGTGTGATGACACCATGTCCGTGACAGTGAATGGAATTTGTACTTGTATATTCTTGTGTTTTAAAAAGTTCTCAGTTTTAATTTCTAATTTGATAAATATGGATAACTATAACCTGCATAAACAAAAGCTTTTTGGGTCCTCAATTTTAAGAGTGTAAAGGGGTCCATATACCTACTGATTTACACTAAAGCTACTGTCTTTCTGATTTTTACAGTTATTATCTGATAATTATTTCACTTGATAAGCAAAGCTGAAGACTAAGTGACATGATAGGTTATGAGCTTCATATATTTATAATAAAACTAATCTGATACATAGCTAATCAAATTCATATTTGTTACTGTGATGTATAACAGGAATGGATGGTAGTTTAGCTTTATATTTAGTCACATGATACGGACACACACACATACACACACTGGAGGGATAAGACAATCTAGGAAAAAGAAGCTACTCTGAAGTTCCTGTAAAGACTATGGAGTTCAACCCCAGTTAACTATTTAGGCTTTTCTTTATAGAGAGCAAACGCGTGCCAGTTGTTTCAGGAGGCTCTCTGTCCTCTAGTCTACATCTCTCTTCTAATCACAATTACTTTCTATTTATTTCAGAAAAAAGATTTCCTAAGGAGGGCTTCATATCGAAAACAGAAATTGGAAATATGGATATGAAAGTAAACCAGAGCCCCTCCATGAAGGAAGACAGGCGGGACCGAGGGGACAGACAGTCTCAACATGCTGACTTCAATTTAATGCTACTATTTCCCTATGTCTGTGGATTCCTTTCTCTCCATTATACCAAAGAATTTTTGGCATCTTAATGCCATTTGGAAACCCCGGTGGCATAGCGGTTAAGTGCTATGGCTGCTAACCAAAGGTCAGCAGTTCAAATCCGCCAGGCGCTCCTTGGAAACTCTACAGGGCAGTTCTACTCTGTCCCATAGGGTCACGACGAGTCGGAATCGACTCGACAGCAGTGGGTTTGGTTTTTAGTTTTCGGTAATGCCATTTAATGCAGGTGATGATAGGTTCAGTTTTGGCTTATTCAACCAAAAAAAAAAAAATTTTAACAACCCCCAGATATTGGCACTCACACATTCAGTCTAGAACCCCTCTGGGTACTACACTCATATCATTAACCTTGGCTTGATCTAAAATTATGTTACTCTGTCCTCGGTCTAATACCCTCAGATTCCATACTCACATATAATACATATTTTGCTCATCTACAGCTTCTCCTCACAAGTTTGAATTTGTAATTTCTCCCACAGAACATGTTGAAATATGACTCTAGTCATAGGCTTGGAGATAATGAGAGATAGTAGAGGAGGAACATGAAGAAAATTGTCTTCCCTCTGAAATTTATTTTCTCAGGTGAAACTTTCACACTGTCCTCAAGCAAGACAGCACCACGGCAGGGGGCAAGGAAGGCTCATATGCACCAGCACATATATTAAGGTCTTGTGCTCATGTGTCTGATTGGTAGGTCTTAGGTCAAATGCCTACATTTATGTTGGAAGGAAGCTGGGAAATTAAATTCTGGCTTCCATCTGAAAAGGTGTGCATCAAATCGTGAGTGTTTCTACAAATATGGATGTTGAGTGACAACCACAAATACGATGAAGATTCTCTACAGGTTGGTTGTATTTTTCAGTATCATAATAAGTGATGTATATGATTATAGAGATAGAGCATATGGATTTTTATCATTGATCAGCGGGATCGTTATAAAACTCTAGGCATTTATTCTTCCAACTTTGAAATCCAGCTCTTATTTTCTTCATGTTACTTTAACGATAGGAAATTATGGTTCTGGAAGTCTTAGTAGTTTATTTAATGTTGAATAATTAGTAAGTGATTCTACAATTCATCTTCTTTTTCTCTGTACTGTCTTGAGAAGGAACAAAAATGAAAGTAGAAATTATATTCTGAAAGAGAAGTAGAAAATAAGATCAATAAGAAATGATGGGAATGGGAGCAAAGAAATGAGTTCGGCTAGAGAGATGGGAAATGGACATCTAGGAATGTGAAGGCCTATTTCATGATATACCCAACTGAGTCTATTCCCATCTGTGCATATTCTTAAGTACACATGTGTGGTATAATAAAAATTACTAAGAGCGGGATCCTGCTCTGTCTATCTCACTGGGTCATTAAATGTCAAAATAAAATCACTTTACAATGTTTAAATTATCTAATACATTTATCACCAACAGAAATATTATTCACACAGTTTTGATTTCAGGACAAATTTACAATGGGCTTTCATTTTTAAATTTTACTCCTTATAATAGTCCTAGAGTTGAGATAGCAGCCTTTAGAAATACATTTAAATAATTGATTGCAGTAAATAATATAGTTATTAATAAGAAACAGAGACTTTATAAAAGCTAATTGAAGAGTAAAATACTGTGACAGATGCTATTTTCAATAGGTTTTTAAGAATACAAAGTTGAAGAGAAATAGTGCTAAGAGAAAATCTTGCTGTTGTTGTAACCTGCCTATTCCCAATTCTTCCCTCCCCAACTGTGCCCATGCCCTCTAACGTGTGACTCTGCAGCTTCCTCCAGAGAACATTTCCTCCACCTCGTTGGTTCTGGGCTGGGCTATGTGGCTTGCTTTGACAATAGAATGTCGGCAATTTTGCAGGGATCAAAGACTTGGAATGCGTCTGTGCAAATGGGCTTTCCATCTCGTGCATTTGCCTTTTCCATGAAAAGAATGTGTTTCAGATAGTTGTTGGCCCAAGGAGAATGCGAGACACGTGGAACAGACCTGCAAGTGACCTGTGTTTGAAGCCAAGCTCAACAAACCCAGCCTCAATCAGCTGAAACTCCTGCCAACTGCCGATGCATGAATAAGCAATAAATGGATATTGTTATATGTCACTGAGTTTTGTGATGGTTTTTTATCAGTGTCAATAGCTCTATCACCTTGTTCAATAGCTGTGCCTCCACCAAAGAACAGAGAATTTTTCATAAAATCTCCTGGCACTGATGATGACTTAGATAGGACTGTTATATTTTTATTTTACAGGGAGAAAGCAGAGACTGAGTAAAGCAAGTGACTCACCCAAGATTAGTCAGTGGAAGAACTGTAATTCAAAATCAACTTTTAAAGCTAAACCCAGTGCTCTTTCTTCCATATCTTACCATTTGTCATTTCTTGTGTTAGATCTATGGTGCGAAAACAAGTTTCTGTACCAAATCAACGTTGCTGCTAAATCTACACATACAGCAAAATATTTAGTACAGTCTAATATCTCTGGCTGCTCTAAAGAATGCTGAGGCATGCAATGTTCAATGGTTGACTAGACCATTCCAAAATTAACTGGATCAGGATAAATGAAATTATTGAATTTTCCCCACAATTCTAGCTTATAGTTTATCATAGGACTTGTGAGTGCATCCGTGAACTTACTGGTGGCAGTCCTGTGGGATCTGCTTATTACATTAAAAAATGTATTGAAAAGATAATGCTCTGTTCTCATGCTGCAAGAAATCCTTTGTGCTGTTAATGTATGTGAAAATATTTGGGTTTCTATTAACCTAACTGCAAGACTTCAGCCTACATTTGCTATCTGGTTGGAAATAAGTCATTGGTTCAGAT
Source organism: Elephas maximus indicus (assembly GCF_024166365.1). Classification (NCBI taxonomy): domain Eukaryota; kingdom Metazoa; phylum Chordata; class Mammalia; order Proboscidea; family Elephantidae; genus Elephas; species Elephas maximus. The sequence continues at coordinate 50,854,065 of NC_064824.1, read as the reverse complement.
GACATTTATATTTCAGGAAGGAGGCAGCTGCTTTTAAGAAGCAGAAAAATGAAAATATCATTTATTCAAAACAGTTCTCCAAAGTCACATGTACACTCAAACAAAAGCCACTTTGCCTATTTCATTATAATTACAATAAGCTTCAAAGCTTTAGGAGGAGATTTTTGCTTTTGCACTGAAAACTAGGTACAATTGTACATTAAGAGGGAAGTGCATTATATTTTCTATGAGAAAATTACACTCATGCCACTCACTGTGCACAGAAAATCAGAGTAAAATTAGAGGTAGTTTGTGAAGGTACTTCAAGAAAATTTAATATTATGCTCAAATAATATAGTTGTGCTTAGTGTCAATCAAGTAAATGGCTTATTTTCCTTAGCTGTAATTTTTTAAAAGTTGAAAAAAAAAACACTTAATATGTCTACAGATAGGTTAGCATTTAATCATAAATTTTAGTAATTGTACTAAAAAAATCATTCTCTCTGAGCCAATCTGTTGAATGATATTCATTTTTCAATGTTTTGGTGATGAGAAAAAGTCAGTTTTAGATGATAAAATGCCTGATATTTAAAAGTCAGTCATTGCCTCTGATTCTCACTATATTAACATCTCAATAGAGTAGATTTTTAACTAGAATGAATGATACTAGTGTTTTTAAGATATAGTATATTAAAAAATGTTATCAAACATTTGTGAGGTTGGAAAGCAAAATATCCTCTAGGACTGAGGAATACACTGAAGTAATTGGAAAAATAGAAATTTTCGTAAGGAAGGGTCTTTAGAAATAGTCTAATTCAATACACTTATTTTACTCTGAAGAAGCTATGTCAAAGTGATTAAGGTGACTTGAGTGATATTACACAGTATGTCATGGATTGAATTGTGTCCCCCCAAAATGTGTGTCAACTTACTAGTCCGTGATTCCCAGTATTGTGTGATTGTCCACCATTTTGTCATCTGATATGATTTTCCTGTGTTGTAAATCCTACCTCTATAATGTTAATGAGGGGGGATTAGTAGCAGTTATGTTAATGAGGCAGGACTCAATTTACAGGATTAGGTTGTGTCTTAAGTCAATCTTTTTTGAGATATAAAAGAGAGAAGTAAATAGAGAAACTGGGGACTTCATACATCCAAGAAACAAGAGCTAGGAGAATAGTGTGGTCTTTGGACTGAGATAACTCCTTGACCTGGGAAGATTGATGACAAAGACCTTTTCCCAGGGCCACACAGAAAGAAAGCCTTCCCATGGAGCTGGCACCCTGAATCCGGACTTCTAGCCTCCTGAAATGTGAGAGAATAAACTGCCATTTGTTAAAGCAGCCCACTTGTGGTATTTCTGCTATAGCAGCACTAGATAAATAAGACATAGTAGCAGAGGTTATCTCACTCCAAGTTCAGTGCTCTTTCCATTATTTGACACCGTCTCAAACTAAGCAGAGGGGGTGCTGGTATTTATGAGATATTTTTTCTGATAGTTTATCCAAAAGGAAGTACAAGGTGCAATTAATTAGATTCTATTCTCAGATTGGATTGAGAAGAATAAACATAAATAGAGATCAGACAAGTTGGGTAAAGAGAGAATTCAAGCACCATCTGACCACCCTATATTTAGGTAAGTAGAAATTCTAACTACAGATATTCTTGAATAAGCTAAATAAAATGAAAAACAAGTCTCCAAAATTACTAAGACGGGAAGGAAGACAGAATGACAGCAAGGAAGGAAAGAAGAAAGGAAGGGGAAGGGGAAAGGAAAGAAAAGATGAAAAACCTGATCTAGAAACCACACATACTCGGAAATGGAAAAAGTATGCAAATGAAGTTTATATCTTCTGGGAAAGGAAAAGACCATGAAGATTAGGAAGCAAGTTTAAAGATGAGATGAAAATAATGAGAAGAAAATGTATATTGCAGGAAGCGAATTAGGGCAACACTTATACCATTAAGAAATAATAGATAGAGTAAGAAACAAAGGCAGTAACTTGGAAGAAAGGACTAAGATCGTTTTTAATGTAAAGGAGAAAGACTAAGATGATAAAACATTTAGAAATCATAAAATGCATACAGAGAACAGATATCTATCATGCTTTAACTCACACCATTTCTCAGACTGCTGTTATCAAGATGCTTACCTTGGTAAAGCCAAAAGTCAGTTCCAGGCCTCATGTTACTTGGCGTTACTTGGCTATCAGCAAGGTAGATGACTTTCTCCACTTCAGAACATCTTCATTATTTGGCTTCCAGGACACCTCACTTGCCTTACTTCTATCTCACTGGCCACTCTTTAGTCTTTTTGCAGATTTTTCCTCATCTCCCGAACTGCTTCCTGTTGGCATGCATTAGGGCTCAGTCCTTTGTCCTGTTCTTTATCCTATGTGCTCTTACTCTCCAGGTGATTCCTCCTGGTTTCATGCCTTTAATTACTGTCTAATTTTTGATGACTCCAAAATGTGCCTTTTTAATACAGATCGTATCCCTGAACTCATATATTAATCTCCCTATTTGGAATTTCCACCTGAAACTTAACATGTCTAAAAACAAACTCCTGAAATTCTCCTCAACTGGTTCTCCTAGTGAATATGCAGTCTAAATTAATAGCAAGTCCATTTTCCCTTTTGTTCAGACCAAAAATTTGAAGTCATCCTTGATTCGTTTCTTTCTCTCAAACATTATATCCAGTCCGTCAGTTAACCCTGTTGACTATATATTCAAAATATGTAAAGAAGCTCACCACTACTCTTAAATGCCATCATCTTGCTCCAAGTGACTATAATCTGTCCCCTACATTGTGACAGTAAATTCCAAACTGCTTTTCTCTTTGCCAAAGTGACATATGCAAGTTACTATTAAAATACAAGTCACATCATATCACTCCTTGGTTCAAAAATCTCCAGTACTTTCACACATCATTCAGATTAAAAGCCAAAGTCCTTTAAGGCTCGTTATTTTAGTCCCCCATTACCTCTCCCCTAAGTCAATCATATCCAACCACACTGTTATCCTCACTCTTTCTTGAATACGCCTCAAGGTCCTACCTCTTTTCCTTGCCTATAATACTTTTTCCCCACATATTCACAGAAGTCATACTCACAAATATCTAGCTCTCCATACCTTCCAGAGCATATACGGAAGGTTATACTTCCCAGGTCTGTGCAGTTTAGTGCAGCCGTGTGACTCACTATAGGCAATGAAATGGGAAAGTGATGTCATTTCTGAGCTGAGCCCTGAAGGATTTAGTCTCTCTCTCCCCAATCTGAAGGGAATATGGAAATGTTGTGTTGATCTGGGGAAGGCACAAGACTGTAGAAGGTATAACTGAAGGAAAAATAGAAAATCACATAAAAGCTGAAACCACACTGGGCTTTATAAGCAGAAAAGAATTTAATATAGGACATTAGGTGTTTTCAAAACCAACGTAAGGCCTAGAGGGGCAACAGATGAAAGAGACCACCTGCTAACTTTGAGGTTCACCACCATCAGTGTGGTAATGAGAAAAAAGAAATTTGTTGCTACTGCGTTAGGCAGAATTGTACGGAACTACTTTTGAGATCACAGTTGGCTTGCAACAATGGGGCAGGTTACCTGTAGGGAAACACTGAAAAGCTTCTGCCAATCCACACAGTCGCAGGAGCCCAAACATCTATGGATCGCTACAGAAATAATTTTAGAAAATGACTTCCAACTCCCATCTTACTATTAGTTCTTATGAGAGTGCATCTCCTTGGCAGAATTCAGATCGCATTCAGACAAGAAAGTCTGATCCCTCAGGACAAGATTTTTCAAGAAATGATGGTCCCATATCATCAGTCCATCAAAAGCGGGGAAGGCCTAGAAAGGAATAGGGTTGCTAAGAGAAAGTAGCACAGTTCACTACTTTGGCTGGTCAACATCCATATTCTAACCATATTATCCTTACAAACTAAAAAAACAAATATCTAGAATGGTGTGCTTCAGCTTAACATAATACAATTAACCCTTGTAAAATAAAAATGTACTCACTTTCTCAAAAAAAGGAAACCCAAAGTCCCATCCACTGTGTGATATTTACTCCTTCCAATTTAGTTACAATCTACCTTTCATAAACACACAATTTAAAACTAACATAACAATCAAATCAACGATAATTTGATTAAAAATGGCAAGAAGAGACCATAACCAACTACTACTAATTTCCTCCTTTTTAAAAGTAAAATTTTTCATGAGGCCATATTTGATATTTATGTCTTTGATCCTCTATTACATATTCTGAACATCTTTCATCTGCATCCTTCAACTCTGTTGATTGAATCAAATCTTCATTCCCGAAAGATTGGAGCCCATAGTGGACCTGCACATATTTGACTGCTGTGCAGAAAACAGTGTTAACAGGCCTGAGACTTTGTCTTTAAAGAGGTTTGCTTTCAAGAATGCCCTTTGGCTGGTGTCTGGGAAATTGGATTTGTGAAGGATTCCTACCATATCCTAATAAGAATGGTTCACTGTACCTAAACTGTTTGAACAAAAAACACAGTTCATTTTGAACACCTGCTTTTCTTCTGAGAGTCTGAAATTTTGGTATGTGCTTATGTGGTGCCTACATAATCAGCCCCAATAAAATCCATGGACACTGATTCTTTAATGGGCTTCCATGGTAGACAATGTTTCACATGCATTGTCACAACCTGTTACTGGAGGAATTAAGAGCATTTTTTTTTACTGGAAGAGGACTCTTAGAAGCTTGCACCTGGTTTCCTCCAGACTTCCTCCATGCACTTTTCTGTTTGCTGATTTTACTTTGTACCCTTTAGCTATAATAAATTATAGCTGTGAATATGACTGTATGTTGAGTCCTGTGAATCCTCCTACTGTTATTTTTAATCTAGGAGTGCCTTGGGGATTCTCAAAACCAGTTGGTGTGACCTTTATTATTTTTTTTTTTTCCTTTTTGACTGCACGCAATTTTTTTAATTTTCTTAGTACACTTAGGATAAGAATCCCACTCCTCACATGGGCTGGAAGGCCCAACAGGAGCTAGCCTTTGTCTGACTGTGCAATCACATTTCTTTCCACTCTCTTGTGCTCACACTAGCCTCCTTTCTGGAAATGTCCAGTTTTTTCCCATCTTAGAGACTTTAGGCTTGCTGTTCCCACTGCTTGGAATGTCCTTTTCCCAGCTCAGGGCTTGGCTGGCTCCTTCTCATCTATGAGGGCTCAGCTAAAATAGCACCTCCTAGTAGAGGCCTTCTCTGACCGCACTTTGTGTCTTTTGTCATAGCCTGCAATTAGGTTATTTATTTCTCTACTTTTTTTTTTTTAATTGTGCTTTAGGTGAAAGCTTACAGCAAAAATTAGTTTCTCCTTCAAAAATTTATATAAAATTGTTTTTCGTGATATTGGTTGCAGTTCTTGCAATGTATCAGCACTCTCCCCTTTCCCACCCTGGGTTCCTTGTGTCCATTCATCCAGTTTTCCTGTCCTTTCCTGCCTTCTTGTCTTTCTTTGCTTTTGGGCCAGCGTCGCCCATTTGGTCAGGTATACTTGATGGAACTAAGAAGCACATTATTGTTTGTTTTGTAGGCTTGTCTAATCTTTGGCTGAAAGGTAGACCTTGGGAGAGGCTTCATTTCTGAGTTAGTAGGGTGTTAAGGGACCATAGTCTCATAATCTGGGTTCTTCCAGTCTCTGTCAGACAAGTAAGTCCGGTCTTTTTTTTATTTTTATTAATTTGAATTTTGTTCTACATTTTTCTCCCACTTTGTATGGGACCCTCTATTGTAATCTGTATCAAAGCAGTCAGTGGTGATAGCTGGGCACCATCTAGTTTTTCTGGGTTCAGGCTGGTGGAGTCTGTGGTACGTGTGGTCCATTATGCCGTTGGACTAATATTTTCCTTGTGTGTGATTTTCTTCACTTTCCTTTGCTCTGGATGGGATGGGACCAATTTATATCTTAGATGGCCACCTGCAAGCTTTTAAGACGCCAGACACTACTCACCGAAGTAGGACATAGAATGTAGAACATTTTCTTTCTTTTTTTTTTTATTAACTTTTATTGAGCTTCAAATGAACGTTTACAAATCAAGTCAGTCTGTCACATATAAGTTTATATACATCTTACTCCGTACTCCCACTTGCTCTCCCCCTAATGAGTCAACCCTTCCAGTCTCTCCTTTCGTGACAATTTTGCCAGCTTCCCACTCTCTCTATCCTCCCATCCCCCCTCCAGACATGAGATGCCAACACAATCTCAAGTGTCCACCTGATATAATTAGCACACTCTTCATCAGCGTCTCTCTACCACCCACTGTCCAGTCCCTTTCATGTCTGATGAGTTGTCTTCGGGGATGGTCCCTGTCCTGTGCCAACAGAAGGTCTGGGGAGCATGGCCGCCGGGATTCCTCTAGTCTCAGTCAGACCATTAAGTTTGGTCTTTTTATGAGAATTTGGGGTCTGTATCCCACTGATCTCCTGCTCCCTCAGGGGTCCTCTGTTGTGCTCCTTGTCAGGGCAGTCATCGATTGTGGCCGGGCACCAACTAGTTCTTCTGGTCTCAGGATGATGTAGGTCTCTGGTTCATGTGGCCCTTTCTGTCTCTTGGGCTCTTAATTGTCCTGTGACCTTGGTGTTCTTCATTCTCCTTTGCTCCAGGTGGGTTGAGACGAATTGATGCATCTTAGATGGCCGCTTGTTAGCATTTAAGACCTCAGACGCCACATTTCAAAGTGGGATGCAGAATGTTTTCATAATAGAATTATTTTGCCAATTGACTTAGAAGTCCCCTTAAACCATGGTCCCCAAACCCCCGCCCTTGCTCCGCTGACCTTTGAAGCATTCATTTTATCCCGGAAACTTCTTTGCTTTTGGTCCAGTCCAATTGAGCTGACCTTCCATGTATTGAGTGTTGTCCTTCCCTTCATCTAAAGCAGTTCTTATCTACTGATTAATCAATAAAACACCCTCTCCCTCCCTCCTCCCTCCCTCCCCCCTTCGTAACCACAAAAGTATGTGCTCTTCTCAGTTTATACTATTTCTCAAGATCTTATAATAGTGGTCTTATACAATATTTGTCCTTTTGCCTCTGAGTAATTTCGCTCAGCATAATGCCTTCCAGGTTCCTCCATGTTATGAAATGTTTCACAGATTCGTCACTGTTCTTTATCGATGCGTAGTATTCCATTGTGTGAATATACCACAATTTATTTACCCATTCATCCGTTGATGGACACCTTGGTTGCTTCTAGCTTTTTGCTATCGTAAACAGAGCTGCAATAAACATCGGTGTGCATATATCTGTTTGTGTGAAGGCTCTTGTTTCTCTAGGGTATATTCTGAGGAGTGGGATTTCTGGGTTGTATGGTAGTTCTATTTCTAACTGTTTAAGATAACGCCAGATAGATTTCCAAAGTGGTTGTACCATTTTACATTCCCACCAGCAGTGTATAAGAGTTCCAATCTCTCCACAGCCTCTCCAACATTTATTATTTTGTGCTTTTTGGATTAATGCCAGCCTTGTTGGAGTGAGATGGAATCTCATTGTAGTTTTAATTTGCATTTCTCTAATGGCTAATGATCGAAAGCATTTTCTCATGTATCTGTTAGCTGCATGAATATCTTCTTTAGTGAAGTGTGTGTTCATATCCTTTGCCCACTTCTTGATTGGGTTGTTTGTCTTTTTGTGGTTGAGTTTTGACAGAATCATGTAGATTTTAGAGATCAGGCGCTGGTCGGAGATGTCATAGCTGAATATTCTTTCCCAGTCTGTAGGTGGTCTTTTTACTCTTTTGGAGAAGTCTTTAGATGAGCATAGGTGTTTGATTTTTAGGAGCTCCCAGTTATCGGGTTTCTCTTCGTCATTTTTGGTAATGTTTTGTATACTGTATATGCCTTGTATTAGGGCTCCTAGGGTTGTCCCTATTTTTTCTTCCATGATCTTTATCGTTTTAGTTTTTATGTTTAGGTCTTTGACCACTTGGAGTTAGTTTTTGTGCATGGTGTGAGGTATGGGTCCTGTTTCATTTTTTTGCAAATGGATATCCAATTATGCCAGCACCATTTGTTAAAAAGACTATCTTTTCCCCAATTAACTGACACTGGTCCTTTGTCAAATATCGGCTGCTCATACATGGATGGATTTATATCTGAGTTCTCAATTCTGTTCCATTGGTCTATGTGCCTGTTGTTGTACCAGTACCAGGCTGTTTTGACTACTGTGGCTTTATAATAGCTTCTGAAATCAGGTAGAGTGAGGCCTCCCACTTTCTTCTTCTTTTTCAGTAATGCTTTGCTTATCTGAGGCTTCTTTTCCTTCCATATGAAATTGGTGATTTGTTTCTCTATCACCTTAAAAAATGACATTGGAATTTGGATCGGAAGTGCGTTATATGTATAGATGGCTTTTGGTAGAATAGACATTTTTACTATGTTAAGTCTTCCTATCCATGAGCAAGGTATGTTTTTCCACTTAAGTATGTCCTTTTGAATTTCTTGTAGTAGAGCTTTGTAGTTTTCTTTGTATAGGTCTTTTACATCTTTGGTAAGATTTATTCCTAAGTATTTTATCTTCTTGGGGGCTACTGTGAATGGTATTGATTTGGTTATTTCCTCTTCGATGTTCTTTTTGTTGATGTAGAGGAATCCAAGTGATTTTTGTATGTTTATTTTATAACCTGAGACTCTGCCAAACTCTTCTATTAGTTTCAGTAGTTTTCTGGAGGATTCCTTGGGATTTTCTGTGTATAAGATCATGTCATCTGCAAACAGAGATAATTTTGCTTCCTCCTTGCCAATCCGGATGCCTTTTATTTCTCTGTCTAGCCTAATTGCCCTGGCTAGGACTTCTAACATGATGTTGAATAAGAGCGGTGATAAAGGGCATCCTTGTCTGGTTCCCGTTCTCAAGGGAAATGCTTTCAGGCTCTTTCCATTTAGAGTGATGTTGGCTGTTGTCTTTACATAGATGCCCTTTATTATGTTGAGGAATTTTCCTTCAATTCCTATTTTGCTAAGAGTTTTTGTCATAAATGGGTGTTGGACTTGTAAAATGCCTTTTCTGCATCAATTGATAAGATCATGTGGTTTTTGTCTTTTGTTTTATTTATGTGATGGATTACATTAATGGTTTTTCTGATATTAAACCAGCCTTGCATACCTGGTATAAATCCCACTTGATCGTGGTGAATTATTTTTTTGATATGTTGTTGAATTCTATTGGCTAGAATTTTGTTGAGGATTTTTGCATCTATGTTCATGAGGGATATAGGTCTATAATTTTCTTTTTTTGTAATGTCTTTACCTGGTTTTGGTATCAGGGAGATGGTGGCTTCATAGAATGAGTTGGGTAGTATTCCATCATTTCCTATGCTTTGAAATACCTTCAGTAGTAGTGGTGTTAACTCTTCTCTGAAAGTTTGGTAGATCTCTGCAGTGAAGCCGTCTGGGCCAGGGCTTTTTTTTGTTGGGAGTTTTTTGATTACCATTTCAATCTCTTTTTTTCTTATGGGTCTATTTAGTTGTTCTACTTCTGAATGTGTTAGTTTATGTAGGTAGTGTTTTTCCAAGAATTCATCCATTTCTTCTAGGTTTGCAAATTTGTTAGAGTACAATTTTCTGTAATAATCTGATATGATTCTTTTAATTTCAGTTGGTTCTGTTGTGATGTGGTCCTTCTCGTTTCTTATTCGGGCTATTTGTTTCCTTTCCTGTATTTCTTTAGTCAGTCTAGCCAATGATTTATCAATTTTGTTAATTTTTTCAAAGAACCAGCTTTTGGCTTTGTTAATTCTTTCAATTGTTTTTCTGTTCTCTAATTCATTTAGTTCAGCTCTAATTTTTATTATTTGTTTTCTTCTGGTGCCTGATGGATTCTTTTGTTGCTCACTTTCTATTTGTTCAAGTTGTAGGGACAATTCTCTGATTTTGGCTCTTTCTTCTTTTTGTATGTGTGCATTTATCGATATAAATTGACCTCTGAGCACTGCTTTTGCTGTGTCCCAGAGGTTTTGATAGGAAGTATTTTCATTCTCGTTGCATTCTATGAATTTCCTTATTCCCTCCTTGATGTCTTCTATAGCCCAGTCTTTTTTCAGGAGGGTATTGTTCATTTTCCAAGTATCTGATTTCTTTTCCCTAGTTTTTCTGTTATTGATTTCTAGTTTTATTGCCTTGTGGTCTGAGAAGATGCTTTGTAATATTTCGATGTTTTGGATTCTGCAAAGATTTGTTTTATGACCTAATATGTGGTCTATTCTAGAGAATGTTCCATGTGCGCTAGAAAAAAAAGTATACTTTGCAGCAGTTGGGTGGAGAGTTCTGTACAAGTCAATGAGGTCAAGTTGGTTGATTGTTGTAATTAAGTCTTCCGTGTCTCTATTGAGCTTCTTACTGGATGTCCTGTCCTTCTCCGAAAGTGGTGTGTTGAAGTCTCCTACTATAATTGTGGAGGTGTCTATCTCACTTTTCAGTTCTGTTAAAATTTGATTTATGTATCTTGCAGCCCTGTCATTGGGTGCATAAATATTTAATATGGTTATGTCTTCCTGATCGATTGTCCCTTTTATCATTATGTAGTGTCCTTCTTTATCCTTTGTGGTGGATTTAAGTCTAAAATCTATTTTGTCAGAAATTAATATTGCTACTCCTCTTCTTTTTTGCTTATTGTTTGCTTGATATATTTTTTTCCATCCTTTGAGTTTTAGTTTGTTTGTGTCTCTAAGTCTAAGGTGTGTCTCTTGTAGGCAGCATATAGACAGATCGTGTTTCTCTATCCAGTCCGAGACTCTCTGTCTCTTTATTGGTGCATTTAGTCCATTTACATTCAGCGTAATTATAGATAAATAAGTGTTTAGTGTTGTCATTTTGATGCCTTTTTATGTGTGTTGTTGACAATTTCATTTTTCCACATACTTTTTTGTGCTGAGACGTTTTTCTTAGTAAATTGTGAGATCCTCATTTTTGTAGTGTTTGACTTTATGTTAGTTGAGTCGTTACGTTTTTCTTGGCATTTATCTTGAGTTATGGAGTTGTTATACCTGTTTGTGGTTACCTTAATATTTACCCCTATTTTTCTAAGTAAAAACCTAACTTGTATTGTTCTATATTGCCTTGTATCACTCTCCATATGGCAGTTCTATGCCTCCTGTATTTAGTCCCTCTTTTTGATTATTGTGATCTTTTACATATTGACTTCTGTGATTCTGTTATGAGTATTTTTTTTTTAATTAATCTTAATTTGTTTTTGTGATTTCCCTATTTGAGTTGATATCAGGATGTTCTGTTTTGTGACCTTGTGTTGTGCTGGTATCTGATATTATTGGTTTTCTGACCAAACAATATTCTTTAGTATTTCTTGTAGCTTTGGTTTGGTTTTTGCAAATTCTCTAAACTTGTGTTTATCTGTAAATATCTTAATTTCGCCTTCATATTTCAGAGAGAGTTTTGCTGGATATATGATCCTTGGTTGGCAGTTTTTCTCCTTCAGTGCTCTGTATATGTCGTCCCATTCCCTTTTTGCCTGCATGGTTTCTGCTGAGTAGTCTGAACTTATTCTTATTGATTCTCCCTTAAAGGAAACCTTTCTTTTCTCCCTGGCTGCTTTTAAAATTTTCTCTTTATCTTTGGTTTTGGCGAGTTTGATGATAATATGTTTTGGTGTTTTTCTTTTTGGATCAATCTTAAATGGGGTTCGATGAGCATCTTGGATAGATATCCTTTCGTCTTTCATGATGTCAGGGAAGTTTTCTGTCAGGAGTTCTTCAACTATTTTCTCTGTGTTTTCTGTCCCCCCTCCCTGTTCTGGGACTCCAATCACTCGCAAGTTATCCTTCTTGATAGAGTCCCACATGATTCTTAGGTTTTCTTCCTTTTTTTTAATTCTTTTATCTGATTTTTTTTCAGCTATGTTGGTGTTGCTTCCCTGGTCCTCCAGATGTCCCAGTCTGCATTCTAATTGCTCGAGTCTGCTCCTCTGACTTCCTATTGCATTGTCTAATTCTGTAATTTTATTGTTAATCTTTTGGATTTCTACATGCTGTCTCTCTATGGATTCTTGCAACTTATTAATTTTTCCACCATGTTCTTGGATAATCTTTTTGAGTTCTTCAACAGTTTTATCGGTGTGTTCCTTGGCTTTTTCTGCAGTTTGCCTTATTTCGTTTGTGATGTCTTGAAGCATTCTGTAAATTAGTTTTTTATATTCTGTATCTGATAATTCCAGGATTGTATCTTCATTTGGGAAAGATTTTGATTCTTTTGTTTGGGGGGTTGTAGAAGCTGTCATGGTCTGCTTCTTTATGTGGTTTGATATGGACTGCTGTCTCCGAGCCATCACTGGGAAACTAGTTTTTCCAGAAAATCCGCTGACTGTGACGCTGGCTCCAGGCTCCAAAAACAATCGCTGCTTCCCCGTATTTGTTCGTTTTCCGTCTCTAAATCTGTGTTTGTTATTCAGGGTTCGTAGATTGTTATGTATGTGATCGATTCACTTGTTTTTCCGAGTCTTTGTTGCAAGAGGGATCTGAGGTAGTGTCTACCTAGTCCGCCATCTTGGCCCCGCCTCCAGAACATTTTCTTTATGAATGTGTTATGTTAATTGACCTAGATGTTCCCCAGGACCATGGTCCCCAGCTGTCAGCCCCACTAATTCACTCCCTCAAGATGTTTGGATGTGTCTAAGAAGATTCTATGACTTTACCTTGGTTGAGTTGTGTTGACTTCCCCTAAATTGTGTGTTCTTTCCCTTCATCAAAGTTAACAGTTACATACAACCTAGTTAGTGATCTCCCCTCCCCTCCCCTTCCCTCCCTTGTAATCATCAAAGATTTTTTTTCTGGCGTAAACCTTTTCTTGAGTTTTTATAATAGTGGTTTCGTACAATATTTATCCTTTTGGTCCCTCCAGATTCATCCATGTTGTGAGATGTTTCATAGATTCATCATTTTTCTTTATCATTGCATAGCATTCCATTGTGTGTATGTACCATAATCTGTTTATCCATTTGTCTATTGATAGCCACTTCGGTTGTTTCCATCTTTTTGCTATTGTAAATAAAGCTGTAATAAATATGGGTATGCATATGTCTTTTCAAGTGATGGCTCTCATTTCTATAGGTTATATTCCTGGGAATGAGATTGCCGTATCATATGGTATTTCTATTTCTAGCTTTTTAAGGAAGTGCCATATAATTTTTCATAGTAATTGTACCATTTTATATTCTTACCAGCAGTGTATGAGTTCCAATGTCCCCACAACCTCTCCAACATTTGTTATTTTCTGTTGGTTTTTGTTTGTTTGTTTTTGTTTTTATTAGTGCCCGTAATGTTGGGATGAGATGGTATCTCATTGCAGTTTTGATTCATATTTCTCTAATGGGCAATGATGGTGAGCATTTCTTCATGTGTCTGTTAGCCACCTGAATGTCTTCTTTGCTGAAATGTCTGTTAATATCCTTTGCCCATTTTTTAAATTTGATTATTTGTCTTTCTGTTCTTGAGGTATTGAAGTATTTTATAGATTTTAGAGATTAGACCCTTGTCAGTTATATCATAGCCAAAAAATTTTCCCAGTATGCAGGTTCTCTTCTCACGCTTTTGGTGAAGTCTTTTGATGAGCATAAGTGTTCAATTTTTTTGAGCTCCCAATTATCTAGTTTATCATCTAGTGTTTGTGCACTGTTAGTTACAGTTTGTATTCACTTTATGCCATGTTATTAGGACTCCTAACTTTGTCCCTAATTTTTCTTCCATGATCTTTGCCATTTTAGGTTTTATATTTAGGTCTTTGATCCATTTTGAGTTAGTTTTTGTATATGGTGTAAGGTATGGGTCCCGATTCATTTTTTTACAGATGGATATCCTGTTTTGCCAGCACCATTTGTTAAAATGGCTGTCTTTTCCCCACTTAATGGCTTTTGGTCCTTTGCCAAAGATCAGCTGACCACAAGTGGATGGATTTACGTCTGGGTTCTAGATTTGTTCCACTGGTCTATGTGCCTGTTGTTGTACCAGTACCAGGCTGTTTTGACTACCATGGCTGTATAGTAGGTTCTGGATGAGGTAGTGTGAGGCCTCCTGCTTTGTTCTTTTTCTTCAATAATGTTTTTCTTATTGGGTGCTTCTTTCCTTTCCATATAAATCTGGTGATTAGTTTTTCCATCTCATTAAAGAATGCTGTTGGTATTTGGATCAGGACTGTATTATATCTGTAGATTGTTTTGGGTAGAATTGACATTTTACAATGTTCAGTCTTCCTATTCATGAGCAGTGTAAGTTTTTCCATTTCTGTAGATCTCTTTTGGTTTCTTGCAGTAGAGTTTTATAGTTTTCTTTGCACAGGTCTTTTACATCCCTGGTTAGTTTTAGTCCTAAGTATTTTATCTTTTTAGGGGCTGTTATAAATTTTTTTTTTCTTGATTTCCCTTTTGAAGTTCTCTTTGTTGGTTATTGAATCCAACTGATTCTGGTATGTTGATCTTGTATTCTGCTACTATGCTAAATTTTTCTATTAATTCCAGTAGTTTTCTTGTGGATATTATGGGCTTCTCTATGTATAGTATCATAGAATCCATGAATAGGGACAGCTTTACTTCTTTCTTTCCAATTTGGATGCCCTTTATTTCTTTTTCTTACCTTATTGCTCCAACTATGACTTCCAGCACAATGCTGAAAAAGAGTGATGATAAAGGGCATCCTTGTCTAGTTCCCATTCTCATGGGAAATGCTTTCAGCCTCTCGCCATTGAGATGAGAATGATGTTGGTGGTTGGTTTTGCCCTTTATTATGTTGAGGAAGTTCCCTTCTATTCCTATTTTATTGAGAGTTTTTATGAGGAATGGGTTTCGGTCTTTATCAAATGCCTTTTTGGTGTCAATTAGGATGATCATGTGATTCTTTCTTATGTTCTGCTTATGTGGTGAATTCATTTACTGACTTTCTAATGTTGAACCATCCTTCCATACCTGGCATGAATCCCACTTGGTTGTGGTATATTATTTTTTTGATATGCTGTTGAATTCTAATGGCTAGAATTTTGTGGAGAATATTTACATCTACACTTGTGAGAGCTATTGGCTTGTAATTTTCTGTTTTTGTGATGTCTTTGCCTGGCTTTGGTATCATAGTTGTGCTGGCTTCATGGAATGAATTTGGGAGTATTCCTTCTTTTCTATGCTCTGATAGTTTGAATAGTACTGGTGTGAGCTCTTCTTTGAATGTTTGATAGAACTTTCCAGTGAAATTGTCCAGGCCAGTATTTTTTTTGATGGGGGGAAGGGTTTTTTTTTTTTTTTTAACCTCTTAAACCTCTTCTCTTGTATGGGTATGTTAAGGTTTTCTATGTCAGTTTGTGTTAGTTTAGATAGGTAGTGTGTTTCTAGAAATTTGTTCATTTCCTCTGGGTTCTGAAATTTGTGGGAGTACAATTTTTTTTAATAATATTCTGTTATGATCCTTTATATTTCAGTAGGGACTGTTATAATGCTCCCCATCTCATTTCTTATTTGGATTATTTGCTTGGTCTCTTCTTTTTCTTCTGTCAGTTTGGCCAGAGGTTTGTCGATTTTATTGATCTTGTCAAAGAACAAATTTTTGTCTCAATTCTTTCTAATGTTTTCCTGTTCTCTTCTTTTTTTTTTTTTTCATTTAATTTTTTTCTAATATTTATTATTTCCTTTCTTCTGGCGCCTTTGGGCTTCTTTTGCTGACCAAAAGACTCCCTTTAATATTTCATGTAAGTTTCATTTGATTTTTACAAATTTCCTTAGTTTCTGTTTATCTGGAAATGTCCTAATTTTGCCATCATGTTTGAGAGAGATTTTTGTAGGATATGTTATTCTTGGTTTTTTTCTTTCAAGGTTTTATATATATCATTCCATTGCCTTTTTGCCTGCATAATTTCTGCAGAATAATCAGCTTAGTCTTATTGCTTCCCCTTTGTAAATGACTTTTCGTTTTTCTTGATCTGCCCTTAGGACTCTTTCCTTTGTCTTCAGTTTTATCAAGTGATTATGGTATGTTTTTGTGACTTTCTTTTGCTGTCTATCCTATATAGAGTTTGTTGAGCTTCTTGGATGATCAGCTTTTCATCTTTCATGATATTTGGGAAGTTTTTTTGCCAGCAAATCTTCAAAAATCTTCTCTGTGTTTTCCATTTCTCCCCATTCTGGAACTCCAATCACATGCAAATTTTTGCTCTTGATTGTGTCCCACGTAATTTTTAGGTTTACTTCATTTTTCTTCCTTCTTTTCTCTGATTTTTCTCAAACAAAATGGCATCCATAGATTTGTCTTCAGTTTCACTGATTCTGTCTTCCGTTGTTGCAAATTTGTTCTTAAAACCTTCTATTGAGTTGTTCATTTCTGAAATTTTGTTTATCTTTTAGATTTCTAGTTGCTGTTTTTGCATGATTTCTAATTGTTTATTTCTTTTGACATTTTGTTTTTGTATTATTTTCCTGAATTCTTCTCCTGCTTTGTCTTTGTTTTCCTTGGTTTTGCCTATATTTTGTTGATTTTCTTGCATTTTCCATCAACTATTTTCTCCTTGCTTTTGTCTGTGTTTTCCTTGATCTTTTTCTTAATCTCTTGGAGAGCCCTAAAGAGTTTGAGTTCCATGTCAGGTATTTCCATTGCCTTTTCTCCTATCAGAAAGTTTTTTGATTACTTTGGGCACTTGCTGAAGCCATCTTGTCTTGATTTTTTGTTTTGATATTGTCTGCTTTCTCCAAGACATTAAGATAGTATTTTCTTTATTGATTGTAGGTTTGTTTTTTTCTACCTTTCTGTTTTGTTTTGATATGTCATGTTGGTTGAGCCAGGTGTGCTTTGCTGCTTGCTTGTCTGAGGGCTTGCTTGATCTTACTACCTTATCCTTGTGGCCAGGGCAGCAGCAGGCAGGGTGAACCCACTTCATTGTACACTGGTTTGGCGAGATGTCTGGGGGAGGACTGGGCAGGTGCTGTCTGCTTTCTGATATTAGTCCAGTGACGTGTGAGCATTCACAGCCCCTCACCAGATGGGTGGCAGCGTCAAATGGATCGTGGTACAGACTCACTTTCAACTGTTCAGCCTCTGGTTGAGTGACAGGATGGGAGGAGTGTTGTTGATTTAGTGCAATGGTGGGCCTGAGTGCTGGGGGCATTCCAGCTGTGGGAGTGTGGCCGGGGCTGACAGGAAAGGGGGGAGGTGATGTACAAGGCTATGTGGGAGGGAGAAAGAAAAAGAAGTGGCAGCATGGCAGGAACCAGTGGATGGTGGTGGGGTGGATTTGGGGGCCAGGGAGAAATGGGGGAAATGGTGTGCAGGGCTAGATGAGAGGAAGGCAGACAAGAGCAGCAGTGGGCCAGGGCACCAGTGTCACTCTATCTCGGCTGTACAGCTGAGGCTGGTTAGAAGGGGGACAAATGTGGCATATGGGGCTAGTTGGTAGGGAGAAAGAAAAGTAAGAAAGGAAAAAAATAAAATTAAAAAATTGTGACATGAGGGGGGCTGGTGAGTGGAGTCAGTGTGGACCCGGGTACTGGTGGGAAGGGAGGGAAGATGACTTATGGGGCTAGGTGGGAGGGAGAAAGAAAAGAAATAGCAGTGTGGCAGGAACCAGTGAGTGGTGGCAAGGCAGACCCAGAGGGTGGGCCAGAGCACCAGTGGTTCTCTAGCTGCAGTGGTGTGGAGGGGGCCATTGGGAAAGTGGGAGAGGTGAAATACAGGGCTAGGTGTGAGGGAGAAAGAAAAAGGGGGAAAAGATGCCATGTGGTGTGAGGGGGTGGGGCAAATCTGAGGGCCAGAGAGCTTCATATTAGGGACCCCAGCTATGTGGGCTGCTGAGTTGGGGTGGGGGTTCCTGCTGCTACTCACCAGAAGGGTGAGGGGTAATAAAGTGTGTTTCTCTGGCTGTCGGGTGCTCTGTCTCCTGCTGGGAGCTCTGTGAAATTGCCTTCCCTACACTCTGTCCAAAGTCATTGCTGGCTGTGATTTAAGATGGCCATGCTGTGCTGTTAGTTGGCAGGGGACCTGCCCTCCATCTCTATCTTTGTTCTCTGTTTTCCATCAGTTTCTTCTTCCCTTCAGTGTTTGATCTATTTCTTTATCCTTTCATTTGATGCTCAGGCTTCCAGGTTTGATGCTTGTATCTGTTTTACTTATATTTTTGGGTCTTTGCTGCAGAGGGACAGATGGTGCATCTGTCCTACAGGGTCACTATGAGTCAGAATCTACTTGACAGCAACAGATTTGTTTTATGTATAACTCATCCAGAAGTAGATATTGAATATTTCCAACACCTTACAGAGTTCCCTTTTGCCCCATCCTATAAGCATACTTTCAAGGATGAATATTACTCTGACTTCTAACACCATAGACTACTGTGCCTTCATGAACTTAAACTTCATGAACATGGAATCATACAGTATTTACATTTTTTGTCTGCCTTCTTTTATATATTATACCTCTGAAACTCAGCTATATTGTTGCATGTAGCAGTAGTTTTTTAAATTGCTTTGTAATATTTCATAATACATATTAAATTTTCCTGAATATTTGACTCCTGTCAACAGTTCAGGAATTCTTCATGAGTCATATATGTAGGTTGAGAGAGAGTTGAGAAGGCAACAGATACAGATACCATGCAATTCTAAGTCACCTGTACCTGCAACTTCTTTGTACTTTTAGGATCTGACTAGCCTAATTTAAGATGCACTTAATGATGGAGTGCTGTTATAGATATTCAACTTTACAGTGTGGTGAGAAGGACAGCACTAATTCACAATGGGTTTCTCAGGCCTGCTGGATCCCAGGAATAAACCCAAATGTGTTCTACAAAAATGGAATAATTATTTGTAAAAGGTATGGATTTTTTATGTTGTTTATCAAATTCAAAGATCTCTTTTGTGATTTTGTTATTGGGGATTGCAAGAGATTATAGAGAGCATTTCCAACAGTCACAAACATTTCAAATATCATTGGATCTACTGAGACTGAAAACTCCAGTACAGAACAGATTACACTGTATCTTGGAACAGCTTCACAGACTTTTTTTTCTGGGATCCTCTCAAACTTAGAAATGATATGGAATAAATATTAAATGGATTGTAAATCACACAAAAAACTTGCTATATATTGCCTCTAAAATAAAATTGGGCCATGAAGCTCTGTGTCTTTGTTAGTGTTTGTAGTACAGTGTGTAACAGATTGTTTCATTTGGAGGGAATATCTCAACATGATCCTGACCATTGCATGTTTACTGCCCTGAGGTAGCAGCTCCATGAGTTTCATGAGCATCAGTCTTCTCCAGCCTCTTGCAAACATATGTCTTATGAAAGCATCCAGGGGCTCTGTTCATCATGTTCAAACAGCAAAATGATATCAATATAGTGAACCACACATATGTCCCTAGTATAGGTTGGAAGGCAATTTGTGCAAAATTGCTGTGTATGAGATTATGACAAACAGCCAGAAGTAAAACAACGAAGGTGCACTGCTATCCTGCTAAATGAAAGCAAACTGCTCCTGATGGTCTTTGCTACTCAATATAGAGAAAATAGCTTTTGCCAAATCAATAGCTTCATATCAGTCACCAGAGCCTAAGCTGATTTATTCTACCAAAGAAATGATAGCTGGAATAGCAGCTACAATTTAAGTCAAGACCTGGTTAAGTTTACGATAATACACTATCATTCTACAAGACCCATCTGTCTTTTGTAATGATCCAAAAGAATCATCACACATACATCTTTCAATACTTTGAGAGTGGCACCAATCTTGGTGTTATCCCCTATGATGCACTATATTTTCTTTATTTTTTAAAAATCTTAATAACATAATAAGAGTGCTCATAAGTGTACAGCTGGGTGAATTTTTAAGAACAAATATACCATGTAACCCGTAGACAAATAAAAAGACTACCACTTGTTGTTTTTAAATCCCATCAAGTTGGTTCCAACCCATAGCAACCCTATGTATAAAAGAAAAGAGCACTGCACGGACCTGTGTCCTCCTCAAAATCGTTGTTATGCTTGAGCCCATTGTTGCAGCCACTATATCAACTCATCTTGTTGAGTGAGGGTCTTTCTCTTTTTTGCTGACCTTCTACTTTACCAAGCATCATGTATTTCTTCAGGGACTCATTCCTCCTGACAACCTGTCCAAAGTATGTGAGATGAGGTCTTGCCATCCTTGCTTCTAAGGAGCAATCTGGCTGTATACTTGTTCTGAGAAAGACTTGTTCATTCTTTTGGCAGTCATGGTATATTCAATATTCTTTACTAGCACCATAATTCAAAGGCATCAATTCTTCTTCAGTCTTCCCTAGTCATTGTCCAGCTTTCACATATGTATGAGATAATTGAAAATACTGTGCCTTGGGTCAGGTACACCTTAGTCCTGAAGGTGACATCTTTGCTTTTGGACACTTTAAAGAAGTCTTTTGCAGCAGATTTGCCCAATGCAATACATCATTTGATTCTTGACTGAAACTTTCAGGGGCATTGATTGTGGATCCAAGTAAAAGTAAATCCTAGACACCTTCAATATTTTCTCCATTTACTGTGATGTTGCTTATTGGTCCATTTGTGAGGATTTTTATTTTCTTTATATTGAAGTATAATCCATACTGAAGGCTGTGGCCTTTGATCTCCATCAGTAAATGCTTCAAGTCCTCTTCAGTTTCAGCAAGCAAGGTTGTTTTATCTGCATAACACAGGTTGTTAACAAATCTTCCTCCAATCCTGATGCACGTTCTTCTTCATATAGTCCAGCTTCTTGGATTATTTGCTCAGCATACCGATTGAATACAGTGAAAGGATACAAACCTGATGCACACCTTTCCTGATTTTAAACCACACAGTATCTCTTTGTTTTGTTCGCATGAGGGCCTCTTGGTCTCTGTATAGGTTCTGCATGAGCACAATTAAGGGTCTTGAATTACCACCCTTTGCAATGTTATTCATAATTTGTTATGATCCACACAGTTGAATGCCTTTGCATAGTCAATAAAACACAAGTAAACATCTTTCTGATATTCTCTGCTTTCATCCAAGATCCATCTGACATCAGCAATGATATACCTTGTTACATGTCGTTTTCTGAATACAGCTTGGATTTCGGGCAGTTTCCTGTCAATATATTGCTGGAATGATTTTTGAATGATCTTCAGCAAAATTTTACTTGTGTGTGATATTAACCATATTATTCCATAATCTCTGCATTCTGTTGGATCACTTTTCTTTGGAATGGGCACAAAAATAGATCTCTTCCAGTCGGTTGAACAGCTAGCTGTCTTCCAAATTTCTTGGCTGAGACGAATGAGTGCTTTAAGTGTTGTATCCGTTTGTTAAAACATCTCAATTTGTATTCCATCAGTTCCTGGAGCCTTGTTTTTCACCATTCCCTTCAGTGCAGCTTAGACTTCTTCCTTCAGAGCCATTGGTTCTTGATCATATGCTACCTCCTGAAATGGTTGAATGTTGACCAATTCTTTTTGGTACAGTGACTCTATGTACTCCTTCCATTTTGTTTTGATGCTGTCTGTGTCATTCAATATTTTGCCCATAATATATAGAATCCCTCAATATTGCAACTTGAGTCAAATTTTTCTTTAGTACTTTCAGCTCGAGAAATGCTAACCATGTTCTTCTCTTTTGGTTTTCTATCTGGGCTGTGCAGCTGGCACTAGGTGGAACGGAGGTGGAGATGGCACATGGGGCTAGTTGGTAGATAGAAAGAAAAGTAAGAAAGGACAAAAGGTCTTTGCACATTTCATTTTAATACTTTGTCTTCTCAAGTGACCCTTTGATATCTTCTGTTCAGCTCTTTTATTTCTTCATTTCTTCCATTCACTTTAGCTACTCTATATTCAAGAGCAAGTTTGAGAGTCTCTTCTGACATCCATTTTGGACTTGTTTTAATTTTCTTCAGCTTCAACTTGAGCTTGCATATAAGCACTTGATGGTCTGTTCTGTAGTCGGCCCCTGGCCTTTTTTCAACTGATGATATGGATTTTCTCCATTGTAGTAAATTTGATTCCTGTATATTCTATCTGGTAAGATCCACCTTTCTCATTCCAATCACCAGTAATTATCAATGTGTCTTGATTGCATGGTCCATCAATTTCAGACTGCAGGAGTTGGTAAAAATCTTCAATTTCTTCATCTTTGGCATTAGTGGTTAGTGTGCAAATTTGAATAATAGTCATATTAACTTATCTTCCTCTTAGGCATATGGATATTATCCTGTTACTGACAGGGTTGTACTTCAGGATAGATCTTGAAACGTTCTTTTTTGGACAATGAATGAGACTCCACTCCTCTTCAATTTGTCATTCCTGGCATAGTAGACTATATGATTTTCTAATTCAAAATGGCTAATACCAGTCCATTTTGGCTCACTGATGCCTTTGATATTGATCTTCAAGCATTTCGTTTTCAACAACTACCAATTTTCTTAGAATCATACTTCATACATTACATATTCCAATTACTAATGAATATTTGCAGCTGTTTCTTCTCATTTTGAGTCATGTCACATCAGCAAATGAAAGTCCTGAAATTTTGACTCGATTCATATCGTTATGGTCTACACTACTTTGAGGAGGCAGCTCTTTGTCTGTCATATTTTGAGTGACTTTCAACCTGAGGAGCTCATCTTCTGGCATTGTATCAGGCAATGTCCCACTGCTACTCCTAACATTTTCACTGGCCAGTTTGCCCTGAAGTAGGTCATCAGGTCCTTCTTCCCAGTCTGTCTTAGTCTGGAAGCTCCACTGAAACCTGTCTACCATGATAGGAGACCCTTCTGGCATTTGAAATGCAAGTGGCATAGCTTCCAGCATCGCAGTAACACACAAAGCCACTACAGTATGGTAAACTGAGAGACCAGTGGTGGAGGATATTATTAATACCTCAGAAAAACCCTTTGTGCTGCCTTCTAGTCACTACTCACCCCAGTGATAACCACTATCCTCACCACTAATAAGATGGATTGGTTTTCTGAGAATGAATATATAGTACATACTCTATTGTATCTGGCTTCTTTTATTCAATAATTTACTAGTGAGAATTATCCATTTTTGTTGTGTATAGTTGTAGAATTTTTTGATTTTTATCACTGCAACAATGAAAAACCAAACCCATTGTGGTGGAGTTGATTCAAACTCATAGAAATACTTTAGGACAGAGTAGAACTGCCACAGGGGCTTCCCAAGGCTGTAAAGCTTTACAGAAGCAGAATGCCACATTTCTCCTGTGAAGCAGCTGGTGGGTTGGAACTGCTGACCTTTCACTTAGCAGCCAAGGACTTAAACACTGTACAACCAGGGCTCCTTATTTTGGAGAATATCGGTATATATTTCTGTGAAATTTCCAGCTTATAGAGCATATGTTCAGATTTAGTAGGTACTGCCAAACATTTTTTCCCAAAGTGATTATACCAATTTTCTTTCCCACCAGTAGTGCATGAGTTATAGTTGCTCCACATCTTGTCAACACTTCTTATTTTCTGTGTTTTTCATTATTAGGCATTCTGGTGTGTGTAGTGGTATTGCATTGTAGTTTTAATATACCTAATAACATGAAGGATCTTTTCTTGTCTTTACTGGGTATTTAGACAATCTTTTTATGAAGTGTCTTTTCAAACATTTTATCTATTTTTTTTTTTCTAATAGGTTGTCTGTCTTTTTCAAATTGATAGTAAATTTATAGTAATCTTTTATATTCTGGATAAAAATCCAGAAAAAAATATATCAAGAAAATATCTTCCTATTCTGTCAATGGTCTGAAAAACTTTTACTAAAGTATAACATGCATAAAGAAAAGGACATATATCATAAGTGAATGGTTTAATGAATTTCCACAAAATGAATACAACAACCTAAACAACACCTAGATCAAGAAGCAAATCATCCTAGATATCTCCCACACTGCTTTCCTTCTCTATTCCCTCTAAAAGTAAATTTATTCTAACTTTTAGTAATAAATACTTGTTAGTTTTTGTACTTTATGTAAGTTAAAACATACAATATCTAATCATTTGTCTCTGACTTCCTTGAGTCAACATTATGTTTCTGGAGAATCATTCATATTGTTCGGTATAGTTATAAATTGCTCAGTCCCATCTCTGTGTAATATTCTATTATGTAAATATGTCACAGAAAGTGGAGAGTTGGTTAATTCTCTACAATCATGGACTGAGCTGGATCAGGAAGGTGTTACTAGTAAGATTTCATTTACTTCTGGTTTACTCCTCTTCCTCACACATGACCTTTTTGGGTATTTTGTTAAGAACTTGATGGATCTTCTTTTCTCCTCAGCCCTGAAAGACTGCAGGAGAGTCCATTCTATCCTTTAAATATTTTCATATTAGCTCTCTAGCCTCCTATGGTAAAAAAAATGGTACATAGATTCAAATTCTGGCAACGTCTTGAAAGAGAAGCAATCCTAATTTTGAGGCTAGCTTCCTCCTCTGGGTATGTATTTGCTTCTTACTCACCACTAGAATGGGAGAGATTTGTCTCCACATTTTTAGGAGCATTAATTCAATGGGATTTAAACTAAAATTCTCCTTTAAATGTTTAGCAACTGAGGAAATGCTCATTAGTAGTTCTGTGGATGCACTACGTCACCTGTAAAACCAATTCAATCTATAACTCTATCCTCTGACCTCCAAAGGTCCCCAACACCCTGACTAGTGGACCACAGCAGATATTGTATACCTAATGATTAGCATAAACTCTGAGCCAGTGTCCACCATTTTACCCCAGGCTTCCAGTTAAGATTCTTGAAAACCAGAAATAGGCCTGCTCTCAAAAATCTTGAAGCCAGCCTTAAACTATGTTTATCCCATATTGGATCAAGGAAGTCTGACTATAACTACCAGTGTAAACAGAGGTAAGTATTCTCTGTAGAAAGACAGTATCATTCAATCCTCTACGAGCTTTTCAACAGAATGACCAGCTATCAATATAAAACTTATCAGGCCTAGAAACAATACAAATGACAAATAATAAGAATGTAAATAGGCAATAGAAATAGAGATGCAGAATAACTCATTAATTAAAGGATTATATAAAAATTTGAAGCATTTCACCAGAGAGCTAAAACCTGAAATGAAAAAAACAAAATGGACATTACAGACCTGACAGAATAACTGTTGAAATTAAACGACTCAACAAATGGCTTTAATAGTATAGTAGAAAAGCAAAAAACAGAATTGAAAAACTTAAAGATAGGTCAATTTCAAAAATCCAAACTAAACTATACCTATGACTTAGCAGTGGTACTCCTGATACGGGCTGTGCAAATTTGCACCAGAAGTGCACTAAAATACATGAAAAAGAAAGATTTTAACCACAATATTCTTAACAGCAAACACCTGGAAACAAACCAAACATCCACCAATATAAAGTAATAAATAAATTATAAAATTTGACAATGGAGAAGAAGCTCCATATCTTCAATTAGAACAAGGCCAGAGGCTGAGTGTGGAACAGACCATCAGTTGCTCATACGCAAGTTCAAGTTGAAGATTAAGAAATTTTAAACAGTCCACAAGAGCCAAAGTACAACCTTGAGTATAACCCACCTGAATTTAGAGACTGTCTCAAGAATAGATTTGATGCATTGAACACTAATGACTGAAGACAAAAGAGTTGTGGAATAACATAAGGACGTCATAGAGAAAGCAAAAGGTCATTAAAAGGACAAGAAAGAAAGAAAAGACCAAAATGGATGTCAGAAGAGACTCTGAAACTTACTTTTGACCATACAGTAGCTAAAGTAAACAGAAAAAATGGTGAAGTAAAAGAGCTGAACAGAGGATTTCAAAGGGTGGCTTGAGAAGCCAAAGTAGTCTTACAATGAAATGTGCAAAAACCTGGAGTTAGAAAACCAAAAGGGAAGAATATGGTCAGCATTTCTCAAGCTGAGAGAACTGAAGAAAAAATTCAAGTCTCGAGTTGCAATATCAAAGGGTTCTATGGGCAAAATATTGAATGACACAGAAAGAATCAAAACAAAATGGAAGGAGTACATAGAGTCACTGTACCAAAAAGAATTGGTCAACATTCAACCATTTCAGGAGGTAGCATATGACCAGGAACCAATGGCACTGAAAGAAGAAGTCTAAGCTGCACTGAAGGGAATGGTGAAAAACAGGGCTCCAGGAATTGCTGGAATACCAACTGAGATGTTTCAACAAATGGATGCAATGCTTGAAGCACTCACTCAGCTAAGCCAAGAAATGTGGATGACAGCTATCTGGTCAATCAACTGGAAGAGGTCCATGTTTCTGCCCATTTCAAAGAAAGGTGATCCAAGAGAAAGTGGAAATTATGGAACAATATAGTTAATATCACACACAAAGTTTTGCTGAAGACCATTCAAAAATGGTCGTAGCAGTACATCAACAGGTAACTGCCAGAAGTTCAAGCTGGGTTCAGAAGAGTTTGTGGAGTGAGGTATATCATAGCTGATGTCAGATGGATCTTGGCTAAAAGCAGAGAATATCAGAAAGTTGTTTACCTGTATTTTATTGACTATGTAAAGGCAATCAACTGTGTGGATCATAAAAAATTATGGATAACATTGCAAAGAGTGGGAATTCCAGGCCCTTTATTGTGCTTATGCAAAACTGTGCATTGACAAAAGACAGTTTTTTGAACAGAACAAGAGGATAATGTGTGCTTTAAAAACAGGAAAGGTGTCCATCAGGGTTGTATCATTTCACCATATTCAATCTGTATGCTGAGCAAATAATCCAAGAAGTTGGACTATATGAAGAAGAACATGGCATCAGGATTGGAGGAAGATTTGTTAACAACCTGTGATAGGCAGATGACACAACCTTTGCTTGCTGAAAGCAAACATGACTTGAAGCACCTACTGATGAAAACCAAAGACTTCAGCCTTCAGTACGGATTACACTTCAACATAAAGAAGATAAAAATCCTCACAACTGGACCAATAAGCAACATTATGATAAACAGAGAAATGTTGAAGTTGTCAAGGATTTCATTTTACCTGGATCCACAATCAACATCCATGGATGTAGCAGTCAACAAATCAATGACTTATTGCATTAGGCAGATCTGCTCCAAAATACTTCTTTAAAGTGTTGAGAAGCAAAGGTGTCACCTTGAGGACTAAGGTGCACCTGACCCAAGCCATAGCATTTTCAATCACCTCATATGCACGTGAAGGCTGGACAATGACTAAGGAAGACCAAAGAATAATTGATACCTTTTAGTTATTGTGTTGGCAAATAATATTTAATGTACCATGGATTTCCAGAAGAATGAACAAATTTGTCTTGGAAGAAGAATACCCAGGATGCTCCTTGGTGATGAAGATGGGAAGACTTTGTTTCATGTACTTGGAAATGTTACCAGTCCCTAGAGGAGGACATCATGCTTGGTAAAGTAGAAAGTCATGGAAAAGAGGAGATTCCTCAAAGAGATGGATTGACATAGTGGCTACAACAATGGACTCAAATATAGCAACTATGGTGGGGATGGCAAAGGATCAGGCAGTGTTTCATTCTGTTGTACATAGGGTCGCTAGGAGTAAGAACCAACTCAATGTCACATAACAACAACATATTTATAAAATGGATTAATATTAGGTAATAAAAATAAACCACTGCTACTTTCAACAACAACATGAATTAGTATCACAAACTGTATGTTTAATGAAAGGAGTCAAACATAAAAGAAAACATACTATATGATTCTTTTTACATAAAGTTCAAAATAAGCAAACCTAATCTGGGGAGAGAGATGTCAGAGTGTCAGAACAGGGTTTACCTTGGGGTGGTAATGATTTAAAGAGGACAAGAGAAAGGTTTATGTGATAATTACATATATAATGATCTGAGCAGTTGTAAGAAAGATAAGTTCACCTAGTAAAATTTTATCAAGCTGTACATTAATGATGTGTGCATTTTCAATAAGTATATTGTATCAATTAAAATTTGACTAAAAATATTATATAATATTAAGAGTAAAATATTTAGTGATGTTGAGAATCTACCAACTTGGTAAAGTCATCAACAATATAAGCTACTCATGGCTTAAAGCTACTCATGGCATAGTGGTTAAGTGTTATGACTGCTAATCTAAAGGTCGGCAGTTCAAACCTGCCAGGCGCTCCTTGGAAACTCTATGGGGCAGTTCTACTCTGTCCTATAGGGTCACTATGAGTCAGAATCGACTTGACAGCAACGGGTTTGGTTTTCCTGGTTTTTAAAGCTACTCAGAGGTTTCTAAGGCAAGGTCAGCAAACTTTTGCTGTAAAGGACCAGACAGTAAATAGTTTTGGCTTTGCAAGGCATACAATTTCTTTTGCAACTACAGGCAGTCCTTGTGTTAGGAACTTCTGACTTATGGATAAGTGGTACTTGTCCTTTAGTGCTATGTAAGTTTGCCCTAACTTTGAAATGACTGAACCAATCCCCTACTCGCAATAAATTCATCACGATCACCTTCACATGCTGCATGTGCAACTTTTAAATCATTGAAAAGGCTTGGAGCCTTTTCTTGCACTAAAGTAAGGCTAAATAAAAACTGTGTGCACCTGTCTACAAATTCTACTTAAGGACACAGGAATGGATCTTGTTCCTAAAGTGAGGACTGCCTGTATTCCACTCTGCATTTGTGGAGTGATAGCAGCCACAGGCAATATGCAAATTACTGGGTGTGGCCATGTTCCAATAAAACTTTATAGAAATATGTGGTGGGTCGAAGTTTGCTGACCTCCTACTCTAAGAAAATGTAGCCCTGGTGGTGCAGTGGTTAAGTGCTTAGGTGCTATCCCAAAGGTCGACGATTCAAACCCACCAACAACGCCATGGGAGAAAGGTGTGGCAGCCTGCTCCCATAAAGATTACAGCCTTGGAAACCTTATAGGGCAGTTCTACTTTGTCCTATAGGGTAGCTATGAGTCAGAATCAACTGGACGGCAACAGGTTTGTTGTCGTTGTCGTACCTAAGAAAAATTAACAACCTGAACAGAATTTAAGGATTTTACTGAGATTAAAAACTATAACAACAACAATAACTGCATAGTTGCTTTAGCATATTATCAATTTTGGGGGTAATACCAATATTTATTTGTCTCCTGTCTTTGTTTTATAGAGCTGCTGTAACAAAATACCACAAAGTGAGTAGATTTAAAGAACAGAAATTCATTGTCTCACAGTTGAGTCTGGATTCATGGTGTAGGCTATGCTCTGTCCTCTCCAGGGGAAGAGCCTTCCTTGTCTCTCCCAATTTGTAGTAGCCCCAGGCGTTTTCAGGTGTGTCTCTACATTACAGACGTATTTTCACAGTTGACTTTCCCATCTGTCTCTCTGTGTGTTCTCCCCTTTTATAAAACACCACTCAGAAGGGACTAGGACCTGCCATACTCTAGCATGACCCAGTTAACTGGTAACATCTCAAATAAAAGCCCTCTCTTTCTTCCAGACAAGGTCATGTTCACAGGTACAGGGGTTAAGACTTCAACAAGTCTTTTTGGGGGACACAATTCAATCCTAAACTGCCTCCTATGTTTTTTGTAAATATGAAACCTTAAAAACTAATCATTACTTTTCATAAACCTGAATGAGAAAGGATACACATAAAGAAAATGCAAAATATATATATATATCTTTTCTTCCTCCTTCCAACTTTCTGTAACTTTTCAAGGCAATCTGAGCTTTCAGGCAATAACTGAAAATTACATTTGGGAGCTGACAGATTCTGCAGTATATGCTAAATCATTATTTGCTTTTGATTTTGTTTTTTTCTTTTTGAATTCAGGTGATTGCTCTAGAAAGTAATTGAAGTTCCATCAGGATCAAACATTTATGCTGTTGTTATGCTAGTGAAAACAACGTACTAATACGGGTAAGACTAACAGCCAGGCAAAAGTAAAATTTTCTTTAAAAGTGAAAAAGAAATAGACTCTGAACGAGTGGCAAATATTTCTTATTCTTACATGATCAAGAAGGAAATCACTCAAGAATAAACATATTATTCGAGAGAATCATTGAGGCCAAAACAAACATGTGTTCTGATGATGTTTCACACCACTTGTTACTATTCTGCATGGCTGAATGTTTAATGGAGCTCCCTGATACTCAAATTAAATATTTTAATATGTAATAATGTGATTCTGAAGCAGAAAAAAAAAAAACTAGGTTAATTACCCCTTTTTAGCATTTATTTGGCATAAAATACTGTTTTTCCCTGAAAAACAATAAAGAGTTCATGTGTAATGACAGTCAGCAGAGGCATAATACTGACACAATAGTCCAAGCGACTGTTATGGAAATAAGCTAGGAACAATGTGGAAACAATATAAAGAAAACTTCAATATAAATTCACACTTATAATTGTAACAAATTCCATTCTTGTTGCTTCCAATAATCTAATTTGTTCTTATATATTATCTACGTCAACCTTTAGTTTCTCCCAGGTTATGTGTAAAATGACATAAAACTTTTAAAATAAATGCTTCGACTATTATATACATATAGAAATATTGATATAAGACTTCAGTAAGAGCCGCTGACTTCACCAGGACTCCCATGGGTTGATTTTTTAAATGCTGACATCCATTTTTTGAAGGACAGTGGTATCTGGAGGTAAAAAAAAGGAGGTAAGGGCATAGTTATTTCTTGTTACACACTTTCATCCATTTAATGGCTTCCTTCTACCATCACTGGTTTGAACTGAAAACACAGAAGCTCCCAGGAGATACCAAAGCATTTACCAACGAGGACATGCAATTCAAGAAAAAGTAGTTACTCCCAGAAGATTAGAAATGATGGAAACTGGCAAAAGATATTTTTTACCTTTTAGTTCAAATCCTACTTAAACAGATTTGTACCTGGAGACAGGGAGAGGTTCTTTGGAGCAGTGGTACAATGTGGGAGTCATCAAAAGACCAAGAACAATTCTCTCACTGCCTTAGTATTATGCTCATCTACTCACATCTTCCAATGAAATGTGTTATTTTGGATAACTAATAGTTGAGAATCATAATAGGTTAGAATTTTAACCAAATTAGAGATTGTAGAGTACAATTTAAGGAGCCCTGGTGGTACAGTGGATAAAGCAGT
Source organism: Elephas maximus indicus (assembly GCF_024166365.1). Classification (NCBI taxonomy): domain Eukaryota; kingdom Metazoa; phylum Chordata; class Mammalia; order Proboscidea; family Elephantidae; genus Elephas; species Elephas maximus. The sequence continues at coordinate 50,823,011 of NC_064824.1, read as the reverse complement.
TGACTGCTAACCGAAAGGCCAGTGGTTCAAAACCACCAGCAGCTCAATGGGAGAAAGATGTGGCAGTCTGCCTCCGTAGAGATTTACAGCCTTGGAAACCCTGTGGGGTCACTGTGAGTCAGAATTGACTCAGAGGCAATGGATTTATAGTACAATTTATTAATCCTCTAAAATAACACTGAAAGCTATTGAGATGAAGTTGAACTGTATCAAGAGAAATTTCTTGAGGTTAAACTTCCTAATTTATACATGCTCACTGTACTTTTTTATGAAAACTTTTACTATGCTAAAATCCACTTTTCCAATTTCCACTCACTGATAACAATAACATGTAATTATTGACCACTTACTCTGTACCAGTCACATATTATTCATTTTTATTCTTCCAACCACTTACTGAATTTGTGGAAACTGAAGAGTTAAATGCCTTGCTCGAATTTCACACAACTGGGCAATGCCATAGCCAAGATTTTAACCCAGGTTTGTTTGACATCAACCCATGACAGTTAATTACTGTCAGTTTGCTAGTGCTGCTGTAATAAAAATACCACAAATGGGTGGCTTTAAATAACAGGAATTTATTTTGAAGGCTAGGAGTTTGAATTCAGGGTGTCAGCAGGGCTATACTGTCTGCTCTAGATCATTCCTTGTCTCTTTCAGCTCTTGAACCCATGAGTGCTTCTTGGTATTCCTAGACATGTAAAAAGATCATCACATGCTGTCTTCCCTCAGTATGTCATGTGTTTATTTATTTATTTATTTTTATAAAACACACCTTAGAAGGGATTAGGCTTAAGACCCACCCTACTCCCACCAGAAGTCTCCTTAGAAGCAAGGATGGTGAGACATGTTATCAGGAGGAATCAGTCCCTGGAAAGGATATCATGCTTGGTAAAGTACAGGGTCAGCGAAAAAGAGGAAGACCCTCAACAAGATAGATAGATACAGTGGCTGCAACAATGAGTTCAAGCATAGCAACAGTTGTGAGGATTGCACAGGACCGGGGAGTGTCTCCTTCTGTTGAACATAGGGTCACTATGAGTCAGAACCAACTGGGTGGCACCTAACAACAACTCCCATATGACCTCATTAAAATTGAAAAAAAAAAAAAAAAAACCTATTTCCAAACAAGGTGACATTCATAGGCACAGGAATTAAGACTTCAACATATCTTGTTGGGGAACACAATCCAATCCATTACAATTACTATGCTGCACTCCTCTCTGGTCTGCATAAAAGCCTTTTAAGTATTTAAAATTAATCAATGGAGCTATCGCGTTTCTCTCTCTGGTTAAGTATTCTCACTATTGTTTTTTCTGTTTTCCTAGTCACTCACCTGACTTTCATAACATCTTTCTTTCCATTTGTGAAAGATGTCTAAGTGTAGAAATCATAATTGATTGCAATAGCCCAGATGCATTCTAATCAATTTAGCACAAGAAAAGACCATTTCCTCCTTCTGGTCATTTCATTTCTGAGGAAATTAGCCTGGAGTCTCATTACTTTGGAACACTGAAGCCATGTTATTTAGCCACTATAACATTTTCTGTAGTTGTGCAATATTTTTAGAACCAAGAGTAGAACTTATCTTTTTACTGCATTACATTTTGTATTATGATATGAATCAAATAATTTCAAGATAACTCAGCCATCAAGCATGTATTTTACACTACCTAGTTATCCTCGAATTTCATGAGAAAGTAACTTGTAGTCTTACCCAATTTATTGATGAAGATGTCAATATTTACAAAGAAATACATTTTCAATATATTTTATATTAATTTGTGTGAAATCAGTATTTTTTGTTTGTTTTGTTTTTATCATGCATTAGGTGAAAGTTCACAGAGCAAATTAGTTCCCCATTTGATAGTTTGTACCAATGACCTTGGTTTCAGTCTCCACAGTGTACCAGCACTATCCCCATTTCCATCCTGTTTTCCCTATTTTCTTTCATCCTGATTTTCTACCCCTTCCTGCCTTCTCATCTTTGCTTTTAGGTAGATAAAGCCCTTTCGATCTCATATAATTGATTGTTCTAAGGAGTACATTCCTCTCGGGGACTATTTTTTATCTTATGTGCTTGTCTGGTCTTTTGCTGGGAGATAGTCTCCAAGAATGTCAGAAAGGTATCTTAGGTCCATAGTCTTGGGGGTTCCTCCAGTCTCTGTCAGACCAGTAAGTCTGATCTTTTTTTGTGAATTTGATTTTTTGTTCTATAATTTTCTCTATCTCTGCCCAGGACACTCTGTTGTGATCCCAGCCCGAGAGGGCAATTGGTAGTGGTAGCTTGGCACCATCTATTACTTCTGGTTTCTAGGTTGTGTGGGCTGTGGTTCATGTGATCCATTGTCCCTTTTTACTACTTGCTCCCTTGGTTTTTTTACTCTCCTTTGCTCAAGACAGGAGGAGACAAACAGTTGTATCTTAGATGGCCGCTTGCAAGCTTTTAAGACCCCAGATGTTATCCACCAAAGTAGGATCCAGAACATTGTCTTTATGTACTATGTTGTGTCAATTAAGTAGATGTCCCCTGAGGCTACGGTCCTTTGTCTTCTAGCCTAGGAACTTCATCTCGAGAGGTGTTTGGTTATGTCTAAGAAGTTTCCATGACTATAGCCCTTGAGTGCTCTATATGAGTCACACCTACAGTCGTGAATGTAGAAATACCTACCACTAAATTTGAGAGCAGGTGTTTTGACTATCTTTTGAGGATAGAAAAGAATGGAGAGTTTGCAGAGGTGATAGCATATGCATGTGGGTAAGACAAGCAAAGAGTTGAAGATGCTTAGCTGGAGTTTAAATGAGAAGCCTTTGTAAGAAATTGTTTTAGAGGTCTCTTTTACTAAGTGATGGTAAAGTTACAAGATACCCAAGGAGTGAGTGTGAAATAGAAATGTTACTAGCATATTAGAGAAGAAGTCTGTGCAATTACAATTAACAAGGAATGTTTTAAAGAAAGCAGAAGTTTGGAAAATCAAAGAAAATTGTAGTGATTAACCCTTACAATTGTTAAAAAAAAAAATGGTGCAAATGCAGCAGAAAAGCAAAATAGATAAGGATAAACACGGGTTTATGGTGCATTGTGGGTAAGCCACTAAATATACACTTTGGTGAGCTCAACATAATTCTTTAAAGACAGATGGTCTACAGTGTGCACTAGTGTATGTGTCATGACACTGAGCATTCAGAGTGATGTTGAGTTGCTAGGGAAAGAACGTTTAACAACCTTAATAAAAAGGAATCCACTCAATCCATCCTGGTGCATATGAGAATCAGCTGGCAGAGTGTGCCAAGGATTATCCCCTGAAATTGAGGATTGCAGTGATGCTAAATAACTTGTGTATATATGTGTGTGTGTATAAGAAGTAAGAACTCTACATTCTGCAGGACCTTAAGTCCAGAGCATTTTTATTGGGAAGAAAAATCTGACACAGTGCCTTTGGTGTATATCTCCTTAACCTAAACTTTTGGAAATGAAGCTGAGATTTCCAGTATACAGCCACTGGATTTCTCAGTAGGAAAGGTCATGCTGACTGAAAAAAAAGAGCATTTTTACTAGGATGTTTAGAGCTGAACACAGATTTCAGAGTGTCAAAGAGTGGGTGATGGAGGTGCAGAATGAGGAAATAGTGAATGAAGGTGGCTCTCAGGAGAGACAGAAGGAAATTGAGAATGGTGTGATAGCATGAAGAGAAAAGTTTGGTTGTCCTTTTTTGTTCCGTATTTTGTTCTTGTGTTTTTATATGATGAGGAGTGAGGAAATGAGCGTATTTGTAGATTCAGGGGATGCAGTCACTACTAAAGTGGAGACTATTAGAGAGAGGAAATACTAGGTGGAATCATATTCTAGAGAAGACTATAGGAATGATAACAAGAAAACTGCAGAGAAGTAGTATAAAGTAGTGCAATCTCGCAAGATCAATGTTACCATGACACACCCCAAGGTCACAATGGGGTCTTTTCAGCACAGAATCTTATATCTACTTAATTTGTTCTAAACCCTGAAAGGTATCGTTTGTTAAAGACACCACTAATTTGTGCCAGGTGTAATCACTGTGGGACTGAAGCTTACAAATTTCTTTGTCCATGTCAGACAGGTTGGAATGTGTCTTCTATCTTAATTGAGTATGTACTTCAGTACTCATATCCTTAGGGAATTTGGCTGACTTGTGCCATTTTGTTGGAGAGCTTGTCTCTACAAACTTTTCTTCTCAGGGTCAGAGGTTGGGTCTTGGTCTGAGGCCTCGAAGACAAAAAAGAAGAAATTACCCACTTCACTAAGGCTATACCTGGAAAACTAGTATTAATGGTAACTGGATTTTATATAGTGTGAGTCCCTGGGTGGTACAAACAGTTAAGTGCTTAATTACTAACCGAAAGTTTGGTTATCTGCTTCCAAAAGCTTACAGCCTTGAAAACCCTATGGAGTGTATTTCTATACTACAGCATATGGGGTCATCATGTGTCTAAATCAACTAGGAACTCTAACTAATTTTTATAGCATAAACTCATGATAAAAATAAGAAAATGGTAATTTATTCACTCACAGTCAGCTTCTCATAGGATGAGCAGAGAATACGGGCTTGAGTGAGAGAAAGGGGCTGGCAAAGGAACATACTGAATGTGGTCACATGAGCAGAGAGGTAGGAAAAAGATGTTCCATAAAGAAAATTAAGAATTTTCCGAGTCACTTTTACTGACCCTGTAAGCAGCATGTATGAAGTGTATTTACTCATGTTTAAATCATAGCTTATCAACTTTAAAACAGACTATGGGAAACCTATAGTTCCTTAAAGGTATATATGCATTCGTGCAAAGTTTACAGGAGGAGAGAATCCATAATTCCTATAGTCTTACCACTTACAAATTAAGCATAGTTTTAGTCTCTTTTATACAAATTCAAATCTTATTCTAGTCCCTAAGTCTTTTTGGTACATCAATCCCTGCTGTTTATTATCCTCCAATTTTAAAAATTCTAATCATTTTTTTCTCCAGGTAGGGAACAAAAGATTTTTTTTATTTTTGTTGGAGTAATAGGAATATGCACATTCATTTTCTCTGTGTGTAGGACAAAAGATAAAACAGCTGGTATCTTCTTCTAATTCCATTTCTCATTTGTCATATATATATTTTTTTATGACACAACATTTACCCACTTCACTCCATAAGATACTCCATTCACTCTATTTTTAAACTTCTCTTCCTTTCCCACATCTTTTCTTATATTCATTCAATTATTCATCCATTCATTACTTCAACAAATATTTATTTAGGGTCTTCTAAGTGGAAGATGAAACATGGTCCCTACCCTATACTCTTATGGGATACAGGCACAAGAGGGGTGACATATATACAAACCAATAAGATGAAACAAATGTAGATTATAATAAATACTACATGTTGTTGTTAGATGCCTTAGAGTTGGTTCCAACTCATAGTGACCCTATGTACCACAGAATGAAGCACTGCCTGGTCCTGTGCCATGCCTACAATCGTTGCTATGCTTAAGCCCATTGTTGCAGGCACTGTGTCAATCCATCTCGTTGAGGGTCTTCCTCTTTTCTGCCAACCCTGTACTTTACCAAGCATGGTGTCCTTCTCCAGGGACTGATCCCTCCTGACGACATGTCCAAAGTATGTAAGACACAGTCTCGCCATCCTTGCTTCTAAGGAGCATTCTGGTTGTACTTCTTACAACACAGATTTGTTCATGTCATTGAACAAATACCATATGTCATTGAATATAGTATGGACTGCCAAATCTTGCTGTCCGTGGTATATTCAATATTCTTTGCCAAGACCACAATTCAAAGGCATCAATTCTTCTTTGGCCTTCTTTAGTCATTGTCTGGCTTTCATATGCATATGATGCAATTGAAAATACCACAACCTGAGTCAGGCGCACCTTAGTCTTCAAGGTGACATCCTTGCATTTCAACATTTTGAAGAGGTCTTTTGCAGCAGATTTGCCCAATGCAATGCATCTTTTGATTTCTTGACTGCAGCTTCCATGGATGTCGATTGTGGATCCAAGTAAAATGAAGTCCTTGACAACTTCAATCGTTTCTCCATGTATCATGATATGGCTTATTGGTCCAGTTGTGGGAATTTTTGTTTTCTTTATGTTGAGGTGTAATTCATACTGAAGGCTGTGGTCTTTGATCTTCATTAGTAAGTGCTTCAAGTCCTCTTCACTTTCAGCAAGCAAGATTGTGTCATCTGCCTAACACAGGTTGTTAATCAGTCTTCCTCCAATCCTGATGCCCCCTTCTTCTTCATATAGTCCAGCTTCTTGGTTTATTTGCTCAGAGTACAGATTGAATAATAAAAAAAAAAAAAAAAGATTGAATAGGTATGGTGAAAGAATACAACCCTGACACACACCTTTCCTGACTTTAAACTACTCAGAATCCCCTTTCTCTGTCCGAACAACTGCCTCTTGATCTATGTACAGGTTCCTCGTGAGCACAATTGAGTGTTCTGGAATTCCCATTCTTTGTAATGTTATCCATAATCTGTTATGATCCACACAGTTGAATGCCTTTGCATAGTCAATAAAACATAGGTAAACATCCTTCTGGTATTCCCTGCTCTCAGCCAGGATCCATCTGATACCAGCAATGATATCCCTGGTTCTACGCCCTCTTCTGAATCCGGCCTGAATTTCTGGCAGGTCCCTGTCCATTTACTGCTGCAGCCAATTTTGAATGATCTTCAGTAAAATTTTGCTTACACGTGATATTAGTGATATTGTTTGATAATTTCTGCATTCAGCTGGATCACATTTCTTGGGAGTGGACATAAATATGGACCTCTTCTAGTCAGTTGGCCAGGTAGCTGTCTTCCAAATTTCTTGGCATAGACAAGTGAACACTTAGAGTGCTGCATCCGTTTTTTGAAACACTTCAATTGATATTCCTTCAGTACTACATAAGAAATGAAAATATATTGTGGGATTCAGAATAATGAGGGAGTGTATTAGAGAGTATTTGTGTTGCAGGTATGGGAGTATATCAAGGAGAGTTTAAGCAAGACTCACGGAAGAAATTGATTTTGGACTGAGCTTGAAGGATGTGGTACTGGGAAACAGGGATAAAGAGAAAAATGCACACAAAAGACTTTTCTGTATCACATCTGAAATTGAAAGCAGGAACATAATTTGCAGAATTAAATTGATTTGTTGAAGTCTGCATTATTGGTAAAATAGTGATGCTATTAGCAGACTAAAAAAGGCAGAAGATTTATGGGAAAGAAGATCTTGTATTTGTTTTTGGACATGCTGTGTTTAAGATGCTGGAAGGATAACAAGATGCAGACATCTGGAATTGGACAGTTTTGTCAAAACTTAAGATACAAAAATGAATGACTTGTACAATGCAAAATGCATGCATATTTCCGGGATAGATTGAATTTTTCTTGTCATTTTCCAAATGAAGAAACTGAGACAAAGAGATGTCATGCAATGTATTTAGTGGGTCAGTGATAAAGACCAGACAAAAAATACAAGTCTAGAATGCTCTTTATCAAACTACTATTATAAGTTAGATTTCTGTAGTTGTATCAGCCAAGGGTTTGATCAGAGAAGTAGAATGACTGTGAGTGATATGGAATAAGGGACTTATAGGAATTAGACTTTAAGCAATCATGATTTAGTGTAGACTAGTGTAATGCTGTTGCTTCTGTATCTGGCGTTTTCCTAGAAGTTGGAAAGGAAATGTAGATGTAATGTACGGGGAAGCAAGAAAAAGCTGGAATCTATGAGAACAAAGTGGATATCATTAAGGACAAAGAGGGACCCACAAAGACAAAGTGGAACCCATGACTGTCTCTTACAAATTCCAATCATGGTGAAGCAGATGGTATTTGAGATAAGCTATCTCTCTTCCCTCCACAACTGCTCCTGCACCTGGCCCAGAATTCAGAGAAGTTGAAAGAGTAGATACAACAGGAGCCGAAAAGCTGCTGAAACAGCTGCTGCCCCATATAAACAAGGTGAAGCAGCAGATCATCAACAACCTGATTAAATTTCTACAGTGCCTTGCCCTATCATGACCTTGAGAACATAAAGAAATGGTTATTGCTTCACTTCCATCTTTGAGATTATGCAAATTTATTTTGCGGCCTACTGGGAAACCTATAGGAACGAGAATTCTGGGAAATGTAGTTCCAACTTAGCTAAGTTGATGCAATACAAAGCCACTACAGTCTATTCCTTGACAATTTAGCACCATATTCTTTAGCCATACTTAAAACTTCCAAAAAAATACAATAGTAAAATCATGCTTACAGCCAACATAATGCAACTATGTTACATATAACTGAAACATGCTACCCTCTTTCCCATAAAGTCCCTTCATCCATCTTTGAATGATGCTTATTCTTCTTCTAGTTGAGTCACTCTACCCTTTTGATATCTTGTAATTTAAATAAGTAGGTGTAAAGTTAGCTACTATTAATGCATTCTATGTTAGATGATATTTTTTTTTTTTATGTTAGATGATAGAAGAACTGAGTAGGCAGAGAGAATTGATTCATGTCTACATATATATTCATATAACAAGGGAAAAACATTCATAACTATTGCAGATCCTGATTTCCGCAACTGATCATGTGGTTGAGCTCATATTTATGACTTTGTTTTTCCACTACCTAATCTACATTCTCTTTGCTATCAGCAAGTACTTCAAATAGTCTTGGTTCCTAGCCTTGTCGGGTGACCCAAGTCTTCATTTCTGAAGAGTCTAGACCTTTAGCAGTGCTGCTTATATTGGGCTGCTGTAGTATTTTGTTAACATAATACTACAAAACATAAATCTACCCCATCTTCAATGCTAGCAAGCGGCCATCTAAGATGCATCAATTGGTCTCAATCCACCTGGAGGACAGGAGAATAAGAACACCAAAGACATAAGGTAAAGATGGGCTCAAAGGTAAAGATGAGCCCAAGAGACAAAAAGGGCCACGTAAACCAGAGACTACATCAGCCTGAGACCAGAAGAACTAGATGGAGCCCAGCTATAACCGATGACTGCCCTAATAGGGAACACAATAGAGATTCCCTGATGGAGCAGGAGAACAGTGGGAGGCTCTCATAAAAAGACCCAACTTAATGGTCTGACTGAGACAAGAGGGACCCTGGAGGTCATGGTCCCCAGACCCTCTGTTAGCTCAAGACTGGAACCATTCCCAAAGCCAACTCTTCAGACAGGGATTGGACTGAACTATAAGACAGAAAATGATACTGGTGAGGAGTGAGCTTCTTGGTTCAAATAGACACATGAGACTATGTGGGCTGCTCCTGTCTGGAGGCAGAGGGGGACAAGAGCTGGTTGAATGGACATGGGGAGTACAAGGTGGAGAGAACTGTGCTGTCTCATTGGGGGAGAGCAGCTAGGAGTACATAGCAAGGTGTGTATTAGTTTTTGTATGAGAGACTGACTTGATTTGTAAACTTTCACTTAAAGCACAATAAGTAAATGTTAAAAAAAGAAACATGAAAAATTAACAGTAATAATATACTTTATTTAACCAAATATACCCAGAATACTTGCATTTCAACATGCAAGCAATTAAAAAAAAAAAGTCTGCACCAGTGGATCTTCTCCATACCAGACATTCTCCTCTTCACTTGCATTGTGTAAAAGCACCCCAGTATTCCCTTGAAACTGAGATTTAATTTCCTCAGCAACTATAACAAACCTCTTCCTTGCCTGTCAATGCACTGCCACAAGTCCAAACTTGTCAGGTGTTCAATATTTGTGTGAGTTTAAACACCATTTTTGATACCAAATTTATGTTGTAGTTACTATTGCTGCCTATAAAATTATACCAAAATTTGGTGGTGTAAAACAACAACTATTATATTTTGCTCACGATTTGTGAGTCAAAGTTGGGAAAGGCTCAGCTGGGCAGTTCTCACTTGGTTGCAGTCATATATAGGCTGAGGCTGAAGTGATTAGAAGGCTTGATTTGGCTGATTGTAAAATGGCACACTTAACAGGGCTAGTATTGAGGATGGAGTTTAGCTGCCGCTATCAACTTGAGTGCCTATACATGGCCTTCCTAGCAAGGCAGTGTCAGGGTGGTCATATTTATTACTTGCTGGCTGGCATCTCCCAGAGTGAATATCCAAAGAGATTCAGGCATAAGCTGTATGACCTTTTATGTCCTGGCTTCAGAAGTTACCAGCTATTGCTTCCACTGTACTCTATTAGTCAAAGCTGTCACAAACTTGTACAAATTTAAAGAAAGGGGATATAGACACTAACCCTTGATGGAAAAGTGTCAAAGAATCTGAAGCCATATTTTAAAAAGAAAAAAATTTTATGAGCTTTTATCCCCTTCACATTGACTAGCTTGCTGTTCATTTATACCACAGTTTCCCAAGTGCTCTGTGTTTTCTAAAGCCTGAGCAGTATTGCTCACACTGCTTAAATCCACAAGAATGTGTAAACCTCCATCTCAGCTTGACAAAATTGTGCTATTCTTTAAGGTTCAGCTTAAGATCTAATTCATTCATTTATATCTTTATTCATTCATTCATATCTTTATTCATTCATTCAACAAATCTTTGTTGGGGCAATTTAGATTCCTTATGACATTCCTAAATGACTTTCATAGAGGTGATTTTTCCCCTTTTCTGAGACTTCACATTAATTATAAACTTCAAATAGTCCTCTTTACCTACTGTCTTCAGCTATGACTACTCTGGTTCATCTATTTCCTCTCCACCTAAATTGTATGATTTTTTTTTTTTAATACAGTGAATATGTCTTGTATTTCTAACCCTGATTTACGGTACATTATAAATTTTTTTTTTTATAGTACAGATGTTGTATGGATAGGTAACTGGATGGATGGATGGCTGGATAGATGTAATGATAGACAAATGGATGAAAGATGGGAGACTGATGGATGGATGAACTGATAGAGGACAACAAATGACATCTTTTCAATATCTTAGTAGATATTAAGACCTTCTTTTAATGCATTAATTGTACAGAAACAATTTAGTTCAATAGTTCCTTGGCTTTTTTTTTTTTTTTACTGTAGTATAAAATTGGAGCCTCGGTAGAGCAGTGATAAAGAGCTCAGCTACTAACCAAAAGGTCAGCAGTCCAAATACACCCGCCATTTCTTGGAAACCCTATGGGGCAGTTCTACTCTGTCCTGTAGGGTTGGTTGAGTTGGAATTGACTTGACAGCAATGGGTTTGATTTTTGGTTTTAGTATAAAAGTCATACTTAAAAATATATAACACACTTACCTACCAGATAGAGGTTACATGCTGCCATGTCCGTCTTCCTAACACTCACATCTCTTTCGGGTGCATACCCAGATGGGATATAAACAGTATGCGATACGATGAAATGAGAATTCTGAGGTAGTTGAAAATCTATTACAGGAAATATATTGATAAAAAAAGAACTGTAAGTTAAAATGAGGTAGTTCACTAAAATATCCAGATAAAGTATTTTCTTTTTCTTCCAAATTTGTTTTATTAGTTTCATCAACATATATTCACTGAGCACATATTATGTGCCTGTCGCTGGGGTGGATGCTATCAATGTTAATACATGCTTATGTCTGGACAGGTATACATGTTTGTTTATTTTTCCTGAAAGTTTTTTTATCTCAGATTATGTTAACTACATTTGGTAAAATTCAGATAAAATAATAAATAGTACATCTACTGGAATCAGTTGTGAATAGGAGATCGAATGAGTTGGCTCATGTTAAAATGAAAAACAAAATGTTGTTCTACAAAAACAAACTTTAAACTCCAAATTAAACAAGCCAAAAATATCTCTGCAAGAGTATGTCCTACTGGTTCAATCCAGCTTTACTAACAGCAAATATCTGTAAATTCTAATTATATACCCACCTTCTTAAAACAGTAATTGTCACCTTATGTAGTACGATTAAAATGTGGCCTTTCTAGCCATGGTCTTATAACTCCCAGCTAGGTGCTTGGGCAGGGCTGTGTTATAGGGTAATTGCAGCCTACCAAGGAAATACGTTTGGCCTTAAAAGAGAGCCAATTTCAGGGCAGAGAGTAAGAGCCCACCACCAAGAGAGACCCAGCAGCAGAGACCTGGCCACAGAAGACAGCACAGTGGGCTTCCCGGCCCATGGAGAGAGAAAGCGGAGTGCTATTGGGCAGAGACTGAGGGCCAGGAGAGATGCATCTGTGAGCACGGCTGGGAAGAGGCTATCCTGATGGAAGAAGTGTATCTTGAGTGTTCCTGAGCCTGAGTTGTAACTATGACTTCCCTAATAAACCCCGTAATTGTGAGTATGGTCTGTGAGTTCTGTGTGGCCATTACAATGAATTATTGAACACAGTAGAGAGCGCTGTGGGATGGACAGTTGGTGTCAGAATTGGTAAAGATGGTGGAGAGAGGAGGCATGTCTTACCCCCACCTCAAAGGGTGTTTATCTTGGTTCTTCTCAGATCCTACAACACCCGTATATGAACATTGAAGACATTCAATGAGCACTTTGAATTAAGGTTGAATGAATGAATTCATAAACAAATGAACGAATAAGCAAATACATGCATGCTTAAAAATATATTTCTTTTTGTAGGCAAGCTTGTGCTATGAAATCAATGTTGTTACTTTCTTAGCAATTCTTTCTTCAAAGATGAGATAAAGTCTGCGGCATGGATGATTAGTAATTCCAAATGTGTCAAATAGAAATTAATAAAGACTTTACATTCATCCCTACACTCGTGTGTGTGATAAACCGTATTGTCTGATTCAGAATTCTATCAAAGGGCCGTGCCAGGCCTCTGTTCTGGCTTTTTCCTTGGAGAACTCCATACACATGATGACATTTAATTCCTCTTGACAATGATTATGACATATGGTCAGAAAATGAAGTTAGGTAACCTTGAACACATGTTGCAATTTAATTCACAAAGGTGACCCTTTTCAGACATGACCAAAACCCCAATCTGGGGCTCAAGAAAGAAGTGAGAATTTGAGTGATTTAGTTGAGCTTTAAGAAGACCGGGTGCTGTTTTAAACCATCACACCTAATTTAATGCAATTAAGCATGACTGACACTTTCTTTTCAGGAAGGAATTAGAAGCAAGCTGGCAATGGGAAAGAATAACTTCCTCAACCCCAAATAGACAGCTCTCCCCACAGTGAAGTTGAGCTAATTAGCAGGGCCCGATGTAGACAATAAAGGAGGCGAATTCTACTGTCAGCTGCTGCCACGTCCTTTATTATCATACGCATAATGGTGCCCCTCAGTATAGAGCCACAGAAAATTGTTCTGTGGGGGGAAATCTCTAATTGGAAGAGATTTGTTGCAGCCATATTTCAAACTGACACTCAAAATGTCAATCAGTTAGTTTCAGGTAATGAAATCGATCTGTTGTATTTCTGTGCAGCAGACAGAACAGCTTAAAACTCAGTAAACATTTCCTTTTCACTTTTTTTTTTTTGACATGACCAAAATTAAATAGTGATTTACTGTCAGCACATTACAAGGAATCTTATCAACTTCAACTATATCCCTTCCATACTAGTCTCCTCCTACCCCTCTTGAAGGGAATCTTGGAAAGTCTATAGTTTTAGAACATGTTAATTAGGACTAGATTCCTTTTTGCTCATTTTACATTTGACAGGCTTCTGGATACATTTATTTTGTATTGTTTTTACACTTTTAAATGCAAAATCGGGTCTTACGGAAGCTTCTCAAATAACGTATGTATTGAAAACATCAAATATTTAGATAAAATTCATGGTATATATTCATTTACTCACAAAAAACAATCTCAGAGTTTATTGTTCCTTTGAAAAGAGTTCCTTCATCTACCCTTAATTCTTTTCTTTCCATTTTCCTTCCTTTCACAGGTCTTCTGTGTTGGGCTGCATGTTGGGTTGACAGGAGAGCTGGAGGGTACCTTGAAAGAGTTGCTACAAGAATAAATTTCTTGGAAAGTTCCTACTTACTAGCCTGGCTCTGGGAAATAGTTCTGAGTTTGCAGACAAAAGAGGGAACCTAGTGGTATGCAGAAAATAGGGTAATCATAAAAAAGTTTATCTTTTGGGTTTGCATAGCAGCTAAACAGGAATGTTGGCTTTGTAAATACTTTGCAAACTTTTGTTTCATCCACTGTAAATAGTAAACCCTCAACTATCTGAGGGAGAAAACAGATACATCAAATAAATGATATATCAGTATTGTATAGCAAGACTCTTTGGTTATAGAAAATAATCATTATTTAAACAAAGCAAACAAATCATTTATTGTACTGGATTTTCATTACAGAAGACTCATTACAATCAGATGTGCAAATTGTTGCTTAGAAAATCTGTATGATAGATGCTTCTTCCTGCAGAAATTGTACTTTGCTGATAAGTCTACAGAGCAATGTTATTAGGCTTGATTTCCTGATTGTCAGAGAGATGGAAGCAGTCATTACAGAAATCAGTCTGTCACTGGTTTTTGTCACTAGTTCTCTGGGAAGCAGAGATGGAGATGAGTGGAATTAGTGTGCAGCGAGTCTACTGGGGACTACTCTCAGGATAAACACCTGTGGGGGAATGAAGGCAGCACCACTGGGTAAGGGAGAAATTGAGCTTTATTGCAACTGCCAATTTCATCTGGAGCTCTGGAGCTGGGATGGCTCTTTAGAGTTGTCCCAATGTGGGGCAAGGGAACCAGACTTTTACAGCCCCGCATCAACCAGTCGTTAGATGTGTGATGCCTCCTGAAAAGGAACCTGACCTTGGGTTATTCAGTTCTCTTCAGCCAAGGGCAAGTCCCAGTGAGGAACTCCACTGAGGGATTAGCCATCAACATGCCAGCAGTTGGGAAATGAGGCCCACAGTCCTGGGGGTGGGACCTGCACAGTGCACCACAGCATCACCACTCTGTCAAACAAAACTAAGAGTGTACACATCCTTGGCTCAGCGAGCCCACTCGGGAGAGTGTATCATAAAGAAATACAGTAACATGTAAAGTATTGTGTACAAAGGTTTTATACCAACTTTTTAAATATTTTACAAGGAAAATCTCAATGTCTTTGAAAAGTGAATGGCCAAATGCATTAAAGCACATGTAAAGCTATAGAAGATCAATTATATATATTGCTCCAGAAGGATCATCACAGTATATAATGTAAAAAAAAAAGAAAAAGAAAGTTTGCAGAAAACATGTTTGGTGCAAACTCATATGTGTTATCTTTTCTGTAAAAAGTAAGCGAGATTTAACTATGCATTATCCAGAAAACCCAATGCATTATAGAAGTGGCTATATATGTAGGTATGTTCACAGAAAATTATGTGGACGAAATCATATCAGGGAGTTAATTTTAATTAGAGTGCCATTTGAAGATTTCTAATTGTCCCTTTGTATTGTTGCTCTTGACACAATTAGTATTCTGTGATACAAAAAAAGGTGAAAATGGAAAAAAGAGATTCATTAAACTTGGGAATGCTATGTGCCTCAGCAGGTGTGCATGTAGAATTTTAAAGGCAGCTGTTGCTTGTAGCCTTCTTCACTTCCCAGTGATTTTGATGAGCTGATGCATCCTTTCTTCAGAAAATGTACATATCCAGATAATATTATAAAAAATTTTTTCCATATAATTATAACAAGGACCTCTTGAAAGCCAAGATAATTATTGTTAATTAATTCTAGTACAACCTTTTTTTATTTTACAGATGAGGAAAATAAAGCTCACATAGGTTAAGAAAATTGCTCAGGGTCACAAGTTTGTTAGTGGCAAAGCCAGGTGGTTTTTAGCTGCCCTCAAGTCAATTACGAATTCTTTCTCCTGTAACATGAATCCCGTGCTTGAGACTTGTACTCTTCTGAAGACATTTCCATCAACACTTTTTTCTTTTTTCATTTAAACCTATCCCCTTTACCTCTTGTGGTAGATTACATTACTACTCCCAGCTATTCAATCCCTCTTCTGTAAAAGGATTACCCATACTCACATGTTGCTGTTTGATCAGCTGTGCCTCCCTTTGGGAGAAGAATGTTGCTCCACCCCCTTGTAATGCTTGGTCATGTGACTTGCTTTGACCATTGGGAGTGAATGTGACTACACCACTTCACAGAAGCTTTAAGAACAATTTCAAAATTAGGCTCCACCTCTTTCTCTTTTCTTTCCGCTATGAGAATAAGTCCGAAATAGGGGCTGCTCCTTCAGCCTGGACATAGAAAAAACAGACACACAGAGCAGATTCACAGCAGCTGAACTGCAGCTGCTGACAGATAGCATGAGTGAGAAATGGTTTTTGTGTACCATTGAGATATGGAGGTTGTTACTACAGCAAAGCTAATACATTCCAAACCTGCTGATTCTACCAATCTTTTCCATCTCAATAAATTAAACAGTATCCACTGAGCCCACTTAAGAAAAAGTGATCTTTTCAATACATTAGAATATACTATCAGTTTCCTGCTTAAAATCCTCCTACGATTGCTCAATACATTCCAAAGAAATTCCAGAGTCTTTATGCTACTCAACAAAGCCCCGTGACTTGCCTTCATTTTCTATCACTCTCTTCCTTGCTCATTCTGGTCCTTGTCATACTTGCCTTCTTTCTATTCATAGAATATGCCAACCCTGTGCTCTCTGCCTGGTTCACTGGTAGTCACCTCTCTGGTTACTCCTCATTACCAGATCTCTGCTCAAATATCACCTCCTCAAAGAGTGTTTTGAATGACCAACCTAACTAATGTTGCTTTCAGTTTCTATCTACTCACTTCCTATAATGTTATGCTGTTTTATTTTCATCAAAGCATTTCTTTCCAATTGAAATTATTATTCTCTTTTGTTTACTGTCTCTGTGACTATAATGTGAGTACTGTGAGAACAGGAACTTTGTCCATCTTGTTTATAGCTATCTCTTCAGCACCTAAAATAATGCAACACACATGGCAGACAATAAGTAATTTTGGATAGGTGAATAAACTTACAATTTATTTTATCTGTAATTTATCGAAATATCAATTACAATACTTTAGAAGAACTCCTTGACTAGTTGGTTTCGTTGTTCATATCCTCATCACATTATTAGAAAATTGCATCTTATTGTCTTTCTGGGGGCATGCTTTATTTGCCTATGATTGCAACTTATAGTTTGAATAAGTTTTCCATTTTGATGAAAATTGTAGAGGCTTATATTGCAATATTTGTGTATCCAGATGATTTTTTGTTATCTCCTTTAAATAACTTAGCATCGTGTCTTTTGTACTATACCTTTTTGTTTATTTATTTTGAGAGATTTGTATCCATGAGAGGTTGGAAAAGATGTGGGCTTAAAGGGAATGGGCAAAATTTAGATGGGCAAAGAAGATGTGAACAAAAATGCAGGGAAGCTGTAAAATTTTACCTCATTTTTATGTTCTCTAAGCATCTACCATGATGTCTCACTCCGAACAGACATTCAATATGTGTTTGTTGAAATGAGCTGAAATCCAGACCCAAGAAAGAACAGAGAGCAGTGATTACACTTCCTTGAGTTTTGACAAAAATGTTTAAATCTTGCAGCTATAGAATCTGGTAACCGCTATTAGGGCCTGACAAATGTCTACATTAATACTTTTATAAATGTTGTGGTAATTCATGCTAGAATTGATGGTTGAGTTTCCCATCACTACTGCAAGTGTGTAACAGGAAATTGTTCATAAAATCTTATTGAAATATATGTGTATGAGATAGAATTTCATAATAGTGCTAGATCCTTTTTTATTTTATGTTATACTCTGGTCTACAGGAGTGAATAGTGTATGGTAATGTATTAGATTATGATGTTCATGCTTATAAGTCAGTGTTCTAAATATTGTACTGAAATGTCAGACACGTATACAATGTAAGGCACAAACATTTGGACTAATGGGCCAACAGATGTATTTATTTTGCCCACATGGTATTTAAAAATTGTTTCAGCAAATATTCAGCATTGAAAGGTCTAGCAACACTGAACATGTATTCCTATAAGGCAATAATTTGCCATTGTAAAATAGAGTAGTCCGTTTTAGACAGGGCATGTAATCTCTGATTGACTTGCTAAGCTCACCTATTTTGTCCCTGAGACTTTGGAACTCCTATAATACATATATAATATGCTAATGAGAGATATAAACAAATGTTAAAACCAAGAGCCTGCTCTATGGGGTGGGGAAGAGATCTGATTTTACTGAACTAAGTGTCATATGGTCACATAAAAATATAATTAACCACAGAAGGAAGTCAAAGATGAAATTACTAATGAATGCCACATCTAATCAGTGCTATGAAATGCAGAGGAGATAAAGATCGCTGTGGCCTGGGTGGATGGACACCAGTAGAAGTGGGATGTCATCTTGGCTTCAAAAGAATTTAGATAAGCATTTAATATGTAAAAAGGGAGCAGAGAGGTAAAGGGGAGGATGGAGGTAACGCATTTTAAAAGACAGAGGGTAATTAGGCCAACTGGGTAGAATGAAAGATTTGTATAAAATAATATGAGGAGATGTGGCTACAGAGATTTGATAAGATGAAATTCTAGAAGGGTCTTGAATGAAACTTGTATCTATTTTTTGGGCCTTTTGTTGGTGATCCTGTGTGAAATGGTCTAGAAATAGTGTTGCCTGGAAACACACTCTTCCTTGAAAACTCACTTCAAGCCTATGTTGTAGAAGGCAGCTTTGGGTATAACAATAGATCAGCCTGGATTCTCTACACCAGTTGAAAGATGTTGGTAGCCAAATAGAATCAATACACAAAGAAAATATTCTACATTTGACTCTGGTGAGTAGCATCTGGGGTCTTAAAAACCTGTGAGTGGCCAGCTAAGATACATCTACTGGTCCCATCTCAGCTGGAGCAAAGGAGAATGAAAAAAAACCAAAGGTACAAGGGAAAGATTAGTCCAAAGGACAAAAAGACCACAACTACCATAATTTCCACCAGACTGAGTCCACCACAACTAGATGGTGCCTATTACCACCACCAACTGCCCTGACAGGGATCACAATAGACGGTCCTGGACAGAGCTGGAGAAAAATGTGGAACAAAATTCAAATTCACAAAATAAGTAAATGAAAGACCAGGCCTGGTGGCCTGACAGAGACCCCACAAACCCCAAGAGTATGGCTCCTGCACACCATCTGAACCCAGTACAGAAGTCAATCCTGAGGTTCACCACTCAGCCAAAAATTAGACAGGTCTATAGGGCCAAAATTAACACACGTGAGGAACATGCTTTGTAGTTCAATCATATATACGAAACTAATGGGCACACCAGCCAAAAGCAAAGACAAGAAGGCAGGAAGGGACAGAAAAACTGGACAAATGGAAACAGGGAACCTAGGGTGGAGAAAGGGAGAACACTGACACATTGCAGGGTTGGCAACCAACGTCACAAAAGAATTTGAGTATTAACTGTTTAATGAGAAACTAATTTGCTCTGTAAACTTTCACCCAAAGCACACATACACACACACACAAACACTTCGAAAAACTTGATTCAAAGAGCTATTTTATTCTGAAATTTGTAATGAATATAATCCTGAATGCTATCTATGGAGGTAATGTACCTTGGTGAGTCAGAGCTTAGTCTTTATACACAGACACTGCTTTCTGACTGAACCCAGACACCTTCAAGCACATTGATCTTAGTGAATCATGTAATTTTTCTGTGGCTCATTTTCTTCAACGGTAAGATGAGGGATAAAATCAGTATCTATTTCATATGATTATTATGGGATTAAATGGGGTAATGCACATAAAATGCTTGGTATCACATGGTAAAGGTTATTATTTCTACTCTTTATTTCCATAGCTCCCTACTGTTTCTATCTTAATTCTCATCCCATTTCCACTCATGCGGGACACTGCCACAATACACACTTCTGGTCCTTTCATTCTTCCATTCAAAAAAATTTAATAACTCTCCCAGTGCCCTAGACTTCCTATTTTAAACCTGTCTTTGCTGTGCTGTGAATTTTCCTAGAACATCTTCCCTTGAGCCAAATTGAATGTATTTTATATTTTCTCCATATGCCCTGTGTTTGCTATGGCAGAGTGAATAACTTCATGGAGATCCATCTGAAGGTTCACCACCATCCACATGGACTTGTTCACGTCTTTTTTTTTTTTTCTGTCACTTTTTCATCATCATCTGGTCACTTAGCAGCTGAGGATCTGTGATCCTGCCATTGTCTTTCTCATTTTTCTTTCCAGCTGTACAGCTGCCAATTCCTTTATCTGAAAGCTGGGGTTGCACTTCCTACTCCTCCTACATCCTATGCCATAACCTCATTTCTCATCTGCATCTCAAAGACTGACTGTTTCCCATTTCCTCAAGAAGTTTCAACTCAAGACAATTTGACACCCCTGTACCTCTTGCTCAGCTCTGACATGTTCATCTAGCAAAGTGCAATAATGCATGCAAATAACACTCTTCATCATGATAACATTTTTTCCTTACCACTTCTTTTTTCTAAAGAAAACCAAAACCAAACCCATTGCCATCGAGTTGATTTTGACTCATAGGACAGAGTAGAACTGCCCCATAGGGTTTCTAAGCAGTACCTGATAGATTTGAACTGCTGACCTCTTGCTTAGCAGCTGTAGTTCTTAATTACTAAAGAGTGGCTTTAAAATTACCTAGATGGCACTTATGACAAAAACAATCCAACCTTATTGTTTATGGCTCATGTGTCTTAAGGTTTAATAGTCACAGGAATAGTAGCACTATTCCAACATCATTTTCTTTTTCCTCTTGACTAAGATTCAGCAAACATTGAGTCACTATAACATTCCAACTATAGTGTGGAGATTTGATAGGGTTGCAAGGAAAATGGAGATGAAATAGCCCTTTCTTGGTTAGCCCATAGCTCCCTCTTCTCAGATAACTCAGTTAAGTGCAGTGTTTTTCAAACATTTTTTTGTATCATTACCCAGTTAGAATATTAGAATATTTTTTACAGTGTGACCCAGCATACATACACACACAGACATACTCACGTGTGTCTGTGTGTGTGTATGTATATATATATATATCTCAAACCCAAACCAAACCCACTGCTGTTGAGTCAACTCCAACTGATAGCAACTCTAGAGGATAGAATAGAACTGCCCCATAGAGTTTCCAAGGAGCTGCTAGTGCATTTGAACTGTCGACCTTTTAGTTAGCAGCTGAGCTCTTAACCACTGCACCGCCTGGGCTCCATATATACATGTGTGAGTGTGTGTGTGTGTGTGTGTGTATGTATATATAAATATATAACAAACTTGCCATTGTGTTGATTCTGGCTCATGGCAGCCCACGTGCCTGAGTAGAATTTATGCTCCATAGGTTTTTCAATGGCTGATTTTTCAGAAATTGATGCCAGGTCTTTCTTTCAAAGGACCTCTGGGTAGAGTCTAACCTATAACCTTTCCTAGCATGTTAACCATTTATACCGTCTATAGACTTGAAGCAAAAGTTCCCAGACGAACACGCAAAAAGCAGTCACAATGCACTGTGATAATTGCTATTATTAAAATGTGTGCATGTTGTCTAGTTGTCTTATTCATCTTACTCCTCAGCATCTGGCAGAGCATCTTCTATAGAAGAGGTGCTAAATAAATACATGCAGAATTAATAAACTCGTTGGCAGGATTGCAAATTTAGCTATTTATTACTAAGACATTTTAAATTTAATTCATAAACCAATTAAAATGTTTAATGACTGGGATTTAACCATTTATATTTTGTACAACAAAGTAGGCAAAAAGCCTTCATATAATAAACATTAAATAAAATATTGATAGAAAAATTTTACATGTAAAAATACTTTACCTACTAAAGGACTTACTTTTAGATATGTCATAAGTTATATTCTCCTTGGTTGTTCATCTTCTTCCTCTGTGGCATCTATCTTAGTCTTACCTCCTAGTCCTCAGACCTCATCCCTATGTAATCACACACATGATATTGTAAGTAAGTGAACATTCAGAAATATTTTAAGTGATAATAATAAAGCTTTTCTTATATAAAATAATTAAGGCATGAAACCTGTCTCAGATGAACAAAAAATTTAAATGTCATTTGTCTCCTGGACATAAATACACAAATACCTTATTCCTAAATCTTCAAAAAAAACAAGGGACCCATAATTCTGAATGACTTTGTATGCCCTGTTCTTTTTTCACTTGGGTCAATCTTCTTTATATTTAGGTTAGTAGTTTTCAAATCCATACCCAGTAAAAACCAAAATTCTAATTTTCATGATTTGGATCTTTTTATAGGTAATCATAAAGATATATTGCTCTTTTTAGAGCATTTCAATATAATTTTGGCAGATAAAACTATACATTTCTTGAATCAAAGGATCAAAAGAGGTTGTTAGGGAATATCAAAATTTAAAAGAGATAATAATTTTTACAGGAAAAATGAACCTGTGGAATCATATTCTACTTAAAAGTGAATTGAATACTTCCAAAAATGACAAAATTACCTGCTTTCTGCCATTATTACATTCCATCAACTAATAAACACAAAAATGTTTAAGATCTCAGGTATTTTATGACTGTTGAATTACTTGGGATGAATAAGTCAACTCTGTAATTTAAATCTGTACTATTTCTCAAGAGATATCTGAGCAGTGCTAGCCAACAGAGTGTTCAGAGTACCTGATGTGGAAGGCAATGATTTCAATTGTGTCAATACTTAAATTGAAAACTGAATAAGGTTGATAGTTTATATATATTGGCAAGTTATGATGTCTTTAGTTATATGTGTTTATTTATTTTATAAGCATGTTTAGTAAGCATTCACTGAGTGCTTAATATAATCTAGGTACCATGTTATGTGATAGGGAGCCAGAATAATAAAATATAACTCTGATATCAGGAATTTGCATTTAGTGTGGAAGTAAGATTCAGGTGCCACATTGGTATATTGTACAAAAATTTTCCCACTAGTGCAACCCAGATAATATCAGGCAGTACACAGATGAAAATTTGTTTTTTTGCTTGTTGAAATATTCCAAAGTTACCTTACAAATACGGCAAATGGCACGATCACAGTACTGATACAAAATGTTCTACTTACATGAAATTATGTAAAATAATTGATTCAATTTAATTAAATATATTAAGTAAATAATTGTACTAATGAAGAAAAAATTATTAATATTTTACACCAATGACTCAAGTTTGGGAAATCTGGATTGGCAGGGATGAAATGTTCCTCCCAACCCTAGGATTCGGGTAGTCAAGGATTTTACTTTAAGATTAGATGAGAAATAGTAGTGTAAGTTATCACAAAATGTAATATTACGCCCAATATACTTTGTTTAAAATGATAGGAAATTGCAAAACAGAATTTTCAAGCTCGTTAATTATATAACTAAAGTAGCTGAACTAAGCAACTTCAGTTGGCCTGTTATTATGAAATAAAAACAAAACAAAATTACTTTTTGCAAGTACAATTAAAAAAAACAAACAAAAAGAAAACTTCAATCTTGGTTAGAGAGTGACCCATTTCAAATGAAAAATCTGGGCTCTTTCTCATAAACTGCAGTTCAATTGACCTTCCCTCTGAGCATTTGCAATGACATTTATTTGTGTTAAATTTCATCTTGTGGGTCGTGACCTATAATGATGATTGCCAAGATTTCCTTGAACCCAGATTTACTATTCAAAATATTATCTGTCCTTTATGGCATTATTCTGATATGCTAGTTTGATAAAAATGTCTTCTATGTGTTGTTATAAATTTTTTAGTGCTTGTCATGGATTCAATTGTGTCCCCAAAACATATGAGTATCAGTTTGGCTAGGCCATGATTCCTGGTATTGTGTGATAGTTCACCATTTTGTCTTCTGATGTGATTTTCCTATGTGTTGTAATTCCTACCTCTATGATGTTGATGAGATGGGATTAGCGGCAGTAATGTTAATGAGGCAGGACTCAATCTACAAGATTAGATTGTGTTTTAAGCCATTCTCTTTTGAGATATGAAAGAAAGAAGTGAACACAGAGTCATGGGGACCTCTTATCACCAAGAAACAAGAGCCAGGAGAAGAGTGTATGCTTTGGACCTGGGGTCCCTGCACTGAGAAACTCCTTGGCCAGAGAAGACTGATGATGAGGAACCTCCTCCAGAGCCAACAGAGAGAGAGAAAGCCTTCCCCTGGAGCTGACGCCCTGGATATGGACTTCTAGCCTACTAGACTGTGAGAGAATAAACTTCTGTTTGTTAAAGCCATCCACCTGTGGTATTTCTGTTACAGCAACACTAGATAACTAAGATAGTATTTAATTATGGAAATTTTCAAATGTACAAAAAAGAGAGACTGATAAAATTCTTGTGCACTTACTACCTATCACTCAGCTTCAACAATTTTCAACTTTCACCAATTTTGTTTCATCTATGGCCCTACCTCACGATCCCGCCACTGTATATCATTTCAACCATAAATATACAGTGTACCTTTCTAATACAAGCATCTTTTTAACATCAATACAATGACATTGTTACACCTTATAAAACTAACAGTATTTCTTAATATCATCTAATACTTAGTCCATGATCAAATATCTCTATACAGTTGATTTGTTCAAATCATGATCCAAACAAGATCCACACAATTGCATTTGGTTAATAGGTCTTATAAGTCTGTTTAAATTTATAATAGGTCTTCTCCCCTTTCTTTTTCATGCCAATTATTTGTTGAAAAACTCTGTCATTTGTCTTATAATATTTTCCACATTCTGGATTTGGGATTTGGATTTGGCTGTTATTAATATTGTCTCTTTATCTCCTGTATTTCTTCTGAACTGACAGAGCTATATGCTTGATAAGACACATCTTTAATTGTCGGGAATGTTTCACAGGAAGTACCATGTATATCTTAATGCTTCTTATCAAGAGGTACAAAATATATGAGTGTACCAGCTGGACAAGGTTGGTCAGTTGGTTAAGTTGTTTCAACATGATTCATCAATTAGGTTTCCCATCAATCTTTTACGTAATGTTTAAGCATTACTTGATTATTACTGCCTAAATCCATAATTTTATTTGGGGTTGTTAAATGATAATATTGATACTCTACCATTCCTTCTGCATTTATTACTTGAAGTTCTTTTAATAAATTTTTTTTTTGTCACATATTTGATTACTCTAAAATACAGTTTGTACAGGAAAGCAGAAATAGTGATAGGTTATTTTCCTCATTTATTTATTTTTAAAATAATAAGTTTGTGCCTAAGAAACCTCTTAATATAATGCCATTTTAAAATATTATTATGAAGTTGTGCACACTTATATATTTTAGGTCTTTTTCCTTTTTAATGTTCAAATTGTCCCATCATTGGTCATCTGAAATCACTTAAGGTTGACTCCTGTAGTATTTTCCCCACTTGCAGAAAACGTTAGACATATCTCAAAATGTAAAGAATTGTTTTAAGAAATCCCTGTGAACCCTTATCCTTCTTTGAAAATTATCAGGACATCTTCTTTCATCTTAATCTCACACAACTTATAATTATATCCATTAATATTTCAGTAAGCTCAATACATAGGCCAACTAAATGTTTTTATAGTAATTTCTAACCTAAGGTCATACCCTGCCACAAAAGACTACATTTGATGACTAACAGGAAGATATATAAAAGTCCAGCAATTTCATCTCAATGTGGGACTCTCTAAAGGGCAGTACTCTCTCCAAAGTTCCCCAGTGGGTTATTCGAGGCTTTGTTGAGCCTGCATCCCAGTTGACCTTCTGCCCTTTATATGTGTTGACCTCCTACTGTAAACTTCTTTCACTCCAAACATTATTTCATCATCTAATTCCAGAAAGCCTCACTGTAGCACAAATATTCAATGAATTTGAACCTCAAATTATCTAGTATATCACCCAATTGCAAGTATAACCTTTTAAAATTATATTTTGCCTATACAATATATATATTTCTGTTCTTTCACTCCAAAATATATTTAAAAATTAGACTACCATACTTATGCATATATATATCCAATATAAAAAAAGGAAAAATAAATTAACATCTTTATAATTTATATGAACTTTCTATTGGCTCATCATGATTTCTTTGATAACATAATGTTAATCTGAACATAGTTGTTTCCAATTTTAGGGCCTCATCAGAAATGCTGTTTTAGATGGCAAAAAAAAAAAAAAAAACTAGAAGGAATTTCTAAATGCATGTGGGGTTAATTACTTTTGGAAGAACTGATGACATTTTTGCATTTCTTTTCAAACTAATGGCAAGAGTGTAAAGGAGCACATATAAACCATTGTTATTAGTCTTTCTGCCTCTAAATTTATGAATCCGTTTGTCTCATAAAGTTATTATCAAGTTAATTGCAAAACACTTTTATAACCTTTGACAGGGGATTCAAATGTTATTTGAATGTACCAATTTAGTATAAAACATATTTGCTTAAACTTGATAAGCTATGACAGAAATAAAAAATTTACTAACTTCAAACTTTATACATTACCTTTGGGACACATACAACAAAAATTTTATTTATACATAGACTAAAGTAGACTAGAATAGGAAGAGGTAGAAAAGGATTTTGAAATGATGATGACTCTTGCTGCTTCTGTCCTTGTTTATGACAGTCCTTGTTTTTGCCATTTGGAACCTCATCAGCTGGATAGTAACTTACAGGGAGGTCATTCATTCAGAAAGACACCAACTGGTGTTGACAAAAAAAAAAAAAAGTTATCTTGATGCTAGTAACCAGAAGCAAACATACAAATAACAGATATACAAACATCACATCCTCTCCCTTGATGAAAACTATACGATTTAGGTAAAAGGTGAGATCAGTCCAATGGTATTTTACTATTATTCAGATCCCACCTTCCTCACACAACTCATTTCTCAATGCTTTCTCTGATCTGTTAATATAAAGAAAAAGAAGACATTATTAGTAATAATAATTCTACCAGTGCTATGGTAAGCTCCAATGCCTACTACTATAGTCAAAGTTTGTACTTTTAAGGTGTAGAGCTCAGGAAATTCTCCCCCAGGGAAGGAGGAGGCAGCTGGGATGTTGGAGGAAAGCAGACAGGGTACTGTCTATTCTGCTTTCATTGTCTATTCTGTTAGATCAGTTCATTCACTCACGATTGCCCTCTTATAAGTACCAACGGTTTCTCCAAGTAATCAGGTTGGCCTTCTGTTTCTTTGATCCAATTGTCTAACTGTCCTTACTCATACTCATTGTTTTTTTTTTCTCACTGTAGAATCTGTCTCCATCCTGTAATTCAGATTCCTCCCTTTGTCCCCATCAGTTCTACAGACTCCTTCTCATCTTCATATACCTCAGCACTTCTGCTCCCTTTTTTACTTTACTTGAATCTTTGGTTTTCTTACCCTACAACAGTCAGGAAAACACTCCCAACATAGGTAATGGTCAAGTCAGTCCCAACAGTACAGGCCCATGGAAAACTCCTTCTCAGTTTGTACTAATATGTCGGTGATTTGATAAATACTCGTAGGAGATGTGAGTACCACACCCAAAAGTTTTTATCTGATAATTCATAAATCTGGGCAGAATATGCACTTTGTTTAAAATAGTTCAAACATAGATATCAGTTAGGAAATTTTGTAACCTTAGTACTTGCCCAAGGCTCTAAATTATTTCATTAAGATTTTTTTTCTCTTAGTGGCTGAACTTTTTCCTTCATTGTTAGAATAAACAAAATTTTTATTGAAAACACAGACGCCTTCAAAGTCTTAAAACAATAATCTCAATTAATAATATTTTTTAGAGGTTCGTTAATACTTGCTTTAAACTACTTGTAGATGCTTTCGAGCTGGAAAAAATATTATTTATTGTGATCCATTCATCCTGTCCACAACTATTTTGAAGTTTATGTATATAGTGAGGTACATAGGAAGAATAACACACGTGGAATCAGAATTCCTGAATTAAATTTTATCTCCACCATTTATTATGGGATCCTAAATGGCCTCAATCTACTCCATCTTTGGCATTCTTAGCCACAAAATAGAAATAATGGTAATATTTTTCCTGCATACCTCACAGGCTGGGGATCAAGTGAGATCGTGTAAACATGAATCCATTTTGTAAAGTGCAAAACACTCTCCAAGGAGCCCTGGTGGTGCAGTGGTTAAGCACGTGGCTGCTCACCCAAAGGCTGGTGGTTTGAGTTCATCAGGGAAAGGCATGGCAATGGGCTTCAGTAAAGATTTACAGCCTTAGAAATCCTATGGGGCAGTTCTACTCAGCCCCATAGAGTCCTTATGAGTCAGAATTGACTCCTCGGCAATGGATTTAAAATACTGTTCACAAATTTAGGATATTAGTAGCATTGTGCATAAAACACTGGAATAGGTACTAGTTGCCTAGATACTTATTGTAACAACAGGTCTCCCTGACACTCTATAACCCCTTTTCACTACCTCGTTTGTTGAGTGGGAAATAAAAATGTGTGCACAGGAGGAAGGAATGTGAAATTAAGATCCTGTGAAAATCTTTCCAGGAATGTTGGAAATAAGTACTTTATGAAACAAGCATTTCCCTTCATATCAAAATGCTTTCCACGTACTTAGTTTTCCCTGGAAACCTGGAGATCTTCTTCAAAATATATTTTCTCCAATCCAAGGTCATCTTAATTTACAAAACTCATAAATCTTGATGAGAGAAAAGCAACTCTGTACACATATATAACGATAGATTTAATAGTCAATTAAACTATTTTACTTGCATACTTTTAATTTTTCTCTGAGACAGGAGAAGCATAATATTCTGTTTCAAATTCTCTTATCTGAGAATTTTGTAAAAACTGGAAAGAAATAACTGTGCTATTAGAGAAAAACCTTTTAAAAATCAATGAAAAAGAAATAATTAAATGTATACTGAGAAAAAAAAAAAAACATGTCAACTATGGCCCAAATTATTATTTCAATACTCATATGAAACTATGCTTTTGGAAAAGAAGAAAAAATGCTGTTTTTTAAAGGCATATTACATTTAAAAAGTCAGTAAATTTTAATGTGTAAAATTAAATATATAACTCAAGCTTTGAGCTAAGCCACATCCAGCTTTTTGCTCAGCAGAGAGCATTACACCATGAAGCGCACATTTTTCTTCATATTCTTATAGGATGTAATCTGAAGTAACCTTGCCTCTAAGTCTTTACATTTAATTTTTGTGAATGTTTTTTAATTAGGAGAAATGTTTCACAGTAGTGAGGACCTGGGAACTTGCTATATGCAGATAGAGTTTTCTCTTACATGAATTTTGAAAGAAGAAACACACTGACAAATATTTCATAGTGATTTCGAAATACTAAAAACTGGAATATAAGCACAGAGAAGGGATATGTAGGATGTCAGGCATACAGATTTTGCCTCATTCTCATGTTTGTTCATGAAACTAAATGGACAGAAAGAACAAAATAAAAAGTCAAGGAAGTGAATATTTATGGTGACAAATTGGTTCTATCTTTGGCTCAGACTCTATCTGAATCAAGAATTTTATACACTTTGCCTCATCTTGAAAAAGCACCTGTATAACATGTTGAAATCCTAAAGTAGTAGGAACCTAAGGGTCAACAAGACTGAGGGGCACAGCTGGTAAGTTATGAAGTAGGTCCAATTTGGGGTGGTCAGACAGTTCTATGCCTTAATGCTGGGGTGGACGGCAGGACAGATAGTACATTAAATATAATGTCCTGGGAATAAGAGTGTTAACAATCATATCAATGAAAAAAAAAAAAACTGGAAATTACCCTGTTAATTGTCCTAATTTCCATCCCACTCATCCCAAACTAAAAGAAAGCTAAACTGGCATTACGAACTTACAGTATGCTACCCTGAAGCTTCAGTGATGAGGGGAAGATTTTAATAAAATCAAACACAACAGCAAAAGGGCCAAAGAAGATGCATCTTCAGGGAGAAAAAGTTAATCTTCCAAAGAATGTTTACTTCCTGTATTTTGCATGTATTAGATAAGATGCTTTCAGCCTTGATTTAAAAAATGTCTGTTATTTACATATAACACTGCAATTTATTTTATATATTATTTTTATATCCAGAACCTTGCAAAATTTTCTCATTGATTTTAGTAATTTGTTTATAGATGCTTTGGTTTCCTATTTAAACAACCATATTATCTACAAATAATAACAGTGTAATGCCTTCCTGTTCAATCCTCATTTTTTTTTGTTTGCTTTTTTCTTGTTTTACCACACTGGCTAGTATCTCCTGGGTGGTGTTGAAAAGAAGTACTGACAGTAGACATTCTTTCCTTCTTCCTGATATTAAAGAGGATGTTTAAAGAAAATGGCTAAGGATGATGATTGTTCTAGGTTTTTATTAGACATCCTTTATGAAGTGAAGAAACCCTAGTGGCATAGTGGTTAAGTGCTACAGCTACTAACCAATGGGTCAGCAGTTCAAATCTGCCAGGCACTCCTTGGAAACTCTATGGGGCAGTTCTACTCTGTCCTATAGGGTTGCTATGAGTCGGAATCAACTTGAAGGCACTGGGTTTGGTGTTTTGGTTATGAAGTGAAGAAAATCACTATCTATTGACAGTTTGCTGAAGTCTTTTATAGTGAGTGAGTAACTGTTGAGTTTTACCAATTTTTTGCATCTACTGAGACAGTACATTAATACTGTAAATTACATTATATGATTTTGTAATATTAAACCACCAATTCCACTGTTAGGGTAAACCCAAACTGATTGTAGTGTACTTATCTTTTGATGTATTCTGGACACAGCTTGTTCATTATTTTTTTTTAATTTCGTCTACATTTCTAAGTGAGAATACAGTGAAATTTCCACTCTTTTTCCGTTTTAACCATTGTTAGGTGATAGTAATATCTTAGAATAATTTTGGAAGTGTTATTCTTTTTCTGTAATATGGGAATTGTGTATGATATTGGAATTGTTTCTTGAAAGTATGTTAGAATATGGTTCTAGTAGTTCCTCTGAGCTAATATTTTGACTATGAATTCATTTAATATTTATAGAATTTTTTAGGCTTTATTACCCACCTGAGTCAGTTTCGTTAAATTACATAAGTTCAGAAATTTTCCATTTACTCTAAATTTCAATGTTTATTGTCATGTAGTTATTTATTATATTATTTTTTGTACCTTTAATTTTACTGCTCTATCTGTTACGGTCACTTTTAAAACCCTAATATAATACTTATCTGTGCCTTCTCTATTTTTTTCCATATCAATCTTATCTATTTTACTAGTATTTACAGAGAAATAACTTTTTCATTGTAGATCCACTTTATCATCTTTATTTTCATTTAATTGTTGATCTTAATTTTATACATTTTTACCTCTAAATTCTTTATTTCCTTAAATTTAAAAAATTTCTACATTTGAGATATTTTCTAATACAAAATTCAAAATTTGGGAACTTTTCTTGAGGACTACTTCATCCAACCAGGTATGATGTGTAGTATTTAAATTAATAATCAATTCTAATAATTTTTCATTTATATTTTTAAATTATCTTGGCCAATCAGTTACTTTGATATGTGTTCCTTAGTTAACAAATGCATGGGTTCTTTTGTAGATTTTATTAAATAGTCTTGTATACAACACACAGAATCAGAATAAAAGGTGTTTTAAGAAAATAAGTACATAAACACACTGACACAAAATTAGACCATCTTAATATAGTGGAACTTTGGAAAACATTCAATATTTATTAAAAGAAAACAAACCCAAGAATAAATAGACTAGAGTAGCCATGAAAACATTGGAAACTAAAAACAATGAGGGAGGGCTTGAAAATTCGAGGTTTGAAGCATGGTATGAAGATAAAAAATTTAAATAGCTTAATATCCCCACCAGAACAATCTAATTAATTGAAAAAAGCAGAAAATCTATTAGCAAATCTAAATAAGTATAAGTATTTAGTGTATGAACGCAGTGAAATGTTAAGTCCTTGGAAATTGTTATTAAATAAATGGAATATTTTTATTACATAAATTTTATAATAGTAATATTATGATATAAATGATAGTTGGAATATAATTATAACAAGAATAACTGGTTAACAAATTGGAAAAAAGTAATCAGTTTGATCTGTCTTTTTCTCATGCCATATATCCAAATAAAATTAAAATTTATTAAATGGTCAAATGGAATCATTAAATAAATAATGTAAGTAGAAGGCAATATAAGTATTTTCTGAAATGATAACAGAAGCAGGAAACCCATGTAAGTTATCAGGGCTGCTCTGAGAGCTACACCAGCAAACATGGAGCAAAGCATTTTCACTTAATGTAACCAATCAAAATTGTAACTCTTCTTCCCTGGTTCAAGCAGTTTCAAATAGGGTGAGGAGAATAGGTGAGACCTAAAAAGCACCATTCCTATAATATTGTCAAAGATAAACACCATGCTAATAATAAAAAATATATATATATCAATTATTATCAATGGGTGATTGAAAGTTATTTATTCTATCTCAGTCATTTTCTATCTTGGGTCAGCGTGGACAGGTTACTTAAATTTATCTATTCATTTAACAGATATTTATAAAGAATTCACAAATTGTGAGACACTGTCCACCCGTGATGTAGCTCCCCAGTCAATCACTACTCTCTAGACCTTCCAGATAGACTACCAGATCTTCTCTGCCCATGATCAACCAGTACAGCCAGAGGCCTTCCCCCTTTGCTCTTTCGTCTCTAGGCACTCTGTCAGGCACGCCAAGCTGTGAAGTGACTCGGGGGGAGAAGGAAGAGATTTCAGAGAATGAACACATACAGAGAGAGACACAGAGAGAGAGGCAAGAGATGCTGAGTGGGGATGTCTTGCGTACTGATATCCTGAGGAAAGTGGGAAAATTGGACCCTGACCTGCTCTGCCAATGCCCTGAAGCAGTCTGCACCAGGAGCCCCCTTGTGCCTGCGTAGCCTTTCCCAGGGTGTGGTCAAATCCTGTGGCCACTAGGTGTCGTAGGTCACAATGAAGGGCCCTGTGTCATCTGCCTGGCGGGCTGGATCTCTGCCATTGGCTGTCAGACATTAAGTGTAGAATGATGAACAAGAATATCCCAGCTCTCAAAACACTTCCATTATGTTGTTTGCTGTCAACTCATATTGACCCTATAGAACAGGGTAGAGCTGCCCCATAGGGTTTCCTTGTAAATCTTTATGCGATCAGTTCACCCGGTCTTTTCCTGTGGAGTGGCTGGTCGGTTTGAACCACTGATCTTTCAGTTAGTAGCCGATCACCACCGGACTCCTTATGTGCTATTGGTATCATATGTAACTCACAGTGTTCAGGTGAAAATTAAAGGAGTAGATTTGCAGTGTTTGTTATTATTGAGTAGGTTTGTAGGGAATGGTTACTTGAATACAAGGTTAGGTACAGGAGAGAATTATTTGAGCGAAGAATGACTGAAACATTGCCATCTTATACATTTTACTTTTCTTCCTATACCAAGAATACACAAAAGGATACCTTTCAGACTCCACCAAAGAAATTTCCTTCAGTTTTTGATCCTCTCCCAAGATGATGAAGAGCTTGAAAGAAATGCTATTTTATTCTCTCTGTATTTGACAATTTTCAAAATTAATTAGAATGTTATCACCCTTTTTAGCTAAATTATTTTCCACTACTTCCCAACATGTGTCCTCCAAAGCAGCGAAGACCACTTTCCATAGACAAACTTCTCATACCTAAGAAAAAAAACAATGTCTTTAATTCTGGTCTCTTTATTGAAATAACTCTTTTTACTATCCAAATATAGTCAACATTTAAGCACAATTACTACTGTAATTAGTAATTGCACCTTGACCTCTTTCTCCATAGCAGTGTGAAATACCACTCTCTCTTGATTGTTTCTCATATCACTTCTTATCCCTGAACTTTGAAGTGCTCCATTACCTTTGGATAAGGTACCCCTTCCCTGGCCACCTGGTCTTCACTGGAAGGGGATGAGAGAGGGGGACTGCTGCTCTTTGAGCATTGATGAAGACTGCTATCCCTCTGCTTCCTCATCTTCAAGAGCTAGAGACTACAGGGAGCCACAGAGATCTTGGTGCTCCTTTTAAAACCAATGTTCTCCCAGCCTCACGTCACTATTAGTAAGTGAAATCAGGGCTCTAAAACTCACTGTAATTTGGCAAGTGCCTCACCATACCCTCCTACCTGCTCTCACAGCCTCTCCCTCAGTATCTGCCCTAAAACCATCAGGACAAATCCCATTATGCCATTTATCCCTGAATATATCATTTCTACAAGAATTCGAGAACTCCCACCAAAAACAAAAACCAAACTCATTGCCATCGAGTCGATTCTGACTCCTAGCGACCCTATAGGACAGAGTAGAACTGCTCCATAGGATTTCCAAGGAGCACCTGGTGGATTCGAACCACCCAGAAAACCCATTGCCGTCGACTCTAATACTCAGGTTTCCCTGTACTTCAGCGTTTTGACTCCATCTCCAAACCTAACTCCTGAAAAACTTTCACAACTATACTCTCTGAGCTGGTGGTCAGTCATCAGCAGAATCTCCCATGTCTTCAAACACCTCTCTGAACTTTCCCTTCCATTTCCTGTTTTAAGCAAATTCAGTTTAAACCTATACTCCTCCCAAGTGATGGATATTTACCCTCACAATGATGATACACTCCTATCTTCAGTCCTCGAGATGGAGTAGATTATTCCTCACTCTTGCTTTCAGAACATTCTTCCTCCCTTATCCCTACACCACTTTAACTTTGAGTCTCCTGTCAGAGCTGTCACAGTCACTTCTCCTCACTCCCTGACAATTTTAGTTCCTTGCACACTGCTGTCACCCTTTCAAAAAAACCTCCTGATTTATTCTTTGTGATTCCAATGTTTGTGTACGTGGTCCTTCATACTCTTAGCCACCCAGTTTCTCGAACTCCTCGCTTCAAAAGATCTTAATTCTTGCCCTGTCTCAGACTATCACACTCACATTCTTAGAAGCTTTGGCATTATCAGTTATTGTATTCACTCCATAGTGTTACTTTCTGGTGTCTTAATTTTTCTACCTACCACCTCCTTCCCTTCCACCTCACTCCAATTTGTTCTTCAACACTAGTAAATGTTTAGGTAGACTAAGATATATACCTATTGATTATAACTCCTTTTCACTGAACCTAACATCTCTCATGTCTTTCCTTTCCTCCTTATCCATATTAAACACCAAATGCCATCATTATACTGATCTAGTCTCATTCTCATTCTTGTATTGACTAATGCTCTCACCGTCCCTCTCTTCACAGTAGTGCCTGACAAAAACACAATCCTTATAAATCTGATTTTTCACTTTCTGTCGCTCCCTTGACTCATGCGACTGAACATGAGTAGAGGAAAATATACAAATGCATTCTCTTGTTGATTTTCCTTTGATGACCAATCACCTCAATGGACCCTTAGTTCTGCTCAGCAATCCTTCCTCATTGCACCAAGACTCTCTCTCTCTTTCCTTTTTTAAATTGTAAATATATATATATATACATACATACACGTATAATTTGCTGTTTTAACCATTTTGAGTTCACAATTCAGTGCATTAATTAAATTCACAATGTTGTATAAACATTACCACTATCTATTTGCAAAATTTTTTCCTCACTGCAGACAGAAATTCTGTACTCACTAAGCAATCAATAACTCCCCATTTCTGCCTCCACCAGACTCCTGGTAACCTCTTACCTACTTTCTCTCTCTATGAATTTATCTATTCTGATATTTCATATCAGTGGAATCATACAGTATTTATTCTTGTGTGTCTAGCTTATTTCATAACATAATGTTTTAAAGGTTCATGATGTTGCATGTATCAGAATTTCATTCCTTTTTATTGCCAAGAGTATTCCTTTATTTGTATATACCACATTTTTTTAATCCATTCTTCTGTTAATGGACATTTGAGTTGTTTCCATCTTTTGGCTACTGTAAATAATGCTGCAGTAAAAATTTACGCACAAGTATCTGCTTGAGTCTCTGATTTCAAGGTTTCTGAGTACATACCCACCAACTCCATGGCTGGTTGTATGGTAATCCTATGTTTAACTTATTGAGGAACAACCAAACTGTTTTCCACAGCAAAATAAACAAATTTACATTTCCACCAGCAATATACGAGGGTTTTAATTTCTCCACATCCTTGCCAACATTTGTCATTTTCCTGTTTTTTTTGTCTGTTTTTAATAGCCATCCTAGTGGGTATGAGGTGGTATCTCACTGTGATTTTGATTTGCATTTCCCTAATAATTAATGGGAATCCCTGGGTGGTACAAATGGATAATAGGATTGGCTGCTAGACAAAAGGTTGGAGGTTCAAGTCCACCAGAGGAGCCTCTGAAGATAGGAGCATCTACTTCTATGGAGCTCTTCTCCTCTCTTTCTACACTCAGGCCCTGGATAATCTCACACAGTGTCATGTTTTACAAGCTATTTTTAAGCTTACAGATTTCAAAGTTATGTTCCCATTCTGTATCACTCCTTAAACTCTAGGCTGTACATGTAAATGCTTATGCAATATCCTTCCTTGGATGGCAGGTAGGGATTTTAAACTAAATATGTGCAAAAATCAAATTTCTAACCTTTTCCCCACCCCAACCCTGCTTCTTCTACCATCACTGCAATCATAATAAATTGTAACTTCATCTTTCTATTTAAGTGAGTCAAAAATTTTGAAGTTCTTCTTTACTTTATCTCTCCCACTTTGTACCGAATCTATCAGTATTGCTGTTTGCTCAACTTCAAAATACATTCAGAATAGAATCTTTTTTTATCATTGCTAATACTACCCTGATGAGCCTGGGCAAAAATTTTATTCAGCACGGGTTATTGTAGTAGCTTCCTTTTATGTCTCCCTGCTTCCCGCCCCTGCCCTCCTACTGATCATCCTCAATGAAGCACCTAGAGTGATTAAAAAAAAAACTCATTGCTGTCCAGTTGGTTAAGGAGTCAGATTATGCCCCTCCTCTGATCAAATCCTTCCAATGATTTCCTATCTCAGAGATCAAGCCAATGTCTTTACAGTGATCTAAAAGGCCCTAGGAAACCCTAGTGGCAAAGTGGTTAAGTGCTACGGCTGCTAACCAAGAAGCCAGCAGTTTAAATCCACCAGGCTCTCTCTGGAAACTCTATGAGGCAGTTCTACTCTGTCCTACAGGGTCACTATGAATTGGAATCGACTCAATGCAATGGGTTTTTTTTTTTTTTTAAAGGCCCACATAATCTGCCCAGCACTGCTCTGGTCCAAACTCACTCTGTTCCAGCTACCACAAGCACAATCTCACCCTAGAATGCCCCATTCCAGGTATCAAAAGACTTGCTTCTTTAGAGTCTATGACTGGCTATTTACATGTTTATTTATTATCTATTGTCTCCTTACAACCCCCACTAAAAATATTCCTCCATCATGGCAAGAATTCGTGGCTCAGTTCCTTGTGCTTGAGGATTAGTAGGTACTCTGCAAAATTTTATTGACTATATGAATATATGAATAAGCATAATCAGGTTCCTAGGGCTGTTGTAATAAATTACCATGAACTGAATGACTTAAAACAACAGAAATTTATTCTCTTCCAGCTCTGGAGGCCAAAAGTCCAAAATCAAGTTGTTGGTAGGGCCATCTTCCTTCCAAAGACTCTGGGGAAGAATCCTTCCCTGACTCTTAGAGCTTCTGAAGATTGCCAGCAATCCCTGGCATTCTTCGGTTTGAAGAAGCATGACTCCAATCTCTACCTCATTCATCACGTGGGGTTCTCCCTCTGTGTCTCTTTCTCTGTTTCTCTTATCCTCTTTTTATAAGAACATCAGCCATATATTGGATTAAGGGCCCACTGTACTCCAGTACGACGTCAACTTAACTAATTACATCTGCAACAACTCTATTTCCAAAAAAGGTCAAATTCTGAGGTTCAGCAAAGGATATTAATTTCAGGGGGACCTATTCAAGACAGTACACATATTATTGTTGTTGTTGTTAGATGCTGTTGAGTTGGTTCTGACTCATAGTGACCCTATGTACAACAGAACGAAATACTGCCTGGTCCTGCGGCATCCTCACATTGTTATGCTTAGCCCATTGTTACAGTGTCAATTCATCTCATTGAGGGTCTTCCTCTTCTTCACTGGCCCTCTACTTTACCAAGCATGAAGTCCTTCTCCAGGAACTGATCCATCTGATAACATGTCCAAAGTATGAAAGACGTAGTCTCACCATCCTTGCTTCTAAGGACCATAATACACATATTATGTACTCAATTATTATGGAATGGCTGAACTCATCTTGTTCTTTCATAAGCTTCTATGTCAGTTAGCACCTAGTTTTAAACAGTTATTTCTATCAATAGCTACTATAAACTCCTCACATGGAGAGACCATATTTTATATTTCTCTTACATTCTCCATAGGGCTTTAATAATGCTCAGTTTCTAGCAGGTGCTCGTAAGATCTTGTATGTTAGTCAAAATCCACATTGATAACATGCCTCTAAAAGCTCCAAGAAAATGCAACAAATTTACTGTGATATTTATTTCCCTCTCTTCCCTCTGCTTTGTTTTTAAAACAAATTCTGCTAAGAAGTACTCATATTAGAAAATCTTGAATTCTCCATTCTGCTCTGCTCTATCTTGCCACCAAGAGAGAAGCTTATCAGTGATGAAATAGGGAAGAAGAGTAATGAAAGCAAAAAGAAAAGAAAAGGCAGAAGAGGGAAGCCAGAATTGGAATTCCAACTGCATCCACAGAGCTTTTGGATTTACCCTGAGGTATTGTTGGTTAATTAAAAAGATCATGTGATAGATTACGATATCTTGAGCTTCCTTCGAGTCAGAATACTCAACTCAGCTGGGATGAAGCAATGTGAACTTCAAAGACAATTCACACATCATATAGATAGCTTCATACATATAGATCTGGGCATTTTAGAAGTTCAGCAATTTAGCATAGCACAAGTGATGTAGTATTATAAACTTGAATAACCAAAAACAATGTCACAATAGAACCAGGTTAAAAAAAAAAAAAAAAGGATCCTAAGAGTTTATTTTTTAGAAAAGGAAACTTCACCTCTTTTGTTACCATTTCAGGCGCCCTGGTGGCACAGTGGTCGAAATGCTCAGCTGCTAACCAAAAGGTAGGCAGTTTGAACCCACCAGCCACTCTATGGGAGAAAAATGTGGCATTCTGCTATGAGTGGGAATTGGAGTAAAGTTTTGTTGCCATTTCATGAGTTAACGCACCCCCTGTCCATAAAAGTTACCTTACATCTAACCCAGTAGCTCCTCACTGTAATTTACGCCATTTCCTTGACAGAGATACAAAACATCTCTTGACAGGAACTTTTTACTTAACCCACCATTTCATCTTCTGTTCTCCAGGCCAACCAATCTCAATTGCTTTATCTTTCCTTCACAGAATCTGTTTCCCTACTGTAATAATTTCTGCTGTTGTTGCTGTCATTAGTTGCCATCGTGTTGATTCCAACTCATAGAGACTCCATGTGTGTCAGAGTAGAACTGCTCTATAGAATGTTCAAGGCTGTGATTTTTTGGAAGCACATTGCCAGGTTTTGTCTTCCAAGGCAACTCTGGATGGATTCAAACCTCCAATCATTTGGCTAGTAGTCAAACGCTTAACTGTGCCATCCAAGGACCCTCTAAAAATCTCTGTAAGTTCCTCTATTTTTTTTTCTTTGATAAATTCCTAGAGATTTAGAAGCAAATAACTGGATACTTTACTTCAGAGGGCTTAAACGGTGCACAATGTTGTGCGAGGCAGTAACAGCCCTGACTTAGGGAATGGAAAGCCATGATTCTAGTACTATTTCAATTATTGATGAGTTGCCTTGAGCAAAGAACTTCCCAACCTGAGCCTTAATTTCTTCAATTTAAAACACACACAAACACACACACACAAAACACGGAAATATCCCGTTTTATCTAACAGGGTCTTTGATTGGGGTTGAAGAATGTTTCATGTAATATAAAGCATTTTATAACTATACATCATTATATTTACTACTATCTATTTTTTATTTTTTTATATAGTCAAATAGTAAAAGAAATTCTGTCCATTAAAGAAAAGCTACAAGAGGTTTCCTAGATTCTAATATCAACTGAGAATATCAAGTTTCTGTTTTTAAAAGAGTTGAAAACTATTAAGTAAAAGATGACTCTTTGAACCTATTTACTGAGACATATTTAATTTTTTAAAGTGTATATTGTGCTGTTCACATTTTCATTAGAGATAGTAATAGGGAGCAGAGGGGAATATAAAAAAATACTAATAATAACTAGGTAACTGCTTGTCTTGGCTTAAATTCTTTTGCCATTCAAAATGTGACTGCATTTTGAATGTCTGGAATTAAACATAAATTGTTATGTATTCACCAGGGTGTAGAAGAATTAGATAGAAAAAAAATCTTCTTACATAATGGGTGTTTTGTGCCTGATTTCCTTCCCAGCATGCTAAAAATGTAATCACCAAAAGTGATATTGAAATGCAAGGTATTTGGAATTCCTTTTTCACAGACTTCTTCCCATTAAACATCAACACACACACACACACACACACACCCCTCATGTTTACATGTTCAGTTTCCATTTAATATGTTATCCAAAAGAAACACATTCTCTTACGTTGTTTCCCTCCCCCTTGTCCCTAGACATCTGAAATATAAAAAGTCATTTTCTAAAACATGTACAGAAACTTGATACTAGAAACAAATTAAAGCCCCAAACTAATCTGTAAAACCTTTGAAGTTTGTGGACTTATGCTCTGTGGAAACACAGTGTTCACAGATCCCTAGTCAGTAGAATAGCGTTAGTGGAGTCTTGGACAGAGCAGGCATGGACAGAGAAACACTTCAACTTTCCATAGTGAAGGCATGGACGACTCCTAGGAGCGTAGGAGGTGCCCCTTCGGTCCAGCAAAATTCATCCTTAGGTTAAATGCCCTAGAATACATTTTTAAATATCTGCATTTCCAACATCTTACCCTTGCTAATTTTGTTGTTGTTGTTACGTGCTGTTGAGTCGGTTCCGATTCATAGCGACCCTATGCACAACAGAATGAAACACTGCCCGGTCCTGCGCCATCCTTATAATCGTTGTTATGCTTGAGCTCATTGTTGCAGCCACTGTGTCGGTCCACCTCATTGAGGGTCTTCCACTTTTCCGCTGACCCTGTACTTGGCCAAGCATGATGTCCTTCTCCAGGGACTCATCCCTCCTGACAATATGTCCAATTATATAAGACACGGTCTCGCCATCCTCACTTCTAAGGACCACTCTAGTCGTACTTCTTCTAAGACAGATTTGTTCGTTCTTTTGGCAGTCCATGGTATATTCAATATTCTTCACCAATACCACAATTCAAAGGGGTCAATTCTTCTTCAGACATCCTTGTTCATTGTCCAGCTTTCACATGCATATCATGCGATTGAAAATACCATGTTTGGGTCAGGCGCACCTTAGTCTTCAAGGTGACATCTTTGCTCTTCAACACTTAAAAGAGGTCCTTCGAAGCAGATTTACCTAATGCAACGCATCTCTCGATTTCTTGGCTGCTGCTTCCATGGCTGTTGATTGTGGATCCAAGAAAAATGAAATCCTTGACAACTTTAGTCTTTTCTCCATTTATCATGATGTTGCTCATTGGTCCAGTTGTGAGGATTTTTGTTGTCTTTATGTTGAGATATAAATCCATACTGAAGGCTATGGTCTTTGATCTTCATCAGTAAGTGCTTCGAGTCCTTTTCACTCTCAGCAAGCAAGGATGTGTCATCTGCATAACACAGGTAGTTAATGAGTCTTCCTCTAACCCTGATGCCCCGTTTTTCTTCATTTAGTCCAGCTTCTCAGATTATTTGCTCAGCATACAGATTGAATAGGTATGGTGAAAGAATACAACCCTGACACACAACTTTCCTGACTTTAAACCAATGAGTATCCCCTTGTTCTATCCAAAAAACTGTCTCTTGATCTACGTAAAGGTCCCTCATGAGCATAATTAAGTGTTCCAGAATTCCCATTCTTCGCAATGTTATCCATAATTTGTTATGATCCACATAGTTGAATGCCTTTGCATAGTCAATAAAACACAGGTAAACATCCTTCTGGTATTCCCTGCTTTCAGCCAGGATCCATCTGACATCAGCAATGACATCCCTGGTTTCACGTCCTCTTGTGAAACCAGCCTGAATTTCTGACAGTTCCCTGTCAATATACTGCTGCAGCCATTTTTGAATGATCTTCAGC
Organism: Elephas maximus indicus; assembly: GCF_024166365.1. Classification (NCBI taxonomy): domain Eukaryota; kingdom Metazoa; phylum Chordata; class Mammalia; order Proboscidea; family Elephantidae; genus Elephas; species Elephas maximus. The sequence continues at coordinate 50,780,775 of NC_064824.1, read as the reverse complement.
AAAATTTTGCTTGCATGTGACATTAATGATATTGTTCTATAATTTCCACATTTGGTTGGATCACCTTTCTTGGGAATAGGCATTAATATGGATCTCTTCCAGTCAGTTGGCCAGGAAGCTCTCTTCCATATTTCTTGGCATAGATGAGTGAGCACCTCCAGCATTGCATCTGTTTGTTGAAACATTTCAATTGATGTTCCATCAATTCCTGAAGCCTTGTTTTTCACCAATGCCTTCAGAGCAGCTTGGTCTTCTTCCTTCAGTACCATTAGTTCCTGATCATATGCCACCTCTTGAAATGGTTGAATATTGACTAATTCTTTTTGGTATAATGACTCTGTGTATTCCTTCCATCTTCTTTTGATGCTTCCTGCCTCGTTTAATATTTTCCCCATAGAATCCTTCACTATTGCAGTTCTTTCAGCTTGAGAAATGCTGAGTGTGTTCTTCCGTTTTGGTTTTCCATCTTCAGCTCTTTGCACATGTCATTATAATACTCTACTTTGTCTTCTTGAGCCTCCCTTTGAAATCTTTTGTTCAGTTCTTTTACTTCATCAATTCTTCCTTTTGCTTTAGCTGCTTGACATTCGAGAACAAGTTTCAGAGTCTCCTCTGACATCCATCTTAATCTTTTCTTTCTTTCCTGTCTTTTCAATGACCTCTTGCATTCTTCATGGATGATGTCCTTGATGTCATTCCACAACTGGTCTGGTCTTTGGTCACTACTGTTCAATGAGTCAAATCTATTCTTCAAGTGGTCTGTAAATTCAGGTGGGATATACTCAAGGTCATATTTTGGCTCTCATGGACTTGCTCTGATCTTCTTCAGTTTCACCTTCAACTTGCATATGAGCAATTGATAGTCTGTTCCACAGTTGGTCCCTGGCCTTGTTCTGACTGATGATATTCAGCTTTTCCATCGTCTCTTTCCACAGGTGTAGTCAGTTTGACTTCTGTGTGTTCCCTCTGGTGAGTTCCATGTATATACCCACCAGTGCCGTGGAGTCGATTCTGACTCATAGTGACCCTATAGGACAGAGTAGACCTGCCCCACAGAGTTTCCAGGGAGCATCTGGCGGATTCGAACTGCCGACCCTTTGGTTAGCAGCTGTTTCCATGTACGTAAAAAAAAAAAAAAAACAGATAATATTGGTGAAAGAAGCTATTTGCAGCAAAGAAGTCATTGGTCTTGCAAAATTCTATCATTCAATCTCTGGCATTGTTTCTATCACCAAGGCCATAATTTCCAACTACTGATCCTTCTTTTTTGTTTCCAACTTTTGCATTCCATTCACCAGTAATTATCAATGCATCTTGATTGCATGGTCCATCAATTTCAGACTGCAGCAGCTAGTAAAAATCTTCTATTTCTTCATCTTTTGCCCTAGTGGTTGGTGTATAAATTCGAATAATAGTCATATTAACTGGTCTTCCTTGTAGGTGTATGGATATTATCCTATCACTGACAGCGTTGTATATCAGGATAGATCTTGAAATGTTCTTTTTGACAAAGAATGCAACACCATTCCTCTTCAAGTTGTCATTCCCCGCATAATAGACTATATGATTGTCTGATTCAAAATGGCCAATACCAGTCCATTTCAGCTCACTAATGCCTAGGATATCAATGTTAATGCATTCTATTTCATTTTTGACGATTTCCAATTTTCCTAGATTCATACTTCGTACATTTCAGGTTCCGGTTATTAATGGGTGTTTGCAGCTGTTTCTTCTCATTTTGAGTCATTCCACATCAGCAAATGAAGGTACCAAAAGCTCTACTACATCCATGTCATTAAGGTCGACTCGACTTTGAGGTGGCAGCTCTTCCCCAGTCATGTTTTGAGTGCCTTCCAACCTGGGGGGCTCATCTTCCAGCACTGTATCAGACGATGTTCCGCTGCTGTTCATAAGGTTTTCACTGGCTAATCCTTTTCAGAAGTAGACTGCCGGGTCCTTCTTTCTAGTCTGGAAGCTCACCTGAAACCTGTCCTCCATGGGCGACCCTGCTGGTATCTGAATATCGGTGGCATAGCTTCCAGCATCACAGCAACACACAAGCCCCTACAGTGCAACAAACTAACAGACACGTGGGGGTTGCTACTTTTAGTTCCATGAAATTTCTTACATTTTCCATAAACCTTGAAGACTAAAAAGGTAAACTGAAAACAAATGTTTTTTTCTACTATGCTGTGGGTAGGAAGTTATAAAAAAATGTTGGCTCTGCTTAAAGTTCTCTGATTGCAAGTACCAGGAACCCACTTCAAACTACCTGAAGCAAAAGTGAGTGTACTATGAACAGATATTATGCTGTCTCTTAGGACCACCATTTGAGGTGGTTGGTGCAAAATTTCTCAGAAAAAAAAATGTTTTTGGCTGAGCAGACATCCTAAATTCAGTCTATTAAAAAGACCAGGCAAAGGAAAATAATAAAGTACAAGTTTTGTTTCAAGAGCATCACCTCTTGAGATGGAGGGAGAGGCACAATTTACAGGTGGACCCTACGTGTTCGTTACCCTGGCTATGCCCCTGTTATTACCTTTCCTGCAAGGTCTTTTTGTCCTCTTTCAAGGCCCACTTTTCTCCAAAGTTGTTGTCAGCTTCACATTTCCTAGGAAATTTGCTGTTAAAATACCTCTGCTTCAGCACCTAATATCTCTCAACTCCAGTTTCTACATTCCTAAATTGGCGATAAAGACGTCGGCCTCCCAAAGCTAAGATAGAAAACCAAGATGAGATAATGCATGAGGAAAATCTATCACAGTTCTTAATGTGTGATTTATGCTCAATAAAGATCATTTTGTTTTGTTTCTTAATTATTACATCACACTCATAAGTTAGTGGCATAATGTCACTTCTCCAAAGGACATATGAATGAAGAAGAGAGCATCTAGGAAGGGGTATTTCATTTACATACCTCTTGGAGTAGATACAAAAAAGTACAATTATAAAAAATGTCTCAGGTATATTAGCAGAGAGCAGAATGAATTTAATGGGCACTAACTATATTTTTTAACTATATTCTACTATCGACATTTGTATTAATTTCAACAAAAATCCTCTTCTAGACATATAATTGTAGGTAACATACCATTGCCATCAATTCCAGCTCAGAGTGACCCTATAGGACAGAACTGCCCCATAGGGTTTCAAAGGCTATAAATCTTCATGGAAGCAGACTGCCACATGTTTTTCCCACTGAGCAGCTGGTAGGTTTGAACCACCAGCCTTTTGGTAAGCAGCCAAGCACTTAACCACTTGTACCACCAGGGCTCCTTGAAGGTAAGATGCTGTTGTTGTTGTTAGGTGTTGTCACGTCTACATACAACAAAACGAATGCTGCTCCAGCCTGTGTCATCCTCACAACCATTGTTACATTTGAGTGCATTGTTGCAGTCACTGTGTCAAGGTAAAATACAAAAAGAACCAAAACAAAACCCAGTGGTGTCGAGTTGATTCCGACTCATAGCAACCCTATAGGACAGAGTAGAACTGCCAGATAGAGTTTCCAAGGAGCACCTGGCAGATTCGAACTGCCAACCCTTTCCTTAGCAGCCGTAGCACTTCACCACTACGCCACCAGGGTTTCCAAGGTAAAATACAAGGTAACAATTCTAGTTTGGTTAATTATTTATGCTTATTTACTAGTTTACGTGCAATATATGTTCCTTCCAGGTAAAATCATAAAACTCAAATGTATTTATGACTTTTATTGAAGAACTTTTTCAGCGTTTCTGGACATCTCAGTCTCTGTATAGCTTCTATTTATTTTCCTGACGATTTGTCAATACACCACACAAAGTTATGAAAATTCTTCTACATTGCATCTGACATCTTTCAATGAGTTGATGGGAAATTATGATCTTTAATTCAACAGCACTCAAAAGGTAAGCTAATCAGATTTTTGAATCTTTAGGGTCTGTAGGATTTAAAAGTCAGACATCAGGAATTATTAAAAGAAAGGAGATCGACAGTTCTGTCTACAGACTTTATTGATTACAGTAAGATATTCATAAAACCACACTAGAGAAAAAAAGTATTATAAATATTTTGCTATGAAAAACTCAGAAATTTTTCTATAAAATGCCAAGAAAATATTAAAGGCTTTCATAGATCCCTAGGACCAGAATTTGGAAGACTGGCGTATTCTGAAAATAATCTATGAACTAGTACTTACAATAGATTACCCAATGGATCCATTAGTTAACCACTCCCTAAAAAACATGACAAGGAAAATCAGCTCATTAAGGAACCACAGCAGGTAATTCACTACCAGGTGATGATGAATGTGTCCTAGCAGGAAGATACTGTGGCAAAGAGAGGGCATTTATTGGAAAAGATTCTGGTTTTAGAGTGTGTAAAAATAACAGAAAGTTTCCAAATATATTTCTAGTCTCTATATATGGGACACTCCTAAAACCTTGAAAGAAAGAAAAAAAGACTAATATCTACCCAAGTTTATTATCTTATTACCATCTATCCTCAACAGTTGATGATCATAGTGATGAAATGAAGCAAACTGAATGAGAAAAAAAAAAAAAAAAACACTTGTTGAGATAAAGTTTCTTTCTCCTCTAGCTTGAGGACATTTATCTCTCCCAAGAAGAAAATTTTATACTCTTGGCTAAGCAGTTTACGAATATGAATTGAATTGCACTCAAACTCAAACTTGTGAGGGAGATATAGCTTATTCTTCTTACTTTATATATATTAGAAATTAAAAATACATTTAGCAATTTCCTTGAAATTCACTTGGATGGCTTGATGAAAAGCAAAAGGCATGACCGCTCTCAAATCAATGCAGCTATTCTATACCCTGCTGATTTTCTTACAATTCTATAATAGAAAGATGTGGAGAGCCCTACTAATGACAGAAATCAAAGGCCTTGTAAGAGGTTTCATTAATCAAGAAACTAACACCTGGGAAAAACTTTAGTTAGACCAGCTCCTAGCCCCATTAGAAATACAACAATAATGATGATGGAATATTTTTAGATTTATCACCACAAATTCTAACGTTGTTAGCTGCTGCTGAGTCAATTCCAACTCATGGAAACCCCATGTGTGGCAGAGTAGAACCGTAGGGTTTTCAAGGCTATGACCTTTTGGAAATAGATCACCAGGCCTGTCTTCCAAGGGGCCTCTGGGTAAGTTCAAACTGCCAAGGCTTCTGTAGTAGTTGAGCACATTAACTCTTGGCACCACTCAAGGACTCCTACCAATTCTAATGTTCTTCCATAATTTCTCAATTTTGGTTGAATCTGCGACATCTCTCTTGTTCAGACAGTAAGTCTCCTCTGTGTTGTTAAAGACTGACCCGAAAAAATAAAATAAATCACCAGGAAATATCTGTAGCAAAAAAAATGTTAGGCTTGTTTAGCTTTTTACATCAAGAAAAATATAACCCAATGGAAGCATCTCAGTAATGGGGAGCATCTCCATAAAATGAAATCCCGGACAACTTCAATATTTTCTCCATTTATCATGATGTTGCTTACTGGTCCAGTTGTGAGGATTTTTGTTTTATGTTGAGGTGTAATCCATGCTGAAGGCTGTAGTCTTTGACCTTCATCAGTAAGTACTCCAAGTCTTCCTCACTTTCAGTGAGCAAGGCTGTGTTATCTGCATATTGCTGATTGTTAATGAGTCCTCCTCCAATCGTGATGCCCTGTTCTTCACATAGTCTAGCTTCTCAGATTATTTGCTCAACATACAGTTTGAGTAAGTATGGTGAAAGCATACAACCCTAATGCACACCATTCCTGAATTTAAACCATGCACTATCCCCTTGTTATGTTTGAATGAGTGCCTCTTTGTCTGTGTACAGGTTCCTCGCAAGCACTATTAAGTATTCTGGATTTCCCATTCTTTGCAAAGTTATCCATAATTTGTCGTGATCCATACAGTTGAATGGCTTTGCAAAGTCAATAAAACACAGATAAACATCTTTCTGTTATTCTCCGCTTTCAACCAAGATGCATCTGACATCAGCAATGATATCCTTTATTCCATGTCCTCTTCTGAATCCAGCTTGAATTTCTAGCAGCTTCCTGTCGATGTAGTGCTGCAACCATTTTGAATGATCTTCAGCAAAATTTTACTTGCATGCGATATTAATGATATTGTTAGATAATTTCTTCATTCTGTTGGATCACCTTTCTTTGGAACGGGCACAAATATGGGTCTCTTCCAGTTGGTTAGCCAGGTAGCTGTCTTCCAAATGTCTTGGTATGCTTGAGTGAACACCTCCAGCGCTACTCCATTTGTTGAATCATCTCAACTGGCATTCCGTCCATTCCTGTAGTCTTGTTTTTTGCCTATGTCTTCAGTGCAGCTTGGACTTTTTCCCTCAAAACCATCAGTTCTTGATCCTGTGCTATCTCCTGAAATGGTTGAACATTGACCAATTCTTTTTGGTACAGTGACTCTGTGTATTCCTTCCCTCTTCTTTTGATCCTTCCTGCGTCATTCAGTATTTTGCCTATAAACCCATAATCTATTGCCATCGAGTTGATTCTGACCCATAGCAACCCTATACCGTTTGGTTAATTCTGAGGTTCAATTACATCATTAAGAACTCATCTTTTTCTTACTTTTCTTCAATCCTTAGTGTGTTGGCTTTTATCTTCAGGCTGTTACCCTCATTGTCACAAAATGGCTGCAAGTACCCTCAGGCATTAAATCCCCACACATCATGTGTGAAGACTGTAAAGGAGGAAAAGACTGCACTTCATTCTTGTCCCTTTGTAAGACTGAGAATAACTTTCCCAGAAGCTCCCAGAAAAATTCCTCTTTCCACGTGCAACTTCCTCTATTTGTGATATGTGTTCCTTAATCGGAAATATTAATATGTAATTGCAGAAGTTCCTCATGTGTAGGACCAAGTCCAGGAAATATCCTTTGAATTCTTTTTTCATACATTTAGATCAGGCATCAGCAAATACTTTCTGAAAAGGGCTAGATAGCAAATGTTTTAGGCTTTGTGGGCCACATAGGGTTTCTATTGCATTCTTTTTTTTTTTTTTAACAATGCTTTAAAATGTAAAAAACCATTCTTAGCTTGAGGGCTGTCTGAAAACTACTTGCAGGTCAGAATTGGACTGCAAGCAGTTGTTAACATCTCTGATTTAGACAATTGCTTTACAATAACAATGATGATGATAAACCATACACTATTTCAAGTTTTTATCATAAGTCCTGTTCAATTCGAGAAATACTTTTTAAGCAGTTTTTATGTACCAGACATGGAGAATACTACCATGAATAACGGAAACATGTTTCCATTTGAACCAGAAATACTGAATTGGGAAAAGATTACATAATTAGAAGTCACCAAATATAATGAATTCTTACATTCTTGAAGTTCCTTGAAGCCCTTCTAAAATAGAACATACTATCTCAAAATCTTACTTTTTTAAAAGCCCATATTCAGAAGAATATAGTTTTTTTTATCTCTTCTTTGGAATTACTATGTGTTCTTTGCTTATCTCTTTGTCCAAAATTGTGTGAAGAGTTTTGTGCTCCTATTACAATAACATTTTTCTTTACTGTTGTTTTCTTCCTGTTTCTACTTTTTCACCTTCTATTTAACTTATAAGTTGTATTTCTTCACTGAGTGAGTTGGAACAACTTCTGTATCTTCAGCTAGAAACCAGTGTGTACGTGTGTGTGTGTGTGTGTGTGTGTGTGTGTGTGTGTGTGAAGTAGGACATTAACAATTTTATTGAAGCAGTTGGGTTAGCATCTCACGGTATGGAACACACATCCTATACCCTTGAAGGAACCAAGATCATGTATTCCCTGTAGAACAAGTTTCCCAGGTTTCAAAATAGAAGGGCTAAGTATAAATCAGTAACAAGTTTGTGAATAAAAAGAAAAGATCAATGATGCCTTAATCAATTTGGGGAACAAACAACACCAAAATACCAGTGGGTGATCAACAATCATTTATTTCTCACTCATGTTACATGTGGGCTGCTGGTTAGCCATGAATGCTGTGGATCTGATCAACTCTTTAATGCCATCTCATTCTGTGATACAGTCTGAAGCATAAGCACCTATGTGGCACATTTTGTTCTCATGACAGAGGACAGAAGAAAAGATCAAGATAAATCAAGTAATCATATTTAAAGATTCTGCCTTGCTGAGCTTGAAGACATTATGCTGAGTAAAATAAGTCAATCACAAAAGGACAAATATCATATGACCTCATTTATATAAAAGAACATGAAAAGGCAAACATATAGAGACCAAAGTTTATTAGTGGTTACCGGCAGCAGGAAGGAGGGGAAAAGTGAGGCAGTTATTGCTTATGGAGAATGGAGTTTCCATTTATGATGATGGAAATTTGCATTGATTAAGGGTAATGGTTGCACAGCCGATTGGTGTAGTTGATGTTAATGAGTTGTACACCTTGTAAAATGTTGAATTGCCAAATGTTGTACAATATATATTTTTACAACAACAACAAAAAAGAAGAACAGCTGCTAAGGCTGCTTATGTACAACCAAACACCTCATGGAATTTGGTTTCTTGGTTAGGAGGTTTAGAGTCATGGTTTCATGAGACATCCCAGTTAAGTGGCCTAATATTTTGTTTAGCACTTCTGTTCTACTTTTTAGTTTATTGTGTGGTGCCTGGGGTCTTAAAAGCTTGCAAGTGGCTATCCAAGGTATAACAATTGATCTCTAAAAATCAAAGCTGTCACTTTGAGGAGTAAGGTATGCCTGACCCAAGCCATGGCACTTTCAATTGTCTCATAGGCATGCAAAAGCTGGACAATGAATAAGGAAGACCAAAGAAGAAGTGATGCCTTTGAATTATGGTGTTGACAAAGAATATTGAATATACAATGGAATTCCAGAAGAACCAACAAATCTGTCTTGTAAGAAGTATAGCCAGAATGCTCCTTAGAAGTGAGGATGGTAAGACTTCAACTCACACAGTTTAGACATGTTATCAGGAGGGCCTAATCCCTGTAGACGGACATCATGCTTGGTAAAGTAGGGGGTCAGCAAAAAAGAGGAAGACCCTTAATGAGATGGATTGATGCAGTGGCTGCAACAATGGGCTCAAACAGCAATGATTGTAAAGATGGCACAGGACCAGGCAGTGTTCTGGTCTATTGTCCATAGGATCGACTAAACCACCCTTAAAAACAACAACTATTGCCCTGAAGTAACAGAGGATGAAGGAGAGTCAAGAATAGGAGGAGTAAATGTACTGTGTGGCTAAATGCCTCCATGAATAATTGCTCCCTGTGTCATGAAACCAGAAGAACTGCATGGTACCTGGCTACCTTTGCTGAACATTTTGATCAAAGATTCTATAGAAGAATCCTGATCAAAAGGAGTAAAAATGCAGAACAGAATTTCAGATTCTCATTGAATGCAGACTTTCTGTAGCGACTGAGGCTGGACAAACCCCTAAAACTATTGTCCTGCGATAAACTTTAAACTTAAAACCAAAAATATTCCCTCAAGCCTTCTTTAAACCAAACAATAGTTTAGCTTAATTAGTAAAGAATATTAGTCATGAGCATTGTGCTTTTTTAAAGAACTATCTATATGTGATCAAATTGACAACAGCAACTCGAAAAGTTAGACTGTAGGGTTGGGGGGCAGTGAGTTTATGTTAATGGTAGATGAGCAACTTGGATAAGAAGGGAGAGAATAGTTTCACAGCTTGAATGTAATCAATGTCACTGAACTGTACATGAAGAAATTGCTGAGATGGTGTATATTCTGCAGTGTGTATTTTCAACAACAATTAAAAAAAATATATTTTCTATTTCTCTCTTCAGATCTAAGCAAGGAGGATAAGAGAAAAGGAAGAACTTCCCAGAACATGAAACCAAAAGCCATAGAGAGCAGTGGGTGCAGAGCAGAACACAGCTAATAACTCATACCCCAAGATACGGAGTTCTCACAATGTTTTCCCAGGATTTCAGAACTGCTGTGGCTGTGAGATTCTCAGCTTCACATTTTTCCTGAGGGCTGAGACACTTTCTCAGCTTGCTTCTATCAATAAAAATTGGGAGCCCAAGAGTTTAACGATGTCTTGAACACTCACAATTTCTTTATTCCTTGCCCTTGTTACTTTTGCTAATGCAAGTTTCTTAAAAACTTAGAGTTTTTTTTACAGTATACAAACAAATATGCAACCATCACCTCCATAATTCCTTTTGACCGTAGCTCTTTCTCCTGACTTAGTTTCAGACACTTTAAGTCAATCAGGTTTTTGTGAGATTATGCCTTTTCCTTTTCCCTGAGCTATTTGTCCAACTGAAAGGCCATCTTAATCTATTCAGAAATCTAAACACAGGACATGACATGGCCATGTTTGGTATCTATCCTAAGATTATAGTTCAAAAGAATTCCTGCCTTTATGTTTTATTGATTAGAATTGATAAACAGTTCCATTTTCCAATTCTGCAACCTCCAGAATTGCTGGATTTCTATTTTCCTTTCATTCTCACTTTCAAACACGCAATACTTTTCTGACCTCAGCTTTCTTCTAGTGCTTTTTCAAATGCAGCAAGTAACAACCGACTCATGCTAGTAATGTACTGTATTGAAACCTTTTTGCCCTAAGCCACAGCCCTTTACAGTACAATAACCACCTTTCAAACTAGCTCAAGAAAAAATGTCACCAAATATTTTGCCACATGTAACACTTTTCCAGTCTCCAATAATAGGCTCCTAGTGCCCTGCAAAATCTTTGTCACATACATTAGGCATTTCTTTACCATAGCCCACAAGCTCTAGCAACTATTTTTTTTAATTGGACATTTTTGCTGCTGTAATAAATAACCCCCGTAGCCCAATGGATTACCTCAGAAAGCGTTTATTTCTCTCCCATTCTATGTAAACTGTAGTTTGGGTGGCTGCTGTAACACAGCTCAACTCTGTTTGGCTCAGCTATGTGACTTCTCATTCCTGGACTCAGTCTGAAGGTGCAGCCCCTTTCTGAGACATGCTGTTTTACAGCAGAGGGAAGAATCAGAAGGCTGAGATGAACCACTCCAGACCATTCAAAGCCTCTGCTTGGATATGATATGTGTCACGTTTGCTTACATTCCATACAATAAAGTAAGTATCTTCCACTACAGGGAGGCACCACAGGCAATTTGTGTGGAAATAAAATCTTCTTTCAAGGGAGAGAGTGACTATGTGAAGAGTAATACAATTTAAGACAAATGCTGAGAAGCAAAAGACTGCTTTCTGAGGTCACATTTCAAATGAGTTCCTCCTTAGATCATAATAAAGCCTTCAAACATAAATAAACCCTTCTATTTTGCAATTGACTTTGGAATCTTTGGGGATACCATACCAAAACCAAACCCATTGCCATCAAGTCGATTCCGACTCATAGTGACCCCATACGAGAAAGTAGAACTGACCCGTGGGATTTCCAAGGAGTGCCTGGTGGTTTCGAACCGCCAACCTTTTGGTTAACAGCTGTAGCTCTTAACTACTACACCACCAGGGTTTCCCTTTTGGGATAGTGTGTTCAAATGATCAACACAGAGTCAGGAATAAGTTAAATAGCTCATTTCCTTCTTTCAAACTCCTAACCAATTTCCTAACCCAAACTCTCTACACCATCTTTATTAAGGAAATTATAAGCATTTTCATCATTAGAACAGAAAGTTTAGGACATGTAACAGGAAAGAGCTTTTCTAAATGACTTTCACATAAGATTGGCAGAAAATTTTGTATTTAAACCAATCTGTTTATTGACTCCATGGAATGTATCATCCCTAAAACACTTTCTTTCTTACTTGTAAAACAAATTATCTTGCTTACCGCATCCTTAAATGAAGATTGATATATAATACAGTCATGCACCACATAACATGTTTAGGCAGTATCCAAGGTCCCATAAATTCAGAAGTCTCCATTGGAAAATGGGATGTAGTAGAAGTAGTGAAATCGACAGCTTCCCACGAGCAGCACAAGTATCCCATGTCTTTTGTATGCAAAGCTATTGCACTGCCACGTGCCCATTTGTTATTAGCAGCCATTGTATATACCTCAAATTTTCATAGGATAGGCTTCATGGGGGTTGGTTCGTAACTACCGGTTGTACGTAAGTCAGACGTTCGTAATCCAGGGACTGCCCATATATACTACGGTATTCGCACAGCATTCAAATCACGTAACACCCTATTTCACAGAATGTATCGTGGACATTAAGCAACACATGACTGTATATATAAATATGTAATTATACAATAAATATATATACAATTATAATTACATATTATATGGTAATATAATACATAATATATTGGCTAAGATATAAAAATTAAGTCTTTCAATATTTTAATGATGTATAAAATTTTATCTCAGTTCTTTAAATCATCCCTTATATATACCTCTCCTTATAAATTCAGATGTTTCTAATTGATATGAATTCTCCAAGCCAAGCAACATTTTCAATAAACTGAAATATATTATTTTTTATCACATTGGTTATATATTTCCAAAATATTTCCATAATAATTATGTTGTATTTAACCCCATTCTCTATGTATAAGTGTACCATTTTTATTTCATTTTAAAGGCCCAAAAGTATATTTTCCGTCATTTGGAAGGAACCTGCTTAGGTTCAGCTGATATTAAAGGCAATTTTTTTTTTTCTTTTGAGGTACAGTGAACCACTTTTCATTTGTCCTTGCAAAGCACATTTATAGAGAATGGCATTTATAAAGATTTCAAAAGATTTGATGCCAAGTACCATAGTAAAGCAAATGTCACCAAAACTACAATTTTATACTTCAAGGAGCTAATAGGCCTTTAATAAAACACATTTCCTGTTGAGATAAGTACAGCAAGCGTTCTCATTGTACAGATGAGGGAAAGCATGGCTCAGGAAGAGTTTAAAGTAATTTGCTCAATGTCAAAGAAGTCAGAAAAAGATCTTGGAATAGGGCCCTAATAGGTTACAGTGAAAAGAGAATTATAGAAATTACAAACCACTCACTCATAGTACAGCGTTTCTACTGCAGGCATAAATAGCCTCTCAGGCAACACAAATTTAAATAGCCAAGCATCAGAATTAATAAAGAACAATCACAACACCCATACCATTTCAAAAACAAAACAAAAAAAGAAAGTCAAACCCATTGCCATAGAGTCTATTTTGACTCATAGCGACACTATAAGACAGGGTATAGCTTCCCCAAAATGTTTCCAAGGCTGTAAATCTTTACGGAAGCAGACTGCTACATCTTCCTCCACACAGAGTGGCTAGTGGTTTCAAACCACCAACCTTTTTGGTTAGCAGCCAAGCACTTTAACCACCCCGCCATCAGGGCTTGTCTTACATCATTTCAATGTACATATAGAACATAAAAACCAGAATATTTGTATTATCATAAAACTCACAGAACTTTCCTAAGTTCTTCTATTTCAACAGAGGTAGCCATAATCATTCATTTATTCATCAAGTAGTCATTCTGAGTACAGAGTATGTACATGTTACTTTTATACATACTGTTAATAATCCGTATGTTTATCTGTTACTTAATATAACTTTAATACTGTAGACAAAAATAAAAGCAGAATATAGTTTACCAATGAGTTCGTTGCAGAAGTGGAGAGTGGATGAGACCGCTGAATACTACCCTCTGAAGATGTAAATTTTATTAAGAACTTCGTTTTTTACTTTGTGTACAATTGTGGGCAAACAAAATAAATAGTGATTAGTAACTACAATCGCCAGCAGGATGATAAAGGACATTGCGTTTGTGTTATCCCAAGACATTAGGACTCCTTTTCTAGAAAAAAATTTATGGAACATCCATTTCCATATCTATTATGTGTGTCTGTGGCATCAATAATCGTAGTGCCTTGGCCCTCTGGCTCAACCATAAATTAAATACACAAATCATTTTGCTTCGCCTCAACCTTGAGAGGGCATGCTCATTCAATTTCTAAAGAAATGCCATAACATGTGCTTTCGTGGCTATTTTAATGCTTTATGATTCAAGCAAATACTTCAGCAGGTCTCAAGAATGTCTCAAAATATGACCTTATTTTTGCCTCTTAGTTGAAATGAATATGACTCACTTTCCTGTCAAAATCACTTAAAGTCTTTTAAGTAAGATCTTTTGACCCCTGTGTCAAATTTAAATAGTATATTTTATATCTAAAATCAGTAGATAACTCTCGGTATATATTTATGTGTCTGCGTGTGTTTGTGTGTGAGACAGAACTATAAAGTAGGAATATTTATTTATACTTACTATACTACAACTGGAAACCCTGGTGGCATAGTGGTTAAGTGCTACGGCTGCTAACCTAAAGGTCGGCAGTTCAAATCCGCCAGGTGCTCCTCAGAAACACTATGGGACAGTTCAACCCTGTCCTATAGGGTCTCTATGAGTCGGAATCGACTTGACGGCAACTTTTTTTTTTTTTTTGGCATACTACAACTTACATAGCCATGAAATTCTGTTCTTCAAAGCTGTCACCTTGGAAAAGATATAAGTGAACTAATGATGTTACCCTTTTTCATAATACTACAGTTAACAGTGTAAATATCTGTCAGTGTTGGACTTCCTTTATAATCATATTTTATTAAAAAAAATACATGATATAATCTGATCACCCACCTTTCACCAGGCTAGCTTATAACTGATGTTCAGCTACTTTTGAAAATTAAGATCCCTCTGCAAGTTTCCCTCTGTTTTATCATCTAAAATCAATGTACCTCAAGGATTGATAACAATTCAAAAGTAGAAATTTAAATCATGTTTTGAGAAAATAGCAATACCATTAGAATAAATATATATTAAAGTAGAAATAAAGTTCCAAATATTCTTTGGCACTCTAGTCACCATTCAAGGAAGAAGAACCTAGCAGTCCACTTCTGAAAAGCATTAGCCAGTGAAAACCTTATGAATAGCAGCAGAACATTGTCTGATACAGTGCCGGGAGATGAGGCCCCCAGGATGGAAGGCACTTAAAGGATGACTGGGAAAGAGCTGCCTCCTCAAAGTAGAGTCGACCTTAATAACATGGATGGAGTAAAGCTTTCAGGACCTTCATTTGCTGATGTGGCATGACTCAAAATGAGATGGAACAGCTGCAAACATTCATTAATAATTGGAGCCTGGAAACGTATGAAGTACGAATCTAGGAAAACTAGAAATTGTCAAAAATGAAATAGAATGCATTAACATTGATATCCTAGGCATTAGTGAGCGGATATGGACTGCTTTGGCCATTTTGAATCAGAGAATCATATAGTCTACTATGCTGGGAATGACAACTTGAAGAGGAATGGTGTTGCATTCTTTGTCAAAAAGAACGTTTCAAGATCTATCCTGAAGTACAATGCTGTCAGTAATAGGGTAATAACCATACACCTACAAGGAAGATTAGTTAATACAGCTATTATTCAAATTTATGTACCAAACACTAAGGCCAAAGAGGAAGAAATTGAAGATTTTTATCAGCTTCTGCAGTCTGAAATTGACTGATCATATAATCAAGATGCACTGATAATTACCGGTGATTGGAATGTGAAAGTTGGAAAAAAAGAAGGATCCATAGTTGGAAAATATGGCCTTGGTGATAGAAACAATGCCAGAGATCGAATGATAGAATTTTCCAGGACCAATGACTTCTTCATTCCAAATACCTTCTTTCACCAACATAAATGGCAACTATACACATTGACCTCACAAGATGCAACACACAGGAATCAAATTGACTACATTCGTGGAAAGAGATGACGAAAAAGTTCAGTATCATCAGTCAGAACAAGGCCAGGGGCCAACTGTGGAACAGACCGTCAATTGCTCACATGCAAGTTCAAGCTGAAAATGAATAAAATTGGGGCAAGTCCACGACAGCCAAACTATGACCTCAAGTATATACCACCTGAATTTAGAGACCATCTCAAGAATAGATTTGATGTGTTGAACACTAATGACGGAAGACCAGACAAGTTATGGAATGACATCAAGGACATCATCCATGAAGAAAGCAAAAGGTCATTAAAAAGACAGGAGAGAAAGACCTAAATGGATGTCAGAGGAGACTCTGAAACTTGCTCTAGAATGTTGAGCAGCTAAAGCAAAAGGAAGAAGTAATAAAGTAAAAGAACTGAAGAGAAGATTTCAAAAGGCAGGTTGAGAAGACAAAGTATTATAATGACATGTGCAAAGAGCTGGAGATAGAAAACCAAAAGGGAAGAACACGCTCAACGTTTCTCAAGCTGAAAGAACTGAAAAAAAAATTCAAGCCTCAAGTTGCAATAGTGAAGGATTCTATGGGGAAAATATTAAACGAGGCAGGAAGCATCAAAAGAAGATGGAAGGAATATACAGAGTCATTGTACCAAAAAGAATTAGTCTATGTTCAACCATTTCAAGAGGTGGTATATGATCAGGAACTGATGGTAATGAAGGAAGAAGTCTAAGCTGCTCTGAAGGCATTGGTGAAAAACAAGGCTCCAGGAATTGAGGGAATATCAATTGAGGTGCTTCAACAAACAGATGCAGCACTGGAGGTGCTCACTCGTCTATGCCAAGAAATATGGAAGACAGCTCCCTGGCCAACTGACTGGAAGAGATCCATATTTATGCCTATTCCCAAGAAAGGTGATCCAATCAAATACGGAAATTATTGAAAAATATCATTAATATCACAGACAAGCAAAATTTTGCTAAAGATCAAGCAAAAGCAGCTGTAGCAGTATATTGACAGGGAACTGCCAGAAATTCAGGCTGGATTCAGAAGAGGACGTGGAACCAGGGATGTCATTGCTGATGTCAGATGGATCCTGGCTGAAAGCAGGGATTACCAGAAGGATGTTTACCTGTGTTCTATTGACTATGCAAAGGCATTTGACTGTGTGGATTATAACAAATTATGGATAACATTGCGAAGAATGGGAATTCCAGAACACTTAATTGTGCTCATGAGGAACCTGTACATAGACCAAAAAGCAATTGTTCAGATAGAACAAGGGGATACTGAGTGGTTAAAATCAGGAAAGGTGTGTGTCAGGGTTGTATCCTTTCGCTGTATCTATTCAATCTGTATGCTCAACAAATAATCTGAGAATCTGAATATATGAAGAAGAATGGGGCATCAGGATCGAAGGAAGACTCATTACCAACCTGCATTAAGCAGATGACACAAGCTTGCTTGCTGAAAGTGAAGAGGACTTGAAGCACTTACTAATGAAGATCAAAGACCACAGCCTTCAGTATGGATTACACCTCAACATAAAGAAAACAAAAATCTTCACATCTGGACCAATAAGCAACATCATGATAAATGGAGAAAAGATTGAAGTTTTCCTGGATTTCATTTTACTTGGAATCACAATCAACAATCAACACCCATGCAAGCCACAGTCAAGAAATCAAAAGTCACATTGCATTGGGCAATGCATTGGGCAAATCTCCTGCAGAGATGTCACCTTGAAGACTTAAGTGCCTGACGGAAGCCATGATCTTCTCAATCGCATCATATACATGTGAAAGCTGGAAAATGAATAAGAAAGACCAGAGAAGAATCGATGCCTTTGAAGTGTGGTGTTGGTGAAGAATATTGAATATACCATGGACCACTAAAAGAATGAACAGGTCTATCTTGGAAGAAGTACAACCAGAATGCTCCTTAGAAGCAAGGATGGTGAGGCTGCATCTTACGTACCTTGGACATGTTGTCAGGAGGGATCAGTCCCTGGAGAAGGACATCAAGCTTGGTAAAGTACAGGGTGAACGTAAAAGAGGAAGACCTTCAATGAGACTGATTGACACAGTGGCTGCAACAATGGGCTCAAGCATAAGGATTGTAAAGATGAGGTAGGACTGGGCAGTGTTTTGTTCTGTTGTGCATAGGGTCGCTATGAGTCGGAACCAACTCAGCAGCACCTAACAACAACAACAACATAATCTGCTAAAACCCACTGCCGTCGAGTTGATTCCGACTCATAGCGACCCTGTGGGACAGAGTAGAACTGCCCTATACAGTTTCCAAGGAGCACCTGGCAGATTCGAACTGCCGACCTTTTGGTTAGCAGCCGTAGGACTTACCCACTATGCCACCAGGGTTTCCATAATCTGCTAAGAACTTTCCAAAGGAAATATTTCTATTAATAATCATAATCATCCAATTTAATTCTCAAAACAATCCTATAAGTATTGTATTCTATTTTACACATAATCACTTTAAAGATGCAATGTGACCTTACTCTGATGTTGTTATTAGTTTGCGCTGGTCATACATAGAGTGTTCCTAGGCAGTGGGCATTTAGACCTCACTGTCAAGGAGGAATTGTCCCTTCATTCATCCCTCACCCCCACCTAGAAAAATGACTGAGATTATGCTTTCTGCAGTTCTTTCAATGATAACTAACCACTGTTAAGTTTTTAATGCTTGGCCAAACAGTTATATCAGAGTTTCTTTTTAAGAAAAATAGGTGCATTTTACAATTGTAAGAAAGTAATAATACCCATATTTTTCCTGAACTAATTTGATCATGGAGCATGTTTCCCTAGAAAATAATTTGGACTTATTATTCAAATTAAAGTACTTTCTCATCTTATATAAAATCCTAACAAAATGGAGCTATTTGGGTGACACTTCTTGGACGATATTACATCTAATAGGAAGAAAAATCCAAACTTAATATTTGGAAAGTAATGGGCACCTTTATGGAACTCTCTAACATAGGCAACAAATGGACAATTACATTGAATTAACATACAGCAAAGCTTTAATAAAACCTCTATATACTGTGGACCCATTCTTTCAAATTCTTGCACTATCTGCTCAAAAATCTTTTGACTCTCTGCCCTCAAAATGCTCTAGAAAATATTAAAATCCGCACTGTTTGTTTCCCTCTTCTTATTGCCCCTTCCTGCCAGCCTTCAAATTAACTTTTTCCACTAGTATCTCCCAGCCTGTATTAGGGTGTTTTCAGCTACAAGTAAATAAATAAATATTGAAACAAAAGTCACATGAATAATAAAGAATTTATCATCCTAAATAAGAAGGGTAGGGGCAAGGCGAGTTCAGAGTATGGTCATGCGCTGCATAGCGTCCATTCGAGCCACAATTGCACATACGTCTGTGGTTCCATAAGATTATAATACAGTTCAGAAACCCCACTTGGAAATGAGACGTAGATGTAACCTGGTGTAGTGGTAGTGAACGCAACAGCTTCCTGCATGCAACGTGTGTATCTCATGTCTCTTGTACACAAAGCAATTGCACTGCCAGGCTTATAATGGTATAGAAATATAACCTATAATACATATGTCTTGATAGTCATAATAAACTGCTGTGTTACTGTCTTATGTATGTATTGCGCTGTACTTTCTATAATTACTTTAATGTGAGCTTTCTCTACTTACAAATAAGAAGTTTACCCTGTAACAGTGTATGCTTCAACTCGTAGGCAGCAGCATCCAATCTTGTGTTTGAACAATGTCCAAATCACATAATGTCCTGTTTCACAAAACGTATCGTGGACATTAAGCAACGTATGACAGCAGTTATTTAGCAGCTCAACAATGAGAGGTCATCAGGGTGACCGTTTTCCAATTCTTTTTTGTTTTCCTTTCATGTAAAGATGGTTGCAGCAATTCCAAATATCATGTTCTTACACAAAAATATCCAAAAGTAGGAAGTGGAAGCCCCGACTCCTGACTTATTTCCCTTTTTAAGAATGGAGAATATTTTCCCAGGCACACCCACTGATAGTCTTATATTTCATAGGTCACGTGCCCATGCATAAACCAATCACGGGCAAGAAGAATGGAATAACTATTACAAACTGGTATAATGAAGACTCATCTCATAAGGTAGAGGCGAAGCCCGTGGAGTACTGGACAAAATATTGGTTTGTTTAATAAGAATGGGAGGCATACTTAATATCCTTGGTACATTAAGAGGTCTTATATAAATAAGAAACTTGAACTCTCTCAGAATAAAAATGAGCAAAAAACACAAAAGAAAATATACAAATGGTTAATAGCATTGATAATAATAAAATAAGCAAAAACAATCTCATGATACTGAAACTGAGTAGAAAACCAATAGTGGTTATTGCTTGTCCTTTCTACTTAGCTTCTCTTTTGCTCTTACAATATCCCCTTCATCAATTATTCCCACCTGGCACTACGAGAGGCCTTGCAAGCAAACGGAATATTCTACAGAAAGACAATGAGAGATAAAGGTACCATTAAGCCAAACCAAAACCAAACCCAGTGCCATCGAGTCGATTCCGACTCATAGCGACCCTAAAGGACAGAGTAGAACTGCCCCATAGAGTTTCCAAGGAGCGCCTGGAGGATTCGAACTGCTGACTCTTTGGTTAGCAGCTGTAGCACTTAACCACTACGACGCCAGGGTTTCCAAGGTACCATGATATATTAATATTTCTCTACCATATATGTCATATAAAATATTAATCTACAAATATGATCACATTGTCTCTGTTGCCTACCATTTTTAAGAGTAGATTATTTATCTTTTCATGAAAATAAATTCAGTATCACAAGATCATTTT
The DNA here is from genome assembly GCF_024166365.1 of Elephas maximus indicus. Lineage (NCBI taxonomy): Eukaryota > Metazoa > Chordata > Mammalia > Proboscidea > Elephantidae > Elephas > Elephas maximus. Next base: position 50,760,234 of record NC_064824.1, on the reverse strand, counting down.
TATTTATTGGTTGGCATTTAATTTTATTATTACCAATGCTATTAACCATTTGTGTATTTTCTTTTGTATTTTTTGCTCATTTGTATTCTGAGTTCCAGTTTCTTTTCTTATTGATGCAAGACCTCTTTAATGCACTAAGGATATTTACAAAATTTTGTATTGTACACATTGCAGTTGGAGCCCTGGTGGCACAGCAGTTAAAAGCTCAGCTGCTAAGCAAAAGGTCAATAGTTCGAATCCACCAGCAGCTCCTTGGAAGCCCTACGGTACAGTTCTACTCGGTCCTATAGGGTCCCTATGAATTAGAATTGACTGGATGGCAATGGGATTTTTTTAATAATTGCAGTTATTTTCTCAGATTATCAGTTGACTTTCAATTTTTTTATGATCGTTTTTCATATACAAATTATTGCAATTCTTATGTAGTCATACCTATCGAGTTTAAGTTACTCTTAAAATGTGCTCTCCATACTAGTATATACCTATATATGTCTTTGTTTGTTTGATTGATTTTTACCATAGTATACTTTTAAAGCAATGGCCTTGGAAACAGTGTGCCTGGATTCAAAGCTCAGCTCTGCCATGTGTTACTTTGTTACATGTGTTACTTTGGGCAATTTAAACTCTTTGTGACAATAAATAAGTCACCCAGGACACACAATACTTGGCTATTCTTCTAGTGCTTTTATTATATATTTTTACAGTTGAAGTTACACTTGGATTAGATTTGGTATACATGGCAAGGGAGGGAGCTAACTTTGTATTTTCAAATGTTTAGCCAGTTGTCCCCAAACCATTTAAGTCAAATAATTCTTTTTTTCACTAATTTGAAATGCCACCTTTCTCATAACTCTACTCTTTAACTGATTTGTTTATATTTCTGGGCTTTCTTTTTTGTCACATTTCCTTCTATTTCCTGAAATTTTAACTTTAATGCTATGCTTCTTGGTGCAAAAAAATTAATGAGTCTTAGTGTGTACTGTAATCTCACCACCTCCCCCCTTTGGTAATTGTAAGGTATTATTATCACTGATTTCTATGTCCCCTTGGAAAAAAGCATTGTATACATTGTGAAATAATTTATGTAAATGTATTGCATTAGTAGTTGTTTGCAAAACAATATCATTAAAATTATATATAAGTACAGTATACATAAGTACCTTATTACAAAACATATGTTTAACTCCTATTTTTTTATGGTGGTAAAATAAACATACCACAAAATTTTACCAACATTTAATACATTCATAAAGTTGTATAACCATCACCACAACTTTTTCCTCAGTGAGCAAAAGTGACCTAAGACCAAGAAATTTGTAATGCTTAAAAATCAGTTTGTCGCACCTGTAATCATCTGTGAGATTCTGTGAAATATACAGGAAGGAGAATTACTGCCACAATCAGGACTTCCTGCAGGTAAGGTGATTGGAGAATCAGGAGTGCAGAGATGTGATGAGTGCTCGCCCAGCTTGTAAAGCCTGGGGCATAATGAGACAACTGTAGCAGAATAAAAGCTGAGCATGGCTCCAATTCTCTAACCAGCACTACCAACTTGGCTGGAAGCCCACCACTCCAGAACTGATGATGTTAAGGGCTCTGCTAGTGGACCCTCCCTACTTTATTCCCAGGCGCACTCTTCCTTTACATAACCAAATCATTAGCTGGTCAGTCTTTCCATCCATCTGATCTCATCTACACTGTATCTTACTGAAATTATTTTGGTTCTCTGGCATGTGAATCACACCATTACTTTTTTCCAAGAAATAACATGCTCTTCCTATTTTTATAACATTATTATTTCAATGAGGATTGGAGAGCTTGTGGAACTAAACACATCAGTATAATTTACCATGCACATCTCACTCACCTTTTTAAAAGTAATATGATAACAATGACAAAAACTCCTTGGGATCATGATTCTAAGTCAGGATATCACCAAGTGTGTACATCACTTTTGTACAATTTTAGCTAAGTTGCCTGTTCTGGACTGTCAGCTAGAAATTGGTGCCCCTCCTTGCACTCCCTCCTCCCTAAAAAGCAGCCTATGAGTATGGTCCTCAGGGAGTGCAGAGTGCTTGCTTCCCAACAGCAGAAGCAGGGCTTGGCAAGTAGGGCTGTGAGTATGGTCCTCAGGAAGCGTAGAGTGCTTACTTCCCAACAGCAGAAGCAGGGCTTGGCAAGTAGGGCTGGAGTTAGATTTCAGTCCCCACTTGCACCTCACCTTGACCTCTCTATGTGGTGCATGAATGCACCAAAAAGGCTGCTGAAATCCTTTCAGTTCAGTCTTCTAGCCCATGGCATAATATGCTGGGTTTTGACTTGCTGATACCTAAAGGCTCAATTTTGTAACTAGATAGCATATTGGTTGTGATACTCCAGCTGGGTTTGGGTCTACTTGTTCATTTACTGTAGGAACTATGCTAGGTGCCATATTTTTAAACCTTAGGATTGTGGTAACACGCACACGCACACAAAACCGAAAAACTAAACCCATTGCCGTCGAGTTGGTTCTGGCTCATAGCAATCCGATAGGACAGGGTAGAACTACCTCATAGGGTTTCCAAGCAGTGGCTGGTGGATTCGAACTGCTGACCTTTTGATTAGCTGCCAAGCTCTTAACCATTGAGCCACCAGGGCAAAGTTTCGGTTTCTGTTACGAACTATTGTATCTTTGCAAGTGACTTATGCCTACAAGCAAATGCTCAAGACACTTCTTTAGCTATCTGGCAGGGTGGTTTAAATGGGAAACAGTGGACTAATTTCATAAGGAAAGCGTTTGGGAACAAAAGGAAACATTAATGAGTGAGAAGGGCCCTTTTTGAGGATTAAGTCTCACATCAGAACAAACTCACCTTAAAAGTGACTTTGAAACAAATGGGGAAACATGCAGAGGGAACGTGAGTCAACAGGAGTGGCATTTTTCTCTCATATAAGTAAAATAGGTATTTATTGTCAGATATTATAAGAAATCATTATCATTTTATTATAATTTAAAAAGTTTCAGCCTTTAACATACTTAGGTGACAAAGTACCCTTTGCCAGAGAAAGGTAGAGTTTGATTTAAGAAAATATAATTCAAAATGTTATATAAACATATGTTAGAAGTAAATATATACATATATATTCCGGATTTTTGCTTTCACTAATTCCCTCTCTCAATTATACATATATATAATATAAATAAAAGGACACGAAATAATCCTCTGAAAAGCCCTTCGATCGTGTCAGGTAAAACCTGCTGTTACAGCATAAAGTGCTATCAGTGTGCTGGTTAAAAAGGTACTATTTCAGAGCAATTGGACCAAACATTTTTGTGAATATTTTCTTTAAAGGAAAATCAACAAAACGTTTCCCTTTTAATCTTCTACCTGTTTTGAAATTGCTGCATAATCTTATTTCTTTCTCCAACTATGTTCGATACATTCTGCTACCATGGGTGGATTATAAAGGAGTGAAGCTGTGGGACATAAAAAAATAATAACACTTGTCCTTATGACTTTTTATTGAAACCTCAGAGAAATGAAACACTTTTAAATATGTGATAGAACTGGATACAGGCTTAAATACAGTTCCTTCAGAGATATTTAAAATGCAATCTATTTGCTATTAATCTCCTAACCTCCTCTGCAGCATGTTGTCACCAAACAGGGAAGAATCTGGAAGGCTTTCAGAATCTGACACCTCGGCTGTAAACATTTCAGATTAAAGTCCCTGCTGCTTTTTCAGAAAGTCCTTGATCCTCCCAGTGGCCAGGCTCTCTATTTCAAGAATAGAAAGAAAGTTGATGATGGGTTACTGAAGGAAAAGCATTTTTAAAAGGAGAAAAATAAACTATCAGCTACAAAGAAAAGAAAGCTTTAGGGAATCTTTAGTTAAAAAAAGAAGTGTGGCTACTCCTTTAAACAAAGTATATATACCTATTTGCTGCACTGATGCATTCAGCACCTTAGATTTAAACAAGAGCTTATATTTCTTGGAGTTTAAAAAATAACTTTTAGCCTGTTGAAAATTGTATAACGACATTAAATTCCTCGTCTCCCCTTACTGCTAAATGTTCATGGCTGTCTCTGGAATACCTTCCTAAAGGCATTTTTTTCAGATGCATGTTTCTTTGGTCTATAATATAATTTTTTACATTACGATAGAAGATTCTGTGAAGATTTCCAAAAAAACTTTTGGATTCGTCTAAGGGAATCATCAAGGCGAGGTCTACAAGAGTTACAAATAACTCTTTGATGGCTTTATTAATAGCAAACACAACCACCTCATCCTACTAAAAATACCTTACAACTGAGTTTGTTAAAGCAAACAAAAGCAAAAATAAAACAACAGAAACTTGTCTATCTTGAAAGCAAGTAAATATTTATATTCAGCTTAGTCTTTGCCTTCAAGTTTATACTTTCTAGGAAAATTGCAATGTTTTTTAAAAAATTCAGATAAAAGTAACCGTATTATCATTTTAGCTGAAATGAAGATAACCTTGATATTCTTGTTAGTCTTTGGTGGTACAAAAGCTTATCATTACAAAGATATTTAACTGGATATTTTCTGCCTTTAGTTATATCTAAGCCCTTGTTGAATAGGTTTTCTTAATATTGCCTTAAGCCACAAAATAATTCATTTACTATGAACTTGCTCTGATAACATATTTAGAAGTTAAGTCTATACTACCATGAAGACAGTTTGATTTACTGCCTGTTTGACTTTTACTCACCATTGTTTATCAAGTGCTAAAAGAATTCTTTGTGTGTAGAAATCATCAATAAATTTTGCTCAGTGATCAAGAAATGAAGGAATGGAGCTGTTAAGGACTGAATTATGTCCCCCCAAAATGTGCGTCAACTTGGCAAGATCATTATGCCCAGTATTGTGTGGTTGTCCTCCGTTTTGTAATATGATGTAATTACCTATGTGCTGTAAATCCTAACTTCTATGATGTTAAAGAGGCAGGACCCAATCTAAAGGACTAGATTGTATCTTGAGTAATCTCTTTTGGGATATAAAAGAGAGAAGAAAGCAGAGGGCTGAAGACCTCATTACCACCAAGCAAGAAGAGCTAGAACTGGAGCACATCCTTTGGACCAGGGTCCCTGTGCTGAGAAGCTCCTAGGCCAAGGAAAATTGCTGACAACGACATTTCCCTGGAGCCAACAGATAGAAAAAGGCTTCCCCTGGAGCTGGTGCCTGAAATTTGGACTTCTAGCCTCCTAAACTGAGAGAGAATAAATTTCTGTTTGTTAAAGCCATCCACTTGTGATATTTCTGTTATAGTAGCACTAGATAACTAAGGTGGTTATTGTCGTCGTTAGGTGTCACTGAGTTAGTTCCGACTCATAGTGACCCTATGTAAAACAGAATGAAATGCTGCCCAGTCCTGCACCATCCACATGATCGTTGTTATGTTTGAGGCCATTGTTGCAGCTGCTATGTCAATTCGTCTCATTTACCAAATATGATGTCCTTCTCCAAGAACTGGCCTCTCCTAATAACAAGTCCAAATTATGTGAGATGAAGTCTAGTCATCCTTGCTTCCAAAAAGCATTCCAGCTGTACCTATTCTAAGACACACTTGTTCATTCTTCTGGCAGTCCATTCTTCACCAACACCATAACTCAAAGGCATCAATTCTTCAGTCATCCTTATTCATTGCCCAGGTTTCACATGCATATGAGGTGACTGAAAACACCATGGCTTGGGTCAGGTGCACCTTAGCCCTCAAAGTGACATCTTTGCTGTTTAGCATTATAAAGAGGTCTTTTGCAGGATTTTGTCCAGTACAATGCATCATTTGATTCTTGACTGCTGCTTCAATCTTTTCTCCATTTATCATGAAGTTGTTTATTGGTTCAGTTGTGAGGATTTTTGTTTTCTTTATGTTGAGGTGTAATCCATACTGAAGGTTATAGTCTTCGATCTTCATCAGTAAGTGCTTCAAGTCCTCTTCATTTTCAGCAAACAAGGTTGTGTCATCCACATAATATAGGTTGTTAATGAGTCTTCCTGCAATCCTGATGCCCCATTCTTCTTCATATAGTCCAGCTTCTTGGATTATTTGCCCAGCATACAGATTGAATATGTATGGTGAAAGGATACAACCCTGATGCACACCTTTCCTGACTTTAAACCATGCAGTATCCCCTTGTTCGGTTTGAACGACTACCTCTTGATCCATGTACAGATTTCTCATGAGCACAATTAAGTTTTCCTGAATTCCCATTCTCTGCAATGTTATCCACAATTTGTTATGATCCACACAGTCAAATGCATAGTCAATAGAACACAGATAAGTATCTTTCTGGTATTCTCTGCTTTCAGCCAGGATCCACCTGACATCAGCAATGATATCCCCGGTTCCACATCCTCTTCTAAATCTGGCTTGAATTTCTGGCAGTTCCCTGTTGGTATACTACTGCAGCCACTTTTGAATGATCTTCAGCAAATATTTACTTGTGTATGATATTAATGATACTGTTCAGTAATTTCTGCATTCTGTTGGATCATCTTTCTTTGGAATGGGTACAAATATCGATCTCTTACCATTGGTTGGCCAGGTATAAGTAAGTATTATTCAGACGGAAAGAGATGGAGGATGCAGGTAGGCGATGGGGAGCATAGAGCTAAACTGCCCCAAGCAGAGGAAACAGCACAGGAAAAATCATGGAGAGAGATATTATGCAGGTTTTTTGGGAACTTCAAGTAGCTCAATCAGATCAGAACAGAATGTGAGGAGCAGAGGAGTGAAAAGGGAGACTGTGCATCTAAGCACGGGCCAGATTTCCATCTTTAGGAAGAGATATAAGACTTTAGTTTGGGGCAGATGCAAGGTCACAACACTTTCGAGATCACTAATCCAGGCTCCACAATAGAAAACTCATTAGGGATAGATGGTTTAGCCTGAGAGTTCAAGGTCATGACTTCTAGCCTGCAAAGTAACATTTCGGATTAGTGTTGATTGACTGATGCAGCAATATTCTCTTAAAGTCTGTTTCTAAGAGCCAGAAACAGCCTGTGGAAACAGCGGCTGCAATAGATACTCAACTTTCGACTGGATGCTGAGCTAGACCAGCTCTGATATGTATTTTTTTAACCCTGTCCTGCTTTAATCAAATGGGTTCTCATTGCTCTTGCATGAAATTCCATCACTGTTACAGACCTCTACAGAAATATAGACATGTAAGAGCCTAAATATGGGGAACTGAATATTGCCGAGTTTGGGACCCGACCTTCCGGGCTCCTCATCTTCACTATTGTTCTAATCATGAGGACCTTCATGGCACCCCACAGATTCTCCACTCCTGAAATTTTTGATATCCATGACATAACGGTGCTTCAGAAAGTCTCAAAATGAACACAAGATTTGTTCATTCTTCCTATTCTCTTCTGAGCTGCTTCTTTCAAAGCAGATTAATTCACCACATCTTAAATCTCCTAAATTCTTGGTACATAACAAAGATATTTGCTTCCCCATCCTTATCTGACTGATCTCTCTTGGAAGCAGTTTTACTTAAGTTTGTGGAAAAAGGCCAGTTTATTTTTATACAGCAGTACAAGAAGGCTAAGAACTGATAAAAGATTTTTTTTTTTCTGGGTAAAGTCTGACACGAGCTCACCCATACTGCTAAAATGAAGACAAGAAATGACAAGTGGCTCCAGAGGAAAGGACTTTAACCTGTTTAAATCTGGACTAGTCAAGGGAAAAAAATCTACTAAAAAACTTCCATTGAATATGCCATGATCACTCAGAGAACATCCTTATATTTAAGAAGTTTTAAAAAGTTTCTTTTCTTTCTTTCTTTTTTTTTCCTGAGTGCTAATCAGTTCATAGTAATAGGAAAAAAACAGTACAATTTTAGGAGCAGGTACGTTGGTCTTGATAATTCAAAAGCCTCTGTCCATGAAGCCAGATGAGCTTGCTTAGCAAGAGAGAATTTAATTTTGGTCTGAATTAATGAAGAAGTGATTACCAGCTCTGTGTAAAGACCCTGTCTATTACCTGTTACCTGATAGGGAAAAGAATAGGATTTAGACTGAGTAGAACAGAAGGCTGCCAAAAAACTACTTGGAATTTCAAGAATGAATAAAAATGGACTAAGCACATAGAGTTTTATTTTCCTGTTCTTTAAAGCACCGAGGTTTAATAGGGGGAGTCAGAGTGCTGTATAAGTGGAAATCACACTGGACAGACAGACAGGAGACCTGGCTTTCAGTCCTGGCTCAAATTCTACTTGCGGGATCCTTAGAAGTCATTTAACATTCCTAGGCCTTACATTCCTCACTCATATAAATGAATAATTGAACTACATGGGCTCTAAACTCTAGTCTATAAGCATTAGGAAAATAAGGACTGTGTGTTTCTTGTGAGCCTTAGTAACTAGCACAGGGCCTTGGACAGAGTTGGCATCCAATAAATACACCTTGACTGAAGAGAAAAAAAATTGTTAAAGTCCCCTTAATAGAATAACATCATACATATTTTTTATATGCTTAAAGATTAAAATAATTCATTTAAAAAACAAACCAAAACCAAACCCACTGCCGTCGAATCGATTCTGACTCATAGCGACCCTACAGGACAGAGTAGAACTGCCCTGTAGAGTTTCCAAGGAGAGCCTGGTGGATTTGAACTGCTGACCATTTGGTTAGCAGCCGTAGCACTTAACCACTATGCCACAAGGGTTTCAAATTCCTAAAGGATATTGAAAATATATATTGAGTAAGTATCAAGTTATATATCCAAAGGGAACATTAAAATTAAGAGTCACAAAATAATTCGAAATGTTAAGCTTGAGAAAGCACTTTGAAATGAAATAGAAATATAACAATATATGTGGCCAATATTTTCCAGCATGTTTTTCTGGATATCAATTGACATAGACATCTTGCTCAGGATGTCAGATTTGTTTTAATTGTGGCTTTAGGGATAAAAATGCCCAAAAATGAAATAACTGGATAAGACCAAATCTTTGGTTTCAGTGATGTCTAATTGCAGTTTTTCCCCTTAAGTCCCCATATGGATAAGAAAGAAACAGAGAGACAGAGAGAGAGAATAGTAAAAATTGTATTTGCATAAAATTTCCTCATGTTCATAATAACTATGCCATTTATATTCCATGAATTTTCTGCTTATACTGATTTCCTTTTAAAAGAGATGAAGTATGCTGGTAGGTCATATATGATACTAAATAGCCAACCAAAGGGCTGTGGGCAGAGGATGATAGCCCCAGAAGCAGTCAGGATATAACTTAGTGGGGAAGACAATGACAGAAGAAAAGAGACAAACTTTTGGAAATGCTATGGCTCCTGTAAGTGGTTTCCCTATTTAATAATATCTTGAATTTTGGTCATCCTTACACCGTATATAACAAAATAGCTCATTTGATGGTGATGGGGACACAACTCTTGCACTAATGAAACAGAATATTTAAATTAAACATAAAAGGTATTTGTGGTGAAGGAGAAGCTCTCTTAACAAAGATACAGTGAAGTATACACTTAGACTAAAGGACAGCCCTTTGAATTTTTCTATATCCAGAGTTCTAAAGAAGGGTCTGGAAATTGAAATAAGCCTCTTTAAATCAACTGGAAACTTTCTTGGCACCTAAGCCTGGGGCTCTTCTACATCATTAAGTGTGATTTCACCTCAAACTTTTCGTTTTTAAAATACTGAAAATAGCCTAAAGGAGAACTTGAGCTGTAAATATTCAATAAAATGTAACAGGGGACAGATTTTTGTGTGTGCTAATAGGAAAAGTTGAGAATTAATTATTTCTGCAGCAAAGTCTATGATAATTTTTACTAGCCAAGATTGAAAATGAATGAAAACTTGAAAATTTTTAGTCTGTAGATAGTATTGTGACCCTATCAATCCCAACATGAAAAGAATAGTGTTATAGTCTCCTTGAGTCAAATCACTGTTTATTTTCTAAACACATTATATAGGCAAGTATATAGTGACATCTGGATATCCACTTCAGGATGGATGTAATTCAATTAAAATTAGTCCTGATGTAGGTTGTCTATACGTGGCAGCTCTGATTAGTAAATTCCTCAGAATCCCGGCTCCTTCCCTCCTGTTTCTGTATTATGTGGCTTCCATTTCCAAGGTTGCCTGATATCCCAAATATTTGTGGCAGCTAACAAAAGGGCTTCATAAGAGGTTAATATACTGGTTGCCAGGTGTTGTGTTAATATGGAATTCAAAATAGCTGAGACTGTGTGGGGGACATAAACATCAAGAAAAATTCCAAGCACTATGTCTGAAGTGGGTTCCACTAGTCAGGCATTGGTGGCAACTCCTGTAAGGCAAGGGGGGTACTCCAGAACCACAGGGTCTAACTGGAGGCTCTAATAGCCCTCAGGACTTTCCTCTCACCATGACACTGCGTAAGGACCCCTGAAGAATTACAAGTGTACTTAAGGACAAATAGAAAAATCCAACCTATAGTTTTGCTCCTTGGAAACTCTATAGTAATAGAAGCCTAAATTACGGGAAGTAAGCAGGGCTTCCTTCAATTTGGTTACTGTATGAAGGCCTTCGACTGATAACGGAAAAAGACTGGGTACAGAGACTTTTAAAAATTGATGTAAAGGTTGAGTCAGTAAAGAAAAATTGGGTATCCAGGCTCAACAGCAGGCACGAAAACCTAAAAATCTCTTAAGTTGCTTCTTGTTCGTTGGGGTAGGAAATGCCATAATAGCACCTTTTTTCTTCAGGTTGATAAAAATTTTCTCAGTTGAAATAATGTAAGTATTTTGCAGAAGGCAAGACCAGTTGTAATTTTTCCTTGGATGCCTTATGCCCTCTGGTGGCTGAATGTTGTAATAGCAAGACACTATCTTGTAAGCAGGTTTTTAATGACTCAGAATAAACCAACAAATCATCCCTGTGTTTGAAGCAGAGTGGAGCCATGAGAAAACTGCAAAGGCTGCAAATCAGCATGTAAAATCTGGGAAAAATAAGAGGGTTTTTTGAAATCTCTGAGGCATAATGGTGCACATATATTGTTGGTTACCCCAAGTAAAAGCAAATAAATATTGGCTTTCAGGATGAACAAGAATGCTGAAAAAGGAACTATAAAGGTCCACTACAGTAAAATGAGCAGTGTTAGGGTGTATGTTGGAAAGAAGTAAATGGGTATTAGGAACAATGGCAAAATGCAGGATAACAATGTGGTTAACAGCACGTAGGTCTTGCCCAAAATGCCAACCTGGATTATTTGGATTTTTCACAGGAAAAAATGCAGTGTTGTGGGGACTAGTACAAGGGGTGATAAATCCCTTGGGAAGGAAGTCGTGAATTATGGGAATTAATCCTTCCCTACTTTCCTGCTTTAAAATGTACTGAGAAATTTTGGGTAATGGTTTAGAGGTATCAACTTGATTCTTAATGGGTTCAGTGGACAGAATCCGACCAACATCTGTGGATGACATGGCCCATAACACTGCTGGTATGGCAGAGAGACAATTTGATTTGATGGCCAAAGTTAAGGGCATAATCAGACCCTTTAGGGCATAATAAGCCTCTGTAAATAACAAAGGGTTTCTTCACCATCTACAAGTCCTTTTATTCTAAATGGGGAGTTACCAGGTATTTCTAAAAGTATCTCTCCTTGTTTAATAGACTGCAAATGATATTTCCATTTGGATAAAAAGTCCCTACCTACTAAGTTAACAGGAATATCTAAGTTTACTAAAAAGGGATGCATATCTTCAGTAGGTTCCAAGGAAGCAGATACAGGTTGAGAGTGAACTAGAATTTGTTCTTTATTCAAAACACTTAAAACTTAGGAGGTTTTCATACTCTAGGGTAGAGGATATGTAAACTTGTGGGATTAATACCTGAAAGAGCAACTTCTGTATCATTTAAAAATTTACATAGTTCCCCATTAATTTGCATAGTAGTTTCTCTCTGTGAATTTAGTGCCACCATTGGAAAAGCCTCTAAGCTTATCCCCAGAGTTCCTTCATTCAAGTTTGGACAAAGCAGATGGCAAAAGACCTATTTTATTTTCAGTTCATGACAGTTTTCTTAGTGTCCAGGGCTCTTAAAGTAATAGCAAACTCCAGGGACCTCTGATTGTGGGAATTGAAGTTTGCTCTTGGTAGAGGGATTAAGCCTATTGTTATAATGAGGAGATTGCAGTTGCAAAGCCATTATTTTCTTTGTTTAGCTATTTCTTTATTTTCCATAGTTTAGGCCAATTCATGGGCCAGATCAGTTAATTCATTTATAGGAGTAGGTTTCCTCATTAATTTTTTTCTCCTTACCAAAGTGGAAAGTCCAGGATCAAAGCCAGATACAAATGCTGCATTAAGAGTCTCCATAGCCCGAGAGATCTCTGGATCCACCCCCAAGTGTTCAACAAACTTGTGGTACAACCTATTTTGATAATTATAAATGGCTTCACTTTTTTTTTGTACATAATAATGAATCTTTATCCAGTCTACTACTCAAAGGAAGGCATCTTTTTAAACCCTTATCCAATTTATTAGCTTTCTCCGAGGCTTCTTTAAGTATTGTCTCAATAGTTTTGTTGGGATCTAAAACAGGACTGGCATGAGCATCTTTTCATTCAGCATGTTCTAACCACATTTGAGCAACACCAGAGCTTACTAACATGCACCAGCTGATATAGGTCATGTAGCTGATATAGGTTGATAAGCATCGGTAAGGATTTTAAATTCCTTAGCAAATTTATAGGGATCTTTTCATAAATCTGGAAAGTCCTTCATAATACTATGTAATTTAGTGCAAGTTCAAATAACAAAGAACTCACTAGCTTCTTTGGGGTTTTCCCTAGTGTCCACTCCTGGTGGCACAGGTTGGACTTGAAAAGGCACCTCAGGGATAGTTCGAGGTGGGCCAGAAGGGTCCTTAGGGAGATAAAGTAGCTCTAACAAAAGACTGTCAGATTTTTGTCGGTAAGAAGGTAGGGAGGGATACAGGCAGGTGGCTTCTGGAGGAGCAGAGGTGGGAGAAGAGGAAGAGGAATCATAGCATCAGGGAAGCTCTGGCATAGCAACTCTTTGATTTTCTTGGCTTGTCCTGACATGGTGTCCTGTAAAGAGGCACATTTATCATTCTTTTGTTTTTTGGAAGTTTCCAGATACCAAGTAAAACAGGCTTTCCACTGGTTTTGATTGGTCCATGAGCCTTTTATCCTCTAACTTGCTATGCAAGAAAGTTAATTTAGTGAGCACAAGGCTGTCGCGTATCAGCAGCTGATTTTCTAATTTCTTTTTGATATGTACATACCACTACTCAAGATATTGAATTGAACTGAACTAGACAAAAATCTCAAGATATTGAACTGAACTAGGGCCATAGTTTTTGACCAAAGTAAGCCACAGAAGTCCCAGAGGAAGGTCCACCATGGTTTCTGAGGTAGAATTCCCCAACTTAATAAGTAATAACACGTGCCAATGAGAGAAAAGTGCACTAAGCCTTATATGCCCTTAGAGACAAAGAAAGGAGTTCGTGCAGTGATCTTCAACTTTTTGCCACTAGATGGCAGACATCACATTAAATGGTCAATCTGGCAGTGGAAAGAGAACTTTTGCAAAAAGTTCAGATCACAAACAGAATCAAAAGTAAAGGCTTAAACAATAAATTCCAGAGAGCCGTGTCATAAAATACGGGGCTATATAAAAGAGGGCTTATCTCTGAGTGACTCCCAAGAAATCTGTGGAAGCAGATGAGCACAAATGTCTCTTTGCTGACACCAACCAGGCTCCAGGTCCCCATCCTCTCAAGATTCGCCGAAGGGAAGACATCTTCGGGTGCTGCCAACTATACCAAAATGTCTTGAAGTAAAACTTTTGGACTGTGTTAAAAATAAAACAAAGGATTTATTGAAAGCCAGAGCCATTCAAATGGGGAGACATGGAGACTTCAGCCAGTGAAGCCCATGAATCTGAGGAATGATGGATGCCTTTTCACAGATATAGGACAAAATCAAGAATTAACAGGGTACAGCTACCATTGGTGAATCAAAGTTCAGTCGGCTGGAAGGTAGGACTTAGCAAAATGGGAGCCTTTTTAAGACTGATATCAGTTTTTACAGCTGGCTTTTAGAGATTGGATATAGAGCATAATTGTACACAAAATAATTGCAGAAGTCCATGTTGGGAAGGGGATATTAGGTGGCCACAGGATGATTACAAAGCACATGTTCTGAGAGCAAACTGCTAAAATATCCTTAAGACATTTTACACATTGGGTTTCTATTACCACTGAAGTCAAGTCCCTTCAGGTACATTGTTTAATATAACCACAGAGAAAAATATTTCCTTAGTGACAGGATTGCTTCCTTAGTGATAGAGTTGGATCTGCATAAAAGATTAACAGCCTGTCAACAAGCAGCAGAAGTTAAGATGGGGTGTGAGACCAGACTCTGGATCAGGTATTTTACTTTGGTCAAGTGTCCTATAATTTTAGAGGCTCCATGACAGGTTCTACACCCAAAACATATTCAGAGACTGGCCATTCTCACTAGATCCCTTGCTACCATGTTCTTCCAACTTACCATAATCTCTAGCCTGGCTTACTGCACACTTATGGGAGACTTGCTGTAGGGCTTGCATGTTGCTCTGATGCTGAAAGCTATGCCACTGGTATTCAAATACCAGCTAGGGTCACCCATGGCAGACAGGTTTCAGCTGAGCTTCCAGACTAAGACAGATTAGGAAGAAGGACCTGACAGTCTACTTATGAAAAAAATTAGCCAATGAAAACCTAATGAATAGCAGCAGAACATTGTTGGATATAGCACCAGAAGATGAACCCCTCAGGTTGGAAGGTATTCAAAACACGACTGAGGAAGAGCTGTCTGCTCAAACTAGAGTCAGCCTTAATAATATGGATGAAGGCAAGCTTTCATAACCTTAATTTGCTGACGTGGAACAATTCAAAATGAGAAGATATAGATGTACCCATCCATTAATTAAAAAAAAAAAAACATTGCCATCGAGTTGATTCCAACTCATAGCAACCCTATAAGACAGAGAGAGCTGCCCCACAGAGTTTCCAAGGAGTGCCTGGTGGATTCAAACTGCCTACCT
This sequence comes from Elephas maximus indicus, assembly GCF_024166365.1. Classification (NCBI taxonomy): domain Eukaryota; kingdom Metazoa; phylum Chordata; class Mammalia; order Proboscidea; family Elephantidae; genus Elephas; species Elephas maximus. The sequence continues at coordinate 50,745,174 of NC_064824.1, read as the reverse complement.
TTTGGTTAGCAGCCATAGCTCTTAACCACTATGCCAGCAGGGTTTCTACTAATAACAAGAATGTGGAATGTACAAAGCATGAATCTAGGAAAATTAGAAATCATCAAAAATGAAATGGAATGCATAAACATCAATATCCTAGGCATTAGTAAGCTGAAATGGACTAGTATTGGCCATTTTGAACCAGGCAATCATATAGTCTACCAGGCTGGGAATGACAACTTGAAGAACAATGGCATTGCACTCATCATCAAAAAGAAAATTTCCAGATCTGTCTTGAAGTACAACACTATCAGTGATAGGATAATATACATACACCTACAAGGAAGACCAGTTAATATGACTATAATTCAAATGTACACACCAACCACTAAGGCCAAAGATAAACAAAATTGAAGATTTTTACCAACTTCTGCAGTCTGAAATTGATCGAACATTCAATCAGGATCCATTGATAATTACTGGAGATTGGAATGCAAAAGTTGTAAAAAAAGAAGAAGGATCAGTAGTTGGAAAATATGGCCTTGGTGACAGAAATGATGCCAGAGATCGCATGATAGAATTTTGCAATACCAGTGACTCCTTCATTGCAAATAACTTCTTTCACCAACATAAATGGTGACTATACAAGTGTACCTCACCAGACGGAATACACAGGAATCAAACTGACTACATCTGTGAGAAGAGATGATGGAAAACTCAGTATTATCATCAGAACAGGTCAGGGGCCGAATGTGGAACAGACCATCAATTGCTCATAAGCAAGCAAGTTCAAGTTGAAACTAAAGAAAATAAGAACAAGTCCACAAGAGACAAAGTATGATCTTGACTAAGTATATCCCACCTGAATTTAGAGACCATCCAAGAATGGATTTGGTGTATTGGACATTAATGACCAAAGACCAGACTAGTTATGGAATGACATCAAGGACATCATACATGAAGAAAGCAAGAGACAGGAAAAAGAAAAGAAGGAAAGAAGAGACAAAAATGGATGTCAGAAGAGACTCTGAAACTTGCTCTTGAAAGTCGAGTAGCTAAAATGAACAGAAGAAATGATGAAGTAAAAGAGCTGAACAGAAGATTTCAAAGGGCAGCTCTAGAAGACAAAGTATTACAATGACATGTGCAAAGACCTGGAGTTAGAAAACCAAAAGGGAAGGATACTCTTGGCATTTCTCAAGCTGAAGGAACTAAAGAAATAATTCAAGCCTTGAGCTGCAATTGTGGAGGATTCTTTGGGCAAAATACTGAACAAAGTCCAAGCTGCACTGAAGACGCTGGTGAAAAACAAGGATCCAGGAATTGGCAAAATACCAATTGAAATGTTTCAGCAAATGGACACAGTGTTCACTTGTCTATGCCAAGAAATTTGGAAGACATCTACCTGGCCAACTGACTTGAAGAGATCCATATTCATGCCTATTCCGAGACAGGTGATACAATCGAAGGCAGAAATTACTGAACAATATCATTAATATCACATGCAAGTAAAATTGTGCTGCAGATCATTCAAAAGTTGTTGTAGCTGTACATCGACAGGGAACTGCCAGATATTCAAGTCAGATTCAGAAGAAGATGTAGAAAGAAGGATATCATAGTTGTTGTCAGACGGATCCTGGCTGAAAGCAGAGAACACCAGAAAGATGTTTATATGTGTTTTGTTAACTATGCAAAGGCATTCGATTGAGTGGATTATAACAAATTATGGATAACATTTTAAGGAACAGGAATTCCAGGACCCTTAATTATGCTCATGAGGAACCTGTACATGGATCAAGAGGCAGTTGTTCAATCAGAACAAAGAGATGCAGTGTGGTTTAAAGTCAGGGAAGGTGTGCATCAGAGTTGTATCCTTTCACCATGGTTATTTAATCTGTATGCTGAGCAAATAATTCAAGAAACTGGACTACCTGAAGAAGAACTGGGCATCAGGATTGGAGGAAGGCTCATTAACAACCTGAGTTATGCAGATGACACAACCTTGCTTGATGAGAGTGAAGAGGACTTGAAGCACTTACTAATGAAGATCAAAGGCCACAGCTTTCAGTAGGGATTGCACCTCAACTTAAAGAAAACAGGAATCTTTACAACTAACCCAATACGTAATACCAAGATAAATGGAGAAAAGATTGAAGTCATCAAGGATTTCATTTTACTTGGATCTACAATCAACACCCATGGAAGCAGCAGTCAAGAAATCAGAGGGCACATCATATTGGGAAAATCTGCAGCAAAAGCTCTCCTTAAAGTGTTACGAAACAAAGATGTCACTTTAAAGACTAAGGTAAGGTGTGCCTGACCCAAGCCATAGTGTTTTCAATCACCTCATATGCATGAGAAAGCTGGGCAATGGATAAAGAAGACTGAAGAGGAATTGACCCTTTCGAACTGTGTTGTGGAAGAATATTGACTATACCTATGGACTGCCAAAAGAATGGACAAATCTGCCTTGGAAGACGTGCAGCCAGAATGCTCCTTGGAAGTGAGGATGGTGAAACTTCATCTCACATATATTGGAAATGTTATGAGGAGGGATCAGTCCCTGGAGAAGGACATCATGCTTGGTCAAGTAGAGGGTCAGTGAAAAAGAGGAAGTCCCTCAATGAGATGGATTGACACAGTGGCTGCAACAATGGGCTCAAGCATAACAATGATCATGAGTATGGTGCAGGACCAGGTTGTGTTCTGTTTTGTTGCACACAGGGTGGCTATGAGTTGGAAGGGACTTGATGGCACCTAACAACAACATGACAGGTATGTGTTAAATTAATATCATGCTATATCTTAGCTTAAAAAGCACAAAGCAGGACCTGTATGAACTCCTTATATCTACTGTTCTGCTCTCTAAGCAGATACAAATAATTAACAGAGACTTCCTGGTCTGTAAATCCCCATGGCTTGTTCTTTGCTGTTCCTTGTTTTTGTTTTATTTATGTAGCAGTAATAGATCAGTTGGATAAAGATCCACATCTGGATAAATATTAGCTCTTTTGCGAATTTGCCAGTTTCAGCATTTTAATTGGCATATTACACATGGCTGAATAAATTGAGTGGTTCATCATAGCTAAATCCCATTTGATTCATAGGAATAATGTAGCATTCTAGTATTCTCCCTTGCCTAGCTATTGAAGATCATTTAGTATATTCTCTTATGATTTACATTTTGTCTTTTGATATTCAGTGGAGACTTTTTGGAATTTTTTCCAAAGTAAAGAACATCTTTTTGTGTGTGCTTATGACTAAGGAGTCATATAAGGCCTAAATATACTTAACATTTGTCTCTGTGTATTGAAATTATTTTCTGCTATGACAGTCAAGTGGGGTCCTATTGTACAATATGCTCTCATTTCATTTATAACCAAACAGGACAGGAGTGACAATGTGGAAATGAATAGAGTTTATCCCTGTTCAGCTTGAGAAATTGCATCTGACACAAAGTGAAAGAAAATATGTGGGAGTGTTGAAATAAAAAAAAAAGTGAAATTTGTCAAAGGAAAAAAATCCCATTCTTTGTCCTTCTCCTTAAAGAAAAAATACATACCGTGTTCCTTACCAATTAAAAGCCTTGGCATTGTTTGCAAGTTAATTCTCATTATAGTTTACTTAGTATAGTTTATATTCATTATGCTGTATACTCTCAAACCGCTAAAGACAATATTTTGCCAACATTTCCTGTATAAATTCTGTTAGAGGAATACGCAATATTAAAAATGTTGAACAGAAACTCATCATTTGACAAGATGCTTAAAATAGCTCTTGATTTAGAAAGAAATTTCTAAACAACACTGCATTATGAATTGGCAGAACAACGCTACCCCACCAAAAAAAGCCTATATGTAAATTAAATTAAAAGAAAGTATGTAGGTCTAAATAGGAGTCCCTGTGCGGTACAAAGGCTAAGTGCTCAGCTACTAACTGAAAGATTGGTGGTTCAAATCCACCCAGAGGCACCTTGGAAGAAAGGCCTGGAAATCTAATTCCAAGAGGTCACACCCACTGAAAACTCTGTGCAGCGCAGTTCTACTCTGAAATACATGGGGTCTCCATGTAGTGGAATCAGCTCCATGACAACTGGTTTGGTGTTTTTGTAGGTCTAAATATGGTATGGAGTGCTGGTGGTGTGGTGGTTAAGAGTTATGACTGCTAACCAAAAGGTTGGCAGTTTAAATCCACTAGCTGCTCCTTGAAAACCCTATGAGGCGGTTCTAGTCTGTCCTATAGGTCACTACGAGTCAGAATTGACTCAACAGCAATGGGTTTGTTTTGTTTTTTTCTTCAAATACAGTGTGGTAAATACTTATTGTTCTATTTCTTGTTGTTGTTGTCAGGTGCTGTCGAGTCCATCCTGACTTATAATGACCCTACATACAAGAGAATGAAACTTTGCTGGGTACTGCACCATCTTCATGATCCTTGTTATGCTCGAGCCCATTGTTGCAGCCACTGTGTCAATCAACCATATTGAGGGTCTTCCTCTTTTTCACTGACCCTCTACTTGACCAAGCATGATGTCTTTCTCTAGGGACCAATCCCTCCTGATAACACATCCAAAGTACATGAGCAAAATCTCACTATCCTTGCTCCTGAGGAGCATTCTGGCTGTACTTCTTCCAAGGTAGATTTGGTCATTCTTTTGACAGTCCATGGTATATTCAGTATTCTTCACGAACACCATAATTCGAAGGCATCAATTCTTCTTCAGTCTTTCTTGTTCATTTTCCAGTTTTCACATGCATATGAGGGGATTGAAAACACCATTGTTTAGGTCAGGTGTACTTTAGTCTTTAAAATGACATCTTTGCTTTCTAACACTTTAAAGAGGTCTTTTGCAGCAAATTTGCCCAAAGCAATACGTTGTCTGATTCCTTGACTGCTGCTTCCATGGGTGTTGATTGTGGATCCAAGTAAAATCAAATCCTGGACAACTTCAATCTTTTCTTCGTTTATCATGATGTTTCTTACTGGTGCAGTTGTGAGGATTTTTATTTTCTTTATATTGAGGCGTAATCCGTACTGAAGGCTGCGGCCTTTGATCTTGGTCGGTATTTCAAGTCCTCTTCACTCTCAGCAAGCAAGGTTGAATCATCTGCATAATGCAGGTTGTTAATGAGTCTTCCTCCAATCCTGATGCTGCGTCCATCTTCTCGAATTAGTTGCTCAGAATACAGATTGAATAAGTAGGGTGAAAGGATACAACCTTGATGCACACCTTTCCTGGCTTTTAACCACGGTGTTCCCTTATTCTGTTCGAACAGTTGGCTCTTGAGCTATGTACAGATTTCTCATAAGCACAATTAAGTGTTCTGGAATTTCCATTTTTCACAATGTTATCCATAATTTTTTATGATTCACACAGTCGAATGCTTTTGCACAGGCGATAAAACACAAGTGAACATATTTCTGGTATTCTCTGCTTTCAGCTAGGAAACATCTGACATCAGCAATGATATCATCTGTTCCATGTCCTCTTCTGAATCCAGCCTGAACTTCTGGCAGTTCCCTGTCAATATACTGTTCTACTTAGCCATCAACATATCTTTCCCCGCTTTGCTTAACAATGGCTTGGGTTTCTTTCCTGGAAACACTATTTCTTCATTCACAACATGATATAACAGAGAGATTTGATTCTCTCCCTGACTCCCAGGTGTGTTTGAGTTAAGCCTGGCCTGTCTTATATTATATCCTTCTGGCCATACCGATTGGATCAGGAAAAGGTTATGTGGCATTATTTGAACCATTAAGAGTTAGATCCAGATATTTTTAGAACTGACTCAGTATTTCGCAACTGGGGCTCCTCATTTGAATCACAGTACAGAAAATTTCTGTGACTACTTTGTCAATTCTCCCAAAGATTAAAACAACAACAAGAAGGAAAAAAAAAAAGCAGTTACCATAAAGTCGATCCTAATTCATGGCAACACCATGTGTGACAGAGTAGAACTTTGTTCCATAGTTTTCTTTCTTCTTTTTTTTTTTAAATAATATTTCATTGTATTTTTGGTAAAGGTTTACACAGCAGTCTAAGTTCCCATTCAAGAATTTCTACACAAATTGTTCAGTGACATTGGCTACATCCTTTACAATGCATGAACACTCATTATTTCCACTCTAGTTGTTATATCTTAGCTTTAAAAAACTTGTGTTTTCAGTAAAGATTTACACACAAGTTTAGGTTTCCATTCAAGAATTTCTACACAGATGGTTCAGTGACATTGGTTACATTCTTTACAATGCATGAACATTCTCATTATTTCCATTCTGATTGTTCCATTTTCCATAGGGTTTTCAATGGCTACTTTTTTAGAAGTAAGTCACCAGGCCTTTCTTCTGAGGTGCCTCTAAGTGGACTCCATCCTCCAACTTTCAGTTAGCAGCTGAGTGCATTAACCATTTGCATTATGCAGGTACTCCTATATATATCATGTATTGGGTTATTATTTTTAAATAATTTTATTGAGATATAAAGCACACATCACAAAATTATCCATTTAAAATGTACAATTCCATGGTTTTTCATATATTCATAAGGTTGTACAACTATCACCACTCAGATTTTGGAACATTTTCATTATCCTAAAGTTAAACTTCGTAAGAATTAGCAGTCACTCCCCATTCCCCAACATCCTCAGTCCCAGGCAACCACTAAATCTGCTTTCTGTCTCTATGGATTTGGTTATTCTGCATAGATCACATAAATGGAAACATACAATATGTGCCCTTTTGTGTCTGGCTTATTTTACTCAGCATAAGGTTTTCAAAACGCATCCACATTGTCACATATATCAGTATTTCATTCTTTTTTATGGCTAATAATATTCCATTGTATGAATATACCACTTTTTTATCCATTTATCAGTTGATGGACATTTGGGTAGTTTTCACTTTTTGATTATTATGAATAATCTTGCTATGAACATTTTTGTACAAGTTTTTGTGTGGATATATGTTTTCATTTCTCTTGGGAATATGCCTTCTAGTGAAAAAGCTGGATCATATGATAGCTCCATGTTTAACATTTTGAGGAACTGCCAAACTTTTCCACAGTGATTGCACTATTCTGCATTCCACCAGCAGCATATGATTTTCATTTCTTCACATTCTATCAATATATGTGATTGTCTGTCATTTGATTATAGCTACCCTGGTGGGTATGAAGTACTATATCTTCATGGCTTTGATTTGCATTTACCAAATAGCGAATGGGAGCATCTTTTCATGTACTTATTGGGTATTTGTATACTTTTGTGGAGAAATGTGTATTCAAATATTTTGCTGATTTTTAATTGCTTTATTTGTCTTTACATTATTGAATTTTAAGAATTCTTTATATATTCTGGATATAAGTTCCTTATCATGTATATGATTTGCAAATATTTTCTCCAATTCTGTGGTTGTCTTTTCACTTTCTTGATGATATTGTTTGCAGTGTAAACATTTTTTAAAATTTTGATGAAGTCCAATTTGTCTATTTCTTTTTCCTTTTGTTCCTTGTGCTTTTGATGTCACATCAAAGAAAACATTGTCTAACCCCAATTTTTACTATGTTTTCCTCTAAGAATTTGGTAGTTTTAGATCTCACATTAGTTCTATGATGCATTTTGAAGATTATGTAAGATGTGAGATAAAGTTCCAACTTCATTTATTTTGTATATGTATATCCAAGTGTCCCAGCACCATTTGTTGAAAAGATTATTCTTCCCCCATTTAATCAGATGACACCTTATCAAACAATTTGAATGTTTAAAAGATGCAGTGGGCAGGGCCAGCTTCCTGGATGTGCAACCTGTGCAGTTTACAAGCTCCCATGCTTAAAAGGCCCCTATGTTTAGTTTAACACTGTGCTGTGGCTGTATTGAAATTCATAAAAATTTCTCAACAAGGGGCCCACATTTTCATTTTATATTGGTCCTGAAAATATGTAGCTGGTTCTGTTGTGGGAAAACCAAAGGGGGGCCAGAACAGAAGCCTAAAGATTTTTAAGAAACTGTTATAGGATCTAGGTGAGAAAAAAATTCTTTGGAACTTTTCAAAAAACTTAGATTTTCATATATGCATGGCAGATATTCTCCCTATTTTTCTGTCTACCATTTTATTTTGTGTCTGGATGTTTTCTACGTTACAGATGTTTACAATTTTAAAATAGTCAAATTTATATCTTGGTCTTCTTTGTTTCCAGGCTCTGGGTCATACTTGGAAAGATTATTCTCCACATTTTAAAAAATCATATTGTCATTTAAAACCTATGAATTTCTTTTTTATGTTTAAGGTCTTTAACTTGCTTTTTAGATTTCCCACATCATTTGTTCAAACACAAATTTTAACTGCTTTGAAGTAAAAACCAGATGCTTAAATGTCCTGGAATTCCATTATTTTTCTTCTGATCAATTTTTTTTTTTTGGCTGCATCATTATTATATTACTTCAGTTATTATGCTTTTATATCATATATATACATACACACATATATGCATACATGTACATACATGTGTGTCTGTGTGTGCATTTTGAGTGCACGTGCATAATTTTACTTACTGATTTTGTCCTCCTTGTTCTTCCTTTTGCACTTTTTCTAGTATTTTTCATGTACATATGTTTCTACATGAACTTTAAAATAATTATGTTAAAAGTAAAAACACTAATGGCATTTAATTGGGATTGAATTGAGTTTACAGATTATCATTATTGTCATGTTTACAATGTTAAATATTTCTATTCAAGAAAAACAATCTTTCCATTTATTCAAGATTTCTTCAGTGTCCTTCACATGGTTTCCAAAAGTTCTTAATATGGATGCTGCAAATTTCCTGCTAGGTTTATTACTAAGTGTGATATATTGTATTTTCAAATGTGTCTGCAAAAATATCTCCTATCCAGTGTGCTCTTCTGCAAGGTGGCCTGCATTAAGAAGTGGAGTCTGTTTCTCCACCTCCTGATGCTGGGTAGACACTATGACTGTTTTCATTCAATAGGTAATAACAAAATGATACTGTGCTGGTTCTGGAAATATCCCTTAATTGGCCTGGTGTCTTCTACTCATGCCTTTTGGACCTCTCACCCCTAGAAAGCTCCCTCTCAGATTTCAGCAGGGCTTTGAATTGGTTCATTCTGGTTTGAACCCTTTCTGAGAATTTGCATTCCACCCCAGATATAGTTAATCAGAATCTACAGTTTAACAAGATCCCCAGGTGATTCTTATGTATAATAAATTTTGAGACCCACTGCACTGCTAGTGGCTCTCCGAACTGATCCCTAACCAGCAGCCTTAGCATCATCTGGGGACTTGTTAGAAATGCAAATTATCAGCAGGTGTGTGAACTGAAACAAACCAGTTTGAAGCCCTAGATTTCAGCCAACATGCTGTTAAGAAGCCTATGAAATCTGGAGATCCCGTGTGTAGGCCTTCTGGCTTTTAGCCACAGCTGAGTATCCAGCCAATAGCCAGTTTCAGCTGGCAGTCTCTGAGACAGCCACCTTGTTTAATCAGCTGTAGCCAACAACTGATTTCACATGCATGAGAAACTCCAAATAAAAACCACCCAGCTGAGCCCAGTCAAAACAAAGAATCACAAGAGAGAAGAAATTTGTTGCTTTGCAAAGGATAACTTTAAGATAAAAGTATTTGTTTTTCTGCTGGTAATATAAATAGGATAGTTTTTTTCCCCTTTCCATTTTATTTGCCTACTTTTTGCATATGGGAAGGCTATTTTTGTATATTATTTATATATTATTATTATCTATTTTATACATTAAATTTTTAAGTAGTAACTTAAATTCTTATTTTTAATTGGTTTCAAATTAGTTTTTAGGTTTTTTTCTACAAAAAATCATACCATATGAAAAATATTTTTTTTTTCTTTAAGTATTTATAGTATTTGTTTTATTGGTATGTCTGTTATGGATTGAATTGTGTCCCCCCAAAAATATAGGTCAACTTGGCTAGGCCATGTTTCCCAGTATTGTGTGGTTGCCCTCCATTTTGTGATCTGATGCAGTTACCTATGTGCTATAAATCCTAACCTCTATGATGTTAATGAGGCAGGATTAGAGGCAGTTATGTTAATAAGGCAGGACACAATCTACAGGGTTAGGTTGTATCTCAAGTCATTCTTTTTTGAGATATAAAAGAAAGAAGTGAGCAGAAAGGAAAGGGACCTCATTACCACCAAGCAAGAAGAGCCAGGAACTGAGCTTGGCCTTTGGCCCTGGGTTCCCTGTGCTGAGAAGCTCCTAGACCAGGAGACGATTGATGACAAGGGCCTTTCCCCAGGGTCGACAGAGAGAGAAAGCCTTCCCCTGGAGCTGACATCCTGAATTCGGGCTGCTAGCCTCCTGGACTGTGAGAGAATAAACTTCTGTTTGTTAAAGCCATCCACGTGTGGTATTTCTGTTATAGCAGCATTAGATAAGCTAAGACGATGTCTAATAATGTCAATAAGGTAGCAATATTGGGCTCATGTTTTATCGCCAACTTTAACAGAAATGCTTCTAGTGTCTCATCTGGCTTTAAAAATGGATCACTGTAGGAAAATTTTCATCTATTCTTACTTAGAGTTTTTAAGTGGCTTTTTAAAAATCAAGAATAGACACTAAGTTTTATCAATCTTTTTAAGCATTGTGCTCAATCATTCTGGAATAATTTCATTTTTAATGCATCTTTTTTACATAACATAGCATTAAATTATTTTATTATCCCCAATTTGAGTTTTTGTTATAATAGATTATTTCTCTTATTATTTTTATTGTCATAAATAAATATGTTTCTTTTTAATTTGATCATTTTATATTCTCAATTTTTAATCTTTCCTTTTTTATCGTTTGGCACATGGTCTATATTACCCCTTCTGAGTGTGATTTTTTCCTAACAAATTACATAGAAGATTTATAGTCTGCTTTTAATTTCCTGATGGATACTATTAAAACTTCACACCATATAAGTAAACCTTTATTTCTTAATTATCAGCCCCAGAAAATTTCTTGAAACACACAATTATAAAATAGGAAAATACACTTTTATACTTTCTCCTCCTTTTTTTTCTTTCCTCCACCCCACTCCCATTATGTTGTATTAGCATTTTATATTTTCTCTAGATTTACGCCACTTACATTTCTTATGGTTCCAAAATGTTATTAATTTTTAGTCTTATGTCCAATTTTAATGTTCTTTCATCTGACTTCTTCATTCCTGAGACACTGATTTTGATTTGCCTCTTCGTTGGCTGTATTTTGTAACCAAGGTGTTTTGCTTTTCAAGGACTCATGGGCCCTATAAACTTTAGTTTTGTGTGCTTAAGAATATGTTTGTTCTTAGCTAGGTTAGAGCAGGAGCAATTAGCAAAAGGAGTATTCAAAAATCCCCTATTGCTCCTAGCTTATAAAATGATTGTGTTTACAATTTATTCTTAGAAAAACAGTCAGGAGACAGGTTTGAGGGAAAAGGTAATGAGATAAGTTTTGAACATAGTTTTAACCTATAGCACCTTGTCAATATGTCAAATAGAAAATAGAGGTCTGTAGTTCAGGAGAAAGATCAGAGCTGGAAAATAAAGTTATTAGAATTGTTAGCAATAGGGAATAACTGAATATATTAGAAAAAATAAGATCACCAAAAAAGAAAATAGAGGTAATTGATAGATTTCTGTGTGATATATAATACAAGTGGAAGAGATATTTTAGTAAAAAATATATTAGAAAACACAGAGGTAGGAAGAAAACCAGGAGAGCTCAGTGTTGTGGATGTAGGGGAAAATGTTTAAAAATGCAAAATATTGTCATCCTGTGTGTGTGTGTGTGTGTGTGTGTGTGTGTGTGTAGTAAGTCTAATAAAAAGTTTTAGAGTTTTTAGTCAGAACATAACCACCATTAGTTATCTTTAATCATTGCTATGGGCAAAATCAGATTGTAATGGGGATAAATATCTAGTTACTGTGTTTGTACATGTGCACGCATGTGTGTATTATGAGAGAGAAGGAGAATTTGAGAGTGAAAATTGAAATAAATAAACATCAGGGAAAATTTTTCTACATTCATTGGACTTTTACATTCCAGAGAATTACTGAAGAAAAGGGTAAACTAAAAACTTAGTTTGACTGTATAAAATTAATATTAGCTACCCTCAGTAATGTAAACAGCCAGTCATTAATAGATAATTACCGAGTGTAGAATCAATAACTATGTCAATATGAGTTGGATTATTTTGTGGTACATTATTTTGTTAAAACTAAACCCTTTCATTGAAGCCTCAGTCTTCACTGACTTGGGATCATTACTCTCTATACAATTTCTTTTTTTTTTAAATAGAGGAGCTATTTGCTCCAAAAAGAATTCTTAATGCACAAAAGAATGGGTAGTTTATCAAATCCAGTTATCATGTTTTATGTTGCATTCTGGTATAAACATTTGGTGTAGAGCATTGCACATGAAAGTATTGACATATGATTACAAAAAAAATTTTTTTTGATATAAGGATAGAGTATGAACCCTCTAATCTCTTTTCCACCACTTGCCAACACTACCCCAACACTCACTTCACTCCTCCTAGGGGTGGATTATCCAATAGGCAAGGTAAGCATGGTGCTCACCTTGCTTACCAGATCATCTGTAGTAAACAAATCCACATTATTTCACCACATCAAAGATTCTGCTTCTAGATATGCCTGATACCTGCCTCTCTCCAACTCCACAGCACCTTCTTTTGAGAAACCTCTCAGACCCTAAAATTAAAATTCAGAGGATTTATTCAGCTTTAAAGATTCATTTGAATGGGGATGCACCAGTTCACACAAGTGAAAATTAGTAAGTCCAGCAAGATGGTCTCAAGCAAGGATGAATATAGGGCTAAAAGGGGAAGTTACAACAAAAATCATTGATTGGTTAGTCTTCGATTAAAGTCATAAAGGGGAGGGTTAAACGAAGCGGGGAACAGGCTTCTATTGGATACATGTGTATAGGTGGGTTACAAGGATTGGTTACAGGGGTTAAAGGCAGAAGTTCATGCAGGCACAGAGATTACAATCATAGTCACAAGATGCTTACAATACGTACTTTTCAGAATAGAGCATAAAAATGTCTTGTCTGATGTAAAACATTTCTTGGGGATATTTATACCAGGGCTTGTAATAAGCACTGGTGCCAAGACCTCCTCTTTAGGTATATTCTCTCCACATTCTGACTAGAACATAGAGAAAACATTTCCTTAAATATCCACAGTTACTAGCCAGATAAGGGGCCTAAAGGTAAGGCATTGTTAACCTCAGTTGTAATTCTGCTAATACAACAGAGGCATGGATTTAGTTCAGACATTTTACTTTAGTCAGAGGTTCAGTAAAATTTCTCTCTTACAAGAATCAAACCTTCTTCTCAATTTTACAATCCCTGACAGGGAAGGATTACCCATTAAGCAAGGTAAACATGGGCTTACTTATGTTTACTAATCTCTAGTGAACAATTGTGAAACATTTTATATCAAGCAAGATGTTTTTATCATCTATTCTGGAAAGTACGTATTTTAAAGGTTCTTTTTTTTTTTTTTTGGTACTTTAGATGAAGGTTTACAGAACAAACTAGCTTCTCATTAAACAGTTAGTACACAGATTGTTTTATAACATTGCTTAACAATCCCATGACATGTCAATATTCTCCCTTCTCGACCTTGGGTTCCCTATTACCAGCTTTCCTGTCCCTTCCTGCCTTCTAGTCCTTGCCCATGGGCTGGTGTGCTCCTATAGTCTCATTTTGCTTAATGGGCCTGTCTAGTCTTTGGTTTAAGGGTCAATCTCAGGAGTGACATGTATTATTGTAAAGGTTCTTAAACACACTTCTGCTTATATTTAAACTAATGCCCTCTTGTACAATTTAAAGCAGTTTTTTGGTCATTTGCTTTGTTGGTTGGTTCTATTATTTAAAAAAAATAAAAACCTACAATTTTTTTCTCATTATAACATTTTTAGAGTTACAGATAATTATTTAATTGCGTTGTTTTATTTTTCTAACTTCTAGAGAGGACTAACAAATAGCCATTGAGCAAATGTTTATCTAAATTTGATTTTTCTATATGTTACTTCTTCAATGCTTCTTACATTAATATTAGGTTGAAGCATATGAAACTGCCGTTTTTATGGGTCAAGAATGGTCAAATATCAGCAATTTTATGTGATTTGTTAGTACACAATTGTTAATTTAATTGCTATGATCTCTTATTACAGATTTTTCGACACTTATTCCCTCAAACAGCAAGCACTCTGCCCCCCTCATTCACACATTGAAACCAAAATCAAAACCATCACCCTGGAGTCAATTCCAACTCATATAGACTCTATAGGGCAGAGCAGAACTGCCTTATAGGGTTTCCAAGCTGTAAATCTTTATGAAAGCGAACTGCCACATCTTTCTCAGCTGGAGCAGTTGATGGGTTCAAACCATGGACCTTTTGGTTAGCAGCTGAGAGCTTAACCACTGCACCACCAGGGATCATCACTCACGGATTAAAGCCTATGAATTCTTGGGATCTCAGTTTAAGAGATGCTTAGTCTTAGAATCCTTCCTTGACCTTAATGCTAAGTTAAATCTATTATAGACTTTCACAAACTTCTCCTTTATAGTACATGTCACAGCTGTAATTTTATATTTTTGTAGGTGATTATTTGATTAATGTCTTTCTGACCCACCAGACTCTAAACAACATGAGAGCAGTTTGCCAATATCTCCAGTACCTAGTGCCATGTCTAACATGTAGTATGTGGGAGGATGAAGCGAACGATCTTAAAAATAAAATATTCATTTTTTGTATTCGGGTTACTCTGTACTTAGAATTTTATAGCCAATCAAGTTACAGTACAGCCTCTGAAATGATAGAGAAGCATCATAAACACTCAAGTCTCACAGTATCTGGAAAGTGGATGCTTATTTTTCCAGTCTGTTATTTTTATTTTAAGGGTATATATAGATGATCTGACACATTTAAATAATAGTGAGTGAACTGTAGAGCCTGTCATCAAAGACAGCACTTCTACAGACATAATTTTAAAGGAGCGACCATAATCTTGGAATTAAAAAAAAAAAAAAATGGCAGAAAGTTATTGCTAAAAAACTTTTTAATAGAATTTTTGTTCTTAAAATAAGGTTTTGATCTATTTCAAATGCGAGAAATATATTTCTTTTAGCCCAAAACTTTAAATGGTTTTGGATACCTGGAGTCATTGAGCTGTATAACCAGGATTTTACTCATTACTAAGTTACAATTAATTCAAACAGACTACTTTAAAAATGCTCTGCTGAGGTGTTTGAACAGTTTAAAATTCAATAGCACGTATAACAGAATAATTATTTATATGGATAAATAAAATCTCTTAGAAATTGCTATGCGCAGTCCTGAATTTACTCCTGAGATGGTCATCATTGTAGTGCATTAATCAAGTCAAGTGAAAATTGAATGCAGTTAATAACTTAGGAGCTACCAATATTCTCTTGACTTAAAAAAAAAAAAAAAAAGGATGACTCTTAATGGTGTTACATAAACGAGTCAAAAGTAGCCTCTGTGCAACTGGTCCCAAATTGTTTACTTTATATAAGCTGAGGCCTTTGGTCCAAAAAGCACATTGGTGCCAGACTCAAATTTGTATACATCCAGTTGTTTTTAAAATAGTCTAAATAAGTAGATTTTTAGTCACTTAGAAGCTGCCTGCTTTGTGTACCCCATGAAACACCTCCCCTAAGGTGTACAATTAACCCCTTCCCTTCTCCTCTTCCCTGGGGTTTTTCATGCCCTCCCCCCTTCTGGTGGCTCCCACTGCAGACTTCCTGCTGTGCGGGACCACCCTCCTACATGTAGCTGTTAATGCTTTAGCTCCAGTAAATAGCTTGTTGTGCAAAGCTATCTTTTTCCTCACCCTCCTACATGTAGCTGTTAATGCTTTAGCTCCAGTAAATAGCTTGTTGTGCAAAACTATCTTTTTCCTTGATCAGCCCTGAATTCCCCTGAATTCACTACATATAGTAAGCATACAATGAAATCAGAGATATATTTGCAAAGAGACAGGAAATCTCCCAGATATTATAGGGGTTTCCACAGATTAAACCTTAAGATGTTAAAGGTATATAAAATACGCTCCCTTTACCTTGCAGGAACTGGCGTCTCTACTTACCCTTTAAGTGATAACTGAAAAGAAGATGCAAAGATTCCTTCTGGAGTCAGTTTTGGTAATAATAAATTCCAAATATTTTCTATGTATAAAGAGATGTGTGAAGGCCAAAGGACCATTATTATTTGTGTTTAATCAACTTAAATGAGAAAAGAAATAAATGTAACCTAAACTATTGAATATTCCATTATGGCAAAAATAGGGAGAGAAAGGGAATCATGGTGATATCTGAGGGCAAAAGCCAGGTCTTACATGCTTCCAGTCTCTTACAAATAGTAAGGCATCAAACAATTTTGCTGAATGATTAATCAGTGAGTGAATATCTATGGATTTTTATTCTTATACATCAATCCCCACTCTTTTATCAAGTGATCATACAAAATCTTCCTTGTAAGTATAGCACTGCTCAACTTACTGTAGGCACTTGCAAATCCAACAGATTCAACCATATGAATATTACAGGATAAAACAGGCAAACACAGGCATACACATACTACAATAATAGTAAGAAGTCTTTAGGTACCAATACTAGTTTTTGAAAAGAAGTGTTAGGCAGGCATTATTTTCCTTTTGGAGATACTTATTTTTTGCAAACTTGTAAAAAGAATATAAAAAAAGACGAAAGAAAAATGAACAGCTCATTATTTGGCAATAAAAGTAGCCACCAGTGCCACTGAAAAGTAGCATAAAGAAAAAAAAATGAAAGAGATGCAAAAAAGTCAAAGATACTATTGTAGAACACAGTGGAACTAACAGTGTGCCTGAAAATTCTAGGTACTTAATCAATATGCATTGACTGAACAAATGATGCTAAGTCCAAAGAGGATTATTGTAAAATTTAGGTGCCAGTCTACAGAAGTTCTTTTTCTACATATTTAGTAATTCAACGCACATTTATTGGATTTATTAAAGATTTCAGCCAAGAAAATGCAATGGAGTTCTACTCTGTAAAACACATGTGGAATTAGGCCTTGAACAATGAATGGGAATTTTACAAATGAACATCATTATCCAATAGTTCAGAGCAAAGATAACCAAAATAATTCGTTCATAAACAATCAAGCACATATCTATCCAGGGATGACTCGAGTATGTCCTGTTGCTTCGCTGATATTACTACTACAGTGGACATTGTTACTATGAGTCCTTCCATTAATAGTAATTCCCATGACAATAGTTGTTTCTTTTTAAGCAGTTGTCACATGATTCTACACAATAAATTCAACTTCAAGTTATTTTTATTGAAAGGTTTTATTCCCTTACAAGATTCAGCAAAGAACTTTGCCCCTATGTTCACAAATTTTCGGGTCCTTCTCTGTAGTCTCTTTTCTAAATTATGGTCTCTTATGTTCCCTCTAAATTTTCCTGCATCAGTTTTAACTTAAGTGTACATTTTTCTAGCAAAAACATGCTTTCCATACTGTGTTGTCTGGAGCCTCTTACCTGGTGCTTAAGTGGAGGTTCTGGAGTTCCTCAGCTAAAAATGAGTTTCCTGGTGTGACTATTGATTATCCACTCAGTTCTCCAAAGAGCTGGAAACAAGGTGGTGGAGCTTATAGTTTTCTTGTTAAATAGATAAGTTTGAAAAAATTTAAAGTTTTTTTTTTTTTCTTATCAAAAAAAAAATTTTTTTTTTTTGGTGTGTCATGTTAGAAAGCATCTATTCATGTTGGCTGTTTTAGAAACTGCTCTATAGCTATGAATTTTTTAATACAATGAAGTAACTTACCAAGAACTCAAGTGCATAAAAGATGCCTTACTTTGCAGAAAACCCTTAGGATTCACATAAGTGGTACATTTTACCTCCTACACTGTGCTTTGTGTAAGAATAATTCTTTATTTCTCTGAGGAGAGAAGAAAATAGCAAAAATTAAATTTGAGTGTCTGAGTGAAATGAAAACTCATGGGAGGTTCCCAAGGGTGCCCTAGAGGGGGCGCTTTCTCCATCTAGTGAAATCACAAACAAGTGGAACACAATTTGTTCTATTGAAGCCAATTGATTACATAACACCCTTGTTGTCATTGTTAGGTGCCGTTGAGTCAGTTCCGACTCATAGCGACCGTATGAACATCAGCAAGAAACAACTCCCAGTCCTGCACCATACTCACAATCATTGTTTTACACTGTTGTAGCCACTGTATCAATTCATCTCATTGAGGGTCTTCCTCTTTTTTTCACTGACCCTCTGCTTCACCAAGCATGACGTCCTTCTCCAGGGACTGATTCCTCCTGATAACATGTCCAAAGTATGTGAGATGTAGTCTCGCCATCCTTGCTTATAAGGAGCATTCTGGTTGTACTTCCTCCAAGACAGATTTCTTCGCTCTTTTGGCAGTCCATGATATAGTCAATATTCTTCTCCAACACGACAACTCAAAGTCATCAATTCTTCTTCAGTTTTCCTTATTTATTGTTCAGCTTTCGCATGCACATGAGGCGATTGAAAACACCACGGCTTGAGTCAGACGTACCTTAGTCCACAAGGTGACTTTCTTGTTTTTCAACATAATTTGCCAAATGCAATGTGTCTCTTGATTTATTAACTTCTGTTTCCATTGGTTGTTGATTGTAGATCCAAGTAAAACGAAATCCTTGACAGCCTCAATCTCCTCTCCATCCATGTCATTAAGATCGACTCACTTTGAGGAGGCAGATTATCCCCAGTCATATTTTGAGTGCCTTTCAACCTGAGGGGCTCTTCTTCCGGCACTGTATCAGACAATGTTCTGCTGCTATTCATAAAGTTTTCACTGGCTAATTCTTTACAGAAGTAGACCGCTGGTCCTTCTTCTTAGTCTGTCTTAGTCTGGAAGCTCAGCTGAAACCTGTCCACCATGGGTGACCCTGCTGGTATATGAATACCGGTAGCATAGCTCCCAGCATCACAGCAACTCACAAGCCCCTACAGTATGACAAACTGACAGATGCATAGGGGACATAACGCCCTATATGAAATAAATATGGAAACATTCATGCCATTCTACCCTTTTTTCAAGTTATACTTAATCATTTTTGTACTATGCTTTATAGGCCATTTTAATATGTGTTCATTTTATAAATAAAAAATATTCAAAATAACATCACAATCAGAATATCATTTTCCTTCCTCAAAACATTCCTCTGAAAGACATGAATTTCTCTATCTGACTGACCTTACTTCTAACGCTGGCTTAACAATAGGTTTCATGACCATCTTAACTGTAAATAAAAAGCCATAAGAGCTGGAACCCTACATAACCAAATGACAACTTAGAATACTACCTGAGGGGGAGAAGGAATCTTTCATGCTTGGGAGAGTTTTAAGTCACAAGATTCCTGGGCAAAGTCCTTTTGATGTCCTGATTAGATCTAATAAATTTGGAGTTCACCACCACAACTCAGGATAGATCTTAATCCCTAGATTTGAGAGAGTGATACAAAACCATCACCTAATAACAGATATTTTATTTTAATGAGTAGGATAGTTTGTCTCCTTTGTGGTTACCTTATTATTTACCCCTATTTTTCTAAATTTAAAACTAACTTTTATTTCTTTGTATCGCCGTATCTTCCTCTCTATCTATATGGAAGGTCTGTGATTACATTTCTTAGTCCCTCATTATTATTTTAATGTTGTCTTTTATATAATAAAATCGCTGTGACCCTGTTTTGAGCTTTTATATATATATATATATATATAATCTTGCTTTGTTTTTTTGAGTTTCCCTGTCTGGGTTGACTTCTGGTTGCTCTGCCCAGTGATCTAGTCTCGGGATAATACCCGATATTATTGATTTTCTAACCAAAGAACTCCCTTTAGTATTTCTTATAGTTTTGGTTTGGTTTTTACAAATTCACTAAACTTGTGTTTATCTGGAAATGTCTTAATTTCACCTTCATATTTAAGAGACAGTTTTGCTGGATATATGATTCTTGGCAGGCAATTTTTTTCCTTCAATTTTTTAAATATGTCATCTCATTGCCTTCTTGCCTACAAGATTTCAGCTGAGTAGTCTGAGCTTATTCTTACTGGCTCTCCTTTGTATGTGACTTTCCATTTATCCCTTGCTACTCTTACAATTCTCTCTTTATCTTTGGTTTTGGCAAGTTTGATTATAACATGTCTTGGTGACTTTCTTTTAAGATCTACCTTATACGGAGTTCGACAAACATCTTGGATAGATATCTTCTCATCTTTCACGATGTCAGGGAAGTTTTCTGCCAACAAATCTTCAACAATTTTCTCTGTATTTTCTGTTATCCCTCCCAGTTCTGGTGCTCCAATCACTCGTAGGTTATTTCTCTTGATAGAGTCCCACATGATTCTTAAGTTTTCTTCATTTTTTAAAATTCTTTTAACTGATTTTTATTCAAATATATTAGTGCCAAGTGATTTATTTTTGAGTTCAGAAATTCTAGCTTCTACTTCCTCAATTCTGCTCCTCTGACTTTCTATTGAGTTGTCTACTTCTGTAATTTTATTGTTAATCTTCTGAATTTCTGATTGCTGTCTGTCTATGGATTTTTCCAGCTTATTAAACTTTTCATTATGTTCCTGAATAATCTTTCCAATTTCTTCAGTTGCTTTATCTGTGTGTTTCTTGGCTTCACCTGCATATTGCCTCATTTCCTTCCTGATGTCTTGAAGGGTTCTGTATATTAAACTTTTGAATTCTTCATCTGGTAATTCCCGGAATGCACTTCCATCTAGAAGATCCATGGATTCTTTGTTTTGAGAGCCTGTTGAGGTGATCATGGTCTGTTTCTTTATGTAACTTGATATTGACTGTTGTCTCCAAGCCATCTGTAAGTTATTGTATTAGTTTATGCTTGCTTACTGTGTCGTAGCTTCTTGCTTTGTTTTATTTTGGTATACCCCTATGGGTTGCTTGAATGAGCTAGCTTGATTATTTTCACCTTTGGAGCTCTGACGTCCTGTCCCCAGATGGCTAGAGCTGTTATCAGGTATATCAGTCTAGGAGCCCATTCAGTTTTCTTGTATGAATTCAGCTCAGGTTTCCAGGTAGCTGATCATCAAGTGTGTGGTACAGGCTCTGTCCTACAGCCTTAGAGGGGCAGGGGTGATTGGCATATATACCTGTATCTGATTGCAGCAGGGGGTTATGCTCTGAACAAGGCAGGGGGCTGAGAACCAACGCCCGAGTGTCTCTGAGGAAAGTGTGTCCCTGTTCCCTAGAGTGTGCAGGTGGGTGGGTTCTGCAGACGGACCATGGGCACCCAAAGTTTTTGGTTGTAGGGACTGGGATGCACCAGTTATCTTCGGACCCCTGTCGTGGGTGGCTGGGTGACCTGAGTGGAGCTACCAATCCTTAGGTCCCTGATGTGGGTAGGTGAAGACCTTGTTTAATAGGCAAAGCAATGTCAAACATCAAACACTCACCTCTCCACCACACAGATGCAATGGTTGGAGCTTGCCAACAAGGGCCTATTCTCCCGAGATAGGGACACACAGGTCTATGCAGAGGGGAAAGGTGCTCAAAGTCCACGGATGGTTTATGCCTGGACAGGAGCTGCTTCTGTCCTGAGCTCCCCCAGTTAGTGGAGCTAGTAAATTATCTTTTCCCCCAATTGCAAGTTTTTTCCTTTCCCAAGGCTCAGAGGGTGGCTCTAGGTGCTCACAAGGGTCTATCTCAGGCCTAGGGAATTCAGCTGCTGAAGCCGGCTTGGGGGCGGGTGCAGTAAAATATATGCAAGTACTTAGCTTTTGCTAAGAGCTCCGTTCTTCTCAGGTTCCAGAGATGTGAGTAGACTGTGTGGCTGGCTGCTTCTCCCTGAGGAAACTGCAGCTGAACCCTAGTACCATCTCGCTGCCACTGCTCCAGGAATGGTGTCTGAGGGCTCCCCACAATTCAGGTCCGGTTACTCCTTTCTGCTTCTGAAGGTTTCTTCCTCCCCTGACCCTCAGTTCATTTTCTAAGCTTGCCTTTGAAGCTCAGGGCTCCCAGCTTGTCACAAATATACTCATTTCACTTGTATTTTCAGGTCTTTGTTGTAAAGAGGGCTCACCGGAAGCATCTGTCTAGTCTGCCATCTTGGCTCCGCCTCCAATAACAGATATTTTAGATTCTCCCACTTTGTTCTGTTATCGAGTCAGTTCTGACTCATTGCAACCCCTGTGTGCAGAGCAGAACTGCTTAGTAGGGTTTTCAAGGCTGCCTTAGGAACCAGGTTGACAGGCCTGCCATCTGAGGTGACTCTGAGTGGGTTCAAACTGCCAACATTTTGGCTAGCAGTCAAGCTCTTAACAGTTTGCACCACCCAGGCTTTCCTATACTACGAGCTAAAACCTCAGGGGAAGCTGCAATTTCACTGCTCCCTACTCATTACAAACCAGTTGTTCTAGGAGAACTAGAACCACTGTAAAATTAAAGTTATTACTTGAGATTGACTACTCTTTATAAACCAGATAACAAGACCTAACAAAAAGTCTTGTGCTCATTGTCTAATTTAATTGTCATGTTAGCCATGAAAATGGTATTATGTAAGTGCTCATAGCATTTATGTCTTTTTTATGATGCCCTGTGCAACTCCTTTGTAAATTGCCAGTGACTTTTAACAATCCCAGGAGTGATGCCAATGTGTTTCACACAGTTGACTGATTTTAGCATTTGTGAGCGGCTTAACTCCTTTTTTTTTTTTTAGCTCCATAAATGTAGCTAACATTGCTACAGACCATACAACATTCATCTTGTTCTGCCGACCTGCAATTCCTGAACTTCTGTCCCACTGATGAAACTACTTCTCATGCTCTAAGATGAAATCACAGTCAACCTACAGTTTTTGTTCTCATTTTGTGTCTTTCATGGTTTAAACAGTTAACACTATTGGCTTTGTGCCTTCAAAATCTTAAGCTCTTTATTTCCACCACTTGACAGGTCTACAGTCAAGGTCGCTGCCATTCAGTCTTCTCGTGCACTTCATTTTCCCTTGTGAATTTTCAGCACGGAGAAGAGGTGTGACTTACAAAGTGATAAATCGATTTCTCTCTGGGTAATTTGACTTTCCCATGGTCTAATGATATCAACTGTCCTAGGCTGGTATTACAATGGCTCTGTGCCAAATATGTTGTTTTACTCTTGGTATTGCAGTTTATGAATTTAAATTTTAGGTTACATACAGGAATAAGATGTAAAGTTAAAATTAGTTTGGCACATGATTTTTCTATATGATAAAATTAAAATATAAGAAATTCCAACACAAAAGCAAAAATGCTTTACTGACTTAGTCATAGACCTAACCTTGAGGCTTAACCTCAAGCATCAACATCAAAAATCACTTATCACATATATTTGTGTGGTGCTAAATGTGCAAAGGGAACTATTTAAGGTCAAGTTTCTTCAGGAACTTAGAGCTTAAGACATTAAAAAATGTTCTAAACACATACCCATACTTTGAAAACAATAGTGTGTGTACAAAATTATATATAAATATATGCACAGATAAACATTTTGATTACAAACTTCTTGAATAAAAGGGTTTTTTTCTATGTGCTGGTGGTGCAGCGGTTAAGAGCTCAGGCTGCTAACCACATGGTTGGTGGTTTGAATCCAGCATGTGCTCCTTGGAAACCTATGAGGCAGTTCTACTCTGTCCTGTAGGATAACCATGAGTCAGAACCAGCTTGATGGCACATAACAACAACAACAACTGTGTGCTTATTAGGAATACATATGTGTATGTTTACATATACATACGTATATAAAGAGAGATGAATTGTCAGTGTTTAGAGTACAGAAAATTCAGTCAACATGCATTTGTTGAATATAAGTAAAAATAGTCTATCAGATATAGGATCAAAATATTTCATATTTATCTTTAAAGCATTTTATGACTTATTTTCAAGATATTTTGTCTATTATAAGGACACAGCCTTTTATGAAAGAAATGTTGTTTGAAATTGTTAATGGCCTAAAGCCACTAGTCCATTTTTGTCAAAACTATAACGAATATGAGTATCACATATATATGATATATATAGAGAGAGAGAGGGACTGCAGTAACTAATAAAGAAAATTGAGAAAGGGGTTACTAAAAGAGCAAGCTCTTTGCTTTTTTGATGGAAAAACAGACACAATGGTTTTTCTATTTAAGGGCATAATATTGATACTTAGATGTTTTTCTTCTACTTCTGACAAACAGCTAGCCTGCAAGGTAGAAAGGTAAACTAAGGCTGTTCTTTTAATTGACCGGAAGAGTAGTGATAACAGAGTGGGCTGCCTGTGTCTGAGGAAGAAAAGATGTTTGGCTTCTAAAAAATAAGCGATCTAGCGATGCTGTGATACTAGTAGCCTTGAAATTTTAAGATACACTGGTAGCAAAGATTTTTTTTTTTTTAATTTTAATCTAAAATTTAGGTGAACCAAAAAACATTTAAGTATCAAGGAAAAAAGTAATGCCTTGTATCTTCAACATTTCTTTCTTTTGAAAATTCTTTCTAAAATGTCATATCAAAAGATGTCACTGCAATGCAGTGAGGAAAAGATGATTTCTTTACTAAATAGTTCTGGTCCAATTAGATATCCATATTTGGGGAAAAAGTATCTTGACCCGCTACCTCATACCATACAAAAAATCAATTTCAGAGAAATTTCATATTTAAATGTGAAAGGTAAAGCAATGAAATAATCAGAGGAAAACAGGCAACATCTTTGTAACTTTGGAGTAGGCAAAGATTTCCTAAATAGGATGTAAAAAGCACCAAAAATGAAAGAAAATTTTGATAAACTTAACTATGTTAAAATTAATAACTTTGCTTATTAAAAAAATACATTAATAGATTAAAAAGTCAATGCCACATACATTCAACAAAGGACTCATATCAAATTATATACCCATTTCGATCAAGTTGATTCTCACTCATACCAACCCTATAGGACAGAGCAGAGCTGCCCCATAGGGTTTCCAAGGCTGTAATCTTTACAGAAGCAGACTACCACATTGTTTTCCCCCAGAGTGAACTGGTGGGTTCGAACTGCCAAACTTTTGATTAGCAGCCAAGCAGTTAACCACTGTGTCATCAGAGCTCCCTGTCAAATTACATAAAGAACTCAAATTCAATAAAAATGACGAGCAACTAAGCAAAAAAATAAATCAATGGCTTGAGGAAACCATTCAAAAAAGAGTATATCCAAATACCCAGTAAACATATGAAAAGTTGCTCAGCTTAATTAGCTATCAGAGAAATGAATGTCAAAACCCAATATGATGTCAGTACATAGGCACCAGAACACCTAAAATGATAATAATGGAAAATAACAAGCATTGGCAAGGATATAGATTAACTTAAACTCCCAAGCACTCCTTATGGGGTTAGAAAACTATTTCTCATCTTCTACTAAAATTGAACATAGCATAATCTATGACCCATCAATTCCACTCCACCCAACAGAAATATATCCAATATGTTTTCCAAAAGATTATTCGCGATAGCTTAAAGCTAAAAACTATGTAAATGTTCATCAGGATAAATGAATTGTAGCATTTTAATCAAATGAAATACTAAACAATAATGAAAATAAAAGAATAGTAAACTTCTTTCGGCCATACAGGTGAATTTTAAAGCATGATGTTGAGGGAAAAAAATTTAAGCACAAAAGAATACACATTCTTCCTTCCTTCCTCCCTTCGTCCCTCCCTCCCTCCCTCCCTTCCTGAAAACAAAGTGAATTCATAATTTAATTAATCCATGATACAAATTAGGACAGGGGCAACGTGGGGATGGGGGGGTGGGCATTTTACTTACTAGTTTCTGGGGGCTACTATTTTTAGTGTTGACTTTTTTTTTAAGTTTGAGCTATACTTAAATGGATATGTTCAGTTTTTGAAAATTTGTTGAGCTATATATATGTACACTTTTATGCAAGTATGTAGTAACTCTATTAGTAGAAAAAACATATCTATAACAAATATTATTAGTAATTGTATCTTTGCTCAATGCAGTATAAAAAATTCCCTGTTGGAGACAGGGCCAAGATGGCGGACTAGGTGGACGCTACCACGTATCCCTCTTGCAACAAAGACTCAGAAAAACAAGTGAATCGATCACATACGTAACAATCTACGAACCCTGAACAACAAACACAGATTTAGAGACAGACAACGAACAAATATGGGGAGGCAGCGATTGTTTTCAGAGCCTGGAGCCAGCGTACCAGTCAGGTGACCTTCGGCGCCCGATTTGGGGCAGAGCCCAGGGGGGCAGACGGCACAAACAAGGTTCCCAGCCCTGGCCCCCGAACTCATTCCAGGAGGGGGCCCAGCCGGTTTGCGTGGGCGGCGTGGCGGTGCAGCCGGTGGGAGAAGTCCCTGGGAGACAGTGACGGGTCTTGGAGCAGGGAGAGTGGCGTCCCAGCCGGGGAACCATCCTGCCGGAATTTAGACTGGACGCAGGCATGGCATAGGCGCGGAGAGCTGCCTCACGCCCCTGAACTAGCCCCGGGGGGGCCCAGCTGGTTCGCGTGGATGGCGTGGCGATGTGGCCGGTGGGGGAGGTCCCCGGGGGGCAGCGACTGGTCTTGGACCAGGGAGAGCGGCGTCCCAGCCAGGATGCGCGGTCACAGTGCAGGCGTGGGGAGCTGCTCTGCTAGCCTGAGCTGACCCCGGGGGGGGGCCCAGCCGGTTAGCGGAGGAGGCGAGGCAACGCGGCTGGCGGGACGGGGAGTCCCTGGGAGGCAGCGACTGATTTTGAAGTCGGGAGTGCACCGTCCCAGTAGGGCAACCTTGACGTTGGGCGTGGGGCTGGCAGCAGAGGATCTGACCGTGACTCCAGCGGGCCAGACCCCCCGGGGGCAATCTCCACACAGCCAGCACACATAGGCGACGTGACCCGAGGAAATCTCAGATATAATAGTCATTCCAAGCAAGACAAGCAACTCTGGCTATATTCTGAGGTGCTACTCTCCTATCTCTCTGATCTCTCCCCTACCCTCCCCAGGCAGCTTCATTAACATCCAAATAGCCTGAGCCAGGGGGAGAACTCTGATAGGGATCTGACTGCATTTTTTTTTAGCGGATTTTCTGGAAAAACTAGTTTCCCAGTGATGGCTCGGAGACAGCAGTCCATATCAAACCACATAAAGAAGCAGACCATGACAGCTTCTCCAACCCCCCAAACAAAACATTCAAAATCTTTCCCAAATGAAGACACAATCCTGGAATTATCAGATACAGAATATAAAAAACTAATTTACAGAATGCTTCAAGACATCACAAACGAAATAAGGCAAACTGCAGAAAAAGCCAAGGAACACACCGATAAAACTGTTGAAGAACTCAAAAAGATTATCCAAGAACATAGTGGAAAAATTAATAAGTTGCAAGAATCCATAGAGAGACAGCATGTAGAAATCCAAAAGATTAACAATAAAATTACAGAATTAGACAACGCACTAGGAAGTCAGAGGAGCAGACTCGAGCAATTAGAATGCAGACTGGGACATCTGGAGGACCAGGGAATCAACACCAACATAGCTGAAAAAAAATCAGATAAAAGAATTTAAAAAAATGAAGAAACCCTAAGAATCATGTGGGACTCTATCAAGAAGGATAACTTGCGAGTGATTGGAGTCCCAGAACAGGGAGGGGGGACAGAAAACACAGAGAAAATAGTTGAAGAACTCTTGACACAAAACTTCCCTGACATCATGAAAGACGAAAGGATATCTATCCAAGATACTCATTGAACCCAATTTAAGATTGATCCAAAAAGAAAAACACCAAGACATATTATCATCAAACTGGCCAAAACCAAAGATAAACAGAAAATTTTAAAAGCAGCCAGGGAGAAAAGAAAGGTTTCCTTCAAGGGAGAATCAATAAGAATAAGTTCAGACTACTCAGCAGAAACCATGCAGGCAAGAAGGGAATGGGACGACGTATACAGAGCACTGAAGGAGAAAAACTGCCAACCAAGGATCATATATCCAGCAAAACTCTCTCTGAAATATGAAGGAGAAATTAAGATATTTACAGATAAACACAAGTTTAGAGAATTTGCAAAAACCAAACCAAAGCTACAAGAAATACTAAAGAATATTGTTTGGTCAGAAAACCAATATGAGATACCAGCACAATACAAGGTCACAAAACAGAACGTCCTGATATCAACTCAAATAGGGAAATCACAAAAACAAACAAATTAAGATTAATTAAAAAAAAATAATAATCCACATAACAGGGAATCATGGAAGTCAATAGGTAAAAGATCACAATAATCAAAAAGAGGGACTAAATACAGGAGGCATTGAACTGCCAGATGGAGAGTGATACAAGGCGATATAGAACGAGACAAGTTGGGTTTTTACTTAGAAAAATAGGGGTAAATAATAAGGTAACTACAAAAAGGTATAACAACTCCATAACTCAAGATAAAAGTCAAGAAAAACGTAACGACTCAACTAACATAAGGTCAAACACTATGAAAATGAGGATCTCACAATTTACTAAGAAAAACGTCTCAGCACAAAAAAGTATGTGGAAAAATGAAATTGCCAACAACACACATGAAAAGGCATCAAAAGGACAGCACTAAAAACTTATTTATCTATAATTACGCTGAATGTAAATGGACTAAATGCACCAATAAAGAGACAGAGAGTCACGGACTGGATAAAGAAACACAATCCATCTATATGCTGCCTATAAGAGACACACCTTAGACTTAGGGACACAAACAAACTAAAACTCAAAGGATGGAAAAAATATATCAAGCAAACAATAAGCAAAAAAGAAGAGGAGTAGCAATATTAATTTCTGACAAAATAGACTTTAGACTTAAATCCGCCACAAAGGATAAAGAAGGACACTATATAATGATAAAAGGGACAATTGATTAGGAAGACATAACCATATTAAATATTTATGCACCCAATGACAGGGCTGCAAGATACATAAATCAAATTTTAACACAATTGAAAAGTGAGATAGACACCTCCACAATTATAGTAGAAGACTTCAACACACCACTTTCGGAGAAGGACAGGACATCCAGTAAGAAGCTTAATAGAGACACGGAAGACCTACTTACAACAATCAACCAACTTGACCTCATTGACTTCTACAGAACTCTCCACCCAACTGCTGCAAAGTATACTTTTTTTTCTAGCGCACATGGAACATTCTCTAGAATAGACCACATATTAGGTCATAAAACAAACCTTTGCAGAGTCCAAAACATTGAAATATTACAAAGCATCTTCTCAGACCACAAGGCAATAAAACTAGAAATCAATAACAGAAAAACTAGGGAAAAGAAATCAAATACTTGGAAACTGAACAATACCCTCCTGAAAAAAGACTGGGTTATAGAAGACATCAAGGAGGGAATAAGGAAATTCATAGAATGCAACGAGAATGAAAATACTTCCTATCAAAACCTCTGGCACACAGCAAAAGCAGTGCTCAGAGGCCAATTTATATCGATCAATGCACACATACAAAAAGAAGAAAGAGCCAAAATCAGAGAACTGTCCCGACAACTTGAACAAATAGAAAGTGAGCAACAAAAGAATCCATCAGGCACCAGAAGAAAACAAATAATAAAAATTAGAGCTGAACTAAATGAATTAGAGAACAGAAAAACAATTGAAAGAATTAACAAAGCCAAAAGCTGGTTCTTTGAAAAAATTATCAAAATTGATAAACCACTAGCTAGACTGACTAAAGAAATACAGGAAAGGAAACAAATAACCTGAATAAGAAACGAGAAGGACCACATCACAACAGAACCAAATGAAATTAAAAGAATCATTTCAGATTACTACGAAAAATTGTACTCTAACAAATTTGCAAACCTAGAAGAAATGGATGAATTCCTGGAAAAACACTACCTACCTAAACTAACACATTCAGAAGTAGAACAACTAAATAGACCCATAACAAAAAAAGAGATTGAAACGGTAATCAAAAAACTCCCAACAAAAAAAAAGCCCTGGCCCGGACGGCTTCACTGCAGAGTTCTACCAAACTTTCAGAGAAGAGTTAACACCACTACTACTGAAGGTATTTCAAAGCATAGAAAAGGACGGAATACTACCCAACTCATTCTTTGAAGCCACCATCTCCCTGATACCAAAACCAGGTAAAGACATTACAAAAAAAGAAAATTATAGACCTATAGCCCTCATGAACATAGACGCAAAAATCCTCAACAAAATTCTAGCCAATAGAATCCAACAACACATCAAAAAAATAATTCACCCTGATCAAGTGGGATTTATACCAGGTATGCAAGGCTGGTTTAATATCAGAAAAACCATTAATGTAATCCATCACATAAATAAAACAAAAGACAAAAACCACATGATCTTATCAATTGATGCAGAAAAGGCATTTGACAAAGTCCAACACCCATTTATGATAAAAACTCTTACCAAAATAGGAATTGAAGGAAAATTCCTCAACATAATAAAGGGCATCTATGCAAAGCCAACAGCCAATATCACTCTAAATGGAGAGAACCTGAAAGCATTTCCCTTGAGAACAGGAACCAGACAAGGATGCCCTTTATCACCGCTCTTATTCAACATCGTACTTGAAGTCCTAGCCAGGGCAATTAGGCTAGACAAAGAAATAAAAGGTATCCGGATTGGCAAGGAGGAAGTAAAGTTATCACTATCTGCAGATGACATGATCTTATACACAGAAAACCCTAAGGAATACTCCAGAAAACTACTGGAACTAATAGAAGAGTTTGGCAGAGTCTCAGGTTATAAAATAAACATACAAAAATCACTTGGATTCCTCTACATTAACAAAAAGAACACCGAAGAGGAAATAACCAAATCAATACCATTCACAGTAGCCCCCAAGAAGATAAAATACTTAGGAATAAATCTTACCAAGGATGTAAAAGACCTATACAAAGAAAACTACAAAGCTCTACTACAAGAAATTCAAAAGGACATACTTAAGTGGAAAAACATACCTTGCTCATGGATAGGAAGACTTAACATAGTAAAAATGTCTATTCTACCAAAAGCCATCTATACATATAACGCACTTCCGATCCAAATTCCAATGTCATATTTTAAGGGGATAGAGAAACAAATCACCAATTTCATATGGAAGGGAAAGAAGCCCTGGATAAGCAAAGCATTACTGAAAAAGAAGAAGAAAGTGGGAGGTCTCACTCTACCTGATTTCAGAAGCTATTATACAGCCACAGTAGTCAAAACAGCCTGGTACTGGTACAACAACAGGCACATAGACCAATAGAACAGATTTGAGAACCCAGATATAAATCCATCCACGTATGAGCAGCTGATATTTGACAAAGGACCAGTGTCAGTTAACTGGGGAAAAGATGGTCTTTTTAACAAATGGTGCTGGCATAACTGGATATCCATTTGCAAAAGAATGAAACAGGACCCATACCTCACACCATGCACAAAAACTAACTCCAAGTGGTCAAAGACCTAAACATAAAGACTAAAACGATAAAGATCATGGAAGAAAAAATAGGGACAACCCTCGGAGCCCTAATACAAGGCATAAACAGAATACAAAACATTACCAAAAATGATGAAGAGAAACCCGATAACTGGGAGCTCCTAAAAATTAAACACCTATGCTCATCTAAAGACTTCTCCAAAAGAGTAAAAAGACCACCTACAGACTGGGAAACAATTTTCAGCTATGACATCTCTGACCAGCGCCTGATCTCTAAAATCTACGTGATTCTGTCAAAACTCAACCACAAAAAGACAAACAACCCAATCAAGAAGTGGGCAAAGGATATGAACACACACTTCACTAAAGAAGATATTCATGTAGCCAACAGATACATGAGAAAATGCTCTCGATCATTAGCCATTAGAGAAATGCAAATTAAAACTACGATGAGATTCCATCTCACTCCAACAAGGCTGGCATTAATCCAAAACACACAAAATAATAAATGTTGGAGAGGCTGTGGAGAGATTGGAACTCTTATACACTGCTGGTAGGAATGTAAAATGGTACAACCACTTTGGAAATCTATCTGGCGTTATCTTAAACAGAAATAGAACTACCATACAACCCAGAAATCCCACTCCTCGGAATATACCCTAGAGATACAAGAGCCTTCACACAAACAGTTATATGCACACCCATGTTTATTGCAGCTCTGTTTACAATAGCAAAAAGCTGGAAGCAACCAAGGTGTCCATCAACGGATGAATGGGTAAATAAATTGTGGTATATTCACACAATGGAATACTACGCATTGATAAAAAACAGTGACGAATCTGTGAAACATTTCATAACATGGAGGAACCTGGAAGGCATTATGCTGAGCGAAATTAGTCAGAGGCAAAAGGACAAATATTGTATAAGACCACTAGTATAAGATCTTGAGAAATAGTAAAAACTGAGAGGAACACATACTTTTGTGGTTACGAAGGGGGGAGGGAGGGAGGGTGGGAGAGGGTTTTTTATTGATTAATCAGTAGATAAGAACTGCTTTGGGTGAAGGGAAAGACAACACTCAATACATGGAAGGTCAGCTCAATTGGACTGGACTGAAAGCAAAGAAGTTTCCGGGATAAAATGAATGCTTCAAAGGTCAGCGGAGCAGGGGCGGGGGTCTGGGGAACAGGGTTTGAGGGGACTTCTAAGTCAATTGGCAAAATAATTCTATTATGAAAACATTCTGCATCCCACTTTGAAATGTGGCGTCTGGGGTCTTAAATGCTAACAAGTGGCCATCTAAGAAGCATCAATTGGTCTCAACCCACCTGGAGCAAAGGAAAATGAAGAACACCAAGGTCACACGACAACTAAGAGCCCAAGAGACAGAAAGGGCCACAGGATCCAGAGACCTACATCATCCTGAGACCAGAAGAACTAGTTGGTGCCCGGCCACAATCGATGACTGCCCTGACAGGGAGCACAACAGAGAACTCCTGAGGGAACAGGAGATCAGTGGAATGCAGACCCCAAATTCTCATAAAAAGGCCATACTTAATGGTCTGACTGAGACTGGAGGAATCCCGGCGGCCATGGTCCCCAGACCTTCTGTTGGCACAGGACAGGAACCATCCCCGAAGACAACTCATCAGACATGAAAGGGTCTGGTCAGCGGGTGGGAGGGAGATGCTGATGAAGAGTGAGCTAATTAAATCAGGTGGTCACTTGAGAGTGTGTTGGCAACTCTTGTCTGGAGGAGGGATGGGAGGATAGAGAGAGAGGGAAGCTGGCAAAATTGTCACGAAAGGAGAGACTGAAAGGGCTGACTCAATAGGGGGAGAGGAATTGGGGGTACGGAGTAAGATGTATGTAAACTTATATGTGACAGACTGATTGGATTTGTAAACGTTCACTTGAAGCTTAATAAAAGTTAATAAAAAAAAAAATTCCCTGTTGTGGAAGAGGCACATAAATATTTTAAAAAAAGAAAACAAACATTCTCTTACAGTCTAATAAACCAGTACCACCTGATGGCCTTGTATGTAAGCAACACTCCTAGATTTTCTACTGTTGATAAAATCCTGATAAAATATTTAAATTGTAATATAGGAAATAGCAGATTCAAAGAAGCAAGTAATGATACTTCGGTCTCAAGACATAAGATAACCTACTCTCAATATTTGAAATATAAAATCAAAGAACTTTCCTTTTCTAGGGGAAACCCCAAAGTCAGAGGTTCAGGGCCAAAGTATGGTGTGAGAAATTCTTTCAATAAATTTCAAAATGGAAATCGCAGAAATCACCTGACAAGAACAAAGTAATGGAAGCATGAAGGAAAGCGAAAGCTTTGTCTGCCCTGCATCTGGCAGAGGCCTGAACCAAATGATAATGAAGTTCAACCTACGTGCTCAGCCCTGGTGCCAATTCTAAAATCAAACATCTGAGAGATTTTTAAAGAATCCTGTCCAGGAATTCAGTGGTTTGGTAATGTCAATCCTGCTGTGCCTAGTATTTCTCTAGACTAGAAACCTGTTTTAACAACCAGCTCTTGGCTTTTTTTTGTTAAACAGTTCCTGCATAATAACCCAGTTCCTCTTACTTGGTTTCTGTTTTGAGACACCTGTTCAAAAGTATCTTCCTTGGATATCCTGCCTCCTTTTTAAGTACTTTCTGAACAGGTGTTTCACTGAGCTTCTCCCGATTTTCCCATGGACAGCACCCTGTGAGATTCTTATGGCATTTGCTTGGTGCTGATACCCTGTGTCCCTGGACAATGACCTGTATGTCTTTTCCCAACCATCCTCTGCTTGTAAGCCAGGAAATTCACCTGTCACTCCCTTCTCACCAGATGTCCCTGACCCTGTGTGGCCTTCCACCAATGCTGGCTCAGACTTATTTTTCAACCACTTTACCTCACCTGGGACAATAACTTGTCAAAGGTAAAAATAAATAGCAGACATCTTACTTTGATTTTAAGTTTTTTTCTTACCAGCAAAACCAAATATTAACCTTAAAAATTCCTGACTCAAGAGGAGAATAGA